>NC_143585.1:91899938-93314938 GCF_048544385.1 Mastigoproctus giganteus
CAAATGAAAAAATAAGTGACTATTTTTTATAGCTGAAAGGTTTTTTTTTAGCTGTATGTATGCCACTTTTGGATGGGATCATTCTAGTCAATTTGGATCGACACGGTACTTCACTTTTTTTTTTTTTTTTTTTAAGTAGAAGCATCGGGTATGTTTGTGTGCTAGTTCTTTAAACTTCACTGTTACTTTGGTATTGATTTCTAAATGGAAATGAGCGATATTTTTACGTATGCAAAGCAAGGAGAAGGAACATTACGCAAATGCCTCAAAGGGGTATGCAATTCTGATAAGAACCAAACCACCACGCACATAATTTCAGGTCAATGGCTCAGGAAGTGGCTACCTTGGTTAAAGCATAAGCGAGGTTCAGGGATCTGCGTGGCGTATAATATGGATTAAAATCTGATTATCACATCGTTCATTAGGGGAGTATTAGTTACGCTAACTTTCTATTTGTACTTCAAGTAAAGGGAAACTGATTTATATGTCAATAACCCCTTAGATAGACTATTTCACATAGACTATTCCGCAACTAATATGCAGGATGTTTCACTTAAAACGCACCAGGGTCTACATCGCTTATTTTTAGGTTTAGGCTATTTGTCGTCGGGACCTTTTTGTCATATTTGGGCTAAAACTTTTGAATTTAATTTAATATGTAAATTGTACTTGAGTATTAATGTTTGCATTTTACTATTTATAAATTTAGATTTTACCTAATGAAATTCTCTTTTTTTTTTTTTTTTTTTTGCAGTGGGAAAGTTATTCCCCGTCCTCGGTTTAGACTAAAAACATGATCGGTGTACTTCTGAAATGAAACTTAAGCAGATTTTATTTGAAGCAAATAAGGAACAAATACTTCGGTTGCTTTCAGACAGGCACGTTTACCTGTGTCGAAAAGCTAGCTGTACAAGGAGAGTAATGTGTCACGTCTCCTCTTGCAAATACTGACAAAAGAAATAACGTTCAAAAGAATTATTTTAAAAAAATAATAATAAATTCTGGAGTGAAAAGCAGCAATTTCCTGAAATAGAAGTTTAAGGAAAAACGAACAGATGCGAAATAATAAATTTGTCAAGAAATAAAAAAAAGTGGGAGGTGGGGAGGGAAATAAATGAAACTGGAATGGATATTTCGGTGCTTAACTTTACGATTTTAGCTGTGTGTTTATCGAAAATCATAGTTATCAGTAACTTTTGAAAACACTGTATGGCTGCTGCCATTATTTCCACAAATGAAAGGTAACATAACTGATAACAACGGCAGATTCAAATAAACTTAATCTTATGACAAAATAGCAGATATATACACGATAATTTACATTTTACGTTGTTTACAGGAAAGACTGGCACATCAAGGAATAATTTAACTGTTACAGGCAGTGTATTTTTGAAAAAGAGTAAACCACAGTATAAAATAAAGAGCCAACATCTGATTTAAATGTGGAGTTTTGGTCTCAACTTTCCATGAATTCAATCCCCACTGGACCAACGTTCTCGCTGGTCCAGTGGGAGTGACAAATACCTCGCAGTACAGAACTTTATCAAATATGGACAAGAGCTGACCCTTCAGTTGGAGCGGTCAAGGCCAGAATACGCACCGGTGGGAGCATGAAATTTACGTATGAAAGTGTTGGTCGAGCTACATAAATTGAATGAAGTGCAGCGAAATTCATTAGTAGTAGGACTTCTTGGTGTTTATTCGAAAGCCTATTTGTAAAATCGCGTGAAACCTGTTTTCCAGAAACGACTTATGCGAGATGATATTACTGTATGGGTATGGAGATGCAGCCGAAATGCAAGAACATCAGCAAGATTATTTTTTGAGAGATATCTTCAGAGGCTGCAAATATCACATACCACAATTATGCATGTTGTGGATTGCTTTATACTAACTGGAAGCATAATACATAAAAAAGGATACAAAGATGTGCACAATTTCGAACACCTTCACGAAGAAGGTGTTGTGGCCGCCTTCTTGTCATATCCAACTAGCAGTGTCCACGGAGCTTCTTCGACATCTTTTTCAAGCAAACGTAAATTTGAAGGATCCTTCCCAAAGAAAAGAGCGCGTCCCTATCAATTGTTTTTACAACAAGGTTTGCATGAAAGTGATTATATGAAACGCTTATTAGAGTTTTGTACGTTTCTGTTAACCAAAGTAGATCCCAGTTTCCTTAGCAATATCCTGTGGGCTTATGAGGCTACCTTCACTCGTAATGGCTTCATCAACAGACACAATTCCTGCTACTGGACTCCTATCCGTCAAAACTTATACTGTTGCAGAAATACTCGCCTTCAGTTGAGATAGTCCGTCAATGTGTGGTGTGGAATATGGGGTGATGTTGTCGGCTCAATTCTTCTTGACGGCACGCTGACTAGGGCAAAATATTACCAATTACTTCGCATTAATGTATTTGGCTGATTACAAAGTTCGGTAACTATCGAAGTCCGACATTTTTGGGTCCAGCACGATGGCACCCCGCCGCACAAAATTGCAGCAGTGGGGACGAAGCATATTTAAAGGCCAGTGTATAGGATATGGTGGTGAAGTGTCTTGGCTACCACGTCCCCTCTTAATCTTTTTCTTCTGAGGTTTCGTTAAAGCAAAGTGCTGTATACGAAACACTCAATGCAATTCAGACGATCTCAAAGGGAGAATGCGTAATGCATGTGCTGATATTAAGACGTTATTCTAAAGGTTCGTTCTAATTTAAAGTTACAAGCTTGTGTTGTGGCAAAGCCACATCGAGTTTCTGAATAAAACAACACAGCACGTGTTGGCTCTCTTTCGAAAAGAAACAATGTAGAAACAATATAGAATGTTGTAAATTATTTGTGTAGTCTGTATTTGCAGTTTTTCTGTGCGATTAAAATTATTTGATCTGCCATTGTTATTAGTTACATTATTATCTTCACTTGTGGAAATAATAATAATAGTAGCAGCCATACAGTGCTATTTGTTGAACGTCGTTACTGATGTTTGATACAAACGGTTAAAATGGTAATGAGTTAGCACCGAATATCCATTCCCGTTTCATTTATCTTTCTTTTTTCTTTTTTTTTTTTTTTTTTTTTTTTAATTTCTTAACAATGAATTTATTGAAGGAGAATGGGCCTGTGGCACTGGTTTCCATAGTTTAAGTGAAGAATAATACAGCAGGGCCAGTGGAGGCAGTAACTAAGATAAATTTAATAAGTTCAGATTAATACAAGAAGCGTTCAAGGTGACGAACCCCTTCCTCAGCAAGTAAAAGTACATACATACAGAAATGCAAACATAATATAAACGTTAGGAATAGAATAAATACTACATAGGCTGTGGGTGCTCAGATGACTTGGAGAGCGCGCACATGAACGCGAGATAGTACAGACACTCATTCACTAGATCGGACGCCCATTGTTGGTGCACGGGGCGTATGTGGGATTTCTGCCAGCGTTTGTCGTCCTTCAAAACTATTGACTCTAAAATAGGGTGTAGCCGTGTACCTCTGCAGCGATTTAAGACTTTTGGACAGCTGGATATATTTAACGATTCTAACCATAGGGGGTGACGATAGTGTCGAGATTGGTCGATCATCTGACAATCGCGTCTTGGATTGAGGTCATCATCAATTGACCAAAAATGCTCCGCCATTGCGGAGTGCTCATTGATATTTATTACTTAAAGCGGTCCCAGCTAACCAATGGCAACTCCACTCAGTTACACATAATTTAGCAGTACTCTTATATACTCCCTCTCCTGTTTGCCAAGTACAGGGAGGGTAAAAACCTGCCATGACCAAAAAAGATTGATATGAACAAATTGAAAAATAATCAAATTACATAAAAAATAAAATATGCATATAATTAAATTTCAGACAAAATGGACCAGCTGTGAGTCAAACCACGGTGAGTGACTCTGGTGCAGTTTTTGTAGAGAGGTATGTGTTGGACTCTGCTTGAAAGAAAGGCGTATGATAGGCGGCGAGGGTGTGGTGGTTGAAATTGATGAGAGTAAGTTTGGAAAGAGGAAGTATAATAGAGGGAAAAGAGTGAATGGGCCCTGGGTGTTTGGTGGGATTGAACGAAGCACATCACGGTGTTTTTTCAGGGTTGTTGAAAATAGGAGTAAAGAAATCTCCTGGACATCATTAAGACTTCCATTTTGCCCGGAACAAATATTGTTTCGGACTGCTGGAAGAGTTATGATTTGTCTGGAGGATGTAGGGTTTAAGCACATAGCGGTAAACCACTCGCTTCATTTTACCGACCCTGAAACCGGAGCAAACACCAACAGCATCGAGGGTGCGTTCTTAAAAACCAGTGAGTTTTTTTTTTTTTAGAACCCCTCCTGCGTTCTAAAAAAACTCACTGGCCACCATGCCCTCTCCCCTTACGAAAACACCTGGACATGGTCGCCATGCCCCCCTGTTACGATGATTCCTGGATATGCCACTGATGCACTCTGGCAGTGAAAACTGAATGATGGCTTTTCTGCAGGGGGTTCGAGAGATACAGGACTGATGAGGTGAGTTTTCTTTGTATTTCCGTATTATTTTCACATCACATTAACCTAGTATTGTGTTAGTTGCGTTCTTTAAAAAAAAAAAAATTCTATTGGCGTATTGTGCTTATACAAAGAGGAATTTGATTGTTCATTGCACGTGTTAATTGACTTTCATTTGTGTTTAGCGAAAAAAAGTTTTGTTTTTTACGCGACTTCGGGAAGGATTCAAGCAAAAACCGGTCGTTTACCGCATGTCTTATTACTTTTTGTTTCTTGTTTTGAAAAAAAATTGCTGTTTTGTTTTTGTGTTAAATTTTCTTCATTTTAACTCTGAGATGTTATGTTGGTAACATTGTCTTCCACAAATAAATTGCATTTCTGTTAGTTGCTGCTGGTGCGAAAAAAATTGCCGTTAATTTTCTTGTTTTTCAGCTCCGACATACTGTTATGTCACGTGACATCCGCCACGTGCACTCGTCGAGAAGAAGAGGGGGAACGCAGTGAGTGGGCAGAGTTACCAACCGTACGTCACTGTTTCCCGCCCTCTTCGTCTCGACGCCATTTTGTAAGGGGCGCCGTTCTCTGGAGAATTACCTGGGTTTCTTTTCCCCATAATCTTTTATTTCAGAAAATTGCTGCTTTCCGATCCAGAATATACTTTTTTTCTTAAAAAAAAATAATTCTTTTGAATGTTCTTTTGTATTATTTGCAAGACACGACACAGTCCTTTCCATGTACAGCTAGCTTCCACACAGTTATCAGGAATTAATATCACGTCAATAATTCTTTTTTTATTGCTTATTTAGGAGTGTGGAAATTGGCGAAGAATAACGTCGATGCATTGTCCTGACTATGAAAGCACGCTTTGTTAGTCACGTATGACACTGAGAAATTGCAAAACTGGCCACTGAGTAATAATGGTAATATGTAAAGTGACCAACCAGATCCTTAGTATTCCAATGCGGGACATCGATTTTACAATCTCCCCCCCCCCCTTAAAAAAACAATATACACGTATTTTTCAATTTTATTTATAAAAAATATTCACATAGGAAATATAAATTAAATACATATACTTCTTTGAACTAAACTTATAAAATAAAATATCACTTCTTAAAAAATATTAAAGCGTGTGTAACATGTACGTACAGGTGAAAACATCTTTGGTCTGGAATCCATTTGTGGAATAGTACGACAGTCATACTTCCTGCAGTTACTACTGCCGGAAGAATGATTGCAGTTACATTCCATTGTTCGGTGCCGCTATAAATGTTTTCACTTCAAAAATAAATAACAGTAAGCATACACACCTGAACAATACAATTACCTGCCCGATTTCTAAAATATGGTCCCGTTTTTAAAAACGTTAGCATATATGCATAATGCGCCTATTTACTACGCCTGCCGCCCGATAGCATGTAACAACTCAACTCTCATGACAGATTTTCATGAAATTTATATTTGGATCTTTTAGAAAGATTTGTTGAGCGTTCCCGATATCATTAAAATCGGAGTAATAGAAATTCTACAATTATTATTTCTTCGTCCGTCCGTCTGCATGTAATAGCTCTTCCCAGTGGTTGGATTTTAAGGAAATTTAATATTTCGCTCAGTAAGAAAGATTTATCGACCCTTCCTATGTTTCATTGCAATCATACCGATACAATTCCAGCAGTTATTTTCTTTTTTTTGGAATATATATCATATATCGATATACTGTAGCTGAAGCAGTGGGTATTATTCTTGCTAACGTGCGCATAAATAGTGCTTTTTTTTTTTTTTTGCTGTAAATCGTGAATTATTAATGTTTGCTAACACGCCTGAAACGAAATGCTCTGCACAATAACTACTTTTTTTTTTTGTAATGAACTTATTTTTCAGAAAGTACAAGCCCTAGAAATTGATTTTTGGTTAACAGCATAATTATTCCCATTTTAATCGATGGAGTTTAGCTGCAGCTGAAATCCACTGCCTTTTTTCAAGGAGCATAACATGTCTGTTAATTAGACAGGGGCAGCCCGCAACCCACCTTATGATGGTGGGTTGCGGGCTGCCCCACTAACCCCCTTCCCTCAAGAGTAAAGTCCGCAGCGAAAACGCTGCGGAGTTTAGTCTACTCACGTCCCTGGCCCTATCAGATTTTTGTGTACCCCTTGTCGCGAAGGGCGGTTTGTCTGTTGTGAGGGGAAAACCGGAGTCAATCCCGGTGAAAAACCTCACGACCACAGTTTGAGACCGCCAAACTCAATGCTAAATGCCCCTGGGAAAATTCCCATAAATGTAGCAGCTGGAATCGAACCTCGATCAGCTATTCAGCAAGCCGGCAACGTTGCCACAAGGCATACTGTGGCCCCGTATGCTTTCGCTTTAATTTCTCTATTTCACATCCCATTTCTCACCAGTCGCTTGGATAGTGTGACGTCATTGCTAAACTTCCGTTATATTAGGCGCCGCCATAGATGTTTTCATATCAAAAAACAAATATAGGCTATTTTTTTTCCCACAAATACCTATATTATACTGTATAGATATGTCTGTGAAATAAAACAAATATGTGCAGTAATAAAATTTGAATATATATTTCCACGGAGTGAATTTTTATTAACAATTCTTCATTATTTACTATTTCTTCATAAAATTCTTCAGAAGGATTTACAAAATTTCACCATCTATGAGACAAAAGATGTTGCAAGGATGCAGAATAAAATAAAAAAAAAATGCAAAATCGCGATTCATGATATAAGTATGGGGGCTACACGTCCAATCCGGGCCAAACTACTTAACTCCTGCATAATCCGGAACGTCTGATTACTTTATACAGGTTATCTTATGTAGGGTGGTTTCAACTCCACCAAAGGAGTTGAAAACTGTGACGATACACAATTCTGTAAAATGGCGCAGAGAAATTAGTGCAGAGTATCTCTTGTTCAGTTGTTTCTGACGGCCTTGATACCAGGAGGACTGCTTCCTAGTACCCGTCCAGGCCACAACTATTCACATATCATGTAGTGGGAACTAATGAGATCCTACATTTACATGAAGATAATCTGTGAGTTATCGGAAAGATTGCGCCCCTTAAGAAGAGAGGAGGTCAGCAAAAGTGGAGGGGAGGATAACGAAAATTAATAAATAAAATAAAATAGTGGGTTAAGGAGGCATAAAAAAAAAAAAAAAGGGGGATACGTGGCATTTCAAATGAACCTGAGTCATTTCCAGTAGTCTAGTGAGATCAACTAGTCTTGAGCAATACGCTCGCGATTTCCTCTTAATGTTTTTCTAAAATAGTTTTGGGGATTTTTCTTTAAGACTTCTCATGGCATAAATACCACCGGAAATTTCCTTAACGGTGTTTGTGTTCGACTACTTGCATAATGAAAGCACCGGGTTCTACTCGTCTAAGTTCAAGTGGCACCAAGAAATTTTGTTTGGGGAGGGAGGTGGGGGTGAGGCCGATACGTTTCACATTGGTAGCTTTTACAAGCGTCAACACGTGACAGTACAAGTATATAATATAGAATAAAATATTCTGAGGGCTTTTAACTTCTCCTCCTCATGGCTACACACACTAGTTAACGGTATGAAATAGTTGATATTTTCAACGTTGTGTAAAATCCAGCGGGCGAAATATGCTTGCGGTTTAACTAGTGCATTGCTGTATCCAATTGTTTTGATTATATTTTTTGCGCACTTCATAAATTTGTTGAATAACCTTGCTAAATAACCTTGAATATAACTGATAAAGGCACTTCGACAAAAACATTTTTTTTTTTTAAAGCTTCTGTAATCAACAATTTCCAAATGCTACAAACTTCCAAGAATCAAGGGAAAAAATGCGGATTTAGAACCGGTTAAGTGACTAGAGACATCCACAGAGCTACAAAATAACGTTAACAGGATTACTCTCCCTGTTAACGTTATTAGTTACCATCTCCGGTCCGTGGGAGGTTCCCACGGACTGGAGATGTGCAAATGTATCCCCAATTCACAAAGGGGGATCGAAGGGTGACACCAGTAATTACAGACCAGTTAGTTTAACTTCTATTCCGGGTAAAATAATGGAGTCACTGGTTAAAGATGCATTGCAGGATCATCTAGACAAGACTGCAGCAATAATTCAGACACAGCATGGGTTTGTTAAGGGAAAGTCTTGTCTGACAAATTTGATAGGATATTATGATGTGGTTACAAAGGAACTGGATGCAAAAAATAATTTTGATATCATCTATTTGGATTTCAGGAAAGCTTTTGACACTGTTGCGCATGAAAGACTATTGTACAAATTGGAGCAGAATGGTATTAAGGGTAAGTTGCTACAATGGATAAAAGGATGGTTAAGTGGAAGAAGACAGAGGGTGGTAATCAATAGGTGCTGCTCTTCGTGGACTAATGTTATTAGTGGAGTCCCACAGGGTTCGGTGTTGGGTCCACTGTTGTTTTGTATACAGTATTTATCAATGATATTGATGAAGGTATATCGGGCTTAATGTCGAAGTTTGCAGATGATAGAAAGGTTGGCAGGGTTGTTAATGACAGTGTACTACTGCAACAGGATCTAGATAATTTAGGCAGATGGGCTAAGAAGTGGCAACTGAAGTTTAACCTTGACAAATGCAAAGTACTGCATATGGGTAGAAGTAACCCCAGAGAAACGTACCAACTGTGTGGTACTACACTTAAGGTGGTAGAAAATGAAAAAGACCTGGGAGTAATTGTGCAGTCAGATATGAAGTTTTCTGAGCAATGTAGACAGGCTGCCAGGGCAGGTCATGGGGTTTTGTCAATGATATATAGGAATTTTGCTAGCAGGGAAAAGGAGGTGATTATCCCTCTGTATAAGGCAATGGTCAGGCCACGCCTTGAGTACTGCGTACAGGTCTGAAGGCCTCATTTTAGGAAGGATGTAGATTTACTTGAGCGTGAACATGAAGGGCAACAAGATTGGTGAGGGGAATGAAGGGATCCTCTTACCAAGAGAGGCTTAAGTTCTGCAAATTGCAGTGGCTGCAGACTAGGCACCTGCGCGGTGATCTGATTGAGGTATATAAGGCCTTGAATGGGTTGAGCACGCTGAATTCTGATGGGATCCTTCCACTTGTTCAGATTACGAACCTAAGGGGGCATAAATTCAAATTAAGAAAAGACAGATGTAGAATAGATGTGCGGAAATTTGCCTTTAGCCAGCGGGTGGTTAATTGCTGGAACAAACTTCCATCTGTCGTTGTGGAAGTTGATAGGTTGAATAAATTTAAGAAGGAACTGGACAGGCATTTGGAGGGAATGGTGTGATTTTTTTTTTTTTTTTTTTTTTGGCTGCTGCTGCATAAGCTCATACACATGCTTTCTTGCATCACATGCCGCCACTACTGCTACTTCTATACGTAGCCCATTTGCACATGAAGGTGTAAATTTCAGTGAGACTTAAGGTGTCTCACCGAAATAAGATGTATAATGCTTGCTCAACCCATTCAAGGCCTTATACACCTTAACCAGATCACCTCGCAGGTGTCTACTCTCCAAGCGCTGCAATTTTCAGAACTTAAGCCTTTCTTGGTAAGAGCACCTCTTTGTTCCCCTCACCAGTCTTATTTCCCTTCTTTGTACTCGTTCTAGCAACTCTACATCCTTCCTAAAATGAGGCCTCCAGACCTGTACACTGTACTCTAGGTGTGGCCTGACCATTGCCTTGTATAACGGGATAATCACCTCCCTGTCCCTGCTAGCAAAATTCCTATATATCATTGAGAAGACTCCATGACTGCCTGGCAGCCCGTCTGCATTGTCAGCGAACTTCATATTTCACTGCACAATTACCCCAGGTCTATTTCACTTTCCACTTTCCTGAGTGTAGTACCACACAGTTGGTACGTTTCTCTTCGGTTACTGCTACCCATATGCAGTACTTTGCATTTGTCAATGTTAAACTTCAGTTGCCCCTTCTCAGCCCATTTTCCCAACTTATCTAGATCCAGTTGGAGTAGCATACCGTCTTTACTGTCGTTAACAACCCTGCCAATCTTTGTATCATCTTCAAACTTGGATATAGTACAGCTTAACGCTCACAGATGCCGTGCAGTCACTGATGAGATCAGGAAGGTAGTACAGGATGAGGGTAGTGCCTGCAAGAACCATATGCCAGTTCCTTTGGACATGGTACAAAGTTGTGGGCTTCCCTGTTGAAGCCAGAGTTATCAGTGTTAAGAATGTGAAGCCTAAGACTGCAGTTCTTATCTTTAATAAGACCATTCAGGTTACTGTACTGGCTGGATTACGTGATCAGAACTCAACTTGTGTGTTAGTTTAAGTTCATCTAAATTGTCTTTCAATTTGGCTTCTCTTTATTATCCTCCTAATACAGATATATTGAATTCCCTACATTATATGGAAAAAGTTTATAGTGTGATTAGCAGCAGTAATTTAATAATAGTATTGGACTCCAATGCAAAGTCTAATTTGTGGTTTAGTGGGATAATTGATCAGAAGTGACTTTTGTTAGAGGACTTTATTCTGAAAAAGAATTTAGATGTAGCTGATAGACCAGGGCAGCCATTTACCTTTAACAATGTGCATGGAAGTTCAAATATTGATATAACCCTTGCTTTTAAGTAGAGTCTGTCATTGGTGTGTGTGTGTGTAAACTTACTACACAAATAGTGATCATAGAACTCTGTTATTTTGTATTAGTTTAGAGGATTTATCCAGCAGTGGGCATAATGATAATATGGAATTAATTAGATTTAATTATAGAAAGACAAAATGGTCAAGTTTTGTCCGATGTTTAGATTTATATTATGTTATCTTTAAATGACACTGAATATGCAATCTATGTTCAAAGTGCGCTATTTAGAGCCTTGTGTTGTGCAACCAAAAAGCAGAATCTTAATTGGTGGACATCAGATCTAACTAGTTTAAGGAAACAGGTATTTGCAAGTAGAAAATTGTACCAAAGGCATAGGCACTACGAGACTCATGAAGCATTATATTATCAGGCTCTTTATAGAAGTAAAAGGAAAGCTTACTTTAAGGTATTTATGAGTGTAAATTGAAAGCATGGAGGAATTTGGTTACTAATGTGGGCAATACAGATCCTGGGGATTAATATATAAACTAAGTCAAAATAAACTCAGATTTGGGGATATTGTGAAAACATTGTCTGTAAATGGTGTGGAAACTTCTGACTTGGTTTCTACAGTCAAGGCAATTACTTCTGAGTTATTTCCGCATGATCAAGGAGGCGGGGAGGAAACAGTGGAGCACCACTCCATCAGAATGTCCAATTCATTGTATGTTAGTTCTGATGACATTGATCTGTTTACTGTGGAGGAATTGAAATTTATCTCTAGACAA
Source organism: Mastigoproctus giganteus (assembly GCF_048544385.1). Classification (NCBI taxonomy): domain Eukaryota; kingdom Metazoa; phylum Arthropoda; class Arachnida; order Uropygi; family Thelyphonidae; genus Mastigoproctus; species Mastigoproctus giganteus. The sequence continues at coordinate 91,911,771 of NC_143585.1, forward strand.
GTTAAATTGTTCTAAAACCCCTGGGGTTAATTTAGTGGAAAATGTTGCTATGCTTAAAATGGTTGAGATTTATCCAGATATTTTGGTTAATTTATACAATAAATGTTTGCTTCAACGAACGTTTCGGTTTAGTAAAATTGTTACAGAAACCAGGCAAACAGTTAAATGATCCTAGGGGTATAGGCCGGTTTCTTTGCTGGCTAACCTAGGCAAATTTTTTGAGAGACTACTTCTTTTAAGATTGAATCAGGTGTTGGATGTGAGTAGGTTAACTTTACCATATCGATACATATTTAAGAAAGGTCATTTTGCTGAGGATGCTATCAATGACCTCATGTCTTTTGTAAGAGAGACTTCGGTTGTTGTTATGTGGTTTTTAGGAGCATTAGCAACTAAGGCCATATTGCTCCAGGGATATGCGGTGGTCATTACCTGACCTTTCTGCATCCTCCGTATTTGGTGGGCACGGGCTCAAACCAGGGTCTAATCAAGAAGCATGTGCTACGCACTGCTGCTCCTGCCCACTTGGATACGGAGGCGCCGAGAGACTTCGGATAAGTACGTATTACCTATTTTTTTTTATTTATTTCACCGGAGCTTTTGATGTGGTATGGCATGATAGTATTTTGATGGCGCTAAGGAGACTGAAATTTCTGCCTGCAGTTACTGTATCAAACATTTAAAGCTATTTAAATGGTAGGAAAATTATGTTAAAATCAGGGCATTTAAAGTTTGAAAGGAATATTTCGAGGGGTTCTCCACAGGGGTCTGTATTGGGCCCACTATTTTGGAACCTTGTGCTTAATCTTTGGCTTGAACAACAGATTCCTGAGTTGCATAAGGTAGCGTATGCTGATTTGGTTTTATGTGTCATGGGGAAATTTAGATTTGTAGTTGAGACAAAAGTGGCACGGGTTTAAAAAAAAATTGGAGGCATGGGCTCATTTGCATAAGTTTGTGATTTCCACCTCTAAAACCGTTATGATGCTTCTTAAAGGGAAATTTAAATTATGAACGACCACCTAAGGCTAAAATTAACGATGTTCAGATTCCCGTTGTGAAGTATTTAGGTATAAGACTAGATGATAGATTGTCCTTTCTTCCCCACTTACATGACAAAGTTAAAAACTTTAGTTCGGCAATTATAAGGTTAACTAGATTTGAATGGGGTCTGAAAGTAAGGGTGCTTAATTTGTATTACAAAGCAGTGTTTTTCCCCATTGTAACCTATGCTGCCTCAGTGTGGTATCACAGAGTTGTAAAGTTAAGTTAAAAAAAAAACTTCAGAGGTCTATGCTTTTAGTTATTTTAAATATATGCAGGACAGTTTCAACTAATGCAATGCAGGTCTTGGCAGGCCACTTACCATTGGACTTATACATTGTATATAGGGCACTTTGTTACTATATGAAAAAAGGTACAATTGTTTCTTTTATGAATATTACTTTTGATAATGCTACTGATTTGACTATGGATATTTTAAATCAATTGGTTATGAAATGGCAACAGCGGTGGGATATAAGTGACACTGGGGAGTTGACGAGATTGCTTATCCTCGGGGTCACTTTTACTTTTGATAATAATGATAATAAATGTCCCCACCCCCCCTCAGTAATGGAATTGTCATATATCATGACTGGCCATGGGTCCTTGAATTTTAAGTTATACCATTTTGGCGTCGTAAATTCTCCTTTATGTAGTTGTAGTCAGCTTGAGACATGGTACCATATTTTATACGAATGTAATTTCTACTCTGAACAAAGAGGAAAGTTATTGTTACATATTGAAACTAATTATCTTGTTAATCAGCTGAGATTTAATTTATTGCAAGAGTTCTTTGGGGTGTTTTTTTTTTTTTTTTTTTAGGAGCATTAGCAACTAAGGCCATTTGCTCTGGGATATCGGTGGTCATTCCCTGACCTTTCCGCATCCTCCGTATTTGGTGGTAACGGGCTTGAACCCCGGTCTAATCAAGAAGCGTGTGCTACCACTGCTACTCCTTCCCACCTGGCTACGGAGGTGCCAGTTGCAAGAGTTCTGTGTAACTGTAGACATTGGATAAGCCTTATGACAGATCATTAAATCTAAGGCAAATTTAGAAAGTGATTTATCCGCTTTTTTTTTTTTTTTTTTTTTTGCTAGCTTCCAGGCTAGGATACTGGGGGCGGGATTGATTGCACCCACCGGTATAGTGTTTTATCCGATGGGTGAGGGATTTTTATTTATGTAATTTTTTTATAATTTTGAATAATTTAATTTATTATTATTTTATTTTATTTTTTTGCTGGCACCCACCGGTAAAGCACTTTTTCCTGTGGGTGCGGGTTTTTTTATATATTTTCTATTATTATTGTTTATTTATTTTTTTTATGTGGGGTATCCTGGGGGCGAGACTGCTGGCACCTACCGGTATAGCACTTCCTCTGGTGGGCGTGGAATTTTGTGTTTTAGCACAGTACGGTAATAAGTTACACTTTCAGGCATTTTCTTTTTTTTTGGAGGTTTTATCCAAATACAGTAAGGCAAGAGCTTGGGAGCTACCCATGACACGGACACATATATACATATTGCTGGACGTTCCGATTTTACCATCAGAGATAGTGGAGACTTTGCACGGTTTGTAAGGTTATAGAAGAGGGCGAGACCATGGTGTCATTGGATGTAGTATCCTTGTTTACGTGTTTTTCTATCGACCATGGGGTGAAATGTGCATGTGTGGCATTGGAGAAGGATGACACCCTAAGGAATAGGACGCCTTAGGGTGTCATCCAAGTGTGGAGGATATTTGTAGTGGGGTGAAGCTGTGTCTCTCGAGTACCACCATGGTATTTCAAACCACAATGTATGAGCAGGTTCACGGTGCAGCAAAGAGCTCCCCTATTAGTGCTGTCATAGCAAATTTAACTAAGGAGGAGCTCGAGTCTAGGATTTTTGATGGGTCGGTTCACCCCATGGAAACGATACGTTTGCAATTATTCGGAGGAGGAGAGATGAGGTGCTTGGTTTCCTCAATAGCTTCTCCTCATTCCCTCTTCAAAGCTAGATATTTAAGGATGTACTGTACGATAAGCTTCACTGTTCAAAAAGGAGGTGGACGCCTCTGTAAGCTCGGTATTTTATCGCTTTTATCCGGTATTTTACTACATTGTTTTATTTTATTGTACAGACAGGTATCTTATCTTATCAGTTTTATCAGGTGTAATTGTATTATTCATTTTATTTATATTTAATTTTTATTATTTTAATACAACACAACCCTATTTTATTTAATAAAAGTTTATAACGGTTGGTGTAGGATCGTGCACTTATTGTGAACATGAGAGTTAGGTTCCTCGAAAACGAGTCGTTAAATGAAAGACGAATGTTATGATGATAGATACCTTCCTTAAAAATTAAATTTTATTTTTAAATCTAATAGCTGCTAAAACGCAATAGTCCCAGCGGCTTAATCAACACGACACATCGATAGTCTCCGTTTAGAGAAGTCTGTGTTCGAATTCCGTCAACGATTGGAGGAATTTTTAAAAGTCCTGTTCAGTCGAAGCAGTAGTTTCCTATCTTAGGAGGAAGAAATAAGAAATCGATCCATGAACGCACACTTTTACAGACAAAATACACATACGGGTATGAGTGACAAGTTCCTGTACTGTTAAAATAAGTTGAATTTGAGAGCGTAATACAGTAATAGTGAAAGAAAGACTTAGCTATTATGCTGAAACGACGTGATAATAACAGCCTAGATGTACGAGGTGTTTGAGAAGGCCTGAGTATGAAGGGTTTGTTTTAGGAATCTGGTGGTATGTTACTTTTCAGCATAGGCCCCTTTGGAGTCAATAGAATGACTTCACTTTCGGTGGGAAAATGGGTGTCAACACTTTTAATTGGGAAATAGGTGAAATGTCCGATAGTGCCAAATCTAGTGATTACGGTCCAAGATTTCAAAGCCGCACTCATCCAGTGCAGTGTCAATGACAGAATTAAGTAGGGGCCCGAACATGTTCTTTGCCTCCGGGCCCGAAAAAGGGTAGCTACGCTAGTGGCTGAATACAAGAATCTAGAGGACAACGAATATGCTGGCATGGATCACGTCTTTAAAGAAAATCGCTTTCATTCGGAATCATATATCGATTTACTTCGAGCTGCTATTACTCGACCAAAAGTCTTTCTGAAACGAGAACTTCATCAAAAATGTCATAACCCCTTCAATCCTTTTGTGTTTATCGTTTTAAAGTATAACATTCAATTCATCACGGAAGAATATTCTTGTGCTACTCATGTCGTTGAATACGTAAATAAGACCAATCGGGGGATTAGCAATTTACAACGTGAAATTATGAACAAGTATCCTGAGTTTGACATCATTGAAATTACGAGAAAATTAAGCATTAACATGATCAACTCTGTCGAAATTAGTAGTCAAGGGCTGCTTGGTATTTGCTTCGTCAGTTGTTGTAACTTATATACCTATCGAGCGACAGCGTAATAGAAAATCGAAGAAATGGAACGAGAAAACATGGGTGACAATTCTACCGACATTTGGAAAGCGAATTGGTTTGATAAGTACTAGAAAAGGATGAAGAGGAACAAGTTCAAACGGGCCGGAATTGGTAACGACATCTTTAACCTTCCACCGGTAAGTAGCGGGCTCACGCCCTCTACCAAACCAGCGTTAGTGACAGCATTGAAGTCATTTCCGTCAAAGATGTTTTCACATAAAATATCTTTCGTGCGTACAGACGTGCTTTTTTTTAAGCTTAACATCAATTTTTCCTCCACTTTCCTTTCAGTTATCACAAAGTCATTTAGCTTCTCGTTAGTTTGACAAACTTCTGGCATCCCCTTCTCTAAAAAAATTCCTCGTGTAAATGTAGATGCAAAATACCTATTCAGCCCGTCAGCAACCTGAGCAGAATCATCAACATAAAGTGGACCAATGTGATTCAAGCCCGTTCCTTCTACTCTAAACGAAGAAGTCTTTACTCCTGTTCTTTGCCAGACTTCTCTTAACCTTCTTTGTGACTTTACAGTCTCGTTTATACCACCTGCCTTAGACTTCTGTATTACCTGATAATTTATATGCATCAGTATATTTTTCTTCTGTGCCACGACTTCCAGGTGGGCAGGAGCAGCAGTGCATAGCACAGGCTTTCTGATTAGACCGGGGTTCGAGCCCGTACCCACCAAACACGGAGGATGCGGAAAGGTCAGGGAATTAATACCGCATATCCCCAGAGCAATATGGCCTTAGTTGCTAATGCTCTTAAAAACCAAATAACAAACAAACGACTTCCATTTAGGTCTAAGCTTTGAACTGTATATTTTAGCGGGTATGAAAAGCCTGGTAGCTTATATGATTATTTCCCATTTAGAATCTGTTGTTGGTAACATTAGTTGGTTCCACTGCACAGAATTTAAAAGCTGAGACCACTGTAGTCTCCTTTACGAAAGCAGTATCCCTGATGGTAGTTCTTTTAAGTAAATATCACATCAGTACACTGGACTGCCACCTAGTGGTTCTTTTATCTGCAGATTTTTAATGCGCAAGAAGAATCACTGCTAATAACCAGATCCAGAGTATTGCTGTCTTGTTGCAGTAGAAAACAGTCAACCAACAAATCTACAACAGTCTTGCTAATGTGTGACTGACCAACACACAAGTTCCACGCAATATCTGGAAAGTTAAAATCTCCCCCCCCCCCATTAGAAGGCATTCTGATTTAGTGGTCCACTATTTTTCTTTACAGTAGTCCGTTGTGCTTTTCAGTCAATCAGCCTATAACACACTCCTACTCTTTTTTGTTTTCCCAGTGCTTAGGTCACACCAAATTTACTTGGCATTACGCTGGCTGCACTGCCTTAGATTTTGTGTTTCTTAAGTAACAGCACAACCCCTCCTCCCTTTATCCATTGTACTCCCCCAGTTACAAGCCTGCATTCCTTATATTCTTGTTTATACTCCGGCACGGCCACCAGATCAGTGGGGTTTACAATAAATCGTCAATACAAACCTTATTTAGCAGTTAGGAGCTTGAACCCCGATCCACTCAAAGAGCCCGTGCTACTGCATCCTCGCTCTTGACCACTCGGCTACATCTGTGTGACACGTCTCTGATATCATAACAATATCCGCCTTTTATGCCTTGACCTGCACTTCAAATTTATTTACTATGCTCATAGCATTGGTGTACATTAAAGTGACCAGACGTCCCAGATTATGCAGGACAGTGCCGGATTAAAGAGTTTGCCCCACATTGCAGACTGTCCCCGATTGGACATGTAGCTTACAAACTTAATCATGAATCACGATTTTGTATTTTATTCTGCATCCTTGCAACATCTTGTCTCATAGATGGTGCAAGTTAAGTGCAATTTTGTAAATTCTTACAAAGAAATAGCAAATAATGAAGAAAAATTCATTCCGCGGAAAAATATATTTAATTATATTATTTAATTTGTTGTTTTTATTGTTAAAAGATGTTTTTATTATTATTGCACAGAAATACCTATATTGTATCGGCATTTCTGTGAAATAAAAACAAATATAGGCTATATTTGTTTTTTGATATGAAAAAATCTATACACCTAATAATGACGTCACACTATCCGTGGTACTGCTGAGAAATGTGAAGTGAAATTAAAGCGATAGCATACGGGGCCACGGTAGCCTTGTAGCAACGTTGCCGGCTTGCTGAATAGCTGATCGAGGTTTGATTCCAGCCGCTACCCTTATGGGAATTTTCCCAGGGGCATTCAGCATTCAGTTTGGCAGTCTCAAACCGTGGTCGTGAGGTTTTTCACCGGGATTGAATGCGGTTTTTCCCTCACAACAGACAAACCGCCCTCCGCGACGAAGGGTACACGAAAATTTGATAGGGCTAGGGACGCGAGTAGACTAAACTCCGCAGCGTTTTCGCTGCGGACTTTACTCTTGAGGGAAAGGGGGTAGTGGGGCAGCCGCGCCACCATCATAAGGTGGGTTGCGGGCAGTCTATTTAACAGACATGTTCTGCTCCTTGAAATCATGCAATAAGGCAGTGGATTTCAGATGCAGCCAGAATCCATCGATTAAAATGCCAATGCTGTTCAGCAAAAATCAATTGCTGGGGTTTCCACCCTGCTTAAAAATATATCATTACTAAAATAAAAAAAAAAGTAGTTAATGTGCGCAGAGTATTTCATTTAGCACGTTAGCAAATGTTAATAATTCACAATTTTTATAGAAAGAAAAAAAAAAAAAAAAGCACTATTTATGCGCGAAGAGAAAATTGAAAGTGCTTCAGCTATATTATACGGATAGCACATGTGATATATTCCAAAAAAAAAAAAAAATAATAATAATAATAATAATAATAGCTTCTAGAATTGTATTGGCGTGATTTTAATGAAACATAGGAAGGGTCGACAAATCTTTCTTACAGAGTGAAATATAAAATTTCCACTGGAAAGCGTTATTACATGTAGACAGTCCGATTTTAATGATATTTGGAATGCTCAGCAAATCTTTCTAAAAGATCCAAATTATAAATTTCATTAAAATCCGTCCTGAGAGTTGAGTTGTTACATGCTAGCGGGGGGGGGGATGAGAAGAGTTGATAGCAATAGGCGCATTATGCATATGCTAACGTTCTTGAAAACGGGCAGTAAATTGTATTGTATGCTTACTTTTATTTTTGATGTGAAAACATCTATAGCAGCACCTAACAATGGAGTGTAACGGAAATGCAAATGTTGTGGTCAAATATTTGTATTGTTGCAATCATTTACTAGGTGGTAGATGACTCTCATCAACCGGTGCAATACCACCAATTTGCTTATTGGAGGCTTGAAGTGGTGGAACCCATGTTTAGTCTCTAGAGCTAAGTTCCGGTTAACCCTTCCCTATCTCTTCCATCATGCAGTATGATTGATGCCTTTTGAGGTTATGATGAACATCGTGGAGAGATCCAATATTCCTTACATTTCGAGGGTACAGCTCTAAACCGGTGCTCGCAGGCCAGCCGCTAGTTAGTACACCGGACCAAACCTATTGGTAACTCTCTAGGAGGCTTCCGAATCAGCTAGTGTATAATCTTGCTACCTCTACTCTGCCAGATAGTGACTGGAGGGAGTCCGAGTAGTGTGTATGCAGGGAGCATTGTAGAAGTCACGTTATATCAAGGATCTGGGTATATTCTTACAATGTGTACGCCATATCCAAAAATTTCATTACTTCATACAGCATGTCCCACCAACTTTTTCTTACTATTGATTACACCATGAATTGTGAAACTAATAGAGCAAGCTTATCTGCGAAAAGATCTAAACCTCCCAAGCACTTCCTAATTCATTTCACAAATATACGTGGTCTCAGTTCCAATCTCAACGATTTCCATTTCCACTTGCAGTCTGCCAAACCCCATGTACTTTTTCTGACAGAATCTCAGTTATTGGTTGATTCACTACTGCTCATCTCAGATGCCCAAATTATTCGCTGTATGATTCCTTTCGCCTCAAAGGTGGTACTTGTGCATATGTCCGTTCTGATATTCCCTGCCAGAGACTTGGCAATTTGGAATCTCCTCTCTTTGATCTTCTAAGGCTTAAAATCTCTCTACCTCATTGTGTCAAATTCATCTGTTGTCTCTACCGTTCTCCCAACTCCACTAATCACTTGGAGCTCTTCGACTTCCTCTCTTTGCAACTTTACTTTCTCCAGTCCAACTCTCCTAACAGTGAGGTAATTTTCCTTGGTGATTTTAATGTTCACAACTCCAGCTGGCGTTTTCTAGCCACACCGACCCAGCTGGTTGAGATGCTGAGGCTTTTGCAATTACTAATGACCTTGCATAGATTGTTCATTTACCTACAAGAATACCGGACAATCCTAATCATACAGGAAATACGCTTGATCTTTTTCTCACAAACAACCCTTCTAAGTACACGGTCAAAGTGAGAGGTCCTTTAGGCACTTCAGATCACAACTTGGTGATTGTCTCCTCTAATGGAACATTTATCTCATGGCTGTTCCGAACCTCGTGTTGTTTGGCATTACAAGAATGCAAAATGGGATGACCTGCGAGACTTCTTTTCTTTGGTCGGATTACTGTTTCAAAACTTCTGATGTCGTTTGCTCAGATCGTGTCAGTGAAATTATTCTTGCAGGAATGGAATCCTTTATCCCACACTTCACTTTAAAATCTCGTCCTTTATCTAAACCTTGGTTTTCCAATAAATGTGTTAAGGCTGTTCAAGAGAAGAATGTTGCATATCGTAATTGGCTTGTTTCTAATTCTTCAATTTCATTTTCTGCATACACCAAAGCTCGCAACAATTGTAAAGCAGTTATTAATCAATCCAAACTAGAGTTTGAACAGGCTAAGAGTAGAAAACTTGCTTCTTGCCCTAATGGTAGCCGAGCATTCTGGTCTCTTGCCAAAGCTATTTGCCGCAACTTTTGCTCAGCTCTGCTCCCACCTCTGTCCAAACCAGATGATTCTGTTGTCACTTCAGCCAAGGATAAAGCTGACCTGCTAGATCCCATTTTTCTTCCAACTCATGTATTAATGATCTTGGTAAAACAACTCCCGCCATTCCCAACACGCTCCATTCAATGCCCCCTGTGGTCTTCCGTCAAAAGGATGTCAGAAGGATTTTGACGAATCTTGATGCTAGGAAAGCTCTAGGTCCCGATGGTATTTCTTCACTTGTTCCCAAAACCTGTGCTCCTGAACTTACTCCTATTCTTTGCCGTCTTTTTTCACTTTCTTATTCCAAAGGTGTTTTTCCTTCTGCTTGGAAATTTGCTCATATCCAGCCAGTTCCTAAAAAGGGTGGCAAATCCCTCCCATCCAATTATTGTACCACTGCGATTACTTCTACTCTTTCCAGAGTAATAGAGAAATCAATTAACCGCCACCTCTTAAATTATCTGGATATCTTTCACCTGATCAACTGTCGCCAGTATGGATTCCGTCAGTATCGTTCCACTGGTGATATTCTGGCTTATGTTACCCATCTATAGACAAATTCAATGGAAACGTTTGGTGAAACTCAAACCATTTCTCTTGACATCTCAAATGCTTTTGGTCGTGTTTGGCATAAAGGTCTTCTAAACAAGCGTCCATCTTATGGTTTGGCAACTGTTTTTAGTAATTGGTTATCCAGTTTTCTCTCTGATCGCTCACTGAGGGTGATGGTAGATGGCTAATTCTCCACTAATGCCGGTGGCCCCCAAGGTTTAGTTCTTTCCCCCACTCTTTTCCTCTTGTATATTAATGACCTTCTTCCATTGACTCGAAATCCTATCCATAGTTTTGCCGATAATAGCACATTGCATTCCACTTTCCATTTTGAGAAACCTTGTCCTGCTCAATAAACTTCAACTTCTCGAAAATCTGCTACCAATTCCCTAAATGCATTTCAGTAATTCTCCAGTGGGGCAAAGACAACTTAGTTGATTTCAACCCTTCTAAAACTGAGTCTTGTCTTATATCTCGCAAAAAGGATTCTTCTGCTCCTATGCTTATCTTTAGTGACACTCCGATTTCTAGGCAAAATGATATCTCTTTTGGGGTTTACCCTGACTTCTAATCTCTCTTGGGACAAGCACATTACAAATATTGCTTCCTCTGCATCTAAAAAACTTGGTTTTCTCTTTCGCTCTCGGCGTTACTTTTCTTCCAAACAGCTGCTCACTCTGAATAAATCACAAATCCCCCTGCCATGGAATATTGTTCCCACAACTGGGGTGGTGCCCCCAAAACCTCTCTCTGGCTTCTCGATTCCATTCAGAAGAGGGCAGTTAGGTTAATTAATGATTCATCTTTAACAAAGTCTCTCCACTCGCTGTCTCATAGACGTACTGTTTCTGCTGCATGCCTCTTCTACAGATACTTCCATGCGCACTGTTCTTCTGAATTGGCTTCTATAATTCCTGCTCTCTCTTTCAAAACAGTCCGAACACGTGCCGCCAACATCCATTTACTGTCCAACTCCAAACTCACAGAACCGACTTTTCATCTTCCTCATTTATTCATTCATCTGCCGTTTTCTGGAACAACTTCCCTTCATACGTATTTCCTGACAATTACAGTCTACAGAAGTTCAAGTCCAATGTCAACAAATATCTTCTTTCGTCTTCTCAACCTCCTACCCAAGCACGGTACTAAGTACTATAGGTTCTAATACCTCTCGTGTTTGGGGTTTACATAAAAAAAAATCATACTACGGTATTCTATAAATGGATTTCGCTAACCTCTTCCAAGCCAAGGATGTTTTCACATAAAACACCTCTCGTGCGTACAGGGTACACGCGCTTTAATTTTTTTTAAGAAGTAATTTTTTATTTTATAAGTTTAGTGCAAAGAAGTACAGTATATGTATTTAATATATACGTGAATATTTTTTATAAATAAAAAAAAATAAAAATATATAGTTTAAGGGGGTAGGGTGTTGTAAAATCGATGTACATGCACCTGTTCTTACTCTTATTTACCCTGACACAGCTTACGTAGTTCCATGGTGCACAGTAGGCCTTGAAATCCCATGTACCTTGCTTTCTGGGCTGCTGCATGTGTCTATTATTTATCTATTAGTCTGTTTCCCCAGGCTATCAGTTTTTAAAAAGGGTAACTCATCCAAAATCACAGGGCTGCATAACTTTTCTTCACTAACATTTACGTAGTACTGTACTGTACATAGATTTCTAACTCAATTTTGTTAAAAGGGTAGTTGGTTAATGTATACTTTGAGTGTAAAAAAATACAATGCTCGAAGTCGTTTTCACAGCCATCGTTTTTTTTTTTTTTTTTTTACGTTTCTTATCTTACAGAAACAACGTCACGTGTTGTTAAGTACCTATGACGTTTCTTCTAACAGATAAAAATAAAGCATTACAAATTTGTTTTCCTCCTTTAACTTCATGGTCTGAATAGATCTGCATTTGTATTTTAATGGCGTTTTGATCATAATGGTGTTATAGTCAAAAATGACCTTCGACAGAAAATTTATTCTAATATGATTACCCATTTTTCCACTATCTCAAAAACACCAAGGAAAATATAGTTTCATATAAAATAACGATTCGCAATAAAATTTCAAACCCATTCATATGCAGAAGATTTGCGTTCCTATGATGATTGTTCGAAGCAGCAAATTTAGCCCTCATGAGATAAACACGTGATTTCAGAATAACTTTAGGATTAAAAACACCCTATTTCAAATAATGTGAAGGCTACTTGAACTAAAAATGTCTGCATTTGCAGTAGTTTGGAAAATGCGATGATACTTTCGTGGGGTTTCTGCCTTCCCCAACCCCGTTATTAATTTTAGTCAGAGAGCTACCATAAAAATTTCAAGTTTTATTAGAGGATCTTTTTCTCGTTATGTATGGCCAGACCGTCTTTAAGGCGTAATATGAATTGGAAAATGTAAACGAACAATAAACATACATAAGACGTTTCATGCAAGGCTGATTCAACAGAAAAAATAAAAAAAAAAAAAATCGTGCAGCAACACAAAAATTGCGTCCCTCTTTTTTTTTTTTTTTCAGGTAGTTATTGGCGCATCGGCTTCTGTGGCCATAATGCACCTCCCAAGGTTTTTTGCAATACTTTGATCCAATCCAGAGGTGGGATTCGAACCCGCGACCTTTGGGTTGCCAGGCAGGCACTTTACCCACCCGGCTAGCCCGGTCGGCATTGCGTTCCTCACTTCTTTGCAAGTGTAAAATAATTGGAGGATTTGTAATTAACCAAGAAAAAAAGGTCATTTAAAATTTTCTTGTCTTACTGGAAATGTACTTACGGCCTAAGCAAACTCTAAAGTACTAGAGAGATACAGTTATATGACATGATATGCATTGTTACTTGTATAAAGTAAAGCCTCCGCAACAAAAAAAAAAAAAAAAAAAAAAAAAGTCTATATAAACAGGGTGAAGTGGCACAAAACTATTGATGATTTCAAAAACGACATACAACGTTCATTCATTTTTTCTGATTTTCAAGCAAGGGCATCAGAGGGAGTATATGTTCCCTACACTACAAGGTGAAATGTTTACGGTTTCAGTGCTTATAATCTAAATCACTCAACCATATATGCTGTTTTACTTAATCAGGCTATCTTGCTTATTTTTAGTTTAAGGAGAGTTCCCAAACTGTGCGGCAGGGCGCTGCGGGATTCAAGAGAAACGCAGCGGCACTCGACATCTGTCGGACACCGCGCAAACTACTAGCTCGAGGTAAAAAAAAAAAATTCTGTTTATACTCCGACACGACAACCAAGTCAGTAGAATCTAATAAAAAGTCAATACATATATTTATCGTATTTAGTAGCTATAGCGCCTCCTTGGGCAGGAGCAGCAGTGCGTAGCACACGCTTTCTGATTTAGACCAGGGTTCGAGCCCGTGACCACTGGATGGGGAAGGTTAGGGAATAACCACCGCATATCCCCAGCTCGGATAAAGGATAGGCGTCAGGAAGGGCATCCGGCCGTAAAGATTACATGCCAAAACAGAAAAAAAAATGCTGACCTCATATATAATGGGAAAAAGGCGAGGACAAAAAAAAAAAAAAAATCGTATTTAGTAGCCACGGGTCTGAACCCCGGCTCACTCAAGGAACGCGTGCTATGCACTCTCGATCCTGACCACTCAGCTACGTCAGGCCCAGTTATTTGGACCTAACTACTTAATAAATGGAGCTGTGGTGTATTTCTTTTGACCTAGGCGCGCCGTGAAACGAGAAAGTTTGGGAACCTCTGGTTTAAGGCCATTTGTTGTCTGAACCTTTTTGTTTTATTTGGGCTAAAATTTTCTGTTAAACTTGAACTAAGTGTTACCGTTATATTTTACGATTTTTTATTATAAATTTTCCGTAGTCAGCTGATGTTTTGAATGCATAAATTGTTCCCATCATCGATATCCATATACTTCTAAAACGAAGATAAGCTTATTTTATTTGGGGGAAGAGAGAAAGAAAGCATACACACTCGAAACTGTTATATGGGACCGTTCAAGTACGCATGTATATCTGCGTCGGCTGTACGATGCAGGATGCCGCTTCTCCTCTTTACCGCCGTGGGATATAGGTGCTTTCGGGTTCTTCCATCCATTTGTTCAACCATTCTTTCATATTTTGCTTAAATGGCTTGTTTATGGACACGTTCAAAGGCTGCAATTGACTTGTCAGTCCACAAGGAATGACAACCACCTGTGTATTCAATTCCCTCACCCTCGTTTTAATTACTTCAGTTCTATGAACTCTGAACTGGTCCCAAATAAGGAGAAATGGTTTCCTTAAGAGACCACCAGAACGCCTTGCCCATATTTTTTGAAGCCAGATTCATCCATCCTTTCGAATGAACATGAACAAATACACCTTCTGAAATTTTTTCCTTAGGTGAAGTATTTCTTTTAAATATTAAAAATGGCGTTAGTTTTATGCCATCAGCACAGCTGGCCAAAAGTACTGTGTTTTCTCATGCCCACTAGATTTTATTGACACCGTTTTAGACCCTTTGATATCCACAGTTTTGTTGGATGGTGCATCAAAAGTTATTGAGATCCGTCCATACTTCCTATTTGGCCAAGTTCAAAAGAAATTTGTTTTCGTGCCGTTATTACAAATTTATGGAATTCCAGTATTTTTTATTCATAATCTGCTGGTAATTTTTGTGCAATTGATGTTTTTGTACATGTTGATAAACCATGCCTTTGCATGAATCAACCTTCGGTTCCAGAAAAATTCGGAATTCCTCGTCCTTCTGCTAATATCCGGCCTTATGCATAATCATTTTGGTAGAAACATTTCTTCCTAAATTCCTTTTACCTACTGCCTACTTTTTTAAAATCTTCAGGAGCGGGGCGACGAAGATTATGTTTACTTCTTTTTTTTTTTTTTGCAGCCTGAAGTTCTTTTTCTTGCTTCTGCAAGACACATCATTTTTGGCCCAAAAAAAAAAAACTTTCCGCGGCTCTGTTACCATATTTTTTAGAGCGATCTATTCATTTAGTTTATATCCGATAGTGTAACTAAACCTCTTATCTTCTGCAGCCATTTTCTGAGGGTAAAACACTTTAAAATATTGTCAAACGCCAAGGTTAAACAATATTGTTATGAAACAGGGTTCTGATTAAAAAAAAAAAAAAATGGTATACAGTTAACACTGTTCTTTATTTTATTTCAGTCACCCACAATGATTACAATTCATTGTCGTGATTATAGTCACTTCACACACAATTAAAGTACACTACCGTACATGGAGACATACTCAAAACAACACGAAAACCCGCACAGAGTAACTGGCCCACCGATCGTGCCACCTTTTAAAGCAGCGGTTCCCAACTTTTTTTAACTCGCGAACCCTTTTCAGTGTAATATTTTTTTATCGCGAACCCCTTTCAACATAATATTTTTAATGCGAGAACTACTAAGGCTGTATTCTCAGAAATCGTATAATATTTCTGAATTTTTATTATAAAATATTTCCAGTACTACGTTTTTATAAGCGACATTGCATAATAATAAAATTTATTAAGTATTATTTATACATTGTAAATCAGTTACTAATCAGTCCAAACTAGATTACTTGCTTTTAGTCCAAATGATAGCAGCATTCTGGTCTCTTGCCAAAGCTATTGGCCACAATTTTTTCCTACCTCTGACAAAACCAGATGGTTCTGTTGCCACATCAGCCAAAGGTAAAGCTGACCTGCTAGCATCCTATTTTTCTTCCAACTCATGTATTGATTGTTTACCTTGGTAAATCACCTCAAACCATTCCCAGTACACTCCATTCAATGCCTCCTGTGGGCTTCCATCTAAAGGATATCAGAAGGACTTTGATGAATCTGATGGTATTTCTCCACTTGCTCTCTAAACCTGCGCTCCTGAGCTTGCTCTGGTTTTGTGTCATCTTTTTTCACTTTCTTGTTCCAAAGGTACATTCTTCTTCTGCTTGGAAATTTGCTCATATCCAGCCAGTTCCTAAAAAGGGTGACAACTCCCTCCCATCCAATTATTGTACCACTGCGATTACTTCTACTCTTTCCAGAGTAATAGAG
This sequence comes from Mastigoproctus giganteus, assembly GCF_048544385.1. Lineage (NCBI taxonomy): Eukaryota > Metazoa > Arthropoda > Arachnida > Uropygi > Thelyphonidae > Mastigoproctus > Mastigoproctus giganteus. Next base: position 91,927,811 of record NC_143585.1, read on the forward strand.
AAATCAATTAACCACCACCTCTTAAATTATCTGGAAATCTTTCATCTGATCAACAGTCGCCAGTATGGATTCCATCAGTATCGTTCCACTGGTGATATTCTGGCCTATGTTACCCATTTATAGACAAATTCAATGGAAACCTTTGGTGAAACTCAAACCATTTCTCTTCACATTTCAAAGGTCTTCACATTTCAAAGGCTTTTGGTCGTGTTTAGCATAAAGGTCTTCTAAATAAGCTTCCATCCTATGATTTGCCAGCTGTTCTTTGTAACGGGGTATCCAGTTTTATCTCTAACCGCTCAGTGCAGGTGATAGTAGATGGCTCTGTCTTTTAACTTGTCCACTAATGCTGGTGTTCCCCAAGGTTCAGTTATTCTCCCCACTCTTTTTCCTCTTGTATATTAATGACCTTCTTCCATTGACCAGAAATCCTATCCATAGTTTTGCTGATGATAGCACATTGCATTCCACTTTGAGAAACCTTACCCTGCTCAATCAGCTTCAACTTCTCGAGTATTCGCTGCCAAATCCCTAAATGCTGATCTCGAGGTAATTCTCTAGTGGGGCAAAGATAACTTAATTTCAATCCTTCTAAAACTCAGTCCTGTGTTATATCTCACAAAAAGGATTCATCTGCTCCTATGCTTATGTTCGATGACACTCCAATTTCTAGGCAAGATCTTGGGGGATTACCCTGACTTCTAATCTCTCTTGGCATAAAGCAAATTACAAACATTGCGTCCTCTGAATCTAATAAACTGGGGTTTCTCTTTTGCTGCCGGCATTACTTTTCTTCCAAATAGTTATCGACTCTGTAAAAATCACAAATCTGCCCTACCATGGAATATTGTTCCCCCATCTGGGGTGGTGCCCCCCAAAACCTCTCTCAGGCTTCTAGATCCCATTCAAAAGAGGGCAGTTAGGCTAATTAATATCTCATCTCTAACAGTCTCTGTCTGCTCATAGATTTGCTGTTTCTGTTGCATGCCTTTTCTATAGATACTTTCATGGCATTGCTCTCTTTCAAAGCAGACCGAACACATGCTGCAACCAGTCAACGTCATTTTGTTGTCCAAGTTCAAACTGACAGAACCAACTTCCTTCATAAGTATTTCCTGAAAATTAGAATCTACAGATGTTCAAGTTTAATGTTAAGTATAAGTATCTTGCTTAAAAAAAAAGTATCTTGCATAACAATGATCCTCGAGAATGAAAAAAAAATTTAGTATGGAAAACCTATTTATTTAACATGATATACTGTAAGATAGTAAACTAATTATAAGGAATAATGGGAGATGTGATTTCTTTCTTTGGCAACTTTTACTTTTTTTAAAATTTTATTTTACTTTATTGTTTATTATTAGTTATATTTGTAGTTTACAATAATCATCATCATAAGCCATTTTCAATCCACTGCAGGATGAAGGCCTCTCCAGCAACTTTCCAGTTCCTTCTGTTTTGAGCACTGGCCATCCATTTACTACCCAAAAACTCATGAATTTCATCTATCCATCTTCGCCTTTGTCTTCCAGGTTTTCTTCTAGCTCCTCTTGGGTACCATTCTGTTATTTTCTTAGTCCATCTGTCATCATGTCTTCGAGCTATGTGTCCTGCCCAAGACCATTTTAGTTCTTTAGTTTTGATAAGAATGTCCTTTACTTGAGTTTGCTGCCTAATCCATGTGTTTCTCTTCTTATCTAACAGTCTGATTCCCAATATGATTCGTTCCATTCTTCGCTGTGTAGTTCTCAGCTTCTCTTCCATTCTTTTGGTGAGTGCCCAAGTTTCACTTCCATGTCATGGTGGAGAGTATACATTGATTCATTATTTTACGTTTCAGACAAACTGGGATATTGCTCTTCAGTATGTGACTATATTTCCTGAATGCTGTCCATCCAAAATTTATTCTTCTCTTGACTTCCAGCCATTTATCATTATTACAGCTAATAACTTGTCCCAGATAAGTACATGACTCCACCTTTTCAATTACTGCTCCTTCAATCATTATTTCCCTTTCCGTGGCATACTTATTCATCATTACTTTTGTTTTAGCCATATTCATCTTTAGTCCAAAATCCTTACTAACTGTGCATAACTGATTAAGATTTTCCTCTAATTCTTTGGGATCGTGGCTTATAACCACAATGTCATCTGCAAATCGTAAATGGTTTAGGTACTCTCCATTCACATTGACTCCTTTCTGCGACCAGTCTAATCTTCTGAAAGCTTCCTCAAGGGCAGCAGTAAACAGCTTCGGAGATATTGTGTCTCCTTGTCGAACTCCTTTCTCGATTTTAAATTTGCTACTATCTTTGTCTAGTCTAATAAAGGAGGTAGCACTCTCATATATTTTCATCAAAATTACAATAATATACCTGTGTAAATCTAAGCAGACGCCATTACAGAATTTTTATTGCAAATCCCTGGAACACTTTCGTGAACTCCCAGGGGTTCGCAAACCACCGGTTGGGAACCGTTGACCGAACGGCGAAATACAACCTGGCCGCTTGCCCTGATGTGGGAGAGCTCACTTCCGCATATAGGACACAGGGTGAAAAAAAGTGTCTTATATGATGTCAAATACAGTATTTCTTGTAAAATCTCCTAAGCATGAACATTCATTACTTGAATTGAGGGTATATGTTCGGATTTGGGGCCTTTTTCAGCACTTGGCCCCAGTACATTTCATCCCCTCCTCTTTAAAGAACGACCCTGGATATGGTGAAAGTAAAAGTGGCTGCGTACTGTAAATAACTAGGTAAAAATGTGTGCAGTAATCGCACGTCCCGACTCTACGTACAATTTATGCTTTGTACAAGCATTTAAGTTGGTTTTGCACAGAAAAAAAGTCGCTAGTCTGCAACTCACATAGCTAATCATTAGAAAGTTCTCGCTTCGGTGTTTTATTTCCATCTGTTGTGGCATGTTGCGAACATCTTCCTAGTCCTTACGCAAAGGATCTGTAATTTTACGAATTTTACGAAGGTCGTTATATGCATTTCTTTTCACTTTACATAAAGTCCAAAAGTTCGAAATTACTGCTTGTCTACTCAGACATGTAGAATTTTACTAGGTTTTTCATTCGAACCATCTCTTATCTTTCGTTTTGCCATTGTAAACGTTTTCTGTCCCTCCAAAAGTTGCTCACTGCAATGTTTATGCACTCCATTTCTGGCAATGAACTCTCTACCCCCAAAGCCAATGCTTCTGGGAGGGGGCATCGTCACCTTTCTTCTCTGCTTAGGAGTGAGTGTTCAACAATGTAAAGAAAAGTTAATCTCTGCACTGATGAATGTCCAAGTTAGCTCATAATTTGGCACACGACGTACTGTTGTTTGGCGTCAGGCAAATTTACCTTTTTTTTAGTAGAGTTCACCCCCCCCCCCCCGCCCCACCAACTAACTTGATTAGGAGAGATATAAACATTCTATAAAAGAATGTAAATTCTTTAACAGTTTGAGACCTTGTAAATATTTTGGCGACGCGAGTAGTAAACACTGTCAAACTATCAGGGAGTTAAGATGATTTTGTAATAACTGAGGACAAAGTGGAGGAGAAATTGTTGAAGTTAAACATAAGAAAGGCACCTGGGGGCAGACGGGATCTATCCAGTTATATTAAAGGAGGTGGCAAAGGAAGTAAACCCATAGTCATAATTATGAGAGCATCCTTGGACTTAGAGGAAGTTCCCGCAGACTGTAGATGCACAAATGTATCTCCAATTCACAAAGGGGAATCAAAGGGTGACATGAGTAATTGTTAGTTTGACTTCTATTCCAGGGAAAATAATGGAGTCACTGGTTAAAGAAGCATTGCAGGATCATCTACACAAGACAGCAGTAATAATTCATCACGAGGAAGTCTTGTCCGACCAATCTGATTGGATACTATGATGTGGACACAAAGGAACTGGATGCAAAAAATAATTTTGATATCATATACTTGGATTTCGGGAAAGCTTTTGATACTGTTGCACATGGAAGACTACTATACAAATTGAAGCAGTATGGCATTAAGTGCAAGTTGCTACGATGAATAAAAGGATGGTTGAGTGGGAGAAGACAGAGAATGGTAATCAATGGGTACTGCTCTATGTGGACCAATGTTATTAGCAGTGTCCCTCAGGGTTCGGTATTGAGCCCATTGTTGTTTTGTATATTTATCAATGAAGGTATATCAAGCTTAATGTCAAAGTTTGCAGATGATACAAAGGTTGGCAGCATTGTTAATGACAGTATACTGCTGCAACAGGATCTGAAAAAGTTGGGTAGATGGCTGAGAAGTGGCAACTGAAGTTCAACATTGACAAATGCAAAGTACCAGAACGGTAGCAGTAACCCCAGAGAAATGTACCACCTGTGTGGTGTTCCACTCAGGATAATGGAGAATAAAAGAGACCTGGGGTAATTGTGCAGTTAGATATGAAGTTTTCTGAGCAGTGCAGACAGGCTGCCAGAGTAGGTATTTTGTGAGCAGGGATAAGGAAGTGATTATCCCCTTGTATAAGGCAATGATCAGGCCACACTTTGAGTACTGCTTACAGGTCTGGAAGCCTCCTCCTAGGAAGGATGCAGAGTTGCTAGAAAGAGTACAGAGAAGGGCAAACAAGACTGATGAAAGAAACAAAGGGGTGCTCTTATGAAGAAAGGCTTAAGTTCTGTAAATTGCAGCTTCTGGAGACTAGGCACCAGCAAGGCAATCTGATTGAGGTGGACAAGGCCTTGAATGGATTGAGCAGGCTCAGTGCTGATAGGATTTTTCCTCTTGCTTTCAAACTAAGGAAAGATAGTTGTAGAATAGATGTGCAGAAGTTTGCCTTTAGCCAGCAGGTAGTTGATTGCTGGTGTTTTATTTGGTTTTTAGGAGCATTAGGAACTAAGGCCATATTGCTCTGAGATATGCGGTGGTCATTCTCTGAACTTTCCGCATCCATATTTGGTGGTGACGGGCTGTTGATTGCTGGAACAAACTTCCATTTGTTGTTGTGGAAGTTGATAGCTTAAATAAATTCAAGGCAGAACTAGACAAACATTTGGAATGAATGGATCAGTGAAATGGAAAGGTTTTTTTTTTTTTTTGGATGATGCTGTATAAGCTTGCTTTCTTGCATGCATCATGTGCCTCTATTTTTGCTAAATTCCCTTTAAAACTGAAGAAACAGCAGGTCTTGTGGAAATTGCTGTCAGAAACAGTGAAAATAATAATTGAATGGGATCATTTGCATAGATTTTAAATTTCATTTTGAATATTCAGTATTAATAAGAGGAGAAATGCTGTAATTAAAAGGTTAAAAAGTTAAAATTTTACTTTTTTATCAATGTAGGGTTCTGACAAGCAGTTTTGCATTGCAAAATTTATAAATTAACCTTGCACTGAGCAAATTTTGGAGCATCAGAATATATTTGTAATAGCAAGATAATCTGAATAAGAAACATAAGAGGGGTGGCCAAAAGGTTCTGAAAACAGAGTATAAAAGACATGTACAAAATTCTGTTTGGAAGGATTAAATACAATACACTTATTGTATTTATTCTTCCAAAAAAACCCACAGCTGCTTTGAGCTATTCATCTTAAAAATGAGTTCCACAAAGAGGAATGTGACGTTTCTGAACAATTAATAGTCTGGGATCACACCTGGGCTGTAGATGTGACTCCAAATAGGCATGGTTTAATGTTCAATCCACATTCATGAATTTTAGCTTGTGCAATCTAGGCTTCCTACAGAGAGGCGCCTCCGTAGCCAGGTGGGAAGGAGCAGCAGTGCATAGCACACGCTTCTTGATTAGACCAGAGTTCGAGCCCATCACCACCAAATACGGAAGATGCAGAAAGGTCAAGGGAATGACCAGAGCAATATGGCCTTAGTTGCTAATGCTCCTAAAAACCAAATAACTAACAAACAAGCTTTGTGCAGAGGTGCATTGTCCTGGAGAATCTAAACCCACTGAACCCAACTTCCGTCTTTTTCCTCTAATTCCAACTTTTAACTTTTGCATGTGCCTGGCATAATATTCCCATAATTGGTTAAAAACAATCCTTTTATACTCCAGAAAACTGAGACCAACTCTTTTCAGCTGATGGTTTGGGGTCAATTTTTTTTTTTCATTCCTTGTGCTTCCACTGCATGCTTTATAATTTGGATTCAGGATCATAAAAATGTAGCCAGGTTTCATTGCTAGTTACCAAACTGGATAAAAATCTATATGAATTAACAAGAATTTTTTAATTTTTTTGACGACTCCACCCTCTGCTGTTTGTCATGGACAGAAGAGGTTTGGGAATCCATCTTTAACAAACTTTGGACATTCCAAACTGCCCCTGCATTATTATTAAAATGCTTCCAGTGGAAATGTCAAGTACTTTTTCAACTTCAGACACTTAAATTTTCTGCTTACAAATTTTTTTCTAAAACAATGGCAATTGTTTCAGGACTGATTGCTTGAGATTGCTTCTTGGATCATCCTCAACTGATTCCTGTCCTCTTTGAACTGTGCCAACCATCTCGCAAAGGTAGCATTGACCAAGTGATATGTCCCCAAACACCCTAGTCATTCTTTCGCATTTCTGCCCTCTTTGGTCAAAAATTTGATTACAGAATGATGTTCTATTTCCTGGATATTCATTCTTCTTCCATCTACCAACATAAATTAAATTTTAGAAACTGCATAAGACATTGACATAATTTTTCTTCATGTTATTTTATAATCTATTTAAGTTAGCAAAATAACCTATTCTACAATTTATTTAATACATTTTGTATATCCTGTTCTGATAAGCTATTATTATTTTTAATTCATATTTAAGCATTATTATACAAAGGGACTTATTTCGTACCACTTTTGAAGACTGATACAAAAAGAACAAAATTCTTTTTGTTCTTTTTGTTATTCTCAAAATTCTCAACTTGAACTATCAGCTTTAATTCAACCCCAAGAAGTAGCATTGGCAGGTCTAGGCAAAGTGCCTAGACTTGTCAAAGGCAGGTTTAGGCATGTTTGAATTAACATACTACACAAATAAGTTATTACAGTTTGCATGAAAACTTTGAGAAACTGTATGTGTAGTTCTCTGTTCTTTTGCTTCTAATGTCACCTTAAGCTTTGACTTTTTAAGTAAGATTGCCACCTGTTCTAATTTTTGAAATCCATCTTGCACCCTTTATAGAAGTGAAGTTACTCATGAATGAATGTACACTACTGACACTAAACTGCATGCACAAGACAAGCTGTATGCCAAAGATACCAAAGCTTTTTGTCATGGCCATTTGTAGGTCAACTGCAAGCTGTGATTATTTCATAATACATAAAAGTGAAGAACTAGTTTGGTCCACATATGTCAGCTGCTGACACCCTTCTCTTAATGTTGCACTAAAATATTTGTCAATCTTTTTTAATTGTGGGATTGGCTAATTTGTGGTCTTGAGGTGAAATCTACACTCTGAACAATCAACTTTGACACACTGCTTGGGTTTAATGGCCAGTCAGAGGATTAAATCTGGCAATTTTCCCATTTTCCTAAAGATAGTCTCTCTCTCTCTCAGGGTAACTCGGACCTTTTTTTAGCTGGTGCAGCATAAGCCTTGCGCTATATGGCTAGTAATAATAAAGTTGGAATTAAGAGGTTCAACTATACCTTGAGTACATTAATTCTCACTAAAAATGTGAAAATTATTATAATAAAATATTGGCAAAAAGTGCTGATGACATCCATAATCAATAAAAATTGCAAAAGAATAGAAATGTAAAATAGACATGGCAGCTATCCTAAAAGTTATGCAACAGCTGAATAATGGACAGTTTTTCTGTGCCTCCAACATGAAGCCTAATAACAGAGCCACAAATGTGTATCAGAACAACCTGCTAACAAATTTTCCAATTGTCAGTAGTGTGATGCAACCAGTAAAAGTTTTGTTATTTTTGTTGTTATTTGGTTTTTAGGAGCATTAGCAACTAAGGCCATATTGCTCTGGGATATGCGGTGGTCATTCCCTGACCTTTTCGCATCCTCTGTATTCGGTGGTGACAGGCTCTAACCCCGGTCTAATCAAGAAGCGTGTGCTATGCACTGCTGCTCCTTCCCACCTGGCTACGGAGGCGCCAGTAAAAGTTTTATGTACATGATCCCTTTATATGCACTTCTTTTCAGATTTCAAGCACAGAAATGCAGCAGTTGCCCAAAATAAGCTTTTCAACTGAGTATGAAGGATGAGATTGTGGAGTCTTATGTCTGTCCTTGAATGCCAGCCAGCTTAGAGCTTTTTTCCTGTAAATTACAAGTCATTGCTCCACCTTCTAAATTAAATTAAATTAAATTGACATTTTGTGAAATTACTAAAACCATATGTCCAAGAACAGTTAATGTGTGTGTGTGTGCGGGATGGACATATGAACTGACTATGCAAAAATTCTTTTGCATAATAACAACTGTTATTATGCAAAAGAATTATGAATTATTATGAATAATAGTAATTTAAAGTCAGATTACTCAAAAAGGTTTATATTTGAATTAAAAAAAAAACTCATTAGCAATACTTATTAATTTTTAGTCAACAATACCAAGAAAAATGTTTCACACTTGGAAAGTGAGAGAGAAATTGGGTTTGATGTGAGTAGCATTATGTTAGATTGTTAACTGTATTATACATAAATACCATTATACTTTGTACTGTGTGAATTAATCAATTATTTTATATTAATGTATAGTGAATAAGGCAAATTTTCCCAGTTCCTGTTCAATTCACTAAACCAAACTTAGTAATCTGTTTTCAGTCAACTTAAGGATTTTATGAATTTCTGTTTACACTCTGGACAGCTGAAGCTAGAAAAGTTTACAGTAATAGAGTTGATGATTTATTAGTAAAACAGCCTGTGCATGCATTTCTATCTGAGGACCACAGCCAGCCCACAAATGATTAATGCTCCAGTTTTCATCACACTTAAACTATTCACATTTGTGGCCTGCTCATTAAAGGTGGTGGCTTTAATTAAACATAGCCTATTAAGCACTTGGTTTGGTGAATTGATGTGTACTCAATGTTTGAAAACTCTTTTTAGTAATCATATGAACTAAATGTTGTATCAGGTCATTCCATAACTAATATTATCTACACCTCTCCCTCATTTTCAAAATAAAAACAGCTACAGTAAATAAAATTCTCCCTGCCCTTGTTCTCATGATCTTTTGCCATCTTTCTACAAAAATAACAGTGCTATGATTCTAAAATGCTTTTAGTTTAGAAGCAAAGATGTGAACAGCACATTATTTTTTACAGCTCAAGATTTGAAGATTTTTTCATCAAGATAGTGAATGACTTATTAATCTGGTACAGAGGAGGTAAAGTTGTTTTTCTTAACAAAGCTCCTGTTTTTTCCACTTGTGATCCAAGTGGTATGAAAAAATGTGAATTGTCCTGATGAAACATTAGTAGCCAAAAGTAGCTTTGGCTCTGATAGTTTTATTAGACTAAAACAGTTCAATATAAACCACACTCCCCAAGTACCCCACTAAAATAAAAAAAAATTCCTGAGATCACCTATTAGCCATGTACATCATGGCAGATTCTCTACTGCTAACTTACTGTTCAAATGTTTAATATTGTGATAAGACATTTGTCTTTTCACAATATTAAAACATTTTTAAATAGGGTTATTACTGTGGATATGAGAATGCAGTGAATCACAAATAGTTAGCTGATTTCTAAGCAATTATCTAGTAAGGTGTAGAACCCACTGCAAATTTTCATCAGTAGTAGCAGTGACAATAAATGATAAGTCAAGTTTCTGGGAAGCTAAATGGTTCCTACTGGGCCTTCTTGAAGTGTGGCTAGCAGGAGCTCAATCCAAATGCATTTTGTCAGCTAAGTTATAATCACCAAATCTGATTTTGGAACCATCAGTAGCATTTCTTTACCATCTGTTAGAAAATGGAGCATCGTTAATTTTTAAAAATCTATATAACTGTATGCCAATAACTATTTGTAGAAGAATAAGAGAAATTTACCTCAATATGATATGTAGAACACTTCCATAGCATATTGAGGTAAATTTCTCTTATTCTTCTACAAATATCGATATCAATGTAGAACATATTGAGCATCATAGCTCTGTTATTTACTACCAATAACTAACATAAATAAGTTTGGCAATATCAAAAAAATGACATTACTTATAAGATGACCTGGTAACACAGCAAAAAAACAATTCATGAAACTTTTAACAATAAAAATAACGTTAAACTGAAAAAAATTGATAATAACTCTTTTCTTTTCTTTCATTAAAGCATTCTTACTAGCCCTGCTTACATTTCTCTTGCCTACCAGGAAGCTGATTTCACTATACATGCACCTGGGATCAGCAGCAATGATCATCTTCTCCTACAGGTGGAATGTACAATATGTCACACTTGTCAAAAACTTCTCCCACCATACCACTGTGTGGCAAGAAATTTCAACAAAAAATTTTGGAGTGTCTCTGCAGTTATTTGCTTCTGTTCTCTTACAGATGTCATCAGCTGGACTCTTCTCATTTCTTACTCACAACCAACACAGTCTACTTTCCCATAAAATAGAATGGTTAATGTTCCTCACCCCAGTAGTTATGTCATTGCTCCCCCTACCAACCATAATTTTACAATGTACTCCTCTTATATCAATGGCCATAATTATTACCTTGCTTCTACGAAGTATCTTTTCACATGAGTTCAAGATTTGCGAAACAGTTTACAAAGGGCTGACCTGGTGTCATGATGTTGTAGAGCATTATGGGATCTACACTCTTCTAGAAAATCACTGGCTAAATCTCCACTTACCCCAGGTGCTCCGTGTCTTCTGGTTACTTAGATTTGCTGATCATATAACCAATCTGATGTTTAACAGATCAAGTGCTCAAGCGCTTGAAATGTACACCATACTTAAAGAAGTATCGGTTAAAGGATGTGAAAATATTGTGGCAGTCCTTGGGATGACTGCTGTATTAGCATCTGTGTCAGAGTATGTCGGCTATGGCATCCAGTCATTTCTACTAATTGCGCAGTCGAATGACAAAAATCTTGGGAATGTATCAGCCATCTTGTTCTTTGTTTTAGCATTACAGACAGGACTAACAAACATGACTGCAGAGAGGCGTTTCATTCGCCTTTGTCGCAATACTTGCCTCATAATGATTGCTGTCCTTCACTTTATTCACAATGTAGTCAATCCATTACTACTATCATTGAGTGCTTGTAAAAATAAGTCTACCAAGAAACATTTTCGCACACTTTTAATCTGCATCTTTCTTATTGCCTTTCCATCCTGGGTACTTGTATACCTGTGGTCAACTCAAGCTGTTAGCACGTGGCTCCTTGCCCTTACTTTCTTCACATTGGAGCTAATTGTCAAAGTGGTGATATCTGTGGTGATTTATATTCTCCTTGTAATTGATGCTTTTCACAATGGCTTGTGGGAAAAACTTGATGATTATATCTACTATCTACATAGTTGTGCAAGTTGTACAGAATTCATTTGTGGTGTATTTCTTCTCCTTAATGGTTCTTGGATTCTGCTGTTTGAGTCTGGGGGTGCCATCAGAGCTTGTATGATTTGTTTTCATGCGTACTTTAATATATGGGTACAGGCACGGGCAGGCTTAAATGGCTATCGCAAGCGACGTTTATCAGTTAAGAAAATCAGCTGTTTGCCAGAAGCTACAGATGATCAGTTAAAGAAGTTGGATGATCTCTGTGCCATCTGCTTTCAAGAACTTACAAATGCCCGAATAACTCGCTGCAACCATTACTTTCATGGAATCTGTTTGAGAAAGTGGTTAAATGTACAGGATATTTGTCCTCTTTGTCATACTAACTTAGGAGACATTACATCAAACAGTAAGAAGAGATGACATTGACATTCAAAGCATCATAAATGTTGTCTTACAGAAGGTGTTGGCATAGTGCCACTGTAGAAAGCTGCCAGATTAATTCCTTTAAATGCACTCAGTTGAGATAATGTAGCAATTAAAGAAGATAATTATCAGTGTTACACATGTAAAAAAAACTTTGTATGTACTGGTTTAAACTGCTTTCTGCACCAGCAAATATTCAGACAAAATGGTTGAATATTGGATATTAGCTGTTTGAGATTTCATTACTCAGATAATTATCTTTGTGTTGCTTTAACTTAAAATTAAAGCATATGCAAGTCAGATGCGAACAATACTTCCTTGTTAGATTACATTACTAAAATAATTTACTTTTAAGATCTAGCAAATGATTAAAAGTTAAAAAAAAAAAAAAAGTGCAGGTTTAGTTTTTCATGGAATTCAAAGGTTTACATTTAAATAAACAATTATAGAACACTAAAACTGAAAGAAATAAATGTATATTTTAATTAAATTTAACTTATTTTGCATAAAATTTCTATGAAAAATCTTTCATATGTATAAAGTAAAAACCTAATATAATGCATATATGAATGTACTGTAATTCATGTTATTTATCAGTTAAGAATTGTGGTGGTTCATCCATCACTTAGTGTTTGCACCTTTTATTGTTAAAAAGGTGTAAGCATAGTTGCAACTACAATAAGCCAGTAACCAATTTTTGCAGCAGGAACAAGTTATCTACAAATCCTCATTGCATTTGATTATTTTTTTAACTAAAATAAAAGAGATTTGTGGATGAATCATTTATACAGTATGCTTCATATTTCAAACCTTTTCTTCCAAACAATCTCATATACAGTCTCTCAACTTAAAACAATCCAGACTTATGACAGCCATTTCCAGAAAAAAATTTTAAATATTTTACACAGCTGTGATGCTGGCTACCGTATGGCTACCTGAACAGTGGTATTAAAGGGCACATCCATGCAGATAGCCTATGAAATTGTTCAAAATTATAAATTTTGAGTTAGATGTTTTAATTCTATGTAACCATATTTTATGTACATAAAGCATGCCTACAGGGACAAAAAAAATTTGAAGAAATGTCCTTCCACTGTGAAACCTAGCAACAGACTGAGAAAAATATGAATTCCAAGTGTTAATTTTTATCGTGGAGACTTCTGGCAACTTATTTAAGTATATAACGTGAAATATCTTATCAAATGATGAAAACACTGACACTCCTAGATGATGGGTATTCAGAAATTATATGTGCTGTGAAGAAACAGATTTTAGAGATTTTTAAAAATTCAACTAATAAAACAAAAAACTAAAATATAAAAAGAAAAATAGTTTAACAAACAAACAAATAAAAAGAAATATTAAATGCATTATATACATAAAACCAAGCATACAACTGAATCGACTTACAACACAGTCGCTGGAACAGAACTCCATTGTAAGTCAAGAGGACTGTATAAAGTGATAGTGTTCACATCCTAAGGAAAATACTTACCATACACCGATGAGTCAAAATATTATGACCAGCGAGTCGTTATGCAAATCAAAGCAACTGCAGGTGAACTACGTGCGGGTCGGGACAGGTACAAAAAACACCTGATACTGAGCTCCATTAATCAGTGTTACTCTTGTTCTTCAGATGGGAAAGGCAGTGGATTTAAGTGAGTTTGACAAAAGCCAAATTGTAATGGCCAGACGACTGGGTCAGAGCATATCCGAAACGGCATGGCTGGTGGTATACTCACGGTCAGCCGTAGTTAGTGACTACGGAAAGTGGTCCGAGGAGGGGAAACCCACGAAGCGTCGGCAAGGTGTTGGACGACCATGGCTCATCAATGCTCGAGGCGAAAGAAGGCTCTCCCGGATGGAACGTGGCAACAGAAGGGCGACTGTGGTGCAACTCGTCGGTAATTGGAATGCTGGTAACGGGAGTAATGTGACACAACACACAGTACATCGAACCCTGCTGAAGACAGGGTTGCGTAGCTGTTGGCCACTCCAAGTGCCCATGCTAACCACGGTTCACCGTCAGCAGCACCTACAATGGGCATGCGAGCATCAAAACTGGACCTTGAGTAATTGGTTGCCTAGTCTGATGAATCACATTTCCTGTTGCACCACGTTGAAGGCCGGATACGTGTGCATCATTTACCTGGAATAGTAATGGTGCCTGGATGCATCATGGGACGATAACAAGCCGGTGGCGGTGGTGTCGTGCTTTGGGCAATGTTCTGCTGGGATACCCTGGGTCCATGTGCTGGGCACGCTGACATCTACCACCTACCTAAACATCATGGCTGACCAGGTACACTCTTTCATGGCAACGGTATTTCTCTCTGGCGGTGCAGTCTTTCAGCAGGATAATGTGCCACACCACACCGCCCAGATTGTTCGAAACTGGTTCACTGAACACGAAGACTTCCAGGTATTGCCCTGGCCTCCAAATTCTCAACACATCAGTCCCATTGAGCATCTGTGGTTTGTGTTGGAACAGCAAATGCAATCTGCGGCGTCTCAGCCACAGACCTTACAGGAGTTAAAGGATCTGCTGGTTACATGTTGGTACCAGATACCACCAAACACATTTAGAAATCTTGTAGCGTCCATGCCTTGCTGAGTACGAGCTGTTTTGGCTGCACGTGAGGACCACCATCATATTAGGTAGGTGGATATAATGTTTTGGCTCATCGGTATACATGAATTGGGAGTGCCTATATTTACTTGGGGGTCGTGATAAATTTGGTATTCATCAATTGATGTTAATTATATAAGCTTTCATGGTTTACAAAGAGTGAGTGGAAAGTCACTGCTACCTATTTTTAAAATGCTACTATAGGAGAACAAAATAACAAACAAAATTGAATAAATATGCTGTTAAAGAATTTTATACTATTTTAATATCCTGCAGTACAGTTTTGTTTTTGGTAAGTAATGGCTAAGCAACAGTGAGATAGAACAGAAAATAAAAACAATACATGAAAAAAAGAAAAGTAGGCAGGTATTATGATAAAAGGCATAATGTCACTCAAATGAGATGGCTGTACATGCAAAGTGTCTTTAACTTGTTTATCTGAAAGCATTCCATGCATGGTGGTTGAGTGGGAGAAGACAGAATGGTAATCAATGGACGCTGCTCTTCGTGGACTAATGTTATTAGTGGAGTCCCACAGGGTTCAGTGTTGGATCCACTGTTTATTTCTATATTTATCAATGATACTGACGAAGATATATCAGGCTTAGTGTCAAAGTTTGCAGATTACCATTAGCATTTACCATTAGTAGAGGCATATAATGCAAGAAAGCAAGCTTATGCAGCATCAGCCAAAAAAAAAAAAAAAAAACCACACACACAACACACACGCTCCCATTTCATCCCTCCGTTCGTTCCAAGTACCTGTCAGTGTCTTGTCATTGACAAGACACTATGACCTACTCTTGCAGACCGTCTGCACTGCTCAGAAAACTTCGTTATCTGCCTGCAAAATTACCCCAGGTCCTTTTCGTTCTCTACCACTGTCAGTGTAGTACCACAGAGTTGATACGTCACTCTGGGGTTGCTGCTTGCCATAAGTAGTACTTTACATTTGTCAAGGTTAAACTTCAATTGCCACCTCTCACCCCATCTGTTCAACTTTTCTAGATCCTGTTGCAGCAGCGTACTGTCATTAGTGTCCTTAACAACCATGCCAACCTTCGTATCGTCTGCAAACTTGGACATTAAGCTTCATATACCATCATCAATATCATTTATAAATACAGAAAACAACAACAATGGACCCAATACTGAACCCTGAAGGACTCCACTAATAAAATTAGTCCACAATGAGCAGTGTCCATTGATTACCACTCTCTGTCTTCTCCCACTCAACTATCCCTTTATTCATAGCAGCAATATGCCTCCAGTGCCACACTGCTCCAATTTGTGCAGCAGTCTTCCATGTGCAACAGTATCAAAAGCCTTTCTAAGATCCAAATATATGATATCAAAGTTATTCCCTGCATTCAGTTCCTTTGTGACCAAATCATAGTACTCAATCAAATTGGCCAGGCAAGACTTTCCCTTAATAAAACCATGTTGTGTTCGAGCTATAACTGAAGTCTCGTATAGATGATCCTGCAGTGCTTCTTTAACCAGTGCCTCCACTAATTTTCCTGGAACAGAAGTTACAGGTCTATAAGTACTTGTGTTGCCCTCTGATCCTCCTTTGTGAATTGGGGTCACATTTGCACATCTCCACTCCATGAGTACCTCCCCTGAGTCCAAAGAAGCTCTCATAATTATGGCTAAGGGTTTTCTTACTTCCTTTGCTGGCTCCTATAATATAACTGGATAGATCCCATCCGCCCTGGGTGCCTTTTTTATGTTTATCTTCAACAATTTCTCCTCCACTTTCCTCTCAGTTATTGCAAAATCATCCAGCTCACTGCCATTGCTTAACTCACCTCTGGGATTCCCCTCCCTGAATAACTCCTCATGGGTGAATGTAGATGCAAAATACTCATTTAGTTTGTTAGCCACCTGAGCAGGATCATTAACAGTTGAACCATCAATATCCAGTGGACCAATCTGATTCATTTCCTTCTAGAGTTTATAGGTAAAGAACTCTTTGTTGTTTTTCTTTGCATCCTTTGCCAAGGATTTCTCATAATCTGCCTTTGCCTGCCTAATCTCCTTTGTGACTTGGTTACAGACCAGCTTCTATCTATCTTAGGCTTCCATGTCACCCATTAATTTATATGTATCCGTTGCATTTTTCTTCTCTGCCACATGTTTCTTTCATCTGACATCCATTTAGGCCTAAACCTGGAACAATATTTCTTAGTTGGTATGTAAAGCCTAGTAGCTTCCAAGATAAATTCTTTGAATGTTTCTCAGTTTGAATTTGCTGTTGGTAACATCATCAGTTGGTCCCACTGTACAGAATTTAAATACTGTCCCAGACCTCTGTAGTCACCTTTACAAAAGCAAAACCCTTCCCTTTATCCGTGATGGTAGTTACCTCTTTGAGTAAATCCCACTTCAGCACACTGTGATCACTGCCACCTAGTGGTTCCTTTATCTACAGATTCTTAATGCATGAAGAATCACTACTGATAATCAGATCAAGACTATTATTCCCTCTAGTTGCCTCCCAAACATGCTGATGTAGAAAACAATCATGAGTGAGTGACCAACCCACAAATTCCAGTCAATATCTGGGAAATTAAAATCCTCCATTATAAGACTCTGATTTACTGGCCCACTATTTCCCTGTACAGTTTCTTATTATACTCATCAGAGTCATTAGGCCTATAGCTACCCTCAATTTTGATCTCCTAGTGCTTATGTCACACCAAACTGACTCGACACTGCACTGTCCAGCGATGTCGACTGGCTTCACTTCCTTGGATTTTATGTGTTTCTTAACTAATAGCATAACCCGTCCTCCCTTCCTGTCTATCTTTTCTTTACACATTGTATTCCCCAAATTCCAGTTCTGCATTCCTTATATCTGTGTGACACCACATCTCTGATATCCCGACTTTGATGTTTTGAGCAATACCTCAAATTCATCAAATTTATTTACCAAACTCCTAGCATTGGTGTACACACACAAGTATACAAGCACCTGTTCCTATTCTTAGCTACCCTAACACAACCCATGTGTTTACTTGTACCGCAATGACTCCCATCAGTCTCTGAAATATCCTGCATCTTGTTTTCCAGGCTGCTGCTCAATTCCACTAGAAGCAGTGGAAAAATCACTTTCACCTCTGTCAGTGGGTACTGTTAATCTATTAGTCCTTGTATTCCCCCAAGCTAGCAGTTTTCCGACCCACCTAACACTGCCTCGATAGCATCAGCAAATATTCTTGCTGACATCCATTGTGTTGGTTGGTTTTTTAGGAGCATTAGCAACTAAGTGTATCCCATCCCTGTAGAAGCAGTCTCTCCGGTTAACAAGTACAGACCAGGCTGAAAAAAATTCTACCCTTTGAGCCTACTCTTTTCAGTGCTTGCACAATCTTTCCAGGGCCGAATTGATCGACAAAGCTCTCATCGTATACTCCCTCCTATCATGGGCATGTCTGGGCAGAATTGCAGACACTTTCAAATTCAATTCTAATTCACGGCTTTTTTTCCAACAGTGACCTGTAGTTGTTAAGTATTTCTGCCGGTCTCCTACTCTTAATATCTTATGCCAACGTGTACAAAATTATCACCCTTTGTGCCCTTAAAAGATGATATCTGCTCTACGTCATCAACCTTTTCCCCTGGCAGACATACCCTGGTCCTGTTCCACCCATCCTTTTTACATAGCATGTTTCTCTGACAAGAGAGTCACCAACAACAAATGATACAAAATTGGCAGAGTTGTTAATGACAGTGTGCTACTGCAACAGGATCTAGAAAATTTGGGCAGATGGGCTGAGAAGTGGCAACTGAAATTTAACATTGACAAATGCAAAGTACTGCATATGGGTAGAAGTAACCCCAGAGGAACCTACCAACTGTGTGGTACTACCCTTAGGGTGGTAAAAAATGAAAAAGACATGGGAGTAATTGTTGTTGTTGTTGTTTGTTGGTTTTTTAGGAGCATTAGCAACTAAGGCCATATTGCTCCGGGATATGCAGTGGTCATTCCTTGACCTTTCCGCATCCTCCGTATTTGGTGGTGAAGGGCTCGAACCCTGGTCTAGTCAAGAAGTGTGTGCTACGCGCTGCTGCTCCTTCCCACCTTGCGGGAGTAATTGTGCAGTCAGATATGAAGTTTTCTGAGCAATGAAGACAGGCTGCCAGAGCAGGTCATGGGATTTTGTCAATGATATACAGGAATTTTGCTAGCAGTGAAAAGGAGGTGATTATCCCTTTGTAAAAGGCAATGGTCAGGCCACACCTTAAGTACCGTGTACAGGTCTGGAGGCCTCATTTTAGCAAGGATGTTGAGTTGCTTGAATGTGTACAGAGAGGGGCAACTAGATTGGTCAGGGAAACAAAGGGGTCCTCTTACTAAGAGAGGCTTAATTTCTGCAAATTGCAGAGGCTGGAGACTAGGCACCTGCAAGGTGATCTGATTGAGGTGTATAAGGCATTGAATGGGTTGAGCACGCTGAATTCTGATGGGATTCTTCAACTTGCTCATATTACGAACCTAAAGGAGCATAAATTCAAATTGAGAAATGACAGCTGTAAAATAAATGTGCGGATGCCTTTAGCCAGCAGGTAGTTAATTGCTGGAACAAACTTCCATCTATCGTTGTGGAAGTTGATAGTTTAAATAAATTCGAGGAACTGGACAAACTTTTAGATGGAATGATTGTGTGAACTTTTTTTTTTTTTTTGGCTGGTGCTACATAATATTCATATGCTTTCTTGCATCACACACTTCTATTACTATAACTAGAAGAATATAAGGAAAATGAAATTGAAGATTACTTTCAAGTTATGATTCAGTGCCATTGGGGTAAATATAAAAATTTAGGTAAAGGAAAATCTATAATGGCAATATAATATACAGCTTTATGATATCACGTAAAAAATGCAACTTGTGCACAGGTGACAAATTTGATGTTCCACAGAACACAATGCAAATTATTTTTGAAGATTGCTTAACATTTTGTACCCAGGATATACACCATTTTTCTGAACGTTAACACAAAATTAAATTTAAATATTTTTCAATAGATAAATAAAAATATTACCTTGTTACTCTAGGTTCAACTACCCTGTGTCATAAGGTAACTCTGCCATTTATTTATTATTATTATTTTTTTTTTTTCCTTTTAAGGCTTGATAAACTCCAAAACATTGTCATTGATAGAGCAAAATCTAAAATTTTAATGTAAGTCTCCTAATTTAAGCTCTAGCCTTATGAGGAATTAAGTGTCAATTACTTGTAATTCTGATTTAGTAATTTAGAATATTACAAACAAAAATTAACATCTAATAATCATTTAGAGAGTAAAAACTTGCTTTGCACAAGTTCTCAAATCTTCTTGGGGGAAAAAAAAAGAAATACTGAATGAAAATATTTTAATTTTTACTGATATAAAAGGCATGTATATAGGAAAGTTTGTTCACATGTAATGATCTCCTAGTTAATTCAGTAGTACCTATACATTAAGCTTTAAAATAATGATGATTAAAAAAATATATGCTCTGAATTCAATTAATGCATTATTATATTCCATTGGAAGATCGATTTTTTAAAGAAAAAATACAGTACAGTAAACCCCCGCTATTCGCGGTATCTGTATTCGCAGTTTCGCGTATTCGTGGTCGCTGATTTAATATAAAATGAAACCTAAAAAAATGTGAATTTTAAATCGCCGTGAACATTTTCCACCATAAAAAACATGGGAGTGGCTAAAATTATCTTTTCTGGTCAAAACAGCGCTCGGTGGATGGGGGAAGAGGGGTGACAAAATTGCGAGCGTGGATGTTTCTCACTAATCCTTGTTCAGTACATGTTATGCGCTTGTCATGGAAGATTTCGTTGTTTGCCTTTAATTTATATGCTTATAAATTGAATAAATTTATCAATTTATAAATTGATATGCTTACAAAAGTGACAAATCTACCGTTTTGCAGTGTAAAACACTTTTTCGAGCGTGTTAACGAAAGAAAGTGACTTTATTGTGGACAAGTTCTTTCTAACCCGTACAAAAATATGGCTACGAATAACAAGGGAAATGTGAAAAGATCAAAGAAGGTGATGACATTAGCGAATAAAATTGAGTTATTAGACAAAATTTCTAATGGTGAAAGTGTCTCCTCAGTGGCAAAACATTATAAAATCAATGAGTCAACGGTATGATCAATCAAAAAATCGGAAGAAAAAATCTGCCGTAGTGTCCGTGAAAACGCGCTAATTCCTTCAAAAATTTGCTCTGTAACTCGTGATGTTAAATTAGAAAAAATGGAAAAAGCTTTAAATCTATGGATAGAAGACCGAACTCAAAATAAAATTCCGTTAAGTTCACTCATCATTCATGAAAAGGCAAAACTCCTTTATCAACACTTTAGCGAAACTGGCGACAGCACTGGCGGGATAAGTTTTTTTTAGCTAGAAACGGCGCTGGTTTGAAATTTCTAAATATTACATTTAATATTAAATTGTTTCTTATTTTCATTTTGATGCCATATGCTTGCATTTCACTATGTACATAGTCATATTATGAAGGTACATATAATACATACACAGAAAAAATTTTAGACTAGTTTTTCTTATATATTTCATACTTTGGAACGGAACCCTTGGAAGCCATAACTCAGTATTCGCGTTTTCGGTATTCGCGGCATTTCTCAGGAATGTAACCCCCGCAAATAGCGGGGGTTTACTGTATTTCAGTTACTATTAATACTGAGCAAGCTTGCATCTACACAATTTTTATATGAATTTATAAATAAAAACAAAAAACAAATTTATGTTTTCAGGTAAAAATAAACACAGCAAACCTACATAAACTTCCCTTGCCTGGTGGCCATCCCAGCATATAAAGACATTATGTAATTCAAACAGTTATGTGAAAGCATTAACTTCAGCAAGTTTAAAAGTGTATTGGTGCAGCAAAACTCTGTAGTGACTTATTTTTTCACCCATTAATAGAAAAATACTGTAGTCAGTACCACGAACACTTGATTTTATGTAAAACCACACATTTATAAATTACATCATTAGTAAATAAACACTTAGATTGCACAAATATCTGCAAATCAATATGATGTGATTTTAAAAAAATTACCTGAAACAAGAAGAAAGAAACCTTAAAAAAAAGTTAGCTGATTATCAATAAAAAAAAAAAAGTGCGTAATTTTATTGCATACCCACATAATCCTATGTGCGGTATGCAAAATACCACAGTTGGAACTTTTACTACGAAAGGTTAAAGAATTAGGTTGAACTTGAAAAAATAATTAAACATTATTAAGGTACAAGGTTATAAAGATAGCCTCTAGAGCAATGTGAATCAATTGCAACCAGTGGAATCTATCACCAGTTGAGAGAGACTGCTACAAGGCAGGGATGGCAAACTTTTGAGGAAATGACACAAAAATCTGAGGAATTATTGGATAGGAATTTACTAAATATTTTATTGCATTAATCATTGTGCAAGAATGTACAATCTCTTGACTAACAAAATGTATACTGTATAAAGTTTTATAAAATTAATTACAGCCACTATCTGAAAATAATGGTACTACCACGTACCATTATTTTCAGATAGTCATGAGGCCTGTGTTTTAACACCTGTGCAAGTATTCTTCTACAGGATCAAGTCACTACCAGAATTTATTGCTTCTTTATACATCAGTGATATTTTTGCCTCAACTTTTCTTTTTTTTTTTTGATGTGATAACAGAAATCAGCATATAATCATTTTTTCTTCTTTTTTCTGAAAAGGGAATCAAAATGAACTGTATTGTTTATACAATGGGATTAATTTTCATAAACAAAGATAATAAATTGTTTTTCAACATAAAAAAAAAAAATATATATATACAATAGACTCTTGATTTTCCAGGATAGACAGTAAAAATAAAATCTGGATAATCGATTTCCCAGTTAATCCAAAAATATCAAATTGTTCAGCAATGTACCTAAAAAAAAATATGGCGACAGACAAAAAGCGAAAAACTTAACACGCCCTTTTCAAACTTTTGAATAATTTAAAGTTTTTGTTCAACTGAAAGCACAATTCCCTTGAGTTGTGCTTTCAGTTAAACCCATCATTTTTGCAATTTCTAAACAAAAAAATTTACACCCTTGTCATAAATAATGAAACAAAATTTGTCTTTTTGTAGTGCAACAATCCACACAGCACACTAAAACAAACTAAACATTTGTTCTCTTCTTTTTTTTTTTTAAGCGGCAGGGGTTGTGGGATAATAGGCACATTTATCTCCAAGTCATGACTAATAATACCACTTCTTGTCACTTATTTACGACTTGCAAAACATCTGTTTAAACCTATTTTATTTAATTTATTACTTGAATTTTATGATTTCCGGTGGACATTTTTTCCCCCTTTGGAGTCTTGAAGTATCCCAGTAAGTCGAGAGTCTGCTGTGTGTGTACACACACACAGGTCTTCAAAGAAAGTGCATCACCCCTTAAAATTGTAATTGCCATCCGAATAATATGGCAATATTTATAGATTTCCAGACGTGTCAATCTTATCTGATTTCCATCAGATAAGATAGGTAGGTAATGATGTAATATTGCATCAGCTGTTACTTTCAGCTATATAAGCACGCACTTCATTCCTTGCTTTTGTCAGGATGTGAGTTACATGCAGTTGATGCCACGAAGAAAGGGTGCTATTGTTACTTTACGTGAGGAAGGATGTTCTTCCCATCATATTGCTTATAGAGTGTCTTGTAACCAGTCGACAGTGAGTAGATTTCTTTCCAAACTCAAGAATACTGGTTCTGCTGATAGGAAAAAAGGAACCGGACACATACGAGTCTCTATGCCAAAACAGGACCGCGTTTTGCAGTGCTTATGCCTTAAAAACCGTAAATCTTCTTTGTCTGAGCTTAAAAAAAAGAGAGTGGGAAGAACATACAGGAGTGGTAGCAAGTGCACCTCTTCAAAAATAGACTTGTATGTATCCCGCCGTCCTAAGAAGAAGCCCCTCCTCCTCACACAAAGAAATGAAAAAGGCCTGATTAATTTGGTGTAAGGAGCATGTCAAATGGACCCCAGAGCAGTGGAAGTCAGTTATTTTCTCAGATGAGAAGAAATTCAACCTGCATGGCTCTGATAGGAGACAAACGATTCGCCATAGACGTGGGAGAAGAATACCATCCAGTCTATATGGTGTCTACAGTGAAATGCTAGTGGATACCTGGCTATATTGGAAGGCAAATTGCTGCCAACCATTAGAAACCATTTCAACCTACCAAGTAACTGCATTTTTCAGGACAACTCTGTTCCTTGTCATCGGGCGAAAAGTGTAAGTAGTCACTTCTGTAGTTACTTTTCTTCTTTTTTTTTTTCTGCATTAGTGGTTCGACAGTAATGTCTTTGCATTTGTTACACATGAAGAAATGGTTTGAAGAACGGTCCATTACAACTCTTAGCTGGCCAGGAAACAGCACGGATCTGAATCCTATAGAGAACTGGCATTGTGTGGAATCTGCAGTTGCCAGAAAGAAACCAAAGACCCTTAGTGAACTTCAGGAAGCCATAATTTGTGTTTGGAACCATGAACTATCAATTGATTATCTTCAGAAATTGATCTTGTCAATGCCTCGACAGTGTGTTGCTGTCATCAGGGCCAGAGATAGTTCAACTAAATATTAGTTTGCACCTGGTGAACATTTCATTTTGTTTTCCATTTGAAATGATAAACTGAAGCAAATTGAGGGCTTCTGATAACATTTCAGCCATAATTGTCGTGTTTACCAAAACTGCTGTATAAAGGTTGCAGGTGCTCATTTCGGAATTCAAGAGCACCTGTCAAATACTACTTAGCTTTGCCTTAACTATTAATAAATATCTTTTGTTTATTATATTTCTATTTGTGATGCTAGTCATTAATGTAACATACCACATGAAAAAGGGTTAGAAATGTGAAATTCCTAGGTGATGCACTTTCTTTGAACACCAGTGTGTGTGTGTGTGTGTGTGCAGGTAGTTCTTGACTTTACGAGTTAATTTGTTCCTAGCGCACGCTCGTAAAGCGGGAATTTATTTCCCATAGACATAAGGTTAAAAATAGGGATTACGTTTTCAACAATGAAACTAGTTAGCTAATTTGTTTGTTTAAAGCATTAGCATTAGTAGAGACATATGATGCAAGAAAGCAAGCTTATTCAGCATCAGCCAAAAAAAAAAAAAAAACAACCACTACTCCCATTTCACCCCTCCGTTCGTTCAAAATACCTGTTCAGCTGAGCCTTAAATTTGTTTAGGCTATCAACTTCAACAAGTGATGGAAGTCTATTCCACAAACCAACTGCCCGCTGGCTAAAGGCAAATTTCCGCACATCTATCCGACATCCGTCCTTCCTCAATTTGAATTTGTGCCCTCTCAGGTGATTATTCTGAGCAAGAGGAAGAATCCCATCGGCATTGAGCATGCTCAAGCCATTCAAAGCCTTATACACCTCTATCAGATCACCTCGCCGATGCCTAGTCTACAGACTGTAATTTGCAAAACTTAAGCCTTTCTTCGTAAGAGCAACCCTTTGTTCCATTCACTAATCTTGTTGCCCTTCTCTGTACTCGTTCCAGCAGCTCTACATCCTTCTTGAAATGAGGCCTCCAGACCTGTATACAGTACTTAAGGTGTGGCCTGACCAATGCCTTATACAAGGGAATAATCACATCCCTTTCCCTGCTAGAAAAATTCCTGTATATCATTGACAAGACACCATGAGCTACTCTTGCAGCTCGTCTGCACTGCTCAGAGAATTTGATATCTGATTGATTGATTGATTTATCAAAAGAAATGAAAATGTAGCCTGTAAAACAAGCAAATTATAATAATAGAGAAATTATTTACGACTTACAAAATGTTAAAGAATGTTTATTCTTCATTGTCATCATCAACTAAACAATAACGTAAAAAACCACACAATTCCAGCTATCGGTATTTTCCCAAATGCAAGAAGATAGAGTTTACTACCTGTTTATAACTGCTTGCAGTTATAAATGGGTAGTAAACTCGATCTTCATAACAGAAAAGCCCAATAAGCCAGAAAGTGCAAATTGTTTTTATTGTTTTATGGTTGTGACCTCCAGAAATGTGCTTTAGAAAAATATCACAAAGGCATTTAAAATTGATTCTTATAACAGAACATATGATAATGATGAAAGTGTATGCATTTTAATGATTTGAATTGGTAACTAATACAATTTACAAACCAAGCCCACGACCTTTTATATGGCCTTAAAAATTACATTTAGCGAAAATTTCAACTTCCAAGATCTTGAAACGAATTACCAAAAAACAATGTGTTATTGGGTTCACATTACGATATTTTAACGATACGATGGTGTCTCTGGAACTGATTAATATTGTAAAGCGGGGCACACTGTATTGTATAGCTACGCGCGTGGTTTGGAATGTAGTATTTATGAATGTTTAACATTCATTTTTTGCAATTAATGTTCATATTTTCGTTTTTGTTGATACTTGGAGAAAAAAACTCGTAAACCCGGGAACTCAAAGTGAAAATACATACATGATATTGTATTTGGCCTCAAGCATAGTAAGCTTAAAGCCTTGGATAAAATTAACTCGACATATCTACACCGTAACCAGCACTTAGACCACTTACTCAAGGATATCTTTAAATATCGCTTGAGTAATAAACCTGTTATTCATGGCATATATATTAATATTAAATTCTGTAACATTATATTTGACAGCTTACCTTTTAAGGATATCTTAAATAAGCATATTAACGATTTTCCTCTCAAAAATATGAATATAGTAACTAGGTTCAGTTATAACACACCTTTTGGGCTTACTGCTTGTAACTATAAACAACTAGCTTGCAACTTAGATAAGGGCTACATTTGCTACTGCCACAATACCAGGATTATGTAGATATGCACCATAAGCACATCATTACTGGTGATCTCAACTTGGTGCCATACCAGGAACTGCGTACTGTACTATCCTATGGTTTTAAATATAGACCTAATACTAGTCCTAATGCCAGCTATATTACCAAACAGTTACACTCTGACCTTATGCAATTCTGCCTTAAACTTGCATATAAGTATAATTTCCCACTAGAGGCCTTCTATAAATGGTTGGTACTTACCTACTATGACCTTAATCAGCTTATACATAGGAAGAATATATGTAGGATGCACTATACCAATAGAGATAATAAAATATTTAACCTGCATATAATTAAGCGGCAATTAAAGGAGATACAGGATACATTTATCATAACTACGATAGACAAGGCCGCCAATAATACAGTTTCATATGCAAAAAATTCTACGCCTCTCTATTGCACAATGAACTATATAGCAGTGCTACATACGCTAAAATAAATAGCAACCGTGGCACCATTACCAAAAAGCTACTAGCTATACATAAAAAGTTAAAACTGAATAACTGCAACACCAACTTCCCTTATTTTTTTTAATGAAAATCCCAAACACGAAAGGTATCAAAACCTATAGTACTTAGTACCGTGCATGGGTTGAAGGAGAAGTATGGGGAGAGGGGGATGCCGGAAACTTTGCTCTAGAGACTAAACATGGGTTTCACCACTTCAGGCCTCCAATAAGCAAAGTGGTGGTATTTCACCGGTTGATGAAAGTCATCTACCACCTGTATTTTGTATGGTATACCCAAGTTTCATAAATCGCCTATTAGTTTCAGATTTATAACATCTTGCAGGAATAGCTATTCAATGGTCCCGCATAAAAAACTAGTTGAACTGCTAAGCATTATCTTCAATACTATAGAATTCACTAGAATTATTAGTAATAATTGCCCTATTTTAACATTCATAAATAGTAATAAGCATAACATCAAGCATATCAGTATGTATGATTTCAAAAACTTATTCACTAGCATTCCTCGTGATAGTTTAAAATTAGTTTTAAATAAATATTTCACTGATTTTAGCGATATCTTACCCTGCCAACGTAATTACTGGGATAATCTATTAAATCTTTGTATTGCTAACAGCTACATCTATAATGGTAGCAACATTTTTATACAACATACAGGCATCGCCATGGGGGCGAGTAGCCCTTGTCTCATTGCCAATCTATATTTTCACCACTATGAAACTAATTTCGATAAAGATATCAATATGTTCAGATATATTGATGACCTAATCATGTTCAACTATCCTAACTTCCATACAGATGCGACTAAGCATTACCCACATGAATTGGTTCTAGAGGTCACTAACAAGAGTGACTCTTTCAACGCTACCTATCTGATATAGATATACATATTAATGATAATAACCTACATACCAAGGTATCTGACAAGCACATGGAATTCAATTTCAAAACTATAGACCTAACCAGTTGGTTTACAAATATCTCTATACGAATACTTAAAAACATAATAGTGGCGCAATGTATCAGAAGATTAAAGATCTGTAATAATACTAGTGACGTTATTGACGCACTTATCGATCTCAAGCATAAATTATTAGATAATGGTTACCCGCATAATTTCATTATTAAACATATGAATACTGCCTTGTCCATAGCCCTAAATAAATATCACGATAATTTAAACAAGTTGGATACTATGGAAGCCATTTGGCATATCTAACTCTGAATTATACTTAGTTGGAATATGTTCTCGGTTTTAATGGAATTAATATATTGGTATAAGATAATATGGGTAGCTGGTTTTATACACTGGTATCGATTGAGCGTGGCTGTTACTGCTTAGCCTATGTATATACATGTACATACTAGGTACTGCTGTATTAACATGCTATATATAGCTTACACTCATTAAAAAAGTCGTACCTATATGTATTTTTACAGTAGGAATTAATTCGTTTCTCTTCTACTTTGTTTTATCTTCATCTGAGAATTTATTAGAATTGCTTTCACTACTAAAAGAGGGCGTCTTTTTTCCTTTTATTTATCTTAATTTAGGCCTGTCAGCAGATATTTGACACATTAGGTGGCGCTGACAGTGCAGCGGTTATATACAACTGGTGCTTAGACTTACAGGCTTTTAGTTGTTTCCGCTACTGGCTACGGTAATGTATGTATCTTAGTGTCATCGTTGGGGTTACTATACGGGTACCCCCCCCCCGTGATCTTTATCGATTTAACGCTTAGCATTCTACCTTATAGGATCGACTCTATATCCGTCATTATGGACTCTTTTTGGTCTTAGTTATACAAGCAGATGACAACAGAAACTGATAGCTCAGTCTAACTAGGGATGGATATTTTGTAGGGGTTAGCCCTCGAAAAAGTCCCTTGCAAAATACCTTTTCCCATGTAAGGCTTATTATATTAATTAACCTATTATATATGTTTTTTTATTTTTACCGGAAGTACGGTTGGCCGGGTACTGCCTCGATTTTCAAACTATGGAGGTTCTTGCACTATAACTTATCTAATTATGGTATATATAAAAAAACAGTAAAGGTTACTCCAGTAAAATGGAAAAATGTTCTTAATTAGCAAATTATGATAGACTGGCTAGTTTTACAGCCCAAGTAGACAAACCTCTCCAAATGAGTATCATGTGGAAAAACCACTACCACTATCCTGTCATTGATGACATTAATTATATATTAACACATCCTATATTGTTGCTCAACATGTTATGGTTAAAAAAACATACATAGACATTCTCACATATTTGCACACTACTGCTAGTTAATGAACTTAAGGTACTAGCTAAAGCGAACACTGACATGATAGGCATGTGAATTTGTTCTTTATACTAAGTGCAGAATATAAACATAATAAATGCATAATGTACAAGAAAGAAGTTATGCAGTTAATTGCAAAGCCCAGATTGAAGAACAGGTTATCCAATACCTTACTAAGGCAATCTGGTGTGACACAGACCAATCAGCAGCTATGACTGTTATCAAACTTTAATTTTCCAGGAACAGAATGCACACTTGCCAAATTTTAGAAACTGAAGACTTTTAATGGAGAACAGCTTTAGCAACCTCCAGAACTGTCCAAATGGCATTCTCGTACTTCCCTTCCAAATTAATGTTGACTAACTGATGTACGTAACAGAGTGGAGGCAGAGGGTGCTAAGAATCTCTGCGTACGACCAGGCTGCCATGCACGGAAATTGAACTTGGCCTGTTATAACGTACGATCACTCATCGGTGAAGACAGGATATTAGAGCTGGAAAAGGAATTAGAAAATGTGAATTGGAATATCATCAGTTTGGCTGAAACAAGAAGAAGAAATGAATCACTTATAAGTTTATCAAGTGGAAATCTGCTGTACACCAATGGAAACAGTGAAAGGAGTGAAGGTGGAGTTGGGTTTCTGGTCCATAAAGATTTTAAAAACAACATTTTGGAATTCAAAAGTACATCACCAAGGGTGTCAAGACTAATACTCAAGATTTCTAAGAGGTACAAGCTAAAGATTATAATGATTTATGCACCAACATTGAGCCATGATGATGAAGAGGTTGAAGAAATGTACACTGAAATTGAGAGTCTTCTAGATGAGCAGAAAACCCACTACACTATTATTATGGGGGACTTCAATGCTAAGGTTGGAAAAAGGCAAAACAGTGCAGAAAGAGGAACTATAGGAAATTTTGGAATTGGTGAAAGAAATAAAAGAGGTGAAAGACTTGTGGAATTTGCAGAATCTCAAGGAATGTCAGTAATGAACACTTTTTTCAAGAAAAGGGTGAACAGAAAGTGGACATGGAAGAGTCCAAATGGATTAACAACTAATGAAATCGACTTCATCCTCACTAACAGAAGACATATTGTGAATGATGATACCGTCCTGAATAAGGTAAATGTTGGAAGTGATCACAGAATGGTAAGATGTACACTTGATATAGATGTAGGAAAGGAAAGGAAAAAACTGACTCGAGTAAATAATACAAAGGTCTTTGAAATAACAGAGGAGGAGAAAAAGCAGTACGTACTGGAACTTAAGATCAAGTTTGAGTTTCTGCAGACTGCTCAGGACCAAGATATCAACGAGGAATATTACAACTTTCTGAAAGTGATAAAGCCCAAGAAACCTATAGGGAAACAGAAATCCAAAGAAGAAAAAATTAGTCAAGAAACACTTGTCATGATGAACCGAAGACAACAAATGAAGAGCAAGAAAAACACTGACAGGGAGAAAATTGAGTATACTGAGTTATGCAAAGCCATTAGAAAGAGACTCAGAGAGGACATAAGAAGATTTAACACAAGAAAAGTAGAACAAGCATTAAGGGAAAACAAAGGATTTAAATCAGCAGCCATGAGCAGTAATACAGAAAGACAAATGATACTGAAGAATAGCGATGGTGTACTTATAAACAGCAGAGAAGGCATAATTCAAATAGCAGAAGACTACCATAGAGAATTATACAAGGAGCGAGGGAATGATACCAGCAGTGGGGAAGATGGATTGCAAATTAGCAACACACACGACATACCCGATATTCTTCCTGATGAGGTAGAATATGCATTGAAGAAAATGAAGAATCGGAAAGCCCCGGGGGAAGATGAAGTTACTGTAGAGTTGTTAAAATTGGGAGGAAGAGACATAACACAAAAACTGGCAAGGCTCTTCACAAAGTGCATTAGAAAAGGTGTGATGCCTATGCAGTGGAATAATGCAATCATAGTTTTGCTGCATAAGAAAGGAGATAAATCAGAAATTGGAAATTATAGACCAATTAGCTTGTTATCCCATATCTACAAGTTGTTCACAAGGGTCATTACTAACAGATTAGAAAGAATACTTGATGAGAATCAACCGAAAGAGCAAGCTGGCTTTAGGACAGGATTCTCAACTATGGATCACCTTCATGTAATATCACAGCTAATGGAGAAAGCAAATGAATATAAAACACCATTATGCCTGGCATTTGTGGATTATGAAAAGGCATTTGACTCCATACAGCATAAGGCAATGTTTCGGGCACTGGAAAGACAAGGCATAGATACTCCATATATTATGATTTTGAAGAAAATATATGAGAGTGCTACATCCTTTATTAGACTAGACAAAGACAGTAGCAAATTTAAAATCGAGAAACGAGTTCGACAAGGAGACACAATATCTCCGAAGCTGTTTACTGCTGCCCTTGAGGAAGCTTTCAGAAGATTAGACTGGTCGCAGAAAGGAGTCAATGTGAACGGAGAGTACCTAAACCATTTACGATTTGCAGATGACATTGTGGTCATAAGCCACGATCCCAAAGAATTAGAGGAAAATCTTAATCAGTTATGCACAGTTAGTAAGGATTTTGGACTAAAGATGAATATGGCTAAAACAAAAGTAATGATGAACAAGTATGCCACGGAAAGGGAAATAATGATTGAAGGAGCAGTAATTGAAAAGGTGGAGTCATATACTTATCTGGGACAAGTTATTAGTTGTAATAATGATAAATGGCTGGAAGTCAAGAGAAGAATAAATTTTGGATGGATAGCATTCAGGAAATATAGTCACATACTGAAGAGCAATATCCCAGTTTGTCTGAAATGTAAAATAATGAATACTCCCCACCATGACTTATGGAAGTAAAACTTGGGCACTCACCAAAAGAACGGAAGAGAAGCTAAGAACTACACAGCGAATAATGGAACGAATTATATTGGGAATCAGACTGTTAGATAAGAAGACAAACACATGGATTAGGCAGCAAACTCAAGTAAAGGACATTCTTATCAAAACTAAAGAACTAAAATGGTCTTGGGCAGGACACATAGCTCGAAGACATGATGACAGATGGACTAAGAAAATAACAGAATGGTACCCAAGAGGAGCTAGAAGAAAACCTGGAAGACAAAGGCGGAGATGGATAGATGAAATTCACGAGTTTTTGAGAGTAGTAAATGGATGGCCAGTGCTCAAAACAGAAGGAACTGGAAAGTTGCTGGAGAGGCCTTCATCCTGCAGTGGATTGAAAATGGCTGATGATGATGATGAAATGATGCATATTGATGAAATGCAATAAACTGTAGCTTAAAAAACTTTGTTTTATTTATTTATATACAGATAGTCTATAAATAAAAAAACATGTTTGAATATAAATAACACTATTTTAATTAATGCTAACATAATCTTTAAAAATATATATATATCTTTTTAAACATCTGCTGAATATGGCCACCATTTTGGTGGCCATATTCAACAGACAGTAAGGCTCAATTCCTCAGAAAATTTCCCAAATTCTCTAACTATTGGCTGCTAAAGCTCTAGCTGAAACCTGTGCTTATTAATAAATACTTTATCCTTTAAGAACCCCCACAAAAAAGTAATTAGAGGGTGTTAACTCCAGAAAGTGCATGGTGGCCAGTCAATGAAACCCTGCCATCTGATCCAATTACCTGGGAACTTATTGTCTAAAAATTTGCAGACAATTTTGCCTAGCGAGCTGGTAATCCATCCTGCATAAAAATGCAATGCTAAAAGCTGATTCTGGACTGCATTAATGGATGATTTTGTCTTTTAGCAGTCTAAGGTAGCTTTCTCCTGTCATGGCTCCCTCAAAGAAAAAGGTCCAAGAAAACTTACTGTCTAAATTCCAGCCCAAACTATTAAGGCAGGAGTATTTAAATCCTTATTAAAAAATAAATGGAGGTTGCTAATAGAGTAAAAAAACACCAGTATGGTGAAAAGATCCATTTAGTTTAAATGTGTCTTCATCAGTTCACAAAACTGATAGCTCGATTTGTAACACCACGGCCAAAAACTGTTAAGCAAATTCTAGTCTATTTGGGCTGTCCTTCAAACTTTTTAGCAATATGCTATGATAAACCTTGTATTTAAGTTCCTTTGTTATTCTATTTTAGCTTGTTTTAGATATTTTAAGTTGCAAACTTTACTTTCTTTGCAATCTTTTTCAGAATTCTTTCAATATCCTCTATTACAAGTTCAAAATTGGCAGATGTCTTTGAGATACAAGGGTTACCGGGTTTTGCTAGATTGTGCACATTCATCAAATCTCTTAAATTTGTTTTATGGTACTACAGTGCTATTTATTGTGAGTGGTTTATGTCAAAAATATTTCTTGAACTGGTGTGCAACCTCTGCAGCATTTTCATATTTTGCATGCCACTTTACAATTTAAATTGTCTCCTTCGTTGTAAGGCTCATGGCACTTTTCTGATGTTAAAATTATACCAAAACAATGATAAAAAAAAAAAAAAAAGATTATAAACTATTTTTCAAATAACTTATACATATTTACATCAGGTTATTCAAAATAGTTTCCTTACTTATGGACTACACTGTATTTCTTTATTTCATTCAATTACATACTATTGGCTGATACAAAATCTGTCTCACAATCTGGTTGATGCTCATTGCAGCTTAAACAGACTACTACACCATGCATTGCTCAACAGATAACAAAGTAACTTAATCTTCTTTTACAAATTCTCTTTAAAAAAACACACACACACACACACATATTTAAATTAACCTACACTTTTTTCTTTTTAGTATTCTTATTTCTGTTTAGTATACTGCTGCTACCAGAAGTCTACAGATTACAATATGTATTCTGCAATAGAATTAAAAGAAAAAAAAAAGCAGGTTCTTGGAGGAGCAGATTCAATAGATTTTATCTATATATATAAAAACAAAATTGGACTTACTAATTATCAACAACTGAAGCTCTTCACAAAAACAATTACAGTGAAAGAAACTCTTTCTAGGGTTCTCACGTGTTTTCAGGGTAGTATTAATAGTAGCAAATAATGCAAGAAAGCAAGCTTATAAAGCAACAGCCAAACAAAAAATAAATAACTACACACTTCACTCATCCACACCCTCCAAGAATTTGTCTAGTTCATCCTTGAATTTATTCAAACCACCTGCTGGCTGAAGGCAAAATTCTGCATATCTATCCTGCAACCATCCTACCTCAACTTAAATTTATGTCCCCTCATGGGTGTAGTCTCAGCAAGAGGAAGAATGCAGTCAACATTTAGCTTACTCAATCCATAGAGCCGACCGGGCTAGCCGAGTGGGTAAAGTACCTGCCCGGCAACCCAAAGGTCGCGGGTTCGATTCCCGCCTCGGGCTTGGATCAAAGTACTGCAAAAACCTTGGGAGGTGCAATATGGCCACAGAAGCCGATGCGCCAACAACTACCAAATCAAAATAAAATAAAAAAAAAACTCAATCCATTGATTACCCTGGGAAAGACCTAAAACATTGATTGCTTCAAAGATTGAGACCATTAAACTAATAATGTCACTTCTCTCTAAGAAAGTGGTGAATTAGAACAGTAATCATTCAACTCAATTGAAAAATAGGATGCTCATCTGTGAAGTGTCGTGTGCATGCAAAAACTGAAAGTTGGGGGAGAAAAAAGTGGCATGCTACACCATTGTGGTTCTTTCATGCATTTCTTTGTGAAAACCATAAAAATATCATATTAAAAATAACTTGAGTAAAAGTAGGTCTATCTTTAGGAAGATAGAGAAAGTTTCAGTCATTACCCTTCAAACAAAAAAAAAAAAAGTGCAAAACATTTTGCCAGGTTAAGAAGATGCCCAATGTGTATCCCACAGAGTCAACTTTCAACACTAGGAGTGAGAGGAAGCTGCTTTCAATTTAACAATTATTTTGTTAGAACAGGTCACTTCATTGTGATGTAGCTTGAAGCCACTCTAATTACTGTAATCTGTAGTAATCCAAAAATGGCACACTTTTCAAAGTTCTCGTTTCTTTCCCTCTGCCCAATTTCACTAAGAATGCCTACTGTTTTTGTTCCTCTACATCTTTTTTTCTTCTTTTTTTTTTTTGCTATTTCCCTACTATTGTAAACATATTTTGTTTCCTAATAGTGATATAGACAGAATAAATGACAGAGAATATGTGGCAATTTGAAATGCTACACATATTTTCACATTTCGTTTTATGCACTTCACATTGCTCTCATGCTTATGTTGTAGACGTCTGATTACACTGCATTTCAAGCATCACTTAAAATCACAACTGTGCATGAAGCTAGCATAATACCTATTCCATATCTTGTATTACACAGAAATACCTTGGGTATGTCCTCTGAAACATCATCCTATTATTTAGCATTTTTAAAAAAAACTGTTAAATTAAATTTAGCTCCAAACTACACATAAAAAAAAGAAACTATAATTTAATACCAGAGTGCATTTGGCATGTTGTTCCACATAATGTATGCAACATAGTAGCACACATTATGGCCACTTAGTTTACAAAAGATGAACAAAAAATTTCAGTCAAAAGTTTTCAGATGATTTCTTCCTTTTTTTTTTTTATTCAGATTTAACTGAAACCATGAGCAATGCAGCCAGCTCGTGAAGTTTTGTCAATGATGCAAGGAGACAAGAGTAATATTCTATTGTATAACATAGAAAAATGAAACTTAAATTCAATCACAATCTATCTAAATTTAATTCACAACACACACTCTCTCTCTCTCTCTCTCTCTCTCTCTCTCTCTCTCTCTCTCTCTCTCTCTCTCTCTCTCTCTCTCTCTCTCTCTCTCAAACAGGCCTATGGGGCTGGGAAATTCCATATTCAAGAAAAATTAATACTCAAACACCAGCCAAGTATTTAAATAGAATAAAATAAAATAAGATGATACAGTAAACTGGACTATTACAATAAGTACTAAAATAAATAAAATCGGTATGATAAAACAATTAAAAACAACAATACTAAAATCGTTAAAATACCGGAAATCCGAAGCTTTCAGAGACAGCTGTCTCCGAAAATCCGAAGCTTTCGAAGACAGTTGTCTCCAAAAGCTTCGGATTTCTGGTATTTTAACTTATTTTAACGATTTTAGTATTGTTTTTAATTGTTTTATCATACTAATTTTATTTCTTTTAGTACTTATTGTAATAGTCCAGTTTACTGTATCATCTTATTTTATTCTATTTCATTAAATACTTGGCTGGTGTTTGAGTATTAATTTTTCTTGAACCTCTCTCTCTCTCTCTCTTATTAAAAATTCTGCACGTTTTGAATTTCGGTGAATTCACTAAAAGCAACTAAATGTTATATAGGTCATCATGCTTACATACAAATGGTTATACATTTACAGTTTTCTATTTTAAACTGTTTTTTTTTTTTTTAATATTAAATTATAACAATAAAACACCAAATTGACAGTTTCGCTTAGGTTTCACAAAACAAAAGAAGGCTAAAAGCAAACATGAAATAAAAATTTTGAAATGAAAAAAAAAAAAAAAAAACTATAAAATTCAAAAATTAAAAAAAGCAACAAAACAAGAACATAGCCACCAATATGTAGCAGTTCTGTACAGCAAAATCATTCTCTCAACTGATATGTATTTAAAATCTACATAAAAATCACTTTTGGTAACACTTGCCATGTTTTACATGAATAAATAAATGTCTCTAATGTCTGTAATTTCCTATAATTTGAGAGTTCAATTCCATTCATTGGTGTGTGAACCCCCCACCTCCTCCACATTATTTTTTATGGGAAATTATCTGTTATCTCTTAGTTTACAAAATCATTTTTAGGACTATATATACCATGTAAATTGAGAATTGGCTATATCTTACATTTTTGTAAGATACAGCCAAAAATATGAACTTCTTCATATTTTACTTTTTAAAGGCCATACTGTCTTTTAAATCCCAACATCTGCATTATTCCAGAGGAAAACAAAATAGTTTCACAAGAAAGCTAAAGAATAGTGTGCCCACTGAAAATATATACATTATATATGAAAATAACTTGCCTGATTTGATTACCACCTTTATTTGGGCACACTTTCCTCTTATGACCAAGTTCTCCACACAGATGACAGGCTCCAGGTTTAGGCTTTTGACCACATATATGATCAGTAAGAACACATAAGTTGCACTGATTGCAATGAATATAAGAACATTTTACACAAAAGCCACAGATACTGCAGTGCTTATAGGGTCTGCCATCCTGAAAAAAAGTTAAATATTAATAATTAAAAAAAATAATAAATAAATAATATATATATATATATACAGGATGAGTAAAAGTTATGTATACACATTTTAAGAATTCAAGAATTAGATAACTGAATTGGCTTTTTTTTTCTTCTTTTTTTTTTTCAGATCGGCTGAAACCAACAGAAATGACAGAGAACACAAAATTAAGTTTTGACAAGAAAAAGGCAATTCTTAAATGGTACTGGAAATTTGAAAACGTCAGAGTTCAATGTGCATGAGAAAGACAATATGGAACAAGGGTGCTTACTTGTGTACACCCCCCCCCAAATGACATTAAAATAAACTTGACACCATAAAAACTTAAAAATCATTAGAGGATTAATTAGAAGAGAAGTACTCAACACAAAGTACTTCGAATATGAGGTACTTCGTGTGAGTATTTCGTATTCACACATGGAAATGAATTAAATAAGCAGTACTAACATGCCACGTGATAGATTAAGTTGTATTATTGAAAATTATGCAATTACATCAAATACACCCCAACAGAAACACTTATCACTCTCATCATTAGGCCTGCAGGGCAGGTAAAGTAATAGTCAAATAAACTGATTACAAGGTTTATTATCAATCTAATTACAAAAATATTATAAATATAACAAAGTGAATGAACTGATTAAATTACTCTTCTGGAGGGCAGGAGAAAAATGGTGCTCACAAAGGAGAGTTTTAAAATTCTAGTAATTATGAAGTGCTCAGGAAAGAAATTGCAATTTACACTGAATGAGTTTTTGAAGTTTTATAAAAATGAAACTTTGTATAGAAATTTTTTAAAATATATGTTCTTATTTTCACTTGATTGCCCAAAATTAAGATTAAATTATTGTCAAGAATCAATTCATAATTTAAAAAAATGGGGGAAAAAATAAAAATAAAAAATTATTGTATACAAACTTCCAAAAATATTGTAAGAAAAAAACTTGTCATTACTTTTTTTTTTTTTATGCAATAATATTCCCTCATGTATTTATACATCGCTTGATTTATTTTTAACAATTTAAGGATCTGAATTTCCAGAGAATTTCTTCAATTTTGGATTTTGCAAGCTAAAATTCGACAAAGGTGGCCAAGAATCTCATCAAATTTTCAAAGCTTATTTTTTGCTGCCATTTATTGCAAACTGTGTCTATAATTAGCTGGAAACACAGATAAGGGATAGCAACACACTAGAGAAATTAAGACAATTTGTGCATTACTGTAGTTTTAACAAAATGTAGTTATATCTATACAAATAATGGAAATAACTGTGATAAGAATTACAGGTAGCACTAATATGGTGTTAGGCCACCCTTTTGCTTTTATAACAGCTTGTATTTCATGTGGAATAGAATAAAATAAATCTGTCTTAAGAAGAATACTGGATCATTCTTCGTGGAGGAAGATTTCAAGTTCCTTGAGTGACGAACGTGAAGGAAATCTGCTTTCACACTCTCCTCTCCAAATATGCCCACAAAAGTGGCTCAATAACATTTAAGTCTGGTGATAGTGCAAGCCATGGGAGATGCTTAGCCTCGGTTTTGTATCTTGTCACACCAAGATTGGACACCTGCTTGTGTACATTGGAGCAATATCATCTTGAAACATGGCATCCAAGGTGCAAATGTTATTTCCACAATTTTTGCACCACTGGATAAACCTGATCACTCAGTGGTTAAAATAAATTTATTCTATCATCACCCTGAATGGGTGAATTACTGCCATTGATTACCTTGATATTCTGAGTGATCAGTATTAGAAAACAGTCCTTATGCGTCGGGTTGCATTATATCATCAAAGTTTCTTGCAACGACCGACTAACTAGTTAAAATAAATTTATTAAAATAAAAATGATATATACATGATATATACATATACATAATGATATATATATTTCATAAAACAGAAATAAAATAGGATAAAAGAGAGTTAAAATATATATATAGAAAAAAGCGTTAAAATACATGGATAGTAGCTTTCGAAGCGGAGTGCCTCTTCATCAGCTAGTATGTGAATGGTGTACTTCAGTATATATTAATGGTTACAATAGCACAAGTCAGATAGGCATGATCATGTATCATGAGTCTGGTGTCGGTAAAGCAGAATTACGTACACGTGATGATCG
Source organism: Mastigoproctus giganteus (assembly GCF_048544385.1). NCBI lineage: Eukaryota > Metazoa > Arthropoda > Arachnida > Uropygi > Thelyphonidae > Mastigoproctus > Mastigoproctus giganteus. The sequence goes on from NC_143585.1 coordinate 91,967,408, forward strand.
CCAGCACTCATCACACTGCAATACAGTACATTCTATAATAGGGGAGTATGTAATTGTACTCCCCTCATCCGATTCATAGTACAGCAGGCCCCCGTTATAACGCTGTTTGCTTTACACTGATTCGCTATAACGCTGTTCTCATATTATAACCAGTATCTGACTATAACACTGTCACAGATCACTATAACGCTCTTTTATAGATTGCACTTTTGGCATACTTAACGAAATCGTTTAATTTGATGGAGTCGATAACTTGAAAATGAATAGCAAAACAGCATTAAAACGTTTCCCACACCGACTTGAGAAATTTTCCCATGCTCAGTGAAATTTTATCGCACGCTAATTTAATTGCAGTACAGTGACTTGTTACGTAGTTCCCAGATCAACATTTTAAAAAATTATCTAGTATATTGCTTGAAATATCTGCGTTATATGCATTTATCCGAAGTCTAGTAATCACTCAGGTTTCAAAGTGGCGAAGGATCGGGTGACTTTATTGTTGGGTGGTAACGCTGCGGGGGATTTAAAATTAATACCCCTTTTATTTTATTTGGAAGAGGGCCAAAGTTCAACCCAAAATCGACACATTTTTCATGATTAAATTCATCAATTAAATTAAATCAATTAAAATCAATTTAGATCAATTAAATTCATGATTTTAAGTGGAATTTTAAGTTTAATTTTGATGCGTAAATAGTTAACACATTATATATAATTACTACGTAGTATATAATTACTACGGATTATATACGTATGTAATGCAGAATATTTTATATGTACAAATATTTGAATATTAAATATTTTGACCGACATTTGTGCATCTTTTCACTACCGTTTATTATTGATTAGGAAATATCCTATGGCACCAACCGCAACTTACAAATACATATGTTACCTTATGGGAATGCCTAGCTCGCTTAGCGCAGATTCACTTAGCGCTCTGTTTTTCCAGAACGAATTATCAGCGTTAAGCAGGGGTCACCTGTACTATTATTGATGGCTATGTGCAGTGCTTCAAGCCATGAGTGCTGGCGGTAATCACGTGAACAGTCGACGATTTCAATATCCCGTTGGGGATCAAGATTGTGCTGCTCAACCCAATAATGTTTGCGACTGTGGAGCGTTCAAAATTAGCGGTTCGCAGAGCCACCTCATGCTCCGAAACCTGATCTTTTAATCTCCTACCAGAATCACCTACATAACATCCCTCACAATCCGGACACATAATACAGTATATGGAACCACTCCGTAGGAAAGGAGGAACTGGTGTTTTCACCTTAGAAATAATAGATTGTAATTTCCTCCCTGGAAATTGCACACATCGTATATGATGGTGAAGCAAAATCCTAACAAGACGTTCCGATATGCCTGGATAACAGGGGATGTAGACGGTAGAGATAAATTGATTGACATGAGGCGGGTTAGATTTCGTAACAAATTCGTGAGCCTGAAGCTCACATCTATCTAGAACATGAGGTGGATAGCCGCAATTTGAAAGCTCCAACTGCCTGTCACCAGTCAAACTAGAGTGCGGCCAAGCGCGGGAGAATAAGGTGCGAGCAGTACTACGTAAATGACCAGGGGCGTGCGCAGAGCCATAATTAGTAAATTGGCCTGCGCACATTGGCTTCCTAAAAACAGAAGTTACTAAATGCAAATCCACGCGCTGGACTAACACATCCAAAAAAGGAAGGGTATTATCAACCTCTAGTTCAATCGTAAACTGAATGACGGGCGACAGGGAATTGAGATATTGCAGCAGCCCAGATTCTGATCCCCGGGATACAATTGCAAAAATATCGTCAAGATAACGACACCAGAGAGTGATAGGAATAGGTAAGTTCAAGAAAATCTGACTCTCAAGTTCCTCCATGGTGATATTGGCCACAATAGGACTAACAGTGACCCCAGAGCTGTGCCCTGGGGTCACTGTTTATTTGGCGGAACAGAGAGTCATTGAACATGATCACGCCCCCTGTTAAACACAGATTGAGAGTAGCACAAATATCATCTGCAGAGAGCAAGGTTCTATCTCCCAATGTGGTATCCCTGCTCAAAAGATGTCTCGCGCAGGCAATAGCCTGTTGTACAGGAACAGAAGTGAACAGAGAAACCACATTAAAGGAGACCATAACATCACTCTCAGAAATAATAAAATCTTTAATAATACACAGAAAATGCATACTACTAGAAACAGTGTAAACAGTTTTCCCAACAAGGGGTGCTAATAACTTGGCAACATGTTTAGAAAGTTCATACGTAGGTGTATGACAACAAGAAACAATGGGCGGTAAAGGAACATCAGGTTTATGGATCTTTGGAAGTCCATAAAACTGCAGTAGTCGATAACGTGTCACATGAAGCTTCCAGTGGATGCTCTTGGTAATCGTATTGGCTAAACACCAAGAATGCACAAGTTTATTAACTTTGGATTCCAACTTCTCCAGCACTTTCACAGGGGAGTCTTGCACAGTTTCATAAACCTCCCGATCCTGTAATAGAGCGAGGGATTTACGAATATACTCTGACTTGTCCAGGACAACAGTGCGCCGCCCCTTATCTGCAGGCAAAACTACAATAGTGCCATCTTTGCACGAAGAAGAAAGAGCTTTCCGTTGACATCGTCTGAGTTTATTAGTAAAAGGCCGGATGTGCTGCAAAATCGAAGCTGTTTTAAAGGGAATTACGTTAGCAGTCTCTTCAGGTAGCTTGTCGAGAGATGCTTCCACACCCATAGCCAAATGTGTAATGGGAGGTTTACAAGGAAGGACTGCAAACTTCATGCTGAGGGTCAAGAGATCATGTTGCTCCTTAGATAATTGTTTGCTACTCAAGTTCAAAACAAACTGCGAGTAATCTCTGATACGTATGTTCCTAGCAGTATATGTTTTTCATAATAAAGAGTTAAATTTATTCTGCTAACGTACACAATACGCTTCAATCAAACACATGACTTGAGAACACAAAACATGAACCATTGTAGAAAATATAGGAAGAGGGACCAAACCTCTTAATTCTTGCATGAGCCTGGATTTGTTCATGATGTCCTTTTTAATTCTTGATGAACACTACCAATCCAGATTTCCACCGTTTTCAGACCAAAGCCAAAGCAGGCACACCTCATACGGTCACAGAAGAACTGTTCCTTGAATCTAAAACCCCTGGGAATAATACGATGGGCTTTACACTGATGTGCAAAGCGTAAATGTTGTCTATTTAAGCATTGCTCATTCAAGGTAGTGCAATATCACTTCCTAGTCCATTTCACAAATATACATGGTCTCAATTCTAATCTGAATGATTAGCATTAGTAGAGGCATATGATGCAAGAAAGCAAGCTTATGCAGCATCAGTCAAAAAAAAACAAAAAAAAAAACCACTCCAATTTCATCCCTCCTTTCGTTCCAAATACCTGTCCAGCTCAGCCATAAATTTATTTAGGCTATCAACTTCCACAAGTGATGGAAGTCTGTTCCACTAACCAACTACCGGCTTGCTAAAGGCAAATTTCCGCACATTTATCATATGTCTGTCTATCCTCAATTTGAATTTATGCCCACTCAGGTGATTATTCTGAGCAAGAGGAAGAATCCCATCGGCATTGAGCATACTCAAACCATTCAAAGCTTTATACACCTCTATCAGATCACCTCGCCGGTGCGTAGTCTCCAGACACTGTAATTTCCAAAACTTAAGCCTTTCTTCGTAAGAGCAACCCTTTGTTCCATTCACTAATCTTGTTGCCCTTCTCTGTACTCGTTCCAGCAGCTCTACATCCTTCTTGAAATGAGGCCTCCAGACCTGTATACAGTACCCAAAGTGTGGCCTGACCATTGCCTTATACAAGGGGATAATCACCTCCTTATCCCCTGCTAGCAAAATTCTTGTATATCATTGACAAGACACCATGAGCTACTCTTGAAGCCGGTCTGCACTGCTCAGAAAACTTCATATCTGCCTGCACCATTATGCCCAGGTCCTTTTCGTTCTCTACCACTGTCAGTGTAGTACCACAGAGTTGATATTTTGCTCTGGGATTACTCTTTCCCGTATGTAGTACTTGACATTTGTCAAGGTTAAACTTCATTTGCCACCTCTCAGCCCATCTGCTCAATCTTTCCAGATTCTGCTGCAGCAGCAGCATAGCATCATAGCCTCCTTAAGAACCTTGCCTACCTTTGTATCGCCTGAAAACTTGGACATTAAGCTAGATATACCATCATCAATATCATTTATAAATACAGAAAACAACAATGAACGCAACACTGAACCCTGAGGGACTCCACTAATAACATTAGTCCACGATGAGCAGTGTCCATTGATTACCACTCCCTATCTTCTCCCCTCAACCATCCCTTTATCTATAGCAGTAATTTGTCTCCAATGCCACACTGCTCCAATTTGTACAGCAGTCTTCCATGTGCAACAGTATCAAAAGCCTTTCTAAGATCCAAATATATAATATCAAAGTTATTCCCTGCACCCAGTTCTTTTGTGACTGTATCGTAGTATCCAATCAAATTGGTCAGGCAAGACTTCCCCTTAACAAAACCATGCTGTGTCCGAGCTATAACTGAAGTCTTGTCAAGATGATCCTGCAGTGCTTCTTTATCCAGTGCCATCATTAATTTTCCTGGAACAGAAGTTAAACTAACAGGTCTATAATTACTTGTGTCAGCCTTTGATGCTCCTTTGTGAATTGGGGTGACATTTTCACATCTCCAGTCTATGGAAACCTCCCCTGAGTCCTAATTATGGCTAAGGGTTTGCTTACTTCCTTTGCTGCCTCCTTTAATATAACTGGATAGATCCCATCCACCCCGAGTGCCTTTTTTATGTTTACCCTCAACAATTTTTCTTCTACTTTCCTCTCAGTTATTACAAAATCATCTAGCTCACTGCCAGAGTTAACTTCACCTCTGGCATTCTCCTTCCTGAATAACTCCTCTTGTGTGAATATAGATGCAAAATACTCGTTTAGTTTGTTAGCCACCTGAGCAGGATCCTTAACTGTTGAACCATCAATATCCAGTGGAGCAATTTGATTCATCCCTTTCCTTCCAGAGTTTACATACGTAAAGAACTCTTTTCTGTTTTACATTGCATACTTTGCCAAGGATTTCTCATAATCTGCCTTTGCCTGCCTAATCTCCTTTGTGACTTAGTTACAGACCAGCTTATATCTATCATAGGCTTCCATGTCACCCATTAATTTATATGTATCCCATGCATTTTTCTTCTCTGCTATATGTCTTATTAGTTCATCTGACATCCATTTAGGCCTAAACCTTGAACAATATTTCTTAGTTGGTATGTAAAGCCTAGTAGCTTCCAAGATAAATTCTTTGAATGTTTCTCAGTTTGAATTTGCTGTTGGTAACATCATCAGTTGGTCCCACTGTACAGAATTTAAATACTGTCTCAGACCATCATAGTCATCTTTACGAAAGGAAAAACCCTTCCCTTTACCCCTGATGGTAGTTACCTATTTGAGTAAATCCCACTTTATCACACTTTGATCACTGCCACCTAGTGGTTCCTTTATCTGCAGATTCTTAATGCATGAAGAATCACTATTGATAATCAGATCAAGACTATTACTCCCTCTAGTTGCCTTCCAAACATGCTGATGTAGAAAACAATCATCCAATAAATCCTCAAAAGCTTTGCTAGTGTGTAAATGACCAACCCACAAATTCCAGTCAATATCTGGGAAATTAAAATCCCCCATTATAAGACTATCTGATTTACTAGCCCACTATTTCCCTATACAGTTTCTTATTATACTTATCAGAGTGATTAGGCCTATAGCACACTCCTTACTCTCAATTTTGATCTCCCAATGCTTATGTCACACCAAACTGACTTGACACTGCACTGTCCAGTGATGTCGACTAGCTTCACTTCCTTGGATTTTATGTGTTTCTTAACTAATAGCATAACCCCTCCTCCCTTCCTATCCTGTCTCTCCTTTCTGTACACATTGTACTCCCCAAATTCAAGTTCTACATTCCTTATATCTGTGTGACACCACGTCTCTGATATCCCAACAATCTGCCTTTAATGTTTTGAGCAATACCTCAAATTCATCAAATTTATTTACCAAACTCCTAGCATCGGTGTACACACCAGTATACATGCACCTGTTCCTATTCTTAGCCACCCTAACTCAACACTTGTGTTTACTTGTACCGCAATGCCTCCGAGCAGTCTCTGAAATACCTTGCATCTTGTTTTCTAGGCTGCTGCTCATTCCAATAGACGCAGTGCAAGAATCACTTTCACCTCTGCCAGTGGATATTGTTAATCTATTAGTCCTTATATCCCCGCAAGCTAGCAGTTTTCCGACCCACCTAACACTGCCTCGATAGCATCAGCAAATATTCTTGCATCGTTTCTATTTAAGTGTATCCCATCCCTGTAGAAGCAGTCTCTCCTGTTAACAAGTACAGAACAGGCTGAAGAAAATTCTATCCCTTGAGCCTTGCACAATCTTTCCAGGGAAGAATTGATCGACAAGGCTCTCATCATATACACCCTCCTATCGTGTCTGAGCAGAATTGCAGGCACTTTCAAATTCAACCTTAATTCACGGCTTCGTTTCAACAGTGACCTGTACTTGTTAAGTAATTCCGCTGGTCTCCTACTCTTAATATCATTAGTGCCAACATCTACAACTATATCACCTTTTGTGCCCTTAAAAGATGATATCCGCTCTACAACATCATCAACCTTTGCCCCTGGCAGACATACCCTGGTCCTGTTCCATCTATCCTTTTTACATACCATGTTCCCCATTTCCCTGACAATAGAGTCACCAACAACTACTAGTTCCTGTGGGACCAGCCTATTCTGCGTTGGGGGTTTCCACCATGTTGTGTGATGAGCAAGTGCAAGCTCTGGTGTTGATGTGGGCAGCTGAGAGCTTGATGGCCCCTCAATTTTGATGCTTCTAGGGCATCCACCCTGTCCTTCAAGCTCTCATATAGGCCCATAACAACGCTGAGTTGTCGCCTGATTTCCTTACATCACCCACACACAAAGACATCACCCATGGCAATATCATGTCCCGTACACGATTGCTCCACAAACATCAAGCAAGCAGTGCATTTTAAAAGACTGTGATTCAGAGGGCAACTACTCCCCTCAGTTCTCCCCTGAGCCACAGCACTCCCATCAGCTTGAGCCTTTTGCTTTGCTTCTCTGGTCTGAGTCATGATTTCGATTTAATTTTAATAAAATTTCAATTTCAGTACAAAATTATAACCCTAAACTTGTATCCCAACACAGTTATAACGCTATATATATTTTTCAGTATCAAGTATTAACTACAAGTTCTGTTTATATAACTTCCGTATCAAGTTATGTATTAATTATGTTACGTTTGTAAAATATAAGTTGTTATATGAATTTAGTTAAAAAGTACAATTTAATTGACAGTGAAGTTTAACAAGATTAATAGATTTTACTGATTAATTGATAATATTATATTATATACTATACTAAGCTAATGCTATCGAGTTCGGGATATAACGTATCATATAACAACGGCAGCAAGTTACGAACAGTAAATCTACGGAGACTTTTTAAGTATTAATTAACTTCCAAATCTCCCTGTCTCAATTCAGAATAAACTAAGGATCCTGACTAGGTCTATAAGCTACTTATAGAAAATAATTTAATATAACAATTGGTCAATAAAGCGGCTAAATATGGCTAAAAAACTTCTTGTTCAGCGTAGCTGCAACTTGTAACACGGGGATTTGATACCCTTACCAATACTAAGTAATACCTACAAAATCTCTATCTAAGTTAAACTTTAAATGAAGTATCGTAACTAGGAATATAAAGCTACTCTAGAAAATAAGTATATGTCAAATTAAGCTAATAAGCGGAAAAAACTTCTGTATTCCAGGAGCAGTAAAAACTTCGTCTGCACAAGGCTACTCTCGTTCTCAAACGATGTCCATTTCCACCTGCAATCTGCCAAACCTCATGTACTTTTTCTGACAGAATCTCAGTTATCAGTTGATTCAATACTGCTCATCTCAGTTGCCCAAATTATTCACTGTATGATTCCTTTCGCCTCAAAGGTAATACTTGTGCATATGTCCGTTCCGATATTCCCTGTCAGAGATTTGGTAATTTGGAATCCCCTCTCTTCGATCTTCTCTGGCTTAAAATCTCTCAACCTCATTGTGTCAAATTCATCTGTTGACTCTACCGTTCTCCCAACTCCACTAATCACTTGGAGCTCTTTGACTTCCTCTCTTTGCAACTTGACCTTCTCCAGTCCAACTTTTTTAAACTTCTGATGTCAACGTTTGCTCAGATTGTGTCAATGAATCCTTTATTCCACACTCCACTTTAAAATCTCGTCCTTTATCTAAACCTTGGTTTTCCAATAAATGTGCTAGAGCTGTTTGAGAGAAGAACGTTCCATATCGTAATTCTTGTTTCCAATTCTTCAGTTTCATTTTCTGCCTACACCAAAGCTTGCAACAATTGTAAAGCAGTTATTAATAGTCCAAACTAGATTTTGAACAGGCTAAGAGTAGAAAACTTGCTTCTTGCCCTAACGGTAACTGAGCATTCTGGTATCTTGCCAAAGCTTTTGGCTGCAACTTTTGCCCATCTCTGCTCCCACCTCTTTCAAAACGAGATGGTTCTGTTGTCACTTCAGCCAAAGATAAAGCTGACCTGCTAGCATCTCATTTTTCTTCCAACTCATGTATTGATGATTGTGATAAAACAACTCCCGCCATTCCCAACACGCTCCATTCAATGCCTCCTGTAGGCTTCCGTCAAAAGGATGGATGTCAGAAGGATTTTGATGAATCTTGATGATAATAAAGCTCCAAGTCTCGATGGTGTTTCTCCACTTGTTCTCAAAACCTGTGTTCCTGAACTTACTCCTGATCTTTGTCACCTTTTTTCACTTTCTTATTCCAAATGTGTTTTTCCTTCTGCTTGGAAATTTGCTCATATCCAGCCAGTTCCTAAAAAGGGTGACAAATCCCTCCCATCCAATTATTGTCCCATTGCAATTACTTCTACTCTTTCTAAAATAATGGAGAAATCAATTAACTGCCAACTCTTAAACTATCTAGAAACCTGCCATCTGATCAACGATCGCCAGTATGGATTCCACCAATGTCGATCCACTGGTGATATTCTGGCTTATGTTACCCATTTATAAACAAATTGAATGGAAAAGTTCGGTGAAACACAAGCAGTTGCTCTTGACATTTCAAAGGCTTTCAATCATGTTTGGCTTAAACATGATCAAAAGCCTTTGATCATTCTAAACAAGTTTCCATCTTATGGTTTGACAACTGATTTTTGTAATTGGTTATCCAGTTTTTCTCTCTGATCACTCACTGAGGGTGATGGTAGATGGCTCTCTGTCTTCTAACTTCTCCACTAATGCTGGTGTCCCCAAGGCTCACTTCTTTTCTCCACTCTTTTCCTCTTGTATATTAATGACCTTCTTCAATTGACTGGAAATCCTATCCATAGTTTTGCCGATGACAGCACATTGCATTTCACTTTCCATTTTGAGAAACCTTGCTCTGCTCAATCAGCTTCAACTTCTCGAATATTTGCTACCAATTCCTTAATCTCCAGGTAATTCTCCAGCGGGACAAAGACAACTTAGTTGATTTCAATCCTTCTAAAACTCGTTGTCTTATATCTTGCAAAAAGGATTCTTCTACTCCTATGCTTACCTTTGGTGACACTCCAATTTCTAGGCAAGTTGATATATCTCTTTTGGGGATTACCCTGACTTCTAATCTCTCTTATCACAAGCACATTACAAATATTGCTTCCTCTGCATCTAAAAAACTTGGTTTTCTCTTTCGCTCTCAGCGTTACTTTTCTTCCAAACAGCTGTTCACTCTGTACAAATCACAAATCTGCCCTACCATGGAATATTGTTCCCACATCTGGGGCGGTGACCCCCAAAACCTCTCTCAGTCTTCTATATTCCATTCAGAAGGCAGTTAGGTTGATTAATGACTCCTCTCTAACAGAGTCTCTCCACTCACTGTCTCATAAACGTACTGTTTTTGCTGTATGCCTTTTTCTACAGATACTTCCATGGCCACTGTTCTTCTGAATTGGCTTCTGTTATTCCCGCTCTCTCTTTCAAAACAGTCCAAACACGTGGCGCCACCAGCCAACATCCATTTACTGTCCAACTTCAAACTCACAGAACCAACTTTTCTTCTTCCTCGTTTATTCATTCAACTGCTGTTTTCTGGAACAACCTTCCTTCATACATATTTCCTGAAAATTACCGTCTACAGAAGTTCAAGTGTAATGGCAACAAATATCTTCTTTCGTCTTCTCAACGTCCAACCCAAGCACGGTACCAGGTACTATAGGTTCTAATAAATTATTTGGGGATTTCATAAAAAAAAAAAAAAAAAAAGGCAACTCGTTTGCGAGGTACTCACAATATGAGATAGAATAAAACAATGCCATTTTTACCATTTTGCAGTTTCACTTATGTACAAAAATGATGCTAATGCACTAACCTGTTACATTAGGTGAATTTTCCATGAGTTCGGGCTTTGGCCCTTAAAATCTTTTTCAGTTTATACTCTTCCACACAATATGGAGTCTCTCATATAGCAGTTATACTTCATAACTGGGTTGACTTACTTATTGCAACACCAGGGTACTTACCCACCGATAAGAGGCCAGAAAGCCTTGAAACGGCCATCTGGATGGTGGTGTCCACTGAGAATAAGTAATAATAGTCTCCACTTGTGAAGCATTGTTTATTCGAGGTAACACAATATCAGTCAACTTGTGAAGGTACTCATGATACGAAATACAATAAAACAATGCCAGTTTTACCATTTAGGTGATTCACTTACATACAAAAATGATGTTAATACATAACCTGTTACATTAAAAACTACTACTTTCATATCAGATGGTTTCATTATTTTTACCACTCCATGTATGTATTTCATATGCATGAAATGGTTAAAGCCTGACTTAAAATTAAATGTAGTTTATTCAGCTCTAATTGAATATTGGCTATAAATCCCAATACACTAGAATCCTGATTTGGGTAAAAAGGTGCTACTTACCTTAGAGGTACACTTCTGACATTCTTCACAGTGATTGTTCTCTTTGGATACATATCGCTGACATTTTTCACAGAATCTACAATAATTAAAAATGGAAATTTGTGTTTCCTTTATATGTATATTTTATTATCCTGTTAACAAAAAATTCTTTTGCGACAGATTCTCATTTTTATACACAATGTATATAGGACACAACACTGGGAAGTAATGGTTAATTCCAAAGGTTAAAGTAGACTGGCTATCTGTGAATTCTGTTTGGAGCCAACAAACATTTTGACTGCTGTAAGAAAAGACACTTTGTTCTTAGGAATTCACAACAGAAAATCAGCTGGCCACAAAACTAGATCCACAGTTTATCAGAAGATTTAATCATTAAGTCACATAAAGGTTCTGCTACGAGTGTATTAAATACTTGAAGTTATAACACTTCGCTGGATTGTATCAGCACAAATCACTCTGATGGCAAAATTGGTAGCAGTGAACTAATGCTTTTTAGCTGTGTGTATAAAACACATGGTCAAGTTTGCGGTGAATACTGCAGAGCACTACTGGTCAGTATACCAACCTGTTTTGACATTCATATCATATTGCCTCTGTACTTCTCCTTCATTAGTCTTTTACAACTATGTCTGACAGGAAGCTGGTCTTTACTAATTTAATGACAGGAGAGCAGTGCTGTGGCTCATATTTTTTAACTGCAAGTTAGAGCTGTCACCATCCCACGTTTATTTTCTTTGAAAATAAATTTTTAATGATGGCAGTTTTTAATAAATGTTCAGTTAAGTTCTTTTATTAATCTTCATTGCTTTCTGAATTAAGAGACAGTATCAATACTAGGACAAATCTATGCAGTGCATTGAAAATGAAAAGTTGGACCCCAAGAAAGGAATATGAAGTCACATTGAAATCGGCAGAGCAACCTTCAAGAAAATGAGGACATTCCTTTGCAATGACAACCTCAAACTGAAATTAAGGCAACGTACGGTCAAAAGCTACGCCTGGTCCGTACTTTTATATGGTGCTGAGACAGGGACTCTCAAGGCAAGCTCCCTGTTTGCTAGAGGCACTTGAAATGTGGATACATGTGGATGTTGCAAATACCATGGACAGACTTAACAAACAACAACAAAGTCCTCTGCAGAGCAAGAACAGAAAGAACCTTAATAACTTCCAACAAAGGTAGGAAAATCTCTTATCTTGGCCATATTCTGCAGAGAGAGAAATATCATCTACCTCAATTGATAATAAAAGACAGGATTGAAGCCATAAGGTTTCCCCCCCCCCCCCATTTTATGAGCATTAGCAACTAAGACCATATTACTCCGGGGATATGCGGTGGTCATTCCCTGACCTTTCCACATCCTCCGTATTTGGTGGTCACGGGCTCGAACCCCGGTCTACATCAAGAAGTGTGTGCTCCGCACTGCTGCTCCTGTCCACCTGCCTACAGAGAGGCAGGATTGAAGCCATAAGTGGGATTGGTAGGAGGCAAACATCTTGGCTGCATAACATCCAACAGTGGACTGCCAATCAAAATGTAGAATAACTGTTCAGACTAGCATTAGCATTAGTAGAGGCATTTGATGCAAGAAAGCAAGCTTATGCAGCATCAGCCAAAAAAAAAAAAAACCACTTCACCCCTCTGTTCGTTCCATTCCGACTAGTGGAAGATAGAAATGCTTTCTCCTTAGTAATCCAATGTCCGGGGGACCAGACACGGCACATGAAGAAGAAGTGAAAATGAAAAACTTGCAAAATAAAGTTTGCTGTATTTTTTTTGGATAGCTGAATAATTATGAAAAAAAAAAAAAAAAAAATGGCAAAAAGCTTGTTACTGTAGAAAGGAGAAATTCTATGATATGAACTATATTACATTGCTATAAATTATATACATTATATAATAATAAATGATACTGTTACACATAAACACTTTCTATTCAATGTGCACTAATTCAGATTGACTGCAGATAAATGGGCAATTCATGTGCTACTATGACCAGATGAATTACTGACAATGTTGTGACAAATTGCAACTTGCTATAATTAATTTCAAGAAACAAAGTCAGTTCCAAACTTTTTGACTGTACCATGTATGTCCAATAAATGTAAAATGCGTTCAAAATGATTCTTTTCATAATATTCATAAAACAGACCATCTGGGTTTATACAGCAACTCAACATCATATATGGGACAAAATTTTTAAATCAACTAGATGATTATTTGTATCAACATGTCAGGGAAAGTACTACGGAAAAGAATATTCTAGACCTCATCATCACCCATTAACCAGATGACATAATAGGGCAGATAGTATAGAAACCAGTAGCAGAAAGTGATCATGGAGTTCTAGGGTGAACAATGAAGAAAGAGAGGTAGCAGTAGTTAAAGGCAAAGGAATGGGTTATAATTTCAGAAAAGAAAATTATGCCTTAAGGTGCTACATGGCCTCCATTAACTGGGCAGATATCGCACAACCCATTTATTCCATTTATTTGTACACACAATTATTACATATATATACAATACTTACAAGAAGATATATATACATTAACATTCTCATTACACATATATAAGATAATATATTATATTTGACCTCCCTGTGCATTGCATATGTGTATCCAAGAATCAAGGGTGGCTCCTAGGCAAAAACCCATCTCCACTTAGTTCATCTGTTTTGGCACAGAACCTCTACAAAGCTATCCTAAAAACGTGTGTGAGGTATTATACCACTGCCAATACAAGGCAGCTGCTGCCCGGTGCCCTTCTCTAGGCCCAGGTTTATGTTATTGTTTGTGCCAAATGCACAAGTCCCACAACCACCGGATGTAGTGCAATACCAGTGGGTGCCAACAAGTTAATTACTAGTGGAGAACTTCCACAAATTATCCTCACTACCACCGAGAAACAGTAATCATTACATTAAACAGATATGTACAACACTTGTTTTAAATATTCTCAGTCTCTGAATTCCTGAGAACCAGGAAAACAATATATAATTAAATTATGAACAATTAACAACACTGTCTAGTCAGTCCACTAGAAGTTCACAGAGAGCGAACACAACTGAATTATGGTATACCTTTAAAACATTAATCACAGAAGCTTTGAATGCTTATATACCATTGAAAAAATACTCCATGAGGAAGATTCCAAGTTGGATGAATAAGGAAGTTGCCCGATTACTTCAGCAGAAAAAGAAAGCATGGAAAAGTTAGAAAACAATAAAAAGTACTGAAGCCTATAACAGTTACAAATTGATCTGCAATAGTGACACAGAAAAGGGCAGGCTGGCAAAGGTAGATTATGAGAAATTGCTGGCTTGGACTGAAAGTTTTGGGAACGTAGAATTTAAGAGCATGCGATGGCAGTTATGCACAGTGAACTGCGTGATGCAACAACTAATCGTTGGAAGGTAAAGCCTGTGGTTGTGACATTTGGAACGTTTCCAACGTTTGTCAGTCATGAGAATGGTTGCTTTGATAATAGGATAAACACGACATCCACTATTTCTGTTGACAGAAGTATTAGAGCATGTGATGTGCAGTGATTCCAACCAGGCGTGCAGGTGAATGGTGGGATCGATCGATAACCACGACATCACAGCATCGGTTAATGTTGTGTGGGGATGACCAGAAGTGCTCAGCAATGGTCGAGTGTTCTATGTCCACTGAGCGAATGGCTCTTTCGTGTTCTGAAATACGTTTGCCAAGTCTTCTGCAAAAGTTTCCCCGACATAGCAGCTAGTGCAACCATGGCAAGAATAAAGGCACTTGCAGCAGAGTCATTACCTTGAACGGTCCTGTCGGTCGCACCTGTCTAGGGTACTGGTGGGATAGTCACATCTCACGAGATCTGTCTTGACCCTAGCAATCTCGGTGTGCCTTTCATCCGCAGAACTAGTAGAGTGGGTCCTGGCGCGAGTTAACAAGGCCCATGTAGTACCGAGAAGATGGCTGCACGTGTGTGCTGACCAGTTGTATATTGGCCAGCACACATTGGCTTGTTGTAGACTGTTGTTCTCAAGCACATGCCCTCAAGTTGGACCAGGGTGTCCAAGTATGGTAAGGTATTGTCCGACTCTAGTTCAATAGTAAATTTTATGAAAGGTGACAGAGAGTTAAGGTAGTCTAAGAGTCAGTTGTCCGAATCTCTGGGAATGACTACAAACACATCATCCACGTAGGGACACCAAAAGGTAAAGGGATCTGGCATACTGGGATATACTGTATGTCAGCTGGATAATTACCTATGAGGGGGGGGGGGGAAACGCATAGGTATTTTTTTTTAAATTTTCTTCTTATTTTTTTTAAAATTTCCTTATTTTTAAAAATTTTCTTCTTCTTATTATTATTTAATTTTTATTTTTTTATTTTATTCTATTTGTTTGGCTGGTGCAGCATTAGACATAGGCTTATGGACAACCCTCTAATTCTTCCATTACAATGTTTGCTGTGACTGAACTAACTGAGGAACCCATGGCTGTGCCGTGCACCTGTTGGTAAATGGTGTCACTGAACATGATCAGTTAAGCACAGTCTGAGAGCGGTGGAAACATCATCTGAAGTAAGTTGGGTTCTGTTGCTAAGGATCTGGTCACTATCCAAAAGTTCCTTGGCACACGTGATGGCGAACTCAACAGGGATGGAAGTAAAAAGGGACACTACATCGAACGAGGTCATGACTTGATTATCTGAGATGGATAGGGCTTGGATCCATTCTATAAATTCACCACTGTTGGAAACGGTGTTGGCAGTCTTGCCTACTAGGGGAGATAGGAGCCGTGAGACAAATTTTGCCAATTCATAATTCGGTGAGCCACAACAGAAGACAATGGGTCTTAATGGTATACCTTCTTTGTGTGACTGCACTAGCTACTATGTCAGGGAAACTCGGCAAACTTATTTCAGAACATGAAAGAGCCATTCGCTTAGCGGACACTCGGTCATTGCTGAGCACTTCTGGTCAACATGACATTAACCCACACTGCACCTGCTTGGAATCACTACACATTGTGTGCTCTAATATTTCTGTCAACAGAAACAGAGGATGTCACGTTCCCATACGTCGCAAGCACCAGCTTTAACTTCCAATGATTAGTTGTTGCATCACACAGTTCACTGTGCATGACTGCCATCATACACTCTTAAGTACTACGTTCCTAAAACTTTCAGTCCAACGGTTAACTGATGAAGGGCTACATAAAGCTCAAAAGCTTTTTGTATTACTGGCTACTGTATGTATTTAGCATTAAATCAATTTTAACCACAACCCATCATTTTATTTTACTTTCCATTCTGCTCTGTGCTGCAAAATAGCGAATATAGAAAGTATAAGGTATTAACACCTGGGGAACAGTAACCCCAAAATAATTATACACTTGGTGGAATTGAACTAAAGCTGGTAGTGGAGGAAAGAGACTTGGGTAGTATGATACAGTCTGACATGAAGTTCTCCAAGCATTGTAGACTGGTTGCAAAGAAGGCCCATGGATGATTTATCGAATAATTGCTAGCAGAGATAAGGATGTCATAATTCCATTATATAAGGCTATTGTTAAACCACACTTGGAATACTGTGTTCAAGTATGGAGACTGCACCTAAAGTAAGACATTGCGCTTCTTGAAAGGATCCAAAGACGGTTAAATTGCCTAGTGAGATTGGCAAAAGGGCATCCATATGAGGAAAGACTTCGAATATGTGAGTTGCAGAGCTTGGAAACTAGACACCTTAGAGGAAACTTGATTGAGGTGTTTAAGGCTCTGAGAGGCATAAGTAAAATGAATGAGGATGAAATTTTCACGGTTATAATTGATTCTAAAACTAAGGGCCATAATTTCGAGTTATGGGGGGAGATGTTTAGACTGGATTGTAGGAAGTTTTATTTTAGCTAGCGAGTTATAAATTACTGGAATAAGTTACCTACATGAATGGTAGAGGCTTGGAGAAATTCAAAGGTCAGCTGGATAATTACCTACGAGAGGAAGGAAACACAGGTATTTTTTTTTAATTTTCTTTTTTTTTCTTTTTTTAATTTCCTTCTTATTATTATTATTTTATTTTTATTTTATTCTATTCTATTTGTTTGGCTGGTGCAGCATAAGCCATAGGCTTCCTTGCACCATGTGGCCATTGCTAATACTAAATATTTGCCTTATTATAAATGTCAAAGGAAAACATGTCAAGACTGCTTTACATGGCATGCAAGGAAAAAAATGCATTTCTCAAAGAACAGTTTTAAAATTACACTGGAGTCCCACTAGTCCGAACTAATTGCGACCGAGCCCTGTTTGGATTAGCAGAATAACTGCAATAATGCAGAAGCAAGCAGTAAAACAGGTCTGGTTTATTAAGGAATGAATGTATAATAGACCTACTAGCGTTTGTACGCGAACGTGACACACTGGAAGCAAACCCTCCCCCACCACACTATGACTCATTGTACGCGACATTGTGCATTAAATGTGAATCTTCACTCTACATTATTGTAGTTTAGTTTAGTCTGCTGCCACAATGGCCACGAAATGGAAACACACAATGTGTATGTTGAAAGATAAGCCGGAAGTTTTGAAAAGGCTGGACAAGGGTGAAAGTGCAACAAAATTGGCAATAGAGTTTGGAGTGGGCAAGGCCACAATAACTGACTGGAAAAAAAGCCGCGCAAAGATCGAGCAGTTTTGTACCTCTACTTCAGAAAAATCAGTTGAAAATCGACAAACAGTAAGGCCCTCAACATTTGACAAGCTTGATGAAGACTTATTCACGTGGTTCACTCAGGAAAGAGAAAGGGGAACACCCCTAAGTAAACCTCTTGTTAGAGAAAAGGCCATTCATCTCAACAAACTAATGAAAGGTGATGAATCATTTAGTGCGAGTACCGGTTGGTTTGATCGCCGGAAGAAGCGCCATGGGATTTGCCAGCTAACGATCATCGGGGAGCAATTATCAGCTGATCATCGTGCAGCAGAGAAATATTTGGGTGAGTTCGCTGATTTGGTTTCACATTATTCACCTCAGAAGATATATAATGCTGATGAGACAAGTTTAAATTTTAAGGCATTGCCCACAAAAAGTCTAGCATCTCAACAAGAAAATGCGTGCCCCAGGTTTTAAAATGAATAAGGAGCGAGTTACGCTGATAGCTTGCAGTAATGCTTCAAGAAATCACAAGCTACCTTTGATGATGATCAGTAAATCAGCAAAGCTGAGAGCTTTTAAAAATATGAACACTAACAATCTTTCAGTTCATTACAAAAGTCAAAAAAAAAGCTTGGATGAACGGACAGCTTTTCATTGAGTGGTTTCATAATCAATTTGTCCCAGCAATGAAAATGATTTGCCACCTCGTGCCATTCTCCTCATAGACAATGTGTCGTCCCACCCAGACATTTCCGAGGTGACATCAGGGGATATAAAGGCAGCTTTCTTACCGCCTAATGTAACACCGTTATTACAGCCCATGGACCAGGGGGTGTTACAGTCTATCGAGCTTGCATACAGAAAGAAATATCTTAGGCCCTTGATAGAAGATAACACCAATTCACTTTCTTTACATGAGAAAATGAAACAAGTGAACTTAAAAGATGTTGTATATTGGGTTGCTGAGTCATGGGAGGGTGTAACCAAGCAGTCCATCCATACAAAGATCATGGAAGAAATTATGGCCCCCCTCTCAGCTTTGTCGACAGTTCTGACGAAAACAATGACACAGAACAATTAATTCAGCTCGTACAGGAAATTCCCGGGTGCGGGGAAGCAATAGAATTTGACGTTAACGAGTGGATTGCAGCGGATGGAATAGGTCATGAAAACCTGTTGGATGAGGACATCGTGGCAGCTGTCACCCAAGAAGACTCCAAGCAGAATGATGACGGGAGTGATGATTGTTTGTTTGTTTGGTTGGTTTTTAGGAGCATTAGCAACTAAGGCCATATTGCTCCGGGATATGCAGTGGTCATTCCTTGACCTTTCCGCATCCTCCGTATTTGGTGGTGACTGGCTCGAACCCCGGTCTAATCAAGAAGCGTGTGCTGCGCACTGCTGCTCCTTCCCACCTGGCTACTGAAGCGCCCAGGAGTGATGACAAACCCAGTAGTACCGCAGAACAACTTGTGTTGCACGCAGACGTGGCAGCAGCCCTTGACCTCACTTTATGCTACTTAGAACAACATCCCAGCACTACACTGGCAGACTACATATGTATGGAGTGGTGGCGAAACATAGCATCTTCTAGCCGATTTTCATTGTTACGTAAAAAGAAACTAACAGAGTTTGTTACTTCTGAAAAATGACTTTTGTTCCTGTTTTGGTGTGTAAGTATAGATATGTAGTTTTAATAGGCCATGTCAAACACTGATTTATTAATTTTATATTAGTATGGTACTACAACAAAATACAATTTTTTAGTGGAATGTTTTTGTACCATTAATACCATTTAAATTTAACTGGAAAATACAAAAAAATGTATATTTTGCGAACTAAAAAATTTCCTCTCTGCCAACCGAAACGTGTTCGGATTAGCGGGAGTCCACTGTATATTTATAAGTATAGCATTTTCCTTGTTTATGTATTTGATAAGAGAACAAAATTCAAAGAAAATTATCTATCGACTGCTGTGCTATAAGTTGACAAAAACATATCAAATAGAAAACTTTTGGTCCATCTGGCATTTGCATGTAACAAAAAGAAAATGTATACACAACTCATAAAAGACACTGTTCTGTACAGGTAACACCCACCGAGCATGGGGGTTAACGTTCCAGCTAACGTCTGCACACTGATTCTGCATTCAGCGGGGAACTGTTAGGGAAAAATGAGGATTAGGTTCTGAAACTTTTTATATAGGAAATTAAAACCATAATCTGTATTACAAATGGTACAATTTATTTTTAAAAGAAATTAACAAATTAACAGTTTCACTTTATAATTTAAAATGTATTCCAATTAAAAACAGCATAAAATATATGGAAGTAATATTTTTCTGTGCTAATTTTTGTTGGAATGGGGGTTTCAAAAATGAACAGCAAGACTAACTTCTTCCATAATTTCATCTCTTGTTCCACTGATCCAACTGAGTGACAGCGAGTTCATGCCCCTAACATAAATGTAAAGGGCCCCTACGTTAAAAGAATACATGATGAAAGAAAACTAAATTATAGAAACAGCAGAAACTTAATTGGGTAAACGCTTCCATTATGGAATCAAAATGAATTCCTACCTAATAAAATAAAGCTGCATGCTGAAAAAAGTAAAACAATGAAATAAAACTTTTAATTAACCATAACTTACCAACACATATGAAGAAACGTTCAATTAATGAAACTGCTAGCAGAAGGTGAACATGCTTTTGAAGTTGAAATTGACTTACAAAATCTAATTTTTGTCTGTTGCTGTTTTTGTCATGATCTTTCTCATGTCAACAAAGAAACCATAATATTGTCAATGCCCCTCTTAATTTTCGTACTCCTATGAAAGTCTGGATCTTCCTGCATAATCTTCTCCTCCAGGAACTCGGCTGCTTTTAGAATCTCTGATATACCCTTGTTGGTTAGTTTGGATTTCTCCTGTTCTTCATTTTCTTCTTCTGCTTCACAAAATCTTTATTGGAGTCCAGTAGTTCTAATTCTTCATTTTTTAATTCCTCCTGATGGGAATGAATTATGTTCTAAAATTTCTTCCTGCCCTATATCACTAAATCCCTCACCTTCAACAATTTTTGAAATTTTAATAACTTTCTCAACTTCTGTCTGAATAATATTCAGGTCTTGTGAGTCACTTCCTGTTTCAGGCAGTAGCTTCTTCCAACAGTTCTTCAAAGTTGACTTCTTCATTTCAGTCCAGTCCATAACTGTTCGATTATTTCAATACCTGTTAGTATTGTGAATCCAGCCCAATATTGGCGCATGTTTTTATCTGGAAATTTTTCAATGATCAACAAGATCTGCCAAACTTCTCCTTAGATAATAAGATTTTAAAGTGGAAATGATCCCTTGATCCAGGGACTGTAAAATTGATGTTGTGTTCAGAGGAAGAAACACAAATTTTACATTTGGATTGCAATCAAGAAGTGACACGGGTGACTTGGAGCATTGTCTAAGATAAGGAGCACTTTGAATGATAAATCCTTATTTTTCAGATATCTTTCAGTTTTAGGTATGAAACAATGCTCTAACCAGTTACTAAACAGTGAGCCAGTCATCCACGCTTTTCTATTCAATTGCCAATAAATGGGAAAAGAGGATTTATTTTTGCCTTTCAAAGCCCTTGGGTTTTCTGAACAATACACTAATAAATGCTTGCATTTATAATCACCAGAAGCGTTACTACAAAATAGGAGAGTGATTCTGTCTTTTGACACTTTGAATCCAGGTGCAACTCGTTCTTCTTTGGATAAATATGTCCTGTCAGGCATTTTTTTCCAGTAGAGTCCAGTTTCATCACAGTTAAAAATATGATCTGCCATGTATCCTCCATCTTCTATTATATTTTTCAATTCCAGTAAAAAATTTTCCACTACCTCCATACATCAGCAGAAGCAATCTCACCAACACCTTTAATATTGTGCAGATTTGCTCTTTTTTTTAAATCTATCAAACCTTCCCTTGGATGCACTGAAACGTGACTCACCATTTGCACGAGCAACATGAGACTTTACATAATCATAAATACGTTGGGCCTTGCACCTGATCATATTAGAATTGAGAGGCACATTTCTATTTCTTTGCTTGTTGAAAAAATGGAACATTTTTTTTAACAAGCAAACACACACAACAAAGTCACTTTTCACTCAACTCAGAAACTAACACTAATATATCACTAGCAAAGACTCAAGCTGACTAAGGGATCATTCAAATATTACATCACGCTGTTTCTGAGAACTGCTGAGTTGAAAAATACATAACGAAAAATATATTGTAATAAAAAAGTTGGTACAATGTACAGAGGCTAAATTTTGACTGATCGAGAAATTGTAAAGTGCCACAAAACAGCTGTCTCTGATAACAAAGTCGCTTAGAATGAAATCAATGACACTAGAAATTCAATCACGTTCAAGCAGCTACATACTATATAATTAGGTAGCACGACTGACTCAGTCGTGCTACCTAATTATATAGGTACATTTAATCTACCTAATTATATAGGTGAGTCACCGTGCTACTGCAATTGTAGCAGGATACTTAATGATTTTGTAATAACTAAGAGCAAAGTGGAGGAGAAATTGTTGAAGTTAAACATAAGAAAGACACCTGGGGTGGATGGGATCTATTCAGTTATATTAAAGGAGGTGGCAAAGCAACTAAGCAAACCCTTAGCCATAATTATGAGAGCATCCTTGGACTCAGGGGAGGTTCCGACGGACTGGAGATGTGCAAATGTATCCCCAATTCACAAAGGGGGATCGAAGGGTGACACGAGTAATTACAGACCAGTTAGTTTAACTTCTGTTCCGGGTAAAATAATGGAGTCAGTGGTTAAAGATGCATTGCAGGATCATCTAGACAAGACTGCAGCAATAATTCAGACACAGCATGGGTTTGTTAAGGAAAGTCTTGTCTGACAAATTTGGTAGGATATTATGATATAGTTAGAAAGGAACTGGATGCAAAAAATAATTTTGATATCATATATTTGGATTTCAGGAAAGCTTTTGACACTGTTGCGCATGGAAGACTATTGTACAAATTGGAGCAGAATGGTATTAAGGGTAAGTTGCTACAATGGATAAAACAATGGTTGTGTGGGAGAAGACAGAGGGTGGTAATTAATGGGTGCTGCTCTTCGTGGACTAATGTTATTAGTGGATTCCCACAGGTTTTCGGCTTTGGGTCCACTGTTGTTTTGTATATTTATCAATGACATTGATGAAGGTACATCAGACTTAATGTCGAAGTTTGCAGATGATACAAAGGTTGGTAGGGCTGTTAATGACAGTAATGGAAGTGTGCTACTGCAACAGGATCTAGATAATTTGGGCAGATGGGCTAAGAAGTGGCAACTGAAGTTTAACCTTGACAAATGCAAAGTACTGCATATGGGTAGAAGGAACCCCAGAGAAATGTACCAACTGTGTGGTACTACACTTAAGGTGGTAGAAAATGAAAAAGACCTGGGAGTAATTGTGCAGTCAGATATGAAGTTTTCTGAGCAATGCAGACAGGCTGCAAGGGCAGGTCATGGGGTTTTGTCAATGATATATAGGAATTTTGCTAGCAGGGAAAAGGAGGTGATTGTCCCTCTGTATAAGGCAATGGTCAGGCCACGCCTTGAGTACTGCGTACAGGTCTGGAGGCCTCATTTTAGGAACAATGTAGATTTACTTGAGCATGTACAGAGAAGGGCAACAAGATTGGTGAGGGGAATGAAGGGATCCTCTTACCAAGAGAGGCTTAAGTTCTGCAAATTGCAGTGGCTGGAGACTAGGCACCTGCACAGTGATCTGATTGAGGTGTATAAGGCCTTGAATGGGTTGAGCACGCTGAATTCTGATGGGATCCTTCCACTTGTTCAGATTACGAACCTAAGGGGGCATAAATTCAAATTAAGAAAGGACAGATGTAGAATACATGTGCGGAAATTTGCATTTAGCCAGCGGGTGGTTAATTGCTGGAACAAACTTCCATCTGTCATTGTGGAAGTTGATAGGTTGAATAAATTTAAGGAGGAACTGGACAGGCATTTGGAGGGAATGGTGTGATTTTTTTTTTTTTTTTTTTGGCTGATGCTCATACATAAGCTGATGCTTATACATACATTTGTCTGCATAAGCTCATACACTTGCTTTCTTACATCACATGCCAGTACTACTACTACTACCACCACCACCTTGGGCTGCATACCCACCGTACTCGGTGGGGATGGCCTGTAATTTGAAAACTGTTGTGCTAAACTAATAGTATTCACCATATAGTGCAAAGAAGCTATAGGCTTTTGCTGCACTGGAAAAAAAAACAAAACAAAAGTAAATAAGAAAACAAATTATATGCTTCCCTCCTCACCCTTGAACTTATTCAAACTGTGTCCACCTCAAATACCTCAGAGGACAACTTGTTCCAGCTATCAATGACTTGCTAGCTAAAAGAAAACTTCTACAATTTAATCTAAACCTCAACCCCTGTAATTCGAATTTATGATTCCTACTTCTGGAATTCTTTATAACTGTAAGAATTCCACCTTCATTCATTTTACTAACCACTCTCAAAGACTTATAAACCTCAATCAGGTCACCTCTGAGGTGCCTAGCTGCCAAGCTCTGTAGCCCACGTAATCGGAGACTTTCCTCATAAGATCGTCCTTCTGCCGATCTCACCATTCGAGTTGCCTGACTCTTTCGAGAAGCTCAGTGTCTTTTTTCAGATGAGGTCTCTATACTTGAATACAGTATTTCAAATGTAGCCTTACAAGTGCTTTATATAGTGGGATTATGACCTCCCTAACTCTACAAGATAACATTCAATAAATCATTGATAGGATAACATGGGTTTTCCTGGCTGGCTGTTTTTTTTTTTTTTTTGTTCGGAAAACTTTGTATCTGCCCATATTGTAATCCCAGATCCCTTCTTTCCCCACTGTTTTTAATTCAACCCCACCAAGTATATAATTTATTTGTGGGTTGCTATTCCCCAAGTATAAGACCATGCATTTAGAAGCATTAAAACACAGCTGCCACTTCTCTAACCATTTTTGATATCTGTTCAAGTCATCCTGAAGGAGTGTTGCTTGGCACTATCAGTAAGCACTTTGCAAATCTTTATGTCATCTGCAAATTTTTAGATTTGCAGATGACATAAAGAATACATTGGCACCTCTCCAATCCAAAGGAATCTCCCCTGAGTCCAAAGATGCCCTCATAATTAACCTCAGTGGTTCAATACCTTGCTCTCTCCCTCAAAACTACACGGTATATACCTTTAACTCTGGGAGCCGTACTTGCCTTTACGTTCAAAAGTTTTTCTAATAAACAATCATCTGTAATTGCAACATCACTAATTTCATATGACTCAGCCTCACTTGCACAGCCTCTTCTCGGCATAAAGTGTCTTTCATCAGTAAAGACAGATGCTAAGTACTTGTTCAATTCATCCACAACATCAGCTGGACTGTCTTAAGACTTTCCCACACCCAGTGCACAAGGGTCCAATCCAATTCACTTTTTTATTCCTTGTATTCACATACATTAAAATAGTATCTTCTAGGCAATGTACTTTATTGAACTTTACCTAGTAATTAAATTTCAAGGAAAATTATCAACTAGCAGTTACATTAAAAATTTTTAAAATTAAGTTAATAAATTAAAAATTAGTGCCAAATCTTTGACACTAATTTTTAATTTACCTGTCTATCTCCCCTTCAATAATTTGTCTACTTCTTCCAACAATCAACTACCCACTGGCTGAAGGCAATCTTCTTAACATCTAGCCTGAAACCATCCTTCCTCAATTTGAATTTAAGCCCTCTTATACATGTAGTCTGAGCAAGAGGAAGAATGCCATCAGCACTGAGCTTACTCAATCCATTCAAGGTCTTAAATATTTCTTAAATCAGATCTCCTTGCAAGTGCCTAGCCTCCAGGTGCTGCAAGTTGCAGAATTGAAGCCTTTCTTGATAAGACCACCCTTTTGTTCCTTTACTGCCCTTCTCTGCACCCAATCCAGCAAATCTACATCCTAAAATAATAAGGCTTCCAGACCTGCATCTGTTACTCAAGATATGGCCTAACTATTGCCTTGTAGAAAGGTCCTGAATATCACTGACAAAATCCCATGAACTGTCCTGACAGCCCATCTGCACTGCTCAGAGAACTTAGTGTCTGATTGCACAATTACCCCCCCCCCAAGGTCTTTTTCATTTTCCGCTACCTTGAGTGTACTACTACACAGTTGGTACATTAATCAGGGATTACTGCTACCTACATGCAATACTCTGCATTTGTCAATATTAAACTTCAACTGCCATTTCTCAGCCTATCTGCCTAATTTTTTCTAGATTTTTTTTTTTGCAGCAACTTCCTAAGATTGTCATTAACCACCCTGATAACCTTTTATCTGTACCATAATAGCAACATATTTTTTATATTTTTATAGATAAAGTTTATTTTATGTATTTGTAAAAGATAGTTTAGTATTCTATCATTCATATTTAATGAAATGGGCTCGCAGCTGGTGAGGCATAAGCCTCAGGCTTCCTTGCACCATATGGCTAATAATAATAATAATAATAATAATAATAAATTAACACATATATAAAAAAAAAAAAACATGTAACCATCATCTTAAGGTAAAACTGGATCAAACATGGTTTTATATGAATTCTTTATACTTTATTTGTATTCTATATTATACGAATTTTTACTATTGTATTTTTCAAAATTTTGCAACATTAAAAAGCATTAGCTTTTTAAGACATTGTCTCACAGCAAATTTTGTGTCCTCACCAGGGATTTAACAAAAAAAAAAAAAAAAATATCAATGAGAAACACACTCATAGGCGCTGTTGAGTTTTTAAAATTAAGACCACTTTGACAATATGGAGGAGCAGCAATTGGATTAAATGTATTTAGTAAAATTATATGCTATAACAAGTTTTAAGTTAATACGTCAACTGACAAGACTAAAGATGCTTGCTTGATTGGATATTTCTGGTAGTAGCACAATTACCACAATATAAACCTGCTTTGTTTTCCAATGGCTCC
Source organism: Mastigoproctus giganteus (assembly GCF_048544385.1). NCBI lineage: Eukaryota > Metazoa > Arthropoda > Arachnida > Uropygi > Thelyphonidae > Mastigoproctus > Mastigoproctus giganteus. The sequence goes on from NC_143585.1 coordinate 91,994,199, forward strand.
AAATTTTAAATTCTACACCAGAATATATATATAACATATTGTGATATAGAATCTTTTATAATATTTTTATATATAAATTTTATTTTATGTATTTGTAAAAGTTTATTATTCTGTCATTTATTTATATTTTATAAATTGAACATTCAATAAATAATATAAAAAGCAAACAAACCTATAACCCTCATCTTCAGGCAACTGGATTGAACATGGCTTAATATTTGTAAAAATACGAACAGGAGAGCCATGTTTTCTACCTTTTAATCCACTCTTGAAATGTAAATGGTTCAAATAGTCCACCTGGATATTGTAAAATATTAATTACATTTGTTCAATATAACTAAATTAACTGACCAAATTCAGGCCCCATATCATAAGTAATAAATAGATTTAACTATAGCAAAAATGCAGAAAGTATTAAAAATATATAAGGAGCCACTAAAATTGGCTTCAGTGATTTATAAAATATCAAATCTTTATCAAAAATTTATATCAAATTTTTCTTGACATTCTCCACCTGCTATTATTTGAACTGTCTATTTCCTCCAGTTAAATCTGTTAACCTAAGAAGGCTTGAATATACATAAGTAGCAGGTGAAGAAGAATGAGAAAAATGAAATGATAGTGGGTAGTGGCACTGAACTCTTAAATACAGCTGTCATCAACTATGAGTAATACTGCATTAGGCTCAGTGATGTCATTCCAAGTTATCATTTTTTTTTTCTCACTTTCAAATAGGACTATAATTATTACAAATTCAACTGATAATATATTTTAAAAATGTCCTTTTTATAGTTTTAAACGGCCTCTGGCTAGAGGAGTTTATAACTTTACCGCTTGTGGCACAGCATGTGAAAACAATGGGTCATGCATTTTTTGTGATGCTATATGGATCTGCTTGTAGAACATTCAGATATGACATGTATGTTTATAACCAAATTACTACTAAAGCACACCATAACAAGATTCTTACAATCTGTACTAGATACAATTAGTAACAAATACCAAATTAATTCTGATCCCCCTGTCAATAAGAAAAACCTCAACCTCTAAGGAGAGATTTTATTGAGGCTTACATGTTGCTGAAGGAGTTGAGTAAAATGTATGAGGAAGGTCTGTTTCTCTGTTATTAGTATTAGTATTGGTAGATGCATATGATGCAAGAAAGCAAGCTTATGCAGTATCAGCAAAAAAAAAAAAACTCATTTCACCCCTCCATTCTTTCCAAATGCCTGTCCAGCTTAGCCTTAAACTTATTCAGGCTATCAACTTCCACAACAAAGGATCGAAGTCTGTTCCACCAATCAACTACCGCTGGCTAAAGGCAAATTTTTGCACATCAATTTTACAACTGTTTTTCCTCAACTTGAAACTGTGCCCTATCAGGTTCTTAATCTGAGCAAGAGGAAGAATAGCATCAGCATTCAGCTTGATCAACCCATTCAAGGGCCTTCATCATCATCATCATCATCAGCCATTTTCAATCCACTGCAGGATGAAGGCCTCTCCAGCAACTTTCCAGTTGCTTCTGTTTTGAGCACTGGACATCCATTTACTACCCACAAACTCATGAATTTCATCTATCCATCTCCGCCTTTGTCTTCCAGGTTTTCTTCTAGCTCCTCTTGGATACCATTCTGTTATTTTCTTAGTCCATCTGTCATCATGTCTTCGAGCTATGTGTCCTGCCCAAGACCATTTTAGTTCTTTAGTTTTGATAAGAATGTCCTTTACTTGAGTTTGTTGCCTAATCCATGTGTTTCTCTTCTTATCTAACAGTCTTATTCCCAATATGATTCGTTCCATTCTTCGCTGTGTGGTTCTCAGCTTCTCTTCCATTCTTTTGGTGAGTGCCCAAGTTTCACTTCCATAAGTCATGGTGGGGAGTATACATTGGTCCATTATTTTACGTTTCAGACAAACTGGGATATTGCTCTTCAGTATGTGACTATATTTCCTGAATGCTATCCATCCAAAATTTATTCTTCTCTTGACTTCCAGCCATTTATCATTATTACAGCTAATAACTTGTCCCAGATAAGTATATGACTCCACCTTTTCAATTACTGCTCCTTCAATCATTATTTCCCTTTCTGTGGCATACTTGTTCATCATTACTTTTGTTTTAGCCATATTCATCTTTAGTCCAAAATCCTTACTAGCTGTGCATAACTGATTAAGATTTTCCTCTAATTCTTTGGGATCATGGCTTATGACCACAATGTCATCTGCAAATCGCAAATGGTTTAGGTACTCTCCGTTCACATTGACTCCTTTCTGCGACCAGTCTAATCTTCTGAAAGCTTCCTCAAGGGCAGCAGTAAACAGCTTCGGAGATATTGTGTCTCCTTGTCGAACTCCTTTCTCAATTTTAAATTTCCTACTGTCTTTGTCTAGTCTAATAAAGGAGGTAGCACTCTCGTATATTTTCTTCAAAATCATAATATATGGGGTATCAATGCCTTGTCTTTCCAGTGCCCGAAACATTGCCTTATGCTGTATGGAGTCAAATGCCTTTTCATAATCCACAAATGCCAGGCATAATGGTGTTTTATATTCATTTGCTTTCTCCATTAGCTGTGATATTACATGAAGGTGATCCATAGTTGAGAATCCTGTCCTAAAGCCAGCTTGCTCTTTCGGTTGATTCTCATCCAGTATTCTTTCTAATCTGTTAGTAATGACCCTTGTGAACAACTTGTAGATGTGGGATAACAAGCTAATTGGTCTATAATTTCCAATTTTTGATTTATCTCCTTTCTTATGCAGCAAAACTATGATTGCATTATTCCACTGCTTAGGCGTCACACCTTTTCTAATGCACTTTGTGAAGAGCCTTGCCAGTTTTTGTGTTATGTCTCTTCCTCCCAATTTTAACAACTCTACAGTAACTTCATCTTCCCCCGGGGCTTTCTGATTCTTCATTTTCTTCAATGCATGTTCTACCTCATCAGGAAGAATATTGGGTATGTCGTATGTGTTGCTACTTTGCAATCCATCTTCCCCACTGCTGGCATCATTCCCCTGCTCCTTGTATAATTCTCTATAGTAGTCTTCTGCTATTTGAATTATGCCTTCTCTGCTGTTTATAAGTACACCATCGCTATTCTTCAGTTTCAGTATCATTTGTCTTTCTGTATTACTGCTCATGGCTGCTGATTTAAATCCTTTGTTTTCCCTTAATGCTTGTTCTACTTTTCTTGTGTTAAATCTTCTTATGTCCTCTCTGAGTCTCTTTCTAATGGCTTTGCATAACTCAGTATACTCAATTTTCTCCCTGTCAGTGTTTTTCTTGCTTTTCATTTGTCGTCTTCGGTTCATCATGACAAGTGTTTCTTGACTAATTTTTTCTTCTTTGGATTTCTTTTTCCCTATAGGTTTCTTGGGCTTTATCACTTTCAAAAAGTTGTAATATTCCTCGTCGATATCTTGGTCCTCAGCAGTCTGCAGAAGCTCAAACTTGTTCTTAAGTTCCAGTACATACTGCTTTTTCTCCTCTTCTGTTATCTCAAAGACCTTTGTATTATTTACTCGAGTCAGTTTTTTCCTTTCCTTTCCTACATCTATATCAAGTGTACATCTTACCATTCTGTGATCACTTCCAACATTTACCTTATTCAGGACGGTGACATCATTCACAATATATCTTCTATTAGCGAGGATGAAGTCGATTTCATTAGTAGTTAATCCATTTGGACTCTTCCATGTCCACTTTCTGTTCACCCTTTTCTTGAAAAAAGTGTTCATTACTGACAGCCCTTGAGATTCTGCAAATTCCACAAGTCTTTCACCTCTTTCATTTCTTTCACCAATTCCAAAATTTCCTATAGTTCCCCTTTCTGTGCTGTTTTGTCTTTTTCCAACCTTAGCATTGAAGTCTCCCATAATAATAGTGTAGTGGGTTTTCTGCTCATCTAGAAGACTCTCAATTTCAGTGTACATTTCTTCAACCTCTTCATCATCATGGCTCGATGTTGGTGCATAAATCATTATAATCTTTAGCTTGTATCTCTTAGAAACCTTGAGTATTAGTCTTGACACTCTTGGTGATGTACTTTTGAATTCCAAAATGTTGTTTTTAAAATCTTTATGGAGGGCCTTATACACCTCAATCAGATCACCTCACATGTGCTTACTCTCTCCAGGCACTGAAATTTGCAGAACTTAAGCCTTTCCTGGTAAGAGCATCCCTTTGTTCCCCTCACCAAACATGTTGCCCTTCTTTGTACTCATTCTAGCAACTCAATATCCTTCCTAAAATAAGGCCTGCAGACCTGTACACAGTACTCTAGGTGTGGCCTGACCACTGCCTTGTATAACGGAATAATCGCCTCCCTATCCCTACTAGCAAAATTCCTATATATCATTGACAAGACTACATGACCTGCCCTGGCAGCCTGTCTGCAATGGTCAGCGAACTTCATATTTGACTTTGCAATTACCCCCAGGTCTTTTTCGCTTTCCACTTCCTGAGTGGAGTACCACACAGTTGGTACGTTTCTCTTCGGTTATTGCTACCCATATACAGTACTTAGCATTTGTCAATGTTAAATTTCAGTTGCCACTTCTCAGCCCATTTGCCCAACTTACCTAGATTCAGTTGGAGTAGCATACCTTTACTGTCGTTAACAACCCTGCCAACCTTTGTATCATCTGCAAACTTGGACACTAAACCTGATATATCTTCATCAATATCACTGATAAATATACAAAACAACAATGGGCCCAACACCAAACCCTGAGGAACTCCACTAATAACATTTGCCCACAAAGAGCAGTGTCCATTGATTACCACACTCTGTCCTCTCCCACTCAACCATTCCTTTATCCACTGTAGCAACTTACCCTTAATGCCATACCTCTTCAATTTGTACAGCAGTCTTCCAAGTGCAACAGTATCAAAAGCTTTCCTAAAATCCAAGTATATGATATCAAAACTATATTTGGCATTCAGTTCCTTTGTGACCACATCATAGTATCCAATCAAATTGGTCAGACAATACCTCCCTTTAACAAACCCATGCTGTGTCTTAACTATTACTGCAGCCTTGTCTAGATGATCCTGCAGTGCTTCTTTAACCAGTGATTCCTTTATTTTCCTCGGAACACAAGTTAAACTAACAGGTCTATAGTTACTTGTGTCACCTGCTGAACCCCCTTTGTGAATTGGTGATACATATGCACACCTCCAGTCCATTGGGACCTTCCCTGAGTCCAAGGAAGCTCTCATAATTATGGCTAAGGGTTTGCTTACTTCCTTTGCTGCCTCCTTTAATATAACTGGATAGATCCTGTCCACCCCAGGTGCCTTTTTTATGTTTAACTTCAAAATTTCTCCTCCACTTTGCTCTCAGTTATTACAAAATCACTTAGCTTCCTGTTAGAGTTTGATAAACTTCTGGCACTCCCCTCATTGAATAACTCCTCATGTGTGAATGTAGATGCAAAATACTCATTCAGTTTATCAGCTATCTTAGCATGATCATCAATAGTTAACCCATCTATGTTAAGTGGTCCAACCTGATTCATCCCTTTCCTTCTAAAGTTTTCATAAGTCAAGATCTCTTCACTGTTTTTTTTTTTGCATCCTTTGCTAAGAATTTCTCATAATCTGCCTTCACCTGTCTAACCTCCTTTGTGACTTGATTACAGACTAGTTTATATCTGCCATAGGCTTCTGTGTCACCTGATACTTTATATGCATCCCACACATTTTTCCTTCTCTGCCACGAGCCTCATTAGTTCATCTGACATCCATTTAAGCCTAAACTTTGAACAGTATTTCTTAGTTGGAATGAAAAGCCTAGTAGACTCCAAAATTAAGTCCCCGAAGGCTTTCCATTTAGAAATCAACATTGGTAACATCATCAGTTGATCACACTGTACAGAATTTAAAAACTGTCTGAGACCCCTTGTAATCATGGAATAAAAAATTTAATTGCATGGAGTTCACCATATCCTCCCCCCCCCCACATTCTAGAATGGTTGTCAATAAGTAAATTTCAGATCTTTAGATCACACTTTAAAAAAAAAGAGTTAGAGCTTTTAGAGAGGATTCAAAGAAGGACAACTAAATTAATGAGTGCAACTCAATGCACATATGAAGAAAGGCTTAGAAAGCTTGGACTGTAAGTCTGAAAGCTGAGCATCTAAGGAAAGATTTCATTGAGGTGTATAAGGTGCTGAAGAAGTTGAGTAAAATGAATGAGGAAGGTCTGTTTTTTCTCTTACAGGACATGAACTCAGGTATAAATATAAAATTTGAATAACAGAAATGAATCGCATGGGGTTCACCTACAGATAAACACTGCAATAAGTTACTTTTCATTATGGCAGAGGCAGTAAGTTTGGCTAAGTTCAAAGTGGAACTGGTTGGTTACCTCATAACAATGGAAATAGCGTAAATATTTGGATTTTTAAATTTTTTTTCTCTGATCAGAAAAAGCCTCCTTTCTTGTATCATTTGGCCTTAATAATACTAATACATGTTTGGAAATCTAGTGTTAGGAAAGCCATAGATTTGCTGTAAAGGATTCAGGGAAGAGCAACAAGATTAGCCAAATGCCTAATCTTGTTGCTCTTTACCTGCAGTGAAACTATGAATTGTAATTTACAGTTCCATTCTATTTCTCTGCATAGTTGTTCATTGTACTCATCAGAGTCATTAGGCCTATAACAAATTCCTACCCTCATTTTTGCTTTCCCATGCCTATGTCAACACCAAACTGACTCAACATTACACTGTCACACAAACAACTTTAAGTGTTTTGTCTGTACATTGGCACTAGAGGCCACCTGCTATCTAGTAAGGGACCAATTAATCCTGAAACAGTCTCTCATAGTAGTCTGACCTTTCCCCAAATGACCAATTAACCTATTTGAAAGTAGTGCAATACCAGGGCAACTCATTGCAAAGGCAAGTTTGTTCCTGTGTGAATTAAAACCATTGTATTATCTAGATTGTATTAAAACCATTGTATTATCTAGATTGTATTAAAACCATTGTATTATTTAGATCACACTTTAAAAAAAGATTTAGAGCTTTTAGAGAGGATTCAAAGAAGGACAACCAAATTAATGAGTGCAACTCAATGCACATTTTGGACTGTAAGTCTGAAAGCTGAGCATCTAAGGAAAGATTTCATTGAGGTGTATAAGGTGCTGAAGGAGTTGAGTAAAATGAATGAGGAAGGTCTGTTTTCTCTCTTACAGGACATGAACCCAGGTATAAATATAAAATTTCAATAACAGAAATGAATCACACTGCTGACCAAAAAAGTAGATTTAGAAGCAAGATATTTCTGCAACATCTTAGAAAGAAAGAAATTACACTTTTTGCACAGATTCTTAAAGACAAATGTGATAATTGATATGGGCACTGCATTGATTTCTTAATATTTGCAGATTTAAAGAATTGTAAAGTGACAAATGTTACAGTGTTTAATATAACTGCTTCGTTCTTGCATGTATTTTAGCCATATGGAATAAGTCAAACAGCATTTCTTAGATTCCAGCCATTGACAAATATATATATATATATATATATATATATATATATATATATGAATATATGATTATCAAATTAAAATGTGACCCAGTTTGCAATATAATAAAATTTTATTAAAAATGAATATAGAACTTAATTAAAACTGTTGCAGAAGTTATTGGAAGTATGTTTTGTACAATTCTATGAAAAATGGTGTGAAATCAGTTTTCAATATTTTGTTTCAGTCTTATCTGATACAAGCCTGTTTATAAATTTATTATTGAATGTCCCTTAGCATTGCAAAAATAATTTGGATGAAAATAATGTTCCAAAATAAACAAGTTCTTCCCTGGAAAAAACCCTATTATGCCCTGGAGAAACAAATGCTTGTGCTTTTCCACAAATATCACTTCTTTCACGATGAAACTGTAGCAATGATGGCACTTGATAATGAACTTAACCTTCATAAATGTGACAAACAGAAAATGCATTTAGCCATCACTAAATTCACAACTTCAAGTTCTCTTACTTCAACTATGTCAGTACAGCATTTCTTGTTTAGCTTCTGTATCAAATGAAATGGCATACAAGGCTGAAAGCAACACTGTATGTAATGTACAAGGTGGGGGAAATGCAACTACAGACCTCCAAAGCAGCAAACAAAAAAAGCAATGTTGAATGTTTCATGTATTGACAAGGCCTTCTGCCCAAGGAATCACACTCCAAAAATGAAATGCTGAAGAGGAATGTGTTTCTTAAAAACAAGACAGTTGTTGTTTGTTGTTGTTTTGGTTTTTAGGAGCATTAGCAACTAAAGCCATATTGCTCCGGGATATGCGGTGGTCATTCCCTGACCTTTCCGCATCTTCCGTATTTGGTGGTGACGGGCTAGAACCCCGGTCTAATCAAGAAGCATGTGATACGCACTACTGCTCCTTCCCACCTGGCTACGGAGGCGCCCAACAAGACAGTGTAACACACACAGCTATAACCAGATTTTTAGTTGAATTTATGAACATGAAAGGTATTATGAAAAATAGATACCATCGCCATCCTATTTGGCATGAACATGAAAGGTGTTATGAAAAACAGATAACAATCGCCATTTTATTTGGCATATAAGTGCTGCAAAGAAATCTGAAAAATTCTCATCAATAGCACAACTTATTCGTGGATACTACTTGAACTCTTAAGACATGACTTGTCTTCACAAAAGACAACCCAAATAATGGCAATCAGGTCTATTGATACAGCAAATCCCTTTGAGTATATTCAACTTTGGAAATCTCTTATTCATAATATATTCTGATCTCAGGCATCATTTTCTATGATGAATGGGTACAAGATAACATAAGGTATAAGATAAGTAACATAAGATGCTAAAGCATCTTATGTTACTTATAATACAAGTATATAACAAGTATACTACAAGTATATAACATGTAACAAGTATATAACTAATAACACTTCAAAAAATGATTCTGAAATCAAAACAGCATTACAGTGAATAAATGAATATCAGGACAAGTCTTATAATGACAGTCAGGGGAAAAAAATAGGGATAAAAATGCTTCTTATGGCTGGTCATTATAGCTAAAGTTCATGGAATCGAGAAAAATCTGTTGTGTGAAATTGAGAGAATTCATTTCGTACCCCAATCACCATATTACGCTCACATTATATGTCAATGTCAATTTTATACTGTATCTTTTGTATGAATGTTATTACAACAGCTGCACTAACAAATAATCAATGCTGGTGCAACTGGTGCTCAGGGAAATGGTCAAATTATAAGATAATTATAATAAAATAGAACGCAGAGAGGTTAGTCCTGTTGAAAAAGAAAAGAAGATGCCCTATCCAAAATTAATGCAAGCCCTGAAGATAAGTTTTATATTGCAATGGATCATTCAAAGTACATGCAAACTGAGCAATATATTTTGCATGGAATAATGAAAAAAATTAAGCAAACAACCCTAGAGTTGTTTGCTTAATTTTCTAAACATCAGACAAACACTATAGACATACTCTACACTAGTAGCAGACAAACAAATATTCTCATGAATCTTAATTTCATATTGTTTAGTTATCCTTAGAGATAAACAAGAGTTACATATTTTCAAAACATGTACAAAAAAACATTTTATGAGTACGCATTAATATCTATGTGTTTCATGCATGGGCTCCTGGAAAGAAAGTACAGGTAGTTCTCGACTTTACGAGTTAATTCGTTCCTAGCACGCCCTGGTAAAGCGAAAACTTGTAAAGCGAGACTATTTCCCACAGACAATGTTAAAAATACAGGTTATGTTATCAACAATGAAATTAGTTAGCTAATTAGTTTATATTTAAACAATGATTGATTTATCCAAAGAAATGAAAATGTAGCCTGTAATATCAAGCAAATTATAATAATAGAGAAATTATTTACAAATGTTAAAGAATGTTTATTCTTCACCATTATAATTGACTAAATGTACACTCGTCGATCACTCATTATCGGCTCGGCACTCGTTGGTTTGTTGCAAAAGGAGTTGTCTTCTTCAGAAATGCTTCAAGAGGCATTTGTTTCCAAGATAATCTCTTTCAATTATAAATTTCACGATTGCATGCATAAGCATTTTTTAATGGCACACAAAAATTGCAATTAACATGATTCACGTGAGTAACAAGTTTACGAAGCTTAAAAAAAAAGGAATGAAGAGAAGATTCTGAAAATTTATTTATGCTTTTTATACGATTGAAGATTTCAGTAAAGGGGAAACACATTTCACTATAACAATGTAAAAACACACACAATTCCAGCTATCGGTATTTTTGAAAATGCAAGAAAACCGAGTTTACTACCCGTTTATAATTTCTTGCAGTAACAGAAAAGCCTAATAAACCAGAAAGTACAAATTGTTTTTATTGTTTTATGGTCAGGACTTCCATAAATGTGCTTTAGAAAAATATCGCACAGCTGTTCAAAATTGGTTCTTATAACAGAACATATGATAACAATGAAAGTGTAGTGCAGTTTAGTGATTTGAATTGGTAACTAATACAATTTACAAGCCACACTCAAGACCTTTTATATGGCCTTAAGGTCATGCTCATGACCTGAAAAATGACATTTTAGAGAGATAAATAGCTTAGCTATACAGCGAAAATGTCAACTTCCGAGATCTTGAAATGAATTACCAAAAAATAATGTGTTATTGGGTTCACATTACAATATTTTAACGATACGATGATATCCCTGGAACTGATTAATATTGTAAAGCAGGGTACACTGTATTGTATAGCTATGCACGTGGTTTGGAATGCAGTGTTTATGAATGTTTAACATTCATTTTTTGCAATTAATGTTCATATTTTCGATTTTGTTGATTTGATACTTGGGGGAAAAAAACTCATAAACCCAGGAACTCGTAAAGTGAAAACTTGTAAAGTGAGAACTGCCTGAACATAGTTTTCTTTTCTTTTCTTTTTTTAAGGCAATTTCATGTACATTTCAAATAACGTTCATTATTTATAAATTGTCAGAGATTTGTGTAGTACATGCCGCATTTCTTATCTGTGTTCTTAACTAACATGTAATAGCAATAGTAGTATTTGCCATACAGTGCAAGAAGGCCACAGTTTGTTTTTTTTTTTTGCTGAACTGGCAAAAAAAAAAAAAAAAAAAACTAGATAAGAAAATACAAATTATATGCTTCCCTCCTCACACAGGTAACTATCCAGTCGACATCTGAATTTATTCAAACTATCAGCCTAAACCTGCAAGGGTAACTTGTTCCAGCAATCAACAACTCACTGGCTAAAGGAAAACTTCCTACAATCTAATCTAAACCTCAACCCCTGTAATTTGAATTTATGACCTCTACTTCTGGAATTATTTCTTTCTAACAGTGAGAATTCCACCTTCATTCTTTTTTACTAATCTCTCTCAGAGCCTTATAAACCTCACCTCTGAAGCACCTGGTTGCCAAGCTCTGTAGCCCATATAATAGGAATCTTTCTTCATATAGTCATCCTTCTGCCGATCTCACCATTCAAGTTGCCCTTCTTTGGACCTGTTCAAGAAGCTCAATGTTTTTTCAGATGAAGTCTCCACACTTGAACACAGTATTCCAAATATGGTCTTACGACTGCTTTATACAGTGGGATTATGAACTCCTATCCCTACAAGATAACATTCGACAAATCATCGATAGGACACCGTGAGCTTTCCTAACTGCTTGTTTACACTGTTCAGAAAACTTTGTATCTGCCCATGTTGTAACTCCCAAACCCCTTTCCTCCTCCACTTTTTTTTAATATAACCCCACCAAGTGTATAATTTATTTGTGGGTTGCTATTCCTGAAGTGCAAGACCTTACATTTAGCAGCATTAAAACTCTCTGGCCATCTCTGAAGTCTGTTCAAGTCATCCTGAAAGAGCAATGTTTGGAACTGATCATTAATGACTCTGTCAATCTTTATGTCAACTGCAAATTTTGACATCACACTTTCTATCCCTTCATCAATGTCATTTATGAAAATGAGAAACAGTGGTCCAAGAACTGATCCTTGAGGGACCCTACTCCTGACGTTACACCAATCTAAAGAACATCAATTAATCACAACCCTCTGCCATTTTCCCTGCAACCACCCAGCAATCCATCTTGGAATCTTACCAATAAGATGATAAAAACTAGCCCCAATCAAAATTAATTAAAAAGTCACAAAGTTGAAAGTTTCCGCTTATGTTGATGGTAAATATTCAACAGCATTCAATGAGTGCAGTGGGTTCCGTACTTATGAGTATGGAAGGAATTTTTTGCCATAATCCAGCAATACTCTACCAGAAGTCGCTGAAGAAAGACTATAGATGGGGTGGAAGAATGGGCAGAAGGCGCCTCCATAGCCAGGTGGGCAGGAGCAGCAGTGCGTAGCACACGCTTCTTGATTAGACCAGGATTCGAGCCCATGACCACCAAATACGGAGGATGAGGAAAGGTCAGGGAATGACCACCGCATATCTCCGGAGCAATATGGCCTTAGTTGCTAATGCTCCTAAAACCCAAATAACAAACAAATAAATAACAATGAGCAGAAAAAAATTTGCTCAACACTAAACAGAATACTTGTGAAAATTGAGGAAAGAAAGTAGAAAGCACATATCAATGATACAGCAAACAACATACAAAGTTCTTTACACTATGGTGGTAACATTTTTTATCCAATTCTGTATACAGTTAGTCCCTGACTTATGTAAGCCCGAGTTACGTAACTTTAAACTTACGTAAATTTTTTCTGTACGTAAATTATACTTTCTGTATAATTTTTAAGAGTAAAGTCGAATGAAGGATCAATGAGTATAAGTTTTTATTTTCACTCCCATACAAACTACGTTGGATAATAACCTGCAGAGTAACTAGAATCTAGGTAAATAACTAGAGTTAACATTTGATTTTCTGCTTTAAAAATTCTGAAGAAATATTTGACATATTTCAGGCAGGTGAACTATGTAGAAGCATTTCAGAGAAACCCCCACAGTGTTCAAGCCACGTGGACTGTGTCCCATCAGCTATTTCTTCGAAGAATTGCACTCTAACCCTTCGTCTCTATATCCTTTCCTTCCTTTCTTTCTGGATTGTAGAGTCAGTTCAATTTTGTTTGAGAGCTAAGTGGGAGCTTTTGTTATCCGGGTATTCAAAACTTATTACACACAGACAACATTTTCTGAGACTACAAATGCAACAGAGCAAGGGAAGATGGATCTGCACCAATTTTGTAAGATGTTTAACATTCTTGATAGAATATGCATCACGAGCTTGGAATGATGTGGCAACAACTTGTATGAGCAAAGTTTGGAAAAAACTTCAAAAACGTTCCGAGCTTAACAACAAAGGCTTCAACAAAGATGAGCTGATGTCTTCTGGTACCAAAGAAATTGTAAACTTAGCCCAGAAGTTGCAGGTGGTCCTGGAGGACAAAGATGCAGACAAGCTTGTGGATGAATGAGGTGAAGATTTAACAACAGAAGACCTAGCCCAGTTGAACACGCAAAAATTGAGGAGCAAGAGAGAGTTGAATCCGTTGAGGAATCGGAGCAACCCAAGAAGCAGTTCAAATTAAAGGAAATGGCAGAAGCATTTCATTAAATTCAGGAAGGTCTCTCTATATTTGATAGAATGGATGAAAACACCAAACATTTCTTGAAAATAGAAAGAAAAGTTCAAGACTGCTTATGGGCTTATCGTGAAATTTATGAAGAGTAAAAAAAAAGAACACGAAACAGATGAAAGTCGAAGAGTTCGTATCATGTACTACCTCCCTGACCTCTAGTCAGCCAACCACAACACCCTGTGATTAATGTGTCTTATTAATGCTTCAGATTCATTTTAAGTTACCTTCAGTTCATTACCTGAAGTGTATAAACTCTGATTCATTTTGTAGTTTAGACCAATTTTCTTCTGTATGCACACTTTGGTTTTGATTTCCTTAGTAGTCCTTATAAAGTCTACATGGCATACAAAATACATGTTTTTACAGTACAATAACAGACATTTTTTCTCTTCCTTTTATGTTTTATTTTCTTATGTGCCACTCTGGCTACTTCACCGCTGTCCCCAGATAAAATTTTTAATTGTTATGGTATATAACTATTTTTCTTCTTGTTTCTTGGGATATTATGTGGTTTTTGTAATTTTGGCATATCAGGGATACAATAGCAATATTTTGTTAGTCATTCCAGAGTTACGTAAATATCAACTTACATAAGAAGTCCTGGAACGTATTTCTTATGTATGTTGGGGCCTTCCTGTAATTAACTAATTACATGTAACAAATAACACAGGATAGCTACTTGACCACTGGTCATACTGAGTACAAATGGCATCATTAGCTGCCTCCATTCTCCAATATTTGAAAAGATAATAAACTTTTTTTAAAGATTTTACATATACGGTTGGAGGAGACAAAAGAAAATGAAGCCATTACTCAAACAAAAAAGTTATTCTATTCTTTTTCTAACTGATCAAAAAAAAACTGAAAAATGCCTACTCACTTTGTAGTCCAACATAAAAAATGAGGGCAGCAACTGACATATTCTCTTCTCATTGAAATATGGAAAAAACCATAAAACTGGCATATTATGTGTATTATTTTCAATGTTTTCTTTCCATAATGTTTCTATTTTCTTTATGGTATGGACAATAGCATCAATTAAGCCTCCAAATGGTGGATCGAGAAGTACAACTACTTTACTTTCATTTTCACATAAAAAGTTCTGAAAAATGCTTTCTGAATTGGGTCCATCGAAAAAATGATGATTAAAGATATTGTAATGGCAAAATTTCTGTGGGTCATAAAACTGTTGCTGTAAAAAACAGAAAAAAATTATATAATAATAATGCTACAGAAAATTAACAATAATAATGATGCTACAGATAATGTGCAGCATTTACAATGCAATTAGTTATATAAGGTCAAGGTGTGTTTGTTTTAAATGCGGTCTCCAGGGTTTCCCCTATACACTGCTGTAGCATCTAAAAAGGCAAAAGCCAAGGCCGGCAAGTGTGTTTATGTAGGTGTGTAAGTATGTGTGGTGTTATGTTGAGTGTTGACACCTGGCGACTTTGCAGGTGTCAACACTCAACATAATGTCAGGGGACACCTAGTACCCTGACTCCCAACCTTGGCCACGAGGAGGCATGCCAGGGACAACTTTATTACCAGAGACACTTACTGGGGCTATCAGGCAAGCCTGGGTACTCCAAGGTGTTTAGGGAAAGGAAGTGGAGATAAGGATGAGAAGTATGGGGATTGAAAGGAAAGGGAAGGGAAAGTTGGATAGAACTTTATACAGTTGGCACTGCATTTGGTTCCTGAAAAAACATGTACAGTGAAACCTGCTTTAAGCAGCCTTTTGTTTACACAACCCTCCATTAAGCAGTTGAATTTTTTTTGGTCCCATGCTAAATTCCTCTTATGAACAACCTCTGGTAAGCACCAACCCATCTAAAATGAATAGCAAGCAGTGCATTCAATCTTCCAAAGCTAATTTCACCTGTATAAGCAAGCATTTTTGTTGTCTCAAAGTTTAATTCTGTAGATTTGTTGCACAGTTTATGCTTTTTTAAATATATTTTGTTGACTAACATGAAAACAGTCGGTCAATTAAATAAGCTACAGTTTTCTCTTTTTTCTCATAACAAATAATGATATCATAATACAAAATATAAATGGCAATACTGTATATACTAAAAACAAGATTTTAGAAACCTTTAATTTTATAAGAAATTTACAGTTTGAATGTGTTATGCTTTCAATTGAGGCCCTGTTTACAAAAAACCAGTTTACAGTACAATACTATTACAGTAATTGACAATACTGAATGTGCACATATACTAACAGTTAGAACAATGTTCCATGGTTTCCCTGTAAAGTTTTGGTTTATGTTTCATGAAGGAGCAAAGCACATACCTACAACATAAACACAAAGTGTTAAGCATGTCATAGTTTTGTGTTGTCAGTGTTAAAAAATGTTATATCATAGAGTTTCAACTTAAAAGAAAGAAAAGACGTAAAGAAAGAATGTAGTACTAAAAATACCACATCTTGACAGTCCCATGAGATGGTGCGTAATGCTGGTTTTACTGTATCAAGAAGTGATACTGTATCATAAACAAGTGATTCTCAACCAGTCCTACAAGCTTCTTAAAAGGGCCAAAATATTATAAATTACTCTATTCAAATTAATGGAAATTGCACAGAACTGGTTTCAGGAAAAGGAGTGAATTCAACCTATTGTGTGGACTTCCCAGCCAGAAGGTTTCTATTCAAATAAGTACAAATGGGATGAGGTGGAACAAGCTCTTCAACAATTTGCAACAACTGTGGCAAGCAATTGATTCAATGCAGACCAACAACCCTATGTCCCTATAGCATGCTTTCAGCATCTCATCAATTTCATGTCGTGACAAATCCATGCTGTTCTGAAGGCTTAAGGACTAATAAAGTGGCCAATGATGTTTAAAAATAAGGTACAATGTATAAATTAAATAAAAAAAACATCAAAAAGTACTGTAACACTGACATAATAGCATTTGTAACTGCATCACTGGAAAAAAAAAAAAAAAAAAAAAAGAAGAAAACAGACAATCAAGGAAACAGAATTAATCCCCAAAGTTCAGTTCATTTGTACATAATCCTTCCAGAACATTTTTGTTTTGGAAGATACTTTCAGAACAGTTCTGGAAGTAATAAGTTTCAGCAAAAGTAATCTATACTTATTACAATAAGTTTGAGAAAAATTGATCAATTCACACACACACACACACACACACACACACACACACACACACACACACACACACACACACACACACACACACACACACACACACAAAATATATATTAAAAAAGTAAGAGATTACCTCAATATTTTTCGTGGAATACTTCCAGTCAATTCTCTCCCAAATGTAACAAATAAAATAAGATGAAAAAAACAAATTAATGAATTCCCTCACTCACAGAGATATGACCAAATCCACTGCGCAACGGAATTGAAAGCCAAGAGCCCCAAACCCGATCCCGAAACACATCAAACTACCGCAGCAAGATCGAGAGTTCGAGAAGACTGTGTCAGAATAAATAGTTAAAACTGCTTCCGATAATAAATAATTAAAATCGCAATTAAAAAGATTAAAAACACTATTAAAATTAAAAGGATTAAAAGTCACAATTTCGATGAATACTCAAATTAAATGAAATGCACAGCTATTTCCCTTCCTTAAGCAGACCACGCTTTTCAGTTGATCGCCATGTTCACAAGCTGGGAATATCGCGAAGTGTTCATGTGTGTATTTGACTCTGAAATAGAGAGATTATTTATATTGGTGCATGCGCAAAAAAGATCAGAAATCCGAAATTAGGTAAGGCCGTCGCACATTGATTAAATTTTCGTGTAGTTTCATTTCAAGCATTTCAGCGATCAATAATTTTATGTAATTGTGTTGTATATTTAAAATTACTGCTTCATTGAATAGGGATACGTGACCATTATTGACCCATAAAGGCCAACTCCGACGCGTTTGTACACGACGTGCAGATGGAAGCAGCATGTTGCTTGACATGTAAATCTAAAGTACAGCGAGTGGAACCCTCATACGATGAATCACACTGACTATATGGAATCTTGTACACAAGATCATTTACCTGTGTCAAGCAAGAAGGAAGAATTATGTGATTTTTTAATATATTATGGAGCTTCTGCATGGGGCTGGCCATAATTTTGAATTCAGTATTTGCCTGTACCATTGTTCAACATACACTATGGAAATAAAATGTGCTTTATTGTATTATTAATGGGTATCATATTTGCTGTTTTATTTTTAGGCTGTAATCTGATTTGATTTATAACAGAGTGAGGATAGCCTCTATTTAAAAACCTGTCGGTTAGTGTAACAATTTCTAAGTGTAAGGTGGTTTCAGATGTGGAATATTTGTAAGCATTGAAAAACTGGTTAAATATAATGGATCTCTTATACGTGAATGGATGATAACTTTGGTAATACAGGTACATCCCCAAATTGGTGGGTTTTCAGTAAATGCTAAATTGGATTTTTTGCATGTCACATGTGAGAGTGAAATTTAAAAAATTCAGGGCTTTTGTTTCTATCTGTTCCTCCTCCAATCCATTCACGTATAAGAGATCCATTATATTTAACCAGTTTTTCAACGCTTACAAATATTCCATGTCTAAACCCACCTTACACTTAGAAATTGTTACACTAACCGATAGGTTTTTAAATAGAGGCTATCTTCACTCCATTATAAATCAAATCAGATTACAGGCTAAAATTAAAACAGCAATATGATACCCATTAATAATACCGATAAAACACACTTTATTTCCATACCGTACATTGAACAATGGTACAGGCAGCTTAATAAACTCTTTAGAAATACTGAATTCAAAATTAGAGCCAGGCCCATGCAGAAGCTATATTTTTGAAATACTTGCAGACAATATCTCAAATCCCAGCAATGGGATTTTGTGTGACTCAGTTTGAAAACATATGAAATATACTGAACTTATTATGAACAATTGCAATCATGCCTGTCATCATTTGATAAATCCGTTTATATCTGATGACCACCCAAATGAAGGTAATGGTATTCTCATTATACGTTGTTGTTGCCTGCCTACTGACATGAGAATTATCTTCTAGTGAATGTCATTCTGCATCAAAGTGGTTAAACCACTACTACACTTGCATTTTTGAGGTGGATTTGATAAACTTACATGAATATGCTGCCACAAAACTTCCCTGGAAGCACCAAAAACTTAAAGTTTGCTTCCTGCTCAAAATACATGTTTTCACAGGACAGAATACTACTAAATCTGATGAAATTAAATCAAATCTTAACCTTAAGCATGTACTTGTGCATGATCGCATAAAATGGATTTTATAATTCAGAAACTTTTCTGGCTTTCCCTTGTAAAATTTCCTTGTAAAAATATCATATATATATAAAATACAAATTGCTAATTATTCATTCTATCATTCATTCATTAATTAAGTGTAATATCAGTATGTATAAATAAAAAACTACCCTAAATTTACCAGTTTAGTAAATAATGTAATCTACTATCACAACACAATAACATAAATCTAACCTAATATATATGTCAAATAAATGTCAAAATGTGAAAAGCATTCTGAACCATAAAGGGCTCAAAAACTGTTAAATTAATAAATACTATAAAATATCATAAAAAGTAAAATAACATGAAAAAATGCTTTCAACTTACATATCTATAGTCTATATCAAGTAAAAGGCTTGACAGGCCATGTTTATCTTCTGCACAAATGTATTCATGTATTCTAAGAAATAACATACGATTAATTACAAATATAATCAATAAATGTAATGTTGAGAAAAAAAATGTTTAAATTATGATCAAAGACTGCAAGATGATATATTTTTTATTTTAAATATTAAAAACAAAAACACAGGACTATTAACAACTAAAAATACACAATTTACTATTATTCATGAACTACATTAATGAATATTTTAGTAATCAAAAAATAACTGCTACAGTCAAACTTAATCATAAAGAGCCCAAAGCACTGCTTGTTAAAAGTGCTATAATGTTTACTCATTGTAAACATTACAGCACTTTTCTAAGCTTCTAAACTTGCATAATGATAATCAAACTTAATGATATACAAGTATGTCTCTCACAGATATAATCTCAGAGGTTACACCTAATCACAACTGCAAACCACTATTATTTATGCCATACAAACTTGAACAGTAAGATTCTTATTTTTTTTTAACTTACGACTTATAATATGATACTGGTAATAACTTTGTCATTATCATATGAAGATGACACAGTGCTATTGAAAAAGTAACCTTCAAGACCAATAATCTCTGATAAAGGCGGTAGAAAATTTGGATAAAACTGGCTGCTTATAACAGTTTTTATTTAACCTGGGGAGGCAAGTGCCGGGCAAGAAATAAAGGAACTATTCAAAAATTATAATGTTCAAGGCAGAAACCAAAAAATTTTTTATGGCTAAAATCATATACAGGCAGTTCTCACTTTACGAGTTTTTTTCCCCAAGTATCAAGTATCAACAAAACCGAAAATATGAACATTGATTGCAAAAAAAATGAATGTTAAACATTCATAAATACGGTATTCCAAACCACATGTGTAGCTATAAAATACAGTGTACCCTGCTTTACGATATTAATCAGTTCCAGAGACACCATCGTATCGTTAAAATATCATAATGTGAACCCAATAACACATTGTTTTTTGGTAATTTGTTTCAAGATCTCGAAAGTTGAAATTTTCCCAGTATAACTAAGCTATTTATCTCTCTAAAATGTCATTTTTAAGGTCACAAGCATTAAAAGGTTGTGAGCATGGTTCGTAAATTGTATTAGTTACCAATTCAAATCATTAAAAATGCACTACACTTTCATCGTTATCATATGTTCCGTTATAAGAATCATGTTAGTTGCAATTTGTGTGTGTCATTAAAAAATGCTTATGCATGCAATCGTGAAATCTATAATTAAAAGAGAAGATTATCTTGGAAACAAATGGTTCTTGAAACATTTCTGAAGAAAACAACTCCTTGTGCAACAAACCAATGAATGCCGAGCCAATAATGAGTGATCAATGATGGTGCATTTAGTCGATGAAGAATAAACATTCTTTAACATTTTTCACGTTTTTATAAGTTTACTAACATTTTTGTAAGTTGTAAATAATTTCCCTATTATTATAATATGCTTGATTTTACAGGCTACGTTTTCATTTCTTTCGATAAATCAATCATTGTTTAAACATAAACTAACTGGCTAACTAATTTCATTGTTGAGAACATAATCCCAATTTTAACCTTATGTCTATGGGAAATAAATTCCTGCTTTATGAGTTTTCGCTTTACAAGCGCGCACTAGGTACGAATTAACTCGTAAAGTCGAGAACTACCTGTATATTCAGACCTTGTATCATGTCACAACATCCAATTCAAATGTATATAATATGCAACGTAGTAGAGCAAGTACAGGACCTGCTAGAAATATTTATAACATTAGGAGTCTGAGAGAATGAACTAGCTGTAGGATTATAGAACAATGGAGGAGAAATTGTTGAAGTTAAGCATAATAAAGGCACCTGGGGGTGGATGGGATCTATCCAGTTATATTAAAGGAGACGGCAAAGGAAGTAAGCAAACCCTTAGCCATAATTATGAGAGCATCCTTGGACTCAGGGGAGGTCCCCATGGATTGGAGATGTGCAAATGTGTCCCCAATTCACAAAGGGGGGATCGAAGGGTGACACGAGTAATTACAGACCAGTTAGTTTAACTTCTGTTCGGGGTAAAATAATGGAGTCACTGGTTAAAGATGCATTGCAGATTCATCTAGACCAGGGGTGGCCAACCTATGGCGCATGCGCCAAACATGGTGCTTTGGAAGATTACAAGTGGTGCATTTCATCATAAAATTTCTCAAGTACCCAAAGCCAATATTGCTGATTCTTTGGTTCTATTTCCTTTCATTTCAGGTCCTTCGGCATATGGAAGGACCTTAAGACACACACACACCACCTTCTTTCCACTTAAACGTACATAAATGTGTCAATTCCCTCAATTTAGCAAAAGAAATAAATTAAACAG
Source organism: Mastigoproctus giganteus (assembly GCF_048544385.1). Taxonomy (NCBI): domain Eukaryota; kingdom Metazoa; phylum Arthropoda; class Arachnida; order Uropygi; family Thelyphonidae; genus Mastigoproctus; species Mastigoproctus giganteus. The sequence goes on from NC_143585.1 coordinate 92,015,865, forward strand.
TCTCCAAAAAAATGCATTTCTGAATTTTGACCATAAGTGATCTATGACTATGAAAATATATCGAGCACCTAGTCGTCCATTCTTTTGTATGGCCGTTACCTCCGGCGCCCGACTCTATGCACAAGTGGGAAAATAAATGCAATATGTGACTTTTTCAGGGGACTGAGAATATACAAATAGATCCTTTGTCGGAAGTCTTTCAAGTTAAAAGGAAACAATGAAATGATAAATTTGAGGTATTTTCATCTATGAGAAATTTCCATCAATTGCATTTTGCCAACTCAAGAAATGTCAAGGTCACGCCTGCTCATCAGTTCGTCGAAATTTTTCGACAGTTTAAATTGATATTCTGTGTGATACGACGTACATACTTGTGATCTGTTTGTTCTTTTTCAACATTTAGACTTCTAGAGTTTTGTACTTTTCTGTTTTTTTTTTTTTTTTATTCCTTCTATCCACCACAGGGCAAAAGAAAATGAGCAAAAGAAAAGCAGAAAGTGATATTAAATGTGAATTTAATGAACAGTGGAAAAATGAGTTGTTATTTATAGCAAGTTCACCAGGAAAACCATTTTGCATTGTTTGTGAAAGTACTCTTTCACATAATAAAAGACATGATCTTAATAGACACTATAAATCACAGCATCAGACTAACATAGAAGGAAAAATGAAGCTCGTTCTTGGATCTGAGCTACAAAAAGAATATGTGACTAAGAAAAAGGAAGAAATCAGAAGAAGACAAAATATATTTGCTAAAGTAAGTTGTGAAGACTTGGCGATGATAGAAGCATCCTATGAAATTACTTTAATATTGGCGAAAAAAAAGAAACCTTTTTCTGATGGAGAAGAAATTGTTAAGCCTTGACTCCAAATATTTGCACACCATCTTGGTAATAAAGGTATTGAAAGGAAAGCAGATGAAATTGCTATATCAAGGCAGACAGTTACGAGACGTATCAAGGAACTCTCTCAGGATGTATCTCAGCAACTGAAATATCTTGTCCATTCTTGTACTTTCTTTTCTCTAGCTTTGGATGAATCAACGGACAAATGTGGTTTAGCCCAGTTAAGCATTTTTAAAAGAGGAATTGATGATAATTTTAATGTCTTTGAAGAACTTGCCAGTCTGGAGTCATTGCATGGTAAAACAAGAGGATCAGACATATTTTAAAAAGTAAAATCATGCCTAGAAAATCTAAAATTAGATTATAGTAAACTCATCAGTGTGTGTACTGAAGGGGCGCCGTCAATGATAGGTAAAGCCAATGGCACTACAACTTTGCTTGAAAATTTTTTAAATTGTCCTGTACTAAAATATCACTGCATTATACACCAAGAGGCACTGTGTGGAAAAACTTTAAATATGCAGCATGTTATGTTACCGGTTGTGAAATTTGTGAATAAAATTATAGCAAGAACATTAAACAGACGAGAATTCAGAGAATATTGTGAGTTGTTAGATTTGGAATATGGTGAACTAGTCCTTCATTGTGAGGTGCGCTGGCTTTCTGGAGGACAGGTTCTGAGTAGATTTTGGAAATTGAAAAATGCTGTTTATAATTTTTTAGAACAGGAAAATGAACTATCCAATGAAAGAACCTTATTATTAGATTACAACTGGCTATTTGATTTGGCATTTTTAGTTGATGTTACTAGTCATCTCATGATCTAAATTCGAAACTACAAGGCATGAATAAATTATTTCCTAGCTTAGTAAATAGCATCAATTCATTTAAAATGAAATTAAAACTGTTCATCTCTCAGTTAGAAAATCAGGATTTAAGTCAATTTCCACACTTGAAAGAGCAGAATGAATGTGCTGTGGATGATAGCAATTGGACCAAATATCTTGAAAAAAATCAAGTTATTGCGAGTGTCATTTGAAAGTCGTTTTCATGATTTGGCTAAAGAAGAAAACTACATGCTCGCATTTATAAACCCATTTTTACTTAGTGAACAAAACATAATTGAGATGCCTAGTAATATACAAATGGAACTTATTGATTTAAAAACAAATTCATTATTAAAAATGAAATTTGATGAGCTTTTTTCAGATCAAAATGCTTCTGACATGATTAATTTCTGGTGTTCATTACCCTGTGAACATTTCCCCGAACTAAGAAAATTTGCAAAAAATTATATATGTCATTTCGGAACAACATACAGATGTGAACAAGCATTTTCATCTATGAAATTGATCAAAAGCAAAACGAGGTCGCGAATGACTGATTCAAATTTGAAGAATTCTCTGCTACTCCCGGTAACAAATTTAACACCAAACATTGAAAGACTGGCAAAATCCAAACATGCTCAAAAGTCTCATTAATGGTAAGTAATGTTTATGTGCTGTAATAGAAATTGCTTTACATACAATAATTAAATAATTTAAAAATGTTAATTATGTTCATAAACATACTTTTATTAAAAAGGTTATTAAGGATATGCCTGGACTCCTAGCGAGCAGAGAGAAACAGACGATTCCAAGTTCCAACCTGATCTCGATCTTGGTGCTCCATCTCGCTCAGAGCTCTCTCTCATCACATCACATCCAACAACTGTGGTACAGAGCTATCTTCACCAAACGAGACTCTCCGGCAGCTGTAGCACCATCAGCGGGTTTCACGACAGCGGTCGCCCTCTCGTCCAAGAGATCATCTCTCACTATTGTAGATTGGTGCTCCAATAAACACGTGTCTTTTGAACTGGCGTACATTATTTAATTTAGTTGCGTGTTTGAGTTACTCTTTTTCCTCCCCTAAGCGAAGCAGATCCTACCCCTATCCCTATTTTCCAACCCCAACCATGAACGTAAGAAGGTAGAAAAGATGCTTGAATTGTATGGCGCATCTGAACTCTTATGTGAAAAAATTGGCACATGGTATGTAAAAGGTTGGCCACTGATCTAGACAGGCTGCAGCAATAATTCAGACACAGCATGGGTTTGTTAAGTGAAAGTCTTGTCTGACATAAAAAAAAAAAGTTGCTACAATGGATAAAACAATGGTTGAGTGGGAGAAGACAGAGGGTGGTAATCAACGGGTGCTGCTCTTTGTGGACTAATGTTATTAGTGGAGTCCCACAGGGTTTGGTGTCGGGTCCAGTATTGTTTTATATATTTATCAATGATATTGATGAAGGTATATCAGGCTTAGTATTGAAGTTTGCAGATGATACAAAGGTTGGCAGGGTTGTTAATGACAATGGCAGTGTGTTACTGCAACAGGATCTAGAAAACTTGGGCAGATGGGCTGAGAAGTGGCAACTGAAGTTTAACATTGACAAATGCAAAGTACTGCATATGGGTAGAAGTAACCCCAGAGAAACATACAACTGTGTGGTACTACACTTAAAGAGGTAGAAAATGAAGAAGACCTGGGAGTAATTGTGCAGTCATATATGAAGTTTTCTGAGCAATGCAGACAGGCTGTAATGTCAATCCGCATAATGCAGACAGGCTGTAATGTCAATCGACGTAATGCAGACAGGCTGTAATGTCAATCCACGTAAAACGAGCAATATGGCCTTAGTTGCTAATGCTCCTAAAAACCAAATAACAACAACAACTACTACCATGCCAAGTTTGAAGTCCGTTAGAACACTCCTTTTCCCCATTCTTGCTATGGTTTGTATGCTTAACTGATGCCAGAAAGGTTGTTCTACTGCATTTATATCCACAACTGTGGTCATGTGACTTGCAATGCTGTGGGACAAACCATTTGTGTGCACAGCAGGGATGTACCTAATAAAGTGGCAGCACAGTGTATATGCATGGAATATACAAACACACGAATATTTAACAATCCAAGAACCAATTTTAGAAAATTAAAATAAGACAAATTAATTCAAATATTTTAGATTTATTAAAAGTTGGAAGAAGTCTTATAAAGATCTCGGCCATTGCCACTGATATTATTTGAACAAAAAATGAAGAGTTTGTCTTTATTCAGATTTATGGAGAATTTGGATTTTTTAAAAATGTATTCTTAACTGAAATATATGAATAAAGAATAACATTTTTGTGACTAAAAAAAAAAAAAAAAAAAAAGTTTGTAACTTTAAAAAATCTAATATAATGACAAAATTAAAATTCAACATAAGAACATACCTAGGAGTTCCAATACATATAACTCTTTCAAAGTTAAGGTCTCTTATGGTTGATACAATAAACTTAATGACTTTTTCTGAAAACCAATATTGCTAAAAGAAACAAAACATTTTCTTTACTAAAAAGGCCTTGAGCATCAGGAAATCCATACATAATAATAAGAAAATTCTTCAATAATAAACTAATCATTATGCAGGTAAAAAAAAAATAACCCTCATTGAACAACATGCTAGCAAGGTTGTACAATACAAACACATTATTTATTATTACCATTTTCAAGGAAAATTTCAGAAATCAGAAAATTCTGTTTTCTAATTTCACAACAATATTTACAAACAATAGCATCCGATTTCATATAAACCAAAATTTTGGTTTGACACTCTTTTCTGTATCTGGAACATTTGTACCATAAGGTGAAGAGCAGACAATGGGAAATATTAGATTATTTATCCAGGTTAGCAGTTTGTCATCAGAACTGGTTTGGCTCTGCCTCATGTCATAAGAATTCTCCAAGATAGAAAACCAGATGTTTAAATAGATGAGTTTTCTAACAAAAAGGTTTTTGTTAGAAAACTCATCTATTTAAACTTTTGGAGAGCCAGTCCATGCAAAATTGGTTCAACTGACTTTTTTGATTAAGTGAGTGTGAGAATACAAGTTTTTTCAAATACAGTAAACCCCCGCTATCCGCAGGGGTTACGTTCCTGAGAAATGTTGCGAATACTGAGTTATGGCTCCCATAGTAATAAAGGGGTTCCATTCCAAAGTATGAAATATATAAGAAAAACTAGTCTAAAATTTTGTCTAAGTATGTATGTATGTATTATATGTACCTTCATAATATGACTATGTACATAGACAGTACATAGTGAAATGCAAGCATATGGCATCAAAATGAAAATAAGAAACAATCGAAATGAAAATAAGAAACAATTTAATATTAAATGTAATATTTATTAGAAATTTCAAACAAATCTTTCAAACCAGCGCCTTTGCTAGCAAAAAAACTTATCCCACCAGTGCTATCATTAGTTTCGCTAAAGTGTTGATAAAGGAGTTTTGCCCTTTCACGAATGATGAGTGAACTTAAGGGAATTTTATTTTGAGTTCGGTCTTCTATCCACAGATTTAAAGCCTTTTCCATTTTTTCTAATTTAACATCACGAGTTACAGAGCAAATTTTTGCAACAATTAGCGCGTTTTCACGGACAGTACGGCGGATTTTTTCTTCCGATTTTTTGATTGACCGTACCGTTGACTCATTGATTTTATAATGTTTTGCCACTGAGGAGACACTTTCACCATTAGTATTTTATCTAATAACTCAATTTTATTCGCTAATGTCATCGGCTTCTTTGATATTTTCACATTTCTCTTGTTATTCGTAGCCATATTTTTGTAGGGGTTAGAAAGAACTTGTCCACAATAAAGTCACTTTCTTCCGTTAACACACTCGAAAAAGTTGTTTTACACTGCAAAACGGTAGACTTATCATTTTTGTAAGCATACCGATTTATAAATTGATAAATTTATTCAATTTATAAGCATATAAATTAAAAGCAAACGACGAAACCTTCCATGACAAGCGCATAACACATACTGAACAAGGATTAGCGAGAAACATCCACGCTCGCAATTTTGTCACCCTTCTCTCCCCAACCACTGAGCGCTGTTTTGACTGGGAAAGATAATTTTAGCCACTCCCATGTTTTTTTATGGCGGAAAATATTCACAGCGCTTTAAAATTCACATTTTTTTAGGTTTCATTTTATATTAAATCGGCGATCATGAATACGCGAAACCGCTATTACAGATACCGCGAATAGCGGGGTTTACTGTACTCAAACTTCAATTTAACCATATGAGGCACAAGTACTCTTTCGCTGAAAAATTTTTTTTTCTTAATCATCTTGAGATCAATCTGAACAAATTATGTGCATAGGTAAGAACATATTAGATGAAGATGTAGTAGAGTCAAATTTATAAAATTTAATCTTCACCCACCAAAGAGTGGCAGAATACTTTAAATCTGTGTCCAAATAAGTTTTGACAGCCTGTTTGCTACTGAGAATCTAACCTGGAAATTTACAGGAGTCAAATGATTGTATTGCAAATCAGACACGGAGATTGTTAAACTGAAGGGACATCTTGCAAGTGAGAAATTTGTTTACTTTAATGTACAACCACCAAATATTCAGTCTAGAGAAAGTTGTAGCCACTGAAACAAGTCATGGACTTGCAAACTCCAAAGACAAATGGGATATATATTTTTTAATGAAAACTCCAAACACAAAAGTTATGAGAACCTAAAGTACTTAGTAATGCATACAGGTTGAAGGAGAAGACAAAAGATACTTGCTGACATTACACTTAAATTTCTGTAGATTGTAATTTCCAGGAAATACATGTGAAGGAGGGTTGTTCCCCAAAACAGAAGTAGAAAGGACAAAAGAAGAAGAGGCAATGTTAGTTCTGCAAGTTTGGAGTTGGACAGTGAATGGATGCTGACAAGTGGCTGCAGTATGTGTTTAGAATGGTTTTAGAAGAGAATACAGATGCCAATTCAGAAGAATATTACTAAGTGAAATATCTATAAATTTCTTCTAAATCTTTCAAACAGAAGAGTTGGACCTGAAAGGCAGAAAAATTATAAAATATTTTTAAATATCAGGGCAAATAGAGTTAAAAGAGTTATTTACCTATGTAAACTCTAGAAGGAAAGGGATGAATCAGATTGGTCCACTGGATAGTGATGTAAATCAATATCCAGTGAACCAATCTAATTGGTCCACTGCTCGGGTGGCTAACAAACTAAATGAGTATTTTGCATCTATATTCACACATGAGGAGTTATTCAGGGAGAGGAATGCCAAAGGTGAATTAAACTCTGGCAGTGAGCTAGATGATTTTGTAATAACTGAGATGAAAGTGGAGAAGAAATTGTTAAAGATAAATATAAAAAAGGCACCCGGGGTGGATGGGATCTATCCAGTTATATTAAAGGAAGCAACAAAGTAAGTAAGCAAACCCTTAGCCATAATTATGAGAGCTTCTTTGGACTCAAGGGAGGTACCCATGGACTGGAGATGTGAAAATGTGACCCCAATTCACAAAGGAGGATCAGAGGGCAACACAAGTAATTATAGACCTGTAACTTCTGTTCCAGGAAAATTAGGGGCGGCACTGGTTAAAGAAGCACTGCAGGATCATCTATACGAGACTTCAGTTATAGCTCGAACACAACATGGTTTTATTAAGGGAAAGTCTTGCCTGGCCAATTTGATTGAGTACTATGATGTGGTCACAAAGGAACTGGATGCAGGGAATAACCTTAATATCATATATTTGGATCTTAGAAAGGCTTTTGATACTGTTGCACATGGAAGACTGCTGCACAAATTGGAGCAGTGTGCCATTGGAAGCAAATTGCTGCTGTGGATAAAGGGATGGTTGAGTGGGAGAAGGCAGAGAGTGGTAATAAATGGACACTGCTCATTAGCATTAGCAGAGGCATTTGATGCAAGAAAGCAAGCTTATGCAGCATCAGCGAAAAAAAAAAAAAAAACCACTTCCACTTCACCCCTCTGTTCGTTCAAAATACCTGTCCAGCTGAGCCTTAAACTTATTTAGGCTATCAACCTCCACCACAAGGGATGGAAGTCTGTTCCACCAACCAACCACCCGCTGGCTAAAGGCAAATTTCCGCACGTCTATCCTACATCTCATCGTGGACTAATGTTATTTGTGAAGTCCCTCAGGGTTCAGTGTTGGGTCCATTATTGTTTTCTGTATTTATAAATAATATTGATGATGGTATATCAAGCTTAATGTCCAAGTTGCAGACGATACAAAGGTTGGCAGTATGACAGTATGCTGCACCGACAGGATTTTGAAAAGTTGAGCAGATGGGCTGAGAGGTGGCAAATAAAGTTTAACATTGACAAATGTAAAGTACTACGTACGGGAAGCAGTAACCCAGAGTAATGTATCAACTCTGGGGTACAACACTGACAGTGGTAGAGAATGAAAAGGAACTGTCTTTCCTCAATTTGAATTTATGCCCTCTTAGGCAATTATTCTGAGCAAGAGGAAGAATCCCATCAGCATTGAGCATGCTCAAACTATTCAAGGCTTTATACACCTCAATCAGATCACCTCACAGGTGCCTAGTCTCCAAACACTGTAATTTGCAAAACTTAAGCCTTTCTTTGTAAGAGCAACCCTTTGTTCCATTCACTAATCTTGTTGCCCTCCTCTGTAATCATTCCAGCAGCTCTACATCTTTCTTAAAATGAGGCCTCCAGAGCTGTAAACAGTACTCAAGGTGTGGCCTGGCCACTGCCTTATACAAAGGAATAATCACCTCTTTATCCACACTAGAAAAATTCCTGTATATCAATGACAAGGCACCATGAGCTACTCTTGCAGACCATCTGAACTGCTCAGAAAACTTGATATCTGCCTGCACAATTACCCCAGGTCCTTTTCACTCTATCATTGTCAGTGTAGTACCACACAGTTGATAAGTTATTCTGAGGTTACTGCTTCCCATATAGAACTTTACATTTATGAATGTTAAACTTCACTGATCACCTCTCAGCCCATCTTTTCAACTTTTCTAGATCCTGTTGCAGCAGCATACTGTCATTAACAACCCTTGCCGACCTTCATATCATCTGCAAACTTTGAAATTAAGCCTGATATACCATCATCAATATCATTAATGAATAAAGAAAACAACAATGGACCCAACATTGAAACCTGGGGGACTCCAAGAATAACATTAGTCCGTGAAGGGCAGTATCCATTGATTACCACTCTCTGTTTTCTCCCACTCAACCATCCCTTTATCCATAGCAGCAATTTGCCTCCAATGCCACACCGTTCCAATTTGTGCAGCAGTCTTCCATGTACAACAGTATCAAAAGCTTTTTTTCTAAGATCCCAATATATGATATCAAGGTTATTCTTTGCATCCAGTTCCTTTGTGACTACATTATAGTATCCAATCAAATTGGCCAGACAAGACTTCCCCTTAACAAACCCATGCTGTGTCCGAGCTTTAACTGAAGTCTTGTCTACATGATCTTGCACTGCTTCTTTAACCAGTGCCTCCATTAATTTCCCTGGAACAGAAGTTAAACTAAGGAGTCTGTAATTACTTGTTTGTTATTTATTGTTATTTGTTTTATTTATTTTTTTTTTTTTTTAGGAGCATTAGAAACTAAGGCCATATTACTCCGGGATGTGCGGTGGTCATTCCCTGACCTTTCCGCATCCTCCGTATTTGGTGGTGACGGGCTCGAACCACGGTCTAATCAAGAAGCATGTGCTACGCACTGCTGCTCCTTCCCACCTGGCTACGGAGGCGCTGTAATTATTTGTGTTGCCCTTTGATCCTCGTTTGTGAATTGGGGTCACACCTGCACATCTCCAGTCCATGGATACCTCCCCTGAGTCTAAGAAAGCTCTCATAATTATGGCTAAGGGTTTGTTTACTTCCTTTGCTGCCTCCTTTAATATAACAGGATAGATCCCACCCCAGGTTTTCCTGTGTTGGACGAAATGCAAGATTCAATGAAAGAGAGAAAACAGAAGTGAGAAACTCGAGCAGTGTACCGACAATGGAGAAGTAGCTCCACAGTAAAACTAGCAGAGCTGAAATCATTACCAAAACTGAAAGTGGCTGCAATGTTAAAGAAGACAATGCAAGAACATGGGTTTTGATTCTAGTTAGGTTATAACGCCAGGGTTTAGCAACTAAGGCAAGTGATGGTGAAGCAGTTCTGAAGGGAAAATCAGTGTGACTTCCTAATTCTTCTAAGATTCGTTTTTCCATAATTTTGAACCATGGAGATGTAAAATGAAATTGTCTTACTGTCTTACGCAGCAATGTAGTGTACCGTATCACCTGTAGGGCCTGTAACAGTTGCTACGTAGGTGAGACATCGAGACATCTCCAGGATCGCCTCACGGAACACGACAGAGCAATCCGGCTTGCCGAAACTGACCAGTCCGTGCTTGCAGAACATTTTTGGGCTACCAACCACGATCTTGACCCCAAGCGCGACTTTGAGATAGTGGACCACGCGCGACACTTTCGCCACCGCCTATGGCTAGAGTCACTAAACATAATAAACAACCCTAAGGCATTAAATCGCCAGAAAGGCATGCGTATACATCCCATCCTAGAGACAACCGTTTTATTGATGGATGATCACTGGCATAAGGCAGCACACGTCCGTGCTACAACAATGACGCATGAGTAACGTGCCACACTTTGCTTGTAATGTATTCAAATTTGTCAGTTGATAAAGGGACACGTGTTCCGAAAGTTACTGAATTTGTACTTATATTTTATAACTGGGTATACTGTAAATATCTATTTGAAATTATGAAATTGTCTTATATCAACAGAGAAATATAATACAGTGCAACCTGTATATAATGTGGGTGTCAGGCAACAAGTTTAATACCCTCATTATGCCAAAACATTTTACCATTTTTTCCCATATTTTTAACATAAATACACTTTACTTAGTAAATAAACATTTTATTTACTAATGTTTAAGAGTAGACATACTAAAAGAAAGTATTAAAGGTAATATCATTTTCTTTACATTCTATTAATACATATGCTTTTATGGACTTACATTTTACGCAAACATTCTGAAATAGTCATGCAATTTAGTTTGCCAGATCTGATGACAGTTTTTTCAGTACATAAATCTTAACAGTGGTCAGATGCAATAAATAAAGATGTTCACTATCACTCCGCGCTCTAACCACATCATCACCTCATTAATATTTTCAAGCACTTTGTTAATTTCTTGTGCTTTTTTATTTACACAAGTCATCCACATTCTGTATGTGGCTTTCTGTTTGTCAATTGTCTTGTCACTATTCACAGAGGCTGTGATTTCTTCCTCACTCGGGTAATGAGCAATTGGAACTTCCACATCCACCTCAATCCCAGCAGACAAGTCATTTGCTCCAAGGCTGCTATCAAGTACATTACAAAGTGCCTTTGCTTTTTGTTCTGAAAAATGCTGCTAATTCAAGATTATTATTAGTGATTTCCTCTTTTCCCATAGTTTCCAATTGTTGTTAATCCAATATTGTATGCAACATCTTTCAGTATTAATGTTTCAGAAATTCCATAACTTGGCAAAAATACAACTCTTGATCTTGCCATCTTTCAATTTCAGGACATCAGCCAAAGGATGAACTGTGCAGTGATCCAACAGTTACAGAGCTTTTTCTTCAAGTTTTATGGAAAGGAAGTGGCATCTCACCGATGGTACAAACTCACTTTCAAACTATGAAGCAAAAATATCACTCATCATCCAAGCATTAGAGCTAAAAATCACAGGTAGAAATTTCATGTTGATTTGCTTAAAATCACTGGGAACTTCAACGTTTACCAATGCACAATGGCTTGAGCTTGTGATTTCCAGTCTTGTCTGCACACAGTAATTCTCTCTTTGTTAGTTTTCATGCCCACTTTGTTCTGTGCCTTTTTAATATCCAGTGACTTGTCAGGGAAAAGTTACAGTACAGCACTGTTTCATCCCAGCTGTTCACTTGAATTCACCATCTTGAATCACAGTATACAGAAATTCAGGAAATGCCTCTATTGCTGTAATGTATAACTGCTGTAATGAATAACTTTGATATAATATATTTGGATCTTAGAAAAGCCTTTGATACTGTTGCACATGAAAGACTGCTACACAAATTGGAGCAGTGTGGCATTGGAGGCAAATTGCTTCTATGGATAAAGGGATGGTTGAGTGTGAGAAGACAGAGAGTGGTAATCAATGGACACTGCTCTTTGTGGACTAATGTTATTAGTGGAGTCCCTCAGGGTTCAGTGTTGGGTCCATTGTTGTTTTCTGTATTTATAAATGATACCGATGATGGTATATCAGCCTTAATGTCCAAGTTTGCAGACGATACAAAGGTTGGCAGGGTTGTTAATGACACTAATGACAGTACACTGTTGCAACAGGATCTAGAAAAGTTGAGCAGATGGGTTGAGAGGTGGCAAATGAAGTTTAACATTGACAAATGAAAAGTACTACATATGGGAAGCAGTAATCCCAGAGTAATGCATCAACTCTACACTGACAGTGGTAGAGAAAGAAAAGGACCTGGGGGTAATTAATTGTGCAGGCAGATATGAAGTTTTTTGAGCAGTACAGACGGTCTGCAAGAGTAGCTCATGGTGTCTTGTCAATGATATACAGGAATTTTTCTAGCAGGGATAAGGAGGTGATTTTCCCCTTGTGTAAGGCAATGGTCAGGCCACACCTTGAGTACTGTATACAGGTCTGGAGGCCTCATTTTAAGAAAGATGTAGAGCTGTTGGAACTAGTACAGAGAAGGGCAACAAGGTTAGTGAATGGAATAAAGGGTTGCTCTTACGAAGAAAGGCTTAAGTTTTGCAAATTACAGTGTCTGGAGACTAGGCACCTGCGAGGTGATCTGATTGAGGTGTATAAAGCCTTGAATGGTTTGAGCATGCTCAATGCTGATGGGATTCATTCTCTTGCTCAGAATAATCGCCTGAGAGGGCATAAATTGAAATTGAGGAAAGACGGTTGTAGGATAGATGTGCAGAAGTTTGCCTTTAGCCAGCGAGTGGTTGATTGCTGGAACAAACTTCCATCTCTCATAGTAGAAGTTGATAGCTTAAATAGATTCAAGGCAAAACTTGACAAATATTCGGAGTGAGTGGTTAGGTGAAATAAGGGGGTTTTTTTTTTTTTTTTGGGCTGATGCTATATAAGCTTGCTTTCTTGCATCATGTGCCTTTGCTAATGCTAATGTCACCAAATGCAGATTCGTCTACAAGGCTAACTTGGAATATCCCATGACAAGCTGTTGTTCTTGTTTGGTTTTTAGGAGCATTAGCAACTAAGGCCATATTGCTCCGGGGATATGCGGTGGTCATTCCCTGACCTTTCCGCATCCTCCATATTTGGTGGTCACGGGCTCGAACACCGGTCTAATCAAGAAGTGTGAGCTATGCACTGCTGCTCCTGCCCACCTGTCTATGGAGGCACCACCCACGACAAGCGTTTGATCTCCAAAATCACCCTTCAGAAGCTTTAAATGTGCCATCATCTCCACCAAGTAGTTTATGAAATTTAAGTGACTGTGCTTTCAAAATTACCCCATTTATTGTTATTCCTTCACAACACTTCTGTAGAAACCACTTATATAAGCATTGGTCACATCACTGTTTTCACAGTCTAGTTTTCTTTGTTTAGAGGCCTACTTCATCTTCTACATAGTCTGTGAATGAATGCAATTTTTCTTCCTCCCCCATCCAACCGTGGGTTGGATGGGGGAGGAAGAAATGGAATTCCTTCTGGAATTCCATACCCCCAAAATATACTGCATTTTGTTGCAGCACTCTTAACTCTTTTGATAATCTTTAACTTTTTTTATGGCCATTGCTTCAGTCCTACTGATTTACTAATATTGCTGTGTATTTATTTCTGATGCCCTAGAATTTACTGTGTTTTGAGAAAACTAAATCAAAACGCAACTGTCCAGCCTGTAATAATGCCAAGGTGAATTCATGATTTTTCCAAAAATCACTTCAGTTCATATATATTTTTGTCTAGTTTAGCCCTTAGCAGCTTTTGCTATTCTAAGTGTAACTTCTAGTGAAAAAAGGATGTCGTGTTCTGTTGTTTACAAAAATTCACTCTGTAACTAACATAATGCACTTGATCAACAGTAGGCATATTTCCCTCCACAGGTAGTTGTCTGTAATTAGCATTCAACTGATATACTCTTTTATTGCATTTCTAGCTGAAGTGAGAAACTGGATGTCTACAGTAATTAATCTCTGACGAGTCCTGTTTTTTACAAAAATTACTCGGAAACTGAATACCAATTTATATCAAAGCAAATACAGAAACTCCCCGACTTACGTCTAAGGATTGCGTTCTACATAAGTTGGAATTTCCCCAATGCTTGTGCAGCACTCACAACTGTGCTCGCTGAATTGATTAACTCAAAAAAGTAATGTTCAACAAACATGTCAATAGAATTATTTATTGTATTTATTCAATTTTTTATCTAATGCGCAGGAAAAATTACAAAAGCGTGCAATTTAAAAAAAATTGCAAAATGATAAAATTACAAAAAAAGAGAGCGGACAAGCATAGCGTCTAAGTTTTACCTCTGAAGCATCATTGCCAGAATCGAAGTCTTCAGCTGATAAATACAGCACTGCAAAGGTTGAGGGCTGTGGAGATTTAGAAGGGGTTGGCCATTCAACCTTACGAAAGAACATATTAATGGATGACTGGACAGTGGCTTTTTTCTTTTCATTGTAGATTTCTTTGCAGCAAGCAAGTATATCATGCATCCCTCTGTTAACTTTTAAGAATCATTCGCCGTCAGGATCCATCTTCTCAAACTTCACCATTGCCGATGCAATTTCACGAAATGGCAATCCATTGCCATCTCTCTGGTGTAAAGCATCTTGGCTCCTAATTTTGTTCATCTTTAGTTTCGTCAGCATTTTCTTCTTTCACTATCGCTGCCTGCAAGTCAATAAGTTCTTTGTTAGATAATTCCTTCTCTTCTTCCTCTATTAACTCCTCCACGTCTTTGGCATCAACCTCCAACTGAAGTAGCTCTGCAACGTTTACAATCTTATCTGTAACCTCTTCACATGATTCGCCTTTTTCAAATCTTTCGAAGCCTTTTATGTGCCGGGGAGATATTTTCTTCCATGTGCCATTTAAACAACTTTTAGTAATTTCGGCCCAGGCTTTATTAATGTTTAATATGGTGTGGTAAATATTGTAAGATTTCCAAGTCTCTTAACATAAAATTTTTCTCATCATCTACTGCAGACAATGCCTGAGCAAATGTTGTGCATAAATAGTATGCTTTTAAATTCGAAATAACACCCTAATCCATAGGTTGGATGAGTGAAGTCGCGTTTGGCAATAGAAATATGATTCTCACATTTGTAGTGAAATCATCTAGATGCATAGGATGTCCAGGAGTATTATCTAATAGAAGCAAAATGTTAAAAGGAACGGCGTTGTCTACAATATTTTTCAACCTCGGGAATGAAGCAGCATTTAAACCAATTCTTAAAGCGAGATACTGTTATTCATGCTCTCTGGTTCGATCAGAAATGCACGGGTAGGTGGCTTTACCGATGCCCTTAAATGCGAGGATTTCCAGAATGGTACACAAGCAGTGGTTTTAATCTGTAATCTCCCACTAAATTAGCCCCAAGCAAGAGCATGGCCCTATATTTTGACCCCTTGAAACCTGGTATTGCATTTTCCTATTTAGCAATGTATATTTGATCCAGCATTTTTTTCCCAATACACAGCAGCCTCGTCAACATTAAAAATTTCCTGCATGGAATAGCCGCCTTCATCAATAATTTTTTCCACCACATCACAAAATTTCTCTGCAGCTGCAGAATCGGCACTGGCAACTTTACCGCATACTTTAAAGTTGTGTAAACCAGCACAATGCTTGAACCTATTAAACCACCCATTGCTTGCCACGAACTTGGCTTGGGGTTCACTGTACTTATCCTTAATATCTTTATAAATACTTGTTGCTTTTACTTGAATGGTCATTAGACTCAGGGGCACTTGCTTCCGAACCTGATTTTCCATCCATATTATTAATAGCTGTTTCATCTTCGATATAGCACCAGAAAACTGTTTGTGATCACTGTTGACTTAAGTGCGTTGATCAATGGCGTAGCTACCATGTAGGCAGGCAAGGCAATTGCCTCCACTCCCGGGCCCTTTAGTGTCCTAGCATCTTTGGCTGTCTGCTATTTTTGCAATTTTCATTAATTAAGTAGGAGCCTGAACATGTTCTTTGCCTCTGGGCCCGAAAAAGGGTACTGGCTACTGGCATTGATCCTTTGACATGTTCTTTTATACATGCACTGTCCTTTAAAATAGTATTCACTGTTGAAGAAGCGAGACCTAATTCCCTTGCAATAGATGACAAACTTTGTCTAGCTTCGTACTTCTTAATCATTTTTATCTTCATTTCTAAATCAATTTTGTTTCATTTTCTGGCACTACCACCAACTTGCACTTTGCGTTGGTCGCTTTCCCTTCGTCATTGTAATAAGTAAATAGGAATTAGCATTAGCATTAGTAGAGGCATTTGATGCAAGAAAGCAAGCTTATGCAGCATCAGCCAGAAAAAAAAAAAAAAAAAAAAAAACCCACTTCCACTTCACCCCTCTGTTCGTTCAAAATACCTGTCCAGCTGAGCCTTAAACTTATTTAGGCTATCAACCTCCACCACAAGGGATGGCAGTCTGTTCCACCAACCAACCACCCGCTGGCTAAAGGCAAATTTCCGCACATCTATCCTACATCTGTCTTTCCTCAATTTGAATTTATGCCCTCTCAGGTGATTTTTCTGAGCTAGAGGAAGAATCCCATCAGCATTGAGCATGCTTAAACCATTCAAGGCTTTATACACCTCTATCACATCACCTCGCTGGTGCCTAGTCTCCAGACACTGTAATTTGCAAAACTTAAGCCTTTCTTCGTAAGAGCACCCTTTGTTCCATTCACTAATCTTGTTGCCCTTCTCTGTACTCGTTCCAGCAGCTCTACATCCTTCTTGAAATGAGGCCTCCAGACCTGTATACAGTACTCTAGGTGTGGCCTGACCATCGCCTTATACAATGGAATAATCACCTCCTTATCCCTGCTGGAAAAATTCCTGTATATCATTGACAATACTCCATGAGCTACACTTGCAGCCCGGCTTCACTGCTCAGAGAACTTCATATCTGCCTGCACAACCACCCCCAAGTCCCTTTCATTCTCTACCACTGTCAGTGTAGTACCACAGAGTTGATACATTGCTCTGGGGTTGCTGTTTCCCATGTGTAGTACTTTACATTTGTCAATGTTAAACTTCATTTGCCACCTCTCAGCCCATCTGCTCAACCTTTCCAGATCCTGTTGCAGCAGCATAGTGTCAGTAGTGTCCTTGACAACCCTGCCAACCTTTGTATCGTCTGCAAACTTGGACATTAAGCTTGATATACCATCATCAATATCATTTATAAATACAGAAAACAATAATGGACCCAACACTGAGCCCTGAGGGACTCCACTA
Organism: Mastigoproctus giganteus; assembly: GCF_048544385.1. Taxonomy (NCBI): domain Eukaryota; kingdom Metazoa; phylum Arthropoda; class Arachnida; order Uropygi; family Thelyphonidae; genus Mastigoproctus; species Mastigoproctus giganteus. The sequence goes on from NC_143585.1 coordinate 92,033,119, forward strand.
ATAACATTAGTCCACGATGAGCAGTGTCCATTGATTACCACTCTCTGTCTTCTCCCCCTCAACCACCCCTTTATCCATAGCAGCAATTTGCCTCCAATGTCACACTGCTCCAATTTGTGCAGCAGTCTTCCATGTGCAACAGTATCAAAAGCCTTTCTAAGATCCAAGTACATAATATCAAAGTTATTCCCTGCATCCAGTTCTTTTGTGACTGCATCATAGTATCCAATCAAGTTGGTCAGGCAAGACTTCCCCTTAACAAAACCATGCTGTGTCTGAGCTATAACTGAAGTCTTGTCTAAATGATCCTGCAGTGCTTCTTTAACCAGTGCCTCCATTAATTTTCCTGGAACAGAAGTTAAGCTCACAGGTCTATAATTACTTGTGTCAGCCTTTGATCCTCCTTTGTGAATTGGGGTCACATTTGCACATTTCCAGTCTATGGGTACCTCCCCTGAGTCCAAGGAAGCTCTCATAATTATGGCTAAGGGTTCGCTTACTTCCTTTGCTGCCTCCTTTAATATAACTGGATAGATCCCATCCACCCCGGGTGCCTTTCTTGTGTTTATCTTCAACAGTTTCTCCTCCACTTTACTCCCAGTTATTTCAAGATTCTGTAGCTTACTGCTAGAGTTGAATACACCTCTGGCATTCCCCTTGCTGAATAACTCCTCATGTGTGAATGTCGATGCAAAATATTCATTTAGTTTGTTAGCTACCTGAGCAGGATCATCAACAGTTGACCCATCAATATCAAGTGGACCAATCTGATTCATCCCCTTCCTTCTAGAGTTTACATAAGTAAAGAACTCTTTGCTGTTTTTCTTTGCATCCCTTGCCAAGGATTTCTCGTAATCTGCCTTCGCCTGCCTAACCTCCTTTGTAACTTGGTTGCATATCAACTTGTATCTATCATAGGCTTCTGTGTCATGTGTTAATTTGTAAGTATCCCATGCATTTTTCTTCTCTGCCATATGCCTCATTAGTTCATCTGACATCCATTTTGGCCTAAACCTTGAACAATATTTCTTAGTTGGTATGTAAAGCCTAGTAGCTTCCAAGATAAGTTCTTTGAATGCTTCCCATTTTGAATTTGCTGTTGGTAACATCATCAGTTGGTCCCAATGTATAGAATTTAAATACTGTCTCAGTCCATCGTAGTCGCCTTTACGGAAGCAATAACCCTTCCCTTTACCCCTAATGGTAGTTACCTCTTTCAGTAAATCCCACTTCAGCACACTGTGATCACTGCCACCTAGTGGTTCATTTATCTGCAGATTCTTAATGCATGAAGAATCACTGCTGATAATCAAATCAAGAGTATTACTCCCTCTAGTTGCCTCCCGAACATGCTGATGTAGAAAACAATCATCCAATAAATCCACAAAAGCCCTGCTAGTGTGTGAGTAACCAGCCCCCAAATTCCAGTAAATATCTGGGAAATTAAAATCTCCCATTATAAGACACTCTGATTTACTGGCCCACTCTATTTCCCTGTACAGTTCCTTATTATACTCATCAGAGTCATTAGGCCTATAGCACACTCCTACTCTCAATTTTGATCTCCCAATGCTTATGTCACACCAAACTGACTCAACACTGCACTGTCCAGCGATGTCGACTGGCTTCACTTCCTTGGTTTTTATGTGTTTCTTAACTAATAGCATAACCCCTCCCCCCTTCCTATCCTGTCTATCCTTTCTGTAGACGTTGTACTCCCCAAATTGCATTTCTGCATCCCTTATATCTGTGTGACACCACATCTCTGATATCCCAACAATATCTGCCTTTGATGTTTTGAGCAATACCTCAAATTCATCAAATTTATTTACTAAACTCCTAGCATTGGTGTACACGCAAGTATACCTGCACCTGTTTCTATTCTTAGCTACCCTAACACAACCCATGTGTTTACTTGTACCGCAATGGCTCCCAGCAGTCTCTGAAATACCATGCATCTTGTTTTTCAGGCTTCTGCTCATTCTAATAGAAGCAGTGCAAGAATCTCTTTCACCTCTGCCAGTGGCTACTGTCAATCTATTGGTCTTTGTCTCCCCCCAAGCTAGCAGTTTTCCGACCCACCTAACACTGCCTCGATAGCATCAGCAAATATTCTTGCACCCTTTCTATTTAAGTGTATCCCATCCCTGTAGAAGCAATCTCTCCTGTTAACAAGTACAGTCCAGGCTGAAAAAAATTCTACCCCTTGAGCCTTGCACAATCTTTCCAGGGCCGAATTGATCGACAAGGCTCTCATCATATACTCCCTCCTATCGTGTCTGGGCAGAATTGCAGACACTTTCAAATTCAACCCTAATTCTCGGCTTTTGTTCAACAGAGAATGAAGTTTGAGAATGAATGAGAGAGAATGAATGAAGAATGTTGTTCAACAGAGAATGAATGAAGAGAAGTTTCTGAAAATTTGTTTTTTTATATGATTGAAGATTTCATTGAAGGAGAACTCATTTCACCCTAATACAGTAACGTAAAAACCCACAGAATTTCAGTTATCAGGATTATTGCAAATGCAATAAGATCAAGTTTACTACCCGTTTATAATTAGATACACTAACAGAAAAGCCCAATAAACCGGAAAGTGCAAATTATTTTTATTATTGTTTTTTGGTTGTGACCTCCAGGAATGTGCTTTAGAAAAATATCACAAAGGCGTTCAAGAATTAATTCTTATAACGAGAACATATTATAACGATGAAAGGATAGTGTAATTTCCATTATAAATATGACCTTTTAGAGAGATAAATAGCTTAGTAATATAGCAAAATTTTCAACTTCCAAGGACTTGGAACAAATTATAAAAATAAATGAAACAAAATATATATAAAAAAAAAAAAAAAACGTGTTATTGGATTCACATCACAATATTTTTGTGATACCTCCATTTATTCCTACGGTATGCAAAATACGTTTCTTCAATTTTTAAGTTTGCACCGGCCAGCAAAAACTTACATAAAGTCGAATTTGCATAACTCTAGTATTACATAAGTCGGGGGAGTTCCTGTATACATCCAATTTTTATCTAATTTCCCCTCTTGGAAATACAGTAATAGAATGTACAGTAGATACAAATGTGTACAATATTCACTTTTTCCAGTTTCCAATATGAAACTACTAGTTCTTTGAAAACCAAAAACATAATTCTTTTTGGAAACATGATCATACCCAAGGTATATCTGAAACCACAATATGAAGTGAATTATATTGAGGTTACACTATATAACTAAATCCCTGGAGAAGGAGATTTCTGCTGGAATTGAAGATTTGTTAAAATATCAAATGAAATAAGTAACTATTAAAAAACTGGTGTTTGGTCAGTGCCTAGAGTTGAAGTGTTTGTTTGTTTGTATTGAGGTTTAATGGCTATGGACTATGCGGGTCATAATGCGCCAGTTCATACGGTGTGATGTGTTTCAGGGGTGTTTACTTTTGATTTCAATTGTTCATTTTAACCTGATTTATACGTTCTTGTGTTAGTCTGTTGCTTATATTCACTTCCTTAGAGGAGGTGGTATAAATTGATAGCTCTAAGAAAGTTGAAAACATCTGTGCAGTCATGTTTATTTTTCAAGAGATCTGTTAGTGTAATGGCATCATGTGTCTTATAAATATCTTTGAAGAATTGTTTACGTTCAGTTGTATATGTAGGACAGTCTTAATATGTGCTTTACTGATTGAACGGTGGCATCATGGTGGTTCCTCTGCTCGCAACAAAAATGAGTGCATAAGATGGGTATGGCCGATTCTTAGCCTGCTGAGTGCTGTTTCTTCTTTTCTCGACCTTCGACTGCTAGAAATCCAGTTTTCAATATTCGGCTTTATTTGGTATAATTTGCTTGCAGTTTGCTGATTCCAGGTTTCTTGCCATTTCAACTGGCAAATACGCCATATCGCAGGCTTGTAATCAGAATACGGGACTGATATATCCTCTCCGATCTGTAGTACGGCTTCTTTGGCTGACTTGTCTGTTGCTTCGTTTCCCGCAATCCCTGTATGTCCTGGGATCCAGCAGAAAAAAGTATCCTGTTCATTTCTTGCGCAGTCAGTTAGTATTTGCCGTATGTGCCAAAGGATTGGGTGTTTGGATGTACCTATGTTTTGCATGGATTGTAAGGAACTCAAGGAAGCTGTATATATTACACTTCTCGTATAATGTTTATCTTGTACATGAGTTAAGGCTATTTTTATTGCATATAATTCTGCTGTGTATACACTGCACTCTTTCGGTAGCTGTTGTGTTAAAGTTATATCTGGGAATACAGCTGCTGCTCCCACTAAAGTGTCTGTTTTTGAACCATCTGTGTATATTGGAATATAGTCAGGAAATTGAATTCTGTACTCTGCATGTAACTGTTGGAAGATTGTTGAAGGTATCGCTTTTTTATTCCATTTCTGAAAGGAGAAGTCGCATATCGGGATATGCAAATCCCATGGTGGAGGAGTATGAACTGGCATGTGTGCTATTTTGTCTATATTAAGGTTATGTACTGCCAAAAAGTCTTGCATTCTAATTCCCAGGGGTCGGTTTGCTTGTTGGCGATTCTGATATATGTTTCTGCATCGTGGATCAAAGAGGGTCTCCGAGGTAGGGTGTCCAGGCATAGATTTTATTTTAAATGTATAATACAATGCGAGTTGCTGTCGCCTAAGAGTTAAAGGTGGTTCGTTGGCTTCAGCATAGAGATTATATATGGGAGAGGTACGATAAGCGCCAGTAGCTATACGCAGTGCATTGTGATGATCTGGATCCAGCCATTTCAGAGCTGTTTTCCGTGCTGAATCGTAAACTGGGGCTCCATAGTCCAATTTTGATCTAATTAGTGCTTTGTATAGGTTTAGTAAGGAATATCTGTCTGCTCCCCATGCTGTTGACGAAAGGATTTTAAGTACAGTAAACCCCTGCTATTCGCGGTATCTGTATTCGCGGTTTCGCGTATTCGCGATCGCTGATTTAATATAAAATAAAACTTTAAAAAATGTGAATTTTAAAGCGCCGTGAATAATTTCCGCCATAAAAAAACATGGGCGTGGCTAAAATTATCTTTCCCGGTCAAAACAGCGCTCAGTGGGTGGGGGAGAGGGGTGACAAAATCGTGAGCGTGGATGTTTCTCGCTAATCCTTGTTCAGTATGTGTTATGCGCTTGTCATGGAAGGTTTGGTCGTTTGATTTTAATTTATATGCTTATAAATTGAATAAATTTATCAATGTATAAATTGATATGCTTACATAAGTGATAAATCTACCGTTTTGCAGTGTAAAACAGACTTTTTCGAGTGTGTTAACAGAAGAAAGTGCCTTTATTGTGGACAAGTTCTTTTTTACCCGTACAAAAATATGCTACGAATAACAAGGGAAATGTGAAAATATCAAAGAAGGTGATGATTAGCGAATAAAATTGAGTTATTAGACAAAATTTCTAATGGTGAAAGTGTCTCTTCTGTGGCAAAACATTATAAAATCAATGAGTCAACGGTACGATCAATCAAAAAATCGGAAGAAAAAATCCGCCGTAGCGTCCGTGAAAACGCGCTAATTGCTTCAAAAATTTGCTCTGTAATTCGTGATGCTAAATTAGAAAAAATGGAAAAAGCTTTAAATCTGTGGATAGAAGACCGAACCCAAAATAAAATTCCGTTAAGTTCACTCATCATTCGTGAAAAGGCAAAACTCCTTTATCAACACTAGCGAAACTGGTGATAGCACTGGCGGGATAAGTTTTTTTGCTAGCAAAGGCGCTGGTTTGAAATTTCTAATAAATATTACATTTAATATTAAATTGTTTCTTATTTTCATTTCGATGCCATATGCTTGCATTTCACTATGTACATATAATACATACATAGACAAAAATTTAGACTAATTTTTCTTATATATTTCATACTTTGGAACGGAACCCCTTTATTACTATGGGAGCCATAACTCAGTATTCGCGTTTTCGGTATTCGCGACATTTCTCAGGAACGTAACCCCCGCGAATAGCGGGGGTTTACTGTATGTTCGTGTGTTTTGTACAGCTTTTACGCAGCTCTCGGATATGCTCCACGAATGTGAGTTTCTTATCTAAGATTAGTCCGAGAAATTTTGCCTTCGGCTGCATTGGTATATTTTTGCCTTCTAATTTTAGTTCAGGATCAGGATGGAGATTTCTTTTGTGACAAAAATGTACACATATTGTTTTTTGTGTTGACAGTCTGAAACCGTTATCTAGTGCCCACTTACTTATATTGTTGATTGTGCATTGCAATTGTCTCTCGATAGTTCTCATGTTCTGTGCCTGACCAGAGATACTAAAGTCATCAACGTAAAGTGCATGTGAAACCGAAGGAGGGAGTCGATTTGTGATCGAATTAATCTTTATGGCAAACAAAGTGGCACTCAAGACAGCCCTGTGGAACGCCTTCTTCTTGTTGGTAGATTTTAGAGAAAGAAGTTTGTACTTTGACTTGGAAGGTTCTGTTCATAAGGAAGTTCTGGATAAACACAGGGAAATTGCCCCTCAGTCCAGCATGGTGCATATCTCGCAGGATCCCATATCTCCAAGTGGTATCGTAAGCTTTTTCAATGTCAAAAAATACTGTAACCATATGTTGTGATCTGATAAATGCATTTCTGATGTTGGCTTCTATCCTGACTAGATGGTCCAGAGTAGATCTTTGATGTCTAAAACCACACTGCGTGTTTGTGTAGATGTTATTTTCCTCTAGATACCAAATCAGTCTTTTGTTTATCATTTTTTCTAATAATTTTCCTAAACAGCTGGTGAGGGCTATTGGTCGATAGTTGCATGGATTTGTCAGGTCTTTGTCAGGTTTCGGGAAAGCTAGTACTATTGCATGGCACCATATGTTTGGAAATACATTTTCTTGGAATATTCTGTTATACAGTTTCAATAAATTTTCTAATTCAGTCTTGTTAAGGTGCTTGATCATGTCGTAATGTATATCGTCTGGGCCTACTGCACTTGGCCTGGCTGTGAACAAAACTTCATGTAGTTCGTTTATTGTGAATGGTTGATTGTAGGGTTCATTATGTTTTGATTTAAATTTGATCTTATGCTTTTCTGCTTTTTCTTTTTGGATCAGAAATTCCGGATGGTATGAATCTTTCGCTGATACTTTTGCGAAGGTCTCGCCTAATGTGTTTGCAATAACAGTAGGTTCAGTCAAACTAATTCCATTGCAGATCAGTATTGGTGATGGCCTATTTCTATATTTACCTGTCATTTTTCTTATTTTATTCCAGACTATATGTTCATTTGTTTTTTTGTTTATTGTAGATGTGAATTTTATCCATGCTGCTTTTCGACTCTGCTTCCTGGTAAATCGCGCTATGGCACGCATTCTTTTGAACTGAATCAGATTTTCTGTTGTGGGATACCTGAATAAACGGCTCCATGCCCTATTCTGTTGTTTTCTTGTTTCAGTGCAGTCATCATTCCACCATGTTGCACTAATGACATTAAGAGTAGGAGACCAGCGGAATTACTTAACAAGGACAGGTCACTGTTGAAAAAAAGCCGTGAAGTAGAGTTAAATTTGAAAGTGTCTGCAATTCTGCCCAGACACGATAGGAGGGAGTATATGATGAGAGCCTTGTCGATCAATTCGGCCCTGGAAAGATTGTGCAAGGCTCAAGGGGTAGAATTTTTTTCAGCCTGGAATGTACTTGTTAACAGGAGAGATTGCTTCTACAGGGATGGGATACACTTAAATAGAAAGGGTGCAAGAATATTTGCTGATGCTATCGAGGCAGTGTTAGGTGGGTCGGAAAACTGCTAGCTTGGGGGGAGACAAAGACTAATGGATTAACAGTAGCCACTGGCAGAGGTGAAAGAGATTCTTGCACTGCTTCTATTGGAATGAGCAGAAGCCTGAAAAACAAGATGCAGGATGTTTCAGAGACTGCTGGAAGTCATTGTGATACAAGTAAACACATGGGTTGTGTTAGGGTAGCTAAGAATAGGAACAAGTGCAGGTATACTTGCGTGTACACCAATGCTAGGAGTTTAGTAAATAAATTTGATGAATTTGAGGTATTGCTCAAAACATCAAAGGCAGATATTGTTGGGATATCAGAGACGTGGTGTCACACAGATATAAGGAATGCAGAACTGGAATTTGGGGAGTACAATGTTTATAGAAAGGATAGACAGGACAGGAGGGGAGGAGGGGTTATGCTATTAGTTAAAAAACACATAAAATCCAAGGAAGTGAAGCCAGTCGACATTGATGGACAGGGCAGTGTCGAGTCAGTTTGGTGTGACATAAACATAGGTAAATCAAAATTGAGAGTATGAGTGTGCTATAGGCCTAATGACTCTGATGAGTATAATAAGATACTGTACAGGGAAATAGAATGGGCCAGTAAATCAGAGAGTCTTATAATGGGGGATTTTAATTTCCCAGATATTGACTGGAATTTGTGGGTTGGTCACTCACACACTAGCAGGGCTTTTGTGGATTTATTGGATGATTTTTTTCTACACCAGCATGTTCGGGAGGCAACTAGAGGGAGTAATACTCTTGATCTGATTATCAGTAGTGATTCTTCATGCATTAGGAATCTGCAGATAAAGGAACCACTGGGTGGCAGTGATCACAGTGTGCTGAAGTGGGATTTACTCAAGGAGGTAACTACCATCAGAGGCAAAGGGAAGGGTTTTTGCTTTCGTAAAGGCGACTATGATGGTCTGAGACAGTATTTAAATTCTATACAGTGGGACCAACTGATGATGTTACCAACAGCAAATTCAAAATGGGAAGCATTCAAGGAACTAATCTTGGAAGCTACCAGGCTTTACATACCAACCAAGAAATATTGTTCAAGGTTCAGGCCTAAATGGTTGTCAGATGAACTAATGAGACATATGGCAGAGAAGAAAAATGCATGGGATACATACAAATTAATGGGTGACATGGAAGCCTATGATAGATATAAGTTGGTCTGTAACCAAGTCACAAAGGAGATTAGGCAGGCAAAGGCAGATTATGAGAAATCCTTGGCAAAGGACGCAAAGAAAAACAGAAAAGAGTTCTTTACCTATTTAAACTCAAGAAGGAAAGGGATGAATCAGATTGGTCCACTGGATGTTGATGGTTCAACAGTTGAGGATCCTGCTCAGGTGGCTAACAATCTAAATGAGTATTTTGCATCTACATTCACACATGAGGAGTTATTCAGGAAGGGGAATGTCGTAGGTGAAGTAAACATTGGCAGTGAGCTAGATTATTTTCTAATAACTGAGAGGAAAGTGGAGGAGAAATTGCTGAGTATAAACATAAAAAAGGCACCAGGGGTGGATGGGATCTATCCAGTTATATTAAAGGAGGCAGCAAAGGAAGTAAGCAAACCCCTAGCCATAATTATGAGAGCTTCTTTGGACTCAGGGGAGGTACCCATGGACTGGAGATGTGCAAATGTAACCCCAATTCACAAAGGAGGATCAAAGGCTGACACAAGTAATTATAGACCTGTTAGTTTAACTTCGGTTCCAGGAAAATTAATGGTGGCATTGGTTAAAGAAGCACTGCAGGATCATCTGGACAAGAATTCAGTTATAGCTCAGACACAGCATGGTTTTGTTAAGGGCAGGTCTTGTCTGACCAATTTGATTGGATACTATGATGTAGTCACAAAAGAACTGGATGCAGGGAATAACTTTGATATTATATATCTGGATCTTAGAAAGGCTTTTGATACTGTTGCACATGGAAGACTGCTGCACAAATTGGAGAAGTGTGGCATTGGAGGCAAATTGCTGCTATGGATAAAGGGATGGTTGAGTGGCAGAAGACAGAGAGTGGTAATCAATGGACACTGCTCAACATGGACTAATGTTATTAGTGGAGTTCCTCAGGGTTCAGTGTTGGGTCCATTGTTGTTTTCTGTATTTATAAATGATATTGATGATGGTGTATCAGGCTTAATGTCCAAGTTTGCTGACGATACCAAGGTTGGCAGGGTTGTTAAGGACACTACTGATACTATGCTGCTGCAACAGGATCTGGAAAGGTTGAGCAGATGGTCTGAGAGGTGGAATATGAAGTTTAACATTGACAAATGTAAAGTACTACATATGGGAAACAGTAACCCCAGATCAACGTATCAACTCTGCGGTACTACGCTGACAGTGGTAGAGAATGAAAAGGACCTGGGCGTAATTGTGCAGGCAGATATGAAGTTCTCTGAGCAGTGCAGACGAGCTGCAAGAGTAGCTCATGGTGTCTTGTCAATGATATACAGGAATAAGGATGTGATTATTCCCTTGTATAAGGCATTGGTCAGGCCACACCTTGAGTACTGTATACAGGTCTGGAGGCCTCATTTCAAGAAGGATGTAGAGCTGCTGGAACGAGTACAGAGAAGGGCAACAAGATTAGTGAATGGAACAAAGGGTTGCTCTTACGAAGAAAGGCTTAAGTTTTGCAAATTACAGAGCCTGGAGACTAGGCATCGGCGAGGTGATCTGATAGAGGTGTATAAGGCTTTGAATGGCTTGAGCATGCTCAATGCCGATGGGATTCTTCCTCTTGCTCAGAATAATCACCTGAGAGGGCATAAATTCAAATTGAGGAAGGACGGATGTCGGATAGATGTGCGGAAATTTGCCTTTAGCCAGCGGGCAGTTGGTTTGTGGAATAGACTCCCATCGCTTGTTGTAGTTGATAGCCTAAATAAATTTAAGGCTCAGCTGGACAGGTATTTCGAACGAACGGAGGGGTGAAATGGGAGTAGTGGTTGGTTTTTTTTTTTTTTTTTTGGCTGATGCTGAATAAGCTTGCTTTCTTGCATCATATGCCTCTACTAATGCTAATGCTAATGTTTTCGGACGGTTTGGAAAACGTGATGAAGTCTTAGGGATTGTTAGCTTGCCTGCGTTTTGTATGGTTTCTGTGACATGTGCTAGTGCAACAACTACTGTTTCCTGCTCAATGATATTGGTGTTGAAAACTGCTTTCCTCCCGAATGGAATGCTTCCCAATTAGCTTTTTCTATTTTCCAACGAGGAGTCCTGCTGGTGTGATATGGATATTCACTGACCAGTGTGGAAATTACTGGATAATGATCACTCCCAAGAGGGAGTGATCATTATCCAGTATGATATGTAGAACACTTCCATATAACTCTCCAGAAATTAAAACAAATAAAACATTAATGCAAAATAATTTAAATAAATTTAAAACAATTAAATAATTAAAAATTAATTACCAAAAAGTTTAACATAAATATGAAAAACACTTTCCCTTCGTGAAGTTGACAATGCTTTGTGACTGTATGTCGTGATCACAGGAATGAAAATTACCACATATCTGTGGGCATGCATCTTAAACAGAGATTATTAGTCTTTACACATGCATGTAAAAGAACACGAATCGGAGATTAGATATGGCCAGCAAACATTAATAGAATTGTCATGAAATTTCAACGGTTTCTGAAATTAATAGTTTTGTATGGTTTCATTGGACGCTAAGTATTTTGGCCTCGTCAAATAAAAATGTATGTTTTTCATTAACGGCATGAAAGGCTAATTCTGACGCTGCTGAACGAGAAGCACAAACTGAGGACACATGCTGTTCAATGAAAATTCAGAGGAAACAGTGTGGAACCTTGGCAAGACGAGTCACAATCACCGCAAGAAATGTTGTATACCAGGTCATTTATTTGTGTTGCAAAAGAGGAAAGAAATGAGCGATTGTTCAGTATAGCGTGTAATTTTCATATTGGTCTGACTACAATCTTAAATTCGGTATCTTTAAAGAATGTGTTAAGCTGTTTGTGCCAATATTCAATGCATAGAACAGAATTAAAGTATTTTTTGATGCTACTATTGTTGGTTGGTGCAGTTTCTTTTGTCTCCTATCCTTAGCTTGTACCCTAAGGATAGGAGACATTCGATTTATAGTCGCAAGGGGTAACCCCTGTTTAAGAATCTGCTGGTTAATATCTGTATTTCTGAGTCTAAAGCAGATTCCGTCATTGAATATTTGTAGGCATTAAGAATTGATTAAATTGTGATAGGGAACGGGTGATAGCTGTTATAATGCAGAAGCATACTGGTGTTTGTTGGTTTATGATAGATGTTAAATTGGATTTTATTGGAGTCCCGAGTAAGCGTGAAACTTAGATAATTTAATGACTTAATATCCGTATTTTCCCTTTCTAATGTAAAATTGAGTCTGGAATGAATATTATTAAACGAATGTAAAATGTCTTGGACAGTGCTACTATCAGTAATAACGAGACCATTGTTAATTAAAAATTCATTTTTAATTATTTTTTAAATTGTGTTCAATTGATTTTTTTAATTGTTTTTAATTTATTTTAATTATTTTGCATTAATATTTTATTTGTTTTAATTTCTGGAGAGTGTTATACAGAAGTGTTCTACATATCATATTGGTAAACTTCTCTTATTCTTTTACAAATAGGTTAATTGATGAATAGCAATATCATTTCTCAAGTGAGCAATAAGCCCAAGCCTGTCACTATCAATGGAGAAAGTTTTCACATAACAAAACAAAAAAACAATGCAGTGGAGCATTTTTATATCAAGCTATTTCAACACCTGCAATGAAATATAACTCCATTCTTTTACTTTATTAATAATATAAGTACATTAAAATAAAATAAAAAATCCACAGTCTATAGCATTCAAGCATGTAGCTTTAATGCATTATTTTATATTTATACTGTAAATACATTTTTATTACATTATTATATTTTATTTATTATTTTATTGTAAATTTTACTGTTTTAATGAATAATTTCAAATCCATTTTAGTTTTATTACTCTGAGAAGAATGGTTGGTACAAGAGACCTGACCATATTTTCTTCCATATGTCTAGTAATTTTAATCAATACTTCAATCACCACTTCTTGCTTATGAACTAAATTCATCTTAAACACAATAAAAAACGAAGCCAATTTGTTTTAATATTATATAAAAACAAGCTGGAGAATTATTCGATCCTCCCAACTTTTATTTTTGGAAATAATACTATGTGTGACATACTATTTATCTAATTACTTCATAAAATAACCCATGCATTATACATATTTATAATTACAAAAATAAAACAAAAAGATAATAACAGTGTGCAGTCCTGGTCCAGATCAACAACAGCAAGACTTTAATAGTCATTAAATTCAGTAATAATTTTTTATTACCTGGATTTCAAATACCTGAAAAAAAAAAAATAATAATAATAAATAAAAATTATAGGATTGCAAATAAAATTTCATTCCACAACCATGATCCCGCTGACTTTTATTTTCCCAATTATGCCATCAGAATACAGCAATCCTAATAATTCAAGAGAGCATTTATGAATAAATTTGATAGAATTATATAAGTAAATCCACAGAAAATCACAATTATAAAACAAGTGACACCTGCTAAAGTCAGAAACAAAATTTATCCTCAAATTGAAATTAGACAACAGAACTCCTATTAGAGAATTTCTGAATAGCCCACTAACTGGTGTTTATTCAAAAACCTAAAAGCCTATGAATTCCTACAATAGATAATATTTGATATTCTTACTCAACTGCTTCGGTTTTACTATCTTCCAAAGTATTTAACAAATTACTAGGATACAACAGCTGCTCTTCAGTTACAACTTCTAAGATCCCATGGCTATTATGATCATCAGGATTCTCTGGAGGACACAATATCCCACAAATTTTACACACATATCGTTCATTGAGTGGGAGATTCAAGAAGTCTTTCAGTCTCTTATGATACTGCTGTGAAGAAAACTGGGGGCGTTTGCTTTCTATCAACGCTGTCCACACTTGTTGTCTAGTATCAGACATCTTATCATTAGCCCATAGGAAAAAACCACATGCTTTTCTGTCTCTGCAAGCTGAACAGGCATAAAACTGTCTACCACTTTTTTTCCCATCACTTCTATATCTTTCAAACAGAAGAGTTGGACCTGAAAGGCAAAAAAATTATAAAATATTATAAATAGTTTAACAAAAGGAGGTGTGTGAAAAATATATTAGATATATGCAGTTAGTCTTAAGCATATTCGTTTTGAGAGATGATGTCAGTGAATATATTTCTGATGAAAACGCCTAATTGACATGAGTCAAACATTGATTTTGAAAAATGAATGGACAAAAACTGGTGTATTTTTGCTGTGATAAACTGGATACGGATAAAAATATGATACAGAGAATTAATAATATCAAATTTATTATTTACTTGATGTAAATAACAAATTATTTATATTTGTGTAAACATGTCTGTTTATGTATTCCTAGATGTAAAAAACAAAGTCACTTCTATAAGAGATAAGCATAAATTCAAATTGAGGAAGGACAGTTGTAGAATAGATGTGTGGAAAGTTTCCTTTAGCCAGCGGGTGGTTAATTGCTGGAACAAACTTCCATCTGTCGTGGAAGTTGTTAGCTTAAATAAATTCAAGGAGGAACTGGACAAACATTTAGAGGGAATGGTCATGTGATTTTTTTTTTTTTTTTGGCTGATGCTATGCTTTCTTTCTTGCATCACATGCCTTGGATGGCATTGTAAATGGATGGCCAGTGCTCAAAACAGAAGGAACTGGAAAGTTGCTGGAGAGGCCTTCATCCTGCAGTGGATTGAAAATGGCTGATGATGATCACATGCCTTTATTACTATATTCTGTATATTTGGGATCAATAGAGAGATATCTCAAATTTTTAATAAAATATGGCAAAGAATTACTTTAGAAATCAATCTGCATCTGAATGGACAGAATGGCTTGAAAGTGTGAAATAGGAAAAAAAAACACGAGGGTAAAAAATGACTACATGCAACACAGATTGTTTGCCCTATGCTGTGCAATCTGATGCCAAATTATATGTAATATACTCTCTTCAGGTAAGATGAAAAAGAACACCATCCATTTATCTGGCTTTACTGCCCATGATTATCAGCTTGTTTAATGTACAGAATGAAAACTTGTTACAGAAATAGCTATTGTGATTTGATTGGAAGAAGGCAGGCAGTATTTGGAATATTCCTATAACTGTATTTACAAAAAAGACTGATAATTATGGTAATCTACTGTTTTTACAAAGAGCTTGCACTGATATGCACACAACTTAAAAAAAAAAAAAAAAAAAAAAAAAAAAAAACTGTTGAATGTTACCTTTTCCTTTCATGTGAATTGTAGAAAATGTAGTAACTTGCCATTTTCATGCTTTTTTTTTTTATCAGATTTATTTAGGAGTTATTTTAATTAAATTAAAAATGTAAGTTCAAATTTTCTATAATTTTTTTTTCATTTAAATTGTTTACCAAGTTCATACTAAATTATATTATTAAACATTTTTCTTACTCTGAAGAATTAAAAGAAAAAAAAAAAAACTTGGAATGATACTTATTTAATATAACCAAAACCACTGTATAAAATCACTAAAGTAAATCATAAAATGAAATAAAGATCAGAAATAGAACTGTTAAAATCTGATAGACTTTATGGATGCAAGTGATAAAACACACTCTGAATACATCATGACATACTGTCTGTTTGCTATCGTTATGAAGAGTAACATATTCTCATAGTCAGTGTATCTTTACACCCAGCACAGCATATTAGTGCTTTAAGTGGCCAATAAGAGACAAATGACGTTAGGCTCCTAACACTAACTGAGGTTGACATTGTTGTTGTTTCCTTTGGCAAATGTCAAAGGAAAAAACACACTAGAAATTTTTTTGATTGTTAAACAAATTTTTCAGTTTTTATATATCTTTCTCTGACATCACTTCTGTCTGTATACATAAAGTTCATTTGTTGTGCCTAATGCTGGTATCCTCTATGTCATTTGGATATTTAATAGCATCCTCACAGTTTGAACAGTGTTTTAAATTTATACCCATCCTGTGTATAAATTTAAAACACAGTTTCCAAAAACCTGCTAATTTCTCTGATAAAAACATTTTGAATTTAATTTATTTTTTGCCAATCTTTTGTTTGAAAACAACACAAGACGACAACAACAACCAATATAGTGTGCAACACTAGCATGCAGTGCAACCACGTGGTTGCCACCATATGTTCACTATTCTCTGAAGTGTGCAGGTTCTGTAGATTTAAAGACACCAAAACTAGTATTAACATTGTTAATGAGGGTAAGCATTAAGCTGTTGAAAGCTTTAAATTGTGTTTATTTTTATTTGTATTTCTTATTATTAGTTTATAACTATTCTAGATCTAGTTTTTATTTTGAAGTCATTCTATTTAGTATGATTTTAGTTGTATTAAATGAGTGTTATTCCATGTTTATTTTTGTATTCTTTAGTTTGGTAAGAGTAAACAAGAAATAGTTATAGATCACTCACATGATATCCAATTGTTCTTTTGTAGAATAAGATATAATTTATAGTCGGTCTTATAACTGTTTCATGAACAGATCAGTTAACAGTATATAATATATTTCTAAAATTCACTTGTTATCCTGAATTCAAATATTTAATTGGTACTAGCATTTAAAAAAACTTGTTCAGAGCTCAGTGTTTAAGAATAGGCTCTCATCTTTTAACTCTTGCTTGTATGGCTGTGATGGGAATTGTACGCTGATCCAAACCTCTTCCACCTTCCCCTTTACAACAATAAAATACAGAGTACAGGCAGTTCTCGCTTTACGAGTTCTTTTTTTCAAGTATCAATAAAATCGAAAATATGAATATTAATTGCAATAAATAAATGTTAAACATGCATAAATACAGTATTTCAAAGCCACCTGCATAGCTATACTGTACTACTTAATATTGTAAAGCTATGCGTACAACTGTACATTTGTTTGTTTGTTCAGACAGATGAGAGCGCCTCACTAACTCACATAACAAAAAGCAAACCCATGCTGACGTTACAAAGAGTGGTAGTGTTGCTCTTCATTTTTGCTAGCTCATCTTATTTCATATTTATCCCCTTTATTAATACTGTACAGTATGTCAAAACAAAGTAATACTACGGAGAGTGATATTAATAAAAAGAAACAGTGAAGAGGAATAACATTAGAAACAAAATATGAGATCATAAGCAAACGTGATCTCATTTTTTTTCATCATCATTAGTCGATGATGATGAAGAATAAACATCCTTTAACGTTTGTATGACAAAAATAATTTCTTAATTATTATTATAAATTGCTTGATTTTAAGGCTGTTTTCTTTCTTTCTTTCTTTCTTTTTTTTTTTGATAAATCATTGTTTAAGCATAAACTATTGTTTTGTTGACCTTTATTTAATATTACTATCGTCAAGTTTTATTGTTGAAAACGTAACCCCTGTTTTTAACATTACATCTATGGGAAATGTATTTCCACTTTACGAGCGCGCGCTAGGAACAAATTAACTTGTAGAGTCGAGAACTACCTGTATTTATTATTTTATTTCATGCTTTATAAAACAATTAGTAGAGTACACAATGATGTTATCTACTTTTGTGTTTGGGAGTTCATCATGACCATCTACATGACCTATAGCTCATAAATTATGGAATGTCAGATTCCAGTATTATCCAAAATGAATCAGCATGCTGTTTTTTTTTCTTTTTTTTTGCAGGCAGTTTATGGAAAATCATTTGTTTTAAAAACATCTGCAGTATAGGCAATTTTTCAGTGTTTATCAACTGTCAACCCTGAATACTGAACTAATGTACTCAAAACTGTTACAAGAGATGCAATGAGGAAAAGGATTGAAGCACTTCCCACATAACCTGGATTCCCCATGTGATTTCTATATCTTCTCTCTAAAAAGGCACTGAATGTTGATTCCATTTAGCTGAAGTACAACAGGCTGAACTTCAGCTGCTGATGATTCTATAATTGATTCCATCAGCAGCTGAAGTAAATTCTATAGGGAAAGGTGTACTACATTTGATGACAATGAAATATATGTAATAATTCTAAAGATGAGCGTACAGTTTAATTGGCATAAGTTAGTGCCCTGATTGGGTTTCCCTTGTAACTAATATATGCAAGTCCAGATATACTCAATTATGCCTGAATACACCTTTCAGCAGCTCTTTCTCCAAGAATAAATATATATTGATCAAAATAATTAGAAGGATTATGGAATGAGCAAACAATTTGTGTAAACATGATCGTCAGACATAAAATATGTAATAAAATATTAACCGAAATGCTGATATGTGATGACACCTTTTTTACATTTATTACCAATTTATCACAACTGAATTACAATTTATTTGTATGCAGCATTTAAAAGCAATAAAACTGCTTAACGATCATTTTACTACTCCATGTCTCGCCATGTCTTGATTAAATTCAGGAATTTGGATTTGCTTTCAGCAGCCTACACTCGCACCTGTCGTTGACTGTCTGTTATACATGTGGAACAAACCATGCACAGACCTTTGTTTTCTTCAAATCCTGGATTATTATTTGTAAAATGGTTCCTTACTTAGGCACAGATCTTATGAAATCATTTGGAGCATTGTGCATGGTTATTGATAATGATTTCCCCCTCCTTTTCAGTTAACTCTGGAGTTTGAACCATTTTTTCTGGGGGGGCAGATGTTTGCTGCTTTCTAGTGATTCTCTTTCAGGGGCAAAACATTTATGCTACTTGAATGTGTTGACAGTTCTTTCCATATACAGTCGGACCTCTCTTTAATGAACTTCCATATAGTGAATTTTTCTCTGTAGCGAACATTTTTGATTTCCCCTCGGTCATTACATTGAAGCAAATTTCCATAAAAAGAACTGATTTCAAGAGACCTGGGTACACATTGTTCACACCTTTGGCCTTTAGGCAATAGAGCTGATGATGTGGAAAGCACAAATTAAGAGCTAAAAGGATTAAGAATTAATCACTTTAGCTTTTAATAGCTAAAGGGGTTAATTTTTAAGAGCATTTCACAATTTAGTGTTGCCCGTAAAGCATTTACTGTACCAAGAAGTCGCACTGGTCAACTGCTATTTATGTGTCCACAGTCATTGGAAAAAATTAAGGAATATTCCCGACACGGAAGTTGGCTCTGGTCAGCCTGTTTTCTATTGTAAGGACCCTATTAGAGAATTAGGGTGATTTTCCTTTATCCTGGAAATTCATCTGTTGTTTTGCAGAAATGAGTCATCCACACCTTCACTAAATTTCACCTGTCTCTGTATGGTAGGTATAAGTTGTCCCTAAATCAGTTTTGTTTTAGCTGCTGTGCAAGCAACCTTCCAGCATCTAAGAGAAAATCCTTGAGTGTAGTGGAAAAAGTGGAAGTGCATAACAGTGTAGATTGTGGCATTAAGAAAATAGAAATCGTTTTAAAATTTGGTGTCCCAGTAGTTTGTCAACCATTCTGAAAAATTGTTTTGTTTCTCAAACTGTTTGAGGAAACGGGACCCAGTCGGAAGCGTGCGAAATTATGCCTGTATGAAGATGCAGATGAAGCTGTTTTTAAGTAGGTGAAGTTTGTTCGAGACCAAAACTGCCGATATCAAGGCCATTAATAAAAGAAAAGGCTATGGAGTACGCATCTTTTCTTGGGCATAAAACTTTCCAAGCCAGTTTTGGTTGGCTGTACAAATTTAAAAAGTGTCATGGCTTACTCGAAAAAGTTATTTGTGGTGAAAAGTGGGGTTGCAATTGAAGAAGACTAACCATTGGAAAAACAATTTTGAAAAAAAATTACGGAGGGCTACAAGCTCAAAGACATATTCAACGTTGATGAAACAGGTCTATTTTTTAAATGTTTGCCGAACAAGACAATGATTTTTAAAGATGATAAATGTGTAAGTGGTAAAAATAGTAAGGAGAGAATTAGTCTTTGTTGGTGCAAATATGGCTGGTAATGAAAAATTGAAGCTTTTGGTGATAGGCAAAAGTAAACAACCCCAATGTTTCAAAGGAGTAATTTCAAATTTCAAAGGAGTCATTAGAGTTGGATTACAACTACAACAAAAAAACTTGGATGACAAGTGAAATTTTTAAACAGTGGATTTTAAAATTCGATAGAAAGATGATGAAAGAAAACAGAAAAATTGCTTTGATTGTCACCAACTGCCCTGCCCACCTTCACTCAGTAATTTCGAAACTTACAAGCGTGAAGCTTGTTTTCTTCCCTCCAAATACCCCAGTTAAACTGCAGCCAATGGACCATGGCATTTGAAAATGCACCACCGAAGGCACATACTGAAAAAAATTATACTGAGAATAGAAACCAACCAACCTATAGATTCTGTTATAGATTTGTGGATGTGCATTCAGAATTGGCGAAAGTGTGGAGTCAAGATGTGATGGAAATGCCGATTAAGAATTGTTTTGCAAAAGCAGGTTTTGCTAAAATGTCAATTAACAGTGATGAGAGGGTAGGACACAGTACTGAGCAATCTTGGGAAGAACTCTAAGCGAGAGGTTTGATCAGTGGAGAAATTGTTCTTGATGAATTTTTAGGAGTTGATAATGATGTCATAATAGCTGAATATCCAAGTGACTCCAACATTTTGGAGAGTATTCAAAGAACTAGTGAGAATATCGATGATGAGTTGTATGAAATTGAGGGCAACAAAGCAATATTAAATCTTCCAAACACAAAATGTTGGCAGCATTTGAAACTTTGCGTCGAGGCCTTCAGTGTGAAGAATATATATTTGAGTGCTTAAACAAATGATGTACAGTAAAATCCTGTATATAATATATAATATCTGTGTAAAAACACCATAGATAACTCTTAAAGGAAAAACTACGATAGTGTAAAGGGTATAAACACGAGGCAGTGTTAGGTGGGTCGGAAAACTGCTAGCTTGGGGGGAGACAAAGACAAATAGATTGACAGTAGCCACTGGCAGAGGTGAAAGAGATTCTTGCACTGCTTCTATTAGAATGAGCAGAAGCCTGAAAAACAAGATGCATGGTATTTCAGAGACTGCTGGGAGCCAGTGCGGTACAAGTAAACACATGGGTTGTGTTAGGGTAGCTAAGAATAGAAACAGGTGCAGGTATACTTGCGTGTACACCAATGCTAGGAGTTTAGTAAATAAATTTGATGAATTTGAGGTATTGCTCAAAACATCGAAGGCAGATATTGTTGGGATATCAGAGACGTGGTGTCACACAGATATAAGGGATGCAGAACTGCAATTTGGGGAGTACAACGTCTACAGAAAGGATAGACAGGATAGGAAGGGGGGAGGGTTATGCTATTAGTTAAGAAACACATAAAAACCAAGGAAGTGAAGCCAGTCGACATCGCTGGACAGTGCAGTGTGGAGTCAGTTTGGTGTGACATAAACATTGGGAGATCAAAATTGAGAGTAGGAGTGTGCTATAGGCCTAATGACTCTGATGAGTATAATAAGGAACTGTACAGGGAAATAGAGTGGGCCAGTAAATCAGAGTGTCTTATAATGGGAGATTTTAATTTCCCAGATATTGACTGGAATTTCGGGGCTGGTTACTCACACATTAGCAGGGCTTTTGTGGATTTATTGGATGATTGTTTTCTACATCAGCATGTTCGGGAGGCAACTAGAGGGAGTAATACTCTTGATTTGATTATCAGCAATGATTCTTCATGCATTAAGAATCTGCAGATAAATGAACCACTAGGTGGCAGTGATCAGTGTGCTGAAGTGGGATTTACTCAAAGAGGTAACTACCATTAGGGGTAAAGGGAAGGGTTATTGCTTCCGTAAAGGCGACTACGATGGACTGAGACAGTATTTAAATTCTATACAGTGGGACCAACTGATGATGTTACCAACAGCAAATTCAAAATGGGAAGCATTCACAGAACTTATCTTGGAAGCTACTGGGCTTTACATACCAACTAAGAAATATTGTTCAAGGTTTAGGCCAAAATGGATGTCAGATGAACTAATGAGGCATATGGCAGAGAAGAAAAATGCATGGGATACATACAAATTAACACATGACACAGAAGCCTATGATAGATACAAGTTGAGATGCAACCAAGTTACAAAGGAGGTTAGGCAGGCGAAGGCAGATTACGAGAAATCCTTGGCAAGGGATGCAAAGAAAAACAGCAAAGAGTTCTTTACTTATGTAAACTCTAGAAGGAAGGGGATGAATCAGATTGGTCCACTTGATATTGATGGGTCAACTGTTGATGATCCTGCTCAGGTAGCTAACAAACTAAATGAATATTTTGCATCGACATTCACACATGAGGAGTTATTCAGCGAGGGGAATGCCAGAGGTGTATTCAACTCTAGCAGTAAGCTACAGAATCTTGAAATAACTGGGAGTAAAGTGGAGGAGAAACTGTTGAAGATAAACACAAGAAAGGCACCCGGGGTGGATGGGATCTATCCAGTTATATTAAAGGAGGCAGCAAAGGAAGTAAGCAAACCCTTAGCCATAATTATGAGAGCTTTCTTGGACTCAGGGGAGGTACCCATAGACTGGAAATGTGCAAATGTGACCCCAATTCACAAAGGAGGATCAAAGGCTGACACAAGTAATTATAGACCTGTGAGCTTAACTTCTGTTCCAGGAAAATTAATGGAGGCACTGGTTAAAGAAGCACTGCAGGATCATTTAGACAAGACTTCAGTTATAGCTCAGACACAGCATGGTTTTGTTAAGGGGAAGTCTTGCCTGACCAACTTGATTGGATACTATGATGCAGTCACAAAAGAACTGGATGCAGGGAATAACTTTGATATTATATACTTGGATCTTAGAAAGGCTTTTGATACTGTTGCACATGGAAGACTGCTACACAAATTGGAGCAGTGCGACATTGGAGGCAAATTGCTGCTATGGATAAAGGGGTGGTTGAGGGGGAGAAGACAGAGAGTGGTAATCAATGGACACTGCTCATCGTGGACTGATGTTATTAGTGGAGTCCCTCAGGGCTCAGTGTTGGGTCCATTATTGTTTTCTGTATTTATAAATGATATTGATGATGGTATATCGGGCTTAATGTCCAAGTTTGCAGACGATACAGAGGTTGGCAGGGTTGTCAAGGACACTACTGACACTATGCTGCTGCAACAGGATCTGGAAAGGTTGAGCAGATGGGCTGAGAGGTGGCAAATGAAGTTTAACATTGACAAATGTAAAGTACTACACATGGGAAACAGCAACCCCAGAGCAACGTATCAACTCTGTGGTACTACACTGACAGTGGTAGAGAATGAAAGGGACTTGGGGGTGGTTGTGCAGGCAGATATGAAGTTCTCTGAGCAGTGCAGACGGGCTGCAAGAGTAGCTCATGGAGTATTGTCAATGATATACAGGAATTTTTCCAGCAGGGATAAGGAGGTGATTATTCCATTGTATAAGGCGATGGTCAGGCCACACCTAGAGTACTGTATACAGGTCTGGAGGCTTCATTTCAAGAAGGATGTAGAGCTGCTGGAACGAGTACAGAGAAGGGCAACAAGATTAGTGAATGGAACAAAGGGGTGCTCTTACGAAGAAAGGCTTAAGTTTTGCAAATTACAGTGTCTGGAGACACTGTAATTTGATTTACACCTCTATCAGAGGTGATCTGATAGAGGTGTATAAAGCCTTGAATGGTTT
Source organism: Mastigoproctus giganteus (assembly GCF_048544385.1). Taxonomy (NCBI): domain Eukaryota; kingdom Metazoa; phylum Arthropoda; class Arachnida; order Uropygi; family Thelyphonidae; genus Mastigoproctus; species Mastigoproctus giganteus. The sequence goes on from NC_143585.1 coordinate 92,056,637, forward strand.
AAGCATGCTCAATGCTGATGGGATTCTTCCTCTAGCTCAGAAAAATCACCTGAGAGGGCATAAATTCAAATTGAGGAAAGACAGATGTAGGATAGACGTGCGGAAATTTGCCTTTAGCCAGCGGGTGGTTGGTAGGTGGAACAGACTTCCATCCCTTGTGGTGGAGGTTGACAGTCTAAATAAGTTTAAGGCTCAGCTGGACAGGTATTTTGAACGAACAGAGGGGTGAAGTGGAAGTGGGGTTTTTTTTTTTTTTTTTTGGCTGATGCTGCATAAGCTTGCTTTCTTGCATCAAATGCCTCTACTAATGCTAATGCTAATGCTAACTATAATTTTAGCCACTATTATTCTGTGATAATTAATCACTTCATGAGAAAGTCACTTCATAAACAAGCTAGTAATACAAACATAATGTTGTTCATAGAGACTCTGTGATGAACATCAACACCTACTGCTGAAATATGATATACAATTAGAAGAAAATTAATTTCCTATGAGATTTCCCTTCTTATAGTGTAAACATCAAAACACAAGTTGAAGAATGCTGAAGAACGTTCTAGAGGCATCACATTGCACAACTTAGAGCAGAAGGGTGCATGTATTTCCATTAGTTCCATATGATGTGAGAGGTAATATGATTAGCTGGTCTGCCATAGTTATTTCCAAATATCTAGTAATAATTTGAGAGTATTAAAGGTTTCATAGCATGATTTGGTGTGACTATAGTACAATGCTTAAACTGACTGGTGGTAAGGAGTTTTCATGCAACTCTGTTTAACCATCTAAGGACCCAATATTCTAAACCTAGGAATTTTCTTTGGTGAGTGTCAGGGGGTTAAGAAACAAATCACTGAAGCATAAAAAGAAGCAATGCAATAGGCATTTCATGATGGGTATTGTCAATTTTGAGTAGTATTCAGGGTTGTAACAGGAGAAACTACTAGGAGTTTTATACCAACTAAGAGATACTGTTCAATGCATAGACTTAAAAAGTCTGATAAACTAGTCAGATGTGTGGCAAAGAAAAGAAACACATGGATACATATAAATTATCAGATGATACAGAAGCCTACAGTAGATAATAATTTGGGTACAATCAAGTCATAAAGTAGGTTAAGCAAACTGAGGCAGATTACAAGTAGTATCAGGCAAAAAATGCAAAAAGTAGCAAAACCTATAAAAAACTTCTAACGTTTTCTTCTTCGTGTAAATAGTAAAAGGAAGCTCATGTTGCTAACCAACTTAATAGATATTTTGCATCCACATTCACATAAGAGGAATTATTAGAGATGGGGATGATAGCAGAAATGTATAAAATTCTAACAGGAAGCATAATAAGCCAAACTTATAGTGAACATAATTGTAAGATTTAAATAAATAAACTTTTAAAAAATGTACTTATTACAATAATTATCAGAAAAGTATTATATGATAATTATACTGAACTGTTCTTGGTTAATAACACTAATCTAGACAGTAAAAAAAAAATGTTGGTTTACATGTCACACTGCGTAAAATGTTTTCTCGTGGGAGAAAATGGCTGCAGCTTTTAAATTAATTTCTGAGGGGTTGGCAATCTTTTAAGAAGATGCAAATATGGAGAAAACTGCAAAAGTGAAAAGGGACATTTATGACTGTCTAGCATGCTACAGTGAGATTTTTGAAGAAAAAAAGTAACCGTGCAATCTTCTATAAAAAACATATTTTAAAAAAGTGGAAACCCAGCTGTTTCTTCATTATCAGATGCCCTTCCATCTACCTCATCTGCACCTAGTGTCACTTATGTGAAAAATATTGAACTCTGATGAAGATACTGACGAGTAAAAGTTGACTACAGCATTTCTTTATTTCTATTTTGTAACTCTTATGTTTTTAATTAAAATTAACAAGTACAATATCTTGTTTTTTTATTCTTTCCTTACTTTATTTTACATTACATATTGTATATGATAAACCATAAGGCATATCTACATTATAATAAAACATATTGTATAGACCATTCAATGATAGTTTTAATGCTTTAAAATGGCTGCTAACTTAAGCAATACATATCGTAAAAGCTCAGGAATACAAGATACACACAACGAACAAAACTTATAACAACATCTTGGAACGGAACTTGTTCGTAAACCAAGAGTGCCTGTACTAAGATTTAATAAAAGCTTTTGATGCTGCTCAACATAAAAAACAATTATACAAATTTCAGGAGCATGGCATTAGAGGCAAGTTACTACATGGATAAAGGGATGGTTGAGTGGAGAAGTTACCCCAGGTTCAATGCTGGGCCCAGCATTGTTTTCTATATTTATTAATGATACTGATGAATGCATATGCTTAATGTCTAAATCTGCAGATCACACAAAGGTTGGCTGGGTGATTAATAACAACAATCAAGGTTTTTTTTATTTTTTTTTATGAAAACACCAAACATGAAAGGTATTAGAACCTATAGCACTTAGTACCATGCAAAAGGCTACTCCACTGCTCAGGCCTTGAATAGCACCTTACAGAGTGCCACCGCTTCTACTTCCAAGTATGTATGTGCAATTTTTTAATTTCCAAGGTGTTTTCAACTCTGTCTGGTGGCCCAGTGTTATCCGGAGGGCATGTGAAGCTAGCGGTTCTAAAAAGATGTATCTCTGTCTCCAGATTTATTTTTCCAACAGGAAAATAACCATCTCAACCCAGTTTCACAGCATTTCTACACCCGTCACCAGGGGTTGCCTCCTGGATTAGTTGTTGGCATGGAACATGGTCCTTGATGAGTGGAAGGCTCGTTCATTCCCTAATGTTGCTATGTCCTCTTATGCTGACAATCTGGTCATTGTTGTGCATGGACCTTCAACGGCAGCCTTGGAAACCACTGCCAACAATATCTTAAAGAAGCTTCTGACTTGGGCCTGCACTCAAGCTTACAGTTTCTCCTAGAAAATGTTGCACATTAATGCTGAAAGGTAAGGCTGATGTACGCGGAACTCCCATGATTCGCTTCCAAGACAAGTACAGTGGACCCCGCTTAACGATGGGTTCACTGTACAATCAAATCACTTTATGATGGACTCTCCATAATAAAATACCTTTCAATTATTAACTTTCACTTATACCTTTATTAACGAAAGGTATAAGTGAAATTAGAAAAATAGGAATGAGGAGAAGATTCTGAAAATTTATTTATGTCTTTTATATGATTTCGATGAAGGGAAAACATTTTTTACCATAATAACATTGCAGTGGCTGGAGGCTAGGCACCTGAGCGGTGATCTGATTGAGGTGTATAAGGCCTTGAATGAGTTGAGCACGCTGAATTCTGATGGGATCCTTCCACTTGTTCAGATTACGAACCTAAGGGGGCATAAATTCAAATTAAGAAAAGACAGATGTAGAATAGATGTGCGGAAATTTGCCTTTAGTCAGCGGGTGGTTAATTGCTGGAACAAACTTCCATCTGTCATTGTGGAAGTTGATAGGTTAAATAAATTTAAGGAGGAACTGGACAGGCATTTGGAGGGAATGGTGTGGTGTTTTTTTTTTTTTTTTTTTTTTTGGCTGATGCTGCATAAGCTCATACACTTGCTTTCTTGCATCACATGCCACTACTACTACTACATAAAAACCCACAGAATTCCAATTATCAGTATTATCGCAAATGCAATAAGATCGAGTTTACTACCCATTTATAATTAGATTGCACTAATAGAAAAGCCCAATAAAACAGAAACTGCAAATTGTTTTTATTGTTTTATGGTAGTGACCTTGAGAAATGTGCTTTAGAAAAATATCACAAATGCTTTCAAAACTGATTCTTATAACTAATGAATGCTATGGTGTGGTGAAGGTGTAGTGCATTTTAATAATTTGAATTGGTTTTTGAAATTTGACTCTAAAAAGCAGCTGATTCTACTAACCAGTGATCACTGGTGCCTACTATTTCACTTTACGACGGCTTATGATTGTCTCTGACCAGACCACGTAATCCTTTCTCGCAGCCAATAGCAGCGTTTGTAAATATGTTGGGCACATGTTTTGTTTTTTTATTTCGTTTAGCTGAAGTGATTTTTTGTGTTGTTCTTACTTTTCATAAATTTGCTGTATTGAATTCTTGAAGATATAACATTGTGTAAACTGATAATATGGCCCCTAAAGAGAGTAGTAAAAAGAAAATTAATTAAAATTAAACAAGAAATGGTGAAAAAAACATTATGATGGTGCTAAAATTAGTTCATTGGTGAGTGAATGTGGTTTTTCCCAGTCAACCATTTCGACCATAGAAAAACAAAAAGAAAACCTTAAAAAAGTTAAAGTAAGTGATGAATCTAACACAGTTCAAAAAATGCAGAGAACTCATTGCAGAAATGGAAAGGCTTTTGTTGCTGTGGATAAAAGAAAAACAAACGAAGGGTGATGCAGTTCCTGGACAATACATTTGTGAAAATGCAAAGCAGATTTTTGAGGACTTAAAGACTAAAACACCTTCAACTAGTGATATACAATATGGGGACTTGAAGGCCAGCAAAGGTTGGTTCGACCATTTTAGAAAATGGTCTGATATTAAAAGTGTCATAAGGCATGGAGAGGCATGCAGTGCTGATCAGGAAACAGCTGAAAACTTAAGGTGGAGTTAACAGCTCGCTGAGAAGGAGGGTTACCTTCTTCAAAAAGTCTTTAATACAGATGAAATGGGCCTATTTTGGAAAAGAATGCCCAGGCAAACATACATCACAAAAGACGAGGCCTCGTTGCTTAGGCATAAGCCTATGAAGGATAGGCTTACTCTGCTATTGGGGTCTAACACCTCTGGTGATTTTAAACATAAGCCAATATTGGTTTACCCCTCAGAAACTCCAAGAGTGTTTAGACAGCAAAAGTTCATCAAAAGCAGGTTGGGTGTCTTCTGGCAGTGTAACAAGAAGGCCTGGGTGACAAGACACCTCTTCAATGAATAAGTATTTCAAGTGTTTTGTCCTTCAGTCAAAAGTTACTTAGAAAAGAAACTTCCTTTAAAGGCACTGTTAATTTTGGATAATGCTCCAAGCCACGATCCCAAACTTTCCCAATCTCTGGAGGAGCAATTTGACTTTGTTACAGTTAAATTTCTCACACCCAATACCACCCCTCTGCTTCAGTCAATGGATCAGCAAGGATTGCCAACTTTAAAAAAATTTACACGAAGAAGATACTTGCCAAGCGCTTTGAAGGACTTCAGGAGAAAGAGCCATCACCTTAAAGGAATTCTGGAAGACCAGGTTTAACATCTTAGACCGTGTAAAAATGATTGTCAGTTCTTGGAATGAAGTTACAGTTTGGTGCTTCAATGCAGTCTGGAAGAACTTGTGGCCTTCAGTCATCCATGATTTTGAAGCTGAAGGTGTTCTAGAGCAGGAAATTATCACTCTTGGTGAGTCTTTAGCTCTTGAGATTGATGCAAAAGATGTGGAGGAATTAACTGAGGACCATGGAAGGGAGTTGACAACAGAGGAGCTCCAGGAATTAGAGCATATGGGCAAGCATGACAGTGATGAGGAACACGAGGATAATGACAGTGTAGCAACAACTCAAGAAATTAAGGACATGTTTGCTGCATGGGACATTGTGAAGGGGACAGTAAGAAAAAACCTAGATATTAAAACCACTGAATTGATGACCTGCAAATTTGAAGATCAGGTGTTAAGTTACTTCAAGAACCCTTCAGAGAAAGCACCAAAAGCAAACCACTTAAGGCAGTTTTTATACCATAAGTAGCAAGAGGCAGCAATCAGAAAGAACACCAGATCCTGAAGGTTATCCTGATACCTTGATAGTAAAAGATTCTCTTCCAACTCCATCACCACACCACCATTGAAACAGCTTTTCCAGTGTAAGCTAAATGAAAATTACCATTCTTGTTTTTTTAATGTTTATAGTTATCAATTATCATTTTAAACAACATTTTTTTGGGTGGGGGATAAGTAAAAATGTGGCACCATTCAGCATTTTTTTTTATCTTTTTTCAAACCTGTATCATGTTCTAATGTTTATTCCATGTATAAGTCGCACACAATTTTAGGGCTACTTTTTTTAAATAAAAGGTGAGTAGTATACACTGGAAAATATGGTATTCAGTATTCTATATAAAACTAATACAATTTCCATTATAAAAATCACCTTTTAGAAAGAAAAATAGCTCAGTTATATAGCGAAAATTTCAACTTCCGAGGAATTGAAATGAATTACCAAAAACAGTGTGTATTGGGTTCACATCATATTTTCACGATGCGATGGTGTCTCTGGAACGAGTTAATATCATAAAGCGGGGATCACTATCTCCAAAACTGCTGCTCTGCCAAACATTTTGGCATTATCTTGGATAACAAGCTCACTTTCATGTTGCATATCCAACACCTCAGAGAAAAGTGAAGCAGCACACTACTCTTCTCACCAGAATTACAAGGGATTGGAGTTTGAAGGGCAGAACTCTTCACTTGATGTATGATGCTGTTTTCATCCCTATTGTCACGTACGAAGTGGTGGCTTGGTTCCCCCACACAGATAAAATCACTGTAGCTAAACAACTTCCTTACAAGCAGAGAACCATCCTTCAACTTTCCGTGGCATATTGGACAACTTCCACCGTAGCCCTTCAAGTCCTTACAGAGACACTCCCTCGACTTCCACGTTGCCTATTGCAGGCTCTCTCATGCCGTTAAACACAATGAAACTGCAGAGATCTTCAATAAACCAAGACAGGCATTGATATCTGTCAGAAGAAAAAAACGTATCTGGGAGGCTCAGATACGCAGTTGTGATACCCAGCGCTACTGCAAGCGCTGGGTATCACAACACTGCAAACTGAACATCAATTTATTGCATCCAAAAAGCCTTCACCTCCTATGCTAAAGCTGTCTTCCAATGCCACACCTTTCAAAGGCAAAGACTACATCCATTGTGAATGCAACTACTTTGAACACTTTGTGCCTGCTTGCACTACCCCAAGTGCAGTTTTCCAGCTGCAGCCCATGCCTCTTACAACAAGTGCTTGTGATCTCACCACCTTCACTTGGCTTGCTTCTTTTTTGATGGTTCGGTCCACCCAGATTGTTGTCCTGTGCCTGGCACCTCTGCTGCTTCACTTGGCTAGGGCTCCTGCCTTGCACCTCTGCTGTCTCAGCCTCCTTCATGCTGGCCCTATACTGTCCTCACTGAGTTTCTCCATTCCGTTCAGGTCACTTGGACCCTTCCTGTGTGGGCATTAGGTGATCATCCTGTCAACACTGTCTCTCTGCTTGTCATCTTTTTACTTTTCTTCGTACCCTATCCCACCCTTCTTTAGAGCACCCGCCTAATTGACGTTCATCCTTGACACTCACCAGGTGGAAACCTTCTCTGTTATCCCTCCAACCTTAGCTGTTCTTCTCTCTCCTATATGTTTTATTCCTTTCTCTAGACTTTATTCCTTTCTCTTCTTTATTCCTCCTCTGCTCTTGTCCTGGCCAGAGCAGAGCCAGCTCATAAATGTACATCTTCTATACTGACCCAGCTCCTCATGCCATGGTGGCATGCTGGAAGGTGCCTTCCTTGATGATTGCTCCACCCAGTAACAAAGTTGACAGATGAACACAAACAACATGCTAACACACAACTCGTTGTACCCAACACGACTCACGCTCATCTGGCTTTGTAGTCTTGCATCTTCACAGTGCCACTAAGTGCGGTTTTATGAGGAACCGCTGACACTGCATGATTTCCCACAAAACCACTATGAGCACTTAAGACCATACATGGGTTGAAGGCAGCTCCGTAGCCAGGTGGGAAGGAGCAGCAGTGCGTAGCACATGCTTCTTGATTAGACCGGAGTTCAAGCCTGTCACCACCAAATACAGAGGATGCGGAAAGGTCAGGGAATGACCACCGCATATCCCGGAGCAATATGGCCTTAGTTGCAAAGGCATGGAGCAAAAACTGAACATCTACAAGACAGAGACTGGAGGAGACTTTGTAAGAGATGGGTCATTAATTAACTTGCTGCCCTCTTTTGGATGGAGTCAAAAAGCTTGAGAGAGGTTTTGTAGGTACCACTGGAGATATGAGAAGAATATTGCTTGGTAGGGTTAATTTGTAATTTGTACAGAGTGAGTAGCAGTTTGGAAGAAACATGGAAAATTCTGTACCAGGTACATAATGTCCTGCCGCTAGCATATTTAACATGTTTTACATTTAAGGGTCATCATCAGCAGGCGTTAAAAACGTTTTAATTTTCAGACATTATTAAAATTCATGGATAATAATATAACAATGTTTTTATTTTATTAAGAATAATCACATATCGGTTGCTGAAAGTATTGGTCTGTGATGACTAAGTGAGATATATAATTTTTACATTGAAGAGATATTAGTTCACGACTAAATAAACCATCTATAGTTGCTCCATTACATGTAGTATTTATCAAAAGATCTGATGATATGTCCAAATTAAAGAAAGTTTTCATAAATGTGCAGAAACTCTTTTCCAGCCTCAGAGTTTAATTGTAAAGAAAAAATTACATTCAATTTGAAAACACCAGGTAACTTGAAACCAGATGCATTTTCGAATTAACACATTTCCCAGTTTCCAAAGTTTTTGTATCTTAAAACCTTAATATTTCTGTTTCTAAATCCCTTAGTTTTCTAACAATATGCCACATTATCCCATTTATTACATGAGAAAATTTCCTTGATCACATGTTCATATTTTCCATTATCCTGGAAAAGCTACTGCAATTTTCAAAGGTTTAAAAGTTTTTCCTCTAGTCAGAGCTGGAACTAGGGTGGGACGAGTGGGGTGCCAGCCCCAGGTGCAGCATTTTAAGGGTGCATTCAACCAGTTATACATTTTAAAATTGCTTCATTTTTGATTTTATTACAGTCAGACCTGTGTTTAACGAACTTCTTTATAGCAAATTTTTGAATTCCTTTTGTAATTACATTTAAAAGTTTCTGTAGAATGAAGAAAATTTCCATATAATGGATTATGAGATACTTAACTTTATTTGCTTTGTTTCCATCTCTAGCCTTTAGGCAATTAGAAAGGCAAATTAAGGCTTAAAGAGATTACCATTCCACTTAAAACATAAAAGCAGCCACCTAACACACATACCGAGAAGTCATGCTAATCAAATTCTTTCTATAGCCAGTCAAAAGATTAAGGTGTATTCCCAACATGGATAATAGCTTCTGGTCATGTACGTGCTACTTATGATTGCAGAAATTTTTATGATTTTGTGAGTGAAAAACATTATAAATTCGGGATTTATAATCATTTACGGAAAAAAATATCAGGGAGGAACAGTGTTTTACAAATTTTGAAAATAACAGAGAAACTCCAATTACAAACCTCTATAAAGTATAGCCCATTTTGTGACATCACACCTTGGAGCTTTTCGGTTTGTCCTCCATTGGAGGGTAAAACAAAATTTTTCAAATATCTATTGATATTTCAACAGATATTTGAAAAACTGTGTTTTATCAATGTTGCAGGATACAAAATCTGTAATCCCTTTACAACTTCTCCAAATCATTCATGAGTATTGTCTAATAGAATCTTATCTAAATACAGAAATAGCACTATGGATTTTTCTTACCCTGCCTGTAACAGTAGCTTATGAAAGGTCCTTCAAAGCGAGAAAAATTCAATTAAAATAATACACCATTGCATATTTTTAGTTTATGTTATAATGTTAAAAGTACTATATTTCACAATATTTTGTTTCTATGATTTTATACTAGATATACACTAGTGTGCAAAAATTAAGGACCAGTCAGGTTTTCACCTGTAGCTTCTCATAGGAGTGGGCCTGGATATTAGAATTAGTATTAGCAGAGGCATACGATGCAAGAAAGCAAGCTTATACAGCATCAGCCAAAAAAAAAACTCCCATTTCACCCCTCCATTCATTCCAAATGCGTGTCCAGCTCAGTCTCAAATTTATTTAGGCTATCAACTTCCACAACAAAAGATGGAAGTCTGTTCCATCAATCAACTATCCGCTGGCTAAAGACAAATTTCTGCATAATATGAGAAATGCATGCTAAAGGAACCTTATGAGGTACAGAAATGAAGGAAACAACACTAACACAACAACAGAAACAAAAAGGTACAGAGGGACTTTATTCAAAAATGGCAACATGGCACACTGCCATGATACAGATGTATCACTGTCAAAGATGGAACAATGGGAACAGGTGGTCCTCAGTAGGAGATACGGCCACCCCTAATATCGATGCAGGCTTTGCACTGCCTGCCCATACTTAGAACAATGTTGATAAGTTCTTGCGGTAGCATCATCCATTCCTCTGTCAGCGCCATTTTCAGCTGAACATTTTCTGGTGGGTGTGAACGTGCCACTAGGCATCTCCCAGAGCGTCCCATTTGTGTTCGAAGGGATTTAGATCGATGGAAACAGGTAGGTCAATCCATACGAACAATGTCCTCACTTTCCAAAAGCATATCAACAGCTACAGTGCGATGGGGTGTGGCGTTATCATCCAAAAACACGAACTCGGGGGCCAATGGTACCTCGGAACAGATGCACATGGGGAAAGATTACCTCAGTACAGTAGCGTGTAGGGCTTATAATACCGAGATTCCAGATCCCGGTCATTTTTTTCTGGTATTCAAATCCCAGTATTGATACAAAAATACCGGTTTTTCGGTACTAATTAAAAAAATAATTATCCATGATTTATTCACATAAAGGTTATAAAATTGAAAACAATAAATCATTAATACTGCTGAATTTGCAAATTAAGGATTGTTATACACGGTACAAATGCAACGGAAACCTGAAGATGTCATGAAACTGCAAGACAAAATCTTACAAATATATTTCTCTTAGTAAGTATAGCGTGTGTGGAAGTAAGGCACTTAAGGAATAACGAAAACATTATGGAAATATTTTCATTAGTGGCAGTAGGCCTGGTAGTGCAATTAAGGAAAAAAAAGGGGAACAGTGGTATGGCAGGTACGAAAGGTTAAAATTAAAAGCTTCTAAACAATAGTTTAATCCCTCTATTACATCGCTATTTGAGGATATGACACTTAGTGGATTTTGGGAAAGAGTGTCAGTATGGAGCAGTTCAAAGGTATTGTGAATAGGTGATCTTGAGGTAAAAGATCAAAGTGTTTTAGTTGTGTGGGAAAAATATTCTGTTTTTCCACCAAAGGAAGAAGAGTAAGTTTAAAGAATGACACCGTGATTGGGTCAGGTTTAAATTACTTTTTTATACACAAGCTTATGTGCAAACACCAGAGTAATTTATGTTCAAACTTATTAAGCTTATGTGCTTATTTGCACATAAGCTTGCATATAAAAAAAGTAGTACAAGGAGCAACTGTAACTTGCAATCAGCTCAATAAATAAATAAATGAGAAGGAAATAAATAAGGTGCTCGCAACAAAAGAGGGGTTTGTGGTTGTTGTTCGGAGGGGTTGCAGACTTCCAGTGGTAGTTCTGGGTTCAGTTTGGATCCTGTTCTGGGAGCGTCCAGCTGAATAGTGAAGGGTTCTGCCGGGCCTGTTCCTGTGCTAGAAGTTAATCCAGAAGTTGAATAACAAGCCAGTCAGATTGTGCCCTGGCTTCTACTACTACTGCTGTGGTAATTTCCTTCAGTATTAACAGAGAACTGTTCTTGAAATCCCGAAATAAGATAGTACTGGAAGAGCTATACAGCAGAGATGCAGAGTTCAACTAAGAAGAAGGGAAGGAAGGAAGGAAGGAAGGAAGGGAGGGAGGGAGAGAGAGAGAGAGATCACTGCACTCCGTGGAAGAAACCCACACAAAGGAATCCCACCGTGAAAGAGAAGGAAGGCAAGTCCTCTGAACTGTGTTGTTTCAGAAACGGTACGTAGATAAAGTGGGAGATTATTTTAGAATAAGAGTGAAGTTGAAGAAACACGAGAAATAAGGAAATATTTAGTATTGAGTTGGTTGATTGGTTGACATTATAAGGAAAATTGATATTGCTAAATTAAGAAAGATTACATGGAATTGTTAGCATCAAGTTAGCAACTTATGGATTGCTGTTGTGAAGAGAATTGATATTGGTGATTGAGATTGAATTAATTTAGTGTTTTAAGCTGTAGAGAGAGTTGAGATTGTTAATTGAGAGAAATTTTATGGAAATGATAGCATGTATTAACAGATTAAATAAGAAATATGAATAGATTAGATGTAAATGAATACCAGTTATGTATTGTAAGTAGTTTTGTATGATAAATGACTTGTTTTATGTGTGTCATTGCTCTTGAGAAACTGACACCTCACATATAATATAGATATGATATATAATATATTGTATATACTCGTGTGTGGGGGGAATATCCCTCAGCTCCTGGAAATTCTCATTTTTTAATGCAGTCAGGTGGCTTGTGGAGCATAGTGCTTGAGGGTAGCTGATGTACGAAAATCATAACAATGGCCACTGATGGCGATATTAAGGTACAGAGAAATAAAAATTACTAAATAAATAAATCCCACTCCCACACAGTTTAGATTTGGTTTCTACCCCAAGCTTAACTGTCAGTCCCTTTCTTTTGTTAATACGGATATAGTGCCATAAAAAGTCAAAAAGGGAATACGATTTTTTCAAGATGAGGGAGGATTAAACTGCGACTCACCTAAGACTATCTCAGTACAAAGCACCAACCAGCACAGAATCCAAAAAGATGTTTTCTGCTGCTAATTAAATATGTACCAAAATTAGATCCAGTTTAAACGATAACACTTGAGTTTCTTAAGAGCTCACTTTATTCGGACAGGTAGTGTGAATGCTTAGACAACCAAATTTGCAGTTTCAATATGTATATATATTTTTTTGTTTTTAGAATAACTGTATGTTAAATAATTTTTTGTTATAATATTTATTATTGTAATAAAAGTTTGATTTAAAACATGAATTCAAGTAATTACTTGTTTTTTTTCCTTACTTTATTGCACCTAATTTTCACCAAAATTTATTGCGAAAAATGTTTTTTTTGGAATACCAGCATTAATACCGGTATCCCGGTTTCATAAATTAAAAATACCAAAATACCGGTATTAAGATTTTGACCCGTATTGTGAGCCCTAGTAGCATGCACAGGTTACAGTACCGCCTTCCAGTATCATCTGGAGTTGTGTACATCCATCCAAGATAACGCCTCCCCAGATGAGAACACCTCGACCGCCATATCGATCCCTTTCGGTGATGTTTGCGGGGTGATACTGTGTGCTAACCTCTCGCCAGATTAGCTGACGTCCAGAATTGCTGCTGAGATTGAATCTACTCTCATCAGTAAAGAGTACCTTACCCCATTGCTGCTGTCCAGCCCTTGTGTAAACGGTGTCTCCAATGGGCAGGTGTTAAAGGGACACAGCGTATTGGCCGTTGGGCAAACAGTCCACCTTTGCAGAGTCGCCTGGCCACAGTAAATCGCGATATCCTGCATCCTGTGCAGCTGGTTTGCAATGGATCCCGCTGTCTGGTGTATAGCGTTCATCATTGGGCATTGTTTTCATGTACAACCACCACTGGTCCTTCGAACAGCTGTACATGTCATTCTGAAGGCCAACCACGCACGTGAGACAATGCTATGGGCAATACTGTACTCTGCAGCTACACTTCTCGCACTTTGACCTTCCCAATTATTCGACCAGGGGTAAAGTCATCCAGATGTTGTCTACTGGCCATTTCGTTGTCTGTAGCACTGTATGAAGCCAATCGAATGTCTGTAACAATCATGCTCACCATTTGGTAATTTTCACATAATTGTTGAACTGCTGCTTTTACCTGTTTATGTGAGCCCTCTCATCACGATTCAAATTTTTGCGTGTGCACCAGCTTTCTACTGAACGGCCACAGTTATGCCAATCCCCGCAGGCTGTTTCATTTGATTTTGTGGTTTTAACCTTTTGAAATAGTGTTGGTCCTTAAGTTTTGCATACCAGTGTATAAACAAACTATCTGGTTTTCTTATTTTTTTGTAGTTATACATACTTTCTTTGTAGAGTAAATAGATATTTACTCTACAAATATCAAAGTAGAGTAAATAGATATTTACTCTACTTTGATATTTTGTTATATTCATTGTATTATTTAAATTATTTTATTAATAAATATATGCAAATCATATACCATTACAATAATAATTTTTATAAATTCATAAAGATTGTAGTGGCATAGCAATGGGGGTGCATGGGGGATTTTCCTGGGCGGCTAGCTTTAGGGGTACAAACTGAAGGAATTATCTATCACAATCAGGGGTGCTAGGAAGACAGGAAGACAGGCGTCAATGACCTAGCCACACTACTGAAAGATTGACTACCTGCATATAATGGTGGCATACTAATAACACTTTTGCCCCAGGCATGGGATTGCCTAGTTCCGGCTCTGCCTCTAGTATAGAAATAAGATGAAGCTCTGTGCAAAATTTCATTAAATTTGGTCCAGTAGAAGATAAATTATTGTTGTTGCCATACAGGTATGATTCCGACAATACAAGTTGCAATAATTCACTTCTGGCAGAAGTTGAAGATGATGTCACTTCCGTAACACTTTTCACATGATGGTTTTTCGTTACAAAATTTTTGGAATAATGCCAGTAAAAACGTTTTTAATGTCAAAATAACACAGAGCCAAAAAGAAATCCAGTATTTTTTAAACAGAAGAAGCAGAAATCGTGATGTGCTTACATCAAGAGAGAGATTAAAAGTCTTTAGTCCCTAATAAAGACAAATGTTCTTGTCAAAAAATCTGAATGTCACTGAAGTAATGCAGAGCAATTTATCACTGGAACAAACTTTCATCTTGCATTACGGAAGTTAATAGTTTGAATAAATTTAACACATTAGCTGCATCTGACATATATAAGCATTCAACGATATCAGCTATGCTGTAATGTATATAAGCATTATGGCACAACACCCAACATGCTGTAATGCATATACAGATCTGGAGGCCTCATTTTAAGAAGGATGTAGAGCTACTGGAATGAGTACAGAGAAGGTAAGAAGGACAAAGGGTTGCACTTATCAAGAATGGCTTAAGTTCTGAAAATTGCAGCGTCTGGAGAAAGTCAGATCACCTTGCATGTGCAAGGTGATCTGACTGAGGTGTATAAGGCCTTGAATGGTTTGAGCAAGCTCAATGCTGATGGGATTCTAGTTCTTGCTCAGATTATGCACCTGAGGGGGGCATAAATTCAAATTGAGGAAAGACAGTTGTAGAATAGATGTGCGGAAATTTGTCTTTAGCCAGCGGGTGGTTTATTGCTGGGACAAACTTCCATTAGTTGTTTTGTAAGTTAATAGCTTAAAAAAATTCAAGGAAGAGTCAAAATGCATTGAATGGAGTAACATGGCCACCAAAACTGGAAACTGCTTTACATACCCTTGGCACTGGTGAGGGGGAGTGAAGCCAACAATGATTGGGAGGAACACGTGACTCACTGTTGGTGTTGTTGGGGTGTGGGAAGTGTCTGATTGCGTCTTATGCTTTCGATACTGGATAATTTGTTCATTCTTTTCTTATGTTGTTTGTTCATTTTATTGGAAAGGTAAGTTGATTTTTTTTTTTTTTTATTTATTTGAAATATAAGTTGATTTTATTTGTTTTCTTTTTAAAGATAACTTTGAAAAGAAGAAGGTAGTGATTGACCAGTAATTCACTGCTTCCCCTTCTTCTCACCGCATGTTAGTGGGAAAGTTCACATGGCTGAGCTCCAGAATATGTGTTTCTGAATATTTAATTGTATTTTTGCAGAAAATGCGAAATTATCCTATTGTTTAGTCATTGTCTTGCTGCTCTGCTGTCCTCAGTTATTATGTGTTATTGTTATTCCATGTTCATGGTTTGCAAAAGGATGGATGTAAGACTGTAATTGAATGGAGTGTTTGACATCCGCAGAATACAAGTATTTTCAGTGTGGATGTTTCATGAAGTGTACCTGCCAGCATGCGAGTTTTGTTATGTCATGTGACATCCTCTAGAAACAATAATTGTATGGGATGTGGCTTGTTTCTTCTTCCTCGGTGCCTGCGCCAAAAGTATGTACGTCACGCAGTTTCTGGTTTGGCAGCCATGTTGTCCAGTTCGATGCATTTTTACCTAAGGAAGAACTAGACAAACTTTTGGAGTGAATGAATGGGTGAAATGGGAATTATTATTATTATTTTTTTGATGATCATGCTATATAAGCTTCCTTTCTTGCATCATATGCCTCTACTAATGCCAATGCTAATTAGCAGTTATTGCCAATACCCTCTCTTTCAATGACAACAAGCAATCGATGTTCCATTTAAAGCTGTACATTTTTGTGGAATGTGGGCAAAATGAATGCACAATCACATCCACTGACTATCGGTTTCTATTGTTGCCAACAAAATTAGCAACTACACCAGTGTTTTACAATTTTTTCTCATTAATAAAAAAAAATTGCATAACTCTACATCCTCCCTCATTTTAGGAAGGTTGTAGAGCTGCTGGAACAAGTACAGCAAAGGGCAATGAGTTGGCAAGTGGAACAAGGGGGTGATGTCACCAAGAAAGGCTTAAGTTCTGAAAATTGCAGCATCTGGAGACTAGGCACCTGCAACGTGATCTAACTGAGGTGTACGAGGTCTTGAATGGTTTGAGCAAGCTCAAAACTGATGAGATTCTTACTCTTTCTCACATTACTCACACCTGAGAGGACATAAATTCAAATTAAGGAAAGACAATTGTAAAATAGATTTGCAGAAATTTGCCTTTAGCCAGTGGGTGTTGATAGTTGGAATAAATTTCCATCTGCTGTAGTGGAGGTCAACATCAAGGCAGAACTAGACAAACATTTAGAGTAAATGGATGGGTGAAATGGGAATGTTTTTTTTTTTTTTTTTTTTTGCTGGTGAACGGTAGCCTCCTTACAAAATAGCGGCGAGATGAGGAAGAAGGCAGTAATTGCATGACTAACCCGCTATGGTTAGTGTTAGTTTGGGTGTTTATCCCCCCTCACCACTGTTTTTAAATCGGGAACTCGTTTTCCTATTTTAAAATAGCAGGAAAGGGAATAAACACCCTAAGACTGAGGGAGTCTGGAGGGAGCGGGGGGGGGGGGCATTCTAAACAACAGTCGAGAAAACTGAAAAAAGAAATTGCCTCCTTGGCTGAAAGAAAAAACAATACTTAAATTATATCAAGAAAGTCTATTTTCGATAAGTTACGTCAAGCATATTTTCTTTTTATTTTAAAATAAACAAACCAAAAGGTTGAAAGGTACAGAGCGCTAATTTTGATGAAAATTTCAGCGGAACACTTGGACTCCGAAACACTCAACTAAACAATAATGAAACACATCTAAGACCATAACAAAATTACAACCTTACCATGAGGGCAATGTGGATTATTTTCTTCTCCTCCTAAAATAACTTCAACACCAAAACTTCCCATCTCTAAGCAATTTTCACGTGAAACTAATAACCCACATGTCTACAACGTCAACTGGTCGTCTTTGACACAATCACCGTAAGGTGGCGTAATTTAGAGAACAAACATTGCCGATTCCCTCCCTAGTTGCACTGTGGTTCTCATCGTTATGATGAACTAAGTCAGGAGATTCAGGACTAGATATCGCGGTGGATGAATGACCGCATGCCCTCCTGGGGAGCGCAGTTGGTATAATCACCGTACTTCCCACACCGTGTGGAAAACAATTGAGTTCGAATCCCGTCGATAACATGAGGAATTTTTAAGGGCATTTTTCACAACTTGGCCGAGTAGGTTGGTCTTAGGCGAGGCTACCATTGTTTTACATCGGGCTTTTCTTCCAGAAAAGTGGAAAAGAGACCACAGAATACAAGCAGTTTTTACAGGCTTAACATATCATTCGTAATATGGCTTGAGTCGTGGAAGCGCCTAAATATCCCTACATCAATTGATGATCGCATCTGGAGGTTGTTTGGTTGTTCTAGAGTTTTAGGCGCATCAGCAACTTAGACAATATTGCACTAAATATAATATGTCTATAAATCGTGTGTGCGTTTTTGTGTGCGTAAGTGTCTGAGAGCGCGTTAAGCGAAAAAGCAACTCACGTATGAGTATTAAGTATATTTTATCTAACTCGATGTATTACCTGTGCAGTAGCACAGTGGTATTGTCACCATCCTCCTTACACGGGGTAGAAAAGGCCCCGGTTCGAATCCCGTCGATAACGCGAAGTACTTTTATGGGCTAAAAACACTCCATGGTTGAGTTAATCGATCTCAGGCATAGATAGCAAGATATTTTTTTTCCTCCCTGAACCCGAGGTTCTTCGTCCAGAAAATCGACCAGAGAACACAGGCAATTTACAGACATTATACGCATGGGTAGATGAAATAACTTTCTGGATGACCCTAATAAATTTTTTTAACTCCATGTATTCTCCGAAAAAGCCCATCAAAATTCATCACGTCATTAACTAGATACGAATTCAGGTAATGTTCTCCGAGTTGCAAGGGCTGATATAACCACTTCGCTACAAGCGAGGCCAGGTGAAGGCAACATGACTCCAATAGTATCCAATTAAACGCTTAGGCCATGGTGCTAAGTCATTTATTTATTTTTATATTATTAATTTTAATATTTCCTTTTGGACTCCCTGAGTTCAGGATAACAGAACACCTCAGAGTTCGGTTCCATTATCTTCAAAAACTCAAGTTATCAATAAAACATACAAATTTACGTTAGAACACAAATTTTTTTTTTCATATTAGGATTACCTAAAACAACAAACTAATGCACTCTCATCTACACTTATGCATAATGTCCGTAAATTGCATTTGTCGTGTAGTCGGTTTGATCGTTTTGTTCACAGTGAAAAGCATTGCTGTCCTACACGAGACCGACTAATTTAGCCAGGGTGTGAAAAAGCTCATCAGAGTTCCTAGTATCACTGTCGAGATTCGAACACTAGCGTTTTATACATGGTGTGGGAAGGGCTTTGATTATAAAAGGCACCTGGGGTGGATAGTATCCATCCAGTCATATTAAAGGAGACAGCAAAGGAAGTAAGCAAACCCTTAGCCATAATTATGAGAGCTTCCTTGGACTCAGGGGAGGTACCCACAGACTGGATAAGTACAAATGTGACCCCAATTCACAAAGGAGGATCAAAGGCTGACACAAGTAATTATAGACCTGTTAGTTTAACTTCTGTTCCAGGAAAATTAATGGAGGCAATGGTTAAAGAAGCACTGCAGGATCATCTAGACAAGACTTCAGTTATAGCTCGGACACAGCATGGTTTTGTTAAGGGGAAGTCTTGCCTGACCAATTTGATTGGATACTATGATGCAGTCACAAAAGAACTGGATGCAGGAAATAACTTTGATATTATATACTTGGATCTTAGAAAGGCTTTTGATACTGTTGCACATGGAAGACTGCTGCACAAATTGGAGCAGTGTGGCATTGGAGGCAAATTGCTGCTATGGATAAAGGGGTGGTTAAGGGGGAGAAGACAGAGAGTGGTAATCAATGGACACTGTTCAACGTGGACTAATGTTGTTAGTGGAGTTCCTCAGGATTCAGTGTTGGGTCCATTGTTGTTTTCTGTATTTATAAATGATATTGATGATGGTATATCAAGCTTAATGTCCAAGTTTACAGACGATACGAAGGTTGGCAGGGTTGTCAAGGACACTACTGACACTCTGTTGCTGCAACAGGATCTGGAAAAGTTGAGCAGATGAGCTGAGAGGTGGCAAATGAAGCTTAACATTGACAAATGTAAAGTACAAATATGGGAAACAGCAATCCCAGAGCAACGTATCAACTCTGTGGTACTACACTGACAGTGGTAGAGAATGAAAGGTACCTGGGGGTGGTTGTGCAGGCAGATATGAAGTTCTCTGAGCAGTGCAGACGAGCTGCAAGAGTAGCTCATGGTACAGACGGGCGTGAATAATCACGTCCGTCTGCACCATGAACAAGGAATAAGGAGGTGATTATTCCCTTGTATAAGGCAATGGTCAGGCCACACCTTGAGTACTGTATACAGGTCTGGAGGCCTCATTTCAAGAAGGATGTAGAGCTGCTGGAACGAGTACAGAGAAGGGCAACAAGATTAGTGAATGGAACAAAGGGGTGCTCTTACGAAGAAAGGTTAAGGTTTGCAAATTACAGTGTCTGGAGACTAGGGACCAGCGAGGTGATCTGATAGAGGTGTATAAAGCCTTGAATGGTTTGAGCATGCTCAATGCTGATGGGATTCTTCCTCTTGCTCAGAATAATCACCTGAGAGAACATAAATTCAAATTGAAGAAAGACAGATGTAGGATAGATGTGCGGAAATTGCCTTTAGCCAGCGGGTGGTTGGTTGGTGGAACAGACTTCCATTCCTTGTCGTGGAAGTTGATAGCCTTAATAAGTTTAAGTCTCAGCTGGACGGGTATTTCGAACGAACAGAGGGGTGAAGTGGGAGTGGTTTTTTTTTTTTTTTTTTTTTTTGGCTGATGCTGCACAAGCCTGTTTCTTGCATCAAATGCCTCTACTAATGCTAATGCTATAACCTGATTATAACCACTCTTCTACCGAAAGGGCAATACAAGCAATTTATGAAAACAAACGTTTTCACCTCATAGGTTATGTTTTACCGCAAAAACACAATAACCCACAGCCGAGACTGGCTAACTGACAAATTACTGTACTTAAAAAAGTAATATGCGGGTTTACTCAGCCACCTAGTGAAAGTAGACCAAAGTAAAAGGAAGATAATAACATTGACAAATATTTTTAAATTCCATTTGCCGAATCCAACTTCAAAGGTACCCTTAAAAATGATGGAATTTATTGCAACGATACAAATTCTAAAATGTAAGAAATGAAGAACCGATACAATTACCTTATCCTTCTTATACAAAATGAATCGACTAAATTGGACTGAAAGGAGTTATAAGTTTGTATACTTCTCAGAAGTAGTGGAATTTGGTAAGGAACATGACAGTTTGCCTGTTTGTTTCACATTGCACAAGAAGAGATAATTTTCTTATCACTATTGGCGTTATGATATTTCTGTTCATTCTTTTCAGGTTCAGATTTGATTGTGTATCTATGAGCATTTTAATAGCGTTTGGAAATTTTCCGCAAATCCGCTAGGAACTCACATCAGTCGAGAAGCTTCTTTTTTCTTAATTTTCAAAAGATTTTTCACATCGTTCCAAATATTGCAAGTCAGTTCGTTTTTTTTTTTTTTTTTTTTTGACCATTAAAAAAATTCATGAAGAAATTTTAAGATTTTTTCACATTAAAAAATATAAAATATGAAAAAAGCACTGACGGAGACGTGATGCCTTCCAGGAAGAGAGGCTGAAGAATTTCTTTGAAGTCAGTAATAGCCAGTACAGGAGAAATACAGGGAAGATCAAAGCGGAACAAGAATCATGCATATTATCAAAAGCTCTTTTTTTATTTATTATTATTATTATTTTTTAATGAGATCCGACTGTACCCGACGTCGGATTAAGTTCAGATGTCTGCTGAATCTGTGTGGTTCAAAATGAATTGCGGTAAGAGGAAGGTAACAGTCCTAGTATTTTACAGACCAAACAATTTCGAAGAGTATGACAAAAATTTCATTCGGTAACTTGAATGGGCAAAAAAAATAAAAAAGGACTGTCATATTAGGGCAACTTGAGAAATTGTACAGCAGACTATCGATTTACCGGGATCGGAATAACCGGAACAGTTCAAGGCTCCAAATTAAAAAAAAAAAAAAAAAAAGAAATCAACCATAAATCATAAAATTCAAGTATTAACTAGAACAGGCCTTGAGGTTGTCAAGGACATTCTCTCAGATATGCCAGACAAGCTGTACTTTCTACCTGGGAGTCTAAAACGCTGATGGAACTGATATTCGGGTGACACTCAAGTCAAGTGGACCTAATTTCGGCGAAGTCCGGACGGTCTCTGACAGTCAAATCCTCTGCTTGCACCTTCACGATAGTGGGACTTTTAGTAATCCTGGGTATAACCTCTATGCACAAGTACATGGTGGGTGACCACCCAGGTGTGAACCAACTTAAGCAGGGGTCGAGGTGTGGCGCCCACACCACAGGGAGGAACGCCGCCCCCCTCTATGTTACCAGGCAGTACTAGGTGGTAGATGACTCTCATCAACCGGTGAAATACCACCACTTTGCATATTGGAGGCTTGAAGTGGTGAAACCCAGGTTTAGTCACTAGAGCTAAGTTCCAGTCAACCCTTCCCTATCTCTTCCATCATGCAGTATGATTGATGACTTTTGAGGTTATGATGAACCTCGTGGCGAGACCCAATATTCCTTACGAGATCCAATAATCCTTTCGAGGGTACAGCTCTAAAACGGTGTTCGCAGCCCGATCGCTAGTTAGTACACCAGACCGAACCTATTGGTAACTCTCTAGACGGCTTCCGGATCAGCTAGTGTATAATCTTGCTACCTCTACTCTACCAGATAGTGACTGGAGGGAGCCTGAGTAGTGTGTATGTGGGGAGGATTGTCGAGGCCACGTTATCTCAAGGATCTGGGTATATTCTTACCACGTGTACGCCATGTCCAAAAATTTCATTACTTCACAAAGCATGTCCCACACTTTTTCTTACTATTGAAAACCCCATGAATTGTCAAACTAATACAGCAAGCTTATCTGGGAAAAGATCTAAACCTCCCAAACACTTCCTAATTCATTTCACAAATATACGTGGTCTCAATTCTAATTTCAACGATGTCCATTTCCACTTGCAATCTGCCAAACCCATGTACTTTTTCTGACAGAATCTCAGTTATCGGTTGATTCAACTACTGCTCATCTCAGATGCCCAAATTATTCGCTGTATGATTCCTTTCGCCTCAAATGTGGTACTTGTGCATATGTCCGTTCTGATATTCCCTGTCAGAGAATTGGCAATTCGAATCTCCCCTCTTTGATCTTCTCTGGCTTAAAATCTCTCTCTCTCTACCTCATTGTGTCAAATTCATCTGTTGTCTCTACTGTCCTCCCAATTCCACTAATCACTTGGAGCTCTTTGACTTCCTCCCTTTGCAACTTGACTTCCTCCAGTCCAACTTGCTTAAGAGTGAGGTAATTTTCCTTGGTGATTTTAATGTTCACAACTCCAGCTGGCTTTCGTTTTCTATTCACACCGACCCAGCAGGTCGAGATGCTGAGGCCTTTGCAATTACTAATAACCTACACAGATTGTTCATTTACCTACAAGAATACCGGACAATCCTATCATACAGCCAATACGCTTGATCTTTTTCTCACAAACAACCCTTCTAAGTACACGATCGAAGTGACAGGTCCTTTAGGCACTTCAGATCACAACCTGATTGTCTCTTCTCCAATGGAACCTTTATCTCATGGCTATTCCCAACCTCGTCTTGTTTAGCATTACAAGAATGCAAAATGGGATGACCTGATTGACTTCTTTTCTTCTTTACCTTGGTCGGATTACTGTTTCAAAACTTCTGATGTCAACGTTTGCTCAGATCGTGTCAGTGAAATAATTCTTGCAGGAATGGAATCCTTTATGCCACACTCCACTTTAAAATCTCGTCCTTTATCTAAACCTTGGTTTTCCAATAAATGTGCTAAGACTGTTCAAGAGGAGAATGTTGCATGTCGTAATTGGCTTGTTTCTAAGTCTTCAGTTTCAATTTCTGCCTACACCAAAGCTCACGAAGGCGACTCCGCAGCCAGGTGGGAAGGAGCAGCAGTGCATAACACACGCTTCTTGATTAGCCGGGGTTCGAGCCCGTCACCACCAAAAACGGA
This sequence comes from Mastigoproctus giganteus, assembly GCF_048544385.1. Lineage (NCBI taxonomy): Eukaryota > Metazoa > Arthropoda > Arachnida > Uropygi > Thelyphonidae > Mastigoproctus > Mastigoproctus giganteus. Next base: position 92,080,400 of record NC_143585.1, read on the forward strand.
GGATGCGGAAAAGTCAGGAATGACCACTGCATATTCCCGGAGCAATATGGCCTTAGTTGCTAATGCTCCTAAAAACCAAATAACAACAACAACAACCAAAGCTCGCAACAATTTGAAAGCAGTTATTAATCAGTCCAAACTAGAGTTTGAACAGGCTAAGAGTAGAAAACTTGCTTCTCTTGACAAAGCTATTGGCCGCAACTTTTGCCCATCTCTGCTCCCACATCTGTCAAAACCAGATGGTTCTGTTGTCACTTCAGCCAAGGATAAAGCTGACCTGCTAGCATCCCATTTTTCTTCCAGCTCATGTATTAACGATCTTAGCATTAGCATTAGCATTAGTAGAGGCATATGATGCAAGAAAGCAAGCTTATTCAGCATCAGCGAAAAAAAACACACCACTCCCATTTCACCCCTCCGTTCGTTCGAAATACCTGTCCAGTTGAGCTTTAAATTTGTTTAGGCTATCATCTTCAACAACAAGTGATGGAAGTCGGTTGCACCAACCAACCACCCGCTGGCCAAAGGCAAATTTCCGCACATCTATCCGAAATCCGTCCTTCCTCAATTTGAATTTATGCCCTCTGAGGTGATTATTCTGAGCAAAATGAAGAATACCATCGGCATTGAGCATGCTCAAACCATTCAAAGCCTTATACACCTCTATCAGATCACCTCGCTGGTCCCTAGTCTCCAGACACTGTAATTTGCAAACCTTAACCTTTCTTCGTAAGAGCACCCCTTTGTTCCATTCACTAATCTTGTTGCCCTTCTCTGTACCCGTTCCAACAGCTCTACATCCTTCTTGAAATGAGGCCTCCAGACCTGTATACAGTACTCAAGATGTGGCCTAACCATTGCCTTATACAAGGGAATAATCACCTCCTTATCCCTGCTAGAAAAATTCCTGTATATCATTGTCAAGACACCATGAGCAACTCTTGCAGCTCGTCTGCACTGCTCAGAGAACTTCATATCTGCCTGCACAATTACCCCCAGTTCCATTTCATTCTCCACCACTGTCAGTGTAGTACCGCAGAGTTGATACGTTGCTCTGGGGTTACTGTTTCCCATATGTAGTACTTTACATTTGTCAATGTTAAACTTCATTTGCCACCTCTCAGCCCATCTGCTCAACCTTTCCAGATCCTGTTGCAGCAGCATAGTGTCAGTAGTGTCCTTGACAACCCTGCCAACCTTTGTATCATCTGCAAACTTGGACATTAAACTTGATATCCTATCATCAATATCATTCATAAACACCGAAAACAACAACGGACCCAACACTGAACCCTGAGGAACTCCACTAATAACATTAGTCCACGTTGAGCAGTGTCCATTGATTACCACTCTCTGTCTTCTGCCACTCAACCATCCCCTTATCCATAGCAGCAATGCCACACTGCTCCAATTTGTGCAGCAGTCTTCCATGTGCAACAGTATCAAAAGCCTTTCTAAGATCCAAATATATAATATCAAAGTTATTCCCTGCATCCAGTTCTTTTGTGACTACATCATAGTATCCAATCAAATTGGTCAGGCAAGACCTGCCCTTAACAAAACCATGCTGTGTCTGAGCTATAACTGAATTCTTGTCTAGATGATCCTGCAGTGCTTCTTTAACCAGTGCCTCCATTAATTTACCTGGAACAGAAGTTAAACTAACAGGTCTATAATTACTTGTGTCAGCCTTTGATCCTCCTTTGTGAATTGGGGTTACATTTGCCCATCTCCAGTCTATGGGTACCTCCCCTGAGTCCAAAGAAGCTCTCATAATTATGGCTAGGGGTTTGCATACTTCCTTTGCTGCCTCCTTTAATATAACTGGATAGATCCCATCCATCCCAGGTGCCTTTTTTATGTTTATCCTCAACAATCTCTCCTCCACTTTCCTCTCAGTTATTACAAAATCATCCAGCTCACTGCCAATGTTTACTTTACCTACATCATTCTCCTTCCTGAATAACTCCTCATGAGTGAATGTAGATGCAAAATACTCGTTTAGATTGTTAGCCACCTGAGCAGGATCCTCAACTGTTGAACCATCAATATCCAGTGGACTAATCTGATTCATCCATTTCCTTCTTGAGTTTAAATATGTAAAGAACTCTTTTCTGTTTTTCTTTGCATCCTTTGCCAAGGATTTTTCGTAGTCTGCCTTTGCCTGCCTAATCTCCTTTGTGACTTGGTTACAGACCAACTTATATCTATCATAGGCTTCCATGTCACCCATTAATTTGTATGTATCTCATGCATTTTTCTTCTCTGCCACATGTCTCATTAGTTCATCTGACAACCATTTAGGCCTAAACCTTGAACAATATTTCTTGGTAAAACACCTCCCACCGGAAGACGGAAGACCACAATGCCTCCTGTGGTCTTCCGTCAAAAGGATATCAGAAGGAATTTGATGAATCTTGATGCTAATAATCTCAAGGTTCTCATGGTATTTCTCCCCTTGTTCTCAATATCTGTGCTCCTGAACTTACTCCTATTCTTTGCCGCCTTTTTAACTTTCTTATTCCAAAGGTGTTTTTCCTTCTGCTTGGAAATTTGCTCATATCCAGCCAGTTCCTTAAAAGGGTGACAAATCCCTCCCATCCAATTATCGTCCCATTACAATTACTTCTACTCTTTCTAAAGTAATGGAGAAATCAATTAACCGCCAACTCTTAAACTACCTAGAAACCTTCCGTCTGATGAACGATCGCCAGTGTGGATTCCGTCAGTCGATCCACTGGTGATATTTGGCTTATGTTACCCATTTATGGACTTATTCATTGGAAAGGTTCGGTGAAACACGAGCAGTTGCTCTTGACATCTCAAAGGCATTCGATCGTGTTTGGCATAAAGGTCTTCTAAACAAGCTTCCATCTTATGGTTTGCCAACTGTTTTTAGTAATTGGTTATCCAGTTTTCTCTCTGATCGCTCACTGAGGATGGTGGTAGATGGCTCTCTGTCTTCTAACTTCTCCACTAATGCTGGTGTCTCCCAAGGCTCAGTTCTTTTCCTCTTGTATGTTAATGACCTTTTTCAAACTGGAAAATTCCACTTTCCTGTTTGAAAAACCTTGCCTTGCTGATTGGGCTTCAACTTCTCGAATATCCGCTACTAATCCCTTAAATGCCGAACTCCAGGTAATTCTCCAGTGGGACAAGGACAACTTAGTTGATTTCAATCCTTTTAAAACTCAGTCTTGTCTTATATCTCGCAAAAAGGATTCTTCTCTTCTTATACTTTGGTTGTTTAAGTAGTTTTAAACTTAAGCTCGCTCTGCTCGAATACGACGGGCAAGCTGAATGTCTTTCGGCATAATGGTAACTCTCTTTGCGTGGATAGCACACAAATTTGTATCTTCGAAGAGACCTACCAAATAAGCTTCACTTGCTTCCTGCAGTGCGATTACAGCAGAACTCTGAAAACGAAGAAACGAAGTTCGGTCTTGAAATCGTGAGCAATCTCACGAACAAGAGATTGGAAATGGAGTTTTCTTATCAACAGCTCAGATGGCTTTTGATAACGTCGAATTTCACGAAGAGCAACAATACCTAGCCTCTAACGATGAATTTTCTTCACTCCTCCAGTAACTGGGGCACTCTTCCTAGCAGCTTTAGTGGCCAACTGCTTCCTTGGGGCCTTCCCTCCAATAGACTCACGAGCGGTCTGCTTAGTACGAGCCATCCTGTTAACACAACCTACCAAAATTAGAACCTACCACAACAGAAGAGGAAAAACGGAACACCTGTATGCAGTGCCTTGTCATTAATGTGCTTCTTAACTAAGTGTATAGCCCCGCTCCCCCTTATCCTGTCTGTCCGTCCTGTATACATTGTACTTCTCATATTCAAATTCAGCATCGCTTATGTCCGAGTGACACTATATCTCTACTGTCCATACGATATCTGCATATGATGACTTAATCAATACTGTACTTCAAATTCATCTAATTTATTTACAATTCTCCTTGCATTAATGTACATGATGTATACATATGCACATGTTCTTACTCTTAGTTCCTTTAACACAGCCCATGTATTTACTTATTAGTTCCATGATTACTCACAGCAGGGCTTGAAATCCCCAACACTTCCCAGGAACACATCCTATTGGAACGTATAGCAGCCTTCCCAGGCTGCTATATGTTCCAATAGGAAGCAGTGCAAGAATCACTTTCACCTCTGCCTGCAGAGCTAGTTAATCTATTAGTCTGTATATCCTCCTAAGCTAGCAGTTTTCCGACCCACCTATCACTGCATCATCTTGCATCACTTCTATTTAAGCGCATTACATCCCTGTAATAACAATCTCTCCTGTTGACAAGCAAAGCCCATCCTGAGAAAAATTCTATCCCGTGATGTTGTTGTTGTTGTTGTAGTAGGGTTTTAAGAGTATCAGCGGCTAAGGCCGTATTACTCCGTTTATACTGTCTGTAAATTTCGTATTCTGTGGTCAATATTCCTTTTGCTGGACAGAAAACCAGATGTTACGAGCGAAAAAAACCATGCTACCCTCTCTTGAGACAGACTAACTCAGCACGTTGTGAAAAAGACCCATCACAATTCCTCTCGTTATCGAAGGGACTAAAAACTTGAATCTTTTCCACCCAGTATGGGGAGAAGGGCGATCCTATCAACTGTGATACCCAGGAGGGCCTATGCCATGACCCTTGCACATTCTCTCCAGTGCAGAAATGGTTGACAAGGCTCTCAACCCGCCTATCTGTCTGGGCAGAATTGTAGACACTTTCAAATTCAATCTTAACTCGCAACTTTTCCCTAACATTGCCCTGTACTTGTTAAGTAAGTCTTCGGATATTCTATTCTTAATATCATTACTGCGAATATCACCATTTGTGCCCTTATATTTTGTGCTATACAAAGCCGCCTACTTTTGCCTCTGGCAGACATACCCTGGTCCTATTCAAGCTAATCTTCTTACATAAAAAGAAAAAAAATTATTATAAGAGGGTCTCCCATAAATGATTACATACATCCTTTATACAGGGTGTTTCAGTTAAACGTTTCAGAACTTCTAAGAGGGGTAGGGTACATCCTGACAACTCGAAATCATATAGCAATGTGGGGTCGGAAATGCTTTCCTGAAGCGGTGTTGTACACAGAAGCACCATAAAGAAAAGAGACCGTAAGTGAGAAATCGTTTTAATAATACATGAAAAGAAGCAAAAGGTACATGGATTAAAGTAAGTGTTCGAAGTTTCTTCCACGGGCTACAATGCACGCCTCACATCTCCGACGCATGGACATCCGAACATTCTGGAATACTCCAGGCGAATTTCGAATTTCTTGAACAAGAACGCCAAGTTAGTAGGATGGATAATTACACGAACGCAGAGTCAGCCGATATGCATTTGGCGTACGGGGCTGCAAATTGTAGTGGGCCAGCCGCACAGTGTTTGTACGCGGAACGATATCCGACGAGGCGTATTCCCGGTCATAATTTCTTTGCAAGACTGCACCAGAGGTTAGCTGAGAGAGGTTCATTTGAAAGAGCTGACAGGGACAGGGTAAGAACAGCACGGACTCCAGCCGTCGAACAGAATGTGCTGCAGCATGTACAGGGGAATCCAAGAACGAGTACACGAAGTCTAGCAAACGCAGTCGGGGTTTCCCATTGCAGCGTCTGGAGGATTTTCCGAGAACAAGACATGCATCCGTTTCACGTGCAGCGTGTCCAGACACAGCAACCGGAGGATTATGCACCTCGTATTGCTTTCGCACAGTGGAAAATGTGCTACAAATCCCCTTTTTCCTGCTGAAGTGTTGTTTTCCGATGAGGCATCCTTCACAAGGGAAGGAATTTTCAACACGCATAACGACCATATCTGGGCGGTTGAGAACCCGCATGCAATACGACGTCGTGCAGCACAGATTCGATTTTCGGTCAATGTATGGGCCGGTATTATGGGAGATCACCTCATCGGACCTTACCTGTTACCGTGTCGTCTAACCGGACCTATCTACTTGATCTTTCTGCAGCAAGTATTGCCACAACGTTTGAGAGATGAACAGATTTCTGCATCGACGCAACAGACAATGTGGTTCCAACACGATGGAGCCCCTGCCCATTATAGCGGAGATGTTCGTAACTACCTGGATGTCACATTTGGTCAACAGTGGATCGGACGTGGTGATCCCGTGCGTTGGCCTGCTCGGTCACCCGACCTATCATGTCTTGATTTTTATTTCTGGGGTCATATGAAATCGCTAGTTTATGACACCCCTGTTGACAATGCTGAGGAGCTGGTTGCAAGAATCGCAGTAGCTGCCGAAGAAATTCGAAATTCGCCTGGAGTATTCCAGAATGTTCGGATGTCCGTAAATGGCGTATTCCCGATACACTCTTGATACTGTCGAACGGGGACAGTGCAATTTCTGTACCACCTCCGCAATGAAGTGACCTCTCTAGGTCACTCCCTTGCGGAGGTGGTACAGAAATTGGTACAGGAAGTACAGGTGGTACAAAAATTATTATTTTAGGGTTGACCGTAATTAAATACATTAACCCGTATTTGTGTCTGTTAATTGCGTATGTTCTATGGTTGTTTTGCCTGTTTTGCTGGACGAAAAAACCCCAGTTACTGGGGAGAAAAACCTTGCTATTTACGGCGTCTCCGTAGCCAGGTGGGAAGGAGCAGCAGTGCGTAGCACACGCTTCTTGATTAGACCGGGGTTCGAGCCCGTCACCACCAAATACGGAGGATGCGAAAAGGTCAGGGAATGACCACCGCATATCCCGGAGCAATATGGCCTTAGTTGCTAATGCTCCTAAAAACCAAACAACAACAACAACAACAACTTGCTATCTATGCCTGAGACCAATTAACTCAGCCACGCAGTGAAAAAAGCCCATTAAAGTTCCTAGCGTCGTCGACGGGATTCGAACCCAGGCCTTTTCCACCCGGTGTGGGGAGGACGGTGACGATACCACTGTGCTACCGCGCAGACAGTACAGGTGGTACAGGAATGTGGTGGATGAACGTGGCGTCGACGTCTGTCTCGTATAGTTTCAACCGACAGTGGCACAGATCACCGCCGACTTCAACGTCGGGCTCCCACTATCATCCCTTGTTCAAGTCGGTTAACTCACGACGTTTATACATACTGACATCGAATTACCGTCTACACATGAATGCAGTAATGCACTGTACCTATACACCTATCAAGCGGTGGTTTTGTCCACTATCAAGAGGGGTGACAGCGTCGCGTTGCTCAGGAACCAGGTATCCTAGGAATTCTGTACTTTCAGTGTATACTATGCTCTATCTTTAAGCTTTGTAAAAGAATTGCTTTAATATGATATTACCTGTTACTCTTAGTTCCCCTTGTCTCTAAAGTAGGCTGTTATTCTTTGATTCACTAAAGTTTGTGGCTTCGATATCTTGTATTGTTGGTCCTATTAAACGGTTAAGTGTATTGTTGAACGTTGTTGAAAGTGTTGCTATGAACCCAGGACCGACCAGAAGCATGTTCAACCAGTTCTGTCGAACAGGGCCCAGCGCTCAAATTGTCTGAAAACTCTAAATAATAATATTATCCGCTTCTTTTCCGCATTTCTATCAATGAGCCTGCCGCCGCAAGTAATTCTTGAACAAGGTACCACAAATTTTGGGACCGATCCTGTATGAACCATCTGTTATCGGAGAACCAACAAGATTAATAAACTGATAGCAATTCATTCGCTCACATCGACAATACAGAACTCTGCAAACAAAAATATCGCATTCATTTTACAATTTCGTTTACTTTCTCTACACAAGATGGAGGCACAGATCGCCATAGTAACAAATACCAAACTTAAAAGGAAAGTAAATATAATTTTCAAATATACAAGAGTGTGCTGTATTTGCGACTATTTGGATAAACACAATTTCAAGTGTCTCTTTACAGCCAACATTCTAAGTCAACAAATCAATAAGTGTTTTGTCATACACTTTATTTCGAAAGCCACATTTCAAAAATTGTTTGAGATTTTTATACGTTCCAGCCATTTCTAATATTAAGAAAATATGAGTGAAACGATACTAAATTAAATCTATTGAGAATGAAAAGTAGGACAAGATTTGAATTTTTATAGCTTATTCGATTATTTGAAATTATTCTGTTTGAATATTCGTAAATATGACGTTTACTATTTGCGTTTTAAGCTTTAGATTTATAACAATTTAATATTGGGCCCTGTCGAGGGCATTGTGTTAATTTTCAGTAAGGTACAGATGATGGATATAGACAAGTAAGGGCTGGAGATAGGCTGAACTTCGATATAAATTTTTTTAATTAAAAACTTTTTAGGATAATATACATCATTAAATTACATCCAACGCTCAGTTATACGGAGGTGGATTAATAGGTGTCTGTACAGTTCCCGATGGCCAGCCAGTCTGAATCGGATAACAAGAAATAAATAGAATAAATTGAAGAGGCCATTAGAAATTTCTCCTAAGGTAGAGAATCGAGCCCAGACATCTCCAAACGAGTGGCAAGGAAAGTACCTAGTGCATAGTGTATCATGTCAACGGCACCATGGGGTTTCCCACAACTTCAACTTATGTGAGTAATGTGTAGGTTTTGGAGTAAGGTTACCATAAGGCGGCACTGGGTGCCGGAACACGAAAACTCTCGCAGACACAATCTCAGAGTTGTCTGAACTTTCTGGGGAGGGCCCATAAAGAATTAATTTTTATTGTAGGAGAGTACAGTGAGGTAGTCAAAGGGCTCGATAGAAATCGATGAATAATAAACTGCTGGATGTAAGTTAGAGGCATCCATCAGAGGGAGTGAAAAGAGGAGATAGACGCGTACCCTCAGGGGAAATGGGATTCCCATCCCTTCCCAGGGGAGAAGAACGATAATGTCATAGAATTGGAATGCTCTATGAGGCATGACTTTACTTTAGGTACAGAATGGCCTTGATATACGATCTGACAAAAAAGGGCTGCTTTGGTTGTATTGGTAATGGCAAATCATGAAAGAAAGCAAGTTTATAAAGCACCACCCAAAAAAAAAAAACCCTTTCCAAATCACCATCTCCATTCCCTCCAATAGTTTGTTTAGTCCTTCAATCAATTTACTTCATTAAATTGACTACACAATTGTGACTAGGTTACCCAGTCACTTCCACAACAAAAGACAGAAGTTTGTTCCAACAATCAACTGCCCGCTGACTGAAGGCAAACTTCCGCGCATCTATCCTGCAACCATCCTCAATTTGAATTTATGTCCCCTCATATGTGTAGCCTGAGCAAGAGGAAGAATGAGGAAGAACTTGCTCAATCCATTCAAAGCCTTGAACACCCCCATCCATATCACTTGGCAGGTGTCTAGTCTCTAGACGCAGCAATTTGCAGAACTGAAGCCTTTCTTGTTAAGACCACCTTTGTTCCCCTCACCAATCTCGTTACCCTTCTCTGCACCCGTTCCAACAGTTCTACATCCGTTCTTGAAATGAAACCCTCTAAATCTGTACATAATCAATCTCTAACCTCTAAATTTGTAGATATATAATGGGATAATCAGCTTCTTATCCCGCCTAGCGAAGTTCCTGTATATCATGACAAAACTGGTTGAACTGTCCTGGCAGCCTGTCTGCATTGCTCAGAGAACTTCATATTTGATTGTACAATTGTCCCTAAGTCATTTTCATTTTCCAATACCTGAATATAACACAGTTGTTAATCTGAGATTACTACTACCTACATACAGTACCTTGCATTTACATACCCTCAACTGCCATTTCTTAGCCCATCTACATAATTGTTTTAGATCTTGTTGCAGTTAGCTTACCTTAATTACTGTCATTAACCAGCTTGCCAATCTTTGTATTATCTGCAAATCATTGTTTCTATAATTTCTTTAAAAAGGCTGTTCAAGAATTCATCGCGATTTATTATTACTTTGCTTTTTTCGGTAAAGTTTACGTTTACTTCTTAACACAGTCAACTGACTAAATGAGTGTACAAAAGGCAAAGCTGACCGGGCAAAGCCAAGTGGGTAAAATGCCTGCCTGGCAACCCAAAGATCGCGGGTTCGAATCCCGCCTCGGGCTTGGATCAGAGTAAAACGCAAAAATTTTGGAATGTGCATTATGGCCACAGAAGCCGATGCGCCAACAACTAACAAAAAAAAAAAAAAAAAAAAAAAAGGCAAGATAACAATTATAACAAATGTGGTTTTTACATTGATTAACATGTTCATAACAGAATGGTTGTGCTACTTGATAGCTTTGCTGTAGAAGTTTTCAGAATACCAAATTGTATTTCAAAATACTCACGTGTTACTGAGTTATTAATTTTTTGTAAATTTCAAGGTCACAGTAATTCTACCGAGTCAGCCATTTGGATTTATCCATGAAATAAAAGAACTACAGCAGTGCCACATGCTTGTTCAGTGGTGACTAGCAAATCGGCATAAATTGCGTAAAATTGTTAATTTACATCTTTACAATTGATAAGAGTTCAAGGGTTATTTGAATCTGGGAAGACGGGGATAGGGACATCAACACTGAATAACCTGCTTGCTTTACCATAACCTGCTTGCTTCACCATTGAATAAGAGTTACCACATCTATATGGCTGCGACAGATTTGGCAGATTGGCAGCTTAAATGTATTGCCTTTAATAGAAAAAGAAGCCTCAAAACTAATTAGCACGGACGTGGTGGTATCTGCAACCAACAAGATCAGTTGATGACGACATATATTAAACTAGCCACACTCAATATTATGACATTGTCAGGAAAAATTGAGGAGTGTGTGAACATCTTAAAGGACAGAAAAAAAGCATACTTGTATTGAGCGAATCAAAATGGAAAGGAAATGGGTGTAAAGAGTTACCAGGAAGCTATTACCTATTACCGAGGAAGCTATTATCATTGGTCTGGGGATGATGTAGGGAGAAAGGGTGTAGCCACCATTATAGACCACAGGATTAAGGAAAGGCTACTGGAGGTGAGTAATATCAGTGACAGAGTCAGGTCAATTAAAATGTAAATGGACGACAGCGAAACATTGGAGATAGTACAATGTTATGCACCACAAACTGGTTGCAAAGAAATGGAGAAGTTGGAGTTTGAGGACAAGCTCGAAGAGAACATCACAGGTGGCGATATAGTTGTCATGAGTGACCTGAACGCAAAAGTCGAAGTGGAGAGACAAGGACTAGAATATTTTATGGGTCCGCATGGTTGGGGACTTAGGAATGATGATGGTGACAGGGTGTTGGATTTCTGTTAATGGGACAGCTTGGTCACAGGAAACACCTGGTTCAAGAAAGAAAGAGTCACAAAGTGACAAGATACGGTTGTGGGACGGTCAACAGGAATCCCGAATCCCTTCTTAACTATATACTCGTGGATAAAGAGGACACAAAAGACTAGTGGACGTCAAGGTCATTCCTAGTGTTCTTTACTTCTGTTCCAGGAAAATTAATGGAGGCACTGGTTAAAGAAGCACTGCAGGATCATTTAGACAAGACTTCAGTTATAGCTCAGACACAGCATGGTTTTGTTAAGGGGAAATCTTGCCTGACCAACTTGATTGGATACTATGATGCAGTCACAAAAGAACTGGATGCAGGGAATAATTTTTGAGGGGGAGAAGACAGAGAGTGGTAATCAATGGACACTGCTCATTGTGGACTAATGTTATTAGTGGAGTCCCTCAGGGCTCAGTGTTGGGTCCATTATTGTTTTCTGTATTTATAAATGATATTGATGACGGTATATCAAGCTTAATGTCCAAGTTTGCAGACGATACAAAGGTTGGCAGGGTTGTCAAGGACACTACTGACACTATGCTGCTGCAACAGGATCTGGAAAGGTTGAGCAGATGGGCTGAGAGGTGGCAAATGAAGTTTAACATTGACAAATGTAAAGTACTACACATGGGAAACAGCAACCCCAGAGCAATGTATCAACTCTGTGGTACTACACTGACAGTGGTAGAGAATGAAAGGGACTTGGGGGTGGTTGTGCAGGCAGATATGAAGTTCTCTGAGCAGTGCAGCCGGGCTGCAAGAGTAGCTCATGGAGTATTGTCAATGATATACAGGAATTTTTCCAGCAGGGATAAGGAGGTGATTATTCCATTGTATAAGGCAATGGTCAGGCCACACCTAGAGTACTGTATACAGGTCTGGAGGCCTCATTTCAAGAAGGATGTAGAGCTGCTGGAACGAGTACAGAGAAGGGCAACAAGATTAGTGAATGGAACAAAGGGGTGCTCTTACGAAGAAAGGCTTAAGTTTTGCAAATCACAGTGTCTGGAGACTAGGCACCAGCGAGGTGATCTGATAGAGGTGTATAAAGCCTTGAATGGTTTAAGCATGCTCAATGCTGATGGGATTCTTCCTCTTGCTCAGAAAAATCACCTGAGAGGGCATAAATTCAAATTGAGGAAAGACAGATGTAGGATATACGTGGACAGGTATTTTGAACGAACAGAGGGGTGAAGTGGAAGTGGGTTTTTTTTTTTTTTTTTTTGGCTGATGCTGCATAAGCTTGCTTTCTTGCATCAAATGCTTCTACTAATGCTAATGCTAATGCTAGTGTTTCCTTGGGTAGTGATCACAGGTTAGTTGTTGGAGTTTTAAGATTCCCTAAATTGAAGGGGATCAAAATAACAAGAGAGAGAGAAAACTGAGGGTGTGGAAGTTGAAGAAGAGAAAAAGGGGCGATGTTCAGACAAGAGTTCAGGAAGGTTGTACTTAAGACACTGGTGAACAGCATGGAATCAGAATGGAAAGCATTCAAAGACTGTGTAGTAGGACTGACGGAGCAGGTTTGTGGAAGGACAAGCAATAGAAGGAGATGGAAAGAAACCCCATGGTGGAATGATAGGACGAGTGAGGCTGTGAAAATCAAGAATAATGCATTCAGGACCTACTTTCAGAACAGAAATGGTGAGAATAAAGAGACATATGAAACCGTGAAGAGAGAGGCTAAGAGGATAGTTAACGAGGAGAGAACACTGTGGTTGGAAGAATGGAGTGAAACTCTACGACAAGATCGTAGTTCCGTATCGATGGTAATAAAAAGACGCTGTATGGTATGATGAGGAATAGAAGAAGAGATCATGAAGAGAGCAAATATACTGTGCTGCCATCTCTTCTGGTATGATGAAGAATAGAAGAAGAGATGGTGAAGAGAGCAAATACACTGTGCTGCCACTTTATTAGGTACACTACCTAGTAGCGTGTTGAGCCTCCTTTAGCCTTCAAAACAGCCTGAATTCGTCTAGGCATATATTGAACAAGATGCTGAAAACGTTGTGCAGGAATGGAGTATTATGCAGACATGATTGTGTCACGCAGTTACTTGAGATTCGACGGAGGTGTAGGCCTACAGCGAACAGCCCTTTCGAGCTCATCCCAAAGATGTTCAATAGGATTGAGATCCGCGGATTGATCGGGCCACTCCAGCAAAGAAAATTCATTGTCATGTTCCTGGAACCATTCCATAGTGATTCGGGCTTTGTGCACCGTGCATTATCAGTCAGATGGTGCTGGAAGTAACCATCTGACTGAGGATAAACTGTCAACATGAACGGATGCACTTGGTCAGCAGCGATCTTTAAGTACGATGTGGCATTCAGACCTGAATACCTGAATCTATGGATGGACCCAACGTGTGCCAAGAAAACATTCCCAGCACCATAATACTGCCCCCACCACCTTGCACAGTAGTCGTCAGACATGACGGGTCCATGGATTCATGTTGTTTTCTCGAAATTCTGAGCCTTCAATCAACATGATGCACCAGGAACTTCGACTCGTCAGACCAAGCAAATGTTTTCCAATCGTCGATAATCCAGTGCTAGTGTTGGTGTGCCCACAGGAGGCGTGCTCTCTTGTTCTTCATTGATAACAAAGGTACGCAATGTGGCCGTCAGCTGTTGTAGCCCATTCGCGACAAAGTGTGACTAGTGGTCCGTTGCGATATTTTGTTCTGCGCACCAAGGTTGTAGTCTGACGTGATGTGCGACATTGTGGCCGTCCGTTTGCTTGCACAATTCTAGTCATTCTCCTCTGACCTCTCTCTCTCAGTCCCATGGTGGACCCGGGAACTGCAGACCCTTAGGAAGGAGGTCGCAAATAGAAGGAAACAATTCCAAAGAGCCCGCAGGTCTTGGCCGCAGGCTGAGGTGGAGGCCTTAAGACAACGCTATAGGGAGGCAAGAAATCTATACACAGACAAAATCCAAAAGAGTAAAAGAAAATCCTGGGAGTTACTTGTCTCCACAGCTGGAAATGCGGATCCCTGGGGGGTTATATACAAAGTAACTACGAATAAACTCCCCAGGGGAGAAGTCCTCACGACGACTCGAACTCCACAAGGCACTCTAACAACAACGTGGGAGGAATCAGTCAACAACCTCCTAAACGCAATACTGAAAGAACCAGCACAGCCAACCAGTGAACAACAACTCAAGCTGTGCAAAGAAAATGAAGAATACCTCACGGAACAGATAGAACAACCATTTACAATGGAGGAACTCCAAGAAGCGACTGCCCGGATTAGGCCCAAAAGATGCCCTGGAAGAGATATGCTTGAACCTGAAATCATAAAGAAGGTTGCTGACCTAGAACCCCAACTTCTCTTAAGGCTGTACAATTGCTGCCTGGAGGCTGGCTACTTCCCTAAGGAGTGGAGAACAGCAAATGTCAAATTAATTCTAAAATCCCCAAGCAAAAATCCGGCATTCCCGGAATCATATCGACCCATAGCGCTCCTAACAGTTTTAAGTAAGCTATATGAACGGCTCCTCCTTAGACGGATACAACACTACTACTCCACTGCCAACCTTGAGGCAAAAAACCAATTCGGATTCAAGCCAGGTCACTCGACTGTCGATGCGATGAGAAACCTACTGATATCAGTGAATGATTGCCAACAGAAGTACTTTCTCGCTATTGCAGTGGATTTTGCCGGGGCGTTCGACTCACTTTGGTGGCCGAGCGTCCTGGGCAGGCTCAGAATGGCACAGGTCCCAAGCAACCTTTATAATAATATCAAAAGCTACCTCTCACACAGAAAAATAGAAGTGAAAGTACCATACCAACAGATCAGCAGGAACATCCACAGGGGGTGCCCCCAGGGTTCCGTGCTCGGTCCACTGCTGTGGAATATAGTATTTGATGATTTTCTGAACACCGGCCTTGGGGAGGTGGTAACCCAAGCATTTGCGGATGATTTAATTCTCACTGTGACGGCAGATAATAGGACACAACTTGAGACTCGAGCAAATCAAGCTCTGTATACTCTACAGCAGTGGGCTATGAAGAACTTTCTACAGATCTCGCCTGCCAAAACGACTTCCATCTTGCTTAAGGGAACATTGGACATAAGGAGGCCACCGCAAATTAAAATAAATCGCGCTACAATCAAATTCGCCCAACAAATGAAATACCTCGGGATCATTTTTGACAGCAAGCTCACATTCCAACCGCATCTCAGGCGACTCAGGACGAAGATTAGGAACTACTCAGGCCTGATTGCGCGAGTCTCACGCAAGGACTGGGGGCTGAGTAAACAAACCATGATGCTATACTACAAGACTACTTTTCTCCCAGCGATCACATACGGTGCACCAATATGGTACCATAGAACCAGACTGACCACCAACAAAAGAATACTGGACTCAACACAACGAACAATATTGCTCAAAACAACCCGAGCCTGCAATACTGTGAGCACGGAGGCGCTCCAGGTTCTTACTGGATCCTTACCCCTGGATCTCGAAGTGATCAGATGCGGACTAGCATACTACATATCAAAAGGAATCTTTGTGACCTACTCGGGCTTTACGATTGAACCCACAAACAATATAAAAATGGAAAAGGCTAGGCTCTTGGCACACTTAAAACAGGAATGGCAAAACAGGTGGACAGACTCAACCAAAGGAGAGGTGACACGACGCCTCATACCTGATGTAGACAGGTTTTTCCCAAAACTACCTGTATGGTTCCACCCAGGCCTATATGCCACCTACTTATTGACGGGTCACGGCCCCTTCAACGAGAAACTAACATCTCTGGGCCTCCTCCAAGACCCCAGCTGTTCATGTGGCGAACCGGAAAGCTGGACCCACCTCATGCACGAATGTACAAACTACGAGGACCTACGTGGAAATCTAATAACAAGATTGACCTACGTGCCGCGAGGCCAGGAGCATCATCTCTTGGACACAAGCGAAGAATATAAGAACCTCACCAGATTTGCACAGGAACTCTTTGCCAGAAGAAGAACCTGTTCTGCGATCAGGAACTAAGGGCACAGTATGCCTTGTAGCAGACATTAAACTTCCACAACACCGTACTATAAGCAGCACTAGACCACCCTTCCTGATGATGGAAACAGGATCAACTGACCACACCCATCCGGGATGCAAAAGAGACACTCCACGAGACTACCCTGTTCGTGTATATAACCCATAAATGTGACTGACCTCAACCTACCTGGATGGACACCACATAGCCAATGAATGACATAGGGGAACTGGTTCCGACTGCTTCGTTGGACCCATATCTTTTTCCCCACCTTGAACAGCAGATTTGCTGCCAGTGCGCCAATTGGCGACCGAGCTGGGCACTTTCCTGGCTTTCTTTCCACTCCACTTCTCTGGCAGGGGGGGGGAAGGTGCCTGTCCTCTTGTCTCCTCCCTTCCTCGCCACCCCCAATTTTCCTTCTGGTGGGGCATGGGCATGCCCCACTGACACCTATTGGGGTCGCCTTCCCTATTGACTCCATATTTCTGTCTCTCCCCCCCCTCAGTCTTCAGTCTCCCTCCCCTACTCTATCTGTACACAAGCGATTGCCCTACACGTCCAAATTTAATCATGTCCAAATTACTGTTTGCCAATAGTTTCGGCCTTTCAAATCCTAGCACTGTTACCCCCGCCACGCGAAAGATCAAAAATTTTTTTTTTTTTTTTTTTTATTATTTATTTATTTATTATTTTTTTTTATAGGTCCTAGCCACTGAAATCTCAGGAAATTAGGTGGCAGGACCTGCCAGAGTAATTAATTATAATGCTGATATACCTGGCCTGCCTCCACGGGGCTGAGTGTGGACAACGTTGGGCCTCAGCAGGGGTCCAGCGGCTAAATGGCCAGAAGAACAACAGTACACGACACTACACTCATACAATATCCATACACTTTTAAATCTCTGGCCTTTCCAGTGAACTGGCACACCTACAATGAAAGCAACGCGGAGATGGGGGAAACCCCTGGTGCCGCTTGACACTAAATACACTCTACTCTCTCTCTCTCTCTCATGATGAGGAATAGAAGGAATAGAAGAAGAATGTAGGCAACGTTGGGCCTCAGTAGGCGTCCAGCGGCTAAACGGCCAGATGAACAACCGAACACAACGCTACACATGTACAATATCCATACACTTTTAAATCTCTGGCCTTCCCAGTGAACTGGTACACCAACAATGAAAGCAACGCGGAGATGGGGGAAACCCCTGGTGCCATTAGACACTAAATACACTTTACACTTTTTTCTCTCTCTCTCATGAACAAGCTATTTTCTTCCACAGGAGTGCCTAGAGAGGATGTTTTCTGTTCGTTCCACCATTCTTGATACACCCTTGAAACTGTGGTGCGTGAAAAGTTCAGGAGAACTGCCGTTTCAGAGATGGTTTGTCCAGCACGTCTTGCACCTACTACCATGCCACGTTCGAAGTCCGTTAGATCACTCCTTTTCCCTATCCTAGTATCAGTTAAGCGGTTTGTACGCTTAACTGATACTAGAAAGGTTGTTCTGCTACATTTATATCCACAACCCACAACTGTGGTCATGGGACTTGCAACATTGTGGGACAAACCATTTGTGTGCACAGCAGGTGTGTAGCTAATAAAGTGGCAGCACAGTGTACTTGATTGATGAGAATGAGAACCTAATAACCAAGGATGAAGAGATAAGAGAAACATGGAAAAAGTATTTTGAAAATCTGTTGAACGTGCAGGACAGCCAGCAAAAGGGACAAAAGCAGGCTGATCATAGAAGAGGGGATGGGAGAGAAGATACGGGGAGAGAGAGCAGATAGACTTGACGTCGAATGAAGTAGTGCAGGCATAGAAATACATCAAGACAGGTAAGTCTGTTAGCATGGATGAGATAAATGGAGAGATGCTGAAGGCTACAGGCGAGACAGGGATAGTGTGGACATACAGACTTTTCCGTAAGATCTGAGATGAGATACATGTGCTGAAGGACTGGAAAGAAGGTTTGATCATCCCGTTGTTCAAGAAGGGGAACAGGAAAAATTGTTCAAATTATAGAGGCATCACACTGATATCACATGTGAGTAAGCTGAATGAGAGAATGTTAGAGCGGAAGGTAAGAGGAACGATTGAAAATAGGATGGCCGAGGAACAGTATGGCTTTATGCCTGGCAGATCGACGGTGGATCTAATTTTCTGCATCAGGTAACTGATGGAAAAGTGTTACGAACACAATAAAGATTATGGATGGCATTTTTGGATATAAAGAAAGCGTTTAATGCCGTAAAGAGAGAGAAAGTGTGGGAGGTTTTGAGAAACTTTGGGATATAGGAACATCTTGTGGAGAGAATTGAGAATATGTGCACCAATACATTGAGCGAAGTAAACACAGTGGTGGGTTTGACGGAGAAATAACTTCAGGTTTGAGGCAAGGAGGCGTCCTATCACCACTGCTATTCATAGCTGTCATGAATGATGTGCAATGTAGAGTGGTAGAACAACTTGTACAGGACCAGATGAAAGTCTGCATATGGGGAGAGAGCAGGGAACAAGTGCAACGGCCAGTTGATATATATAGGCTAGTATGGCCAATGAATTTGGACTGGTTTTCAGTCAGGAGAAGAGTGAAGTAATGGTTCTAAAGAGGAATGGCGAGCTTGACGGATACATTACAATGGAAGGGAAAGAGCTAAAAATGGTTAACGATTTCAAGTAGCTAGGAAGCACCGTTACAAAGACTGGAGTGATAGACGAAGAAATAAGTAGAAGGATAGAAGCGGGCGGGAATTTCTATAGGCAGATAAGAGATCTGATCTGGAACAGGTACATACCACTGAAATGTAAGAAGGCTATATATCAGGCCTATTATGCATCTGAAACTTGGACTATGAGGAAAAAGGATGAAAGCAGAATTCAGGGGGCAGAACTGAGATTTGTGAGGAGCATAGCCGGAAAGACAAGACGACAAAATCGAGAATGATGTGATTAGGGAGAGAATTCAAGTTGAAAAACTCCAGAATAGGATTGAAAGGTCCCGTTTGAAATGGTTTGAACATGTCAAGAGGATGAACGAGAGGCGTTTGCCAAGAAGAATGTTTGATTTACAATTTAGGGACAAAAGACCAAGGGAGAGACCAAGAATGAGATAGCAAGACATGATAAAGAGCAATGTCATTAATTAAGAGAGGAGGAAACTGGAGTGAAATCAACGACGGAGAGAAGTACACGGACAGGGCATGGTGGCGACCCGTGGAAAAGCGGAACGATGATAAATGAGGCTTCATACGTCGACCCGTGGAAAAGCTGAACGATGATAAATGATGATGAATATAACATGTTTTACAAGATTTCAGATCGAATAAAAATTTCATTAATTATTATTGTAATAATAATTTAATGAAAATATAATGCTTAATAATATTATTATATATATGTAATATATATACAATATATATTACAGAATTTATTGAACTGAATACCAAGGGAATCATATGACTAATGAAATTTAATAAGAATATGGAATATAGGTATTCGGAGTAAAAATATACCTATATGTGTTTAATTATAGGGTATAACAATGAAGTCCAACTAAGGTTACTTAAAATACTTGGCCCTATAGGTATATTTTAACTCCGAATACCTACATTCCATATATAGTCGAAGCTCTATATAACGACCCATCATGGAATGAAAAAACGGTTATATCGCTTGTTCATAAACTAGCATTAGGTTAATGAGAAAATGGCCGGGACCAACCACGTAGGACGTTATAACATATGGGACGTTAAAAAGAGGGTGCCTATAAAGAGTTTCGATTGTATATAAATACTGTACTGTACTAGGAATCCGTCATTATAATTTTAGCAGTATGCGAACCTGAAACACTGAAAAATTTATATTCCATGTTGTCAGATGGAATATAAATTTCCAAAGCTGGTAGTATTTCTTACTGGTTCTGTACTTGTCCATAGTATTCTTTCCATTGTGAACTATTTTTTATATTTTTTTCTAACAGTGAAAGTGTCCTAAGCATCATACGTATCATGAGTATCATAAGTGTCATAAGTATCATCATAAGTGTCATAAATATCCGTGTCATGAGCTAAATCATACACCCTGCTATCAGGGTATACGACTTACCTCATCGAGCAATCGACGGAACGAACATGAGCAGCAGTAACATAAAAAAGGAACTTCCGAGTTCGTTTTATCAGCTACACATTCATAGAAAAAGTATTACAAAATGTCTGTGGGATCATCTTGTTGAATCTTAAAAAATAGCTGACGTCATATGCTATTGTAAAATTAAAATGGACGACTAGCCTATCCTAATGAAAACTGCCATACAAGGAGTTAAATAACCTTGGATTATACAGTAAATAATGATTTACAAGGTCTATTGTGAGGGTATGACCGTTTTCTAAAAAGGTACAGTATGTTCCATCACTTTTTCATATAATGCTGTTATCTATACATATCCATTGACGTCCTTTCAAAAACAATGTTGTCCGTGCTTTGGAGTAAAAACACACTCTGAAAAGTTCAGCTTGTTTTGTTTTTTTTTAAAAAAAGAAGCTAAGCTTTTTTTTTTTTTTTTTTGGAAGGGAATTTTATGTGACTCGCGAAATTACTCACTTCACTTGCCTTTTTTTTTTTTATCGAATGCCTGGAGGTTCTGATGCAAGGACGTTCGGTAATCCTATAAATAACGGTGCCCACGTCGTTCTGAGAAACTGTTGTTTCGAGCGCTTACTGCAGTTCGCCTTCGTGGATTTATGAAGTTCTTGAGGAGTGCAGCTTTGTTTTTATGTTAATGGTTAATCAATATCAAATGATTGCCCGCCCCACATGTAAATGTCACTTGCCTAGCGTTTACAAGACTAACAGGATTAATCTCTTCGATTATCGAAAAAAAGAAAATACCGCCCAAGTGTTCCGGAAAAATCATTAGATAAAATATCGTGCGTTGTTACCCAAATGAAAATTGGAATCCACGAAACTTCAGTTTCGTGGATTCCAATTTCAGTTTTATTAATCCGTTGATTTATTTCTTTTCGTTTTACTAACTGCATAGCTCTGAAAGAATATTATACTGTAGTGTCTAAAATAATAATGAAATAAAGATTAAGTCCCAGATGTAATCATCAGAGGGAAATATCTTTAAAAAAAAAACTTGGACACCATGTCGGCATCAGCTGAATTCCAAAGAGATCAGCATTGGGTAGAACAAAACGGATAATACGGAAATGTAAAAAACGAATGTGCCTCTGATGTTTAAAATTTGAAAGTGTTGGGCATTTCATTTTTTTTTTTGTTATTTTATTTTATTTATTCACTTATTTATTTTTATTGTTTGAACAGGAGGGAAGCACCACCACCAGAACAAAAGTTTTCCTGATAACTTTAAATCGAAAGAGGAGGTCGTCAGTGCATAAAAGGAAAAAAGGATCTATCACGAATCAGCGAACAGTTTGGAGTTGAATCACGGATTCATCATATTGCCGAGTACCCTTGGAGAGAACATTCCAAAATCTGTCTGCTGTTTTATCCTTATTAAAGGATAAAACAGTACTGTACTAGGAAATTTGTTTATGTGATGAAAGTCAGTTCTGAAGAAAGCACCATCCCTTCCATGCATGTGATGCGTGTAAAGACTCCTTAAGCTTTCGGAGATCTTGGGGAGAAGTGAAACATCCGTGAGAATACACACTTTTACAAGCGCATGTGCTCATAAAATTTCGAAAACGTTGCGCTGTTTTCTGCCATTTGTGCTACAAAGGAAAAAGTGTGATTATTACCAATCATAGTGTAAGTGTAAAGTGTGTTTAGGGTCAAGCGGCACCAGGGGTTTCCCCCATCTCCGCGTAGTTTACATTGTGGGTGAACCAGTTGACTGGAAAAGCCAGAGAATTAAAAGTGTATGGACTTTGTATATATTTGATGCCTTGTACCGTTGTTCATCTGGTCATTTAGCCGCCAGACCCCTACTGAGGCCCGACGTTGTCCCACTTTAGCCCCGTGGAGGCAGACCAGGTACTCACTAGTATATAGTTCACTCTGGCAGGTCCTGCCACCTAATTTCCTAAGATTTCAGTGGCTAGGACCTTAAAAAAAAATAAAAAAAAAATCGCGTACGCGTCGCGGGGAGCGCTAGAAGTCCAAAATGTTGGGCAAAATTAGTTTAGATTGGTGATTTTAGATTGTGTGGGGCGTATTCACGTTGCTATCAGATAGAGTGGGGTGAAGGCTGAAGACTGGGGGACAAATAGACAGAAATATGGAGACGAAAGGGAAGGCAACTCCAGTTTACAGTGGGGCATGCCCATGCCCCACCAGAGGGAAGAAATAGGGTGGCAGGGTGGGGAGGGGACAGATTACTGTCCCCTCCCCACCTGCCAGGAAGAGGTGAGACAGTGAGCCAGACAAGAGAGCGGGCTCAGGTTGCCAATGTGGCCTGTGTGCATGGGTGGGAGCAAACCAGACCGCAGGGTCAGGTCCGCACCATCCAGAAAAACTTGAGGCCCAGCAGAGGCGATCCAATGTTGGTTTGGCTGAACAGGTTGTGCAAAATGTCACAGTTGGGAGTCATTCATGGGACTGTTGTCCCGTTCGGTAGTCAGTGTTCTGGGAAGTGGAGTTTTCTCACTTCTCATAAGAGTTCCAGTTTTGTCTTGCATGAAGGATCAAGCAGTCAAACCTGACATCTGGTTGGGGGTCTCTGAGAAGCTTTGTTTGACACATCTATTCGAAGTTTGCAGGCAGAGAAATGGTCAAGCGTCTAGCATACAGGTTCTGGGCAAACTTGGTGAACGCTATATATGAGGCTTCATCTTCCAGTAAGTAGTGTTCCCGGGGTTTGGGATTAAGGCGCACTTGGATGATTAATTCAACACGAAGATCTTCATAAAATTCGCAGTCATACATCTGGTGTCCCCAGGTCTCCACAGAGCCACATGCACACATTGGGTTGTTTTCGAGTCCGAGAAGGTGTAATTTGTGGCGGATCGCTCCGATCGTTAGGAGATACGTGCTGTACAATCCAGGGCAAAGCCATACCGGATACTGTGGGTATATTTGTTGTAGATCGGGGAGGAACCTCCGCGTGACTTCCCCTTTTGTGGAGGTCGTCCAGCGCTGCTGCCATATCGATCGCAAATAGATCTGGAGTCTTTTCTTCTCCACTGTCCGATTTGCAGTTGGGTCTGTGGTGTGATCCTGGAAGGTAGTTGGATTTCCCCGTCTAAGCTGCTGTAACATGCCTAGGCGAATCACTTCAAGATCAAGAGGGAGGGTCCCAGTGAGTACTTGCAGCGCATGAGTAGATACAGTGCGGCACGCTCTGGTGAGAGTTAATAAAATCGGTCGGTGAATGATGTTGAGTAGCCGACGATTTACCGCCGTAGAGGCCTTATGGTGCCAGACACCAGAAGCATATGCAATCGCAGGGATGATGGCTGCTTTGTAAAGTATTGCAAGGGTTCTTCTTTTCAGCCCCCAGTCGCGGCGGGTAATCCTGGCAAGCATGGCAGCATAGTTTTTCATTTTCTTCTGGATGTATTTTAAGTGGGGTGTAAATGATAAATTTCGGTCCAGGATCACTCCTAGGTACTTGAGTTCTGTGGCCAACTTGATCGTTCTGTTGTAGATTTTTATCTGCGGTGGTCTGGTAGGAGTTAGATATCCCTTTAGTAGGATAGATTGGGTTTTGGTGGCAGAGATATTAAGGTGATGAGTTTCGGTCCACTCTCTTAGTGTAGAAAGTGCTGAGTTGGCAAGCGTTTCCAGTTGTGCTCTTGAATCAGCAGAGAGGATTAGGGAGAGGTCATCTGCGTATGCGAGCGCTTGCACACCCCCCAGTTCCAGGGAGAGGAACTCATCCAGCACGTAGTTCCAAAGGAGGGGACCCAGTACAGAGCCCTGAGGGCAGCCCCTGTGTACCTGACGTTCAACCTTGCAGTAGGGAGCCTGCACTAGGACCTTCCTATTGTTCAGGTAGCTCTGAATGCATCCATATAGGTTTGATGGCAGGTTGGCAGCTCTTAGTCTTGCGAGGACGCTCTGCCACCAGAGGGCGTCGAACGCCCCTGCAAAGTCCACAGAGATGAGAAGAAGGTACTTTCGTTGGCAGTTTGACGCGGCATTCATGATATATTCTAGTGCATCCAGAGTGGATTTCCCCGTTTTGAATCCGAATTGTTTGTCTGTTGTTAAATTTGCTGCGGTGTAATGTACTTCAAGCCTCTGTCTAAGAAGTTGTTCCAGGACTTTGCTGAGTACAGACAGGAGGGATATAGGTCGGTAGGACTCCGGTATATGTTGCTGCTTTGATGGGTTTTTTATGATTAATTTTATGCTGGCTACCTTCCAGTCGGAGGGGAACCAGCCCTGACGAAGACAGTGGTCATATAAGTCTAACAGCAAGTTCGGGACATACTCGGCCACCTTTTTTACCAGTTCTGGTTCAAGCATGTCCAGTCCTGGGGTTCTTTTGTTTTTTATTTTTTGTATGGCAGTTTATAAATCTTGCAGAGTGAATGGTTGTTCCACTCGGGCCGATTGGTAGGTTTTGTTGGCGTGGCACAGCTGATGCTGTTGAGGTGTGTTGTCCTCTTCGATGGGTTTGAAGGTGGCATTGAGAATGTTGTTGACGGTGTCGTGCCAGTTTTTTGTCATGGTGCCTTGTGGGGTGATGGTGGAGGGCGTGACCTCTCCCCTTGGTAACTTGTTTGTGGTTATTCTATATATGATGCTTCATGGGTCTGTATTGCCGACTGTGGAAACCAGATGCTCCCAGGACAGTTTCTTCCGCTGCCTGATCATCGCAGTGTAGTTATTCCTAATCTCCCTGTATTGTTGTCTGAGGGGTTCAACCTCAGGAGGAGGCCAGGACCGTCTGGCTCTTTGGAAGGCACGTCTTTTCCTGTTCATATCTCTCCTAAGTAGGTCAAGTTCCTGCGACCACCACGGCACAGCGCCTGGCCGGGGGGGGCCCTTCTCCGGATCGACTGGTCCGCTGCTTGTAGGATGGCATTAGTGACAGCACGCTGGTGTTGATCGGGGGTTTGGTTGTGGAGGTTATTGGAAGACAGGTTCTCTGTGTTCCTAATTATGGCTTCTTTAAAGTTGTTCCAGTTGGCCTTATCAACGGCATATCTGTTGAGTTTGTAGCTGTTTGTTGGAGCCCGGTGAAGCGATCTGTGCATCGTGAAGGTGACAGCCCTATGGTCTGAGGAGGTCCAGTCTTCCTGTACCTTCCAATCATTTAGGTGCCCAGCAAGGGATCTGGTAGCCATTGTTGCATCTATAGTGACCTCCCAGAGAGTGGAACTAAATGTGGGGAGATTGTTTGGTCGATTTAGGACAACGAAGCTGCTGTTAGCCAGGAATTCCTCCATATATTGGCCATTCCTAGTTCCTCGATGTTCAGGAGTCTCACTATGCCACAATGGCGATCGACAGTTTAGGTCCGCAGATACGAGGATCCTAGAACCCACAAGTTCTGTTTGTACTTGATTTAGGTATTGGATGGCTGGTTGGATGTCTGCTCCTGGGCGGCAGTACAGAGAGAAGATATATAGCTCTCCCAGTGGAGTAACAATGTGAGCGCAGGCCGCCCACTCCAAGCACAGGTGTGTTATTCTTGTCACAGTTATGTCGGGATTCCTGACAGCCACCGCAGCCCAGGGGGTGGCTCCCTCTACCTGAACAATTTTGTAGCTGAGTGAGTAACCCCGGACAGCACCCGCGCAGGTGTAGGGCTCCTGCAGCAGAAGGATGTCCAGGTTCTCTTCTTCAGCTTTTTGTCTAATTTGGCCAGCTACAGCAATAGCCCGCTGCGCATTCAGTTGAAGAAATTTGATACAGTTGTTATTGTACCTTTTAGGGAGAGTTCCCATAATTTATTCTTATTTGTTGTGCACTTCTTGCTTTTACGTATACCGGGCATTTGTTGTCTCGAACAGAGTGCGTGTGGGGAAGCTTCTGCCACTTGCAGTTTGCGCAGGCTGGTTCTTTTCCTTTGTTCGGGCAGTTAGCATAGTTGTGCCCCTTCTCGGCACAGTGTCCGCAGGTTGGTTCCTGTTGGGCACATGTGTGGGTGGTGTGACCGAATCGGCAACATCGGAAGCATTTTGGCACCGCGATGTGTTCCCTAAAGCGGTGGGAGCTCCAGCATATGTAGATCCTTTCTTGTTTTGTGATGACTCTCCACGCTTCAGGGGTCAATCCGACCACCCAGTTGTTCGAGCTGCCATCCCTGGTCCTGGTTTGATGTTTGGGCACTACTAAACTTTTGTAATCTCCGTTGGCGGGAGTCTTGTTGCAGATTTCGCATGAAGATTTCTTTACAGATTGTCTCCGGAGTCAGATTCGGGTCTACGCCAAATATGATGACTGAGGGACCTTTTTCTTTAGGAGTTTCCGCCATGAGACCGAGTGTAGGGACCTTGGTGTTTTTGATAATCAATTTAGCGTCTTCTTTATTTTCCGTTTCGATTATCACACCAGTGTTTCTAGTTTTCCGTATGGAGCGGATTCTGGCTGTTTTAAATTCCTGCGTTAGCGAGTCAATAACCTTTTTTTTTGACATCTTCACTTGTTTTCAACGTATCTGATTTGGTCGGTTTGAGTAGCACGAGATGTGGGGTGGGGAGCAGCGTCTTCCTAGTTGCTGATTTTGTGGTTGTAGTGGTCATGGTATCGGCAGCAGTGGCGCCTTTATGCCTCAGCGCTTCAGAATATGTCGGGGGGCGCTGTGGCATTTTACTTGCCCCGCATTCTATGTAAGCATGAAGTCGAGTGGTGGCTCGCTCACTTTCAAGGTACTGGTCATGTAGTATTGTTTCCATCTTGTGGAAAATTGTCACAATTTGAGATCTAAGTCCGGAGGACACTCTGTTTGAATTCTCCTTAAATATATTTTCTAATGCCGTTTTAAGGAAGAGGGTCTTCTCGTAAACAGTTCCTTGTGGTAGGGCAGAGTCGAGGGGTGAGTCCTGCTGCTTGTCCTCATTGGTGTTCTTTTGCAGCGAAGTAGCTTCTGGCAGCTCCCTGTTCTCCGTCTTGGACGCATTTCCCGTTCAGGTATTGGGACATTTTCTTTGCGGTTTTTCCGCTTCATTGGGGTGAGCCCGGATGGGATGTCCTCCCCCTCCTCCTGCAAGTAAATGATGACAGGATCATCCTTCTTCCTCTGCAACTGGTTATCGCCGTTTTTACCTTGTTTTCCCTCCATTTTAGTGTAATCCGGTGAATCGAGAACAGTTCGGATTATCAGGGTTACACCTCTATGTCAGGATTGAGCTTTTGGAATGTTGCAGGATGTGGTAGTGATTCACTAACATCAGCGGACTCAATAACTGGTGTTAAAGCAGTAGCAAGTAGCGAACACGCTAAGCCTAATCACTGCGTTTACGGTGAAACAACCCGTGACATAACGTATTAGCATACGGTCAGCAGAATGCTAAGCCTAATGAGACAAACTTTATAATATGTAAAGGAAATACCTGATAAAATAGACAAAACTTGCACAGGAAGTTAGATAGCGTCCACCTAGCTATAGGAAAAGCCTTCTTTCAGTTTATAATGCAAACATTACCTTAAAATAACAACTAGAGCATAAGCATCAATTTCTAAAGCATCAGTCCTCATAGTGTAAGAGTGTTCATTCCAGATAAAGCAAAACTACCCACACCCAACGAGACGACATCATTTAAATTCCCTCTTTCGTTTCCTGTAACGTCATCGCCAATAACAAAGTTTGCGACAATTCATATCATACCTAACATAACAAAATGTGTTATTATATCTTTACCATAACTTGTGTTTGTTTTTGTTATCTGGATAATTGCCTATGTCATCACTCGACATCTGTGTCTTATCACACTTGTGTTTACCCATTTTCCGTCACTTATCGCTTCCCTTCCTGTGATAATTGTATAATGGATAAAACGAATTACAAATAGACAAACATTGCGAAGTACACATTTCGAAAATCGAGCAGAAATCACTTCCATACCAAATAAAACACAGGCTCGAAACTATACTGAATTGATTCTTATAATTTTCTTCCAGTACTCATTCCTTTAATCCGATTAATTCTGACCAAATTTATTATTATTATTATTATTATTATTAGCCATATGGTACAAGGAAGCCTGAGGCTTATGCTGCACCAGCCAAAAAAAAAAAAAAAAATTCCCGTTACCCCCTGTGTGTGTGTGTGTGTGTGTGTGTGTGTGTGTGTGTGTGAGAGAGAGAGAGAGAGAGAGAGAGAGAGAGAGAGAGAGAGAGAGAGAGAGAGAGAGAGAGAAGTAGAAAGGCATCACCAAGAAAGAGAAGAAGAATGATGATATCCAGCTCAGGACCCTGGGTTTGCCAAGCCCATACTCATTTATGAGGTTATGCTCTGGTTATTATTATTTTTAATTGACAGAAAGCAAACTTGTTTTTATTTTTATTATCTTTAAAATATTAAGAAATCATTTACCAATGACGGAAATTTTTATTTTATAATCGGCAAGTATTAATAAAGGGTGTTAGTCTTAAGAAATTTTCTAAAAGTCAAATATATTGCTAAGCACTTTTCTTAAGATCTTTTTTACTGGGTGCATTTATTTAGGATTTTCATAGCCAATAATTTGGAAAACTGTTAAGAGAAAAACACTATTTGCAAAGAAAACAGTGCTAAGCTTTTTAGTTATTGTAAACTGTCTCTGAACCGTTTCAGTGATGTTCTTTTTCATTTAGAGCCTGTCAAGTCCCATTTCCATTTTCAGGCAGATTATTAATTATCAGTTGCCTTAACCATTACTCGTTTAGCGTCTTGCTATGGCTATCGTTTGTTCTAATTATTAGCTCTGTGATTCCTTCCGCTGTAGAGGTTGCACAAGCACATATAATCGCACCGGGAGTCATTGTCAAAGACTTCCTAATCTGGAATCCCTTCTTAATCTCCCTTGGCTTAAAATCTCTTTACCCCATTCCAAATTCATTTGTTAGCGTTCTCTCAGCACTATAGATGATCACTTAAAACTTTTCTCTCTTTCTTTGAAACTCGATTTCTCCATTCTAACTTTCCTAACAGGGGAATAATTTTCCATGACTATTTTAATATTCACAGCTCCAGTCAATTTCAATTTTTTAGTTGTAGAACACCACAGCTGGTAGACATACTGAGGCTTTGATATAACTCCTGACTTCAAATAACTTTTTCATTTATCTGCTATAATACCAGACAATCCTAACCACACACGTACCTAACAGTTTTGACCTTTTCTCAATGAAAACCTTTCAAAGTACACTGTTAATGTTAATGTGGAAAGTTTTGCTTTATTCTCTAGCCTGAAATCACAAATTGGTGACCTGTTCCTCAGTAGAGGTCCTGATTCATCACCATTATCATCAGCCTCTTGTCATTTTGCATTACAAGAATGCGAAGTAGGATGCATGATATTTTTCTTTTCCTTGGTTGGGCTATTCTTTCAAAATCTTTTAATCCAAATATTTGCTCAGGTCGTGTTAGTGAAATTATTCTGTATGGATGAATTCCTCTTGTTCCTCATTCCCCTATATACTTTCCTTCCTTATCATGGTTTTCCGGCATGTTCAAAAAGAAGAACATAGAAGAATAGGTTATCACAGTTGGCTTATATCCAAACATCCAGTTTCATTTCTTGTCTACCCACACACACACAAAATTTCAACAGTCGTAAAAAAATTATTAACAAATCCAAAAAAGTAGGAAACTTACTTTTTTGCCCAAACAGCATTCGCTCCTTTTGGTTCCTTACCGGAAAGATTGGCCGCAACGTCTGCCCATTCATAGTTTCACATCTCTTATATTCTGATCATTATAATGAATACTTACAATGTCATTTACAGACATACAGAGTCATATAATACTTACAGAGCCATTTCCTACTCTACCTAACACATTTCATTCTCTCCCTCTTTTTTCTTTTTTTTTTTTTTTTTTTGATTTTTCTGACGGAAAGACAGAAACCAGAAGTTGATACCAGAAGTCTCCAATTTCTCCAATATTCTTAAAACATATGTTCCAGAGTTAACTCGTGTTTTGTGTCGCCTTTTTTACTATCTTATTTCACTGGTGTTTCCTTATACAGAAATTTACTCGTATCCGGCCAATCCCGAAAATGTTGAAGAACTCTTCCTTCCAATTATCATTACATTGAGCTTATCTCAACTTTTTCCAAAGTAACGGAGACCAGTCAGCAGTTCTCACATTATTTGAAACTTTCCATCTGATTAATGACTGGCATTTTGAAATCCGCCAGTATCAATACGGTGATGATCACTCAGATTGTGACATTCATCTGTCAACAAATTCCGTGGAAAAGTTCGAAGAAACTCGAGCGATTTCCATTCGAAGTTTCAAGGCATTATCAAAACCATGTTTAACATAACGGTTTTCCACCTTAATGATCTCCCAGGGTTCTGTTCATTCACTTAAGCGTCTTCTTTTCTTTTAAGTAACTACTGATTCCGTACAAATCACAAATCCATCTCATCATGCGGCATTGTTTCCATATCCGTGGTGGTAGACAGCAAACTATCCAAAAGGGGGCAGTCAGTTAATCACTAATCCCTTAAAAACTTTTTCCACTTTCTATTACACAGACATGCATTATCTGCTGCATGCCTTTTCTATAGATATTTCCATGGCACCGTTCTTCTGAATTAGCATTTGTAATTCAATCGTTTGCTCCCAGACCAATCTCTACACTGCCTGAACGAATCAACATCTATTCATAGGTTGACTCCAACTCACCGAACTAACTGCTCCTGTACCTCTTTTATTCATTTTGCTTCTCTACTTTGAAACAACCTCCCTTCGCATGTATTTTCTGAAAATGGAATCTACAGGAATTGAAATCCGACGTCAACAGCTGTGTTCTGTCATCTCGACGTTCGATCTCCTACGTTCAGTACCTTACTAATTGGAATCGCCATAAAAAAAAGTAAAGGACTAACGCGACGATGTTCAACTTTCTTTATCAGTATCTGCTCATTTTGCACCGCTAAAAACTAGAGGCAAAGAAAATCTCGTGAAATTTAAAACTTAATAGATTTCTGCAGATTCTTCCTGGCGTAGAAACTGAAAATAATTTATGTTACATCTGTAACCTGAATATTTCTAAAACTATGCATTAGCTTTGGTACTAAACAGAAAGAGTTTCCATAACTTGTTAACTTGTTTGCAGATTACAAAACTTCATCTGCTACAAACAAGAAAGGTTGACATGATTTCTAATTATAACAAAATACTCAGCACTTTTATTAAACTTATTAATTTTGATCTTAATAATTTTACATAATAAGGAAATACTTTACAGCTTTATAATTTTGGCTATTTTTTGTTCAGTTCGGTGTATTTTTAATGACTATGAGTAAAAAAAAAAAAAGTAAACTATAGAATGCAGTGGACTATTAGAAATGTATTGCAGTTACGAGATGCAAAAATCCACCATACAAACCCGAAATAAAAGATTGGATCTTAAATTTAAAGAGACAAGTGCAATGCATGATATATCACCTTCCAATATGTCTGCTATCAGTGAAAAGAGCACAACACCTGTTCGAAAAGCATTTTAAAGAAGACTAAAGAAATCATTTACCTGTTTCCATCGGTGTAGACATTTCCTTATCAACAGTCTGTCACATTTTGAAGGCGAAGTTACAAAATTCCAGTTGTTTAAAATAAACGATTTGGTGGAGACGTGGATTATGGTGTTAGTATAGAACTTTACTTTTTGAACGTTAAGATTTTTTATGGTTTAAAATGAAGCGTCCCTATTGCACTTAAAAAGAACTGTACAGTATTAGAGACTCAAAGTGCAGTGTGGTGTTCTTTAAGATTATTCCGAGTCACCTGACATATCCCTTTTGTCGGAGGAATAACCTTGAAAAATGCCTTTTTGGTAAATGTGCTGTAAGCTGAAATACCACTGTTCTTTAAAAATAGTGTGATTGGCCAAGTCCTTTTATTATTAATAGTTTTTACTTATATGATTTTTTATCATTTTATATCCATATGATTATTTTTTCTTATTTTAAACTCTATTGATTATTTTCTTTTACTTCTATGATTATTTTTTGTGATTTTATAATTCTATAATTATCTTTATTATTTATCTTTTTTATTTATCTTTAATAATTATCTTTATTATTTTAGCACTCTTGTGAACCTGTGCAGATGGAACAGCCTCATTGGAGTGAATAAACAGAGACTAGAAGAATATTATCCCACGTGATAGTGCAGTAGTTTCGCCACTTGTCGTGCATTTGGGAAGGTCCGAGTTCGAATCCCGTTGGAGAATGAATGAATCCTTAAAGTCCTCTTCAGTTGTGGGGGGGGGGATAGGTAGTGGATTTCAGATGGAGGAAGCAGGCTTCCCCATGAGCTGATATTCCGAGTTTTTCAGCACGCATATCGTGCAACTCGGACCGTAAGCACACACACTTCTATAAACATGACAGACCGTATTTTATTGTATTGCGTGTTGCAATCCATCGTGTTGCAATACCGTATTTAATACAGTATTGCGTGGATTCGAACATTTTTTTTATGAAAGTCCCAGAAAAGAAAGGCATTAGAACCTTTGAGAAGTGTGTTTAGTGTCAAACGGCACCAGGGGTTTCCCCCATCTCCGCAGAACCTTTGAGAAGGTGATTGAATAAATTTCCGCTTTATTGTCTGTGCTATTTTACTGCACAGACAAGTGTAAATTCAGCCAGCAGCCATATACGCCAATAAAATTTTGGCTTCTTGGTGTCAACAATTCTTCAGATGATTACTGGTCCCTGAGATGGTTTATATTTGAGAGTAGCTGCCAAGAAAAGTTCGCACATCTAGAAATCGTAGTAGCCTTGAATTACACCAAGCTGAACTAAAAATGAGCATAAGATGTAGTTTTTGTCAAGATGCTCACAGATATATCAAATATCTGAAATACATATTACTGACGCGCCTATCCGATACCACCATAATTTTAAGGTAGTGTTCTGTACGCGAATCTCTAACCCACAAAAGACCACCAGACTGTCGTGCAAATCAATTTCATTTCTACCTGCCGTGATGCTCTAACGCAGTGGTTTTCAACCTTTTTTTAATAACGGCACCCCTAAGTAATTTATTTTATTTTGCAGCACCCCTACTCAATTTTATAATTACATTTCATAATACAAATTATATATACTAATATAATAATTTTATTCTTTATATAGAGGTACTAAGTAAAATTAATTATAGATCACTACAAAATTAAAAAGATACTGTACGCCTTTTTATAATGAAATAAACACATAAATTAAAAAATAATAATAAGTTTAAGTAACTTAAACCCAAATTACGTGGCACTCCTGGAATGTTGTTGCGGCACCCCGGTTGAAAACCACTGCTCTAACAGTTTGGTCGGTTTTTCAAAGATTAAAAAATATCGACAATTAGTCCACTTTCTCAGCAAGTTTGCCTTCGGTAATCATACCGAATAATGATAAAATATGTGTAGGAAAATTACATATAATTAATATAATTACAACGTTTTTCAATTCCGTGCATTTTCTGATCTCACGTTTCAGAAAGTCATTCCAGGAAAACTGACTTTTCTGAACTGTCGGGTTCTTCCGCTAGAGGTATTATTGCTCTTATTTTTATGTATTTTTTTAGGGGAAGGGTAGGCATATCAACAACTTAGGCCATATTGTACCGTATAATATGTCTATAAATTGTACGTGTTCTGTAATCTATTTGCTGGTTACTGGAAAAAAAAACCTAGAGTTTCCGGGAGGAAAAACCATATATCCTCGCCTGAGACAGACTAATTTACCCACAGTGTGAAAAAGGCCATAAAAATGCCTGGCGTTATTGATGGGGTTCTAACTCAGGTCTTTTCCAGCCGGTGTGGGGAGGACGGTGATCATACCAATTGTGATACCCACGGGGGCTTTCTATATATATATTTTAATTTTCTAATATTTCATTCTAATGAAAACATAAATGGTATTTCTTTCGAGATTTCCCTCTCTTATTTAACCCTGGGGGCTTAATATAATTACAACGTTTTTCAATTCCGTGCATGTTCTGATCTCACGTTTCAGAAAGTCATTCCAGAAAACATCATTCTTCTCTTTCTTGGTGATTCCCTTCTACTTTTCACTCTCTCTCTCTCTCTCTCTCTCTCTCTCTCTCTCTCTCTCTCTCTCTCTCTCTCTCTCTCTCTCTCTCTCTCAGGGTTACTCGGGAACTTTTTTTTTCCTGGTGCAGCATAAGCCTCAGGCTTCCTTGCACCATATGGATAATAATAATAATAATAATGTCTATATAAGAAAATGTAAATTTTATCTCATGGAGATGAAGTTAATCTATAACTTTATAACCTGTAAAGATGAATAAAAGCCTGTAGGGATGTCAATCACGTGTAAAACAATTACCGTCATAAATTTTACACAGGTTTATTTAATATATATACATTAAATGATGTTTTCTGTACCTTTTTATTTTATTTTTATTATGAAAGATTCAGTTTCCAACTATTTTAAACGTTATTCAAATACTGTATATGTATATATATATATATATATATATATATAGAGAGAGAGAGAGAGAGTATTTAATTTGGTATTTTTATCAAGGAAGATCTTACAGTTTCTATTGCTTGCGAATGCTACATTGGACTTATTTAAACTTATATAGACATCATTCTGTAATAAGAGTAATTTTGATTCGT
Organism: Mastigoproctus giganteus; assembly: GCF_048544385.1. Classification (NCBI taxonomy): domain Eukaryota; kingdom Metazoa; phylum Arthropoda; class Arachnida; order Uropygi; family Thelyphonidae; genus Mastigoproctus; species Mastigoproctus giganteus. Next base: position 92,115,393 of record NC_143585.1, read on the forward strand.
ATATGTTTGGTTATTTATGCGACTTAATTTCAGAAATTGTGCTTAGTTGTAAATTTGTATATCGGTCTGATTTCTAAAGTTCCTTTTCTTGAAAGATATCAGCTTTTAACAAAGAAAAAAATTGGTATAATTTAAAATCGTTGTGATTTATCAGCAGTAATGTAATATTCAACAAACTGTAAAAGTAGTTCTGAAAAAAAAATATATAGCGTGTTTTCAGGTTCAACTTCTAAAGATAGTATCAACGACGTAAAAACTGAAATATTGCATACATATAGACATGGTGCGTTGAGATGGTAACGAGTATTTGAAGAACTGTCTCATAAATTGCGGTTCTGAGTAATGGGTTTGTCTAGAAAATGAATGCTCAATAAATGATTGCATTATATAAAACAAATATGTTGTATCTGCTGTTCAAAATCAAGCAGATTCTCATAATTTACTGATGTCTAGAGTATATTCTGATTTTTTTCTTTCAGAAATTAACAATAAATCATATTACTTCCTTATTAGTTTTCATCTTACCGGAATAAGTAAAGATTATTCAGAAAACAAATTTATTAGGATCATAATTTATTTATGCACCAGCGTTTTCTGTAGACAAAATTTCGATAAAGAAGCGGAATGTTCATTAATTTTAGAGCTAAACAGGTTAAAATGCAGATGTACAGCTAAATTTCAAAACCAGAAACAAAAACCATTTACCCTTAGCTATATTACGAAATTCGTGAGCAGTGTCAAAGAGATAAATGGACGTTAACAGAAACAAACAACTGTATAAGGAAAACACTAAGAATTAATATGCAGGAAAACAGTAATTCTGTACAAATGAAGCAAACAAGTTTTAAAAATAAAAATTTTAAAAATAAATAAACTAGTTAAAGAAATATGACTTAATGGTAGTTTTAGTAGGTCTGGCATACTTCAATTTTTTTTTTTTTTTTTTTTTTGTCCTTCCGTGTTATTTTTCCTCGCCAGTAACTCGTAGAAATAATATGAACAGAAACTTCGAGTTTGGCTCCTGCTTTTCTCATAAACAATGAAAAATGCATTTATTTAGAATTTTAAATTAGGTTTACAGATTTTTATTTTAAACCATAGAGCTACCATAGAAATGTGTTTTTCAGAGATAAAATTCACGGAATAAAAATATTTACGGTAGTTCGTAACTTAGGTGTAGTAAAACCAATGAGAAAGCTGAACAAGTACTTTTTATTATTTTTTTTTAATGGCAGTCCCAAAGTCAAAAAGGTTCCTTAAATGTATATAAATGCTCTAATAATAATGCAGAAAAACAGAAAATCATAAAGTAAAGTGGTTGAAAGATATGAATTTATGTAGATTAAACCTGTGAAGGAAACAAGATTTTGGGAAGTTTTTTTTTTAATTTTATTTCTCTCACAAGGTACCATCTTTCAATTACCGGCAAGATGCCGAAAACTGAGCGTATTTTAGATAAACAGTACTAATCCAAACAGGAGTAAATTAGAGTATATTGTTATTTATTTTAGGGTGTACACGGCAATTGCTGCCATTCAGCGTACTTGGCTTATTAGAGAGCCTATGAGCTCTCTTAGTTCAACACTGACAAAATAAAAGAAATAGCTTTGAGAGATAACGAAGTTTGAGTTGATAAAAGAAAAAAACTTTCAGCGATAACATCTGATGCTCAAATTGGTTACCTTTTTTGTTACAGCAACGGACAGTGTTTGTTACCGAACAAAAAAAAAAGTTTCACAAAGCATGGGTTCAAGTCGCGTCTATATGGGAAGAACTTATACGGGCTTTTTAAAACCATGGCCAAATTAGTACGTCCTGGTGAACATCGTATAATTGCGGAGTGGTGAAGCCCAAAGGTATACAAGTGTATACACGTATTTGAGGTGACATTGGTTAAAGCCCACGTGACAACTATATACGGCGATGTATTTAGTAGTCACGAAGTATATTCTCTCTACCTTGTGAACTACTCTAGCCTTGTGCGGTCGTTCTCGAGTGTAAACAGAAATTTTATTTTTTCTCAGAAAACTAGGATTTTAACCCGCAAAACAGGGAAACTGACTAGCCAACAAGCCTGGTATGCGAAATGGAATATTTTGTTTTACAATAGAGACAAACAGAAAAAAAATACAACCTTCGCTCTAGATTGACTAACTCTGTCACGGTGTGTAATAGGTTTATTAAAATCCTTCCCGCTCCCAGATGGACATTGCTGACATTGTGTGTATCCGTAAGTAGTCCCAGTGATTCCCCACAAAACCGCGAGAAGTATCACTGTGAAGAAGCAAAATCTGACAAGGCAAGCCCATACTCACATCTGGTGAGTATGGGCTTGGCACACCCACGGTCCTGAGCTGATATCATTATTCTTCTCTTTCTTGGTGATTCCTCTCTCTCTCTCTCTCTCTCTCTCTCTCTCTCTCTCTCTCTCTCTCTCTCTCTCTCTCTCTCTCTCAGGGTAACTCGGAAATTTTCTTTTGGCTGCATAAGTCTCAAGCATTATTAGCCACTATATGGCTAATAATAATAATCGTTGTTGTTTTGTTGTTCGCGTTGTTCAACCGGCCATTTAGTTACTGGAAGGCCTCATCATCAGTAAGGGGCACTCAACCATCAGTCCACACGGCACAAGGAACTGGGCCAGGTCAGTAGAGGAAGGAGGGTGAGGATCCATGAAAAGAAGTGGGGAGGACGTACAGTAAACAGTAAAGTATAAGACCAGGTTGAGACCACAGGGAGGGTCCCAAAGACGAGCAGGACGTTAAGAAACCGCTATTGGGCATATCCTAATAAAAGGATGGCATAAGAACAGCAGAAAGTCAATAAGGCAAAATGAGATAGATTAATTCGATGAAGGGAAACCTGAGCAATGGCAAAGAGGTAGAGAAGGAAAGAAATCACCGTAAAGTTGGCAGAGAGAAACACTCTGTCTGCAAGGGGTAAGCGCAGGGCTGTAGTGCAGGATATACACCATATACCCCGTGGATTTTTTAGGTGAATAGGGTATACCTTCTGGTTTTTAAAAAACTTGAAATAAAAATACTGCAAATGAAAAAAATAAATTTATTAGAATTTCATTCTTAGGCAATACTTATAGTTTTATTATTTTTAATATGTATGCCGTATATACACTGTGCTGCCACTTTATTAGGTACACCCCTGCTGTGTACATAAATGGTTTGTCCCACAACGTTGCAAGTCACATGACCACGGTTGTGGATATAAATGCAGCAGAATAACCTTTCCAGTATCAGTTAAGCGTTCAGACAGTAGCAAAAATGGGGGAAAGGAGTGATCTAACGGACTTCGAACGTGGCATGGTAGTAGGTGCAAGGCGTGCTGGACAAAGCATCTCTGAAACTGCAGTTCACCTGAACTTTTCACGCACCACAGTTTCAAGGGTGTATCGAGAATGGTGAAACGAACAGAAAACATCCTCTCAACGGCACTCCTGTGGAAGAAAATCGCTTGTTAATGAGAGAGGTCAGAGGAGGATGGCCACAATTGTGCAAGCAAACAGAGGGGCCACAATGTCGCACATCACGGCAGAATACAACCTTGGTGCGCAGAACAAAATATCGCAACGGACCACTAGTCACACTTTGTCGCGAATGGGCTACAACAGCCGACGATCACATAGCGTACCTTTGTTATCAATGAAGAACAAAAAAGCAGGCCTCCTGTGGGCACAGCAACACCAGCACTGGACTTTCGAGGATTGGAAAACAGTTGCTTGGTCTGACGAGTCGAAGTTCCTGGTGCATCATATTGATGGAAGGCTCAGAATTTGGCGAAAACAACATGAATCCATGGACCCGTCATGTCTGACGGCTACTGTGCAAGGTGATGGGGGCAGTGTTATGGTGCGGGGAATGTTTTCTTGGCACACGTTGGGTTCATTGATACCCATAGATTCACGTCTGAATGCCACATCGTACCTAAACAGACCAAGTGCATCCGTTTATGTTGACAGTTTATCTTCAGTCAGATGGTTACTTCCAGCAGGATAATGCGCCCGTGCCCAAAGCCCTAATCATTATGGAATGGTTCCAGGAACATGACAATGACTTTTCTTTTCTGAAGTGGCCCGCTCAGTCGGCGGATCTCAATCCTATTGAACATCTTTGGGATGAGCTGGAAAAAGGCTGTTCGCTGCCCTTTCCAGCTCATCTCCTCTACACCTCCGTCGAATCTCAAGGAACTGCGTAACACAATCATGTCTGCATTGTACTCCATTCCTGCACAACGATTTCAGAACCTTGTTCAATCCATGCGTAGACGAATTCAGGCTGTTTTGAAGACTAATGGAGGCTCAACACGCTACTAGGTAGGTGTACCTAATAAAGTGGCAGCACAGTGTATTTACGGGTATACGCCGTATACCCTCTGGGATTCCATTAATAAGCCTGATATGTATAGTATACTTTCTGCTTTTCATAACATTCATAGAGTACCTTCTGCTAGTTTTACGACTACAGCACTGGGTAAGAGCAGGCCTCGGGAAAGGGCCTGGGTCCAGATATCCCATGCTACAGAGGAGGCGTCAGCAGTTGCAAGTCCTACCCCAAGGAGTTTGCCAAGCCACTGATTCAGGAGATTTCAGTGGAGAAATCTCGCGCTAGAATGTTAGCGCAAGCAGAATAGAGATCCTACCCCAGTGCGGTTAGCAAAAGGAGAGTCCGGAAGATCCATATCAGAAGATAGGAGTCCGTCCAAGAGATCAACGGTGGAGTGTTCTAGTCTAGTACAGGGAGAATAGCAGGTGCAGCAAAGGCAATCACAAAGTATCTTTTCTGCTTGAAGAGTGCCGTGCAATAATATACGAAGGCGCTGAAGGCTTTCTTAGTCTTCATCAGGGAATGGAAAGGCTGGATGGATGGAAGATTGTACTGCAGAAGACGTTGCCTGAGGCCAAAATACGCGACAGTCAAGCATAAGATGGCTTCGGTTTTCAATGTCCCCGAAGATGCAATTATCTTTAGAGACGGTAAGTTTAAGTCGAGCTTTGATAGATCCATTCGGCGAGCAAAAAGGTGGTCTCCATGTTGGGAGTGAGTAAAGTCAGGGTATATTTATTAAGGAAAGCTACATCTGGGAGCTATATGCTTGTGATATCACCTTTAGATTTTGTGGACCAGCGGGCTTGCTAGAATTTTGAGACTTCCAACCACAGCCTTTTCTTCTCCAGGCAAAGTTTCCTTCAGGTTGATGTGATTCCAAGAAATATGGTGGGTGTATTGGTCCTTGTCACTGTTTCTTTCAAGCTTTTAGTAACACGTTCCTTGATTTCTTGTCCAATGGATATCTGAACTCGTACGCATAAGGACATTAGTTTGAGAGTCCTGCCCTTCAGCCTCCAATCAGTCCTAGTCATACGGACCCGGGCTATCATGGCTGTGTATATCTCTTGACTTTGCCCTTTACGTATTCTAAATGGGGTAAGAAAGACCACTTGTGGTCGTAAATCACTTTGAGATATTTGCAAAAGGAATGCATTTTAAGGGATGTACCTTGTAGCCAAATGACAGGGGGCCGGTGAATATTGAGGGTGCCTTTAATCAAGAGTATCTTGGTTTTTGAAGAAGAGATAACTAACACAGAAAAACAGCTGTCGTAGCCACTATGCTAGATGACTTGGGAATTTTTGATGCATGGACTCATTTTCGTAATGTACCAGTTCATATAGTTTATTTTATTAATCAATTAATGAATTAGTTATTTATTTAACGATATTTCACAAGTGATTGCCATAAGTCGTCTACCAGATTGTTGTGTGTGTGTGGGGCCTACCATAGAGAAAATACTGAAAATCAATAAACTTTTATTCAACATAATCACCTCTAAGTGTTATACATGTTATGAAACAGCACTTCACCTTTTCTAGACCCCTCATATAGAATCCACTCTCTTCGTCTTGTAATAACCTCTCCTTGATTGCATTAATAGCATCATTACTTGTCCTAGTGTCGCCATTTCAAATGATTTTTCAGTAAATGAAAGTAGCAATCTAAGGGGTACATCTTAAGTGGATATGACAACGGTTCATGATCTACATCGTCATTTACCTTCATAGTTACCAGAACCGTGACTGAAGGCGTTAACATTCAAGAAGAGGATCCTTGAGTTTCACATGGCGTATGGTCTTTAATTTCTCAGAAAATTTCAGAAGCAAGGATGAACAATATTTAACTGTAATGGATTTATCCCTTTTAAGAGTAATCAGTAAATGTCATCCCTTCTTTGTCAAAAAAAATAAAATACTGATACTATCACCTTGGTAGCTAATGGCGCGCTTCGAAATTACTTATGGCGAGGAGATCATGATGCCGCTCTATAAACTGTTTTTTGGTTTCTAGATCAGAATAACGAATCCAAGTTTCATCCATAATTGGCTAACAAACTTCTTTGAATTCTAGGCAAATTTCGGAAGCATGGTCTTTGCTGGACTTTACAAGTTCATCCCTTTCATTCAAGTCTTTTAGTACCGCTTTCCTCTGTGCTATGTACCAAATCAAACGATCTTTCAAAATGAATTCATGAACAGCATAAATGGTTTCTGAGTCGACTGGATTCATCTTTGATAATATTTATTATTGCCCTGATCAGTTCAGCAGTCCAGTTCTTGATGGTGCTGCATGATGGACAATCATCGTGTAATGTGTTCATCATATCCTACTTTCGATAAAAGCTATTTCATTCGTATTTCACGATATGGTGGAGACCTCGCGTAATGTCTCCATCATATCATGCTTTCGAAGAAACGTATTTCATTACTAAAAAGCTCTTTTCTTTTGCGAAATTATTGGTTTCGAAGGACATAACTCGTTTTTTATACCTAAAACAATAATATTTTATATATAAATCTAAAAATTGGGTTTGTAATTTAATATTATCACGCTTATTTTATTTTCAAATAATGAAATATATGGCATGCCAGAAACTTTTCAAGTACCCCTCGTAAAAATTTAACCTGGTCTAACAGTACTTTCGATGTGGCCTAGTTTGTGATACTTAAACTGGAATTCTTGATGGTAAATCTATACATTTGCATATTTTAAATGGATAGCACAGTCATGTTAGAAAAGCTCATAAAAGTTGGAAAATTTCCATGGAACGCAGTAACATCAACTCCTTATTAAGTACACGTTTTAAAGTTGTTCGTTTAGTTGATACATGCCGGTGAGCGAAATATGCTTTATTATTATTAGATCGTTGCCATATACAGAATTAGTGGTGATTTCTGCTGTTTCATCCTACTCAAAATAACTTAGGGTGCTCGTAAAATATAAAAGGAATTCAATATACCGGTACATAAATGAAGTACAAACACTCATTAAAATCTCTAAACTGATTTCGTAACGTTGTTTACGGGAGCAGCGTAATTTCGAAGACAGAATTAACTTTGAATAATCCTTTATGATATATTTATATTTTTCAGGTTGCCCAAATAACGCAGTTTAGGCGAATCATAAAAATATACTTCGAAGACGATGGATATCAAAAACTAAAGCAACTCAAAGGAATGAATTTTTTATATACGGGTTCCCAAAACTTAAGCAATACAACTGACCAAACATATTTTCCATGTTTGTATATTGTAAACATGCAAGTAGCTGATCATTACACACCCAAAATGATGGCACTGATTTTATTCTTATACAATATGTAGATTAACATGGTCTGGTTTCAGAGTGATGTAGCCTCTCCAACAACTGCACTTTACTAAGGGATGGGCTGGAAACAGGCGTAACAGAATGCCCTGCAGACCTCATATTATGGAAGACTATATATCTAGAAGGGGTTGTAGATATGGGGGAGAGTTAGAAATAATTTCATAAATATCATAGAAAATGAAACATCTTAAAAATGTTATGTATTGTTTCTAACATATAAAATATACAAAGGTAGACTGAAAATGATACTGTCCTAACATTTCGACACCTTTCGTAAGGGGCTTAACGTGTTTTAGTACAGGGGCGTATTCAGGGACAAATGCCCCCTGAACCAAAAATTTGAACCAAAAAAAAAAAAAAAACTCAAAAACCTGGTCGTCATGCCCCTTACGATGATATCTGGATACGCCACTGTTTTTGTATGTTGTCCAAGTAAAATTCTTTCTGCTGAGAAGTCAACCATCAGTTCATAGCTGCCTTAAAGTCTTCATTGGAGTCATATCTGCTGCCTCGGAGATGTTCTTTAAGCTTGAAACAAAATTAAAAAGTTGGGATCAAACCTAGCTATGGGGAGGATGCGGAACAACTTCAAATCCCAGGGACGACATTTTGCCAACGTTGCGCGACTGCAGTGAGGTTGCCTATTATGTTGAAGTAACATTGCAACGTTAATAGAAGAGTAGGGGAGGAGCGCGTCACAGTTAATTTTTTTCCAATTCCCTTCGACATTCCTGATATTAGCATTCTACCGCTTATCAAAATTTTGGAGGGTCGTAAAATGAAAATAATATACCAAAAATAAATATATATCTAATTTTATTATATTGAGATATAAAAATTAAAAAAAAAAAAACTTCTTAAGTCTTGTAATATTATGTTACTTCGATTAAAATAAAGTTATACATATCTTCTATTTAACTATCAGTCTCCGTTTAAATTCTAAAAACACTCACTTTCAGCAAACCGGAACGAAAATTCTTATCGAAACATTCTCGAACAGTTTCAGCTTTCAAAACTACAGAAAATCTTAGGCACTTATTGCAACAGAAATCATCCAGCAGGAAGCATCCCATCGTTTTATGCGTCAAGTAAAAACATTAAAGTGAAACATTTCGAGAGCATTATAAAAATTGTCTCAACTGAGCTCGTTCGAAACGTTCGTTCTCGCGATTTAGTTTTAATTAATTCTGACACTGCATTTTTTTTATTTATTAATTGGTTATTAAAATAACTCGATGAACAACGAATTGAGCAGAGCAAAAGAACTATAAAACACGAAAAGAAAAGGGAACACAAAAACAAACACGATAGATGTTTAAATTACAAATAAAAACAATCTTGACGTTTGTAAATGAGAACAAACAGCAACAGGAGACGTAGGAGCAAGCACAATTAAATCAATATTGACGATATGCTAATGAGATGCAAATGCAATGCAAGAAATTGAAGAACACAGCTCTCCAACAAAATGTAAAAGCATAATAAACTCATTTGAAAAGTAAGTTATGATTTTCGTTGACAGGACAGTGAAGCTACTATTCTCTAAACTAACACGCATTTTGAAATAATGAAATTTAATTCAGTATTCTATAGAATAACAATTTCAGAGTTACAGTAGAAAATGTACTGAGATATGGGGAAAAGTTTTATATTACGCACTAACACAATGTTACCACTCTGTATTCCTCAAGGAGATCTCAGAAATTCCACAATCGTTCCGTAAATTTTTATTATTTTTTTTTTTTTATGAGAACCCCAAACACGAGAGGTATTAAACCTATAGTACTTAGTACCGTGCTTGGGTTGGAGGTTGAGAAGACGAAAGAAGATATTTGTTGATATTGGACTTGAACTTCTGTAGATTGTAATTTTCAGGAAATACGTATGAAGGAAGGTTGTTCCAGAAAACGGCAGTTGAATGAATAAATGAGGAAGATGAAAAGTTGGTTCTGTGGGTTTGAAGTTGGACAGTAAATGGATGTTGGCTGGTGGCGGCACGTGTTCGGACTGTTTTGAAAGAGAGAGCGGGAATTATAGAAGCCAATTCAGAAGAACAGTGCCCATGGAAGTATCTGTAGAAGAGGCATGCAGCAGAAACAGTGCGTCTATGAGACAGCGAGTGGAGAGACTCTGTTAGAGATGAATCATTAATTAACCGAACTGCCCTCTTCTGAATGGAATCAAGAAGCCTGAGAGAGGTTTTGGGGGCACCACCCCAGATGTGGGAACAATATTCCATGGCAGGGCGGATTTGCGATTTATACAGAGTGAGCAGCTGTTTGGGAGAAAAGTAACGCCGAGAGCGAAAGAGAAAACCAAGTTTTTTAGATGCAGAGGAAACAATATTTGTAATGTGCTTGTGCCAAGAGAGATTAGAAGTCAGGGTAATCCCCAAAAGAGATATATCATTTTGCCTAGAAATCGGAGTGTCACTAAAGATAAGCATAGGAGCAGAAGAATCCTTTTTGCGAGATATAAGACAAGATTGAGTTTTAGAAGGGTTGAAATCAACTAAGTTGTCTTTGCCCCACTGGAGAATTACCTGAAGATCGGCATTTAAGGAATTGGCAGCAGATTTTCGAGAACTTAAAGCTGATTGAGCTGGACAAGGTTTCTCAAAATGGAAAGTTGAATGCAATGTGCTATCATCGGCAAAACTATGGATAGGATTTCCAGTCAATGGAAGAAGGTCATTGATATACAAGAGGAAAAGAGTGGGGGAAAGAACTGAACCTTGGGGGACACCGGCATTAGTGGAGAAGTTAGAAGACAGAGAGCCATCTACCATCACCCTCAGTGAGCGATCAGAGAGAAAACTGGATAACCAATTACTAAAAACAGTTGGCAAACCATAAGATGGAAGCTTGTTTAGAAGACCTTTATGCCAAACACGATCAAAAGCCTTTGAGATGTCAAGAGCAACTACTTGTGTTTCACCGAACCTTTCCATTGAATTAGTCCATAAATGGGTAACATAAGCCAGAATATCACCAGTGGATCGACACTGACGGAATCCATACTGGCGATCGTTGATCAGACGGAAAGTTTCTAGGTAGTTTAAGAGTTGGCGGTTAATTGATTTCTCCATTACTTTAGAAAGAGTAGAAGTAATTGCAATGGGACGATAATTGGATGGGAGGGATTTTTCACCCTTTTTAGGAACTGGCTGGATATGAGCAAATTTCCAAGCAGAAGGAAAAACACCTTTGGAATAAGAAAGTGAAAAAAGGCGGCAAAGAATAGGAGTAAGTTCAGGAGCACAGGTTTTGAGAACAAGTGGAGAAATACCATCAGGACCTGGAGCTTTCTTAGCATCAAGATTCATCAAAATCCTTCTGATATCCTTTTGACGGAAGACCACAGGAGGCATTGAATGGAGCGTGTTAGGAATGGTGGGAGGTGTTTTACCAAGATCATTAATACATGAGCTCAAAGAAAAATGGGATGCTAGCAGGTCAGCTTTATCCTTGGCTGAAGTGACAACAGAACCATCTGGTTTGGACAGAGGTGGGAGCAGAGATGGGCAAAAGTTGCGGCCAATAGCTTTGGCAAGAGACCAGAATGCTCGGCTACCATTAGGGCAAGAAGCAAGTTTTCTACTCTTAGCCTGTTCAAACTCTAGTTTGGACTGATTAATAACTGCTTTACAATTGTTGCGAGCTTTGGTGTAGGCAGAAAATGAAACTGAAGAATTAGAAACAAGCCAATTACGATATGCAACGTTCTTCTCTTGGACAGCCTTAGCACATTTATTGGAAAACCAAGGTTTAGATAAAGGACGAGATTTTAAAGTGGAGTGTGGGATAAAGGATTCCATTCCTGCAAGAATAATTTCACTGACACGATCTGAGCAAACGTTGACATCAGAAGTTTTGAAACAGTAATCAGACCAAGGAAAAGAAGAAAAGAAGTCTCGCAGGTCATCCCATTTTGCATTCTTGTAATGCCAAACAATACGAGGTTGGGAATAGCCATGAGATAAAGGTTCCATTGGAGAAGAGGCAATCACCAAGTTGTGATCTGAAGTGCCTAAAGGACCTCTCACTTCAACCTTGTACTTAGAAGGGTTGTTTGTGAGAAAAAGATCAAGCGTATTGGCTGTATGATTAGGATTGTCCGGTATTCTTGTAGGTAAATGAACAATCTGTGCTAGGTCATTAGTAATTGCAAAAGCCTCAGCATCTCGACCTGCTGGGTCGGTGTGACTAGAAAGCGGAAGCCAGCTGGAGTTGTGAACGTTAAAATCACCAAGGAAAATTACCTCACTGTTAGGAAAGTTGGACTGGAGAAAGTCAAGTTGCAAAGAGAGGAAGTCAAAGAGCTCCAAGTGATTAGTGGAGTTGGGAGAACGGTAGAGACAACAGATGAATTTTACACAATGAGGTAGAGAGATTTTAAGCCAGAGAAGATCAAAGAGAGGAGATTCCAAATTGCCAAGTCTCTGACAGGGAATATCAGAACGGACATATGCACAAGTACCACCTTTGAGGCGAAAGGAATCATACAGCAAATAATTTGGACATCTGAGATGAGCAGTAGTTGAATCAACTGATAACTGAGATTCAGTCAGAAAAAGTACATGGGGTTTGGAAGACTGCAAGTGGAAATGGACATCGTTGAGATTAGAATTGAGACCACGTATATTTGTGAAATGAATTAGGAAGTCCTTGGGAGGTTTAGATCTTTTCGCAGATAAGCTTGCTCTATTATTTTGACAATTCATGGTGTATTCAATAGTAAGAAAAAGTGGGTGGGACATGCTGTATGAAGTAATGAAATTTTTGGATATGGCGTACATGTGGTAAGAATATACCCAGATCCTTGACATAACGTGGCCTCGACAATGCTCCCCGCATACACACTACTCGGACTCCCTCCAGTCACTATCTGGCAGAGTAGAGGTAGCAAGATTATACACTAGCTGATCCGGAAGCTTCCTAGAGAGTTACCAATAGGTTCAGTCCGGTGTACTAACTAGCGGCCGGCCTGCGAACACCGTTTTAGAGCTGTACCCTCGAAATGTAAGGAATATTGGATCTCGCCACGACATTCATCATAACCTCAAAAATCATCAATCATACTGCATGGTGGAAGAGATAGGGAAGGCTTGGCCGGAACTTAGCTCTAGAGACTAAACATGGGTTCCACCCCTTCAAGCCTCCAATAAGCAAAGTGGTGGTATTTCACCGGTTGATGAGAGTCATCTACCACCTAGAATGAGTCTTTTATGAGTCTTTTATTTAATTTATAGCATATATGTCATTATTTTATTTTAGGCTCCGCAGAAAATTTGGGTGTATAAAAGGGTTCCGTTGCAGAAAAAGACTGAGAGGTGCTGCTGCATTACAATATTTTATGAATCGAGAACCACACAACTTTTATTTAAAAAAATAATAAAAGTTTTGTGATTTGATTGACAGGAGTGAATTAACGGCCGTGCTGCTTTTACAAAACATGTAAACTCTCGCTATCTCGAACGTCGAATTCCTCAATTCCACAATTTCTAGTCAAACCTCCGTAGGAATAAATAAATAAATAAATCTTTATTATTGTCATAATTCTTTAAATTAATAATGCTTTAAAATTATTGTTAATTCGAACTACATTTGATGCCATTCTTGATAACTTGGCATTTTTAGGGCCACATAGATAAACTTTTTTAATTAAATAAAACCGTTTAAACTAAAATAATATTGAATTAATTAAATATATATATTTTAAGTTTTGCTTATAAAACTCGTTGGTTTCAAATGTTCGGATCTACGTGGTACATGACATTAGTTATCAAAAATCAGTGCATAAACCACTACTGTATTTTTTTTTTTTTTTTTTTTTTTTTCAGTTGGTCGGTCGATTATCAGTTTGATTGTAAAGTTGCTTTCACATTTGTATTCTATGACTTCGTTCTACAGATCTCTTTGTTGTTTTTAGGGATTTTCCCGATATTCGTCCATCAACTATTTTGATCACATTGCATCGATTTTTCATTATGTTTGTTTTATATTTTTATCGTGTATTTGTCTGTGTGCATTCATGGCCCTCGCAAGTAGAACAGTAGATATAATCACAGTCCTCCCCTCACTGGATTGAAAATGCTGAAGCTCGATATTGCAAATGACGCAAAGAATTTTGCGTCATTTGCAATATCGTAGCGTGGCTGAGTTTTTTCATAGCGTGGCTGAGTTAGTCGACCTCAGGCGAGGGTTGCATGTTTTTTTTTTTTACGGAAACACCATCTAATATGTTAGCATGAAAGGGGGAGAGGAAGTCAGTGTTTAGTTATGATACAATATAGTCCAGAAAACGAGCAAATAGACCAAAGGATACATGCAATTTACATACACAACATACTGGATATTTGAATGTTATGAGGGTTAAAAACCCCGAATAACACACGAGGTCTTTTGTCTAAGATCAGCTATAATTAAATAAATAAATAAATAAATCTTTATTGTGAAGTAGAATTACAGCACAATATCCCATCACGGCGACGAGCGCCAGGGGTTCACATATAGATAACATAAGTACAAATTCAAATGGCTACAAAATATAGCGAACACATACAAAAGGCTACAAAATACAGATTACAAATGCAAAAAGAAATACAAATACATCATAAAAACAAGAAGCTGAACACAAATAAAGAAAAACAAATACAACTTGGCAGTGATTCAGGTTTCAAGAGCTTTGATAAAGTTGTGTCTGTCCTTCTTTTTACTTATTATGGTGTCGATGTCCACACGGTTGAGGGCAGCGAGCATCTGCTTGGGCAGAAATCTTTCGGTGAGTACAAGCCTGTTGTGGTGAGCCACAAGTGCTGGTACCGACCTTAGGCTTGGCTGTGGAATCCTCCAAGAGCAAGCATTCCAAATATTTGGAGATGATATTTGGCCTGAGATGAGTTTGGCTGTGAAGACCAGCCTCTTTTCAACGATCAGGAACTTCAACCTCGGGATGTCGAGTGCTTGTGCCATCATGGTAGTTGTGGTAGCGGGAGGTAGCCGAAGCTTGTTATTCGCCCATTTCAGTAGCATTACAACCCTATTGAAGAGATATTGAAGAATTCTTTTAGTCTATGACAGGATATTCGAACCCAGACCTTTCTAAACGGTTAACGATTTAGTTGCAAGCCCAGTACATTGTCATAGAGGACTCAAGGAGTTGTGTTGTAGAGTGTTAGCTCATGTCAATATTGTAGTACAAATTAGCAGCTTTCAGATGGCACCTGAATTTATTTGTTGTTTGATATTTTTCTTTTAATCAGAGAATTTCCATTGCTTTTACCAACCCCCATCTGATATAGTTAACATGAAAGGGAAGGAAGTCAGTGTTTAGTTATGACACAATATAGAAGGAAGAGTCCTAATGACAGAGAAAATCTCTACCGTGTATCAAATGAGAAACTTTAATGATATGGCATGCTTTCTCAGAGTGGGCGAAATTCTATTTCAAGGCAAATTCTCACTCTCGCAAGCATTTCCAGGCCGAAACGTATACTGTAATTCACTTTAATATGTTCATTTATGCAGCAATTTATTTTTTTCTGTACGCTGCGCTCTTTCCTCTGTTAAAGTGGAACTGAGTGAAATGTCAAGCATAAAGTTGCAGATTCATTAAGCCCCTTTGCGCAGAACTTAAAATGTCCTCTAAATTAACGCCATTCCAGTCGGCGTGACAGTTGTTACCTCTGTGCTTTATGGGCCCCTCCGCTAATGTCCCAATGTTAGCTGTTTCTCCTTCCTTGCATCGGCGTCGCTCTAAATATTTTCTGCTGCACGTTTCTCGTGCGCATTGATTAGAAGAAGGCACCAGCAAGACTGAGACCTTTGAAATAGAAGGTCAGCGCAGAGGAGGTGTGAGAGTAAATACCAAAGAGCATTAACCTGCACGGTTACGTGTAAACGCGAGATTATCTGCTCCATTTATGAGAACCAACGTTTCACTTGTTCACTACAGTCAAGGCATAGATAAAAAGCAATCTGAAAATGCTTACGTAATGATAAAATAATCGAATGATTGTTTACGCATTTAGTAATACGTCGATAAGATTTTACTTCTGTAGCTTTGAAAACTCGTATACGTTTTTTTTTTTTTGTGTTTTGCCTTATGTATTCGGAATGAGGTCACTGTGGGCATCGTGAGGAAGGCAAGGAAATACAAAGGTTGCTTAAATGATGCGTAACAACATCGAACAGGAAGAACTGGCTCGGGTTACACAGATGTCCTGTAAGTATATGATAGAAATGAATACACAGGGTATGTAAACAGATGTAAATCAGAACACGTAACCTGTGCGCTCACACGCACACACATACTTACGCACATGATAGAATAGCCCAAATCGGCGCAATAATGTAATGCAATTCTGTAATGTTTCAAATCATCGCCAAGAGTCATTACTTATAGAGTTCCTGTCATGTGTAAATCGATTCCATATAACATTTAACTGTAGTCTAAAAATGCAGAAAATAATAATCATCGTCATTATAAAGAAATAAAAAACACTTCCCTATATCAACTGCTCTTCCCTTCTAAATTCTAGTTTGTTTCGACAATCGACCACCCTCCATTGAAGATAAATTTCTGCACATCTACCTCATTCTTTCCCCCAGTTTGTTCATGCCCCCTCCTCATGTGTGTGTAGTCTGAGCAAAAGGAAGGAGATTCCATCAGTATTGAGCTAACTCAATCCATTCAAAGCCTTAAATACCTCAATCAGATCTCTTCACAAGTGCCTAGTCTCCAGGCCCTGTAGTTTTCATAACTGAAGCCTTTCCTGGTAAGAGTACCCTTTTGTTCCTCTCGCTAACTCGTTGCTCTTCTCCGCACCGTTCCAAGCGATCCACGTCCTTACTAAAATAAAGCTTCCAGACCTGTACGAAGTACTCAAGATATGGCGTAACCATTGCCTTTAGAACGGGATAATAACCTCCTTATCCCTACTGGAAAAATTCTTGTATATCCAGGAGTATTGACTCCAAAGAGAGGACTATGTTTAAAAGTAATTATCAGACTCATCAAGTGAACTCTTCATACTCAGACCACAAACTTAACAAACGCTTTTTGTAAATTAAGCTAATAATAATAAGAAAATTTAGAATCACTTTTTAATAAGAAAATTTAGAATTGCGGCCGGAGGCTGGAGATATTATTACACATTGCGTATTGAGTTTATAAATGCGTTTAGTTAAATGCTAATGCAAACCGTACATTTGCAGAAATGCTCCCCTCCCTTCACTATCTTGGCAATAAAAAATTACGGCTATGTTACATCTTATTAAATAAACATCGCGTGTATAGTCCTCCGAAATTTCAAAATCGGGGATACCAGAACCTATTATCAAGCTTATTTATTCATACTATACTTTTATTGCAAAGGTAACTTGCGGCACGATAACTATTGTATCTGTAAATTGTGGGTTTTAAAAGTCAGTTTTTTTTGTTTTTTTTTGATAGAAAAATTGAGGTTTTCTTAGACTAACTAACGGACAGAACTTTTACACTTATATGTATATACACTGCATGGCCACTTTATTACAACCACAAAGGAGCATTGGTTCCAGGAATGCAAATAATGGACACAGGAGGCAAAACAAATCACGCAGTCCGATTAGTACCGATTTAAGTTTTCTTCACCATTGGAAGAGTACACATATGGTGAAACCACAGGCACTGAGACCCAACTATTATGTACCGACAATACTGACCTCTGGAGGACGTGTAATGATGCGAGGGATGTTTCCGTGGCATGTTCTTAGTCCTCTGATTGCTGGTGGGCACCGTGAACGCTAGAGGATATCTGAATATCGTTGCTGATATCAAGTACACCTGGAAATGTTGCCTGTTTACCCATATGGAGGTTATTTTTAATATAGTAAGCAACCATTAACGCTCGAATTTTTTTTTTTATGAAAACCCCAAACACGAGGGGTATTAGAACCTATAGTACTTAGTACCGAGCTTGGGTTGGAGGTTAAGAAGACGAAAGAAGATATTTGTTGACATTGGACTTGAACTTCTGTAGACTGTAGACTACGTATTTTCACGAAATACGTAGGAAAGAAGGTTGTTCCAGAAAACGGCAGTTGAATGAATAAATGAGGAAGATGAAAAGTTGGTTCTGTAAGTTTGAAGTTGGACAGTAAATGTATGTTGGCTGGTGGCGGAACGTGTTCGGACTGTTTTGAAAGAGAAAGCGGGAATTACAGTGCCCAGGGAAGTATCTGTAGAAGAGGCATGCAGCAGAAACAGTATGTCTATGAGTCTGCGCGGGTAGCACAGTGGTATTGTCACCGTCCTCCCCACACCGGGTGGAAAAGGCCTGGGTTCGAATCCCGTCGATGACGCGAGGAACTTTAATGGGCTTTTTTCACTCCGTGGCTGAGTTAGTTGGTCTCAGGCGTAGATAGCAAGGTTTTTCTCCCCAGTAACTGGGGTTTTTTTGTCCAGCAAAACAGGCAAATCAACCTTAGAACATACGCAATTTACAGACACAAATACGGGTTAATGTATTTAATTACGGGAAACCCTAAAATAATAATAATAATAATAGTATGTCTATGAAACAGCGAGTGGAGAGACTCTGTTAGAGATGAATCATTAATTAACCTAACTGCCCTCTTCTGAATGGAATCAAGAATCCTGAGAGAGGTTTTGGGGACACCACCCCAGATGTGGGAACAATATTCCGTGGTAGGGCGGATTTGCGATTTATACAGAGTAAACAGCTGTTTGGAAGAAAAGTAACGCCGAGAGCGAAAGAGAAAACCAAGTTTTTTAGATGCAGAGGAAGCAATATTTGTAATATGCTTTTGCCAGGAGAGATTAGAAGTCAGGGTAATGTTATACTGGGTGTTTTTTATTTATTATGCTTCTTGCTTGCTTATTAATTACTTACTTTCGTTCGTTCGGACTTCTCTGGACAACACATCTGTATGGCGGGACACTTTCCTTCCTTAATCATTTGTTCAATGATAACCCCAGTATACTCATGTGATTGTCTAGTGGTTTTTCATATTAGGACAATGATCTCGGCCCTCGGTAAACTATTCAAGGGAATAGGAACTGCAGCTTCGATCAGGCGTTGTGAAAATACTCAAACTCTGTCCAGTTATAGGTAGAAATTCGAGTACCCGCGGTATCAGTTCTATTATATAATTCTTTGCTTACTCATTCATGTGAATAGAGGATAGGCCTGAGGCATATGTTTAAAACAAAAATATAGTTTAATATACTCCACTATAGAATTGATACATGTATGAAAACTACTGCCCTAGCGGCAGTGACAAGCAAATCCTAAATCATTTGGTTACAATAATATAAACTGACTTTATGGAAGTATTTAAGAGTTCTTAGCATTTATTGATGTTTTGGAAATTAATGGGTTCTTCACATAGGTGTTCTTCGTGTGAATACTTCATCTCAGGCAAGGACTAGCATATGACATAATGGTTGTACAAACATGATGGGGTCAATACTAAAAATACTGCATAAGATGTGTTTTAACTTATTGTACACTATTTTATCTATCGTTAATTGCGATAGACGACAATATAAATGGTGCGCTATTTAAGATAGCAGCATTAGGATATTCTATACTTAACAATACCATCATAATAAATCATACTGGTTACATTCAGTGTCAAAAGAAGTAATGGGAGTTATTACTAAAATGTCGCGCTATTTAGGATAGCACACATAAAATAGGTTTTACCCTGTGACACATCGTGTTACCAATAGTAAATTATGATAGACTGAAATACTATGTAGTAAGCTATTTAAGATAGCAGCAATTAGGGTATTCTACAATTTATCAATGCTAACATAATTAATTATATTATTGAGGAGTAAGGTTTATGTATAGCTGTTGGGATAACTTACCTAAATACGGATGACTCATTCTACGGGGGGCGGAACTCGGTGAGGGGATTCCGTGCTTTCGCAGCCTTCCTTCGGGTTCTGCTATCTTCGCTCGCTCATTCTGGATCTTCTTGCGCTGTTCTTCAAGCTTCTCTCTGTACAGTCATTCTGTAACGTAATTCCCGTTTCCAAAAACTTACTGTATTTTTTCACTCTCTCTCATACAGACTAACTAACCGACTGCTTCTACCAAAAGCCACCACAAAACAACAACCTTTCGCTCATCGTCCACCAGGGTATATGCTCCTTATCGCATGAACTTTCGCCTCACACCGAGCTTGAACTAGGGTGGGACACTTTTCTCACGCGGTCAACATCAGACACACTGACCAGTATTTGTCAGGGAGAGCGAAGCTCGTATTTTCGTGGACTTGTGAACTTACTTCTACGTAGCGACTGTTATCTTCAGTTAGGAAAATAATGGCAAAGGGAATTTATAACTGAGAAAGCAACTAAGTCGAATTTAACCATTCTATATTTGACAAGAAACTGATAGCGGTTACTCATGTACGATTGGCATTTATATTTTCTGCTGAAACGGTCAAAACAACTCTTTAGCAAGAAGGGGCACAGCAAAGGGGGGGGGGGAAATGCATGGGAAATATCTGTAAATTAATATGAAAAATGTGGGCATTTTACAGTAATCTCCAAAAGAGATACATCATTTTGCCTAGAAATCGGAGTGTCACCAAAGATAAGCATAGGAGCAGAAGAATCCTTTTTGCGAGATATAAGACTATACTGAGTTTTGGAAGGATTGAAATCAACTAAGTTGTTTTTGTATCGCTGGAGAATTACCTGGTGATCGAATTTAAGGAATTGGTAGTGGATATTCGAGAAGTTTAAGCTGATTGAGCAGAGCAAGGTTTTTCAAAATGGAAAGTGGAATGCAATGTGCTATCATCGGCAAAACTATGGATAGGATTTCCAGTAAATGGAAGAAGGTCATTAATATACAAGAGGAAAAGAGTAGGGGGAAAGAACTTAACCTTGGGGGACACTAGCATTAGTGGAGAAATTAGAAGACAGACAGCTATCTACCATCACCCTCAGGGAGCGATCAGAGAGAAAACTGGATAATCAATTACAAAAAACAGTTGGAAAACCATAAGATGGAAGCTTGTTTAGAAGACCTTTATGCAAAACACGATCGAAAGCCTTTCAGATGTCAAGAGCAACTGCTTGTGTTTCACCAAACTTTTCCATTGAATTTGTCCATAAATGGGTAATATAAGCTAGAATATCACCAGTGGATCGACACTGACGGAATCCATACTGGAGATCGTTGATCAGACGGAAGGTTTCTAGGTAGTTTAAGAGTTGACGGTTAATTGATTTCTCCATTACTTTAGAAAGAGTATAAGTAATAGCAATGGGACGATAATTGGATGGGAGGGTTTTGTCACCCTTTTTAGGAACTGGCTGGATATAGGCAAATTTCCAAGCAGAAGGAAAAACACCTTTGGAATAAGAAAGTGAAAAAAGGCGGCAAAGAACAGGAGTAGGTTCAGGTTTAAGAACAAGTGTTAAAACTTGTTTCTGCTTTCTTAGAATCGAGATTCGTCAAAATCCTTTTGACGGAAGACCACAGGAGGCATTGAATGGAGCGTATTGGGAATGATGGGAGGTGTTTTACCAAGATCATTAATACATGAGTTGGAAGAAAAACGGGATGATAGCAGGTCAGCTTTATCCTTGGCTGAAGTGACAACAGAACCATCTGGTTTTGACAGAGGTGGAAGCAGAGATGGACAAAAGTTGCGGCCAATATCTTTGGCAAGAGACCAGAATGCTGGGCTACCATTAGGGCAAGAAGCAAGTTTGAAAGTTTGAAAGAGAAGTTTGAGGAGTACGAGAAAGACTCCAAGCATCTACCCTGGCCAGCAACCCAGTCCTCGGATCTGTGGAATTAAGGTAGGCAGTGTCAAATTATGTTCGTCAGCATACTGCTCTGCCTAGGTCACTCCACGAGCTGAGGACTTTTTTTTTTACATGAATGATCCAATAATTTTCGTATCACTTTTGAACACTTCGTTAACTCCATGCCACACTGTCGTATCCAAATATTATCGTAAGGGGAGGGGGGAGGGCCTAACGACCAGTTTTTTTAGTATTTTTTTAGATAGACCTAGGAACACTTTTACGTATACACTTATATGCATGGTTAAGGGAGGGGGTCATATGCCCACTCTGCTCCCCTGTCATGCCACATGTTAGAGCAGTGGTTTGTACCAACTGCGATTCAACACGCTATTATTAGTTAATGGTTCTAATAAAGTAGCCACACAGTACAGTTGACATTGTTTGAAAACTGAAGAACAACATACTTTTTTTACAAATGTTGATTGGTTGTTAGGAGTCTTATGGCGCATCAGCATCTATTGTGCCAATTTTACAAATGTACAGTACTGTATAACTTCAGATCTAGGTTTTAGAAAACTAGGCGTTAGCTGCACAAATTTTTAAAATCAGTATTTTAGAAATTGAAACTGGGAAACCCGATTTAGGGTTTATTTATTACGACTGAAATATACTAAAACCAGAACATGAAGTGTTCTGGTTTTAGTATATTTTATATTACTTTCTTCCTCTTCTCCCCCAAGTTTTATTTGAAGATCATATGCATTAATCAATTAATCATAGCAATGACGCATGTTATTTATAAAACAAAATTTGTATTAAATTTGCGGTAGAATATCCGAATAGTCTTATTATATTTGGGAATATTTTTTTTTTCTCTCTGTAAAGTTTTGGCAGTTTAAATATTTATCAAAACTTAATAATTTATTTCATGCAAATACATGGAGTATATAAATGCTAGGATATTTGGACAATTGTCGTTGTGAGTATTTAGGACACTTCAAAGTGCCTTACAATGCCAGGCTTTACAAATACTCGTTTTACTGGTATTATAGATAAAATCGTTGAGCAAAACTGCTATATTTTTATCGAAAGTGTTAAGGGCCGAAAGGAGGAGGGGTGAGAGATCATATATTTCGTTCCGCAATAATGGAGAAGAAAAAGAGATTAAAACTGTTGTTACGAAATGTTATTGGGGGAGTCAAAACTTTAAAAAGTAGTCTTACGTAATTCGTGAATATTTTTCGTTTTTTTTTTTAGAATTTCCCCCTAAGATAATCTAAAAAAAATCTAATAATCTAAAAAAAGATATAATTTTCATAAGTGCAATTATAACTCACATTTAAAATTCAAGCATCAAGCGCGTAGCCAGGACCAATTCGTTTTCAATTAACTTAATGCATGTACGTGTGCAAGATTTCATATCAAATTGAAAGCGTCCATTCATGACACCCCGTCTAGTGAACTGCTTAAATTAAACTGACATTAGATCATGCCAACTGTTTAATAGCATAACATCACGGACTAATTTTTATGAGTGAAGGATAATTGCTGTCTACTGCGGAGATCACAGAAGCCCAACATAAAAAGCACTCATCATGATGAATAATCCACTCCACACTGGCCGAAAATGATGGTAAAAGTAAAATCAAATCGCCAAAGGCCAATGATCTCCACAGTTTATCGACTCCACTCAACTGGAAGGGCAGGGATACCAGCCAGTATCACCATAAACCCAATAACAATTAATATCAAAGCATTTTATTAAGGAAGATAAGTCAAAGGACTGCCTTTCCAAAATAAGTTAAATGGCTTTCTATCGAAAAGAATATTTTTAAAAACATTACTGCATTTATCAAAAATACTGTATATGTTAATAATAATAATTACATCGAGATTTCCATGGGGGAGTCGCGATCAATATAGAGGAAAAATCACAATTTCTTTTTTTTTAATTTTCTTCCGGTTTATATATGATTCTTTTTCTATATTTCCAATGCAACAGCGTTATTTTATAAAGTTGTAAGGTACTGTGATTCCTATAGGGTCTAAAAAACAAACGCGCCAGGGCCTGAAACTATTAAAACCCAATATTAGTCGGGGAAGAGGGGGGGGGGGACAGGCAGTCAGCTGCCTCAGGCCTGGACATCGTGTAGGGGCTCGGACCACTGCCATCAGTTAGAAAAGAGGATTTAGAGAGGAAACATGAGCCCGGTGAGGCGTTTTCCCCTGGAACCTGCAGTGGCTCTCGTAGTTCCTATCGGGGAAATGGGGGAATGCTTGTCCTCAAATAGATTTTTCCTTAATAATTAGTGCATTTTTACAAAAAAAAAAAAAAAAAAGTTGAAGCATTTGTTGAAAAATAAATACATAAAAATTATATCTCATTTTTTTATGTTTTATCATGTATCTTCACTTTTTAATTATGCCAGAAGCCTCAAAAAAAACTGAGTGCGCTTGGCCTCTCTAGGTTTCTGAGAGTATCTGTCGTGTGGAGTCAGAGTCCGGCTGCACGCTTTTGCAATCTGATGAAGTGTTTGGGAATGAATGATACCAAAGAATGCTTATTAACTGAGTGATACTTCCTATCTTCACAGCTGTATTTTCCAACATGCATCAAAATGCCATCAATGGCAATTTACTCATTAGTTCAATGCGACAAAAAGTGGAGGCAGCCAATCAAATCTATCCTACTTTTTTAATATTTCACTGACTCGCCAACTAGCCACTCTCTCCACTTATCACTCAAAGATACCCAGAAAATGCTGCTGACTCGACAAAAATAGTAAGAACTTAAAAAGAATTAAATCCAGAGATCTTTTGTTCGAAACACAATCAGAAAAAAAGGGCAAATTCTTTTACATTTCTGAAACTCGTCTCCTTCGGCGGAGTAAACATAAAAGTTACATCACACGTGACTCTAAATAGCTCAGAAAGTGTAATTGTTGAAGGGACCTCATTAATATCCTAGAAGCCGAGCTTGTACAAGGATTAAGTGATCAACAGGTTACTTAAGCTAAGCATATTCTGATTAAGAAGAATGGCATTCTAGTACACACACGAAGCATTATCCTTACATTTAATAACCCAGCTCTACCATGCTCAGTAAAAGCTGTTTATTTAAACTGTTCAGTGCGTCTTTACATTCCTACTCCGCTAAAATGCTACAAATGCCAAATATATGGCTATTTTCAAAAAGCATGTCGTGGAGTTTCAGCCTGCCAAACATTTGGATCAACTGAGCATAATATCAAACTCAATCAGTTATGCAGAGTTGGTAAGGATTTTGGACTAAAGATGAATATGGCTAAAACAAAAGTAATGATGAACAAGTATTCCACAGAAAGGGATATAATGACTGAAGGAGCAGTAATTGAAAAGTTGGAGTCATATACTGTACTTATCTGGGACAAGTCATTAGCTGTAATAATGATAAATGGCTGGAAGTCAAGAGAAGAATAAATTTTGGATGGATAGTATTCAGGAAATATAGTCACATACTGAGGAGCAATATACCAATTTGTCTGAAACGTAAAATAATGAACCAATGTATATTCCCCACCATGACTTATGGAAGTGAAACTTGGGCACTCACCAAAAGAATGGAAGAGAAGCTGAGAACTACACAGCGAAGAATGGAACGAATAATATTGGGAATCAGACTGTTAGATAAGAAGAGAAACACATGAATTCAGCAACAAACTCAAGTAAAGGACATCCTTATCAAAACTAAAGAACTAAAATGGTCTTGGGCAGGAAACATAGCGCGAAGATAAGATGACAGATGGACTAAGAAAATAACTGAATGGTACCCAAGAGGAACTAGAAGAAAACCTGGAAGACAACGACGGAGATGGACAGATGAAATTCATGAGTTTGTGGGTAGCAAATGGATGGCCATTGCACAAAACAGAAGAAACTGGAAAGTTGCTGGAGAGGCCTTCATCCTGCAGTGGATTGAAAATGGCTGATGATGATGAGCATAATAAAACAGGATGTCCAACAAAGATAAATAATGAATGCCGAAACTGCAATGGAAATCATGCAGCATACTCCAGTCATCTGAACGCTGGAAGATCAGAAAAAATTCAAAAATGTAAAGTAGAGAAACAAAATTATCTAACGGGAGCTAAAAATCGTATCCCATTTTCTCATACCATATCCCTTCAGAAGAAGCAGAGGGTTCCCGTCTCGCTTGATTTCTCAATCCCTTACTGGGCTGTACTGTTGCTTTCACGAATCAAACGAATGCAGAACAAGCCTGTAACACCGTCTTATCAATTTCTCCAGTAGCTGGGTCTTCAACTAATGCCAAACTTAAAGCAAAAAAAAACTGCCTCAACAACAACTATTGATCCCGAAGATTCACACACAGAGCTGTATTTCCAATTAGAGCAAAAAGAGGAATCAACCCTTTGAGACACATACAGAAATTTAAATGAATTCAAACATAACCTTTTCTTTCAAAAAGAACGAAATAAAATTGAGAAGCGCAAAAATAATACCAGAAAAAACTGTCAGATTCAATATTCTGTCCCAAGAAGATGAATGACATAATTCAATGAAACTGCAAAGGCTTCTGAAGCAATACCGATATTTACTATTTAATAAAAGAATACAACCCAGCTGGCATCTGTCTGAAGGAATATACCCTACTTCCCTAGTAAATCCTATGATAAAAAAAAATAAATAAAAAATACACCTTATATAGATGAGACAGAAATGATGTACAAGCTACTTATGGCGGAGTTGCCATGTTGATCAATTCCAGTTTTCCATCTAGATTAATTTTTACACAGACCTTACCGAAAGCAGATGCAGTTAGTGTTATAGTTGGAATTACTCTAAGTTTGGTTTCAATTTACTTTCAACTGAAAGAAGATAAGTATGTTCTCTCACTTCTAGTCAGCATGCTCATCTAAAAACTTATAAAAATAACTTCTAAGTCACAATATGGCCATCGTAAACCCTTGCATTTCTGAATCATTGATAACTTATTGTTTTACAATTTGCTTACAGTTTGAACTTGATTACAATTTGTAGCCCAGTTGTAAATTATTTAAAACTAACTTTCATACTCCTAATAGTTTTTATGTTATAATTTTTAATGTTGGCTGCTTTCTTTTTGCCTCTTACGTACCCTACTCGCTATCAGAACGGTTAAAAAAAACACGATTCAATTTTGAAATCGGTATAAACGTTTACAGTTGAACATAGTTAGTAGGTGAACACCATGCGATGTATTAAAGACACTGAAGCAGTGATCAACAAATATCCCTAGGGGGCTCACATCTGGTGAGTATAGGCTTGGCACACCCAGGGTCCTGAGCTGGATATCATCATTCTTCTCCTTCTTGGTGATTCCTTTCTACTTTTGACACTCTCTCTCTCTCTCTCTCAGGGTAACTCGGGAATTTTGTTTTGGCTGGTGCAGCACAAGCCTCAGGCTTCCTTGCACCATATAGCTAATAATAATAATAATAATAATAATAATAATAATAATAATAATAATAATAAAACAGCCTTAATAAATAAATTTTAATATAGTTAGGGAAGGATGTTAGGTGGCTGTTTTCCATTAAGATTATAACTATAATTAATACTATTCAAATACCACGTGAAATTAATATTATAGTTTATTAAGCTAATTGCTTAAATCACTATACAATTTAAGGTGCCGTTTCAGGTATCTTACCGACCCATCATAAAACCATACTGCTGTCAGACTTCTCTTGCCGATGCTCCCAGAAACCTAAAAAGAAACCTGTATGCACTTTTACTATAATTAGATGCCTGAAACGTCACCTTAAATTGTATAGTGATTTAGGCGATTAGCTTAATAAAATATAATATTAATTTCACATGGTATATGAGTGGTATTAATTATAGTAATAATCTTAAATTAATTTCTTTTATTAATTTCAAATGTATAGTAAATAAAAGAAGTACAGATACATTATCGTGTCATACTACACTGGTGTGCAAAATTTAAGGATCAGTCAGGTTTTCACCTGTAGTTCTCATAGGGGTAGCCTGGATATGGGAAAAGCATACCAAAGGAACCTCGTAAGGTACAGAAATAATGAAGGAAACAACAACGGAAATAAAACGGTACAGAGGGACTTTATTTAAAAATGGCAACACAGCACTGGCTGCCCTGATACAGATGCATCACTGCCAAAGATGGAACAAAGGGAAGAGGTGGTCCTCAGTAGAAGATATGGTCACCGCTAATGCGAATGCAGGCTTTGCACCGCCTGTCCATACTGAGAACAATGTTGTTGATAAGTCCTTGCGGTAACATCGTCCATTCCTCAGTCAGCGTCATCTTCAGCTGGTGAACATTTGCTGGTGGGTGTGGACGTACCGCTAGGCATCTCCCCATAGTGTCCCATATGTGTTCGATGGAATTTAATGGATTATAAATTGGATTATTGGTTCGTATGGATTGGCCTGCCCGTTTCGATGGAAACGGGCAGGCCAATCCATACGAACAATGTCCTCACTTTCCAAAAGCATATCAACAGCTGCAGTGCGATGGGATGTGGCGTTATCATCCGTAAACACGAACTCGGGGCCAATGGCACCTCGGAACAGACGCATATGGGGAAGGATTACCTCAGTACAGTGCGTGCACCGGTTACAGTACCGCCTTCCAGTATCTGGAGTTGTGTACGTCCATCCAAGATAACGCCTCCCCAGACGAGAACACCTCGACCGCCATATCGATCCCTTTCAGTGATGTTTGCGGGGTGATATCGTGTGCCAATCTCTCTCCAGATTAGTTGTCGTCCAGAATCGCTGGTGAGACTAATTCTACTCATCAGTAAAGAGTACCTTAAGTAAAGATTTTGTGGTTGTAACCTTTAGAAATAGTGTTGGTCCTTAAGTTTTGCCCACCAGTGTATTTCCAACAATTACAATTATAATCACAAACAAGCATGAATTATCAATCTTACGCGATGGTAATTTTTGAAACGTAATAAATAATTAAACAAAAACATAAAAATTCTTTACAGCACAAGTTTCAACCAATCGATGAGAGCCACCAAAAGGTGTATCAGACACCTTTTGGCATCTATTATACTGATTGGTTGAAATTGAAGTTGTAATCCAGGGATCGCCAACTGTATGCCCGCGGGCACCAAGATGCCCGCCGAAGGGTTTTCATGTGCCTGCGTGAAAAATCGGAGCGCCGTAGAATCTCGGACCGTGTTTGTTTGTCTGGTCATTGCAGGATATCTCTTGAAAGAAGTTGAATCTGAGTACAGTATTCAGAATTGATATTTCACACGAAATACGATGGTTAAGTTGAGGAAGATTATAAAAAGATTTTGTGAGTTACTTCCCGAGGTTCAAGTATTTCTCGAATCCAGAAATGAGGAATATCAACAACTTTATGACCACACTTGGTTGCGAGATTTGGCATTTCTCACAGATGAATCTGAAACTTTTTTAATGTATCAAATTTTAAACTTCAGGGAAAAGACAAGAATATTGCTGAAATGATTAGTTTAATCAGTGCATTCAATAGGTAAACTAAACTTGTGGGTATCTGACATAATAAAAAAGTCGCAGTTTCGATAATAAAAAAGTTTATTATCGAAACTGCCACTGAAAAGAGTTTTAATATTCAGCCTTTTGTGGAACATCTGGAAGAGCCAAAGAAAGAATTCAGATGGCGTTTCCAGGATTTAAAGAAAATTGAACCAGTTGTGAATTACGTTCTAAATCCCTTCAACAATGTAGATATTTCTGAGATTTCAGTATTAACTGGAAACTTATTTAAAACAGACATTGCAGAAACTGAACCAGAAATTGTTAACCTTCAAAGTGACATTGTTTTATAATCATATAAGAAAGATGACTTCTGGAATCGGGTGGGCAAGAATAAGTATCCTTTGTTAAAAGATGTAGCGCTAATGGTGAACTCTTGCTTTGGTTCGACGTACCTCTGTGAGTCATTATTTTTTAGCATGAAGTTCATAAAGTCAAATAATAGATCTAGATTTACAGATGTATATCTAATTGATTGTTTGCGAGCTGAGTGTTCATCTTACGCTGCAGATTTTCGTTCCATAACTGAACAAATGTAATCACAAGTTTCACATTCATTTTAATTAAATTTTATTTTATTAATTAAAAAAGTAAAATAATAAAATAACATTATTTATGACAGAGTATGTAATGTATGTATTACTTTTCTAGTTTATATTTTCCAATGTAAAGCCATTAATTCTTTGGTGCCCGCGACCATTTAATAAATATATCAAAAGTAGAGCGCCACAATGAAAAGGTTGGCATCTCTCTTCTAATCACATAATGAGTTGATTGTGGCTTATTATTGTCAGACTATGATGTCACTTGATATCTACTTTAAAAACTAACTGAAACAGGCCAGGTTAAAATCCAAGGCACGCAGTTACCTCTTGTGACCCAAACCCGAGTCCTAGGGGTCATCATTGACCATAGACTTACTTTCCTCCCTCATCTTCAGAATATCAACATAAAGGTAAGAAACTTCTCAGCCTCAATAGTCAGGATCTCCAGGAGGGACTGGGGGCTCTCCAAGAGCACAATACTCCTTTACTACAAGGCGGTGTTCCTCCCCATAGTCACGTTCGCGTGGGGCGTGGTTTCACCGGGCAATTAAGTGTAAAATTAAAAAGAAGCTGAACTCTGTCCAACGGGGACTTCTTCTGGCCACCCATCCGATTTGAAGAACAGTCTCCACAGCGGCAACACTGTGGTGAAGAACCCCCGCAATGACAGCGGCAACACTGTCATTGCGGGGGTTCTTCCACTGGACCTCTTTGTAGTTTATAGGGGATTATGCTACAGAATAAGGAAGGGGATTCCTGCAGCAATCCTAGGCATCCACCTAGACACGGACTTAGTGTTAAGGGAGTGAAAAGGACGTGAAAAGGGAGAAGCTGCGCTGCTATAATAAGAGAAGAGAGAGAAGTTGTGCTGCTGTTCATATATGGCAGACGCGATGGGACACAACCAACAAGGTCAATACGGACTAGTCACGAAAAACTTCATACCGGATGTTGCCTTTGCCAATGCAAAATCCGTTAGAAAATGGTTTACTATCACGATGGAAACCTCTTATCTAGTCACAGGACATGGGGCCCTCAATGAGAAATTGTTTCAGTTTAGGTTAGGCTTGCAGAGTCAGACCTTTGTTTCTGTGGATCGAGGGAGAACTGGTCCCACATACTCTTGGACTGTGCAATATATGATGAATCCAGAGCTGAGGAATAACGTCCAGGGATCGTCCCCAACTGCAGTGGAACATCTAATTCAAACACCAAGTAATCTTGCAGCACTCCAGGCCTTTGCAAAAGAAGTTTTTGCTCGAAGGAAGAGGCTTATTCTGGGGGCGAACCCGGTTCTGCCCCAGATCAATCAAGTCTGAAGATAAAATCGGACAATAAGATTCGTTTTACCAAGAAAACCTGGACAATACTTAGAGTTTAAACGTCTGTTTTTGATGTTAGAGTTCTTGATAGCCACAATTGTTTAAGATATGGATGAGTTACTATATAAATTTTATGTGTTGTTGTTGTTTTAAATTTGTTTAATTAATTTATATTATCCCAGGGGTTCACACTGGTGAGTATGGACTTGGCACACTCGGGATCCTGAGCTGGATATCATCATTCTTCTCTTTCTTGGTGATTTGGTGATTCCCTTCTACTTCTGACTCTCTCTCTCTCTCTCTCTCTCTCTCTCTCTCTCTCTCTCTCTCTCTCTCTCTCTCTCTCTCTCAGGGTAATTCAGAATTTTTTTTTATTCTTCTTTTTGGCTGGTGCAGCATAGGCCTCAGACGTCCTTGCACCATATAGCTAATAATAAATAATAATATTTTATGTTTTTACAATGTTTTATTTATTTATTTTATGAAAGATGTAAGGTACTCAGTGGAGAGTTTTTAGGTGAATTTGGAACTTATGTTCTGGGTGCCGCCTTTATGTTTAATAAATAAATAATAATAATAATAATAAAAAACTGAAACAGGCTTCCAATCGCCAGCATGTCAATCTCGATTACTATATATTGTATTTTATTTATAGGATATTTCTTAAGTTTACTTCGTCAAGGACAAGTAAACTGTACTACAGTACATCCATTGCCACCGTTCATTCTTTGAATTGATGCTTTTGGTAATGATAGTGTAACTCTCGTGGAATCACCGTTCTACCCACACTGGGTGGAAAAGATCTGATTCGAATCTCATCGATAACGCGAGGAATTTTTATGGTTTTCTTGACGAAATGACTAAGTTAATCGGTCTCAGGCGAAGGTCATATGGTTTTATATCCGAACTCTCGGTTTTTCTTCCACTAAACAGGCAATTCGGAGACAGAATACACGCAACTTAAATCATGATATACGCACGCCACATCCAGACTAAAGCATAAATTTTATGAAAGAGTTAAGCGTCTCCTAACTATTCACTTTTATTCATATATTGGGGAAGTTCTTAAGTACCCCACACTATTGAATATTAACCAATCAGGTGAAGGATTTCTCGTTAGTACTGCTCATATGCTTCTGCTCGTCAGCCAATAATTATTAACAGGCATGTTTTTAAATACGTAAATAAAACTTTTCAAAGGATAAAGGGATTTGAAACTAAAGAGGAGCTTGCAAATACACAAATGCTTGTAAATTGTATTTGTGTATTTAACAGTGAAGAATTTCGTAAGCGAGTGTAGCAGGCCACTTACGAAGTTTTGTCAAGGTTGACATAGCCGAATGGGCACTAGCACACGCTCTGAGTGGGCCGGGGTTCAAGCCCGTGACTGCTAAATACGATTAAGGTTTGTATTGATGATTTATTGTAAACTCTATTGGTCGTGCCGGAGTATAAACAAGATTTTTTTTTTTTAATCACCTGGAATGTATTGAGCACAGGAAAATCATCCGAGTAAATCGCATAGCGAACTAAATGTTTAGGTGTAGATTAAACACGTGTTTCGGCTTTCACTATTAAGATTTAAAGTTGAAATACAGCAAAAGGGTTCATTTTCAATGTCTGAGAGCGGCCAATATGGTGGATCTCCTCCCTATTGTTTATCCTAATCCAACAAAAAAAATTAATTATTTTTAATGATAGTAGACTACGTATCATCCTCCCATTTCAACTTATTAGCTCCTAATATCCTCCAAATATGTCATTCACATGAATGACATATTTCATAAAACTGTGAATGAATCGGAAATTTTCCTTACCCCATGAGAAAACTGACAGAACAGATATTTTCAAGATCCAAAAGATAAAGAAAAAATGAGACAAATACAGGTGTCGGCTAAATGAACTGTCGACCAAATGTCTGTCAAACCAACTGCTATGGGTTCACTGATCAATAGGTTGTTTGAGGGCTGTGATATGGAAGTCATGGCAACGACAAGGGGCTTTCTTAGAAAGTGGCTTGAAATAAGCGATGATGGCAATGAATAGTCATTGCCATCATCGCTTGAAAAACTATGGTTGAAGGATGTGCAGGTGCATTGTCTAACGATGATATAAATGCCTTAATATTTTCATTTGGATTTTTTCCCTTTTGTATACGTTTACTTCGTTTACAAAGTGATTTTGACATCATTCTGAAAGAAGCTCGGAACAGTATCATTAAATTCTCGTTTAGATAAAATCCATGTTTTGCTTAAATGAAATAAATACATAAAAAACAAAGCAGTTCGAATTATAGAGGGGTAGAATTAGTAAGATTTTACTGTATGTTTGGACATTTTAAGCCATTAATTACATTCCAGCAAAGAATTCTATTAGTATGCAGGTCAAGAACACTTACTGAAATTTTCTTAGGGATATTAACGAAATACATACCAAAAAAACTCTTCCCTGTTATTCTGAGAGCGAATATTCTTCAAAAACGTACAAAAAAAAAAAACAAAAAAAAATTAAAATTTCGTGAGGTGTGATAAAAAAAAATTATGGAACTGAATTTATTTTAAAAAATTACAGATATAAATTAATCAAACACATTTCTCTCAGTTATTATCCTCCTGAAAGAATGCAGTGATTCCAGCGTCATTGCTATTTTGACTATCCACTTCCTGAAACCGTCGTCCTTTCGGGGAAGTTTTCAGAAGAACAAGGAAAGGTTACTGGAGCTAGGTGTGGCGAAATTGGGATCGCAAGTTACCATTGGAATGTGGTACAGCTTCAAAAATTTTTCTCTTCGCGATTTCGTTCAGAATCACAGTGTTTTGAGGGAATTATTTGATTAATTAGTTTATTTATGTGTATGATAGTATAATTGTGAATGGACGTTACATAGTTTCTATCCATACGATAAAATTTATACTATATACATGTATATTAAAATATATATATAATAATAAAATAGCACTATTATCCATGTTTTTTTGTATTGCAGTGTAGGAAGAAAGAAGTCTGGTTTCTCCAAAGTCACTTATGGTCTGAAGATGGTGTTCGGCAAGAATCCCGAAACGTCACCTGTTAACCAATTTGTGTAGTATTGATCTTGTATTATATACGCGTTTAATAAAACCTGTTTGTTAAGAATTTTCACGTGGTATAATAGCGTTATTTTATTACTATATATATTTTAATATATATAGTATAAATTTTAGTGTATGGTATTACAAATAAAATAAATTCAGTAAAGGGACTTTTTGGTCAGACCATATATGATTTTTGAATGGCAATTGAAATTAGGAACGAAATCATTAAAAAAAAATGTGATTTTGAGAATCCGATTGTATAGATTTTGTGCCAAGGCTATTTATAATTTCCTTTTATTTTTCAACCAAAGAGAAAACCGTTCGATCTTAGTTCGAGATTCGTTCTCTGAAACCGCCTAACTCGGCTATGATATGAAAAGGTCCATAAACTTCCCTTCATCTCCTTAAGACATATATATAAACTTCGACCGCTGACAGACTTCACAGAGTTTGGGAAAGGCCTGTAAAATGCAGGACATCTCTCCACCGACAAAATGTCTGTTATTGAGCGAAGCCAATTAATTTCTGGCGTTGACAATCGAAGCTCTGACGTCCATTAAAATTCCCTTGTCGATTTTCTGATAATAATGTTTGCTTTCTTTGCTTGAATGATTTAGGTAACGGTGAATACAGTGTCAATCTTCGACCATTATTTCAGAGTGTGAATCGTCGACACATTGGTTCCAGTAAGCAACATGTCGATATTGCTTATTTAAGAATTTCTTTTGTGTATGAGAACTTTAAGGTAAATGGTACCTGTGCAGACTAGGTAAAGAGAAAACTGAAAGCTGCCATTAAGGAACACTCAGTATTATGTTATATAACCTGCAATATAACGAATAATAAACTAGTGAAATATGGAAAACGAAATGGCTATTTCACTGTACGTGTCTAGTAATTGCAGTATTATGTTGATGACATTATAGACAAGGCAAAGCAAGGGGGCAAACCAAACCGGCGATTAACCTCTGGCCAATGGTTAAGCACGATTTATATAAAAATCTTTATTGCAATTTTAAAGTATAGAGAAACTACACCGATGAGCCAAAACATTATGACTACCTACCTAATATGATGTTGGTCCTCCACGTGCAGCCAAAACAGCTCGTACCCGGCAAGGCATGGACGCTACAAGATTTCTAAATGTGTCGTGTGGTATCTGGTACCAACACGTAACCAGCATATCCTTTAACTCCTGTAAAATCCGTGGTTGAGATGCCGCAGATCGGAGTTGCTGTTCCAACACAAACCATAGATGCTTGGTGGCGTTGATGTCTGGGGAATTTGGAGGCCAGGGCAATACCTGGAAGTCTTCCTCATGTTCCGCGAACCAGTCTGGAACAATTCGGTTGGTGTGCAATGGTTACACCCTTTCATGGTCAGCAATGATGTTTATGTATATATATATATATAAGGTGCACCTGGACCAACGTCCATCTCCACCAGTATCCTCTGTATGCAAGTAGAACCTCTACGAATGGGTCTGCAGTGTGAGTGAGTGCAGTTGCTGTTCCAACACAAACCACAGATGCTCGATGGGACTGATGTCTGGGGAATTTGGAGGCCAGGGCAGTCTTCCTCATGTTCCGCGAACCAGCTCGAACAATCCGGGTGGTGTGGCATGGCGTATTATCCTGCTGAAAGACGGCACTGCCAGAGGGGAAGACAAGAAAGATATACAACAAATGCCGTTGCCATGAAAGGGTGTACCTGGTCAGCAGTGATGTTTAGGTAGGTGGTAGACGTCAGAGTGCCCGGAACATGGATGACTGGACCGAGGGTATCCCAGCAGAACATCTCACGTTTCCATCCACATCTCACGCAGTAGAACATCCCTTGTTTTTGTTCCACGGTGCATCCAGTTGCCATCACTTCCCCGGGTAAACGACGCACACGTGCACGGCCGTCCACATGGCGCATCAGAAAATGTGATTCATCGAACCAGACGACCTTCTTCCAATCACTCAAGGTCCAATTTCGATGCTCGCATGCCCATTGTAGGGGCTTTCGCCGGTGAAAAGTGGTTAGTATGGGCACTCGGAGTGGCCTGTGGCTACGAGCCCCATTTTCAGCAAGGTTTGATGTACTGTGTGTTGTGACACATTACTCCCGTCACCAGCACTACAATCCAATTACCGGCGAGTTGCGCCACAGTTGCCCTTCTGTTGCCACGTACCATCCAGGAGAGCTTTCGCTCACCTCGATCATCGATGAGTGGTGGTCGTCCAACGCCTCGCCGGCGGTTCGTGGGTTTCCCCTCCTCGGACCACTTTCGGTAGGTACTAATCACGGATGACTGTGGCATCCCACCAGCTGTGCCGTTTCGGATATGCTCTGACCCAGTCGTCTGGCCATTACAATTTAGCTTTTGTCAAACTTGCTTAAGTCCGCTGCCTTTCCCATTTGAAGAACAAGAGTAACACTGATTAACGGCGCTCAGTATCACGTGTTTTTTATATCGTGTCCCGACCCGCGCTACAGTTCACCTGCAGTTGCTTTGATTTGGATAACGACTCGCTGGTCACGATGTCGGAGATGGGAGAAATCCCAGGTGCCGTCTGACACGAACATGGTCACAATGTTTGGATAACGACTCGCTGGTCAGCGGAGATGGGAGAAATCCCAGGTGCCGTCAGATACGAACATGGTCACAATGTTTTAGCTCATCGGTGTATAAAAGAAATGCAATGATACCATTCACAGTATGTCAGACGGTTTGCAGCGAAGTTTTGAGTCTTCTAAGTTGGCGATGAAAAGTGAAAACATGATTGTATCGAGAATGAGAACGTACAAGTTTCAGTTGAAATTACCGGCAATCAAAATCCTAGCTGATTCAGCACTAGTGGCAGACTCAGGAAAGCTAAAGTACCTATCAACCTCTATAAAGTCATAGAAACGTATCTCTCACAAAGAAAAATTGAGATAAACACTCCATACAAAAAGATCGCAAGAACAGTACACAGAGGATGTCCACAGGGGTCTGTATTGGGCCCACTCCTCTGGAACTTGGTATTTGATGAGTTCTTGAGAATGGACCTAGGCGCAGTGGGGGTGCAGGCCTTCGCAGATGACCTGATTTTGACAGTGCAAGCAAACTCCAGAGCCCAATTGGAAATCTTAGCTAATCAAGCCCTGAAGATACTCCAACAGTGGGCCAAGAAGAATTTCTTAACAATTTCACCGACAAAGACATTGTCGGCGCTGCTCAAAGGAACCCTGCAACTGAGACGACCACCCCAGATTAAGATTGATGGGACAACTATCAAGTTTGCTAGTCAACTAAAACACCTGGGTGTCATACTAGACAATAACTTATCCTTCCAACCACATCTCAAATACCTAAGACAAAAGATCAGAAACTACTCTGCCATGGTAGCTAGGGTCACAGGGCGAGACTGGGGTCTCAAAAAGCGTACCCTAGCCTTATACTACAAGACAACCTTCCTCCCAATAATTACATACGCTTCAGCAATCTGGTATGACAAAACTGCCTTGGTTGTAAATAAGAGAACCCTGGATGCAATTCAACGCACCATCCTCCTCACTACCACCCGCGCCTGCAGAACGGTGAGTAACCCAGCGCTTCAGGTGATAGCAGCAGTACTTCCACTTGATCTTGAAATCGCAAGAACAGGACTCCTCTACTACTTATCTAAGGGAATAACCACCACTTTCTTGGGATTTACAATAGACCCAACAAACAACCATAAGGCAGAAAAGATCCGGCTTCATTCTCACCTGCTGCAGGTGTGGCAGGACAGGTGGGCAGAAACAACCAAAGGAGCAATCACCCACAAGTTCTTACCGCAACTTGAAAAAATCTATCCAAAATCGCCTACTTGGTTCTTTCCGGGGTTGCAAACAACATACTTGCTAACTGGACACGGCCCCTTTAACGCAAAGTTAATGTACTTCGCCCTTGTAGAGGACCCATGCTGTACATGTGGAGAGATCGAAACCTGGGAACACCTCATGTACCACTGTCCGCAATACGAGGATCTCAGGTGCATTCTAATCACGAGTATAAGATACCTCCCCAGAGGGCAAGAGTTTCACCTACTGGATTCAGAGGAGGAATACAGAGCCCTGACCAACTTCGCTCAAGAGCTCTTCTCAAGAAGGAGAACACTATATGCAATACACCAGGAGTGAAAGACGACCAGCCAGATAACAAATCAAAACATCCTTTAGGACACACCCCAGAATGAAAATTATGTGGAAGCTACTAGCTGTCTACCAAGAAACCCAGCCTATGTACCAACAAATATGAGATCTAAGTGAAACTGACAAATATACTGAATGAAGATAGAGAACCAAAACAAAAACATTCAACTTGGACGGGACACTGTCCCACGAGTGACTCTACTACCGGACTTATGACTACACGACGACTGATGCAGCCTCACTGCCATGTAGCCAAATGGCGATCTCTACCAGCTCCCTTGCCTGGTACCTTTTTTTTTCCCTATCTCTGGCAGGGGGGTGGAGGAGATGGTCTTCCTGTTTCCTCCCTCCCCTACCACCCCATATATTTCACCTGGTGAGGCATGGGCATGCCTTACGGACCATCTGGGGTTGCCTTTCCTATCAACCCCATACTTCTGTCTTTCCCCCCAGTCTTCAGTCTCTTCCCCCTACTCTGACTAATACGCCAGCGTAAACCCCACATAACTAATCAAAATTAACGATTTCTAAACTGAAAACTGAATCATATCAACCTCTCCTGGCTTTTCTAAATTTAAGTGTCCCCGTTTTTTTTTTTTTTTTTTTAAGGTCCTAGCCACCGAAATCTCAGGAAATTAGGTGGCAGGACCTGCCAGAGTGCATATAAGCTACTGGGTTCCTGGTCTGCCTCCACGGGGCGTAAGTGGGGCAACGTTGGGCCCCAATTGGAGTTTAGCGGCTAAACGACCAGAAGAACAACGGTACATGACATTAAACGATCCAAGACCCACACACTTTTAAATCTCTGGCATTTACAGCGTACTGTAACACACCACAATGTAAACTACGCGGAGATGGGGGAAACCTCTGGTGCCGCTTGACCCTAAACACACTTACACTCAGCACTAGTGGCATAATGTGATCCTTACCACTCACAGCTTATTCATGTAGTTCATCAAAGAAAAATTCTTGTCGGACTTTTTTTTATTAATTTAACGGTTTGTGTGATACTGATTATAAATGCTCTTGACCCTTAAAAAAAATTCAAGAGAAACCAACCAGAATTACAGATATTAGGATAATAACAACTGGGAAACTCATGAAAAGTGCACACGCACCCCTTGTAATAGTTGCTGTGTAATTGTTGTTGTTGTAATAGGATTTTAGGAGCATCGGCAACTAAGGCCGTATTGCTCCGTGTATTGTGAGGTCCATTTTCTGTTTGGTAAATAAAAAAACCTTACTTTGACGAGAAAAATTACGCTTCCTTCGCCTGAGACCGACTAACTAGGCCACATTGAAAAAGGCTCATAAAAATTCCTCACATCATCAAGGGGACTCGAACTGAGGCCTTTCAACTCGGTGTAAGGAAGACGACAATTCTACTAACTGTGCTACCCACGAGAGAGAGAGAGAGAGAGAGAGAGAGAGAGAGAGAGAGAGAGAGAGAGAGAGAGAGAGAGAGAGCTTTCTATGAAAGATAATCATGGGCTCTGTCTCATAAACAGTTCCATCCCAGACTAGGGGTCCAACATATGAAAATTTTGTCAGAAATTTTTTGATTGTGGTACTAAGTACATATTATGTAACGACAACGCGATCTATTTGTGTCACGTAATATGTTTAACCTATTGTAGGCTATCGGCATTTTAACTTGTTATAAGCAGGCTGTTGGAATTTTGAAATGTTGACATTTCGAAGTCTTGAAGGAATAGCCAAAAAAAAAAAAAAAAAAAAAAAATCATACAACCATTCCCTCTAAAGGTTTGGCCAGTTCCTCCGTGAAATTATTTAAGCGATCAACTTTCACAACGACAGATGGAAGTTGGTCCAGCAATTAACCACCCACTGGCTAAAGGAAAATTTCTGCACATCTATACTACAACTGTCTTTCCTCAATTCGAATTTATGCCTCCTTAGGTTCGTAATCTGAGCAAGCGGAAGAATCCCATCAGAATTCAGCGTGCTCAACCCATTCAAGGCCTTATACACCTCGCAGGTGCCTAGTCTCCAGACGCTGCAATTTGCAGAACTTAAGCCTCCCTCGGTAAGAGGACCCCTTCGTTCCCCTCACCAATCTTGTTGCCCTTCTCTGTACACGCTCAAGCAAATCTACATCCTTCTTAAAATGAGGCCTCCAAACCTGTGCGCAATACTCAAGGCGTGGGCTGACCAATGCCTTATACAAAGGGATAATCACCTCCTTTTCTCTGCTAGCAAAATTCCTGTATAGCATTGACAAAATCCCATGGCCTGCTCTGGCAGCCTGTCTGCATTGTTCAGAAAACTTCATATCTGACTGGACAATTGCTCCAAGGTCTTTTTCATTTTCTTCCACCCTAAGTGTAGTACCACACAGTTGGTACTTCCTCTGGGGTTACTTCTACCCATATGTATTTGCATTTGTCAATGTTAAACTTCAGTTGCTTTTGACACTGTTGCGCATGGAAGACTATTGTACAAATTGGAGCAGAATGGTATTAAGGGTAAGTTGCTACAATGGATAAAAGGATGGTTAAGTGGGAGAAGACAGAGGGTGGTAATCAATGGGTGCTGCTCTTCTTGGACTAATGTTATTAGTGGAGTCCCACAGGGTTCGGTGTTAGGTCCACTGTTGTTTTGTATATTTATCAATGATATTGATGAAGGTATATCAGGCTTAATGTCGAAGTTTGCAGATGATACAAAGGTTGGCAGGGTTGTTAATGACAGTAATGGCAGTCTGCTACTGCAACAGGATCTAGATAATTTGGGCAGATGGGCTAAGAAGTGGCAACTGAAGTTTAACCTTGACAAATGCAAAGTACTGCATATGGGTAGAAATAACCCCAGAGAAACGTACCAACTGTGTGGTACTACACTTAAGGTGGTAGAAAATGAAAAAGACCTGGGAGTAATTGTGCAGTCAGATATGAAGTTCTCTGAGCAATGCAGCAGGCTGCCAGGGCAGGTCATGGGGTTTTGTCAATGATATATAGGAATTTTGCTAGCAGGGAAAAGGAGGTGATTATCCCTCTGTATAAGGCAATGGTCAGGCCACGCCTTGAGTACTGCGTACAGGTCTGGAGACCTCATTTTAGGAAGGATGTAGATTTACTTGAGCGGGTACAGAGAAGGGCAACAAGATTGGTGAGGGGAATGAAGGGATCCTCTTACCAAGAGAGGCTTAAGTTCTGCAAATTGCAGTGGTTGGAGACTAGGCACCTGCGCGGTGATCTGATTGAGGTATATAAGGCCTTGAATGGATTGAGCACGCTGAATTCTGATGGGATCCTTCCACTTGTTCAGATTACGAACCTAAGGGGGCATAAATTCAAATTAAGAAAAGACAGATGTAGAATAGATGTCCGGAAATTTGCCTTTAGCCAGCGGGTGGTTAATTGCTGGAACAAACTTCCATCTGTCGTTGTGGAAGTTGATAGGTTGAATAAATTTAAGGAGGAACTGGACAGGCATTTGGAGGAAATGGTGTGATTTTTTTTTTTTTTTTTTTTTTTGGCTGATGCTGCATAAGCTCATACATTTGCTTTCTTGCATCACATGCCACTACTACTACTACTATTTCTCAGGCCATCTGTCCAAATTTTCTAGATCCTGTTGCAGTAGCACACTGCCATTAACAACCCTTTATTTAGATTATGTCAACATTTTGACACGTTGGAAAGTCGAATCCTCCGCTGTTTTGAGGTTTCTGTGTTTTGGTTTTGGTTCGACTTTTCGTTGTCGACCTGATGATTTTGTGGAATTTTAGGTACGCTGCTTCTGGAGTCGGCTTTGGCTATAGATATATGAAACGATTACTCCTATGAATGTTACTTATGGTAATTCTTCGCATTAGTTCTTCAAATTATGCAAAGGTTAATTAATGAATGTAAAATTAATACAATATTTTTTTAATTCAGATGCGGGATTTTTAAATTATTTAATCGAGGATCCTACTCTTGTTGTGAATATATCCTAGTCCTGTGTGCAAAAAATTACAAGCAGTATTTGCAAAATTTTGCAAACGGGAGTTATAAAAAGTCCTCTTAGATTACTATTTAAAAACTTGCTTTTTAATATATTCAGTTTTCTTTGTAAAGAATTTTCTAAAAGAGTTCGGTAATACTAAATTACTTTTTAGTCATTTTTTTAATTTTCGTTTCTGATTTTGTTTTGTCTCTGCTCACAGTTACATTTGTGTTGGCTATTTATATGCGAATTTTCCATATCACAAACTTGTGTAAATACTCTAGAGCTCAGAATTTCTCTAGATTGCGTTCCATTATCGTTGCTGTTTGCTCACTTCGTATTTTATATCTTGTGTCGCTTGGATTTATCACAAGTTTAAAAATGTAGCGTTACTGGCTTGTTATCGAGAAGAATATAGTTTTTATAATAATTGATTAAAATAATAACAAATGTAGCCTTCTTTTAAAAAAAAAAATGAATTCAGTTATGAACGTTTCTTCAACTCCATTCGAAGCCTAGGTTGAGTTAGCGCCTTACGAAAAGATGAGTAACGCATTTGTTCTGCGTATTTATAATTTATGAAACGAAACGCAGTTCTGTAGCTATGATTTTTGGCACATATGGCCAAATATCAAAAACTCGTTCTTGAAGTAGAAGTAGTAGTAGAGACATGTGATGCAAGAAAGCAAGCTTATGTAGCATCAGCTAAAAAAGAAAAAAAAAAAAAAAACATTTCGCATATGTATTCCCTCTAAACGTTTGTCCAGTTCCTCCTTGAATTCAACTTCAACAACGATGGATGGAGCAACGTTCGGGCAATCAACAACCCGCTGGCTAAAGGCAATTTTTTTTTATTTTTAATTTATTTATTATCCATACAGCTTTTGAAATAATTGATTTAAATAATAACAGTTGTAGTCATCTCTTTAAGATAAATTAAATTCATGAATTCTGAATGTTTCTTTAACTCCATTACGTTTACAGCATTAACTCCTTTACTTAGTTGTACTGCTGGCGAAACGTACGTACGTTTCGTTACAATTTTTTGATAAAATGTATCAACAGAAAAATAATTTTGCTTTAAGAAACAAGGCATTTATTTGAAGATCAAGTGAAATTAGGTGGATAGTTACTTGCCTAGTTGGAAATTCATTTTTATTTAAGTTTCATTTCATAAATAATTTATTTTTCTTCATATTATTTAAATATTATATATTTATGTAATAATAAGGTAATACAGTATACCAGAGTAGAGTACCCCTTAAAAAATGGCGTCGAGAAGAAGGAGGGGAAAAGCAGTGACGTACGGCTCGTAACTCCGCCCACTCACTGCGTTTCCCCCTCTTTTTTTCGACGACTGCACGTGGCGGATATCATGTGACATAACAGTATGTCCAAGCTCAAAAACAACAAAATTAACGGCAAAAGGGCAATTTTTTTGGAGCAGCAAGTAACAGAAATGCAATTTATTCGGGGCAGACAAAATGTCACGTAACATAAAAACATCTCAGAGTTAAAACGAAGAAAAATTAACACGAAACACCATTTTTTTATTTTTAAATAAGAAACAAAGTAATACCACGTGCAGCCAACGACCAGTTTTTGCTTGAATCACTCCGTCGCGTAAAAACATAACCTTTTTTCACTAAACACAAATGAAAGTCGACTAAACACACGACTCCTCTTATATTTTTTTTTTTTCCAACGACCGGATTGTGCTTGAATCCCTCCCGAAGTCACCTAAAAACTTAACCTTTTTTCACTAAACACAAATGAAAGTCGATTAAACACTAACCCCTCTTAATTGTCTTTTTTTTCCAACGACCAGTTTTTATTTGAATCCCTACCGAAGC
Source organism: Mastigoproctus giganteus (assembly GCF_048544385.1). Lineage (NCBI taxonomy): Eukaryota > Metazoa > Arthropoda > Arachnida > Uropygi > Thelyphonidae > Mastigoproctus > Mastigoproctus giganteus. The sequence goes on from NC_143585.1 coordinate 92,159,311, forward strand.
GCGTAAAAACATAACATTTTTTCACTAAACACAAATGAAAGTCGACTAATACGTGCAATTAACAATAAAATTCCTCTTTGTATATATTATGCCAATAGAATTTTTTTTTTTTTTTTTTAAAGAACGTAAGAACGTGACACAATACTAGGGTTAATGAGATGGGAAAAGAAAACTCACCTCATCTGTCTTGGCATGCGGCAGCAAAAAGCAATGAAACAGTTGTATTTTGTGACCTACAGGATGGAACAGGAAAAAGGACACAAATTCAGGACGGCAGGAGGAACCACGTGGCAAGCTAACCCAATATTTTTGGGCACTTACGATAATTAAAAAGATGTTAAAGGAAAAATATGAACAATTTATGAATATTTCCAGGTTTCACTTTTCTTTAACTCAGGACGACACGAGGTAACAAGCAAACACCCGCAAGCAAATGTGATTACGAAACGATATGAATTTCGCATTTACCGCTGCAAATGACGTCGTGTCACGTGAAGTCCGCCTGAAACGAAAGGGGGGGACGCATGAGTAGGCGGAGTCAAAACCTGTCGATCACTGCTTTTCCCCACTTCTCGTCGCCATTTTGAAGGGTGTACCGCTAAGTGGAGTTTGGCCAATAATAATAATAATATATACATGTATATATATTATTATTATATGGCCAAAATGTGTCAGATACAAGAATATTAGATAATCATAATTCAGATGTTACTAATAATTGAATAAGAAATAAATCTGGGAAAAGTCACATAATAGTTATTAACTTGTGTGATATTAAACCCTAAATAAAAGTCCTAACTAACCGCATTTCATCTCGAGAGCGAGTACATGTGATCAAAGGACTGGCATAAATCCAATAAGGTAATGCTAATTCTGAGGAAATATGCTGTCAGGACGAGTAAATACAAAAAAGAAAATGCTACCTCTCTCCACTGCATGAAGAATCTTAGTAATACTGCATTAAATTTGTCGACGCCTTGTATATTGAAAGGCCCAGCCGATACTCCTCATTTTTCCACCACTGAGAGCTAGTAAGTGGAGTCCTGGATGCAGTTGCTGCAAGCTTTCGTCGTAACATGGCCCAGAAGGTTGTAATGGTAAGGCCGCCGTAGCCTAGTGGTCAGGCGCGCGGGTGCATAAGTACACGTGCCTTGAGTGACCGGGGTTCTGCGGTGCTGTTTCTTGTATTCTGTGTATCTTGTAAACTCCTCTGACCGTTTGGTTGTCCCGGAGTATAAACAGAAAATTTATTTTTATTTTATTAACGTTGTAATGTTACAAAGAATAAATTCTTTTTTATTATGTCCTGACAGCGGGTGGAAAAGGCCCAAGTTCGAATTCCGTAGAATATGTATTTAAATATTGTAGATCATTTTGGATATAAATTTTAGTTGCTGTTCAAAAAGATGTTTGAACTTCTCCACACAATTACAGCTATTTTATTGATGTTCTACATATGCCAGAATTATTAAGTATGAAATATTTTCACATTAATTAATTAAAATCGGTTCCCCTGAAATTTTTCTGAACGGTTACTGAACCTCAAAAAGCTGTAATTTAATAATAGTTTTATTTCGGTTACATCTTTATTAATTGATGTGCGCTCTACAGTGCATGCGAAATGAGCAGTTTAATAAAGGACATTTTTCTTTCTTTTTCAAATTGTGTTCCACTCGGCATGCAACTATTACGTGTTACTGGGATACTTAACCGCCTGTGGTAAGTGGCAGTGCTATTATCCCATTATAGTAATTGAACGACCGCCAAAGATCTGAATAACTTTTTCACGCCTGAGTTATCGAGCATTGACTGCTGTGTGTTGTTTGATACGAAAGCAAGCAGTAGCTGTAGTACCGATTTACATATACTGAACTTAATTATGTAGATTTTTTTCCCTTCTTGTTGGTAGTAGCGTTTCCTGTGATAAGCAGTTCCTGTGAGCTAATAAAAGATAAGCTCTGCCATCTAGAAATTCACTTTAAAAAAAGGCTAGTTCTTTTATTGTAGATGGGCCTTCGAAAGCTGGTATTTTCCTCGTTATAGTAGTTTAAGGTAAATGTTTAAACCAAATAAAACTAATATGAGAATAGTGGCGTGTATTTTAGCATATCCTATCAGTAAAATGCATACATTTTGTGATTGGAATGTCATGTTGTGAAATGAAAAACTTGAGTTTCTGGGGGGGGGGAGAACCGTTGCTAGAAACCAATTAATATTCTTTTTACCCCCCCCCCCCTTTTCTTTCATGTATATCACATAAGCTATGTATATACTAGATAATATACATGATATGAATATAAAATAATATCCATTACTGGATATTATGTTTCTTGCTGTGAGCTGAAGAAATGAACTGGCAACATGACGAATGCACGGAAAAAAATCTTCTCAGTTTAAGGAGTTCACACATGAAAGTCTTTGCTTTTTGAACAGCTCTTTTCTTTGTTATCAGTATACTAAATATATAAATCATGAATTATATTAATGACAGCGAAACGTGAAATATGTTATTTTCAATTGTTATTAAAATATTGAGTACATACAACGATTTCTTTTATTATTTATATTTTTAATATATACGTATGATTTACTGTATTTTAAATTATATTATATTTTACAGTCGATTTTATGTATTTTATTTGTAATTTTATTTTATTTTTATAAAGTTATAATTGGTCAGAGTTGACGGCATCAATTATAGATAGATTTCCTGACCACAGAGGTCTTTTTAATGTACATTTTTATCTATTTTAAGTTACATCACCTTCTTTATTTTTCTCTCCTTTATAACATTAAATCAAAAAAATGCATGAAATTGATTTTAAGCTGATAATATTTAAAACATTTAAAAATTTTAAATGTCATTATTGGTTTCTATTGATTTATTTTTAGTCTTAAAATTTATTTGAGTATATTATTTAAATTCGTTTTATTTTATTTAAGCACAGAAATCCGTGAAATACTGTTGCATTTTAAATTTTATTGAAATTCCGGGAGGAAATAAGCATTGCAAAAACGTTGAGTGAATATTAACTTTGTGAGCTATGCGCATTGAAGTAAAAACAATTACTATTATATATTATTGATTAATTAATTTGTAACAACATAATTAGTTATTTATTTTCCACTTCTGCTAATCACAGAAAAGAAACAAATGAATTTTAGAAATAAAAATCTAACGTGCCTGAAATGTAAATTTATTATCAGCATTACCTAACTTTTTTATCATCAGTTTACTAATTAAAAATTTCTTCCACAAAGCCGAAGTCCAGAGGATATTGTATTATGTTAATGAAGATTTTTATAGCCTTCTTTTTCTTAAAATTCTTTCAATTGTGAAGATGCCACCCACACCGAAAAAACAGAAGCAACCACAGATAGAACCGCCACCGTGCTTGACTGTAGGCACTACCACTATGACAGCATTTTTTTTCAGTTGATCGCATCACATAAACTCTATGCTCAGATCCACAATTTTCAAATTTGGATTCATCCGTACACAGATTTTTAAAGAGAGGGCGTTGACTCTCTTTAAAAATTACAGCTGTGAATTACAGGCTCCGAAAAAGATAAGTGTTTGCCTTTTTATTTACCTAACTGTTATTTTATATTGTACTTTAAACTTAGTCTTATATTGTTACGCTTGTTATTTTTAATTTAGATAAAGAGTTTTTGTAGATTACTAGTTAATATACATAAAACCGTTATTTCGTTCGAATCTTGCATTGTTTTTGTATAGAGTAGTAGGGAATTCAAATTTTTAATTGTGGTAACGAGGCAGCTCTAACGTATAATTATAAAGCGTAATACGCATCACTGCATTTAGGATTCTATTAGATAGCATAGTACTAGCATAGTATTGACAATTAATTAATTAAATTTATTGATCTTATTAATTTAAAATATCATACAGCAGACTAGAGCATCAAAGCAACGGGCACAAAGTGGCAGGTGTACTGTGACTCGGGGAGAACTGAGGGGGCCAATTCTCCAACGCATCACAGCCTAAAAAAAATGTCCAACTTGTGAAATGTTTGCCGACTCTCTGGAACAAAGCATGATCTAGCCAAGGAGGATGTCTTTGTGTGTGCCAGGTGCAGAGAGTGTCTAGAAATTAGGCATCAACTCGGCGTTCTACTCGGCGTCTACGAGAGCTTGAGGCGTAGGGTAGATGCCCTCGAAGAAATTAATATGAGGGGCACGTCAAGCTCTCAGCTGCCCAACTCAACGCCAGAGCTCACTCCTGGGCATCAGTCAACACAGCGGCAATCTCCAAGGCAGAATGCGCTGGTCCCAAACAGTGTTGCCAACTCTTAATAATATTTCCCGCTAGCCACATACTCAAAATCCGCTATTTTTAGCACTTGACCCGCCAAATTTTTAAAATTTTCATTTGTTTGTACTTTGTAGTGAATAAAAACAAACAAACAAATAGTATATATAAATAGTTATTTATTTTCTGTTTTTAATATAAAATCAATATCTAAAAATCTAAATTAATTTCGAAATTCAATACCTCCTCATCATATGTTTCTTGTGTGCCTATTTTGCGAAGCACTTCTTCAGGTAAAACATAATTTTTACAACACTTTTCAACTCTTTTGAGCCCGTATCGTACTGATAAGATTGCATTAACCGTGCCAACACTCATTCTGTTGCGTGTTTTGTTATTTACTAGATTTATGTTGCTGAATATTCTTTCCACATCTGCATTGGATAATGGCAAAATTAAAATACCCAATGCAAATTCGCTAATTTCTTTAAATGGATTTTTACCGCTTGCATCTCGATATTTCGAAACTTCTGACCAAAACTTCATTGTATTGTTGATGTTTTCCCATTTAACGAGAGTAATGTTTATATACTATTGCTCAATTTTTTCAATTTCTACTTCAGACAATTTTAAATTTTGTAATAAATTTATCAGTGGTTCTTTTTGTTTCTTTAATATATTGTTAACTGAGATTAATGACATTTTTTCTAATTCTTTTATGTTGTCCGGAAGGCGTTGTTTTAATTGTTGATACAAATCAATCAAGAAATTACGGCATCTCTCTCTTATTGCCATTTCATCTGTTGTTGTTGTGATAAGTTTATTCATTATTAATTCATTTATTTTTCTTTCATTATTTGGTAAAAACATTTTATTGGCAATCATCGACAATAGCATGTTTAAATCATGTAGTAATAATGTAGGATCGGCAGTATTTGATTCAAAAGATTTGTTTACTCTTTGTACTTCAGATAAGATAGGTTTTAAAATAAAAGATATGCTAAATTACTTTCATCTTTGAACATTGAATAAAGAAGTTCTGCAGTATAACATTTGTCAGTCAAACGAGTTATTTCAAAATGGGCTTTTAATTCAATATACTGTTCTAAAATTCTTGTTATAGCAACTTCAATGGATAACCACCTTGTTTGACACGAATGAACTATCTTTTTCGGATCTGCACCATCGTTTATGGCACTGTATAAATATTTGAATTGATTTTGTCGGCTGGTGGATTTACTAAACGCACGATTTTGCATTGCACGAGGGTTTCTAGGAATACAACTATCGTGCTATACGAGGACTGACTATACTAAGATATTATTACACTGTGGTTATTAGAAATAATTATTACTTATTACTCTTATTGCTCTGTGGTTATTAGAAACGTTGAAAGAGATGTCGGTAATTCGGATCGCATTTCTTGGAAGCCAAACAAATACGACGAAGAAAAATTATCCAATGCCATTCCTTCGCTGTTTCAAAAAAAGGCGTCATTAGAATTTTTTCCACATTTTTAGATTTGATTCAACAATTTAAAACTATGACCCAATGATCAGGTCGTTTGACCGCGAGCGTAACTACGTAAAATTGTTGGGGTTCTCCTCAGGGAAATCCAGAATAATATAAAACCGATTCTTCGCTTTATAAAAAAAAAAAAACTATGAAATATGATATCCCTACTATTTCAATTATGAATTATTTTTATTGTTAATTAAATAATTAATCGAACAATTAATTTAATATTTCTTAAATGAATATTTCTTAATATAAATGTTACATTGCCAAAATACATAAAATGCTAAACATTTATACTCTTCCCGCTAAAAAATCCGCTATCCGCTATTTCATATTTTTATCCGCTAAACCTGAAGCAATTCCGCTAAATCTAGCGGGAAAACCGCTAAAATGGCAACACTGGTCCCAAAAGAACTAGTTATTGTTGGTGACTCTATTGTCAGGGAGACAGGGAATATATTGTGTAAAAAGGATAGATGGAACTTTTGCCCCTGGCAGACATACCAGGGTATGTTGTAAAGCATATATCATGATGTTGTAAAGCATATATCATCTTTTAAGGGCACAAAAGGTGATATTGTTGTACACGTTGGCACCAATGACATTAAGAGTAGGAGATCTGCAGATTTACTTAACAAGTACAGGTCAATGTTGCAAAAAAGTCATGAGTCAGGGTTAAATTTGAAAGTGTCTGCAATTCTGCCTAGACACGATAGGAGGGAATACAAGATGAGAGCTTTGTCAATCAATTCGGCCCTGGAAAGATTGTGCAAGGCTCAAGGGGTAGAATTTTTTTCAGCGTGGTCTGTGCTTGTTAACACGAGAGACTGCTTCTACAGGGATGGGATACACTTAAATAGAAAGGGTGCAAGAATATTTGCTGATGCTATCGAGGCAGTGTTAGGTGGGTCGGAAAACTGCTATCTTGGGGGGATTCACAGACTAAAAGGTTAAAAGTAGCCGCAGGCAGAGGTGAAGGTGATTCTTGCACAACTTCTATTAGAATAAGTGGCGACCTGGAGCGAGGGGTGCTGGGGGTTTCAGGGACTGATGGCAGTCATCGTGAAACAGGTGGGTATATGGGATGTGTTAGGGTAACTAAGAATAAGAATAGGTGCATGTATACTTGCATGTATATCAATGCTAGAAGTATAGTAAATAAATTTGATGAATTTGAAGTGCTGGTCAAGAGATCAAAGGCGGATATTGTGGGATAGCAGAGACGTGGTGTCACACAGATATAAGGAATGCAGAACTGGAATTTGGGGAGTACAATGTGTACAGAAAGGATAGACAGGATAGGAAAGGAGGAGGTGTTAGGCTGTTAATTAAGAAAAACATAAAATCAAAAGAAGTGCATCCAGTTGATATAGATGAACAGTGCACTGTTGAGTCAGTTTGGTGTGACATAAGCACTGCGAAAGCAAAAATAAGAGTAGGAGTGTGTTATAGGCCTAATGACTCGAATGAGTACAATGAACAATTGTACAGAGAAATAGAGTGGGCAAGTAAATCGGAATGTTTTATAATTGGGGATTTTAACTTCCCAGATATTTACTGGAACTTGTGGGTTGGTCACTCACACACTAGTAAGACTTTTTTGGATTTATTGGATGAGTGTTTTATGCAGCAGCATGTTCGAGAGGCAACCAGAGAGGGTAATACTCTTGATCTGGTTATCAGCAGTGATCATTCGTGTATTAAGAATTTGCAGATCAGGGAACCACTAGGTGGCAGTGATAACAGTGTACTGATGTGGGATTTACTTAAAAATATAATTACCATCGGGGCTAAAGGAAAGGGTTTTTGCTTCCGTAAAGGTGAGTACAGTGGTCTCAGACAGTTTTTAAATTCTGTACAGTGGGATCAACTGACGATGTTACCAAAAGTAAATTCTAAGTAGGAAGCATTCAAGGAATTAATCGTGGATGCTACTAAAAGTTTCATACCTATTAAGAAATATTGTTCAAGGTTTAGGCCTAAATGGTTATCAAATGAACTAATGAGACTCGTGACAGAGAAGAAAAATGCATGGGATGCATATAAATTATCAAGCGACTCAGAAGCCTATGGCAGATATAAGCTAGTCTGTAATCAGGTCACAAAGGAGGATAGGCAGGCGAAGACAGATTACCAGAAATCTTTGGCAAAAGATGCTAAGAAAAACAGCAAGGATTTCTTTACCTATGTAAACTCTAAAAGGAAAGGGATGAATCAGATTGGGCCACTGGATATCGATGGTTCAACTGTTGATGATCCTGCTCAGATAGCAAACAAACTGAATGAGTATTTTGTATCTACATTCACACATGAGAAGTATTAAGGTTTGAAAATGGCGGAAGGTTATCAAATTGTAGCAGGGTGCTTAATGATTTTGTAATAACTGAGAGCAAAGTGGAGGAGAAATTGTTGAATTTAAACATAAGAAAGACACCTGGGGTGGATGGGATCTATCCAGTTATATTAAAGGAGGCGGCAAAGCAACTAAGCAAAACCTTAGCCATAATTATGAGAGCATCCTTGGACTCAGGTGAGATCCCCACAGACTGGAGATGTGAAAATGTATCCCCAATTCACAAAGGGGGGATCGAAGGGTGACACGAGTAATTACAGACCAGTTAGTTTAACTTCTGTTCCGGGTAAAATAATGGAGTCACTGGTTAAAGATGCATTGCAGGATCATCTAGACAAGACTGCAGCAATAATTCAGACACAGCATGGGTTTGTTAAGGGAAAGTCTTGTCTGAAAAATTTGATAGGATATTATGATGTGGTTACAAAGGAACTGGATGCAAAAAATAATTTTGATATCATATATTTGGATTTCAGGAAAGCTTTTGACACTGTTGCGCATGGAAGACTATTGTACAAATTGGAGCAGAATGGTATTAAGGGTAAGTTGCTACAATGGATAAAAGGATGGTTGAGTCAGATGGTTGAGGAAGTAAGACAGAGGGTGGTAATTAATGGGTGCTGCTCTTCGTGGACTACTGTTATTAGTGGAGTCCCACAGGATTCGGTGTTGGGTCCTCTGTTGTTTTGTATATTTATCAGTGATATTGATGAAGGTATATCAGGCTTAGTGTCGAAGTTTGCAGATGATACAAAGGTTGGCAGGGTTGTTAATGACAGTAATGGCAGTGTGCTACTGCAAAGTACTGCATATGGGTAGAAGTAACCCCAGAGAAACGTACCAACTGTGTGGTACTACACTTAAGGTGGTAAAAAATGAAAAAGACCTGGGAGTAATTGTGCAGTCAGATATGAAGTTTTCTGTGCAATGTAGACAGGCTGCCAGGGCAGATCATGGGGTTTTGTCAATGATATATAGGAATTTTGCTTGCAGGGAAAAGGAGGTGATTATCCCTCTGCAATAGTGAGGCCACGCCTTGAGTACAGCGTACAGGTCTGGAGGCCTCATTTTAGGAAGGATGTAGATTTGCTTGAGCGTGTACAGAGAAGGGCAACAAGATTGGTGAGGGGAATGAAGGGATCCTCTTACCAAGAGAGGCTTAGGTTCTGCAATTTGCAGTGGCTGGAGACTAGGCCTGCGCGGTGATCTGATTGAGGTGTATAAGGCCTTGAATGGGTTGAACACGCTGAATTCTGATGGGATCCTTCCACTTGTTCAGATTACGAACCTAAGGGGGCATAAATTCAAATTAATAAAAGACAGATGTAGAATTAGATGTGCGGAAATTTGCTTTAGCCAGCGGGTGGTTAATTGCTGGAAGAAACTTCCATCTGTCGTTGTGGAAGTTGATAGGTTAAATAAATTTAAGGAGAAACTGGACAGGCATTTGGAGGGAATGGTGTGATTTTTTTTTTTTTTTTTTTTTTTTCGGCTGATGCTGCATAAATTCATACACTTGCTTTCTTGCATCACATGCCACTACTACTACAGTACGCCATACTGCCCTGATTTGGCAATATGACGAATGTGCAGAAAAGAAATGATCTTGGTTTGCACATATGAACTCGTTGCTATTTTAGGAGCAGGCTTTGTTAAAAGTTTATAAATATATAAACCATGAGTTATTATTTCCTATTATTCTGTTAATTATAATTTTCTAATTATATTCACAGCAGAAACATGAAATACTTCTTATCTTTTAATTGTCCTTAAAATAATTCACATTACAAAAACGAACTCTATACTCTGATGTGAGGTACATGTTGCTATTTGTTTATTTTTGTTAAATTACAGATCTCTGAAATACGTGTTGCATTTCAACTTTTATTAAAGATCCAGGAAGAAATAAGTATTACAGAACGTTGAATGAATATTATGTTGTGGGGTATGTGAAAGCAATTACTTTCATATGTTATTAGTTAATTTATTAGTAATTAATTAGTAACATGAAGTTAGAAGCTAAAATTGGTAAATGGAATTAAAAGTAAAAGTTATTTACTTTTAATTTCTATTAATTACAGGGGGAGAAAATTCAGACATATATACAGTATAATAGTTTTAAGCATTCATATTCGGTTTTCAAGCATTTTTATATGCTTGTATACATGTATTCCTTATGTAGAAATATTTTATTCAAAAGTTTTGGTTGCGTGATAAAAAAAAATTATTATCGTTATAATCAAAATGATACATTTATCATTATTATAATCATTATTATTAAATTCGATGTTATGAATTATATCTTTATGGTCTGATTTTAATAAAATTCTCTTCTGCGTTTGTCAGATTCTCATCTGACAAAAATGTCCACAGCATTTTCTGATTTTGTTGTTAACATTTCGAATAGGATTCATTATGCAAATTTTAAACATTTGTTGTACGTTCGTTCTAGTTGTACATTTCGTTGATATCAGTGCGCAGTATAAGACTGGGGCATTTAATTTAAAAAAAATAAGTTTTGGTCCATGAATATTTTAATATTGCATATTATATTTAGTGTTACACCACAGGGGCTCACATCTGGTGAGTATGGGCTTGGCACACCCAGGGTCCTGAGCTGGATATCATCATTCTTCTCTTCTTGGTGATCCCTTTCTACTTTCTTTCTGTCTCTCTCTCTCTCTCAGGGTAACTCTGGAATTTTTTTTTGGTTGGTACAGCATAAGCCTCAGGCTTCCTTGCACCATATGGCTAATAATAATAATAATAATAATAATAATAATAATAATAAAGACTGCATGAACACTCAGCAAAATACGCAATTTCGTTACAGATAAATTTGAGGTGCTCTTATTTGCAGTTGACACAAAAGGAACTGTGCTATTGCATCTCATTAAGCAAGTCATTCCTCATCACCTTGTGCAGTCATATAAGTAGAAAATAAGAAAATAAATGGCATTTTAAACATAGCTGATTAGCAATGTCAATGTTTATAATGAATGTACACTTTGCCTTTCATTTATTCTCTTGTTTTTTGCAATTCTGGAAAGCATTTTGAGCTAAAGCTATTTTATTCCGCTCTGATCCCACTTATCATCTAGTAGCATAATAGAGTTTTTTTCTTACAATATTGTCATGAATGATATATGTATAATGAAACTATCCACTGATTTTTTTATTTTTTAATGGGTGTACAATTCATGAAATTGCTGCAGTGCATGTTATGGGACTTGAAACGAATGAGAAATAGGATACGCATTATTATTATTATTTATTTATAATTTTTGTTTTTATCTTTCATAGCGATGCTTTGTTAGACATTCCTACGGTAAGCATAAACCCTCGTGGATAGCAGAGTTGGTAGAATCGCCGTCCTCTCCACACCGGGTGGAAAAGACATTGGTTCGAGTCCCGTCGAGAGGAATTTTTATGGGCCATTTTTACAACGTGGCAGAGTTAGACGGTCTCAGGCGAGGGGCATGTTTTTTCTCCCGGAAACTCAGAAAATTGACCTCAGAACACACGCAATTTACAGACAATATATACGGAGCAATATGGCCTTAGTCGCTGCTTCTTCTTGAAGAGGAGTGTTTCCATTTACAATGGGTTTCCTCAGCCTACAAGTTATTTTTTGGTAGGAATGTCTTGGTTAGTTAAACTTCGGGCTGTCATGCACTCCCATATTCCGTCCATCCATGTCCTAGATTTTCCTCTTCTCCTTTTTCCTGGAGGTATCCATTCCAGAATGGCCTTTGGATATCTGGTTTCTTGCATCCGTTTTACATGTCCATACCATGTTAAGCGCTTTTCTTTGATAGTATCAATAATCATTTCCACTTGTAGGTCGTTTAGCATTTGTGTATTTTTTACCCTGAACGAGGACCTAGCCCGTTGCAGCAATCCCCAATCTGGAGGACCAGGGTATCTCTCTCTCTCTCTCTCTCTCTCTCTCTCTCTCTCTCTCTCTCTCTCTCTCTCTCTCTCTCTCTTAGTCTGGCCCCTACCCTTTGATCTGTCCGGCTTGGAAGGCCCTACCAGTAGCTAAGCTACCGCGGTTTCACTCTCCGGGTTATTGGGACACGCAAGCCCCCCCCCCCTACCGCGATAAGGTGGAGTATACCCATCGGGTAACTAACCTTAGTCGCTAATGCTCCTAAAATCCCAATAACAACTACAACGAGAAGCATAATAGGTTCTAATCAGAGGTTGAAATGGAACGCACGTTGATGAAATATATTTTTAATAATCAAATATCTAGGGATTCATTACTGATGACATTACTGATGCATGTGATTACCAGAACGGCGTTCTTGTGCACTCCAGTCCATCCTGAGCAGTGGATCAATATGATTAGGGTACCTAGACTTCGACTACACAAATAGAAACAAACAGATTAACAAATTTTGATAAAAGAGGACAAAATAGGTCATTTGGTAACAAATCGAGTTTTATTAGGTATTTGAAGGTATAATAGTTCTTGGTTAAGATTTTTACAGTACACATTTTGATATATGGAGGATCTCATATGCGCTGTCAACATAACTTATTACCGGAGTTAGTGATGAATATAGAATTTTCCCCGAAAATTATCCAGAGTTGTTATTTGGTTTTTAGGAGCATTGGCAACTAAGGCTATATTGCTCCGGGGATATGCGGTGGTCATTCCCTGACCTTTCCGCATTCTCCGTATTTGGTGGTCACGGGCTCGAACCCCGGTCTAATCAAGAAGCATGTACTACGCACTGCTGCTCCTGCCCATCTGGCTACGGAGGCGCCATCCAGAGTTGGGATATTCTCTTGAATTAATATCTATATTAGTCAGTATGAACCAATGGTGTCAAATTCAATTTTAATTTGAAATTTTGGATGTCTTAAGTTGGGGGGGAGGGAAACACAGATGACATAAATGCTTCAAGAGTAGCACAAAATAGGACTGCCCTTTATAAAATAGCACGAATGGCTACCCTGTACGTGTACGAACAAAGTATTTCAAATATGGCCTCATAATGAACTGGTATAATAACATAACTCTTCTTACATGAAAAAGTACAACAAATCATTGATATGACACCGTGCCTTCCTGGCAACATGCTTACATTGCATGATAATCTTCACGTTGGATTGTATCACAACACTGGGGTCACACATATACCCTTCATCTACTCTCTCCTCCTCCTCCAGTGCATAAGACATTTTCTAGTTTTAATTTCACAAATGTAGACTCTTTTATTTGGCAACTTTAAAATGTAATTGCCATTTCTCTAACCATCACTGAATTTATGCTTACAAGATTATTCTGATGCTCAGCCAGACTTACCTGTTTCACCATTTTGCCGACCATGATGTCATCTGAATTATTTAAATTCAGATATATTCGAATTACGGTATTAAATTAAAATATCAACATCGTACATTTTATTCCCTCATTGATATCAGTCAAAAAAATTAAAAACAAAGAGTAGCCTTATCACCGAACATTAAGAAACTCTGCTTATTACACTGGCCCACTCTAAGGTTGATAATTTATAACAGACGCCTGCCTCCTACCCTTCAGCCCTCAGAGTTTTGCCCGCAATCCCAGTATGCTTCAGTTTTTATATCAGCCTTCCATGTGGGACCATTACAATTTTTTTGCTAAATTCTAAGTTTATATAATCTCAAAACTGTTTTTAACTCCAGTGTTAACGTGCTATAGTACATTGCTCCAAAAAATTAACAGAACACGTAGAAAACATGGTGTAACTCGTGCAGCTTGCGATGATAAGGGACAAAATTTGATATGGTGGTGTACCGTTACATAACAATGAAATGAGGAGACGGCGAGAAACTTCTGGCAGTTATAAGGGACATTTATAAGGGTTGTATGGATTTTGCCAAAAAGGTCACATTACAGAAGTTGATACAAGATGCTCGAAAATATGGTCACATGACATCAGTACGATCCCTCCAACGGCTAAACAGGCCTGACAGCGGTGAACCATACTCGATATAAAGGTGCCTATAAGATTCTACGGCAACAAATCCCATCCTTCCACTAGCGCAGACCTTAGCTCACCAAGTGACCGAGTTGCCTGTCGGTGTGCAATGCGACGCCCAAGGGTGTCCCACACATGTCGATCGGATTTAAGTCTGTTGATCGTGTAAGCCACGGCAGTCGTTGGATATCTCTAGTTTTAAGATAATCCTTCATCACTTGAGCTCTATGTGCAGTGGCGTTGTCGTGCTCGAAAGCAAAATCTGGGCCAATCGCACCCCTAAAAAAGTCGCACATGGGTTCTCGGTACCTCTGCGCAGTTACGGTATCGTTATCAAAACGTGAAGAGGGTTGCGGCCGTTGATCATTATTCCGCCCGACACGAGAACACCGCCTTCACCGTAAGTGTCCCTTCCTCTGATGATGGAAGGAAGGTACCGTATTCCTCGTTGTCTCTAGATGAAATAACGTCTAGAATCTGTTTGTAGGCTAATACGACAAGACTCGTAAAAGAACAGAACTGTACCCCATTTGTTAGTCACATGTTCATGGCACCAATTTCGACGAGTTCTGCAGCGGTTTGGGATTAATGGGATTCAAACTATTATATTAGGGCCACTCGTAATTTCTTGCATATATCCGGATAGGTATTATGTCTGTAAATTGCGTGTGTTCTCTGATAGATTTACCTGTTTTTCAGGACGAAAAACCCCCAGTTTCTTGGGGGGGGGAACCTTGTTATCTACGCCTGAGACCGACTAACTCAGCCACGGAGTGAAAAACCCCATAAAAATTCCTCGCGTCATCGACGCAATTCAAACCGGGGCCTTTTCCACTCGTTGTGGAAAAGGCCCCGGTTGGAGGATGGTGACGATACCATTGTGCTACCCGTGCAGACGATTTGATGGGATTCAAATTATTATATTAGGACCACCCGTAATCTTTTACATATATCCATATATGTATTATGACTGTAAATTGCGTGTGTTCTCTGGTCGATTTGTCTGTTTTGCTGGACGAAAAAGACCGACTAACTGAGACCGACTAACTCAGCCACGGAGTGAAAAAAGCCCACTAAAGTTCCTCAACCCGGGCCTTTTCCATCCGGTGTGGGGAGGACGATGACGATACCACTATGCTACCGAGCACACGGATTGATGGGATACAAACCACTGACTTCCTTGCGTAGAGTCCATTTGAATTGAACCTTCTTAATACGGTCCGGTTGGAAATGATTTCACTTGTGGCCTCAGCAACCTCAAGAGACAGTTGGTGACAGGACATCGAAGGATTCCGTCTTGCTATTAGAGCCAGATAGCAGTCTCTTCTGGTTGACATAGCCCTCAGGCGACCCTGGCCAGCTCTTATTATAATGGTTTTCTGTCTCCTGAAACTGTTTCCATGTTGACATGTATAGTATCTTACGTAGGACGGCACCTGAACGAAAGTTCAACTCCGTCTTTGTGCACTGTGATGGTTACAGAGCACTGTAACAGGCCAGAAATGTGTGTAATATTATGTTCGTGCAGTGTATGTGTTGATTAGTTGTTTCTGGCCGTTTTGTCACCAGGCAGGTGACAAAACGGCCAGAAACTACCTCCCCGTGGTGTAGACGTGGTGTCCGTCTACACCACGGGGAGGTAGGCCACAACTACGCATGTACCATGGCCAACCTCAACAGTCACGCACTGAATGTCCAAAGTGAGTTTGGGGCGATTCAAAAGAACCCCGTGTCAGCAAGCTGGCAACAACACACACACACACACACACACACACACACACACACACACACACACACACACACACACACATACACACACACACACATGCGCGTACAATCATCTCCAGGAGACAGGAAAGCAGAAAACAAAGAAATAAAGAAGAGAATAACATAAAGTAAAAAAAAAAAATAATAGTAAAAATAAAAAATAATAATAAAATAAAACAAAAAAGTGAAAATAATAATAAAATAAAACAAAAAAAATTTTAAAAAATAATAAAACAAACAAAAAAAAAATTAAAAAAAATCTTTATCTATGTCTTTGCCCACGTCTTTATGCAGTGCTGCCCAAAGTAGTTCACAAAGAGAAACATTGTAATGTCATCCAAAAACAAGGTCAGCAGGAACAAGTTCTAGATATAATTCTGTTAATCTGGAGTGGTATTAGAAGTCACTAGTTGATGATGGCATCACTGTGTAGAGGAAGGATTTAGTTGTGGAGAGTTTTGATAAAGAATGAATAACCAGAAAACTGCAGCATCTGTTAAAATCTTCGTATGTTCTTAAAAACCAGAAAAAATTTGGACATTACGTCATCATGACGACAAACGAGGCAACAGGTTGCATTTTCATTTATGAAGTGTTTTCAGTTTGATTGCTTGCATTAACATTGAAAGACTTCCTGCGATTAAAAGCAGTATTGCAGAAGGTTTGAAGAGCCTGGAAATTATTGACAGATATGAGTGTCTTCTCACATCCGGGAGACAAGTTTAGTACTGTTGCCTTAAGAGCCAATTTTAGGTCCTCGTAAATGGAGCATTCAAAAAGTACGTGAGGAGAGTCTTCCAGTAGCCCACATCGACAGAACACTGTATTAGAAAGCCTGAATTGGTAGAATTTTGCGTTAAGCGAACCATGTCCAGTTAGCATGTAGGAGGTAAACAGTGAGGGTGAAAACCATTTTCTGGTGGATGATGAAAGTAGTGCAGTTACGTCGGGAACGAATTTTTTGATAATAGCTCCTTTTTCGGTAGAATTCCATCTATTCTGCCAGGTGTTCACTAACAAATTCCAGCATCGGGTTCGTTCAGTTTTGGGATCAGCCTGAGGGTTAGCAATGATTCCCTGAAATTCCGTAGAAATGTCTCTGCAGATGTAAAAGCAAAGCCGTCTAAACACAACATGCAGGTCAAGTGATAAAGTGCCTGCAAGAGTCTGTAGAGCTGGAGTTGATACTGTTCGGCAAACGTGAAGTAGGCTAAGGAGAAAACAACGTTGAATAGTGGATAATTTTGTACAGTTTCAA
This sequence comes from Mastigoproctus giganteus, assembly GCF_048544385.1. Taxonomy (NCBI): domain Eukaryota; kingdom Metazoa; phylum Arthropoda; class Arachnida; order Uropygi; family Thelyphonidae; genus Mastigoproctus; species Mastigoproctus giganteus. Next base: position 92,176,455 of record NC_143585.1, read on the forward strand.
GTGCAGTACGTCTAAACCAAAGGCAGCATAGGTTGTAATTGGGATTATGGCAGCATTATAAAATAGATGTAGGGTTTTAGTGTTCAATTCCCAGTCTTGTCTGGTAATTTGGAGCAGCACTGCGGTAAAACTCTTAACTTTGGCGGACAGATGTTGAATATATGCAGTAAAGGAAAAGCGGTCGTCGATGATGACTCCTAAAAATTTGGTGCTTCGGACAAGTGGAAATGATTTCTTGTCAAGTTTTACAATTGGTGGTCTGCCATAGTCTAATTTGTGTTTAAAAATCATGATCTTCTATTTGGTTGCGGATAACTTCAATTTGTTCTTAGATGACCAAGACGATAATTCAAAGAGTACTTTATTGGCATAGAGTTCTAAATCAGATCGTGAGTTTCCATTCACCAAGGTGACAAGGTCATCTGCATACGCAAGTTATTGCACATTTTGAAATTCAGTCGTCCTAAGCAGCCAGTCATCAAGAACTAGGTTCCAAATCAAGGGACCTAAAATTGATCCTTGGGGCATCCACGGGAGACAGATCTGTGAACCTTCATGCTTTTAGTGATGACGGTGACAGTGCAATCAGCAAAGTAGTTTCTAACATGTTTATAAAGCTGAAGAGAGCATGATTGGAACGGAGTCTACTGAGGGTGCTCTCCCACCATAAAGTATCAAAAGCGCCCCCAAAATCGATAAAGATCGCCATAACGTACAGTACTTGGAAGTGGAGCTATCAATAAGGTGTGGTGAAGTTCTAATAAGGCGCCTTCGCGTCCAAGCCCTTGCCTAAAACCGTATTGAAGAGAGGATGTGGAGCTTGTAGCTCCCTGCAGTGTGGTAATTTTATTAGCGATTAGTTTCTCTAAAACTTTTCCTAGGTGACAGAGCAAGGCTATGGGGCGGTAGGATCTGGCATTGTCTAGTGGCTTACCAGATTTATGTAAAATCTTAAGAATGGCGTGTTTCAATGGTTTGGGAAACGTTCCAGTATTTAAGCAGTTGTTGAATAATTTAAGTAGAACTTTGGGCCTTAGGTAATAAAAATGTTTGATAAATATATTATCAATCAGTTCATTGCCAGGACATTTGTTTGACTGAAATTTTTTCAGGATTGAAGTAAGTTCCTCTGGAGTGAATGGACTTGTTTCTTCTAAAGGAAGGTATTTTTGGTTTAAATCTCGAATAGATATATGGTATGAAGTGTCAATAGTGAGATCATCATTAGGCAGCAGTTTGTCCAAGATGGCATTTATAGTCTTTTAACGTACCATACTGTTGGAGGTAATGGAGTTAAAAATGTCACCCAGGATCATTTTAATTTTAGCAATTTTATAAATGACAGCCCAAGGATTATTATTCCCAGATGTACGGACAAAATTGTGCCAGGATTGCAATTTGCTTTCATAAATCAATTTTACGTATTTTCTTTTGAGAGTTTTTCTTCTTCATGTAATCTGTTAACTTCTTCTTGAGGCCAAGTACGCCGTTTGCGCTGAAAATTTCTTCTGACTTTATGTACAAGTTTCCGAGTAGAAGAAAGTTTGTTGTCCCCACCAAGGTGGGCAGTTAGTTTTTAGCTTCTTTTTATGCGTAGATTTCTAAATTGCAGTAATGATAATGTTTTGAATTTGCAGTGCTAATTGTTCGGCGGTAAGAGAATTAAAATTTTCTTGGTTGTCTTCAGGCAAATCAGAGAGAACAGAACGATTAAAACGATCCCATTTTATGCTTCTAAGAGAGAGTAACGTATGCGATTACGAAGAGGTTGTTGAAGAGGAAGAGTTGATCCCAGTAGGAAGACGATAGAGCGATGGTCACGTTGTTAGTTCAGTTTCTACGTGCCAGTCAGTAATATAAGTAGCAATACGGGCTGTGGCCAGAGAAATGTCTATATTTGAGTCACCCAGGGAATTAGAAAAGGTACATGGCTGGTTTGGTTGATTCAAGACAGTAAGTTGATGGGAGAAGATGGTATCGTCAAGCAGTAATCCCCGAGCATCTGTGAAAGAACTATGCCACAATGCAGACTTGAAGTTTGAGTCGAGTAGAATTAACAGAGGAATAGGGCCTATTAACTGAATACGGAATCGATATGTGTAAGTGAGGAATTATGTCAGATGACGGAAGCCAATACATTGAGATAACATAAGTCGAGTGATTAGGGCTCAAGACTTGAATGCAAATAGCAGCTGTGATGTTAAACAGGACAAAAGTAAAACGTCAACATTTTTATTAAATATTACGATGGCCACCTTAGGATCTCGATGAGTTGGCTGTAAAATCCGAGTAGAGCAAGGATATCCGACAGTTCCGTCCTTTACTATGATATGGTTCCTGAAGAATAAGAATGTCAATGAATTCCTCCTCAGACACACGACGTACCGCATCTGCCATGGTGCGTGACTGGTGAGCATTGGCTTGCAGAAACTTTAAGTTGACAGTCGAGATATTTGGCTGGGAAGTGCTTGAACTCGAAAAGATTGTGTTGTTAGATGGGAATTGTTCGTTGCCTTACTGTGTCTTGAGCCTCTATGTATTCAGGACAGTTGATTTCTTTGACCTAATGATTAGCTTCATGTTTGTGCCTCTTGCAATTAATGCAGACAGGCGGTTTCCGTATTGCCGAGACGACACTGCGTGACACATTAAGCCGACGTGCTGCCTCCGCCTGCGATCATCCGGCTGCAAGTCGTCCAATGCCCCGCCATTTCAACGAATCATCTAAACGATGATGGACTTGCCATCCTGAGTTCTGGAGGCTCTCCCACTGACCAAGCCAAGAAACGGGAAAAAAGTGATGTGATCGCAACCCGTGTTTTTATAGGCATGAAGAATTTGCATAATGTGCAGTGGTAGATCGATTTCTATTGGATACTCGGAATTTACATTCCAGGATGCATATTATACAATTGTTCGCTTTCGGCGATTGTTCACAATGAAATATTCATGAAAACATTCTGTTCTGTTAATTTTGTCGAGCAGTGTAGTTTATAAAGGTCAAACAAGATTTTTTCCTTTGCGTAGCTATGCATACCTTTACATAGCATATCATATTGATTGTACCGTTCCATCGAGCAAAGGGCCTATATGTTCTTATCTTTTCCTCTTTTTTTTTTTTTTTTTTTTGTATTTATGTATGCATAAAACTCCTCGTCCTCATACTTGGTCTCCTTGGCTAGTGATTTCTCATATTCGGATTTTGCCTACTTTAACCTCCCCCCGTAGTTTTGTTACAAATCAACTTATAATTACACTACCCGACAAATTTTTTTTTTCGTCATACCTCTGGGACGAAAGTTGGTAATTCTGAACAAAATTCCCGATTATGAAAATATCAATCTTTTACTTCTGTCACGTCTACATCAAAAGATATACGCATTTTTTAAATTCCTTGTTTTTATACAATATCAGCATAAAGGTAAAAAAGGTAAAGTGCAGCCATTATCAACCCACTGCAGGATGGAAGCCTCCTCAACAATTCACGCTGAGGGAAAATGGACCATAATCATATCAGCATACATGGTTGTAATTATTACACACAATATATGTTACTTAGACATGTTTCCCACTCAATGATTTCCTTTTATACTCCAGATTGTTTTCCCGTTTAAGGAACCAACAGTAATCTCCCATCATGGCAGAGTCCCCAGCGACCTTGGTATAATTTTTCCATTGCAGATACGTCCTGGTGGAAGCGCTCTTCTTGTTCATCACTGACATCTGCTAAGTTTTCAGGAAAGAAATCCAGATGGGAATGAAGGAAATGCATTTTCAATGACATTCGTCACCCCATGTTCTTGTAACATTTCAGCAAGTTTGTCACCAGTTGCCCATAGTTATCTTTTCTCTTTCCGAGAAATCCGTGTACTACAGCCTTGAAAGATCTCCATGCAGCCAGTTCGACATCATTCAGGTTTCTTTGAAATTCTTCATCTTTTAGGAGCTTTCTTATTTGAGAACCTATGAAAATTCCTTCCTTCAGCTTTGCATGAGATAAATTTGGAAACATTTTCAGTAAATATGCGAATCCTCCGCTTTGTTTATCCATTGCCTTAGTGAAATTCTTAATCAGTCCAAGCTTGATGTTAAAGGGGAAAGAAAAACCTTTTGTGGATCAACCAATGGAACATACTTTACATTGCTTTTGCCGGGAATATATTCATCTCTCTTATCGCAGTGTTGTACGACGTAGTGTTTGGCTGTTGCACGACTATCCCACAAACACAAGAAGCAACAGTATTTAGTGAAACCACCTTGCAACCCAACAAGCAGTCCAATCACTTTGAGATCATCACAGATATTCCAACCATAGTCATTGTAACGTATAGCAGTAAGAATCTGGGACATACTATCGTAAGTTTCTTTCAGGCCAACAGCATGAACAAGAGGAATTGATGGTAAAGTATTTCCATTATGAAGCAATACTGCTTTCAAACTTTGCTTTGACGCATCAATGAATAAACGCCATTCAGAGGTATTGTGATCAATGTTCAGTTCGTGCATAAGACCAACGACGTCTTTGCAGATACACATGTTGTTTTCCATTGCAAAATATTTTGGAAACTCTTCATTTCGCTTACGGTATATTGTAATGTTTGTACCTTTGGTGAGTAAGTTCCACTGTTGTAGTCTGGATCCGAGTAATTCAGCCTTCTCTTTGGGTAAGCCCAAGTCTCTGATCAAGTCGCTTAATTCTTCTTATTCAATGTAGTGTGGGGCCTTTTCCTTTTCTGGCTCGTAGTCCAAATCATGTGAAGTACATAGTTCCGCGACATCTGGTAAAACGATTTCTTCTGTACCTTCATCACTACTTCCAATAGCCCAAGATTTTGGTGGCACATGTACTGGCAGCTCTTTACCGTGTGGCACTGGCCTAATTGCTGATGGGATATTTGGATATTTGATGCAGTGCTTGCTCTTTTTGGAAATACCTTTTATTTTTGTCATGCAGAAATAGCAGTCGTCGAAATGATTCTTGGCCTCGCGCCACACCATAGGAACGGCAAAAGGTAATGCTCTCAGCTTGCCATATAACCACAGCCTTAAGTTCGTTGTGCAAGTAATACAACAGATATGTGGAGCCCAATTTTTTTTCTTGGTCACCGATTTTGCAGCCGAAGTACAATGAGTATGCAACTTTTGTGACATTGTATATTTTCTTCCTCTGAGTTTTTGGGGTTAAGTGTCCACAAACAGCAGAAGTTGTCTGGGTAATTGGCGCAAGTTCTGTGCTTTGTCTTCTCCATTTTAACAACGCATTAACCTAAAAACAGTAAAAGCAATTGGTAAATTTGAACAGAATGTGAATTCTTGTAGCTTGGTTTATCATACAATATATATTGAACAGTTGAATCGTGTAATAAAATTAATAAAAATACTGTCTTATCTGGAAAAGTGCATCAAAATCAAAATATACTGTATTGCAAGAACAGTAATGGTGTACTTGCTTAACTTTTAGTCCAATAAACAAAACAGTTTAAACAAATAAGTTTAAAAATTGTATTTCAAACAGTAATGATATCTTTGTACAGAATCCAGTTATCTATCTATATCTTAAAACTGAGACGTGATAGGAAATTTTTATGATTGATTTCAAATTCTATACATTAAACCTCACCATAACAACCATTGATTTGCCGGAGGTAAAAATCATGTTGAGTAGTGTTATTATACGGATCTGAATAACCCGTCACTGTAATTATCCCGTGCTGCTTTCTTCGGTTCTGCCGAGCACGCCAAACCTGTTTTCTTCTTCCTAAATGGAATGAATCACTTCGATGATGAATGCCTTGAGAGTTTCTCGCAATTCAGCTGCACTTTATATACTGCTCTGCTATACACTATCTTCCAAAAAGTATCCGGGTATCCCTCTTTTTATAATCCATTGAACCCTCCGGGATAAATAAGTGACTTAGAAGATTACTGTATATAAGGAAGACATGTGAGCTACACAAGTTACTGGTTCTCGCCATGGCACTTAAAGCCCAGCGGACTAATTTCTAGAGGAGGTGTTATTGTCGGTTATCACATTGCTGGCTTGTTGGTTCGTGCAGTTGCTGACAGCCTACGTCATCCAAAGTCGATCGTCGGTAATGTAATCATGAAATAGAATCGTAATATCGTAATAGAATCACCACTGTCCAGAAAAGCACAAAAATCGACCGTGAACACATACACTTGTACAGACTTAATACACAGTAATGTACTATGATCAAAGTAATCCATTTACCAAAACTTCTCCAAGTAAAAATTCCCTTTTAATCAAACAAAGTATGATTAACAAGGAAGCACTGTGTCAATATTGTGTAGCTGATGAAAATTGGACATAGAGGATACTTCACCAACTGGATATACCGGTATATTCATTTTAATTATGAATCAACAGGGCTTACCTTTATTTTAGATATAGGAAGCTTCTTTTCCAACTCTCCTTGTCCAACTCGCTAATAATTCATGGGGAAGGCGATATCAATTTTGCAAGACATTGTCAAAAAGTTAGATTTTGGAGGTCTAAACTGGCTAAGGATCGATTTTTTCTTTTTGGTGCTGTGGCAGGAATTTTGAGTTAAATTTAAGGGTCTAATAATTGGATATGGGGTGGGGGTGGGGGTTATTCTCTACATTCCTTAAGTCGGACTAGAACTTTTCGGGGTGTCATGTTCACAGGAAGAGAGCTACTCACAATTAATCCGAAACTTTTGTCTTATGTTGTTGTGTTTGTTCTTCACGCATGCGTATAAGTGACCAATCGTTGGACAATAGGAATGGCCTACGGATATTGATTGAAGTTGCATGTAGTTTCATCTCTAAGGTTTCTGCAATAAGTAGTTTGTAGTAGTTGTGTTGAATATTTATAATTTTAGTTTCCTTAAAGCCGAATGTATGTCGTTCATTTATGGCGTGGAAAGAAAGTTCCGATGCATTTGAACGACCCGCCCGCACTGAAGCTTCGTGTTGTTTTGCTCGAAGCTGTGCCACTCCCATGGTGGATCCTACGTAGACAGCGTCACAATTTTTGCATGGTATACTGTATACTAGGTCATGCTGTGATTGGAATGTGGTATTTGAAGGTCGATTTCTGAAGAATGTGTATAATTTATTCATGGGTTTTGCTATGATTTTCATGTCGGTTCCCTTGCATATTTGGTTAAGTTTATTGTACCAGTGCTCGATATATGGAATGGTGATGAAATATATTTTGGTCTTGTCGGATTTTTTTGCAATGTTTGTTGCGAGGTTGTTGTTATTTATTTTATCACGGGCTATTGTTTTGACTTTGTTTATATAGGTTAGTGGGTAACCCCTGTTTGAGAATCTTCTAGTTAGTTCATTTATTTCAGTGGTTAGAGAAATCTGGGTGGAAGAATATTTAAAGGCATTTAGAAATTGGTTCAGCATGACCGATTTTTTGTATGGTTGGGGATGGTAACTGTGGAAGTGCAGAAGCATCCCTTTATTAGTGGGTTTTCTATATATGCTGAAATTTAGTTTTTGGTCTAATCTGTGTATGGTAAAATTAAGGAAATTTATGGAGTGGGATGCTGCTTCAGTTTCTAATTCAAATTTTAGTCTCTGATGGATGTTATTAAAAACCTGTAGAATACTGTTTATGGTCAAGTGATCTGTGATGATTAGGATGTCATCCTAATTAGATTTTAGATCTCCAAAATCTAACTTTTTGACAATGTCTTGCAAAATTGATATCGCCTTCCCCATGAATTATTAGCGAGTTGGACAAGGAGAGTTGGAAAAGAAGCTTCCTATATCTAAAATAAAGGTAAGCCCTGTTGATTCATAATATAATAGAATATAGGAAATATCGAGCACTTAATAGCTCTCTAGTATCAAATTCCTTTTAATGTATTTTTATACAAAACAGCAAAACTTAATAGTATTAATAAAATTTTCCACTACGCTGAATGAATGGGTGCTTAATGTATACGACATACACTGGTTTACAGTCGACGTCTTCTCTAAAGTATTAAAAAAAAAGTTTTCGTAGACGAACTCTAACATCATTAAATATTTCTATCGAAGTTCTTATAAATAATGCCCTTAAAATGTTTAGCATAATATATTTTTTAATTCCGAAATACTAAAATTCTTGGAAAAAATGAATTTTGCATTTTAACTAATTACACTTGATTTTTTGTAATGATTACCACAGAACTAACAAAAATAAATAAATAAATAAAAAACACTGAGTTCTCTTCTTTTAATTTATAAAATATTAGTATTTTAATTCTACTAAGGACCAGTCAGATTTTCACCTGTAGCTTCTCATAGGAGTGGCCTGGATATGGGAAAAGCATACCAAAGGAACCTCGTGAGGTACAGAAATGAAGGAAACAAAACGGTACAGAGGGACTTTATTTAAGCTAATTATTACATCTTAAATAAAGTGAACTGTTTTTAAATATATTGGGTAAACTTCTCCAAATGCTAGAAAGATATTCCATTGATAGGACGGTTGTTATATGGTAGGTTGAAGTAGGATGATAATTGTATAGATAATAGAGATTTCTTACCTCGTTTTTTTTTTTTTTTTTTTTTTTTTTTTAAATGGGTGGTATGGGCGAATTTCTGTGCTTCAGGAAAGATATTAGTGGAGCTCTGGTTTGAAGACCAACTAGGAGAATGCTACCCAGTATCCAGAAACTTGTTATCAAGAATTTTTTTATGGCAATCCCAAACACAAAAGGCTATTGGAACTGTGTTTGAATGTTGAGAAGATAAGACTGCTGAAATGTTATAAGTATAGAATGAGTTTAAATAAATAAATAAAAATGGTACATATAGGCGAAAATATAGTGTGTACTGTATATATAATGGACTGAACCAATTTAAGTATATACTCGTATAAAAATTTTCTAAAATATGAAAAGGAGAGACCAGATAGTTTAAGGTATTCCTTGAGCTGCATGATGCTTAGGTAAACTGTGTTGCTTTAAGTTAATAAAACACTACCTACGTTGGTATTATTATGTTTATTTCCTAATTGGAAATATGTACATAACATTTCGTGGTACTGTATTTTCATACCACTTCTTCACTGACTCCTAAGAGTTATTATTATGGAATTCTTAAATATATTTTTAACAGAATTAAAAGTTTTAATAAATCAGACTGATCTGAATTTTGTTTTTAGAATTATTTTTATATAGTAAAAACAAAAACAGCTGCTGTGCAAAGATAGCTGGTAAGTATTTATGTATTATTGCTATTTACTATATAAATTTTAACCTTAAAAACTAAATTCTTCGGATTATATGTTAGTCTGATTTACTAAAACTTTTAATTCTACTAAGAATGTTTAAGAATTCCATAGTAAAAACCCTTAATTACTGTCTTTGCAGTCACTGAAGAAGTAGTAAGAAAATGTCACGCTACGTTTTTACCCCGTTATGTACGGGGTAATTTACCCCGTATATTTCCAGGTCGAAAATAAACAAAGATATTCCATTGAAAGAGTAGGTTTCGAGTGGTTTTTTACCTTCAAATAAGAGACCAGATAAAATCGCTTTGAAATCTAACCCCCCCCCCCGCCCATTTATGTTTTATTTAGAGTGCAAACCATACAGTTCGTATAAGTCAATGTTTCTCCAACCTTTTACTTCTGGAGACCATCCTTTGAATGAACCAAAATCCTCAGTTAGTCATATGGACTTAGTTCCCTACTTCATTCGTAATCTGGCCCGCGGTCGTTTTTAAAATATATATCACAAACGGCCTGCCAAAAATATATGAGGCGTTGTGGCGAGTTCGTCACGACCCCTCAGTTTCAGGATACAAAATCAGTTCTCGAACTATTTATCATACTTCTTATTTTTGCAAATACACTCAAGAGCCAAAACATTACGACCACCTACCTAATATAGCGTTTTGGGTCACCTTTCGTTACCCAAAACGCTATATCAGGTAGATGGTTTCGTGATAACCGCTTGCCCCCAGCGTGGCATCGACTGCACGACACCGCAGAAGGTATCCTGGACCTGAAAATTGAGCGAGGCACTGGCCTGGACTGGCGAATGCTGCATTCCTCCGTATCCCACAAACGTTCGATGGGATTGATGTCAGGGGACCTCACGAAATGCTTAGACATGATCAACGAACCATTCCTGCACATTGAGGGAATTTTGGCATGGGGCGTAGTTTAATTGACCGAGTCCAGTGCTATCTGGATATCACGTAGAGCAAAATCTGATCCGAAACAATGTCGAAGTAGGATCTATTGGTGAGGGTGTGTTTGGTGGGGATGAGGGAACCCAGTATTGTCCATGAAAACATTCTCAAATCATGACACTACAGCCGTTGGACTGTTTACGTCCAACCGTGCTGTCTGGTCGCAGATGTTTACCTGCTTGCCGTCGCATATGCGCTCATCCATTGGAATGATGGAGCTGTAACCTTGAGTCATCAGATCAGGCGACTCTTTTCCAGTTGTCGAATGTCCAAGGATGGTGCTTCGATGCCCATTTCAGGCGGAGGTGTCGATGACGGTTGACAACATTGGTAAATGAACAGGTTGCCTAGCCTATCCACAAGGTTCTGCTGGATAGTGTGATCGGAACGTTTTTTTCTGTGCTCCCTAGTTGCAGCCTGCCGATAATTTGGGAATCATGAGCTGTCTATTGTCCCGGACCACGTGACAACCAGTGGTGGTCTCCCCGTCCCGAAACGTTGGGTGGTTGTGTCTCTCTTCGGACCATTCCGCCACACCTTCACTACGGCGGTCCTCGAACAGCTCATAATGCTTGCGGTTGCTGAGATGCTGTCTCCACCTTCCTAGCGCCTCAAATCATTCCTCATTAAAATTCCGTCAGGGCTTTTCCTTTCTCATTACAACGTCTTCGTACTGACGAACTGACAGGCACTACTGTGCCGTCACTATTTATGCTGCGCGCCGGTTGGTGACGTCACTCCTAAGTGCTGTGGCATGCGCCACTCGTGGAGCAGGAGTGGTCATAATGTTTTGGCTTATGGGTAATAAATGAAGTGGTAAGGAGCGTGAGTGCAATAACACACGCTCTTTGAGTGAACCGTGGATCAAGCCCGTGTGATAGATAAATACGATTAACGATTGTATTCATGATTTTTTGTAAAATTCTTGTGGTCGTGCTGGAGTATAAACAAGAATTTTTTTTTTTTTTTTTTTTAAATATATTGGTATTAAGTTTTATCTTTCGGATGTACCTTTAATTCAGAGCGATTCAAATATACAGGGTGTCTCAAAAATATTGGTACAAACGTTTAGGGGAGGTAGGTAACATCTAAATGAATGTGAATCGCTTAGGAACCCTAAACCGGAAACGTCACCGTAAGTCGGTAGATGGCGCGGTAGTCGCCGCGCGAAGAGCATGCATCGATATACGAACTGTGAGCTGGCAGACATGTTTTTTTTTTTTTTTTTTGTAGTTGTTGGCGCATCGGCTTCTGTGGCCATAATGCACCTCCCAAGGTTTTGCAGTACTTTGATCCAAGCCCGAGGCGGGATTCGAACCCGCGACCTTTGGGTTGCTAGGCAGTTTACCCACCCGGCTAGCCCGGTCGGCAGGCAGACATGCACCTAGTGTATGGATTAGCAGAGGGCAATGGACGAGCCGCTCAACGAATTTATGGAGAACGCTTCCCAGACAGACATGTACCGGACAAGTCGGCTTTATCTCTTCTTTTTCCAGCGTTTCGAGTCCAAAGAATACACTCTTGGTAGGATTTCTCATTGTATTCAAGGCCACTTTTAAAGCAGACGTACTGTATTGCGCTTTTTTTTTTTTTTTTTTTTGGTAATTTCAATTTCTATTTGGTAAGCAACATGTGAGGACCAGACCTGTGAGGTAAATTCTAGGGCTGGCCTAACATAGATTTTGTAAAGAAAGATGAAAAGTGCCAACTGATTGAAGTCTCGGTTAATTCTTTTCAGGAAACCTAGTTTTTTTCTAGCTACCTTCACAATGTTAGAGACATGGACATCAAAGGAAAATGATTCTTTAATAAAGATACCTAACTTTTTGGCTGTACTAACTTTTTTGATTGCCTTGTTGTTGGTATAATAAGAAAAATTAAGTTTGTTTTTCTTGTGTGCATTAGCAAAGCTCATCAGCTCACACTTGTTTTCATTGACTGCCATTTTGTTCTCCTTCGGCCACTGAATAACTCGTTGAAGAGCTTTGTTTAGGATGATGCAGTCATTGGTATTGCGAATTGCTTTATAGATTTTTATGTCGTCTGCAAATACGTTGATTTTGATTTGGTAGTCTCCAAGGGTGCTTGGCAGGTCGTTGATGTAGATAAGAAATAATAGCGGGCCTAAGGATGAACCCTGTGGGACACCAATTTCAGGACTGAAAGGATATGAGGTTTTACCTTTAAATGTCACGGACATTTCTCTGTCTTCCAAGTAGTTTTCAATCCAGTTCAGTGCCTGTGCTCTGAGACCATAGTGATGCAGTTAGTTGATTAGTCTCTGATGGACTACCTTGTCGAAGGCTTTGCTTAAATCAAGGAAGATGGAGTCGACTTGCTTTCCTTCGTCAAGCGCCTGGGATATATTCGAAACAAACGAAATCATATCTGTGCAGGTGGAACGCCCCTTGATAAATCCGTGAGAGTAACCTGACAAATTAAGTTTCATAAAGTTAAATAGCTGCTTCATTACAATGGATTCAATTATCTTTGAGAGTGTATTCAATTGACAAACTGGTCTGTAATTGTTGGGTGAGGATGGGTCTCCTTTTTTGTAAAGAGGGGTAACAAAGGCCTTTTTTCAGTTGAGCTGGATAGATTCCACTCTCAAATACCAATTTTATTAAGTGAAGTAATGGCTTTACAAGTGTGGTTCCACATTTTTACCATAAGACAGGTAGGGATACCGTCCGGGCCTCGTGTGAGGTCCTTTTTCATACTGTGGATTGTGCTCAATAATTCTGCTTGGTTGATTTCAAATGCTGTTAGTGTATCAATGTAGTTGAGAGGAAAATTTTCGTTACCTTCCATCCCGTCATCTGCTGTATCTGTTTTGTAAATTTCTTCAAAACTGCTAGCAAGGTAGTCTGCCTCAGACAAAGATGACAATTCACTGGGAATATCTAGCGCGTTTACAGCCGCATTTTGATTTTTTGCTTGAAATAGCTGAATATAGGCTTCAATATCTTTTGCCTCGAAGACTCTTTTTTCGACAAAGCACAAGTATTTGTTGTAGTCCTGTTTTAATGTCATTTTAACCTGTCTTCTTAAGGAGGAACATTTATTGTAAAGGCATATATTTCTTTATTTGTCTTAAACCTACTATGCATTTTTCGTTTTTTTTGCGAGTAGGGATTTTAGTTCCTTAGAGAACCAGTGTGGGTAATTTGGATCAGGAACACTAAAGCATGGAACAAGGTTGTTAGTTACTTCATTAATGATTTGGTAAAAGCAGTCCGGTGCTTCTTGAGGATCATTGATTTTTAATAGTAATTCCCAATTACAGTTTTTAAATGCATAATTCATATCAGGCAGAAGCGGATTAAGGTTGGTTGAGGCCCCGGGCGCAGAAGAAAATATTGGGCTCCTTAAAAAAACAGAGAAAAACAGGGAATTTAAAAATATATGTTAACCATTTTTTTAAATAAATAAAAAATATTATATACTATAAATGTTTTATTTCCAATAAAATTTGAATATAATACCGTATATGTATTATATTATATTCGCGTCTTTTCTTAATTTGACTTTTTTCAGCCCCTGATAGATGTCGTTTCATTTTTCTAGCTACCATTGGTAGCCTACCAATGAAAAGAAAAATATAAAATTTAATAGTCTGAATGATTAGAATACTAGAGAAGAGATTTTTCGTTATAGTGCAATAAATTAATGATTAATTAAAATTCAAAAATTATTCATAAACTACGAAAATCCAGGCGCTGATGTAACAACAGGAATTAATTTTATCTTAATATAATTTCAACAACAATATACGATATACGCGTATTTGCGTATATCGTAAGTCTGCACTGCAGGAGAACCTTTGTAAGTACAAAGCAGCAAATACGATTCTATTGCTCCGATAAGCGGTAGGGCAGCCGCGCGGGGCCTATGCAGCGTAGTAATGAAATAATGAAAATAAGCGAATATAAACATACTATCAGGTTTTACCGCCGATTGTAAACTTGTACTTAATTAAAATGCACATATGAAACCAAACTTGGTGTCATTAGAAAAAAGTGTAAAGTTGGGGTTTTGAGGGGCCCTTCTGAAGTCGGGGCCCAGGGCGCGCGCCCGGTGCGCCCGCCGTTAAATCCGCCTCTGATATCAGGCCATTTCACTTTATTGAAATTGAGCTTCTGTTTTTGTTCCAAATCTGTATCGTTAACTGATCTTTTCTTGATGGAAAAGGCCACGGGAATGTGATCTGATTTTAAAATATTAGTTGGCTTGAAGACCACCAAAGGAAAGTTGGTGAAGACTAAATCCAGATAGTTTTCATTTCTAGTTGGAAATTCACAGATCTGATTCAGATTTAGAGAGAGAGATGAAATTTTTTTGAAATCTACCCTTAAGTGTCCAGACATTAGTTGGATTGGCATTACATCCCCATTGTAGGCATGTGGCATATTTAAGTCCCCTAAAACAATTAAATGGTCTATTCCCAGATGTTGATCAAGAATTTGGTCGATAGTGTTCTCAAATTCCATCATAAGAGTGTTATCTATAGGTGGTGGAAGGTAGACAAGCATAACATAGCAGGTATAAGAGCCACTGCCCAGTTGGAGAAAAATTCCTTCAATGTTAGCCAAGACTTTGATTTTTGAGATAGGAATCTCTTTTTGGCAGACGATCATGAGCCCGCCGCCTCAGTCCAAGGTGGTAAACCAATATAAAAATTAGATAGAAATGAAACATCGGAGAATTTCCCACGTCACGCAATGCTTTAGTTTTTTTTTTTGGTAGTTGTTGGCGCATCGGCTTCTGTGGCCATAATGCACCTCCCAAGGTTTTTGCAGTACTTTGATCCAAGCCCGAGGCGGGATTCGAAACCGCGACCTTTGGGTTGCCAGGTAGGCACTTTACCCACCCGGCTAGCCCGGTCGGCAATGCTTTAGTGCAGAGGTTCCCAAACTATCTCGGTTCACGGCGCCCTTAGTTTCTTAGTAATTTTTTTCACGGCACCCCTAGGCTAAAATAAATATCTAACACAGTGGTTTTCGACCTTTTAATATATACCTATATAATAATTTTATTCTTTATATAGAGGTACTAAATAAAGATCAATTATAGATCACCACAAAATTAAAAAGATACGGTACAATGGATACCGTACACCTTTTTATAATGAAATAAATGTACAAATTTAAAAAAAAAATAAATAATAATAACTTTAAGTAACTTAAACCCAAATTACGTGGCACCCCAAGAATGTTGTTGAGGCAGCCTAGTGTGTCGCGGCACCCCGATTGAAAACCACTGCAGTTTAGTGAAACTGAGATGAATGCCACCCACTTAATTCCCGTGCTACAAATTATTAAAATGAAATCCAACGAAAGATTTATTCTATTGACTAACAATCAATCCGCAACTTCTTTTTACCAGAAATTGCAGATTGAGCTGAAGATTGAACTAATAGAATTCCGTAAAAAGAAAAAAGCTGTTCAATAAAAAAAAAAATAATAAAAAAAGAGCTGGAGAGTAAAAAAAAAGTTCCACATTAACAGTTCATTCACTTTTCCATTTTGGTAATTTCCATATGTGGGATATATGCATTCATCGGCTTATTTTCCTTAGCTTTTTTATCACCACAGTTTTTTCCCCCGTTACAAATCCCAGCAAAAGAAGACGGATTTTGGCAGTTGGTGGACTCTGCCAAATTCCTCAATTTACGCAACATTCCTTTAAAAATAAGCTTTAAGAACAAAATGCAACTTTGTATCAGCTTCTCTGTGTGAATATCTCTTCCTGTCAATGAAGATTAGCCATTAGATAAAAAAGCCATTCAATAATAATTGACACCCATCTAGATAGCTGGAACCCTAAAGTTGGAACGTTATCGCACGCTCCCAAATATGAACAGCTATCTGTCAAAATGGAGTATCAGGCATTCCATTAATATGGTTACTACTTACATGTCATTCTCCAAGTAGAAAATCTATGTTGATTATTTATATAAGTTCATTTTGCTTTTCGGTATTTATATTTCGCGTGTTTTTATAGTCGTGTCAGCCTGACGTTCTCAGAGTATGCTGCGTGTCCAGTAAAGATAAAAGTTTGAGAGCCGTTGCACTGTCATGGAGGTCCTTCATCAGTTTGTACTCATCGTGTCTTATGACCATAAGCTGTATCTGCATACTTTAATTCTTTAACTTAAAGGAAAGAATTAACTTTTGCTCAGCAAATCTAGTAAATCTGTTAATCAGAGGTTTTCTTAGTAATTAAATCTTAGTAAGTAATTAAGTATATCTGTCAATTTCGCCCTCGCATCAATGAGAGAAAAAAACTGGAGGTTTTAGATAGTAATTCTTATTATTTATTTATTTTTGCACGCTTAAAAAACAAATAAGTAGTCAGCTGGGAATAAGTTTGAAAAACGAACGCCACTAAATAAAAAAAAATAATAATAATAAATAAATAGTACTGTAATCAGTAAATCTTCATTGTCGCTAAATTTTGTTTTCCTTTAGATCGGTGATTCTCAAAGTGGGTGCCGCGACGTCAAATTTAGCATTGGCTATTGGCTTACTGGGATTACTGTTCCCCAGGTGTAAGACCTTGCACTTTGCTGGATTAAAGCATAGCTGCCATTTTTCTGACCATCCCTGAAGCGGGAGTGCAGTAGCACACGCTTTTTGAGTAGACCGGGATTCACGCCCCTGACTGCTGAATACGGTCGATCTACCAACCCGCACTGGACCAGCGTGGCAGATTATGGTCCATTTCCCTCAGCATGAATTGTCGAGGAGGCTTCCATCCTGTAGTGGGTTGATAATGGCTGCACTTTACTTTTTTACATCGTGGCCGTCGCTACAAAAGGTCGTCATCACTAGAAAAACAGATTTGTCATTATTTTCCTGATACAGTATATCTATCTACAGTTTTGACTGGATACGAAATCCGTTTGTTGAATTGACATCTAATAAAATGGAGTTAAGCCTTAAAGAAGAAGAGGAATTAATAGAAATTCGCAATGACTGTACGTTGCGATTAAAATACTCAAACATTTCACTCGAATCCTTTTGGATATTAATTAAGAAGGAATATCCCAACATAGGAGCCAGAGCACTTCAAGTTTTGGTACAATTTTATACCTCGTATAGTACTTGTGCGAACTCGGGTTTTCTACGCTCGTTTTCTATCAAAACTAAAAAGAGGGAAAGACTGAAGTCGGATGAACATGAAATGCGAGTATGTTAGTCTAAAATACCCCCAAATATAAACGAACTATGTAAATCGCATCAAGCACATGATTCACATTAATTGTTTTCTGTGTTGTTCTATTTTTAATATTTTTTTTATTGTAATAAGCATTTTTTCTTAATATTAATAAAATTTCAATATAATTTTGTATTTTTTTCATTTTTTTAAAATTTTGAATTATTTTAGTTTCTGGATATAAATTAGAAAATGTCCTTATTGTCCTAAAAACATTAAAATAAGTATGAAAAAAACAATCGAATATTATTTCTTTAATTTAGATTTTTTCATACAATTTATTATTCTTAAGAGATAGAAATTGTGCATAAAATGCGGTATGAGGCCAATTTTTAAATAATTTTTTTTTTTTGTTTAAAAATCCTGTACCAAAAGCCAAACGTTTTTTTTTTTCATGCATTTTTCAAAAAAAAAAAAAAAAAAAAAAACCTCCTTGCACATGCACCACCTTACAAAATATTCTTCCAGCGCACCTTACAAAATATTCTTCCAGCGCCCATGTACCCGGTGCTGGGGTACCGGGAATTTTTTATAATGGCTTTAGGGTGTCTTCACATTAAAAAGTTTGAGAACCACTGCTTTAGATGATGGCAACCGTGACTAAAGCTGGGTGGTTTCTGAAGAAATAAGAGGTATCTTCTGTAAGGAAAAGATGAGAAGAGTAATACCACAGAAAGCGCATCAAACACTAAAATGTTTAACGTTATACTTTTACCCCAGTTTGTACCAGTTAGCACGCTTGCAGTTATGCCTTAAACATCTGCCACAGCGGGATGTCTTGCATATTGCACTAACACTACTCACAAGAGATCGTAAAGTGAAGGATGAAGGAATAACGAATATTAGTCGGTGTCTTGTTACAATATAAATAAATAAATAAAAGGAGCTTTTTACCACATAGATGCTCACTGCCGCGCGGTTGTCAAATAACCGGCGTCCTCCAACCGAAATGCTTTGCATTTCATCCAATCAGAAAGATGAATGCTCACCAGTTGGTCGTCGCCATTTTAGAATCACCACACCCAGACGGAGTGGCGTCGGCGGTAATTTTAGTGCGAAAACGTCTAGTTTGTGGGTGAGGGGTTCATTACGGACCCTCTTACTTTGGATATATCAAGCTGGAACTGATGGAATTAGAGAACATCGTTGCTAATACCGTTTATCTGAAGGCACGAGAAGGTGAGTAACCTTATCCGTAGTAGCAGGCAGCGAGCTCATTGTAAGTTGTAGCACGGCTAAGCCTCCCTTCGCCCGTATGGGTGCGCTATTATTACTGTCACGCAAGCCGACACTGACAGTGGACTAGATCTCAATTCATAGCAGTGAACTGTTTGTACCTACTGTTCTGTTTGTAAAATCGGAAACACATGTTGAATTTTATTTTCTCTCTCTCATTCATACGGATAATATTAGGAAAGTACATTTCCAAATGAGAAAAAACAGAATAAATGCATTTATTATAATTAAGGATTAAAAGGAAACGGCTAAAAAGCATAAATTTATTAAGGATTGATAATTTCACACGGTGTTTAACCAGATTGCGTTACTCATCTCCTTCGCAGAGAATGCAACATTTAATGCAAAAAAAAAAAAAAAAAGAATAAAATAATCCATTTTTTGTTTATATAGAACAACACGCATTCAATGTTGCTTACTTTCTGAGACCGGATTGCCCCTTCACCTCTGCAAAAATTTTTTTTCCCTTTTGATTTGCTTTGATACAGTAAGAAAATACATTATAAAACGAGTGGCAGCTTGAACTTTTTGTTTGTAAGTAAAAAAAAACAAAAAAAGAAGCCATTTCTTGGCAGCCTTGTTTTAACATATATATGTAATTTTAAGCTGTTGTATTTGTCATTTTCCTTGAAATTTTATTTTTGCTTACGTATCTAAGCAAACAAAAAAAAAATAAAAAATAAATAAATAAATAAAGTGAAAGCTAAGTCAATTCTGACAAAATTAACCTCTGTAGCAACCCTTATTTAACACCACAGTGGTATTTTATCCTGTGATGTAAGTGATGCTAATGGTGCTACACTACAGATCTGAGCTCAAAAGGGGGAGGGGAGCAAAAGGAAAGGAGAAAAATGAAAGGCGCTTAAAAAATGCACCTTGCGCATTTTTTTTTTTTCTTTTCGAGCCATGCTCGTGATGATGCGCCACTGCATTGATTTGGAAATAATTCGATTCAGATGAGTTTGAGATACTAAAGAAATTATTATACCTTGGTGTTGAAAATGCCAGGGGCGTTGTTGCTGTGTTTAACGAAGTGCAACAAGTGATCACACGCACGAATCCATTATTAAATGCTTTACGTTAAAAAAAAAACTGTTTTAAAAAGTATTATACTATAGTTATTTGCTCTCATAAGATGCAGTTGTGAATATTTTCAACTGAGAATAACATGTAAATATTTATATGCAATATTAGTGTTGTATCATAAAGTGAGGTGGATATATAGTGTGTGCCAAAAAAAAAAAAAAAAAAAAAGCTTCTAAAATATTCAGACAGCGCTGAACACAAATAAACTTCAGGTGGAAGTTCCTTCCTAACACAGCCCTAAAAACAAATTCGGTTTCCCTCGAATCATTCAAAATCGGTCGAAGCATTTCAGATTATTTCTCCATATATTTTTTAATTTTCTCTCTACAGTTATTTTAAATATTCTTTTAGTGGCATGGTGTGCAGGTATATCAAGCACTTGAAATTGATGAAATAATGAGCACTTAACTAAGTATTCCAAGTTATCCATTTACTTAATCTTAATTGATTTATTAATTTTATTTACCAAATTAACAACTAATGTAAAATTATCTAAAATCGTTAAAACTTAAATCTTTACCTGATGTTTGCTAATGGCTATTTGTTACTGATTCAAGACTAATCCTTAACTTTAACCTAAATAAATAAGAAATGTATAATCAAAATAATGTGCAAAAAAAATTAAGAGCTTTATGTAAATCATATCAACATAATTAACCAGTTCTGCTGTTTTTACAGTCACTGAAGAAGTCTTACAGGAAGTACCAAAAATGTCTGAGAATAATCTGCAATTCTTTAAGAAATTAAAGGCAGATTATACCACACAGGTTTAAGTGCTCATTAATTCACCATTTCCAGTTATGTACAGATATTCTTTTTTTTTTTTGGCATTCAGCTTATAAAAGACACCAGTTGTCTTATCATTGAATGCACTTAAGTGTATTTTGCGAACATATAACAGTCTGCATTAAAACAAATTAAAAATAATAGTCTGCATGAAATCTGCCATAAAAATTTTGTGTACCCATCATTTTTATTCTTCATGGCTATTTTAATCAGCTATGTGTATTCCAAATGCAGGCTTTTCAGATAGATGTAAAAATTATATTTTGTAATGTTTTTTATGTAGTATTTTAAAACTATTACTTTTTCATAATAATTAAATTATTATATATAATTTATCATCCAACAATGCAAAAGCTTATCAACAGGGCCTGAGAGGAAGATTTTTTTGGGTGTACATTCCAGACTTTTATGTTGACTGAGAGAGATGCAAAACTAGTTCAATATAAATCGATATTTTTTATGTTAAATGTTTTCTTTAAATGTCTTTGTGTTTTCTGATTAACTGACTTCTGTTGAATAGGAAAACTTTAACTCTAAGCTAATTATTAATTAATTTACCAATGATTGAAAGCTGGAGCAGGGATAAGGCCCAGTTACAAATTCTATTTGAAATTTGATCATTGTTTGGAAGGGCAGTAACATACTACCTCAACCTTCAAGCTCTTTTGTAGTCAGGGGAAATTTCATTGCAGGAGAGCTTTATTTCCATCAATCCAACAGTTTATTAATAAGAATTAGCTTTAATAGTTTTTTGTTCATTCATTCATAATTGTAGTACAGTGGAATGATATTTTCTCTTTAAATTTATAGGTAACATGTAAAATATTCACATGTTCAATGGTATTTTATATCATAATTATATTAATTGAATTAACACTTATAAATTAATTTATAAGTATGGGGAATTTATTTCAAAGAATTTTAGTATTTTAGTTTTAAAGAATGCTCAGTATTTTTCCAGAATCTTTTTACCTTATATTTTTTAACCAATAAATCTTTGTTGATTAGATTGTTATTAGCAGATCTCATCATATATGAGGTTACAATTTCTTTTTATTAATTTATGCATCTCATTTTACAGCTTAATGGAGTTCACTTAATAAGAATTGGGTGTACACTATTCAAAGATTTTTAAATGAAATATTATTTCAAATAGTTGACAGTGACAGCTTGTTCTGATTAGCTCATCTAGGGGAAGGAGAGATATGATATAAAAAGGGGAAAGAGTAGAACCTAATTTTACAAATCCATTTACAAAATACTTTACCTTTCTTCAGAATCAATTTTTTTTGTATCCCTCTAGGTCTTGTTTAAGTTTGGTCATGTTCTTCATCACTCTTTCTTGGTCTTCTTTTCCTTTCCACCTTTCCTTGTACTGTAGATGTATTTTTTCTGGAAATGTGCCCAACTTAGGAAAGTTTCCTTCTTTCAGAATTCCAGCAAGTTATCTTCAGATGTTTTATTGTTTTCATTATCCCAGGAGATTCTTAATATCCTTCTGCCATATCAGAATTCAAAACTGTTCTTTGTCTGATTTGGTGAGAGTTCAAGTTTCAGCCCTGTATAAGGCCACTGAGAAAATAAGGGTTGACTCAAGACTAATTTTTTTTCTTGATTGATGTTCTTGTGAGTTTCCAAATTTTTAATAATTGAACCATCATTGTGCAGCCAATTTCTCTATTTTTGATTTCTTCTTGGTTGCTTCCCTTATGTGTGAGCAGTTGTTCCAGACAATTTCCAATGATCTAAAACTTTTCTTATAATATATTCAGCATAGTTTGTTTGTTTGTTATTTGGTTTTTTAGGAGCATTAGCAACTAAGGCCATATTGCTCCTGGGATATGCGGTGGTCATTCCCTGACCTTTCTGTATCTTCCGTATTTGGTGGTCACAGGCTTGAACCCCGGTCTAATCAAGAAGCGTGTGCTACGCACTGCTGCTCCTGCCTACGGAGGTGCCCCTATTCAGCATAGATACTGAAGGGATCCACAGAGAGGATACACCTGTGGCTGACTCCTTTTTGGGTTTTGAAATAGTCCGAGAGCTCATTTTCTACTTTAATGTAGAATTGGTCATCTTGAAACAGTTGTTACATGTTTTGGAAAACCCATGCATTCCAAGCTGTTCACAGTTTGCTATACTGAATTGCGGGAGGGGGGAAAGAAAAATTTATATTATCAAAAGTTTTAATGTAGTCAAAGTATAAATAAAGTGAGATTTTAAATTCCTATGTGTTCCCAATTAGACTTCTTTTGTGTTATTTGGGTTAGTCTTTACAATCTGGTACCCCTTCAGATCGATTGAGTAGGAGTGATTGACAGGCCTAGCCCCTCCCACTGGTTCCTTTTTACTTAGCATAGGAGTGCATCTTTCCCTCATAGTTTTACTGTTTTAAAATTGAAAAATGAGTTCCCGATTTTAAAACAGTTGCAATGGGTGGGGAAAGGATAAGCACACTAACTAAAATGGGTACTGTATACTGAAAAGGTCAGAGCTTCCAGGCACTGTGAGGAAAGCAACAAGTAGAAAGGGGTAGGCCTGTCAATTACTGCTACTTGCAATGATTGGTCAACAGGGGTACCAAATTGTAGACTAACCGTTACTTGTTCTCTAGTATTTTGCATCTAAATTCACACATGGAAAAGTTTAGGGATGGGAATGCCAGAAGTATAACAAGTTATAACTAGAAACTAAGTGAAAAAGAAGTAAAAAAAAAGAAAGAAAATTAGGCACCTGAAACTGATGGAATCTATTCACTTATATTAAAATAAGCAGAAAAGTGGCAGCAATCCTGGTCATAATTATGAGTACATCCTTGGATACGGGAGGGGGGGGATCTCTTCAGATTGCAGATGTGCAGATGTCTCTTATTTACAAACGGGGTAGGGTATTTTAAAAGGCAAATGGAATAATTAAAAACCTGTAAGCTTAATTTCTGGTCCAGAGAAAATAATGTAGCCATCATTAAAGTCTGTATTCCTGTTACAATAATCCTAAAGTAATTCAGGATTATCTTCACAGGAATACAGTTCTAAAGAAATCACAGCATGAATTTGTTAAGAAGAAATTTTGACATTGTTCCACATGAAATTGGAGCTGTGTTGGCATTAGAGGCAAGTGCTACTGCTATGAATAAAACAATGGTTGAGGGGCAGAAGAGAGATGTTACAAATGGGCTGCTGCTCTTCTTGGACTAATATTATTGGTAGAGTACCTCAGAGTTCATTGCCAGGTAGGTCCTTACTATTTTCAATATTTATTAACAATATCAGAATTTTTTTCAGCCTGGACTGTACTTGTTAACAGGAGAGATTGCTTCTACAGGGATGAGATACACTTAAATAGAAAGGGTGCAAGAATATTTGCTGATGCTATCGAGGCAGTGTTAGGTGGGTCGGAAAACTGCTAGCTTGGGGGGAGGCAAAGACTAATATTTCCCTGTGCAGTATCTTATTATACTCATCAGAGTCATTAGGCCTATAGCACACTCCTACTCTCAATATTGATTTACCTATGCTACAGTAGCCACTGGCAGAGGTGAAAGAGATTCTTGCACTGCTTCTATTGGAATGAGCAGAAGCCTGAAAAACAAGATGCAGGATATTTCAGAGACTGCTGGAAGTCATTGCGGTACAAGTAAACACGTGGGTTGTGTTAGGGTAGCTAAGAATAGAAACAGGTGCATGTATACTTGCGTGTACACCAATGCTAGGAGTTTAGTAAATAAATTTGATGAATTTGAGGTATTGCTCAAAACATCAAAGGCAGATATTGTTGCGATATCAGAGACGCGGTGTCACACAGATATAAGGAATGCAGAACTGGAATTTGGGGAGTACAACGTCTACAGATAGGAAGGGAGGAAGGGTTATGCTATTAGTTAAAAAACACATAAAATCCAAGGAAGTGAAACCAGTCGACATCGATGGACAGGGCAGTGTCGAGTCAGTTTGGTGTGACATAAGCATAGGTAAATCAATATTGAGAGTAGGAGTGTGCTATAGGCCTAATGACTCTGATGAGTATAATAAGATACTGCACAGGGAAATATAGTGGGCCAGTAAATCAGAGAGTCTTATAATGGGGAATTTTAATTTCCCAGATATTGACTGGAATTTGTGGGTTGGTCACTCACACACTAGCAAGGCTTTTGTGGATTTATTGGATGATTGTTTTCTACACCAGCATGTTCGGGAGGCAACTAGAGGGAGTAATACTCTTGATCTGATTATCAGTAGTGATTCTTCATGCATTAAGAATCTGCAGATAAAGGAACCACTAGGTGGCAGTGATCACAGTGTGCTGAAGTGGGATTTACTCAAGGAGGTAACTACCATCAGAAGTAAAGGGAAGGGTTTTTGCTTTCGTAAAGGCGACTATGATGCTCTGAGACAGTATTTAAATTCTATACAGTGGGACCAACTGAGGATGTTACCCACAGCAAATTCAAAATGGGAAGCATTCAAAGAATTTATTTTGGAAGCTACCAGGCTTTACATACCAACCAAGAAATATTGTTCAAGGTTCAGGCCTAAATGGTTGTCAGATGAACTAATGAGACATATGGCAGAGAAGAAAAATGCATGGGATACATACAAATTAATGGGTGACATGGAAGCCTATGATAGATTTAAGTTGGTCTGTAACCAAGTCACAAAGGAGATTAGGCAGGCAAAGGCAGATTATGAGAACTCCTTGGCAAAGGATGCAAAGAAAAACAAGAGTTCTTTACCTATTTAAACTCAAGAAGGAAAGGGATGAATCAGATTGGTCCACTGGATGTTGATGGTTCAACAGTTGAGGATCCTGCTCAGGTGGCTAACAATCTAAACAAGTATTTTGCATCTACATTCACACATGAGGAGTTATTCAGGAAGGGGAATGTCGTAGGTGAAGTAAACATTGGCAGTGAGCTAGATGATTTTGTAATAACTGAGAGGAAAGTGGAGGAGAAATTGTTGAGGATAAACATAAAAAAGGCACCTGGGGTGGATGGGATCTATCCAGTTATATTAAAGGAGGCAGCAAAGGAAGTAAGCAAACCCCTAGCCATAATTATGAGAGCTTTTTTGGACTCAGGGGAGGTACCCATAGACTGGAGATGTGCAAATGTAACCCCAATTCACAAAAGAGGATCAAAGGCTGACACAAGTAATTATAGACCTGTTAGTTTAACTTCGGTTCCAGGAAAATTAATGGAGGCACTGGTTAAAGAAGCACTGCAGGATCATCTAGACAAGAATTGAGTTATAGCTCAGACACAGCATGGTTTTGTTAAGGCCAGGTCTTGTCTGACTAATTTGATTGGATACTATGATGTAGTCACAAAAGAACTGGATGCAGGGAATAACTTTGATATTATATATTTGGATCTTAGAAAGGCTTTTGATACTGTTGCGCATGGAAGACTGCTGCACAAATTGGAGCAGTGTGGCATTGGAGGCAAATTGCTGCTATGGATAAAGGGATGGTTGAGTGGTAGAAGACAGAGCGTGGTAATCAATGGACACTGCTCAATGTGGACTAATGTTGTTAGTGGAGTTCCTCAGGGTTCAGTGTTGGGTCCATTGTTGTTTTCTGTATTTATAAATGATATTGATGATGGTATATCAAGCTTAATGTCCAAGTTTACAGACGATACAAAGGTTGGCAGGGTTGTTAAGGACACTACTGATGCTATGCTGCTGCAACAAGATCTGGAAAGGTTGAGCAGATGGGCTGAGAGGTGTCAAATGAAGTTTAACATTGAGAAATGTAAAGTACTACATATGGGAAACAGTAACCCCAGATCAACGTATCAACTACCTGGGGGTAATTGTGCAGGCAGATATGAAGTTCACTGAGCAGTGCAGACGAGCTGCAAGAGTAGTTCATGGTGTCTTGTCAATGATATACAGGAATTTTTCTAGCAGGGATAGGGATGTGATTATTCCCTTGTATAAGGCATTGGTCAGGCCATACCTTGAGTACTGTATACAGGTCTGGAGGCCTCATTTTAAGAAAGATGTAGAGTTGTTGGAACGAGTACAGAGAAGGGCAACAAGATTAGTGAATGGAACAAAGGGTTGCTCTTACGAAGAAAGGCTTAAGTTTTGCAAATTACAGGGTCTGGAGACTAGGCATCGGCGAGGTGATCTGATAGAGGTGTGTAAGGCTTTGAATGGCTTGAGCATGCTCAATGCCGATGGGATTTTTCCTCTTGCTCAGAATAATCACCTGAGAGGGCATAAATTCAAATTGAGGAAGGACGGATTCGGATAGATGTGCGGAAATTTGCCTTTAGCCAGCGGGCAGTTGGTTTGTGGAATAGACTTCCATCACTTGTTGTTGAAGTTGATAGCCTAAACAAATTTAAGGCTCAGCTGGACAGGTATTTCGAATGAACGGAGGGGTGAAATGGGAATAGTGGTTGTGTTTTTTTTTTTTTTTTTTTGGCTGATGCTGAATAAGCTTGCTTTCTTGCATCATATGCCTCTACTAATGCTAATTAGTGTTATCAGACATAGGAATTTTTCAAAATCTCTTTTTCATATTCCATATCAATGAAGGAATATCAAGCTTATTGTATAGGTTTGCAGATCATACAAAGATTGACAGAGTAATTAATGGCAGGAATCAAGGTGAACTATTGGAACAAGACCTAGAAAAATTAAGCAGATTAACTGAGAAGTGGAAGTTTGTTCCAACAAAAAATTACTCTTTTTCTCAATGCAAACTTTCTTCCTTTCCACTATAAAATATTTTAGCATTTTTAGCATTAGCATTAGTAGAGGCATATAATGCAAGAAAGCAAGCTTATGCAGCATCAGCCAAAAAAAAAAAAAAAAAAAAACAGCTCCCATTTCTCCCCTCCATTCGTTCCAAATACTTGTCCAGCTCAGCCTTAAATTTATTTAGGCTATCAACTTCCACAACAAAGGATGGAAGTCTGTTCCACCAACCAACTACCCACTGGCTAAAGGCAAACTTCTGCACGTCTATCCTACATCTGTCTTTCCTCAATTTGAATTTAGCCCTCTCAGGTGATTATTCTGAGCAAAAGGAAGAATCCCATCACGATTGAGCATGCTCAAACCATTCAAGGCTTTATACACCTCAATCAGATTACCTCACAGGTGCCTAGTCTCCAGACACTCTAATTTGCAAAATTTAAGCCTTTCTTTATAAGAGCAACCCTTTGTTCCATTCATTAATCTTGTTGCCCTTCTCTGTACTCATTCCAACAATTCTACATCCTTCTTAAAATGAGGCCTCCAGACCTGTATACAGTACTCAAGGTGTGGCCTGACCATTGCCTTATACAAGAGGATAATCACCTCCTTATCCCTACTAGAAAAATTCCTGTATATCATTGACAAGACACTATGAGCCACTCTTGCAGACCGTCTACACTGCTCAGAAAACTTCATGTCTGCCTGCAAAATTACCCCAGGTCCTTTTCGTTCTCTACCACTGTCAGTGTAGTACCACAGAGTTGATACGTCACTCTGGGGTTACTGCTTCCCATATGTAGTACTTTACATTTGTCAATGTTAAACTTCATTTGCCACCTCTCAGCCCATCTGCTCAACCTTTCTAGATCCTATTGCAGCAGCGTACTGTCATTAGTGTCCTTAGCAAACCTGCCAACCTTTGTGTCGTATCATCTGCAAACTTGGACATTAAGCTTGATATACCATCATCAATATCATTTATAAATACAGAAAACAACAATGGACCCAACACTGAATCCTGAGGTGACTCCACTAATTTTAACTACTAATCTATATTAGATAGACATCTGCTAATCTTATCTCTAAAAGCCTTCATGTGTGAATGCAAATAAAATATTTATTCAGTTTATCAGCAATCTGAACAGGATTGTAAGTTGTTATCCATTTTTATTCAGTGGTCCAATGCGATTTCAACTCTTTCCTTCTAGTGTTATCATACACAAAGAATTCTTTACTACTTTCCTTTGCATTCTTAGCCAAAGACTGCTCATTATCTCCCTTAGCATGCAAACATCACCCTGAATTACTTGATTACAGACTAGTTAATATTCATGCTTACTTTTTATAATCTCAATTATGGAATATTCTTAGGGTTTTCTTAAGTTATTAGACGGGAATGCTTTGATGGAAAGTTTCCCATTAACAGGTTACTTCGTTTGGATAACCTTGTAGAATCCCTTGCTTCTTGTCAGAAAGTATGTGATACTTTCATAAACTTGAGAGGTGTAGTGGGCTAGAACAAACTTCCATCTGTTGTAGAAGTTTAGCTTAAATAGATTCAAAGCAGAACTAGACAAACATCTGGAGCAAGTGGATGGGTGAAATGAGAAGGGTTTTTTTTGGCTGATTCTATATAAGCTTGCTTTCTTGCATCATGTGCCTTTACTAATGCCAATGCTTCTGAAGAAGAAATGAGGAAAAAGGGAGAATTTTGAGAGCTGAATATAGATCAGCAATGGAAAACCAGTGGCAATGTGAGGCTACTCATAAATAGTCAGTTTCTTTTTTAAAATTTTTGACATTTTTAAATTGGATATTTCTGGATGATTGTAGACATTTTTGAGTGTCTGTGACCATAATTTTTTTTTTTTAAATTAGGAAACATAATGACCATAATTTTTTTTTTTTTTTTTTAAATTAGAAAACAAATCTCGTTATGGTCTCTTAACCATATCCAATGGTGAAAACCACAATGAAATTGTGTGCAAAGTTATGCAGAAATGAAGTTCACATCAGAAACTTTCAAATATCGTTACCTTTTTGTAACATCTTATAACATCAGTAGAGACTGTTTGCTAATTTTAATCAGTTTTTTCCTGTGGCGCCCAAAAATTATTTATTTTTTGTTTTGGCTTATTTTTGGCACAGGCTGGAAAAGGTTTTCCATCACTTGTATAGATTGCATCAAGGATTGTTATGGATGTAGGTTGGATGTAGTTTTCTGGATGATTGTTATGGTGTATGGTCATCAGTTAGTTTTACATTTTTAAAATTAATTGATGTTGTTGCATTTGATCAAGGGACTCCATAACATAAAGCCTTTGCTTGTGTGGCGCCTCCGTAGCCAGGTGGGAAGGAGCAGCAGTGCGTAGCACATGCTTCTTGATTAGACCGGGGTTCGAGCCCGTCACTACCAAATACGGAGGATGCGGAAAGGTCAGGGAATGACCGCCGCATATCCCGGAGCAATATGGCCTTAAGTTGCTAATGCTCCTAAAAACTAAATAACAAACAAATAACAAACCTTTGCTTGTGTCGTAACACCGAAATCGTTTTCAAAATAAGTTGATTAGTATTAAATATATTGTGTGTTGAAAATAAGCTGAAACAAGTAGTAGTCGGCTCCCCTCCATCCAGTTGCTAAAGGTGGGGGGAATCTCTCCTCACTGCTACTTTTTCCTGATTAATGGAGAAATCCTTCAGTTACCAGTTCTTAAAACTGTCGGAACTTTTTGTCTGATAAATGATTATCACATGGATTCCATCAGTGTTAGTCCACTGGTGATTTATAAGCTTATGTTACTCATCTTTGGACAACTTCAGTGAAACTCAGACAGTTGTACTTGACATTTCTAATGCTTTTGATTGTTTGGCAAAAAGGTCTAACTGGCTTCATACTGTCAACTGTGAGGAATGGTAGATTGTACACTGTCTTCTAACTTCTCCAAGGTTTACTCCTTTCTTTCACTCTTTTCTTCTTGTACATTAATGACCTTCTTCCACTGACTGGAAATCCTATCCATAGCTTTGCTGATGACAACATACTACATTCCACCTTCCAATTTAAGCCAGTTTGAGAAACCGTGCCTTACACAAACAGCCTCAACTTCTTAAAGAGCCACCACCAGTTCCCTAAGTGCCAATCTCCAATTCTCCAGTGGGGCAAAGAAAACTTAGTTACCTTTAATCCTAATAAAGCTCAGTCCTGTTTTATTTCTTACAAGAAAGAGTCAACTGCTCTGTGCTCATCTTCAGAACACAATATTGTGTTCACCAGACTTGAACTAGCAAAAAGACATGCAACTTTTAAATAAGGATCTTCATCACTATCCATATAATTAATAGTTTAAAAAGTGTGAACTGCAAAGCTTGGCAACTAGACATCTGAGGGGGGACCTGAGAAGTATATATAAGATCCTGAAGAGAATCAGTGAAATGAATGAAGAAGGCATGTTTACACTGGCAGAAGTGAGAGAAGAACCCAGGGGCACAGGTGCAAAATTTTGGGAAGTAAAAGAAGGCTGAATCTCATAGAGTTTAGTTTGGGCATTGTGTTGTAGATCATTGGAATGAATTACCTGCCATGGAGGTTGATAGTTTGGTAAAGTTCAAAGTGGAATTGGATATGAACATTTTCGTGATAGGGAAGGTAAGAGTGATATATATTATTCTCTTTTTTTTTTTTTTGGCTGGTGCAGAAAAAAGTCTGCTTCCTTGCCTCATTTAGCCATTATAGTATCAGTGCTACCGTGGAATATTGTTCTGACATCTGAATGGCATCCCAAAAACCTCTCTCAAGCTTCTTGATTCCATTCAAAAGATAGCGATCAGGTTAATTTATGATCCATATTTTACAAAGTCTTTCCACTCGTCTCACAGACGATAACTTTCTGGTACATGCCTTTTCTATAGATATTTCCATGGGTACTGTAATCTCCCCCCCCAAACTTTTCCAAATCAGATCAAATATATGGTGCAAGCATTATCATCTATTCATTGTACAACTCTAAACTTGCAGTGTTAACTTTTTTTATCTTCCTTATTTATTCCTTCAGCTTCTGTTTTCTGGAACAGCCTTCCTTCATTTGTATTTCCCAAAAATTACAATCTACAGAAATTCATGTCTAATTAGCAGGTATCTTCTCAGCCTTCAACTCATGTATGGTACTAAGTACAAATGCTGTAAGCTGTAATACCTTTTTGTGTTTGGGGATTTCAAAAAAAAAAAAAAAAAAAAGAGAAATATGAAAATTGATGACTTTATACTTAAACGATCTCCAAGTTTGTTTTAAGCAGAAATATGAGAGAACCTATAACCAACTTTGGGATCCACTTGACTTGCCCATTTTCAATTTCTACTTTTTGGACCAATAAACCATTTAAAAATACATAAATAATGTTGAGTCTAGTGTCTAATATTTAATAAATTTAGATTAGTATCGTTTTTGCTATATATTTTTAACCAGAGTACTAGGCCCACTTGGTATCCCCCTCTCATTCCTAGATAAAGAGCTGTTGACAGATTTAAGTGTAATAATTATCAAATAATTATTAATATATAGAAAATTTAAACATAATTGTCTAATCAGGTAGTTATTAGTTTTGTGAGTTTTTTTTTTTTTTTTGTATCTCATAATATTTAAAACATTTAAATAGCAATATTGTACACAGGACAACACAGATACCAGTTGTTTTAGGAATGTTTTAGCATATTCTCTAGTTCTGCTCAGCTGTTACTGAGTGCCCTTTTAAAGAATTTGGTAGTGGTAAATGTTTTCCTGTGCAAGCATGGTATTGCCAGATGACACTGAACTTTGACATTTTGATCAAAGATTTCGAGGTAGTGATATTAAGTTGCAAGTTTCCACTTTTATTATTGTATTCCATTGGATAACTTATAGAAAACATACAATTTGTATTTTGTGGAATGTTATTACTATTTAAAAGTAAAACTTCTCTATGTATTACTTCTGATTATTTCATAACATCCCTTCCATTGTGATGGAACTACTGAATTCTTAGAAACATAAAGCTACTATTCAGGTTCATTAAAGTCAATAAATGATTTTAATATAAAATATATCCCTTATAAAATTTTATGCAGTGATATGCTCAACTCTGATATAGTGTTAAAGGGCATTTTTCTGAGGAATTATGTTACATTCTAACTAAACAGAATTTACTGATATTGAATTTGGAAAATGTTATTATAACACATCTAATATATCAAACTGTTTTGCTTCCTTCTTCAGAGTTAGAATTAACTTTGATCTGGGAACTACATTAGTGGGGGAAAAAACAAACAAACAAAAAGATAAGATAAAATGGTATAATGATAAATACATTTGTAGGGAATACTGTAATGCATAAAACAAAATGTGACATATTTAAGGTGCATTACTGTATTAGGTATGCAATCATAGTGAACTTCCTGCCCCCCTCCTTGTTATTTTCCAAGGTGCATGGCACAATGGTTATGTTTTTAAGTGGAAATTTTCTTCATTATATTGCCTGTCTGTTAACTTAGACATAATACGTTATTCACTTTCAGCATATGTTTACTACCAGAGGCCACCTGCTGGCTGTTTAAGAAACTAGTAATGATAAAAGCAGCTGGCCTTGTGGTGTCTCAGATTTTTAAGGCATGGTAGATTTGCCTGTTTAGGTGACACTATTACAATTTAAAAAGATATTAACTACTTATGTGGAACTGTATATAGCCACATTTAAGTTGCACATAAGACCAATCATTAATGCCGAGTTCTTGGCCTTCATCTTTTGAGGGAGCAGAAATTTTCCCATGATTGAATATGTAATGCAGTAATGTTAAATTATTATTTTTACAAAATTATTATTATTTTATATATACAAAATGGTATATACATATATTAGGGCTGAAATATGATGACATACAAAAAGGTACGTACTGTCTGCTTTAGCAGGAGAGGAACACAAGCTTGCTGCCTTTATTGCTGACCTGGAAAGGAATGCCGGGTTATATATTCAGCCCACTCATTAATCAGACTTAACTTTTTAACTTATATTTTACACTTGACTAATTGTAAAATTGAATAATTTTACTTGATTCAGTAAATATATCATGAGAGGTTTTGGAATTTCTGAACACTCCTAAACAACAAAAGCCAACATGCAAAATTGTGATCAGAAACATATTACTTTTGTATATAAAGGATTTGCATGAGTGAGTTTTGATGATATGCCAAAATGTGAATTTTTATATGGAGGGATGGTGTAATGAATACCAAACTAATTGAAATATAAGCAAATGCTTTGATTGGCAGAAGATTTTCCTGTGTGCATGTGTTAAAGGTAAATTACCATTGCATGTGTTTAATATCATTTGAAGAGAGTGAAAAGTGTATAACACATAAGTTTCCCTAACCATGAATGTAATGAATGTTCTTGAATGTGTGGCAGATGTTAACTACTTCCTGGAGAATTTCTGTTTTAAGGTGAACTTAAAGAATACACATAGAGAAAATTGAATCTGTATGCATTGGTTTGACTTTACTTTCAGCTGAAAACTAAAGTGAAGGAAGAGTAGTAGGCACATCACTGTGAATAAGTAGGCTTTTATTTTAAAAGTACATTTTTTGATGCTAAAATGTAAAGTATAAAGGAAGGGTCCTTAACAATGCACATAGCCAACATTAAACTTAAATTATGTAACTGATTAGGTAATAAAAGCAAAGAATATCAAGAAGCAGCAAACACTAAACAATGAATAGAATAAGAAACATAATGTTAAACAGATTGTGTGATCTGCAAGTCTTCTCTCGCCTGAGCTCAAGGACTGGTGAGTTGCAGATGATTGGAAGGCTGCCAGCCTGCAACTGGTAATCATCTTGGAACATCTGAATTGGGGGCAGTTGCTATCTTGGCCTGGATTGTAATATTTACACATAAGTTATTGTTTAGATGAGAGCTTCTGGCTCTTAATAATGAACAGAAACAAAGAGAACTGATATCTGTTGGCCAAACAATATTAGTGCTCTTTGTTTCTGTTTGTTATTAAACATTTGCTCTTGTTAACAGTGCACTTGTTTCCTGTTTTTTGTTTTTTTTTTGCTTTGTTACTTGGTTATGTAATTTTTAAGTTTTCTTAGGATAGGCTTTAAAATATAATTAGCTACTTATATGCAACAAAATGTCTCTGTTACTGAAAGCCACATAACTGTCTCCATGCCCTTCAGAATTTCTGGTTATCATCCAGAAGATGAATATGTGTGTCATTAATCTAAAATATTTAGAAACTTTAGCTGAATTATAGTTAAACAGAAAATCAGTTTCTCTGAAATTCATCATTTAACCAATGTTGATTTACATTATTTCACAGATTCCCAAATATATGATCTCAAATGCTATCTGCCAAGATGAACTTCTTTTTCAGTTGACTGAATTGGAAAGACAGGATTAAAAACTTCAAATGTTTTACCTACTTCCACTCATTTTAATATCTTTCCTTTTTTTAGTTCTTTTGCACTGTAAAATCATTGTTTTCATCCATTTGTAATTTACAGTACCTTTTTAACACAAAGTTTGTAGGTTCTCTGTTACAGATTTAAGAAGTATGAATCGAGTAGAATACACTGGGCTAATGAGGTGATTATATGAAGAATTTGGTGTAAGCATATACTGGAGCTAGTTGAGCAGTTATGACAATTTTTATCGATTAATATATAAATTAAATTCTTATCTGTAGCTATCTCCAGAATAACTGTGAATGCTATGTGTCACTGCCTAATCCATATGACCAGTTCAGGTTTACATGCCAATTTAAAATTTACAAAATATTGTAATTTTTAGTTATTTTTATTATTTTGAATGGCCTCCTCAGGGTCCCATTACACCAAGTTATTGTACATGTCTGGATTCAGTGCAACTTGTAAATGAACATCTACACAGAAATTCTATAGATTATATACTAACTAAAAACTTATTAGCTACATGGAAAATCTAGTTGGAACTTGGTGTGCTAGTAAATAAATTTTCTGTTTATACTCCGGCACGACAACCAAGTCAGTAGAGTTTACAATAAATCGTCAATACAAATATTTATCGTATTTAGTAGTCACGGGCTTGAACCCCGGTGCACTCAAGGAACGCGTACGTTTGATTACCATACCTGTTTGAATATTCGAACAATATTCTTGTTTCACATTGGTTAAAACCTACCTTATGTCATGACTCGATAACGTTAGGTAGTGTTAAAATTGTATAATTAGATGGACATCAGGTAACTTCTAGAAATCCTCCAAAAAGTAACCAAATTAACTTTGGCAAAATCGAAATAGAGATAAATGGATGACATGCTAGTAGCTTTGTGCTGTTGAGGAGCTGTTAACTTTAACTGATTTGTTTGTACATTTTTATCTGATTCTTAGTTTGTTTCACTAATTTAATTATATATAACAGTTTCATCATGTTAGGTTATGTTACATTAGGGAATAAAATCAAATTTCGTACTCCTTTATGTTCGATTTTAATCATAGAGACGTTCTGACTTGAAGATTGAGTGGTGAATACTCCTTCAATTTAGAGACAAATACCATTATTTACGACTCTGCCTAAATTGCTAGTATTTTTATTGTATTGTATAACGTCTCCCTGAATAGGCGAATCTTCTACATACCAGTTCGTATTTCGCTGTAGACTGCATACAGTGTTGAACTAAATTGACCAATGCATCCTCTATTGAACAAGCTGCTTCTAAAGCTGAGGAATTATACAAACTTGAATTGAGTCTTCTTAACACAGTCCGGTTGGGAATTGTTTTCACCTGTGGCTGCAACAACCTCAAGAGCAGTTGATGACAGGACATCATAGGGTTCTGTCTTGCTGTTAGAGCCAGATAGCGGTCCGTTCTGATTGACATTGCCTGCTTTTCTTGCATTGGTTTCTTGTCTCCTGAAACCGTTTTTGTAGTGCTGAGACAACACTGCGTGACACATTAAGCCGACGTGCTGTCTCCACCTTTGACCTTCTAGCTTCAAGTCATCCAACGGCTTGCCATCTCAAAGAATAATCTAAACGACAATGAACTTGCCATTTTGATTTCTGGAGGCTCTTTTACCGAGCAACCCTAAAAACGAGAATGAAGTGATGTGATCACAACCCGTGTTTTTTTATAGGCATGAATAATTTGCATAATGTGCAGTTCTGTAAGGCGGTAGATTGATTTCTATTGGATATTTGCATGCCAGGATGCGTATTATATCAAATACTCGCCTTTGGCGATACTGTTCACAATGAAATATTCATGAAAAACATTTCTTCTATTAATTTTGTCGAGCAGTGTATTTGAAAATCTGAGATACTTCGAGGACAGCTGTTTCTAAGCCTTGAGTGTGAATCTATTCATCAGCTGGTGGGCGGCTTCATTAGTAAACATATACTGAATTGTGAATAGCCAGATGGTATATGGACGTACAACTTCACTGATAGTGTGTTGACGCCTCGCAGAAGTAGTTGCTTTGGTGCTTAACAGGACACACCTTCATTCTTTATTGTTTTTTTTTTCCGAGTATGGTAAAATGTTACGAATTTCTTCGGGTTGCATGAATCATTTCGTTATATAGAAATTCAATTCTAATGAATATGGCTTAAAATTGTTTAGAAAGAATCATTACTTAATATAAATAAATATTATATATACATAGTAATGTGTGTTTTATTTTACTGTCAAATATCGACTGTTAAAATCAATTATAATAAACAAAATGACAGTATACGTGCAGAAGTAGAAATATTTTACTATATTACACGGATGCTACCCCTTCATTCTTTTCGGTTTTTTTTTTTTTTTTTTGCAACTAATTTCTCGAGGGTGCACTAATTTCGTTGTATCGAAATTTCATTCTAATAGAGATTAATTTATAAGTTAAGTAGGAACAAGTTAAAAATGGTGTTAAATCCTGTGATGGTTGATAATCAAGTAACGTGATTGTGGCACTACAGCCTTTGCTATTATTTCACAACTTCTCCCTGTACATAAAGATTTCTCTGATACTCGTTCCCGTCACCACCAAATACAGAGGATGCGGAAAGGTCGGGGAATGACCACCGCATATCCCGGAGCAGTATGGCCTTAGTCGCTAATGCTCCTAAAAACCAAACAACAAACTGGTTGAGCACACATGTGAAAGAACATTATCTTTTTTTTTTTTGTCGGGTAAAAAAGTAAAAGTAAAGTGCAGCCATTATCAACCCACTGCAGGATGGAAGCCTCCACAACAATTCATGCTGAGGGAAATGGACCATAATCTGCCACGCTGGTCCAGTGCGGGTTGGCAGATCGACCGTATTCAGCGTGGCAGATTATGGTCCATTTCCCTCAGCATGAATTGTTGTGGAGGCTTCCATCCTGCAGTGGGTTGATAATGGCTGCACTTTACTTTTACTGGGGCTTGAACCCCAGTCTACTCAAAGAGCGTGTGCTACTGCACTCTCGCTTCCTGCCCACTCGGCTACGGAGGCCTCTTTGTCGGGTAGCATGCTACAAATGCTATTGGCCCCGGCTGCGATCTCTGCCTAGTTGCCCGGATCAGTCCACCCCTGATTCAGAGCTTCTGAAAGTCTCACGTAGCTCCCAAAAATCTCGTACCGTATTTTTTGAGTAGTTAAGTTGGCTTCCTCAAACATTAGCGTGACTGTTCATTATGACGCCTCCATAGATCACTGCCAAAAAAAAGAGGCAACCTCATTAGATACGTTCTATAGTTCTATTGAAGTACGACAGCACTATAGAAAGGTTTCATGTCCTTAAGATTATAGTAATATTCTGACGTCATATACGTCAGAATACTACTGTAATTTATCCTTAAAGAAGTCTCTACGTTCATATTTTGTTTAAAAATTACCCAGTTAACATTAAAAAATAATGAAAACACAGTTGTAATTTAACTTTTGAAAAATTATATTGATTTTTATGACTTCGTTTACTGCAGTAGTGCACAATTCAGAGTCGGGCCAAATGATTTTGTTGGCCTTGCGGGCCTCACATTTAACTTTTGGTGAGGAACGAGGGTAAGTTAATGCGTTGTGCGTTACTTGATCGGTTGTGGTGGCATCAGTATCTTAGGTTATATTCTCTCAGCGTATGCTGTCTTGTTCACGGGCCGGTTTGCATTTTGTGAGGACTGAAAAAAAAAAAAAAACCATACTCCTTCCACCTGAGATAGGCTAACTACAGCTCCTATTGAAGAGATCTTAAATATTTCTCCACTTTCCGATGAGATTCGAACCGAGACATCTAAACGATTGACAAGTGGCGAAAATTATACTGCCACTGAAGACCTACAATAAGAATTTTGCGCACTGATGTTTTACTTTAAAAGTAGAAAATTAGTTCTGTATAATCGGAGTAAAAATACAGCAGAAGCAGCAGGCCGTATGTTGTATACTCTTGCTTTATTGTTATATTTTCTAAATGATTCTGCTTTAAGTGATGTGGAATCGTTAAGTGGATACTTCATATGATTACTCTTATTAGCCTGTTAACCTTATATAAGCTTTTGAACCCTTAGCCCATTAACTGCTTCTACTACAGGAAGTAACAAAAGTAACACGAAACAATTACTTAGCAGTATTTTAAATGTACGCCTTTCGTAATCTGTTATGCCATCAGCACTATGTATTATATTTCACCAGGACAAGAAACTTAATTTGGCATTTATTTATTAGTTGAGTTATGGTCAATGGATTAACAGTAAGCCTTTATTTTCCCAAGTCACGATGCATTTCGGGGTGCAACGTTTATAGTACTTAGGTTGCAGCCACTTGACTATAAGTGATATTTTGACATCGTTGATGACTGTGCGTAGAGAGGCTATTTAGGTTGTACGGACAGCCACAGTACTTATATGAGATCCGAACAATATACTAAGCCTAGAACAAGTTTAAAGTCTGGCGCTGAAATGTGTTATTATTATTTTACTAATAATATTACTTTTAGTGGTATTACATAAGATTAATTTATTTTTATATATTAAATTACCAAATAGAGATGAATATTTAATTTTATCCCAGATTGTTTGGGAATTCAGTTGAAATATTTGATATGGGAGGTTTAAGAAAGTGCATATTCGTTTGTGGTTTCTTGTGCTACTCTCATTTACTGAAGCTAATAGGATATGACATTGGTAGTTGACCAAGATTTGAAGGTAAAATGCAGGTAACGATATGAACATCGCAGTTGCGATGTGTTATAAATATGCAGTTCGTTTTTTTATCAATTGGGTTGTAAGAGCCACTTGTCATCCTTGCTACTCGCACCATACTGTTCAGACCAATGGGTCCTTTGTCATAAAGTTAGTTATGTTTTGAAGTCAGTAAAATTTTGAAAATGATAAATTTATGGACGCATTAGGTATTGTTTGCACAAACCATCTTCTGTGATATGATGTTCAGCCTATACACTAACCTCCAAAAAGTCTGACACCTGTTTTTAGTCTATTGGACTATGAAAACAGAGGTGTCCTTCCAGATAAACAAGCAACTGAGACCGGTTTGCAAGGAAACCGGTCTCAGTTGCTTGAGCCACACTTTAGTCGTCTTGATGGTAGATAGAACTGAACTGACTGATTTTGAGAGGGATGTTATTGTCGGATGATATCACACTGCTAGCTTGTCGATTCGTGCAGTTGCTGACAGCCTACATCATCCAAAGTCGACCATCATGTTATCACTAAATGGAGAAGTGATGGTACCGCTGGCAACGCACAGGAAGGTATGGACACTCCCTCCACGTGAACAGAAAGTACTACTGGGAAAGGTAGTGCGATAATTTCATCAGACATCTCTGCAAAACCAACCAGAAGTTTAAGGCATCAACAGGATTTGAAGTCTGTACGAACGTACTTTGTACGGGGGCTCTAAAGCCTCGGTCTTTGTGGGAGAGCGGTGGTGCAAGCCGAACATTATTGCTCGAAATTAGCAGGTCTATCCTTGCATTTTGCAAAGAACACTGCAATTGGGCCATTGAGAAATGGAAATCGGTTCTGTGGTGTAAAAAAATTCTATATCCTATTCCGATCAGGTATATGTATTTTGGGTAGGGTGGCTCCTAGAACGTCAATTCAACTCTGTTTCTTTGTGAAACTACAGACAGTAATAAGGCCAGGCATATGTGTAATGTATGTTTGTGTGAATAATTCCTGTTGTGTTGTCCTGACCACTTGGCTACCCAGAAGCAGCAATCACCAGGACGGCTGCTTCTGAGTACTGTACTCCTACATTCCACGGGAAGGTAGGCTAGTTCCCGTAGTAGGACACGTACTGTCTGTTAGGCACATACCATAGTATGTGCCAAATATTACCAAATATTCATACCAAATATTCATCTCTGCCTTCTCCCTGGTTCTTCAAATGCCCAGTGTGAACCAAATCTTAAAAATAGCAAATAAAGTTTAGGATCATTGGGTACATGTTATTCAGAAAACACTACTGATCTACACCTATGGATTATATTAGGGTCACTCGTAATTCATTACATAAACCTGTATTTTGTGTCTGTAAATTGCGTGTGTTCTCTGGTCAATTTACCTGTTTTGCTGGACGAAAAAACTCCAGTTACTGGGGGGAAAACCTTGCTATCTACGCATGAGACCGACTAACTCAGCTACCGAGTAAAAAAAAAAAAAAGCACATTAAAGTTCCTCGCGTCATCAACGGGATTCGAACTCGGGCCTTTTACACCCAGTGTGGGGAGGACGGTGACGATAAACACCTCTAGGATGAACATTGAACATTAGGTGAGGGCTAAACTAACATAAGTTTCACTTCAGTGGCTCACTGTTTTTCAGAAGGAATGGAGGACTGTACCCGCCGCATTCCATCGTTCTCTGATGGAAAGCCCACAGATTGGAGCATATTGTGGCTGGCAAAAGGATACCGACGTTATTTGAAGTGCGTGGTAGTGATGTCAGTGTGAAACGGACCTGTATCCGGATACATTTTTTTTTTAGGGTAGTGTACACTACAGTTACCAGTAAAAGACGCAATTGGGATGGCTCAAATAAATGATTTGGGACACCTCATCCACTAAATGGTTCAAAAATTCGAATCCGAGAATAAGATATAAGCTTGTGCAGATTGTCCTATAAGTAGTACTTGGTAAAGTTTTTGGCAAGTCAGGATTTCTGCAGTTTGTTAGCAGAAAGTAATTAAGATTATTTTTTAAATGATAACGGAGATTTTTGTAGGGTTAAAGCTTCCCAAAAGAAATTACATCAAGATTACAAGCAGAAAATTGTCATTAAGGGACTCTTTTCGGCATCTGTTTCACTTCAGGCCAATAATTAATTACTTTATAGCCGATAATTACTAATTATCGGCTATAAAGAAGTAAATTTATATAGCTAACAGATAATTTTAGAAAGTAATTTTGCTTCTGTTTAACTTAATAATTTAAAAATTAAAACGTTTTTATGAAAAAAAGGTTTTATTACTCGCATTACGTCTTGATTCACGCTATCATTTTTTTTTTATAAACTATACCCAAAAAAGAAGGTAACTATGCACTCGAAAGAAGTTTCGTTATTAATTGGAAATATCAGGAGCTTCAAGAAGCAAAACGGAAACTTAATATCAAATTCATAAAATTCCAGTGATGACAAAAAAAAAGTAAGATGAAAAATCGTCAAAATATTAATACTTCAAAAAGTGCACTACATTGAAAATATTTTAACTTTCGACCTGGATGAGATAATTGTAATAAAAAAAGTATTTTAGAATTAAAATAATGCAACTTTTCACATAATATCAACTTGCAACCATTGTTTCTGGTCTGTTTAATTGCGAAGGCTCTTTCGAGTTCAGATTTATCCTTCGTGATAGCCTGAGTGAGAGAAAATTTTGGAAACTATTTAAATTAAATGAATTTATGATTACTGTAATAACAGAAGCCGTCTATATACTTTTTGCATAGTTTTATAAACTAAATATGTGTTATATTATTGATTTCTTGTTATGGCTATTCTTGCATTATGAAGGGCATGCTCATCGTTTTTATTTTGTCAAAGAAAGAGGGAACGTCTACACCGTTTCTTTTACTTTTAGTCCATTGGTTAAAAATTAAAAAGAAAATTTTGATGAAAAAAAGGAAGTTTTATTACGTCTTGATTCACGCTAAATTAATCAATGGCATACATTGTACATGTAGGACATAGTCTAAGTTTGCTATTGAAGCATAGCATTAATCTTGGAGGTAAGTTTCGTGTGTGTAAAAGCTTTTGCTAATTTCGTTTTCATTTAGTTGTTGATTTATTGCAAATTCTTAATTTTTTAAAATTTAAATACATATATTTACCAGTCCAAACCGGCGGCACTTACAGCATTATTTCCTCCAGTCGTCTTCGTCAATACCATTTATTTTACATATTTTTAGTATGAATATTTTGTGATGAGTTTTTTTTGTGTGTGTGTGTGTTAGATGATATTCGTGGGTGTGCTCTGCTTTCTCTTTATTTTTTAAAAATGAATTATTTATAATGAAAAGTTGTGTATTTAATTCTATTAGTGATGTAAATTTTTAATTAAATATAACATTTAATTAATTTGCATCTTTTAATGGAATTATCATGCAAC
Source organism: Mastigoproctus giganteus (assembly GCF_048544385.1). NCBI lineage: Eukaryota > Metazoa > Arthropoda > Arachnida > Uropygi > Thelyphonidae > Mastigoproctus > Mastigoproctus giganteus. Next base: position 92,219,285 of record NC_143585.1, read on the forward strand.
TTGCAAATCGAAGGATAATTGAGGAAAGGAAATAACAAACTTTAAATACATTGAATAGTATTCAGTTCCATCTGATGTTTTGTAATTATCTTTGCCATTTACAACAGTCATTATGTAGGCTGATTGCACAGTAATCCTCTTGTGTAGTCCTTGCGAGTGAAATGCAAACACAGATATATTTAATGACACTTCCCAGAAAATTTCTGGTCAGTTGCTGTGATAGTTGGTTTCAGGTTACTGTGGGTGTGAGCCTTTTTTGTCTGAATGCTCTGGTTTTATTTTCACAAACGAAAAAAAAAAAAACAACAATTATACATATCAATATTTTACACATCTAGGATAGGTTGGTGCTGTTTTGCGTCTTGAGCATTACAACCGGATGTCAACTAACACTAGCCTCTGTAGCTTTTGATTAGCATCATGTGGAGAATCCGGTTTTAAAATTCAGCCTGTGATCATCTTTGATAAACTCAAGAAAGTTTAGTAATTATCGGCTATAAAGAAGTAAATTATTTAGCTATCCTATCTTATGTAATAATGTGATTACACATTCCGATCCAAAAGTAAAATCATGGGTATATACGAAGAATGGAACATTATCGATTCATCACAACTGATGCTAATTAAAGCGAGTGGTGAGATGTATGAGAGACGCGCGTGAACACTTTTGAAAAACTGTCTTGCACAGTGACCTGTGGTTACACTTACTTACAAGTGCTGAATGGTGTGTTTACAGATGTAAAGATCATTTGACGTAGGAGGAAGTGGGGCGCGAACTAAAAATGAAATAGAGAGAGAGAGAGAGAGAGAGTGTGTGTGTGTGTGTGTCGATAGTTGGCACTCAAGTGGAAAAAAAAAAAAAAAACTTTGTGTTTAGCACGTTTCTTCCTGCAGGAATTTGTTATCCTTAAGTGAAATTTAGCAGTCGTGGAGACATTGCACCTGGATGTCATTACACTACACAGCGATTTTATTATGACCAGGAGCTAATATCGCGTTGGCCCGAACCGCTGTTCCGAAATGTAATTGAGCCGACAAGGTGTTGAAAAGTTCCACGAGAAATATTGGACCATTTATGTAACAAAACTATCCTCACTTCCAAGAGTGACGGTGGCAGAAGATTGTGTCCCATTGAGCATCTGAGAGTTCATGTACAGATGCTCAATGGAATTCAAATACGAGAATTGAGCTGGCCAGAGAAGATGGTGAAGTCTCCCTCATATTCCTCAAACCACTCCTTTCACACAATCAGCGCGGTGGATAGTTGTATTTTTGTTCTAAAAGTGCTCTTGTCCATATGAGTAACTATCAGATTATCTGATCCACAACGATGTTCAGATATGTTCTGGCATTAATGGTATGACACTCTTGGTTTCCAAATCCCACTGGAGAGTACCATTAATGCCAGAGCATATCTGGCATTAATGGTACCTTCTCCATATGTGCACTCTCTCATTGGTGCAGAAAAGCATTAATCGGACCACATTACCTGCTTACAGCCAGCCTTCTGAATATGAATTTGGCCTTTGTGTTTCTGGTACCAACGCAGCCGTATCTTCTGGTTGGTGGTCGCAAATCAGTGGCTTCCGTGAAGGTCTTCTTACTCCTGTAGCGCATTCTTTGTAGGGTTGTTCGCATAGTGCGGTTACTGATATCTTATGACGTTAGTGAAAATCTGTAAGTGAAAATCTGCACCTGACAGACAACTAGCAAGTATTGAGCTCAGCTGGAGACCTAACTAACCAAAATTAACCTCGATGAGACCCGATTCTGGGAATGACATATGCACTGAATGGACAGCCAGACCTGGCGCTTGAACCTGCCTGGACATTTCTACCCATGATATAACAAATAGCAGAAATGCTACTGCAGAGCTATACTGGCGATCTGAGCCAGCTCCCTTGTCTGGCTCACTGTCTCTTCCCTCCCCGGCGGAAAGGGGGATGACGGTTCCCCTGTCTCCCCCTTCTCGCCACCCCTCTCCTTCTCTCTGGTGGGGAATGGGTATGCCCCACTGACATCTGATTGGAGTCGCCTTCACTATCGACCCCATACTTCTGTTCCCCCCCCAAGCCTTCAGTCGCCCCACCTTCTTTATCTGCAAGCTAGCGTACGCCCACATGTCAAAATCTAACTTTATCCAAATCACTCTCGCCCACTCTTTCGGGTGGGCGAGAGTGATTTGGATCACTCTTTCTTTTGGATCTCCCTTTGCAATCGAACGAAAAATTATTTATTTATTTTTTATTATTATTATTATTATTATTTTTTTTTTTTAGGTCCTCGCCACTGAAATCTCAGGAAACTAGGTGGCAAGACCTGCCAGGGTAAACTAATTACTGGGTACCTGGTCTGCCTCCACGGGGCGAAGTGTGGGCAACGTCGGGCCTCAGCAGAGGTCTGGCGGCTAAATGGCCAGAAGAACAGCAGTACATGACATTACATACCCCAAGATCTACACACTTAAATCTCTGCCTTTTACAGTGTATTGTATCACCTGACAACTTAAACTACGCGGAGATGGGGGGAACCCCTGGTGCCGCTTGACTGTAAACACACTTTACACTTATCTTATGACGTTTGCGGGAGCCCTCCCTCTGGGCCAAAAGTAATCAAGACAGCCATGCTATACCACCTTGCAAAGGGAGTCCCCATCACCTTTGCTGGATACACTATAGATCCCACAAACAATCGGAAGACAGAAAAAGCCACCCTAATCCAACACCTGCAAGCGGGCAGACGCCTCCGTAGCTAGGTGGGCAGGAGCAGCAGTGTGTAGCAAATGCTCCTTGATTAGACTGGGGTTCGAGCCCGTGACCACCAAATACGGAGGATGCGGAAAGGTCAGGGAATGACCACAGCTTATCCCCGGAGCAATATGGCCTTAGTTGCTAATGCTCCTAAAAACCAAATAACATAACATAACGTAGCAAGTGGGCATAGCAGAACAAATGGGCGCATTCGACGAAAGGAGAAGTGACAATGAAATTCCTACCAGATATTGACAGGGTGTACCCCTGGCCCCCTCCCTGGTTTCATCCAGAACTGAATATGACCTTTATAATCACAGGACATGGCCCATACAACGCCAAATTGGCAGCTTTTCACTTGGTTGATAGCCCACTATGTATTTGCGGGCAGAGAGTACAGAGTATTTTTTTGGGTCTAACGGCACCAGGGATTTACCCCATCTCCGCGTATGTTCTTTGTATCGAGGACAGTACGCGGTCAAGGCCAGAGGTTTAAAAGTGTGTGGATCATGTATTGTGTAATGTTGTGCCCCTTGTTCCTCTGGCTTGTTAGCCGCCAGGCCCCAGATGGGACCTGTTGTTTACGTACTCCGTCACGTGGAGGCCAGCCAGGTGTTCCCTTATAGTTTGCTCTGGCAGGTCCTACCACCTATTTTCCTGAGATTTCAGTGGCTAGGACCTAAAAAAGGAAAAAAAAAAAAAATAAAAATAATAATAAAATAAAATAAATTAAAAAAAAAAAAGAAAAGAAAATAATAATAAAAAAAAAAAAAAACATTAAAATAATAATTCTTCTTTTCTTTTGGGCACAGATGGTACATTATACGCAACTTAGAGGGGCTATACGGGATAAGCGCTGGAGGTAATAATATTTCCTAATGGGTCGGGCATGAATTTTGGTGTTTTAAATTTGTACGTGTGGGGCAGGCACTGTTGTAAAGAGAAAGGTGGGAGGGAAGGTGGAAGACTTGGGGGTTGGAAATTGGAAGTAAGGGGTCTATAGGGAAGATGACCCCTGTTGAAATAGTGGGGCATGCCCATGCCCCACCAGAGGAGAAAGAGGGGTGGCAGGAGGGGGAGGATACAGCAGGCCGTACCCTCCCCCCCTTGCTAGGGAAAGAGGAGTAAAAAGCAGGCTAGACAGAGCCAGGGCACTATATGGCTGTATGGCATTATAAGATGTAATCTTCAAGGTCCGAGTCCAAGTTGCAATCTTCGTCTTTGCATTGGTTCAGTGGTGGTCCAAGTCCAGAAGTCAGGTCCAGTTCGTCACGCTCATGTGTTGTATCTGCCTCAGGTGGTCACTAGTTCAGAGTTTCGCAGTCTTTCATAGGTTAGTGATATGTGGCAGGGATCTTTGTCTTTCAAAGAGTTCGCGGGCAAAGACGGTGAAAGCCCGGTAATTATCTTCTTCTTGCAATATTAATTCTTCTCGGTTTTTTAGCAAGGAGTTGATGCGTGTATATAGCTGACATCTGAGGTCCTCGTAGTTGTCACAGTCATGGATAAGATGTTCCCATGTTTCCTCCTGACCGCAGTTACAGCTCGGAATGTCAGAGATTCCCAGCTCGTGGAGTTTTCCTCTGAAGGAGCCATGTCCCGTAAGAAGGAAGGTGGTGTGCAAGCCAGGGGAAAACCAGGACGGGGAAATAGGATATACCCTGCTGATATCGGGTATAAATTTTTTGGTGACTTGCCCTTTTGTGGTAAGATTCCATCTATTTTGCCAGATAGATTGCAGGTGTTCCGTTAACCTCTTATCTTCTGAGGATTTGCTTTTTTGTGGATCTGTTGTGTAACCTAGATAAGTTGTGGTTCTTCCTTTCGAATGTTGGTGTAGCAGCCAACAGCGCACAATCTCCATCGTGCGCTGTGGGCTGCCAGGACCTGGAGCGCATGGGTGCTCACCGTGCAGCAGGCTCTAGTTGTTGTCAAAAGTATGGATCGGTGGATCGACTCCAGCTTTTTCTTGTTGACTGCTGTGTTTGCTTTCTGATACCAGGCCAATATGTATTTGCGGGCAGGCGAAGACATGGGACCATCTGATACACCGATGTGAACACTGAGTACCTGCGATGCCTCCTAATAACAAGGACACGATACACGCCGCTGAATTAAGAGTCGTACTTACTCGAAATGGAGGACGACTACAGAGCGCTCTCGCGCTTCGCCCAGGACTTATTCTCCCGGAGAAGAACGTTGATTGCTGTTCAAAAAAAAAAAAAAAAAAAAAAAAATTTAATTTTTTCTGTTTATACTCCGGAACAACAACCAAGTGAGTAGAGTTTACAATAAATCGTCAATACAAATATTTATCGTATTTAGTAGTCACGGGTTTAAACCCCAGTCCATGCAAGGAACGCGTGCTATGCACTCTCGGTCCTGACAACTGGCTACGTCAGGCCACACGGTAGCAACTAAACACAACTCGAACTAGATGAAGAAGAGACAACACACAGAGGAAATTCTAAATTTGGGACATTCCACTCCCTGGTTGGACACACGTATAACCCACAAGTCACTCAAATCGGACTTCGATTAGACCAAAAACTACCAACATCAAGACAACCTCACCGGATGGGACTTCCCCATGAATGACTCACAGCGGAGCTCCGAAAACTGATATGGACTCTAACACTTACTGTGAAAACTCTCAGCTATGCTGGCGATCTGTACCTCATTCTCTGGTGAGGTGCCCCTCTCTTTCCCCTTCCTGGCCGGGGGGAGGAGACGGTGTGCTCCCCCCTCCCCCACTCTTCGCCTGGTGAGACATCGGCCTGCCTCACTGATACTCTGGGGCCGTCTTCCCTGTTGTCCTCATACTTCTGTTTCTCACCCCCTAGTATTCAGTTTCCCTTCCCTCTCTAGCTATCTCACTACTAGCGTTTGACACCTTTGCCAAAACTACACAAGCCCCACACTCAATTTTTTTACTCTACTCTGCATAACTTTTATCTCTTTCGGTCTAATCTAATTTCTAATTTCACTGAAATCTCAGGAAATTAGGTGGCAGGACCTGCCAGAGTAAATATCTAAAATACTGGTGTACCTGGTCTGCCTCCATGGGGTTTAGTGTGGGCAACGGTGGGTCCCGTTAGGAGCCCAACTGCTAAAAGGCCAGATGAATAACAGTACAAAATATTGCACACCACAATATCCAAACGTTTTTAAACCTCTGTCCTCTACAGTGTTCTGTATCACACCACAATGTATACTACACGAAGGTGGGGGAACCCCTGGTGCCTTAGACCCTAAACACACTAAACACTATCTTATGTTGTTCTCGCATTAAATTCGGAGGTTAACCATTCTGTTTATTGGCGACGATTCTCTTGATAATACGTTACAGATATCGAGCACCTCGCTTTGTCATCTAATACTTTCGGCAGCAGTTGTATGTTAATGGACGTTGTTTACCAGGAGTATTTTTCCATTCGTTAAAGTCTTTAATGAGTGACGTTTCTCCTTGAACACTGGCCAATTGGAGTCGGATCGTTTTCTGTAGCAGATGCTAAATGAGCACCGACAATCATATCTCTTTGAAAGTCTGTGAGCTCCTGTCCTTTCCTCATTGTCGGTGAACGTATTCGGGCATTAACCATGTCACACAGTTTACAGCGCTTTCTTGCATTTACATATTTTTTCATAGATTGTTCTATATAATCCAACCGCCATGATTCTACTAAAGTGGCAAATCAGTGTATTTTTATTGCCTTAGAACTGAAATCTTTGATCGTCATTTCCTTCGACACAAACGTTGGTCGGAGGGAAACGGCTGTACATGGCCGAAATTCTGGATAATTGTCTTCTATCTGTTTGAGTTCTGCGGATATAAAACAGCATTTGCTGTTTTATATCCGCAGAACTCATAAATTAGAACTCGTATATTGTGATATAAAACAGCAAAGGCTGTTTTATATCACAATATACCAGTCTATAGCTTGAAGGGAATTGTGCACAATCCTCCACTCCATTCTTGCTTGATTTCTGCTAATTGAATTTTGCTACTGTTTTCTACAATAGGTGGTACAAAAGTCGATACCCGATTTTCCTTTTCGCTTCCATGTATATACTTATCTTTAGACATTCCCTGAACTGTCTGTTTAGCAAGGTCTGGCCGGAAAGAGTTTTAGGATCGTCACTTCCGCTTTTTCTTTATCCTTCCAGTGTGTAATAGAAACGCAGAAAAGTCTCTGTAAAGTGTGCAGCACATAAGTATTTTGGCAACTAGTCAGTAGACTAATATATTTCAATTTTAAGAGACTAACCATTGTAATCATTTCATCTGTACGTTGATAGAAAAGGCGAAATGTTCGTAATATCTGTGTAAACATTAGTATAAGTAAGATATGCAGATCACACGGAATTCATCTAATTACGAGTTACTGTTTACTATTGTTTGTTTTCACTAAGTGAAAAAAAAAGAACAAACCAAAACATACGTGTGTTAGTTTTATTCATCATTCTACAATGATGAAAAAAAAAAAAAAAAAAAAAACGCTATCGTTATCCTGAAACGTAAGCATTGTAAGTAACTCCGCTTAGCGTGTCTAAAGAATTCAGACATTTACTACTTTGACATCAGTCCAGATAGTTTTGTTTGTTCTTAATTAAACATTGCAATCACAGATAATTTTTATACAACGTAATAATAACTAGTACAATAAAAGATAAATGAAGAATAAAATAGAATACAGGTTGAATAAAACGATAAATATTAAATAATCTTATGTGTAATAATAATTATAATATATAATTATTAATGTTATATGAAACGATTATAACCAGATGACTGGTTGTATTTTAAACTTCCTGTGAACTTTACATCTTTTAGTTTTGACAATAAAACTTTGTATGTTGGAGGTAAAAATACAAAGTTCTCTTCTTAAAAAGTTCTAAAATCTATATTCCTAATATTGCTTACACTTAAAATCGATGCTAATAAATTTAAAATTTGTTTGCAATACCTAGATTTTAACCTAATTGTAATAGTAAGTTGTTTATACTCGGCGCGACCAGAGGATTTAACAGCTAATCATTTCGACTAGATTACAGTCATTAACTGTATTTGGCTATCACCTGAGTTCGAACGACGGTCAAGTCTAACGCACTACACTTGACTACATTAGATATAATAATTATATATTTTTATTGCATTATGCGAGGTTTATATCGCTTATTTTTAGGTTTAAGTTGTCGTGTGTTACACACGAAAACTTAAACCTGTTTGGGCTGATTTTTTTTTTTTTTTTATTTGATGTTAAAATTGGACTAAGTATTATCGTTTAGATTTTACGATTTCTAAATTTTAATTTTGCCTAACAATAGTTATAGTTGTAAAAGCATGACAGGGTTACTGCCAACACATTACTGCCCTCGTTACAGCTAAACGTGCGTATTGAAGAACGAGCATCCAATACAACTTCTTTCTTTATTGAAACAAAAGCTATTTATGTTCATTTCAGAAGTACACCGATGACTTCTTTAGGTTAAACCGAAGACGGGAAAGAACTTTTCCATTGAGGAGGAAAAGTTGATTGGGAAAAACTTAAATTTATAAATCGTGAAATCTAAATGGCAATAGACCAGTTTTAACATTAAATTAAAAAAATTTCAGCCCAAATATGACAGGGAAGTCCAGACGATGAATAGCCTAAATCTAAAACTAAGCGGATAGACCCCCTACCCGGTGCCTTTTAATTGGATCCTGTATTGTAATTAATTTAAGTTATTAATAGGCAGCATTAGACTTTTCACTATACAGTATTTGCTTAGCTGCCCAGGAAACATGTTGAATATAGCAGGAATACTCGGTGGCAGTTCGGTGCTTTCTCCCCCTTAACATTTTCTCCACCCCAGCGAATTTTAAGTTATTTAAAACAATCTGTATACCAGAGAAAAGAAAATACATCTTCAAAGGTTCATGAACTCTATTTTGTGGGAAGAATTTTTCAGATTCACTGGAAAACTGGGGGTACGAGCTAGAAATTAACCTTCATTTTCAGCTGTAATTGTATAACAATGCAAGAAATGCGTACTGTACTTTGTAAATGATATACACAGAATTTTCAGAGATGCTCTAATCTATACATTCACATTGAAATACCTGCTTAGTCGTGTGTCTGTTCTGACTGGTATGGTAATGTTTAGGCCTGTCATGGCATGGACTCCACGAGAAGACGATGACGTTGCCTCTGAAAAATATTCCATTACTGTTAATGGTGACATATCCATACTTTACCAGCCCTCTCCATCTCATACTATAAATGCTAGATTTGGTCGTAACCAAGAAGTCAGACCAGTGGTTCCTAATCTTTTGTCACTAAGTCACACTTGAAATTAAAAAACACATATTCACGACGTACCTAAATTGTGATTGCCATTGAACTCAGTGTAGTTTTTCATAATCTCGTGGGCACCTCCGTAGCCAGGTGGGAAGGAGCAGCAGTGCGTAGCACACGCTTCTTGATTAGACCGGGGTTCGAGCCCGTCACCACCAAATACGGAGGATGCAGAAAGGTCAGGGAATGACCACCGCATATTCCCGGAGCAATATGGCCTTAGTCGCTAATGCTCCTAAAAACCAAATATCGTTGCGCACCGGTTGGGAACCACTGAATTAGATAATAATGGAAAGAGCACAGAACCTTTCAAAAACTCCTGGAACCATGTCTTCACATTTTTGACCTAGTAACAAGAAGCACTAGCCTTCTAAAAAACGTGATCATTATCGTCACTGGGGAGCAAGGGTTTGTTCGGTGTCTGCCAGCCTTGTTGCACATGGATCAGAGATTTCCAACATACAAATCACTTGAACAATTATACCATTGCTGCCGGCGTCTATTGTTTCCATCATGCACGAAGAGTACATTGACTCTGTCGTTTCCACTATGTAAATATTCTTGACATCTGCCTGGTACAAATTTCAGTACGATCGTTTGTCTTCGTGATGTTACAGCACAACGTAATTCACTATTTCCTCTGATGCTTAGACATGCAGGGGTATCTTTGTGGACACTACTTGTACTTCACCTGGTGGAGGCCATCCATCATGCTGCTAGAATGTGGGAATTGTCACTGCCGAGTTGTTTTATTGCTTAATGAATTCCCTTGCTGTCACTGTCCAGCTGGTGAGAACATATTCTGCTCATCATTCATTTATAAATTGTTTTCCTACCATCACTTATATAAGATTACATGTTTTGCTATTAGTTTCCAGTTCTTTTAAACCCCTCCAGCAGATGTGCGGAAACACCATCCACGGCTTTGGCAGTATCTCTTCCTTGGTATTCAAAATCTTAGTGGCATCTTTCACTCTCTCTATTTACAGTCTTGTCTCTTTCAAAGTCTGTTTTCATGGTGTTTACACATGATTGCTACACTTCACATTGTACAATATTTCCAGATATATCTGCTACTGAATGCTGCATTTATTGGAGACATCGATCTTTTATATCATCGACACAGTTTACCATGGTAGCAGTGTTTGAGGATAGCAGACTGAAGAAGACAAGTGGCAGCAGGATGGGACGAGACAAAAACCTGCAGTCCCCTTCGAAATAAATGTAGATGGACATCAGATAGCAGAACAAATGTCACTCCAAATTAATTTTATTTATTTATTTTTAAACCCTATAGCGGTTGAACAACACTAATATTCACTTGAAGTTTGTTAAGTCACGATTAATGACTCCCTAATCTAGTTATTTAAAAACTAGGGTATTTTGGTACTCATATGGCAAAATCGCACCTAGCCAATCACGGGTGGAGGTAGTATAGAGTCTACCCTGTGAATTACTCCTGGTTTTTCAGCCTGCACGATATACAAATCATCTCGATAAACACACACGCACACAGCACAATATGGCCTTAGGCGCTAATACTGTACACTACTGTATATAAATAACAATAATAATAACCAAAACCAATCGATAGATGAAACACATTGTAACATAAAATCACACTCAAGTCCGTAGGCGAGAAATTCAATGCCATAGTACTCACACAGTGCGTTCCAGTTTACGCTACTGAGAAATACAGTACAGTGTTCCTGTAATGTTCTTTTATGCTCGGCCTTCTAAACTCCTCTTACCCTACTTGGCTATCCCGGATTATAAACGGAAATGTATTTTTATAAATTTTTGTTATAAACTGAGAGAACAGCTCGCCATTCCATGATGACGTTTAAGTGACACCTTTCTCCTGTCATCCATAATTATTCCCCTTTCAAAGTATAGTTGGTGTTGGAGTTTTTGGGTTCTGAAATGGGAAAAGCAGATTGATTTACCTGCTGTTATACATTGCTTCTAATAAATATGAATAATTCCATTTATTCGTTTATTTATTATGAAAGTGTCACCCAAACCCTGATGAGTGTGAGGGTATGTTTCCTTGTGTGAGAAATCGTGTGAGCGTTGCTTTTTATTTTTCTTGTTTTTATGATTTCATTTTATTTTGATTATTAGGCTAGCTTTGCATTCAGATACAGAATCGCACCTTGCTAAGTATAACCCTAATTGTAGCATTAATTTGCCTTATTTGTTTCATGGTAACTGGTGTTTCTTTATTTTACAACAAAATAAATAAATGATATTTATTGCATATTTTATACATAATATTTCTTTATGCAAAAAACTGACTTGCACATCTGAAATTTTGTTCCATATTTTGTCTCTAGGATATCTAATTTAACGAGCGATAATTTTCAGAGTTCTTTGGCGACCGCGGTTGAAACCTTAGACCGGACCGATAAAGTTTTACCGCGATCTGAGTGTCTCTGATCTGTATGATTTTTTTGGTAAACTATGTTGCCATTTTACAGTAAATTAAAAAATGTCAATATATTCAGTTCATTTGAATTGCAGTTTATTTGTTTTGTGTATAATACGATATGAATAAGATTAATAAGTATCGTTAAAAAAAAAAAAAAAATAGCGTTATCCACTTGTACATCAGACTGATATAATGCGTGCTTTTAGGCTCGTTCGCTTGTATATATATACGTACAGTACAGTGTATGCATATACTATATATATTATTGTCTTCGCCATGTCCGTTCATCTCTCTGTCGCCGGAATGTAACAGAAGGACCCAGTGGACGGATTTTCATGAAGTTCTGTATGGGGGGGCATTTTAAAAATATTTGGCGGTTCATCCCAGATGTCGTTAAAATTGGACAAATAGAAATCTGGTAATATTTCTTTTCTTTCTTTTTTCTTCTTATCATACAAATTCCCTCATCATACCAAGCCAGGTTCCTATACCTGGAATACTGGATTTTGAAATGGCTAAATAAGATTGCCGGTCTAACACTCTCAAAATCTGTTCTAGTCACCAATCTTAATATGCTTCCTCGGAGGTATCACATCATCTCTAGGAACCTTCTTACCCTCTCTCAGCTTCTATCTGGAAAACTGAGCTCACCTGATATCAGGGATATCCTCGCCAGACCGTCAGATAGAAAACGATGCCAGACCAACGCATCCCCATACAGATCGAAGCTGCGTAGCATGTCCTCTCTGGACAATGTTTCCACATAACTCCTTACAAATATTGAATAGGTTATCCATAGACATTGAGAAGCTCTGCAAGGACAAAACCTACAGATCTTCCACTCTTGCAGACATGTATGCCCCTCGTAATGCTCTGGGTGGACTCTCGGAGATGCTGCTCTATCCACACTTTGCTGTATCTGTATGTACTTTTATATGTTGTATCTTTATGTTTATGTATCTTCACCAGAGGCTGTTTAAGGCCGTGTATTTTATCTGGGCTCTGTACACAATGCATTTGTCTATCATTATTTATTTAATTTCTGTATGTAACCTGTGTCCCCTGTGTCCTTTAGCTGCATACCTGTAAAGGGACAATTTCTTCGGAAATAAATTGATATTAATAATAATAAGTAGGGGGCCCTGCTCGCTTTGCTCGCCAACCCCCGCGCATGCTTTTTACTTAATATGTAGAGGTATGATGGAGTAAGTCAAATCTTTTCTACGTAAAAGAATCTGCCGAAATGCACTGATCGATATCTATTCTAATATATAAAAGAAAATAGAAAGTGTAAGAAAAAAACTATAAAAAGTAAAATTGTGTGAATGTTCAGCCAATGAAAGTTATTATTATTAATTGCATGTTCTGTCTTAGCCTCTTCACTGGACAGACTGATGGCTATGCAGGCCCTCAGAGGCCTCATGGTTATCCAAGCTGACACCATGCTGTAGCTTTTCCTAGCTGGAATGGTGTGGGATGCTGACACTGGCCATTAGGGTAACCCCCAGGCTAGTGTGGGATAGAGCTGCGAAAAGCACACTCCATCATAGGAATCTCTTTTCCTATGTTCTTTTATTCCTACCACCTGGGGTGGTTGAGTGTCCTTTCCTCAACCACTTCCCCCACCCTGGGTGGCCCCTACTCCCTTTTGCGTGATGGCTCACCCCACCACCCACTTTCAACTCTCACCCTCTGGCCCAGGATGGGCCCCCTGTACTAGGGCCCCCTTACTGTCTCCCCTTTCAAATCAGGCGAGGGCCTCAACTACTGCCCCCTCTGTTCTCTGCCTCTTTATCCCACCCTCTTCCTATCTCCCCATTATCTCCTTTCCAATATATATTTTTTTATTTTTTTGGGCTCTCCTTGGATGCCTAGGCTACACCAGGGTTCACCCCGTCAGAGCTTTCTTTTCTCCTAATGTGTTCTGGCTTGCCTCCCCGGGACGGTGATGGAAACTGGGGGTGTTAGTGGCTCTCCACAGGCCCCCAGGCTAAGTGGCCAGAGGAACAATACAACCCACACTAATACTTCACAAAACACACACCCTGGCCTTATTCAGAGTATTGTATTCTACACAGAGTAAAAACGCGGAGTTGGAGGAGATCCCCGGTGCCACCAGACAAAAAACACTGTCACTATGATCGATATATAATCAGGAAATAATCTGTGTAATTATTTACCTGTGTTTACATAGGTCACTTAGGAAAAGGCCTTTTGCTTCGGGTTCCATAATGCATGAGGAATATTGTTGCATCCCAAAGAGCAGGACTAAAATATTTAACTGAAATATTTACGAACTATACAAATATTAAAAATATTTACAAAATACTAAACTACTGTATTTACAATTATATAATATTCATTAATATATAAAAACGTTACAGTGGAACATCAAATGTTAGACAGTGAAGCACGAGGTTGGTGAACGTTATGGAAGCAGTTATCAATAATTAATTGCATTTGTAGTGACGTAATTGTCCCGCTCTCTTCTCCTATTGGCTCGAATAAATATCACTAGGAGGAAAATTTTTTTTAATGTATAGAGAGAGAGATAATTAATTGTATCAAAAAGAAATTCGTGCGGTATTGTTAGCTTTACATAGACTTGTGACCATGCCATCGCTTGCGAAGAGATTCATATATATACTGTATAGACAGAAAAATAAACTAAAAAAAACGAGTTTACCGGTGGATTACTAAATACAGTATTATAATAAAGCTGAACGGCTAAGTTTAGAGACCGTTAAGACACTGTAAAGTTTTATTAAGTGTTCTATAAAATTATAATGTCAGTAATATTGATTTGGGGATAACTATATTTGCTTTTTACTTCTGGTAATCACTCGCGAAATCTAACGCACTGTGTACAGTAACCAACTTGTTATTACTTATTTTGACCAGTAAATTTAGTAAAAAGGTCCACCGAATAAACAACCACGTCGACTTCACCCTTGTATGTATTCACACGTGATGATGACCTCTGCTGGAGTGGGTAAGTACTGTAGTGGGTTCGTGACATGCGTCACAAGATACAGTTGATACTATTTTTAACCCCTCCCTCTCTGGTGTTTGAAGAGCATGACTGCGCAATATTATCTAACGTTACATGCTAAGACGATTTTTTTTTTCATAGTGATGTCAAAGATTTCATTGCTTAATTTTATAAAGGACTTCATTCTCGCTCCTCTTGAATTTTAATTCATGCTGTTTTTGAGATTACAAGTGCCCTTCGTCTAACGAAAAGGATACATCCCTGGGTGCGCGATTCGAGATACATTCTTATACAAAAACAATTCATCACTCAAGGAACCAAACCACAACAGAATAATATACATGTATATACAGTAAAACAACTTTTGAACAAACGGTTCAAGAAATAAAGTAAAAGGTTATGTAAATGAAGAATGATATTATGTAAATTAAATTTAACAGAACTGATGAATGTTATCGATTAAATGTTACATCAGACTGTGATATTAGAGAAAAAGAAAATATAGAAACAAAAAAGAAAAAAAAAATGAAAGCTAAGAATTCCAATATCAAATATTAGTGCTCAGCATAAGAACTAGGATGGTTAATAATACTGAGAGGAAAGAGAAACCCTTAAAAAAACTAATTAATGAAATTACTAAAATTATTTGTAATTATCAGAAAAGGATAAATTGAATGATACGTTATGAAAGGGCTAACACCATTCAATGCATCTAAATAATAATCTGCAAAAGCTTCTGTTTCTAATTGATACTTGCCAGCTTGCAGGACCTAACGATAGATCAATGGGCCTTGGTAAGAAAAATGTAACAATTTATCAAACTTTATCGAAATTTAGCAGTTTACTGGCAGTACATCAGCGAGCCCAGCAGATAGCAGGCTGAACGTGTGTGTGTGTGTAATTTAGGGTAAGTAATAGGATAGCAAGAATACCCTATGTCGAATATTATTATAATTAATGGGGCATAAAATTAGAATATGAAAGCATAAAAACAAAAGCAAAGCATATGCCAGTGGTACTCGGACGTACCAGGAGCATAACTGCCCGAACTATGAGGTGGGGTCCTGCAGCAATCATAGAATATGCAGTGAATCAAAACAAAGTTATGGTATTGAGAAAAAGTTCTCAAGTTAAAAGAGAATATCGAAAATGAAATTTAATATTGGAAAACATAAATAACAGTTTATAAATTATTATTGTGTGCGCGTGCGTGTAAAACGTATTTAATGTAAGTACAGAGGATGGTCTAATTAATCGAATAGGCAAGTTTTTTTGTTTTTTTAATTTAATGATTATAATAATTAACCGACTGGGTATATAGTAGTAAGTGTATGGCATCTGTGTTAAAAACTAACATACTGTACTATGCATTAGCTGGTTGTATTTATTGTTATCCCGAATCCGAAACCTATTTTATTTGCTGTGCTTATAATTCTGTAGCAAAATATAAGGTTACGCTGTGTATTTACAAAATATACAACGCCGAAATTAATTTATTTACAATATGCAATATATCTGTATGTAGTATTTTATTTATATTAATAGTTGCCACATAGTACAGTAAAACCTCATTTTAATGGACTATTTAAGGGTAAGGCGTGGCCAATAAATCCGACTCTCTCTCTCTTAAACTCGAAAGAAATAGAGGTAGTTTCCGAAATTGCTAAAATGTTATGAGAAAGTACTGTATTATGAAATAAACGATATTAAATGTTGTGATGCTGTGTTTTCCTAAACTTGTTGTGTGGATGGCAGAGCATTAACATTTTGTCGCGTCGTAAAATGGCAGTGGAAACTGACTGAAGCTTATTCAGTCTGAAGAGCTCTCGAGTACCATCTCTGGAGATTCAGATGACAACCTAATGATGTCTGACACGCTTGGCAGGCTTGATGGAAGATGATGACGAGAAAAATCCTAACTCCAAGCACTCTCTACGATGTGAATCTTATGATGGACATGTGAATTTAGTTTTGTCTCCTACAGTTTCTTCACTACAAAAGGAAACTGTAAACAAGTTTTAGATGAGCATTTCAACAAGTTATTGCAGTGGACATATAAAAGAAAATAAAAATGCTTCATACAGTATTTCGGTTTTTATATATGATACAGTATTGATAGAAGAAGGCAAGGGCAGCCTCTTAGTTCTGAGTTAGGCTTTGCTTTATTGGTAATTAAAATGTTTTAACTGGTAGTAAATACCATTGATCTGAGGCAGTTACGTCACTAGGTCCAGTACGGGCAAAAAGCCCAGTTCAGCGTACGCCATTCTATTATTTCTGAAGTCCATTGAATTGAGGATTTATTATATTATTATTATATATTATTTTAATTAGCCGCGTATTCATTAAAGGTAGTTCAATATTCTTTACATTTTATAAACTAGTTTTCCTTTAACAATAGGAAAATTCATTTTGATGATGCTAGATTCAACATAAAGGAATAAAGCAGTGGCCTTTTTCTTTCTGGCCGATTATCACATCAAGATATCGATTCCGGATTTAGGTAGTCTGAGGCCCTGGCTCACGTAAATACACGAAATATTATATTGTTCTAAAACAAACGGCATAATTAAAAATGGGTACTTGACGCAACACAATATTTTGCAGCGATATTACGAATAGATTTAGACAATAGCCGAAAAGCCACAATGATGGACTTAACACAAATTGAGTTATCTAGTATAATGTGCACCATAGAAATATCATTATAATTATTCAGAACGAATACAAGTGCGCAATTTTTAAGCTGAACTAATTAGTAAATTTTAATGTAATAAATTCATCTATTAAATTATGCGTTTATTAAATTAATGTAAGTACCAGGTACAGTTTTATGTACATGGTACTTAACATGTTACAACATTAATTTAATGAACGCGTACCGCCTGGCCAATCAGTTTTTCCACCCCTTAATATTGACGATATGGCTAACTGATTCATGCTTTTATCAAGATAGTAAATGCACTATCACTAGGGTTGTTAAACTGTCCTGCAAATTTTGCTTAAGTTGGAGCAGCAGCAAAGATGCTTTTTTCCCGCAGCAGTTTTAAAGTGCAACATTTGAAATTGCAAAGAAGCCATAGTTTGCTTTTTGAAGAAAACTCTTTAAATATTTAATGATATTTAAGAATAAGTTTGCTATTCAGAACTTCAATTTCAGTTGCGTGCAGGAACACCACTCCTTTGGGATACTGTTCCTCTTTTGCTTTTATGTTTAACCAAAAGTCGAATCGCAAGGCAAAAATAAGTGTCCTCGTTCACGAGAGCGGTGAACCGATTTTGAGAATCTGTCTCGGTTGCCAAAAGAAACAGAAAACCTAGAAGTGCGTTGTTTTTATTCGGTGCTGTAGAGTTTTTGGTGAAATCATACAGTCGTAGCCTGACGTAGCCGAGTGGTCAAGAGTGCGAGTGAATATATACATACACGGGTCTATCTGTGTTTTTTTTTTTTTTTTTTTTTTTAATTTTTTTTTCAGTTGCTTCATTGTATATGTACATTATCATTTCGTTAGTTTTACAATATATGAAGTTTCTGCGCATATTCAAAACAGTAACATCGATTCTGTGCTCATTTTTTTTTTTTTTACTTCAGTTTCACTAAATAAAAAAATTGTCAGCGTGATGGATATCAAAGTTTGCCTTATTCTGGGTCGATCACCACTTTGATAGAGGCAAACAGATATTAATTTATTCCCCATCCTTCGAAAGTTGTTTGAGTTTTTATTAAAGCCTAAGGTATAAAAGTGATATGTCGTGTCCAGGTTTAATTTGAGTCAGAGCTAGTCCGAGGAAACTGCTTCTGTTGCAAGGCTGAAAGAGGCGCAATGGCATAGTTAAGGTATTGAAATTTATATGATATAGTAAGTTGAGAAGGAGTGGGTTTACTTCTGGATATCCTTGGAATAACTTGTCTAAGCTGTACTTCGAGGCTTATTATAAAGTCTCAAGTACGAGGGCTGTTCAATAAAGAATGATCATAATTTTTCATGAACAACCGTACTGCTTGCTATTTTTAGCTGAGCTGCGGAAGACCAAGCTGAATCTCATAAAAAGTGTACAGTTGACTCGTGCGCACGGGGTGATCTTGGCGGTCGGTCAAAATTTGTTGTTTCGCCTACGAAACAGTGGACGTGACACGCAAGGAGCAGCATGTTGCGCTCAAATTTTGTTTCTATTTCAAGAAAACATCAGCTGAAGGGTATGAAATGTTAAAAAGTGGCTGTCACGAGAGAAACCATAAACGCTGCTTCTGTAATCTTGAGAGAAATCGTCGTATAACAGTAAGGCAACTTGCAGAGATGTTGATAATATCAGTAAGAAGAACGCACGGTTCTCCACGATATTTGCATATGACAGGTGTTTGTGAATGCTGGGCTCCAAGACTACTCAATCAACAGCAAGTCCGTTTGTCAGGAGCTGCAATGGATTGTTATTGAGGATGGCGAGGTTCTGTACAAAGTGATAATGGCGGATGAAATATGGTTTCATCATTTCAACCCAGTGAGTAAGCAACAAAGCCCTGTTTAGAAGTCTGTAATTGCCAACACAGAAAAAATGCAAAATTTGTAGCTTCTGCAGGAAAAGTTATGGTCATCTTTTTTTCACATTCAAGGAATGGTTTGCCAGCATGTTGTGCCACCAGTGTTGCCATTTTAGCGGTTTTCCCGCTAGATTTAGCGGAATTGCTTCAGGTTTAGCGGATAAAAATATGAAATAGCGGATAGCGGATTTTTTAGCGGGAAGAGTATAAATGTTTAGCATTTTATGTATTTTGGCAATGTAACATTTAAATTGAGAAATATTAATTTAAGAAATATTAAATTAATTGTTCAATCAATTATTTAATTAACACTAAAAATAATTCATAATTGAAATAGTAGGGATATCATATTTCATAGTTTTTTTTTTATAAAGTGAAGAATCGGTTTTATATTATTCTGGATTTCCCTGAGGAGAACCCCAACAATTTTACGTAGTTACGCTCGCGGTCAAACGACCTGATCGTTGGGTCATAGCTTTAAATTGTTGAATCAAATCTAAAAATGTGGAAAAAATTCTAATGACGCCTTTTTTTTGAAACCGCAAAGGAATGGCATTGGATAATTTTTCTTCGTCGTATTTGTTTGGCTTCCAAGAAATGCGATCCGAATTACCGACATCTCTTTCAACGTTTCTAATAACCACAGAGCAATAAGTAATAATTATTTCTAATAACCACAGAGCAATAGGTAATAATTATTTCTAATAACCACAGTGTAATAATATCTTAGTATAGTCAGTCCTCGTATAGCACGATAGTTGTATTCCTAGAAATCCTCGTGCAATATAAACAACAGGCCCTATGGGAAAAATTGGGTTAGGTGCCGACCACCCAAGATTGAACACACATTTGTAACCAAAACATTACCAAACACAATAAATAATCGTAATAAAATACGTAAGTATTTTATTACGATTATTACGTATTTTTTTATTACGTAAAGGTCGTAATAAAATATTGCTAATGCTTTTGCTTCTATCGTAAGCAAACTTGTTTTTTGTTTGATTTTATATAAAAACAGATGACAGCCGTTCCATCTCTTCCAATTCTTTGTGTCTTAATCTAATGGATTTTAATTACACTTTTAGTTGTTCCCGCTATGAAAGTTGTTTTTATTTTCTCCGCATTCTTTGTAATTCTCGGCGTTGCCTCATTTAGGCCTGTAGCACGTGCAATATCACGTGGTCTTTCATTTCGCTCAAAGCTCAAAACAAATGAAAATTTTAAAAATTTGGCGGGTCAAGTGCTAAAAATAGCGGATTTTGAGTATGCGGCTAGCGGGAAATATTATTAAGAGTTGGCAACACTGTGTGCCACGTCGTACGACTGTGATGGGACCTTACTATTGAACTGTACTGCCCGCTTTGCGGGATCACATTCATCGTAAATGACCACAATTGCCCGCAGGTGGGTGGATATTGTATCACGACAATGCGAGACCTCACATTGCTCTTACTGTCATCGAATACTTAGCCAGTATTAATGTCAGATGTGTGGCTCATCCCTTCCCTACAGCCCTGGCCTCGCACTCTGCAATTTTTTATTTCCAAAGATAAAGAAGAAGCTGTGAGGAAAACGTTTCCAGCAGTCAGAAGTTGTAAAAGACAATTGGAGGCGATTCTCAAACGCATGTCAAAAATGGTTTCCACCATGTTTTTGAGGAATGGGAAACATTGGAGTAAGTGCATTTCATCAAATGTGGACTTCTTTGAAAAGGACCATCAAAATATGAATGATTAATAAAGGTATGTTGTGAAAAAAAATTATGATCATTCTTTATTGAACATACGGTACGGTCTTCATGTTTTTGAACTTATAATGAAAACATTTAGGTGACAGTTCTCTTAATTGTCTTTTTTTCTCTCGACTCTCGCTTTGAGTAGTGAAGAAGACCTGACAGGGGAAACACCTTATTCTATTTATTTTATACTGACAGGCTAGTTATTTTTCCCTGGTCACTTGTTTGGAGAGATCTGAGTTAATATCCTCGTCGTAGGCTATAAGAATTCTTAATGGCCTCTTCACTTTAAGCTGTAGTTAACTAATTTCAGATGGAAGGAGTATGATCCCCACCTTGAGTTATTTCGTTTTTCAGTGAGCACAACATATGCAAATCGGGTCCTGATATACCTTATGAACCGAGGCACTACGAACAAAATTGTTGAAATGAAAAAAAATCTAATGACGAACTAATCACGTTAAGGTTTTATTTGATCTGGAATTTTCAGGATGTCTTCTCTTGTCTAAAGATTCTGCTGTTTTCTGCTTCTCGCCCTTAATGTTACTCTCTTTATAAACCTCTTATAAACTGCGTCTTCAAAGTTAATACTGGTTGGTCCTTTCAAGTGCTTTCTTATTCCCAACTGTTGAATTACTTCTATCGACACTATACATCATCAAAAACTCCTTAATTTTGCGATGTCGGCTTGTATTTGTATTTAAGTATTACTTGATTTTAGGCTGCCTATAGTTATTTAATAAATGGAAGATATCATTCATTTCAAAGTATTGCAGTACCAGTGCACTTCACTGGTATTGCGCTATTCAATTCGTGAGAATAAAGAATAGCAGAATACATTGAAAGGACAGAATTCATGGGATACCGGGTTTCTGGACGACGCGACGCTGTGACCCCTCCAGCCAGTGGACGAACTTGCCGCTTGACAGGTATATAGGTGCACTGCATTTACGTAGACGGTAATTCGATATCAGTATGGATAAACATCGTGAGTTGACTGACTTTGAAAGAGGATTGATAGTGGGTGCCCGACGCATGGGTCACTCAATCGCGGAGGTGGTACAGAAATTGCGCTGTCCCCGTTCGACAGTATCAAGAGTGTACCTGGAATACGCCGTTTCCGGAATAACATCTCATCGTGGACAGCGCTGTGGGCGGAAAAAGGTGCTGGATGAACGTGGCTGTCGACGTCTGTCTCGCATTGTTTCAGCTAACCGGAGAGCGACAGTGGCACAAATCACTGCCGACTTCAGCGAGGGAGGTGCCAGAAATGTCTCCACCAACACTACCAGGCGATCATTAGCCGCAATAGGTTATGGAAGCTGCCGATCCATCAGAGCCCCATTGCTAAACCACAACACAGGACTCGATGCTTCAACTTGGTAAAAGAACATCGGCATTAGACCTTGGATGATTGGAGACAGGTTTCCTGGTCTGATGAATGCCGTTTCCAGTTATTTCGAGCGGACGGGAGAGTGCGTATCTGGCGGAAACCGCACGAAGCTATGCCCCCGTTATTGTTAGCAAGAAACTGTTCAGGCAAGTGGCGATCGGTAATGGTCTGAGGAGTGTTCAGCTGGCACACGTCGGGACCTCTGGTACGTCTAGACGCATCTCTGAACGGTCTGGGTTACGTGTCCATCCTTGTAGACCATCTGCATTCATTCATGGTCATCGTGCACCGACAGGGCAATGGACTCTTCCAGCAGGACAATGCGCCTCCCCAAGAGCCGTGGTGACTAGAACATGGTTCAAAGAGCATTCCGCAGATTTTACCACCATGGAATGGCCTCCCCGTTCACGCGGCACAAACCCTGTGGGGAATCTTTGGGATGCTTTGGATCCTCCACCCAGGAATGCAACAGAATTATGGACAGCGGTGCAGCAAGGCGCCTTCGTAGCCAGGTGGGCAGGAGTAGCAGTGCGTAGTACACGCTTCTTGATTAGACCGGGGTTCGAGCCCGTGACCACCAAATACGGAGGATGCGGAAAGGTCAGGGAATGAGAGATATCACCGCATATCCCCGGAGCAATACGGCCTTAGTTGCTAATGCTCCTAAAAACCAAATAACAACAAACAAACAAGCGGTGCAGCAAGCATGGATGGAAATAACTGTGGAACGCTTTCGTGAACTAGTGGACTCTATCCGGGCGAAAGGTAGGCCTACCGTTTACTAGGTCGGTATCCCATGATTTCTGTCCACTCAGTGTAGAATGTAGTTATATAAGCTTAGCCTTGTTATATCTGATACAATTTGGGTTTTTTTCCCCCACTGTATTCCTCAGATATGCTTGAAAGAGGCACAAGAGTAACTTCACTAACAGCCTTAATTTCTGTGCAACACTCAGATGTGCACGCTCTTGCTGTTTTCACTAGTTTTCTCTGAATCATGATGATGCACGTAAAGTGAGGTTATAATAAAGAAACAGGGCACAGACGATTACTTAACGATTTGATAACAAGCTTATCCATAAACAGACTGGGACTTTGCTGTTGACTCTTGAGTTCTCGGTTTCCCGGTTTGACTATTTCATGAGCACCTCACAATACATTCTGGTGTCAGTCACTTTTCTCGTCCGTTAAATGGAGGGTTTATTGTTTAAGTGTACCATTTTAATTTCTCATTAAAATCCTCCGTTGGAGTTACTAAATGTTGGGCATAGACTCTTTCTGTCAAACTCGCTTAAGTCCGCTGCCTTTCCTATCTGAATAACAAGAGTAACATGATTAATGGAGCTCAGTATCAGGTGTTTTTTTATACCGTGTCCCGACCCGCGCACGTGCCGTAGTCCACCTGCAGTTGCTTCGATTTGCATAACGACTCGCTGGTCATAATGTTTTGGCTCATCAGTGTATATCGTAATCTGAATTACTCCACACCATCAGGCATCTCTCATATTGTGGATTTATACTTCGCAACTGGGTTGTCATCATTGCAACACCAAGGTACCTGCCCATCCAGGCGCCTCCGTAGCCAGGTGGGAAGGAGCAGTAGTGCGCAGCACACGCTTCTTGATTAGACCGGGGTTCGAGCCTGTCACCACCAAATACGGAGGATGCGGAAAGGTCAAGGAATGACCACCGCATATCCCGGAGCAATATGGCCTTAGTTGCTAATGCTCCTAAAAACCAACCAAAGCTTAAAGCTTAACCTGCCCATCCACTGATGAGGAGCCAATAAGCTCCGATACGGTGCTGTATGTTGATGGTATCGCTGAGAATAAGTAACAGTAGTCTTCTATGGTGAAGTGTTACTTATTCGAGATAGTGCAATATCATGGCAACTCGTTGCGAAGGTATTCACAATATGAGATATACTTAATGATGCAATTTATAACTACTTAAGTAGTTGGCTATGTACTGAAATGATGCAGTTGCACTAACTTGTATATTCTAGCGATATTAAGACTGTCCGCCTCTTCACGTTGAAATGCACTCGTCTATTTAACAAAGTACAGTGTATATACTCAAGAGCTTGTTTTTAGACCTGAGATAACTTCAGTAATCAATGGATATGTTAAATAACGTACATCCAGACTACTGAAAAGCAAGGCACAATTGGAAGGCAAGTGCCTCCTAGTCTAGATTACAATTATCCATATATGCATTATAGCATCCCTAGTGTTTTTAATATGAGAGAGGGAATGTATAAAATACACGCAGGAGGTAGGAATTTAGTCTGTCCCAAATGCATTTTTAATTCTTAGTGGAAACGTGGAAGATCGTTGATAGGTACCGGTACAGGCTTGATTAGGATAGCCTGGTAAAGTTCGCTCTTCATAAGAATAAAATAATTCCCTTATCTGTTTAATTTTTTTCTGCTTACACCCGAATTATTAAATTTCAAATCGGTTGAGGGACAAAATGTGTTTTATACTCTAGGTAACACTAATTCGTACATACGTAGATGATAATATAAATTTATTAGTACAGAGCAACTGTGAATAATTAAACAATCCTGATCTTCATAAAAACTAAAACAATGCAGTCCAGCTGAAGGACTCTTAAAAGTCAACGTTGAGAAACAAATTTCTTCTCGAATGCAGAAAAACTTGCGTCGACTCCTATCTACTGGCGAAAATAAATCTTATTTATTATATAAGCTACCCAAGAAAAGTCACAATTAATTAGAAGAGCTCATATATCAGTTTAAATAAGTGTGCATGCGTGTGCTATGCCAAGCAAAATGTCATTGTAGGCGGTCCATTTAATTACTAAAGGAATTCTTTCGTTGGTAGAATCTGTTCAATATTCCTTCTTAGAGTTGAATGCTGGCTTCCGACCGATGCTGGCTTTTTTTTTTTTTTTTTTCAAACTGCAGTGGATGTTTTAATGCATACAGCGCATTAAAATGGAAAAGGAAAATGAACCGAACCGTCAGAAGAAATCCCTAAACCTAAATAAGACTAATAGGGAAAGTGAAATACAAGCTACTGTAATAAAGGTAATAAAGTGAAACACGTAAGACATTAATTAAACAGCTAGGGATAAATGAATGATGAAGTCTGAATCATAAACTAACATTGTAAATGTAATTCAAAACACAAATGTTGATGGAGCGATCCTTAAAAGGTGATACAGAGACCTGTTTCTGCTCTTCGTTGGAGGGCGTAAACATACTAGTGGTGGGCTAAGCTTGAAGTAGCGAGGAATGTCAGTACCACAGGGAAGGTGTTGACGTAGTTGTAGACGAGAGCCAAATTAAAAATATGGGCCTTGTTCTTTGATTATCCTCACGACATTCGAGTTCGAGAAGAAAAATGATAAAAAAAAGTTTCAGTTAAAAAAAATAAAAGGCTTGCTCATGAAAGAAGAAACGTAAAAGTATCACTCATTTTGTGAGCACTTTATTACAGCGGTACTGAGAGGAAAGCAAACGTAAGAAAGACACCATTTAATAGAAATAACTTGGGATGTTCTCTCAATTAAAAATATACTGTACTTTCCCTTTTATTTAAAAATTTTATTTTAATAAGAACTGATAAGGAAACAGGAAGGATGCTAAAATAAATATTCATTTAAATTGTTCTGTATATGATTATTAACTTTAACATATTCGATTCAATACAATTTTAGGGCCGTTGGTATGGAACATGATCATTTCTGAAAGGTTAGAGCGTATCTTTGAAAATTGTAAAATTCTTGCTTTTGCGGGCGACTTTTCTGTGATTATCAGAGGTGATTCCAGGGCTATATGGAGGATCCAGCAAATGCTGTTCTGTCTGATTTGTATCAGTGGTATATTGACAGTAAATTGAAAATTAGTCTTCTGAAGACTAAGATGATAATATTTAAATCGCAACTGAATTGTAGCATATAATAAAGATTAACTCTGTTCGATTACCATTTGTCAGAGAAAATTAATATTTAGGAGTAATAATTGATTGTAAGCTGAAGTTTTTTTTTTATTATTCTCATTTGATACATCTCACTGAAAAGATTAAAAGATATACAGGATCAATTGTATGAATATCCAGAACAGATTGGGCTATTTCAGGAATATCTCGTTGCTTTTTTATTCAGCTGTTTTTGTCCCTATGGTAGCATGATCTAACTCGGCAGAATCATGGTACCATAGGGTGGGGATAGTTAGATTTCAGATGAAATTACAGTCCTTACAGAGGTTAATGTTACCAGTATTAAATCGAGTTTGTAGAACAATATCGACTTACTGGCCTTAACTGGAGCTATTCCCTTGGATTTATTTATAATCGTTAGAGGATTATGTTATAGCATCAAAAAACAAATACCAACTACTATTTAGGAATCCAAATGAACTTGCAGAGTGATCCTCGGGCTGAAAAAAGAAAATGGTGGAATGAACTGATAAATGTATACCAGACAAGGTGGGACGAGTCTACAACTGCACAGGTAACCAAACAATTTATACGGGACGTTACTTTCTTGCTAAATAAGAAAACAAGAGTTTGGTTCTCGGGGAGTCTTCAAACATCGTTTATTCTTACCGGAACGGATCGTTAAATGAAAAACTTTTTCATCTCGGGCTGCATGAAACATTTGTATTTATGTGGTATGCCTGAAAATTGGAAACGTTTTATTTTACTGTTCATATTATATAGATCTTCGTATGTTGTTGCAGCTTAATATTCTGAACTTTTTACCAGGTTTTGAACAAAATCTTATTTTGAATAAAACAGCTTTTCAGAGTTAGAGAAATTTGCTATTACAGCTTTCAAGAGAAGACATATGAGAGCGTGGGTATAAGTGGAATGGTTTGGAAGTTTATGTAATTGAAAATATATTATGGTGCTGTCCAAACTGCTCTGCTTTATCAGTACAATCAATTAAACCAGTACAATTTGTTCTGTGGTGGTCATAAGATTTTTTTTTTTTTTTTTAGTACAGGAATTTTTTTTCCTCTGGAATGGGCTTCCAGAGAATTTCTCCACTTACTGGTTTAGCACATGCTGTGAGTGAAGAGTGTCTCTAATAGGACATACTGAGTCTATCTGTTGGAATTGGGCCACCTTTCCGTGGTATGGACGAGTACCCAGAATCAGCTATCCAGGTGCTTGCTGCTTCTGCTGGGTAGCCAAGTGGCCAGAACAAAACATACATAATACAACAAAAACCTACACTAATCACACATCAGTCCCTTTTACAGTGGTTCTGTTCTTCACAGAGATACGAGATGGAGTTGAACTGGCGTTCTACATACATACATACATACATAATATCCTCACGGCATTCGAATTTTGAATAAATATGATAAATGGAAAAAAAAAAAAGTTAAAAAAAGTTTACTCATGAAAGAAAAAACGTAAAAGAATTCTTATTTTGTGAGCACTTGATTACAGCAGTACTGAGAGGAAAGCAAACGTAAGAAAGACACCAATTGAAATAACTTCGGATGTCCTTTCTATTAAAAATATATTTTCCATTTTATTAAAAAATTTATTTTAATAAGAACTCATGAAAAAACAGGAAGGATGCTAAAATAAATATTTCACTGAATATGTCATTATTAAGTTGAACATATTCGATTCAATTCAGAAACAGAATGCTCTTGATTGTCTGCTTTGTATATGTATGGTTACTAGATCACTTAGAATAATTGTTCACTTGTAACATTTACATTAAGTTAATTAACCTTATCCGTTCACTAAGCCTACGCTTAGCGAACATATACGGTTAAGGCGTGAAACATGTAATTTCAAACGGAAGAATAGCTTCACCCATTTCTTATGTCAACCTTACTTGCTTGTGTAGCGAGAAACACTAAAAGTTAACAAGTTATCAAAACGAACGTACCTCCCCCCGCCACTGCCATACTTTCTAAGTATGTTTTGTTACTTACTTACTTTCCAGATTGGAAAGTTGTGGATGTGGAGGAGAATGGAAAAGAAAAGATAAGATGGGCTGATAAAGTGAGGAATGAGGTTTTGAGAAGGGTGGGTGATTTTTTTTTTTTTTTTTGACTAAAATAATTAAGAGGGCAGAAGAGAAATTGGATTTGACATGGATTTCGAGGTAAGGGATTGATGAAGGACGTGACAGAGAGAAAAATTGAGGGGATGAATTGCAAAGGGAGATTGAGGAAACAGTGATTGATGAATTGAGAGGGGATATATGGGGAGATAAAGAGGAGGATGAGGATGGGGAGATATTTAGAAATAGTTGTTGAGTCGCTTGTTTGGATCCGCCCTTGGCAGAACACTAATAATTATGATGAGTAATGCTACGGCTCAGGAGCGGATTAAGGTCGATTGAGGCGCCGGGCGTAGAAGAAAATATTGGGCCCCTTAAAAAAAAGAGAGAGAGACAGGGAAAATAAATATACATGTTAACCATTTTTTTTAAATAAATAAAAAATATTATGTACTATTAATGTTTTATTTCCAATAAAGTTTGAATATAATATAATTAATAATAGCATAATAATAATCACAAAGTTTTGAACTAATATGTTCAACTAATTTGTTGGGGTTTTGCGTATAAAGTTGGGGTTTTGCGTGGGCCCTTCAGAAGTCGGGGTCCAGGGCGCGCGCCCGGTGCGCCCACCGTTAAATCCGCCTCTACTACGGCTATCCTAAAAGCCTATAGAAGAGAATGAAGAAAAGTGGTCTGTTCATACTTCGATATCAGTATGAACAGACTGGATGAGTTATTGATCAAGGGGGGGGGGGGAAATCTATCGACAAAGATATAAACCGTTGTCGAGCTTAGCCGAATTGTTTCATAACTTTTACCCGTATGAAAACGTAGTGGAGATGATATGTTCAGACGTTTACAGATACCCGAGATATACTCATATATACCTAAAGACGTGACCAAGATCTTGAAACCACCCTTATTAATTCGAAACAGATTAAGAGTGGGCGCCCTCCGACACATCTATCCTTCTGATTTTGGCACACTTGTGCATCGCCCAATTTGAATATGACCAACGACGGGCAGATTGCGTTTTTTGGTTGGACGAATCCATTTTTATCTTCATGCTGTTAATACATAATTGTGTTGTGTGTACCTAACAAAACCGACATCCAGTAACAGACAAAGCATTAAAATGATGGGCAACAGTATAATGTGCGGTTAAACATCTACTTTCATAATTTGGCCGTATTCTTATTTTAATTTTTAACTAAATTGTTAATGGAAACTTCGATACTGTATCCGTGATTGTACAAAGAGATATGTAGATACTGTATGTTGGAAGTGTTTTCTGTTGGGCTTGAGGCAGAGAGAGGGGGGAAGATGGTGGAGCAATTGATCTTTCAACAGGATAGGAGCGCCCACGTATTCATTCGCCGGAGAGTTACTGTATTTTAAGAGATTATTTTAATGGAAGAAGCATCTGCAGAACTTTTGAAACTAAGTGACCAATTTCGCAATCCAGCTTGGAAATTTGCTGAATACTGATTGTGGAGTTGTCTAAAGGTAATTCTGCACGACCCTGTAGAATGGCCTTTATGCTGTAAAACTTGCGACTCTTTACAGCATAATTGAGAGACATAGAACTTAGTATAGTACAATATATTTGTAGTCGTAGTCCTTTCTATTGTTATTGAGAAGTTTGTGCTTTGTGTCAGCAATTCGGCGTAAAAAATTGCTCAGTGGAAATACCTATTTTATAGTGAGAGATTAGGAATTAATACGCATAATTGTGGAAATTGATAACACCAATATTAGCGCATTTCTCATTTTGAAGTATTAACTTCAGGTATAATTTCATCATCAGTTGACAAGTGTATAGTAGGATCGTTTTCTTTGCATTTCCTTGCACGTAGGCATACTGTGCAAGTGTTTTTTTTTTTTTTTTTTTTTTTTTAAATGATTACTACACAGATATTCTGTGGTTGTCATCATTTTTCTTTTCAACATCACGGGAGTTTTTTTCCCTCTCCTCCTCCTTCTCCATTCCCCCCTCTCCCCTGGAGTGGGCTTCCAGAGGAATCTGCTCCACTTTTGGCAATATTAGGGGGGACAGAGTCTCGAATTGAGACAGTACGAGCTTTACTGAGACCACCTTCCCGTGGTCTGGACGAGAACCCAGAATCATCTCCCCCCCCAGGTAACTGAGTTCTGAGTAGTCAAGTGGCCAGAACACACACATAGACACAAACCTACATATGGGGCCTGACGTAGCCCAGTGGTCAGGATCGAGAGTGCATAGCACGCGTTCCTTGAGTGGACCGGGGTTCAAGCCCGTGACTACTAAATACGATAAATATTTGTATTGACTATTTATTGTAAACTCTACTGACTTGGTTGTCGTGCCGGAGTATAAACAGAAATTTTTATTACTCACACATCTGACCCTTTTGCAGTGGTACCGTTCTTCACAGAGAAACAAGGCGGAGTTGAACTGACGTTCTAGGCCGCCCTTTACAAAAACACATGTGCAAGTGGGAGTAGACGGATACCGGGCGGGCTTTCCAGGCGATCACCTTCCTGGTGACTAAGTGACCATAAACAATATTACACACCTTTCTGGCTGTTTACAAAGTTCTGTATCATCACAGTGTTCCACGCCAGACTTGAACTAAAGTTCTGAAGCCGCCCTATATAAGATACTATATATGTCTACATGTGCAAGTGGAAGGAGTTGTGGGAAACCACCGGTGTTGCATAACCCTAAACACTATGTGCAAGTGGAGGACATTATCCCAAGGAAAGAATTGGAGAAACAAGAACAAATGGATGATTTTACAACGTATGCCCACTGTTTCACTGCCTAGTGTAGATCTTTCCAAAGTGAGTGTCGCGTCATGTCCCACAGAGTATTGCCAAATTTTGGCATCATATGAGCATTGTGTTTATTCCGATTTCCCTTTCACTGCATATGCTGATTGACTATAATACAGTTATTGAATAAAACATTAAAAATTCGTGAAATTTATTTATTTGTGCTTCATACTCTGCACTCGGTGAGCTCGGAGACGTTCTTCTCTTTAAAAGCTAATAATAACTGGCAGTCGATTTCAATGGCCTTGGTTAAGCTTATTCTCAGTACCTCACATCTTCCCTCTCTTACATGTTTTGGTACGAAACAAAGGAAGTTGCGTACCATTGCATTATTATCGTTAAGATAAGGAACCAAAGGGGTGGGCGTCGAATAATTACAAAATTCTGGTTGGAGTGGCGACTGATTTTTGGCACGTACATGGTATGTAGGCTTCAAAAAGATTTGGGAAGCACTGGCATAGTATCATAAGAGAGGGGAGGAGGAAAACCGTCCAGAAAGGGGGGGTGACTGTTTAGTAAAATACAGTAGTAACATTTCTTCCGGAACTGGTATTTGAATAGTCACAGTAAGAGTGTTAGCATTAAAGTAAATTTTATAACTTTTGGAAGAAAATGTATTTTTTAAGGACAACAATGGTGAAAGTGGATTCGTTTTATCACTCCTTTCGAGTATGTATAATGCCCAGGCATAGCACGGGTCAGAGGAGTTTACAACTAATTATTTTGTTAGGAATATTATCATTAACAGTATTTAGCGGTCACGAAAGCGGTTTTGATTCACGTTAACTGAAATGAATGTATTACTGCACATTTACCTCGGCTACTTGAGATCCAAAAATAATTTTTTTCTCAATTAAACCACCCACGCAACAACAAAATAATAATAATAATAAATACATAAAATACAATGTAAAATAATAATAAAAAAATAGATAACCGGTCAGCGGCACAAACAATGATTTGGAATAAGAACACAACGGAAAACATCCACACACACACACACAAAAAAAAAAAAGCTATTTTTACATGAAACATGTTACAATTTTTAAAACCAAATCCGATTTTAGTTTTTGTTTTGTTTGGGGGATATGCATCCTTGATTCGCGTCTTCCCCACTGATTGTGTCTTTAATGCCTCTAAATATTCGTTTAGGTGAGTCTATGTTTATACAAGCTGCTTCTGTCACTTGGTCAGTAGAAAACATTTAAGGAATGCAGTTGAATTTGGAAGAAGAGTAGGATTAAATTTTGCTTATCCTTCGTTGGCATTTGAGCGATCTCTCTTAAAATGTATTCTGAAGAAGTTGGATTATTTCAAGCACTTTTAAAATGGTATAAAATGGGTACGGTCTATGAAGGAAAAGCAGTAACAAATTAGTGGTTGAAAAATAACCTTTCTTAGTTACCAACTAATAAGTTCGTTCCATTGGCTGAAGTTTTAAATATTGTGAAGAGTGCCATTAAGTTATTACTAATGTTCTTTAACTTCTACTTGTTATTATTGTAGAGTCATATGTTATTGGGAAGAGATTTTTCGAATTTTTTTTTTCTCGCTTTTATTGATTATTTCAGCTTCGTGAATCGTTTTACAAATACCCAGCCCATGCTCAAATTGTTGGTACACCTTGTATAGAATGAATGAAAATCCCAATATTCACCATCACTGTTGTCAACACCCATCGGCTAGCTGCGTGCTACATAGTATCAAAATTTCAGATAATTTTGATAACTTACAGAAAGTTATACTTTTTTTTTAAAACATATTTATATTTAACATAAAAAATATATACAATTTTTATAACTGTTACAGATGCATTTAACAACATATGATTTATTTACTCGTGGTTATTTACAGTTATGAGGATCATAATAAGCAGATAAACTATTTGCACAATCTGTTCTTCGATGCATCCTTACTGTTTGTATTTATTTTTTTACCAGAAAATCTATTATAAATATATGATTTACCAAACTGCTGGAGGTTAAGATACGTGGTCTAAAATTACTCCATTTATTTTATTGGTTTAACGGTTCGTGAATTTCACAGTTGCATAAACTCACGAGAGTTTTTCAGAATTCTTTTCCTGTATGCTTCATGAGTGCCGAACTTATCGAGATCAATATTCAAGGTAGTTGAGTAAGTATTTGCAGAGAAGTGCTTCTTCAAGCTGTTATTGTTCAAGATGCATCGCAGGTGGAGACGCGCGTCACTACATGTTCTTCTCGCGACTCGTGAACTTGAGATAATGCTTAGGGTGGGATGGTCAGTCTTTCCTGTTTATATCTCATCTGAGGTGAGTATATTCTTATAGCATTTTCTGAATCTTCTGACGGATGTTCGTAAAACATTATATCCATCCTTTTATATGAACCTTTCCAGTAGACCCGTGTGACTTAAAATATTTTCGATTTTCTACTGCATCCATCGATAGAAAAGATGGACTGTATATGTGTGTGTCATGAATTTAGATATTCCTGTTCGCCGTCAGAATGATCTGTGGAGCTCATATTGTGCGAATATATATATATTCCCGAAAATAAATTTTTCATGTGTGATTTATTCTTTAAAAAATCATTATACCTGTTTGCATATACCTTCTTTGTATAGACAGAAGAATACTGTAGTTGTCTCATGTTGTAAAACAAAGTTGTGGATACCTGACTAGAATGCTTTTAGTTCTGATAACTGTACACGTTAAATTTCGTTGTGGACTATTACAAAAGCTTCTCTTTTTAAGGAAACAGAGCTTTTTCATATAAGGACATGTGCGTCTTATTACAAAAGAAAAAATATAGATTGCTTGCGCGTACACATTATAAAATTTAAAAAAATATGGCTGTTTCTTGTTTTAAAAAAAATTGCATTCTTGTAAGTTAATTGTGAATAATGAGGTGTAAGTTTACTCTTCATTTTAAGTGCTACTAACAAAGTCCATGTAGCTCATATATAATGACAACATTATCATATAACATCCGTAGCAATCAACTTTCAACCGCTTTAGGGCTATCTTTGCAGGGCAAGTCCCTGCCAAAATGGCCCTAAGGTGGTTAAAAGTTGATTGCTACGGATGTTATATGCTAACTAATCCAATCCAAGTAATTACATAGGTCCTTTTGAGACTACGTTATCTAATGTTAAGTACGTACAGTTAATGTGGAAGTTGTAGCCGAAACGCAAGAAAATTTCACGATGTGGTTGGTTTCAATTATAATTTTGATATTCGAAAGTACTTCTCTAGACTTCAGTTGTATTTTTCTTTTAGAGAGGAGGATGGTGAATCAAAACGAAACAACAACAAAAAAAAAAAAAAAAAAAACATCACTAGTTGGAATGCAGACAATGATGAATCATGAGATATGGTACTTTGTCTTATCTAAAAAAGTGTGCTGAAATTCGGTTACTCTCATTTAGTTCCTTTACGCAGTTTATGCTGTTTTTAAACTGCTTTCAGCCTTTTTTTTTTTTTTTTTTGTATATCAATGAGAAGTTTTGCTTTTTTCCATATAGTTTTATCAATGCATCACGATGCATAAATGCTTAATTTTAATTATGCATAATAAAAAAATATTTTTTTTTTTCAAAACCTCTGCCGATTTCTTGATCATATATTAAAATCCAGGCTAGTCCAGGAAAGGCTTTGCAACTTAGTGCTTTAATAAAATTAATTAATCGTGGAGTAAAAGTGGTGAATTAACCAGTATCTATATGGAAACACCCCAA
Organism: Mastigoproctus giganteus; assembly: GCF_048544385.1. Classification (NCBI taxonomy): domain Eukaryota; kingdom Metazoa; phylum Arthropoda; class Arachnida; order Uropygi; family Thelyphonidae; genus Mastigoproctus; species Mastigoproctus giganteus. The sequence goes on from NC_143585.1 coordinate 92,254,004, forward strand.
GAAGAACAAAACGAGTCTTTCAAAGTTACGATTCAAAAAGAAGGGGGGAAAAAAAAAATCCCTATTACAAAACAATATTTATAATGAAAATATGTTCAGATAGTTTAGATTATATTTTATTTATTTATTATTCTCTATAAGAGGTGTTTCAGTTACAGTAACCTTGCAGCCGTACCTAGTGGTCAGGCGCGCGGGTACATAAGTACACGTGCCTTGAGTGACCGGGGTTCAAGCCCGTGACTGCTGAATACGGTGCTGTTTCTTGTATTCTCTCTATTTTGTGAACTCCTCTGACTGTTTGGTCGTCCTGGAGTATAAACAGAAAATTTATTTATTTATTAATAACTTGCATTTCTCTCCTTGTACTCCTGTTATTATTTATTTTTTTTTTATAATGTTTGTTTTATAACTTATGTATGAATTTACTTAATCTTCTATAGTTTCTTTTTTAAACAACTGCTATCTGAGCATGCAAATATACTTCAGGATAATGAAATCGAAAGTTATAGAACAAGTGCATTCGATTTTATTTATGCAACAAGAAAATTCAGGCTCTTGTCCTAATGGTTTTCCTACGTATTTTTCGTAAATTTATGGTGTTATTTTCACCAGCAGTTATATAATTACACTGTTTTTTCATGGAATTTTATTTTGGAAACCTCGTGAATCGATTGACCTTTATGCGTTTTCAAAATAACTTTTAATTAAGCGTCAAGGTACTTGTGCATGTTCGCACGTCAGATCCAATTATGTAGTCTTATCTGTATTTCGTAGCGTGGTGGTGGCAGAACCCCTAGCTTCCGCCTAGCCATGTAAGAAACATCTTACCTCTGCTGTACTTGCTTCCCGAACAAGTCACTACTGTCTAGCTAATTCGTCGGCATGAACGGAAGCTTGTTAAACGGTCCTGTAGTCCACAAGTTCGTAACCAGGGAGGCCTTTTGTCGTTATTGATTAAATGCAATCGGGCAGCCTTTCCGCTGTCACCTACACTCCATCCATCCTCTTTGGTCGAGGATGGATGTTTAGGATGTTCTGCCTAATGCTTATCCATTAATTTATTGACTTAAGTTTCTCTTACCTGTGTGGCCTTCTTCTTTGCTCCTAGTAACCTTAACACCTATGTTTATTGAAGAAGAAAAGCCAATTAAAATGAAATAAAACAAATTTGCTGTATTTACACAGGCTCAAGGAAGCAAAACTAGTCTTTTGGTCAGTGTTAAATCTGCGACCTGCATGTTTGCTATCTTTCGTTCACAAAAAAAAAAAAAAAGTTCCCTTGTGGTAGAAATTTGAAGTCGCATTTTTGACAGCTTTTTAAAATATATATTATGTTTATTTCCTAATCCGCGAAGAACACAGAAAGTTAGTAGATGCAATTCGACCAGCACAGTTTATAAAAATAGGCAGAGAAGCATTTATGCGTAGACAGAAGTCATTTTCCTAAAGCGGTGACATTTAGAAATCTGAACAAAGCCAACATTAAAAAAAATAATAATAAATAAATAAATCGAAAGTGCGATCCCGTTCTGCGACAAACGCAAAGCAATTTTAAGACCGCACTTGGAATACCATATCCACGTATGACGACCGCACCAAAAAATAGACAGAAAGACGCCAGCCCGCGTGATATTTGCAAAAGTCCACCCGTATGACTTCGAATATATGGGCTACTGAGCTTGGCAACCAGGCACCTTAGAGGGAACCTGGCTGAGAGCTATATAGCTCCGAAAGGGGATAGTAAAATGAATGAAGGCAAAATTTTCACTCTTATAAATGATTACAGAACTAGGGGACATAAATTCAAATTACGAGGAAAGAGATATAGACTGGATCGTAGGAAGTTTCCTTCTAGCCAGCGAGTTGTTGATTACTGTTTACCTGCTTGAGTAGTTGAGGCTGACAGCTTCGAGAAATTCAAAGGTCAGCTGGATAGCTGAGAAGGGAAACACATGGGTTGTTTATTTTTTTTATTATTTATTTTGTTTTTATATGCTATATTAATATGGAACTAAGAGCTGCTATGGCTCTTAGTTCCATATCCTAAGTTTTATTAATACTTAAAAATGCAAAAGAGTTTACCTCAGTACTTCTTCATAGGATGACTTCTACACACTCTCTCCACGAAAGACCGATTTAAAATGTATAAAAACTTCTTTAAAATAATTTAATGTGTTCATTACTCTTAGCACATGAACGATCAGACCCATCGGGATCACAATCGAAAACCCGACTCCAGACCCATCAAACCCTCCACAAACCTCAAGTGGCTGAAGGCATTAGATGTCAAATATATAATTTAAAAATGGACGGTTATAAAAATTATATCGTGGAATAAAAATTGCTAAAATTAAGAACGCAACGACGAAAATAATTTATGAAAATACAGCCGTCTGTTTTTATATATTTGACATAATGCCTTCAGTCACTCGAGGTTTGTGGAGGGTTTGATGGGTCGGGTTATGGTTTTCGATTATGATCCCGGAGCGTCTGATCGTTCATGTGTTAAGAGTGATGAACACATTAAATTATTTTAAAGAAGTTTTTATACATTTTAAATTATTTTAAATCGGCCTTTCGTGGAGAGTAGAGCGTAGAAGTCATCCTATGAAGAAGTACTGAGGTAAACTCTTTTGCATTTTTAAGTTTTTACATACTGTATTTCTTGTTTATTTTTATTTAGTTATTAATTTTATTATTATTTTTTGGCTATTCAGCAAAAGCCTTTGGCTTCTTTATGCTATATGGCTAATACTAACTTATTCCTGTTTTTATGTACAAAATATTTTTTTATAATTATTATTTTATATATTCAAAGCCCATATTTCATTCTGAAAAGTTGTCCTTTTTTGGAATTAAGAATGTTGCACCCCTACTGTAAACACTATCGGCGTTATGACATCGATTTCATTGTGTCAGGTGAGATACAACCTTGTTGTTGGTGAAACCAATGTATGGCGGTCTTCACCTCAGCGACAGAGCAAAACAATGACCTTTGAGCACCATCTTATGAAGCTTGAAATGCAGTAGTTGCAGGACGAGAGGTTTGGGCTGTAGACTGAACGTTACAGCACTTTCCTTCCGTAGCGCAGTATCCGTGCCTGGATGTGAATGGCTATGTGAGCTTTCACTTTGTCTTCCCTTTGTCTGTGTTTTACTATTTTTTACTATGCGTGTAAAATGATTCTCGATTAATATCATGTTTATGTTTACCATCCCCTCTATATCCCAGATGCCTGATAATATATGTAAATTGATATATTTAATTTTTTTAAAATTTTGACATGTATTTTATTAACCATTTAAGTATATAATATCGGTGTAAATACACCATAGTTAACCCATATATTTGAGCTACGATTGTAGCGTAGACGGCATCGTTTTAAATGTATCTCATAATGTGGTTGCCTTCACAACAAGATAGCTACTATTGAATTACTTCAAATAAATAACGCTTCTCTAGTAGAGAAGGCTACTGTTATTTATTTTCAGCGGTACCACCACCCACACGATCGTTTCGAAGCTTTTTGGCTTCGTCATCAGTGAGCGGGTAGGTACCCAGGTAATACAACAAGCCATCTCAGTTGCGAAGTTATATCCACATTATGAGAGATGCCAGAAGGGTGTGGTGGTAATGTATTTGGAAAATTAAATGCACTAGGCATAATCCTTATGGGTTTTGATAATTATCAAAATAAATTTGATAATTATCAAAACCCATAAGGATTATGGGTTTTGATATATGATAATTATCAAAATAAATTTGATAATTATCAAAACCCATAAGGATTATGCCTAGTGCATTTAATTTTCCAAATACATTACCACCACACCCTTCTGGCATCTCTCATAATGTGGATATAACTTCGCAACTGAGATGGCTTGTTGTATTACCTGGGTACCTACCCGCTCACTGATGACGAAGCCAAAAAGCTTCGAAACGATCGTCTGGGTGGTGGTACCGCTGAAAATAAATAACAGTAGCCTTCTCTACTAGAGAAGCGTTATTTATTTGAAGTAATTCAATAGTAGCTATCTTGTTGTGAAGGCAACCACATTATGAGATACATTTAAAACGATGCCGTCTACGCTACAATCGTAGCTCAAATATATGGGTTAACTATGGTGTATTTACACCGATATTATATAGTTAATTATCAAAACCCATAAGGATTATGCCTAGTGCATTTAATTTTCCAAATACATAACCATTTAAGGAATATGACTATAATTTATTTGTCTTTATGGCTATGAAGATAAATAAATTAATACATATTAGTAAAGATTATTCATTCATATGGAAAAAGAATACGGAGAATGGTCTTTTTTGAGACCATTAATAATTAAGAATACCAGTAATTCTTAATAAGAATAATTAAGAATAAAAATTGTTACTTTGAGAAAGTTTAGACGGATACGACCAGCAAGTCTAAGTACGTGTATATTTTCATACATAAAATATTGAGCTTTTTTGTCAAATTTCGGTTTGATGGTCTAGTATTCGCCCCTTTCAGAAATTAAAAAAAAAAGAATAATAAATATATATATAGCTAAAGATATGACGCAGCTTAAACATGTTACGAAAGACTGGTATTATGTGCACTCACGTCATTCAGACTATTAATGCATGGGTTTGTTTTCTAATGCTTTTTATTCTTTTATTTTTTGTTGATAGTAATGCGGAAGTGTAGTGTTGAATTTATTTCGGCACGGAATGAAGCTTTCATGTTGCTGGTTGTTTGTATAGGTTCAGAAATCTCATTTACTTATTTATTTTATTTTTTCATGGGATGATCAACTAATTAAAGAATATACGTCAACAACTATATTTTATGATCAAATTTATTTTTAGGATATTTCACATTAAGGGCATGCATAATGGAATTCTGTATGTTATGATGCGATGGTGGGAGCACCGCGTACTACCCACAGTTGGATGCCGAGTTCAGGAAGGCAAACATTGCGTTTGGTGCAGGATATAATATCAAACTTCTTATGTTGTTGGGCCTGAAACATCTGAGTAATTTTATTACTTTGACATTTTTTTTTTTTTTTTTGAAAGTATTTATTTAAAAGATAATATTCTTATGTGCTTATCTAGTGTGTCACATTTGTGTATGAAAATCTAATTATATTTTTTATAAAAATTAAAAGAAAGTATAAGAAAAGATCGTTAATTATTGGCTATTACTGGTTTACCTCTTCCATCGATTGGAGGGTACCGTTACCTACAGGTTTTCTCCGAGCGATGGAGAGTGCCTGTATTTGGAATTTAGGCCATACGGTTTGCCTTCCATCCCCACACCCTATTTTTTTTGCTGCTGTGATGGTACTTAATAAACACGAGAGTATGGAAGTAATTCTGCTGTGTGAAAGTCACATCACCCAGCATGGCCCCCAATTACTCATTCCTGTGTAGGCAAGTTGCTGGCGAAATATCTGGAATGGTCCCAGAATGGTTCATTACAGCCGAGCAGTCAGAGAACGATTGGATCAAGAGTTCTCGAAACATTGAATTGGAAGGCAGGGATTAGTAGAATACCCACAACAAACCGCTCACATTGAACTTCTTTTTTACTTGCGGATCCATCTCAAAAGCTAAGGTGTATGCTGTAAGATGATGGAGATGGAACAGATTTTAATCATAGAATAAAGAAATCTAACGGAGATTTGTACAGATCCATTCCTTATGGATATGGCATGGACTAACTTAGAAAACAGAACTAATTAGGATATTTGATACGAATATGAACTCCATTCATATATGTAGGTGTTTCTCATCAATTGGTATAATACCACCACTTTGCTTATTGGAGGCTTGAAGTGGTGAAACTTACGTTTAGTCTCCAGAGCAGTTTCCGGCAGCCTCCAACCCCATCGTCAATACATGCACGTTAATACTAGTCCTAATACTAATATAACACTAATAATGTAATACTATCGTATAATAATATAATACTAACAACTAGATGGTAGATGACTCTTATCAATTGGTGCAATACCACAACTTTCAATATCGGTGGCTTGACGTGGTGAAACCCACGTTTAGTCTCCAGAGCAAAGTTTATAGCATCCTCCCATATATATATATATATATATCCTGAAAGGTGTAAATTCTAACAGTTGAGACTTTGTAAATATTTTGGCGACGAGAGTATTAAATTCCCCTAAAACTGAAGAAACGATAGCACATCTTGTGGGAAATGCGTTTACACGTAGCGATGTCAGAAATAAGGCAATTTATGAGCGAGCGTGAAAGTTCGTTATCATTATGCAGAGATTTTAACTTTTACTTTAAACATTCAGTATTAAGCGGAGAAGAAAAGTAGAGATGCTGTAGTAAAAAGGAAGTAATAGGGTTGAATTTGAAAGTGTCTGCAATTCTACCCAGACACGATAGGAGGGAGTATATGATGAGAGCCTTGTCGATCAATTTCGCCCTGAAGAGATTGTGCAAGGCTCAAGGGGTAGAATTTTCTCAGCCTGGTCTGTGCTTGTTAACAGGAGCGACTGCATCTACAGGGATGGGATACACTTAAATAGAAAAGGTGCAAGAATATTTGCTGATGATATCGAGGCAGTGTTAGGTGGGTTGGAAAACTGCTAGCTTGTGGGGGATACACGGACTAATAGATTGACAGTAGCCACTGGCAGAGGTGAAAGTGATTCTTGCACTGCTTCTTTTGGAATGAGCAGCAGCCTGGAAAACAAGATGCAGGGAAGTTCAGAGACTACTGTGAGTCATTGCGGTCCAAGTAAACACACGGGTTGTGTTAGGGTAGCTAAGAATAGGAACAGGTGCATGTATACTTGCGTGTACACCAGTGCTAGGAGTTTGGTAAATAAATTTGATGAATTTGAGGTGTTGGTCAAAACATCAAAGTCAGATATTGTTGGGATATCAGAGACGTGGTGTCACACAGATGGGCGTCTCCGAAGCCAGGTAGGCAGGAGCAGCAGTGCGTAGCACAGGATTCTTGATTAGACCGGGGTTCGAGCCCGAGACCACCAAATACGGAGGATGCGGAAAGGTCAGGGAATGACCACCGCGTATCCCCGGAGCAATATGGCCTTAGTTGCTAATGCTCCTAAAAACCAAACAACAAACCTGCGTCACACAGATATAAGGAATGCAGAACTCGAATTTGGAGAGTACAATGTGTACAGGAAGGATAGACAGGATAGGAAGGGAGGATGGGTTATGCTATTAGTTAAGAAACACATAAAATCCAAGGAAGTGCAGAGTCAATCTGATGTGACGTAAGCACTCGGAGATCAAAATTGAGAGTAGGAGTGTGTTATAGGCCTAATGACTCTGATGGGTATAATAAAAAAAAAACTGTACAGGGAAATAGAGTGGGCAAGTAAATCGGAGAGTCTTATAATGGGGGATTTTAATTTCCCGGATATTGACTGGAATTTGTGGGTTGGTCACTCACAAACTAGCAAGGCTTTTGTGGATTTATTGGATGATTGCTTTCTACATCAGCATGTTCGGGAGGCAACTAGAGGGAGTAATACTCTTGATCTGATTATCAGTAGTGATTCTTCATGCATTAAGAATCTGCAGATAAAGGAACCACTAGGTGGCAGTAATCACAGCGTGCTGAAGTGGGATTTACTCAAAGAGGTAACTACCATCAGGGGTAAAGGGAAGGGTTTTGCTTTCGTAAAGGCGACTACGGAGGTCTGAGACAGTATTTAAATTCTATATGGTGGGACCAGCTGATGTTGTTACCGACAGCAAATTCAAATGGGAAGCATTTAAAGAATTAATCTTTAAGCTACTAGGCTTTACATACCAACTAAGAAATATTGTTCAAGGTTTAGGCCTAAATGAATGTCAGATGAACTAATGAGACATGTGGCAGAGAAGAAAAATGACTGGGATACATATAAATTAATGGGTGACATGGAAGCCTATGATAGATATAAGCTGGTCTGTAACCAAGTCACAAAGGGGGTTAGGCAGGCAAAGGCAGATTATGAGAAATATTTGGCAAAGGATGCAAAGAAAAACAGCAAAGAGTTCTTTACCTATGTGAACTTTAGAAGGAAAGGGATGAATCAGATTGGTCCACTGGATATCGATGGTTCAACTGTTGATGATCCTGCTCAGGTAGCTAACAAACTAAATGAGTATTTTGCATCTACATTCACACATGAGGAGTTATTCATGGAGGGGAATGCCAGAGGAGAATTAAAATCTGGCAGTGAGCTAGATGATTTTGTAATAACTGAGAGGAAAGTGGAGGAGAAATTGTTGAAGATAAACATAAGTCAACAAGGATTGATGGGATCTATCCAGTTATATTAAAGTCGGCAGCAAAAGAAGTAAGCAAACCCTTAGCCATAATTATGAGAGCTTACTTGGACTCAGGGGAGGTACCCATGGACTGGAAATGTGCAAATGTGACCCCCAATCACAAAGGAGGATCAAAGGGCGACACAAGTAATTATTGACCTGTTAGTTTAATTCTGTTCCAGGGAAATTAATGGAGGCACTGGTTAAAGAAGCACTGCAGGATCATCTAGACAAGACTTCAGTTATAGCTCTGACACAGCATGGGTTTGTTAAGGGGAAGTCTTGTCTGACCAATTTGATTGGATACTATGATGTAGTCACAAAGGAACTGGATGCAGGGAATAACTTTGATATCATATATTTGGATCTTAGAAAGGCTTTTGATACTGCTGCAGCAAGTGGATCAGTGTGGCATTGGAGGCAAATTGCTGCTATGGATAAAGGGATGGTTTAGTGGGAGAAGACAGAGAGTGGTAATCAATGGACACTGCTATTCGTGGACTAATGTTATTAGTGGAGTCCCTCAGGGTTCAATGTTCGGTCCATTGTTGTTTTCTGTATTTATAAATGATATTGATGACGGTATGTCAGGCTTAATGTCCAAGTTTGCAGACGATACGAAGGTTGCAGGGTTGTTAAAGACACTAATGACTGTACGCTGCTGCTGCAACAGGATCTAGAAAAGTTGAGTAGATGGGCTGAGAGGTGGAAAATGAAGTTTAACCTCGACAAATGTAAAGTACTACATATGGGAAGCAGTAACCGAAGAGTAACACATCAACTCTGTGATACTACACTGACAGTGGTAGAGAACGAAAAGGACCTGGGGGTAACTGTGCAGGCAGATATGAAGTTTTCTGAGCAGTGCAGACGGTCTGCAAGAGTAGCTCATGGTGTCTTGTCAATGATATATAGGAATTTTTCTAGCAGGGATAATGAGGTGATTATCCCCTTATATAAGGCAATGGTCAGGCCACACCTTGAGCACTGTATACAGGTCTGGAGGCCTCATTTTAAGAAGGATGTAGAGCTGTTGGAACGAGTACAGAGAAGGGCAACAAGATTAATGAATGGAACAAAGGATTGCTCTTACGAAGAAAGGTTTAAGTTTTGCAAAATAGTGTCTGGAGACTAGGCACCTGCGAGGTGATCTGATTGAGGTGTATAAAGCCTTGAATGGTTTGAGCATGCTCAAACCATTCAAGGCTTTATTCTTTATTCAAGGCTTTATTCTTTATTCAAGGGATTCTTTCTCTTGCTCAGAATAATCACCTGAGAGGGCATAAATTCAAATTGAGGAAAGACAGATGTAGGATAGATGTGCGGAAGTTTGCCTTTATCCAGCGGATAGTTGATTGGTGGAAGACTTCTAACTTTTGTTGTGGAAGTTGATAGCCTAAATAAATTTAAGGCGGAGCTGGACAGGTATTTGGAACGAACGGAGGGGTGAAGTGTTTTTTTTTTTTTTCTGGCTGATGTTGCATAAGCTTGCTTTCTTGCATCGTATACTGCTAATGCTAAAAGGTGTTTGGCTCTTTGAAAAGCGTGGAGTTCAGGGAAGCAGTTCGTTATCAGAAACAGAACACACAATCCTTGCTGAACCTTGCATTGAGTGACATTTTTAAGCGGCAGAAAATGTCTGCAGTGGTAAAATGAAAAGCAAGAGATGACTCTAATGAGAAACCTAGTAAAATGCTACATGCATGTTTAAGTGACAATCAGTAACTTGGAAGTTGTAGGCTTCAAGTATATGAAACAAAATACATAATAACGGACATTGTAGAATTACACTTTCTCTACGTAAAGATTTGGAAAGTGCTCAAAACACGCTGCAACATATGGAAATAAAAACAAATCGAAACGAAAACTTCCTTATGATTAGCGATGTGAACTGTGATTAGTTATGTATTTTTATTATTTTTTTTCTCGTGCAAAACTAACTTAAATGGTCTGTGCAGAGCTGCAATTGCGTATATGGATGGAGCGTTCGATTGTATATTGCATTGTATATATAAATTGGACGTTTGATTACAGAGTACATTTTTGGCCAGTTATTTACAGGTCTATATATATATATATATAGACCTGAATACAGTGACCGCTAAATAAGTCTATTTAGCGGTCACTGTATTCAAGGCCGATATTTAGGGTTATTTTCTGTCCTGGGTGTGGTGCATCACACCCAGGACAGAAAATAACCCCAAACCAAAACAAAGGTGAAGAGGGTAAAAAGATATCAAGGAGAAAACTCCTTGCTGCCTTTTATTCCAGTATTATCTGACCTGGGATAATTTAAAAACAGTATTATTAAAACAACGTTACCTGAATATGAAATCAAAGTGATAGAACCAGCGATTATATCATCGATACTTTTATTGACGAAGCTTTCGTTGATCTTTACTAAAAACGAGGATCATTTCATTTCCATTTCACGCCAATTGTAACCCCATCCATCCTAATTACACGGTTCCACAGCTATTTTTAAAAAGACGCAAAGGGAAATTTATGTGAAATACACAGTATTAAAAAACCGTAAAAACTTAAATCTCAAATCCAAAAAGCAACATGAATTATTGACTCGGTTGTTACAAAAACAAAAATGTGACGAAATGTCTCACCCTAACTCATTTCAGGGGCAGTAATAAATACTTAAATATAAAGACAGATGAAGAAAAAAGTAGTAAAACAAAATACAAAGTACTGTAAATGAAAAAATGAGTAGGCTTCAAGTCAGAAACAGAACACACAATCCTTGCTGAATCTCACATTGAGTGACATTTTGGAGTTAAAAGTTGAAATGATAAAGCGCCTCAGTTTAACTTTCCTAGCTTTATCATTTCAACTTTTAATTCATGACAACCAAGGATGAAGACGTGCACTTCTATTTCCTTGAGCATATTTTAAACTTCGTTTCCAAAATTTAAACGTATCCATATTAATTCCAATTTTTAAACTCAACTACCATTTTATCCTATCTCAACACGTAAATTGCAGATTATATAAAAAGGTGAGTACCGCAAATTAAGCTATGCTATTAATTAGAGTTAAAAAAGTTAATCAACACATATTGGAAAATGTCGTTTATAAATTAAATTTAAATACAATTCAGAATTCTTATTTTAAAATTCATACATTTTTAAATATGTGAAGTTTGTCTTCATGTCATCTGCCAAGCTTTCAAAATCTGGGATATATTGCGATAAGGCCAACAGCGAAGAATCTTCTGTATGCAAGTCCGTAAGAGTAGAGCGATTCTTCGTCTTTGTTTGTTTCAAATACGAAAAGGCCCATTCACATAGATATGTGGAACCAAAAAAGGAATTTAAAAGTTCACTGCATTTTTTTACATTTGGGTACTTTTCTCGGCAAACATATTTCCAAAAGTCTTTTTCTGATGATCTGGCTTTTAGGAAGATATCGTTTCGCAATGTAATAATTTAATTTTCAAGTAATATTTTCTCCATGTGAAAAATCTCAGCGATTTTTTCCTGCAATTTATTTCTATCTAAGTCGACATTAAATGGATAAGAAATATATTGAATAATGGCTTCAATTGTTTTAAAATCACTGAATCTAGTTTCAAAATCATTCACAACTTTCTCAATTTCAGAAACCTATTTCTCGCTATTAAATTCAAAACAGGATATTTTTGCAAATGATCTTACATATTTGCAAAGTGATCGAATTGTTTTTCTTTGAAATCCTTAGCCATTGCCAAAAATTGATATTTATATGCAGAAATACTACTAATCATGTCACCCACATTTTTATTCTTTCCTTGTAATTCCAAATTCAAATCACTTAATTTACTGGTAAAATCTGCCAAAAAAGCCAGATCACACAACCATTCCATATCTTGTAGCTGCTGATAATCATCTTTCCTTTGATCAACCAATTTTTTAATTTCATTCAGCAAATTTCGAATTCTCTGTAGAAACTTACTCCGACTCAGCCACCTCACATCTGTACGTAATATCAGATCTGGTTCTTTTTCATCGAGTTGCATTTTGAAAAGTCTCCTTTGAAGAGATTGTCCTCTTTGTCCTTGGATGGAATTCACGATTTTAAAGCTATGTCCATAACACTGTAGTATTTAATCTTTTGCTGGCTAACACTTGTTGGTGTATGATGCAGTGGTAACTCAAAAAATCTGGGAATTCATCATCCTTTTGGCACAATGCGATGAATCCGTTAAGATGCCTCGTCACTGCATTAGCTCCATCTGTTGTTATTGATATGAGCTTAAATAGTGGTAATTTAATTTTTTCAATAAAATTTTTGAATGCATTAAATATATCAAGACTGCTAGTTCTTTCTTTTAACGAAACAATACCCAGTTCTTCTCTAGCGGCAGTATCATCGAAAACCATAATAATAAAAACGAGCAGTCCAGCTATGTCACTGACGTCTGTAGATTCATCCAGTTGTAAAAAAAAAGGACACGCAATTGTTCGCTCACATTTTTACTCATTTTTTTGATACGTCGCATCACAGTATTTCGAAATAATTGCAGATCTTGAAGAGCACTTTTAATTTCATTTTTATTCTTAAAATTTTCAAAAAGAGAATCTGTTATTTCTAAAAATGAGTCTCTGATGAATTGACCATCAGAAAATGGTTTGCATTTTTTTGCAAGAAGATGATTCACCTTAAATGATGCTGCAGTTACTATTTTAAATTGTAAATTAGGTGTCATGAAGAAATTTTGTTGTGCGAATAATCTGGATTTAAGTTCTTTTCATTTAGTTTTTCTCAGGTCACTATTAGGCGGAAAATCCGATTAGCATTTACCATGGAGTGCATTGAGTCCCTTTCTAAATTTCCTTTTTTTTGGGTAATGCCACGGAAGCATTGCAAATCAAACAACACCATTTTTCTTTTATTACAAAAAAGCATTCTAGTTCTGGCTCTTGATGAAAATGATACGTTTTACTCTTTTTCGTGGTATTCATTTTTAAATCAAAGGGTATTAAATTAACGTATAAGTACTGTACTGTTTTAATATTAAGTAAGCTAAATAAGAATTCGACACATACACTGTGCTCTCCATAACGTAACTGCGTGAATTTTCACTAGACAAGCCTAGCGGCTGCGTGGCGACAAGAATAGTCACGTGGATCAACGGATTTGTGATAAGAGTATGCAGTGGGGCGCATAATAATAATATTTAGATTTTGACTAATCTATTTTTTATATATATTTAAAATTCGTCGTGATTAACCGAAATTAAAGCCGCGATCAACTTGTTGGCCACCCCTGATCTACAGTATGTTAAAAACTTGTTGAGAAGTATCACCCCTCTTCAATAATTTTAACAAGTTCTTTTTTGAAAGTTTCGGCTCCTTCTTGATCTGCACTTACGGCTTCTCCCTGGATTTTAAATCTATCGAACCAATCCTTACTAGTTTTATCTAGTTTTATATGGTTCCACATTTAAAAATTTTTTTTTTTTTGAGGTGAGCTCTCCTCAGATCATCATATAGGCTAATCACTTTTTCTTTAATAATATTTAACTTTAACGGAATTATGCGTTGGATATTATCTTCAATAAAATTATTTAGAAGTCTCTCCATTTCAATCATAATAGCCAGCCTAGCCCTAACCACTTTAGTTGCTTGCAGTAGAACAGCTATCTTTTCAGCTGCTAAAATTAATGCTTTATTTTTTATAATTGTTCTTACAGTTAAACCTGCCAGTCTTAAATTATTGCACACATTCACTTGTCGTTGAACGGAATCGATTCGCTTCAAAACGTCTAATTTAATTTTCAAATTCAGTCTTTTTCTTACCTTTGTAGACTTCATCCCGCGTTCAGGCGTTGCTGCTTTTTATTCTTATCCGCCTCTTCGAAAATGTTGCATTAATTATACAAATGTTCGAGTAAACTGTCAGTTACGGATGACGTCTAACGCTGTACTGACTTCTGATAAATGCATATAACGCAAATATTACAAGCAATATACTTGATCATTTTTTAAATGTTTTAACAAGTCACTTTACTGGAATTAAATTAGCGTGGGAAAATTTCTCAAGTCGGCATGGGAAACGTTTTAATGCTGTTTTGCTATTCATTTTCAAGCTATTGACTACATCAGATGAAACGTTTTCATTGCCAAAACATGCCAAAAATTCAATCTGTACGTTGGTAAAAGAGCGTTATAGCGAGTTGCGACAGCGTTTGAGCGAGATACAGGTTATAATATAAGAACAACGTTATAGCGAATCTGCGAGAGAACTGCGTTATAACGAGGGCCTGCTGCAATATAAAATAAAAAATTTTAAAAAATATATAAAACGTAAAAAAAAAAAAAAAAATAGGAAGGAAGATTAAGGAAGATTAATTGATTAAGAATCGAATGATTCTTAATCAATTATTAAAATAATCGATTACAAAATCGAAAAAAAAAAAAAAAAAAAAAGCTGGTGAACAGAATCGAACTGATGTTATCATCAAACTAAATTAACTCTCTTTCTGTGTGATCCGCATAAGCCACATTTCTGATTATAACTTTTCATGTGATTTTTTAAATGCCTTATTCCATTGTGCCCAGCAGTAGCGAACTCTTCTCGTACTTTCCTCTAGGTAATCAGGAATGGTTTTGAAAATACGGATTTACAACAGCACAACGTGGTACAGTACATGTACATAGACCATACACATGTATGTGGTACATAGAGCACTTTAGGGCTATAAGCCTCAGGTTGCCACTTAATGACGCGAATTCCTAGTTACTTAGTATCTGGCTGCTTGTAGAAATGATGCACTTGCACTAACTTACACATCAGTTAACTATTTTTCAACCTGAGGCTTAGCCCTAAAGTGCTCTGTGATCTTGATTACTTGCACACCACTAGCATTTTTCGTATTGTGGAGTTATACTTCGCAACTGGTTGTCATCATTGCATCACCAGGGTACTTGCCCACCCACTGATGAGGACCCAACAAGGTCCGACATGGTGCCGTCTGGGTGGTGGACAGTAGTCTTCTCCATTGTGGACATTTGTTGTGTCTTACGCAAGGAGATAAACTGACTAAACTTCAGTTTATCTCCGACATGTTTCTCGGTGATGATAGACAAGACTATACAATGGCCAGAAATTAGTGTAGTGTTATGTTTGCGTAGTCTGTGTGTTGTTTAGCTGTTTCTGGCCGCTTTGCTACCAGGAAGCGGCGATCACCAGGAAGGTTCCTTCCCAGTACCCGTCCACGCCACGAGGAGGCGGGCCAAACCATACACGTACTAAACTAAATGTAATATTTCAAGCACCCATAGGAATAAGCGCAAGTCATATGGGTGCAGCAGTATCCTATAATCACGTACGGTGGTGAATAGTCTTCTCCATTGATGAAGCGTTACTTATTCGAGGTAGTGCAATATCATGTAACTCGTTGTGAAGGTATTCACAATATGAGGTGTACTTAATGACGCCAATTCCTAGTTACTTAGTAGCTGGCTGCATGTAGAAATGATGCACTTGCACTAACTTACACGTTAGTTAAATAAATAAATAATAAAATAAAACTAGCTATTTTACTCCCTCCTCACATAGGTGTCTGCCCAGCTCACATTTGAATTTCCCCAAGCTATCAGGCTCAATTACTCACGCAGGTAACTTAAAAGTAATTAACAACTCGGTGACTAAAAGAAAACTTCCTACGATCCCGTCTATATGTTTTCCTCGTAACTTGAAATTATGACCTCTAGTTCAGAAATCATAAGAGTGAAAATTTCCCCTTCATTCATTTTACTGCCCTGTCTCAGAGCTGTGTAAACCTCAGTCACGTTCCCTGTAAGATGTGTGGCTTGCCTGGTTTTATAGCCCACATATTCGAAGCTTTTCCTCATATGAATTTCTCTTGTCAAACTCACCTGGCACGTTCTCCGTCTTTTGGTCATTTCAAGAAGCGCGATGTCATTTTTAGGTGCGGTTTCCATGTTTTTACACAAAATATCGGTGTGAATGCACCATAGTTAACTCATAATGAAAAACTACATAGTAGTGTAAAGGCATCGATTTAATTGTATCTCATATTGTAACTACCTTCACAACGAGTTACCATATATTGCACTACCTCGAATAAGTAACGCTTCCTGACGTAGCCCAGTGGTCAGGAGCGAGAGTGCATAGCACACGTTCCTTGATTGGACCGGGGTTCAAGCCCGTGATTACTAAATACGATAAATATTTGTATTGACGATTTATTGTAAACTCTACTGACTTGGTTGTCGTGCCGGAGTATAAACTGAAAATTTATTTATTTATTTAATGGAGAAGACTATTGTTATTTATTCTCAGTGGGCACCACCGCCACCCAGACGGTACCGTTTCAAGGCTTGTTGGCAGGTAATTTGTTGTGAAGGTAGTCACAATATGAGATACAATTAAATCGATGCCTTTACACTACTTATGTAGTTGTTAATTATGAGTTCACTATAGTGTATTTACACCGACATTTTATAGTGTATTTTAAACTCATTATGCCTTGAGCGTTTATATTTTATTTAAGTATTATCTTGCACACCGTTTGGCATCTCTTATATTGTGGAAATAACTTCACAACTGGGTTGGCATAATTGCAACACTAGTGTACCTATCCACCCACCGAGGATAGGTCAACAAACCTTGAAACGGCGCCGTTCGTGGGGGGTGGGGGGGTTCTTGATGGGGCCTTCGTTACCAAGAATAGGTAACAACACTCTCTCTAATGGGGCCCTCGTTACCGCGAATAGGAACAACAGTCTCTCTAACGGGGAAGCGCTAACCACTCATAAATCGGAGGATTTATGAGTGGTTAGTTAGTTCAGTGAGTGTGAGGAGTTAGTTCAGTGAGTGTGAGGAGTAACTGTACCTTTCCTCTTTCGAGGGCATTTCTTCTGCTTCCTTTCGTACTATCACTTTCCTACACCTTATTTGCTTTCTGAAGTCTAATAGGAACAGTGTGTGGATAACACAGATTTTATCCTATACCATTTCTGGGTGATGGTGCCCACTGAGAATAAGTAACAATAGTATTTTCTCTGTTAGTGAAGCGTTACTTATTCGAGGCAGTGTAATACATGGTAACTTCTTGTGAAGGTAGTCACAATATGAGATACAATTAAATCGATGCCTTTACACTACTATAGTGTATTTTAAATTCATAATATATTATGCTTTGAGCATTTATATTTTATTTATGTTTTTACTCAGTACCTGACCTATATGATATCTCGACCAGACCAATCCCCACCAGAAGAGGACTCTTTCGGGGCGATGCCCTGAGTCCATTATGGCTCTGTGTAGCACAGAACTCACTGTACACCATGCTCAACAACAGAAAGTACAGATGCCTTGAGTGACCGGGGTTCAAGCCCGTGACTACTGAATATGGTGCTGTTTCTTGTATTCTGTCTATCTTGTGAACTCCTCTGACCGTTTGGTCGTCCCGGAGTATAAACAGAAAATTTATTTATTTATTTTTATATACCCTGAAAGAAGGGAGGAAGAATCTGTACTTCGTCTTTCACCTGATGTGCATGGATGACATTAGCCATAATTATGAGAGCATCCTTGAAACTCACTAAAGCTTATTGAGAAGTTAAAGAGCTCTGGAATACCCTTCCTGGAGGATCAGATAACTACTTACTGTTGTTTGACACGCAACAGTCTGATGTTAAAAGATCCCTGGCTTCATGCAAACCTTTATTGTGAAAATATTTCATGTGATTGTAAATACTGTACTGAGGCAGTTACGTCACCAAGTTTTGTATGGAAGAAAAGCTTGGTTCAGTGGACATCGTTCGTTACATTGCGGCCCTTTGAAGCGAGGATTTATTGTATAATAATGTTTATTATTATTGACATAATTACTTTGATTGAATTTCATGAAAAGACAATCGTATTCACAAGTTTAATTTTGATAATTGCTCTTGTACTATATATATTGCACTGTCCGAAACTAAAATTGTAGATTGATGGATAAATATTCTTTAAGTTGGGACTCGTTGGTACACCTAAAAAAAAAAAAAAAATAATAATAATAAATAATAAATAAAAAAATATATATATATAAATAAATTTAAAAAAATCTTTTTTATATATAAAAGAGTGACTATCGAGAGGTTCCACTAAAACAACAAAATTATAAAAGATCACGTTAATTGAGAAAACTTTCAATTTTAGATATCTTGTATTGACTTCTAACATCAGTGTCTGTATTCATAAGTAGATCATTTAGTATAATGAAGCGATTTCTTGTTTCTTACTTATTCAGTACCCTTAGACGATCAAGTATTATTAATATTTGATATAAAAAAATTATTACTCATATCAGCTCTAACGCATTCTAGAGAGGAGTTTCTGCCCTCCTTCACAGTACAGCAGTTTTGGAATTTGTCACTCTTTTGGAGAGGTTTGAAGGTTCAGTTCTTGTCTACGAGTGAAAAGATTTATAAAATCCTTTTCAACAGAGGCTGTAGTTAGCTGTAGTCAGGCGGAAGGAGTTTTTTTTTTTTCCTTTTTGAGCCCCCACACAACATACACTTGTACAGACAATATACACACAATGACCGCAATATGGTTTAAGTCGTTGATGTTCCCTAAACCCAAGAACAGAACAGAATGAGTGCATTATAGGTTTTTTTTTTTTTTTTGGCTGCCAGTGTACTTTACAGGTATACGATGATTCTGGTTTTGCCTAATCATATCTATCTTTCAGTTGATGAACTATTGCAATGCTTAGACTCTGCTAGGAAAGAAAAATGGAACATAATGACAGCAGGTATGAATTTCCAACACTCAAGCAGAAAAGCATGGACACTTCTGAGGAAACTCGGAAGTAGTACTCCCAAATATATTAATAAGAGCTCAGAAGTATCCCCAGGAAAAGTAGCCAAGAGAATTGTCAACATTTCCAAGAGACCAACCGATACTAACAAAGATGAAGTCAAAAAACTTAAGAAGGAATTAAGAACTAGACTATCCTTGGCTGAACCAACCTCCTAATTCTCAGGAGAATTCACAATTGCAGAGATTTCAACAGCTCTGAAGGAAATAAAACCAGGCAAAGCAGCCGGAGTGGACGGAATATATCCAGAGTTCCTGAAACATCGTGGTCCAAGAGCTCTGAATTGGCTAGCTAAATTTTTTAATGACATCTTGCAGAATGGTAGGTTCCCGTTTTTGTTTAAGAGAACTAAAATAGTTGCCATCCTAAAGCCTGGGAAAAGTGGACCTTGCCCTGAAGATTATCGCCCAATTGCACTTTTAAATATATGTTATAAATTAATTGAAAGAATGGTTTACAATAGAATTTCAACCACAACCTTCCAACACATACCAATTGAACAAGCCGGATTCTGACCAGGCCGAAGCTGCTGCGATCAGGTACTGGCACTTATCAGCCATATCGAGAACGGATTCCAAGATAAGAAGAAGACCATTGCAGTCTTTGTGGACTTGACATCAGCTTATGACACAGTATGGCGACAAGGAATGATTCTGAAATTTTTGAAGATTATTCCCTGTAAGCCCCTCGCGATCCTACTTAACAATATGTTATGCAACAGAGTGTTTGAAGTACACTTAAACGGCAGAGTGAGCAAGCCCTATATATTAAATGATGGTTTACCACAAGGATCAGTTCTAGTCCCATTATTATTTAATATCTATACTGCAGATCTTCCAGCAACTGCTTCTAGGAAATTCATGTACGCAGATGACATAGCCCTGACTGCCCAGTCTACTGACTTCAATGCAGCCGAAATTGTACTTACAAAGGATCTTCATAACCTGAATAAATATTTTCACACATGGCGACTTAAACCTAATTTAAATAAAAACCGAAGTTAGCTGTTTTCATCTGGATAATCATAGGGCTAACTATATGCCACAAGTGGAATATAAAGGGCAACGACTGAAACACAACCCTTGCCCAAAATATCTGGGAATTATAATGGACCGAACACTGACGTATAAACAACACCTTTGTAATATTGCAGCAAAGATTAAAAACTAGGAATAACATCTTGCATAAACTCAGTGGAACAGGCTGGGGAGCAAAGGCAACGGTGCTACGAACATCAGCCCTTGCCCTAGTCTACTCAGTTGCAGAATATTGTTGCCCCGTATGGCTTAATAGTGCACACTCTGTAAAAGTTGATATCCAACTGAATGACACAATGAGGACAATATCAGGCACCATTAAATCGACACCTTTAAAATGGCTACCAGTGTTATCTAACATCTATCCCCCTCATATAAGAAGAGAAATAGCCTTGCTGAAAGAATGGCAGAAATGTCAAAGAAATCCTCAATTGCCCATACATCAGGATTGCAAACCCCAGAAGCCGGAGAGATTGAAATCTAGGAACCCCTCATGGAAGCTAGGCGAGAAACTTATCAAGTCACATTTTAATGCTGACCAGACCTGGCGCGAAGACTGGACTACTTCAAATCCCGACCACCTGGGCTTAGTCAGTGATCCATGCAGAGCTGTTCCAGGTTTCAACTTACCAAGAAAGGAATGGACATCCCTGAACAGAATCCGAACAAATCACGGAAGATGCAAGTTTTGGCTGCATAAGTGGGGAAAAACTGAAAACCCATTCTGCGACTGTGACAACGTGCCCCAGACCATCCAGCATGTCATCTCGGAGTGCCCAAAGAGGAGATTTGAAGGCTCCATCCAAGATCTACATAGTGTTACTGATGATGCTATTAAGTGGCTGAATAAACTGGACATTACATTTTAATTCATCAAATGTTACTTATAATTTTTTTTCTGTAAATATTGTTTTTAGGCTTATTGTAATTTATTTTTTTTTTTTTTTTTGACATTGTTTGTTACAAATGTATCCTCATTTTTGCCATACGAAATAATAATAATATCTTTCAGTAATTAAAAGTTTAAATGCAAAGTTAAAAAATTACGTCAACCTGCAGATTTTTCGCAAAACATGAGACTACTCTTTTTATGGTTTTGAATAAATTATAGGAACTTTTATGGGCCTTTTTCACACTGTGGCTTAGTTATTCGGTCTCAGGCGAGGATAGTCATGTTTTTCCGTCCAGCAAAACGGACATACCGACTAGATAATACACGTGGTGTATGGATTTGTTCTGTCGGGTAACCTTAATATGAAATATTTATGTAAGAGGAGAGAAGATGGAAGAAAGTGCGTTTTTGTTCTTAACAAACCAGATGAAACTGTGTTTTGTCAGTTTTTAGCGGAGTATGGCAACAAAAGGCAGAGTAAATAAATCTAACATTTTGCTACTTTTGTTGTACCTTTCTTGAACAAAAAAGGCGAAGTCAAAAATTGCAGAATTTGTTAAAAAAGGTGTGTTGTGTGTATATCGGGTGAAAAGATGAAAAGGTTCACTACGATGAACTATAGGCTCCACACAGATTGGTATTAAGAAAAATTGGTGCTGAACAGTTGAGGAATCAGAATTAAAGTAACAAAGTCTGCCTTTTTGCTATTTTCATGGTCTAGTGTAAACCGAGAAGCCGCGCAGATGACTGCTATTTTTGCTTATTTAAAGTACATGGCTATAATACTAAAAATAAAAGGGATATTTCATATTCAAATCTACTATCTGCTATAAAATCCGCCGTGCGTGGACCTGGGCTATTATACCTTCTTCACCAATAACTCTCTCAATACTTGCTTTCTCGCCATTTAGCACGTTAGTTTCTCTTTCAAACGACCAAACCACAGAGCTTTGAAGCGGAGTATTTATTTCAAAAGAAGTAAAATAGGAATATAGCTAAGACTGTAGTACGATTTTAAACAGCCTAGTGCTAAGGTCGTGCAAAAATACCACATTTTGTTTTTGATCATTGTAAATAACAGCACACTCCATGAACAAATTAATTACATTCAAATGCTTTTATGAAAATTTGTCAGACGCTTACGAAGATGTATGATTTTCACAATCATACTCTCTTTTCTGTGTACCATTTCATTTTCTTAATATCTTTGAAATTGAAAGTAACATTGTGGTAAGTAGTCGAGCATCACCAATAGCACGGAAAAGCAAAAGGAGCACTCATCCCGGTACCGAAACGGGGAAACGCCCTCGTGTGGTATTATTTGTTCATCGTTCGTGCAAATTACTGTCTGGGCGTGGCCCTCGTCGATCCCCCTAGTTTCGGTGCGTGCTTTGGGGACTTGGGAAGAAAGTGCTGTAATGGGATCTTTTGCTATGATCCAAACTTCCTCAGTTCTGTTTATCATTTCTGAGTTTTTCGCCATGAAAAGTTTATCACATTATAAAGTTTTATTTTATTTATTTATTTATTATTATTTTTTATATAGGGAGAGAGACGAGTAAATTTCAGAATATAAATACAGTGTATAAAGTAGGCACTATTTTGTTCTCAACGAAGGTGTATCATATTATATAAACGTTCTTTTATGTAAAGCGAAGTTCAGTATTTTACCAAAATAATTAGCGAATCAAAGCTACTTTCGTCGAGAGTGTAATTTGAACACATTTATGTGGGTTTAGCTTTAGGCAAGATTAACATAGATAGTCTATTACATTAGAAATCAGGTCACCAACATAAACTTATCCATTACCTAAAAAAGGGGAGGGAGGGATTGTGTTTAGAGATGGTTGGAGCTCAGCGGAATACAGTAAGCCAGACAGCGCGCTCCTTAGGAATGGTCTAAAAACTTTAGGAAGACTCGTTAATTTAAAGTATCATGAATTATTAATAAATTTTAAAAAGCAGGATGTCGATATTTTCCAGATGCATTGGAAAATATCGATATCCTACGTTTATAATTTTACTTGTTACTCCAATTTTACGTTTATAATTTTACTTATTATTCTTAAATAGAAGTTCCAGTTTCTCTTACGGATGAAAACTGGTTTAACAGATATTCCTGAAAAAAAAAGTTCTGTGGCTGTATTTACATTTATTTCTGAAGTTTAACTAGTCAGATTAGCATGCCTCCAGATACACTGAAGACTAATTGTATTATATACTTATTATAGAACTAGTGAAATACGCGTCATGTAGTGCAGTGCAATAAAAATTATTACATTCAAGCCTCTTTACCGAATACAATTTCCATGCCGTCGTCTTACCCTTATGAATTAATATCTCAGAATATTTCTGAAATTTTTCTCTTATATGGATATTTGCTTTCAATGTTTTGCCTTTAATGGTTTACAGATTAATTATTACTTTCCTAGATTTACATTGCTTCACCCGTCAGCTATCCTGGCTAATTTGCAAGTTTGTATATATTTTTTCGATGTTTTTATAATTTAAATAAAATTTAAAATGCTGCTGAAACGAATTTTGACATTTTATTTAATAAAATCCAACCACGTTGCGTATGGAAGGCTTCTTTGCCTTTTAATATACGACTTAGCTATCCACGAGGCAATTTTCTTGCATTTTGCTGTACAATAGTATCATTAAGTTTATTTTTATCATCTTTCCTTACTTTCAGTTATTGACCCAAATGATCGAAAACCTTTCTTAGGTCTACTTGTTTTTTTGCTAATGTGCTCTTCTATCCTGCGTGTGTGTGTGTTTATGCGCCGTGCTCACCGCAACATCATGATTCGGTTGCCATAGGAACCATAATCTCTTTTTGTCTGACTTGTCATATGCAATCTAAGGGAGGGAATAGCATAGGTAGTCGTAATACAGAGAGCAGGACAAAAAGCCACCGTAGTTGATTCGCTTCCATTGTTCTGTGACTAATGTTTGATTCTCTAAAGGAAGTAACTGCTTTAACTGGGGTTTGTTATTTCTCAAGTTTCTTGAAACATCGCGTTTTCTCAATTGTTTAGCACTCGTTAGTAAATCCCTTTTTTAATAATATAATAGAAAAATAACATATTGTTCATTTGTTTTCTGTGATTAGCATTAACTAATTCTGGTTGTATATTTTTATCTCTTTTTGATCCAATCATTTTTATGGAACGATGTATTTATTGAGAATATAGGGTATTTTAAAATAATAAAAAAATCGGAAAAAAAAAAAGATATCGAAACAACCATATTTATAATTAATTCTTCAGATGTTGCTAGCAATGGATTCAATTGGAATGCTTTACGACACAGTTTTGTACTTTCCATAATTTAAAATAAATATATTTCTGAAATCTTGTCTTCTCTGATAGATTTAACACGAGGCCCGAAGACTGGTAATAACTTTAAATTCGACTACCTCTCGAATTGTGATTGTTTTTAGCCATCCTACTCTCCAGAGAAAGGTTTATGGGTCTCTCGAGTGGTACGAGAAACCCATAAAATAACTTGTAATTGTGACACAGGTAGATGCAAATGTTCCTTGTAACATAGGCCCGATTTGATCTCAAAAATAATTTCTAACGAATTAAGTTGACTGCATATTTTTCCATCTTACTAAATATAATTCCTTTTTTTAATTAAAATTTTATTTTTTGCTTTTGTTACCTTAAGGACCAAAGAACTTTAGATACGGAGTGAGGCAAAAATGTATATGAACACTTTGAGATGTTGTGTCTCCAAAGGTTTATTGAGTAATCATAAACCCCAATTTTAAATACAATTAATGGAATGGAGAAATATTATACATAGCAAAGGTTAGGTCAGATGTTCAAAGTGTCCACCACCGGTTTCATTCATGAAAGGTATCGTGTCTAAACAGATCGAAAACAGTAGCTTGCATATTAACTATAATTTTACGTTATTCCTCTTGTATATCCTTCCAAATCAGGAAGTAGTCTAGGTTTATAATAGTATGTTATCTTTAAGTAACTCCATACAAAAAAAAGTGTAGAGATATAAGATTTAGGGACCTCTTGGAGCGTGCACATCAGTTTCCCTCCTCCGACGACCTATCCGCCATCCAGGAAATTCGGTATCCAGATAGGCACAGAACAGATATTCTGGGAAAATATGGTATTGCATAATACTGCTAAAAAATCAGTCAGTGGGAACACTTTTCTTATTACCGGGACCTGCATTATTCAGCAGTATTTTATATTTTATTTCAAGATAACTTTATTCTGTAACTGTTTAAACTATTAAGATCTGATTATTCCATGACAGTAAATACTCTATCAAGTTAACATTTTTCAGGAAAAAAGAAAAAAAAGTGTGAGTTTCATTATCCCAGTGCACACAGTTGTGACGAATCACGTTACCATTTACTTTGAATGTGGCTGTGATCATACAATTACATTCTCAGAATCAGTCTTTTTGGTCTTTCTTATGATGACTCACCGAATTGCACATGTCGATCTGGATCGTCTTCCTGAATTGCATGCAATGCCAAGGTATGTAGGGTTTGTACTTCAAGTCCTTTAAAATTCTAAGGTTTGATTGATTCATTCATGTGTAGTTCTCGAGAACACTTTTCTTTGTTTTGTTGACATTTCAGGTGACTGTTCGCAGGTCCGTGACAGCTTGGATATTTTTGACACTTGATGTCCCTTTATTTCCACATCTATCTTTATTGATGTTAGCACTTTACATGCTCTTCAGATTTATTGCATAGCAGGCTATTGTCAGATGCATCAGCCCTTTTTTCCTGTATTGATGCTCTCATGGCACGCTGGTCTTTTCTAACATTTTTAAGCTTTCAAAACCAATTTTCAAATGTTTTTCGCTGTGCTCAGTGTATGTCAGTTGCTTTTTCTGCATGTTTATTATTCACTGATTTACCCAAAACACATTCTTTCCTCTAAAATGCAAATATTTTTAAATACATTAATCGTGTCATCTAAGGTATATAGCAGTTTAAAGTGGTTACATAATTTTGAATCGTCCAGTAGCAAAATATTCTATGAATATGAATGCTGGTGCACCGTGAACCAGTAATAACTGCAGTTCCATGGTACGCTACTGTTTCGTATATCTGAGTTCTTTAATTTAAACTCTTTCTGGCTGTTTGATATTAAAAATCGTAGAAGAAAATAGAGAAAGTGAATATCTAGTAAGTGTTTCCAGACTAGTAGCGTGTATTTTGTATAAACTTTTTTAAATTTCCTCCTCCTCAAAATGTCATTTTGTTTCATCCGCTTTTACGAAAGTCCAGTTATCGACTTAAACACCGTACTTTGTAAGTGAATTCTCCTGAAGAATGAAGCATGTATTACTACTACACACCATCACTACGTCTCTCATCGGCCCTCAAGTGCAATCGGGTAATGTTACAGTAATGGAGTGGCACAAGTGTTTCTTGATGACAGAGGCATATCTGATAACACTTATTTTGGCAGCCGAAAAGAATGACAGTTTTATGGATTGGTGCTTGGCACAAATACAAATATTTCCGGCATAAGTGAATAAAAGAGGTGCTTAGCGTGTTTCTCCTTTTTATTGTTTAGAGTACTGTACTACATCATCGTTCAATTTTCGTATACCGTATAGAGATGCCTGAGATGCTTGCGAGGATAATACTAACCATTCCTCATCTACCAGTTAAATAGGTTCAGAAATAAATTGGCATAATACTGAAGTTATATAATTATTAGAATCATTATGAAGTAAGCACAGTGTCTTATTACCACGTGTATTTGTCATCCTACTCTGTTTCTCTTCTACCAATTTTAAAATCGGGGTGCGCCTGGTATAAAAATATGAAATTTTTGTTTCACTGTCTAAATTGAAGACGCGTCAACGATCTTTATATATATTATTTTCATAATACTGCGATTGAAAATAGTGCGATTTTACAAGTACATAGTGTGCTTGACTTCGTTTCATTTGGATGTTATCAGACGTATTGGTACGCATCAGTAATATTTCTGATAAAAAGGTTGAGCTTAATTAATGAGATTAGGATAACTAGAATTTCAAGAAAAATTGCATTACGATCTCAATGAATCCTAAATCGGTGTTTTAAGTTGCATAAATTTCTGTGAATAGGTATCTCACTTTCATTTCAAGTGATTCACTTCATTGTGTCAGATGTTTTTTGCCTATTTTGTAAACGTCAGGCGAGTAGTCCTTGATTTGAATGGACTTTTTTTTAAAAAAAATTCCATTCCCGCTTCGCGCACTAAAGACAGGAGTATAGGTTAAGTGAAGAAGAAATGTCGTAATTATGAAGTTTGTTTTGTACATCAGTAGATAACCAGTCTCTACTTATACTTATTGCTCGGAACGATATTAGTGCGCCTTCGTAGTGAGTGACAGTTTCTTTTTAAAAATAAGAAGCCATTTATGATGTTTTTTGAGAGTGTCACAGGTCTTACTTGAAGGTTTCGATTTAGTGTTTAAACAGCATTATTAACCAGGCAAATTATTTTTTTAATGCTCTTACTATCCTATTTAAATAGTTGTTTCTTTTTTAGGACTAATTCAGTTAGGCGTAGACATTGGTTGAGCGTGACCTGTCCTTCAAGTGTGAAGAGAGTTGCTATACATATTCAAGGGAAGCGATTCTCAGTGAGATACTTTCATTATATTTGCATAGCCATGCGACTAGATGGGAGCTTGTATCGATAACTTTCACATGCATGGACTTTCACATGCACGAAAGCACATGCATGGACGCGTCGCAATGAACCTAAAAACATCAGTAGATATAAAGTAGGGCATTTAGTTGGTAAGGCCTGGTGAGGCTGTCAGGCACTTGTTTTACTTTAAAATGGCTTATCTGGATTTACAATCACTGGCAGTTTTCCATCTGATTTTATTATTATCATGTCTGAACAGTTTTTCCTCAGTTTCCGACAATTTCCTTTCATTTTTCAATCTTCAGCAAGTGGCTCTAGGAATGCTGGTATACAGTAATACCCCGAAGTTACGCGATAGGTGGGTCCGACGAAAATCGCTTAAGTCGAATTCGCGTAAGTCGGGGTACAACTTTGCATATAAATACATATAAATTTTGTTTAATTGGGACCAAGGACTAAAAAAAACACTAGTTTAAAAGAAAAATATTTAATAAAATTGCAGTTATTATTTGTACATATTAATACAAATTATGTATTAAAAAAATAAATGAGTTACGTAAAAAAGTTATTTCGATGTCGATGGCTTCATAAAATCTAACAAATTCGTCTGACGACAGCGCCTTCTTTTTTTCACGCAGAATTTCTTCGTAGCAAGCTAATAATTTTTTATTCCTTGCTTTGTAGCTATAACGCGTTCTTCGTTGGAGTCTATGTTTTCTAAAATTTTTAAGCCCTTTTCAATTAAGCTGAGACCTTCTGTCAAGCTTGCAATTGTCATGTGTTTTTCTGGTGGAACTGAGTCTGAAGTGTCGGATAATTCAGTGACGTTTTGCTCACGCATCTCTATGAGCTCATTCATTGTTTAAAAGAAAAATATTTAATAAAATTGCAGTTATTTATACAGTTGGTTATACAATTGCAGTTGGATTCACTATGTGAATCTAACAGCTCGTTTACATCATCACCATTGACTTCCAAATCTAATTGCCTGGCAAGATTAACAACTTCTATCATATGAGCGACATGATCAGTTTCTGGCGTTGTTTTCGTCTCGTTTTTGTAAAAAAAATGGACAAAGTTTCTTCCAGACACCATTCAATGTTTTTTTGTGAATTTCATCCCAAGATTCTTCAATGATTCTTACGGCATCTAAAACATTTAATTGTTTCCAAAAGTCTTTAACAGATATCTCACTATTTTGTCTCATAGCTTCATTCAGACGTGCAAACGAACGCCTCGTGTAGTAGGCCTTGAATGTTTTGATGACTCCCTGGTCCATCGGTTGAAGCAAGCTGGTTGTGTTTGGAGACAAAAACACAACTTTCACACGTCGGTCGAAATTAATTAGGGTGGCAGGAGGGTGACCTGGTGCATTGTTAATAAGAAGGATCAATTTAAATGTAATCTGTTTAGACTTGCAATAACGTTCGACTTCGGGTATGAAGTGTTGACCAAACCAGTCCTCAAAAACGGAAGCTGTCACCCAAGCTTTATGATTTGACTTCCAAATCACTGGTAAGCTAATTTTAGATATATTTTTTAAAACTCTTGGGTTTTCGGAGCAATAAATTAAGAGAGGTTTTAACTTGCAGTCACCAGCTGCATTCCCGCCGACCATCATTGTCAGTCGGTCTTTGGAAACCTTAAAGCTTGGAAAGTTTTTTTTACTCGTGAAAACGATGTAATTTCCGACAAAAGTTGAGCACGAATTCGAACGCACACATATAAATATGACAGTTGGAATGCAAATTCTTGTATATGTGTGCAGCTCATGCGGCAGCAAAGTTGAATTTTGTTCATCTTTCGCTCTCACTCTCCGCCGTCGCACCGCATATCGATAGCATATGAAAAACGATCTTGAAGATAGTGGGCGGCAGTGTTGCCAAACGAAATCAAGAACCGCGTAACTCCGAGTTCGCGTAAGTCGGGGTTGCACACTCAAACTCTTGCTCAGCATCTGCATTTGTTTTTAAACACTGCTGTTTAAATTCACTCTACAGTCATGAACACCTAAAGGCATCACTGAATTTTCACCACTCACTTTGGAAAAGGATAGTATCGTACACAGTCTCTATTTACGTCTGGCCTGCACAGAAAGCCAAAGAAATAGGTGTCTAACTCTTTTGACATTTGATTAGTACCTAAACAAACAACGAATCAAAGATTTTCTAAGTAAAACCACAGAAAAGGATAAAATAGAAAACAAAGAATTTTACGAATTTCTTTTGTAGAGAGAGAGAGAGATTATTACTTTATCAAAAGCTTATTTAATTAAGGGTATTCGGTGTTTGCAATGGGTGCATGGGACTTGCAACGTATATGAAACAAAATGTAATAGTTGTGAAAAAGAAAAAAATTTGCAGATAATGCAAAATTGAAAAGCTAAGGTTTAACGCAATAGGCTCCCCCCCCCCTTTTATTTTTGCTGTATTAATGAATAAAAATATTTGATCTCAATCCCCTTACAGTTTCTCTTTTAAATTGTTTGTTTTTAAGAAACTCATAAGTTCATAATTTTTTTTGTTCTTATTAATAAATTGAAGGAATGGAATATCTGCTTATTTACTTGTACTCATCACTGTGGCAAAGCCGTTGGCTAGATGGGTGGTTTGTGCATTTTTATACACTTATATTTTTGCACGAAATGATCTGTAAAATATACAAATAATTAAACCGGACAGCTAATGCTTAGTAGTGAATATTTGTCTACATTGCGAACATTTGTACTACTTATTATTATTTCCTTCTATATCTAACATGTTCCGTTAACGATTTATCTAGTAACAGTACTGTTCTGAACATACGATAGCTCAATTACATTATTCGATGGTCTTATATAATATTATACACTATTGTTGAAATTATCTTATTCTTTATTTTGTACTTCATAATGCTTAGATGGGCCCCGGTAGCCATGTTAGCAAGAGCACAAGGCTGTACTGAGTGGAGTGTGCGGGGTTCGAGACCAGCTGTGTTCGTAGTCGTGGATTTCCTCCTCAGTATGTTGAGTTAGTCAGTCTCAAGGCTGGGTGCTATTAGCAAGTCAAATCCAAGAAGGATCCTGACTAGAAATGCATTCGAAATAAATGCTTAGATTTTTACATTCCACATCTACGATAAATTTTACATTTCATATCTTTATTTAAATTTTAATACAGTATTTACATATCACCACTCAATAAAAAGTATCAAAGGGAAATGGCGGATAAACTGTTTGCGTGGACTCCTCATCTCTATATATTCTGTCACTATGGTATTTTTCTGGATCAGTGGACAAGGTGTTGGAAATTTCCACGTTCTCTGGGAACATCTGTTTCAAATATTCCATGTTGATCGCTATTAGGAAAGTCTTCGATTGCTGTGTTGTAGAACTGCAATATGCGGAATCTGTGCACTTGCTATGATCATTTGTGCTAATGTATTGTTTATGTTGAGACACTTTCTTGACAAGCACACATTGAGATTTGAGAACAAGAATAGTCGTGGACAGTGAAAGGTTTTCTCGCTACTTTGTTCATCTAGTGAAGTACTAGTATTTACGCCGGATCGCTGTTCACGGGACCTCCCATTCAACGTCCTCTGCCGCATGACGAAGGCATTTCGGACCCTGCAATGCTTTGTGATTCCGATTCGTCTTTGTGCCCCCTACACCTGCAAGTTTGTTGCACTGGTAGTGAATACCCTGTATAAACTAGCTCATTATAGCAGCGCAGCTTCTCTCTTTTCACGTCCGTGTCTAAGTTAAGGTGGATGCCTAGAATTGCTGCAGGAATCCTCCTCCGTATTCTGTAGCATAGTCCCCTCTAAACTACCAAGAGGTCCAGTGGAAGAACCCCTGCAATGACTTGTGTTGCTGCTGTGGAGACTGTTCTGCAGATCCGATGAGTGGCCAAGAGAAGTCCACCTTTGGACAGAGTTCAGCTTCTCTTTAATTTTACACTTAATTGCCCGGTGAAACCACGCCCCTGCAGCGAACGTGATTATGGGAGGAACATCGCCTTGTAGTAAAGGAGTATTGTGCGCTTGGAGAGCCCCCAGTTGAGGCTGAGAAGTTTCTTACTTTTATGTTGAGATTCTGAAGGTGAGGGAGGAAAGTAAGTCTGTGGTCAATGATGACCCCTAGGACTCGGGTTTGGGTCACAAGAGGTTGCGTGCCTTGGATTTTAACTTGGGGAGGCTTTCGAAGGTCGAGTTTGGCTCCAAAGGTCATCATATTGGTTTTTGTTGGATTGATTCGGAGCTTATTGGTTTGAGTTCAGTCGGCAAGGTCGTCAAGAACGTGGTTTTCAGTGGTCTCAAGGGCTCGCCGAGAGTGGCCCGAGAAGATGATGGTGAGATCGTCTGCGAATGCAATGATTTTGGTACTGTCGAAGCTGCGGCGAAGCCAGTCCTGAAGAACCAAGTTCCATATTAGGGGCCCAATACGGAGCCCTGTGGGCATCCTCTGTCACTTGGTCGTGTTAGTTGCCTATCTTGCCTGTACTGTAACGGTTCTGTCGGTGAAGTAGTTTCTGATTAATCAGTAGAGTTGTGGTGGGCAATCAGCAGAGCGCAGCCTCTCAAGAGCGCTCTCCAACCATACCCGGTCAAAGGCCCCCTCAAAGTCTATAAAGACGGCCAGTTCGTACTTGGCCTTGGAGGTTTCCAGATGGAGTATTATTTCTGAGAGTGCATCCTCACAGGAGCGACCCTGTGTGAATCCATATTGCGAAGGAGAGATAAGTCCTTTTTCTTAAAATATGCTTACAATTTTTATCGCTATGAGTCGTTCAAGATTTATACCAAGGTTGGGTAAGAGAGCAGTGGGGCGAAGTGCCCGAGGTTCTGTTGGTGTTTTGTTAGGCTTCGGAATGAGTTGGAGAAGGGCAACTTTCCAGGGTTCAGGGAAGAGAGAGATTCTCTAAGGCAGCGGTTAAAAAGGAGAAGTAGGTGCTCTGGTTTCAGTTTGAACACCCTTTGTATGAATGCATACTCAATAAGATCAATACCAGGACATTTATTCAGGTTGATTCTGTTCATTGCTGTCTCCAGTTCTTGGGATGTAAAAGGTTCATCAGGTGAGGTTGATGTGTAGAGTGAATTTCTTCTTCTGATATCTGCATGTTCAAGTTGGTCTTCCATTGGATCGTCAGTGGGGAAAAGTTCATAAATTATGGCTGTGATCGAATCGTGCCAGGTTATGGTTTTCCTGTTCGCGAAGCTGTACCGAGCCAAAGACATCTGGGGTGTATGTCTTCCCCCTGGAGATTTTATAAAGGAGTCCCCATGGGTTAGAATTTCCGGATGGACTTGACGAAGTCCATCCGGGATTGTCTTTTCTTGTAACCGCTTTGGTAAAGGTGTTCTTTTTAGCGAGGTAAATGGCATGCAGTTGTTCAACGTGTTGGGGCGGCCAATTTCTGTGACGCTGGTACTCCTTACGCCAGTGGTTTTCAACCAGGGTGCCGCAGCACCTTAGAGCGCCGCAACAACATTCTAGGGGTGCCACGTAATTTGGGTTTAAGTTACTTAAACTTATTATTTTTTAATTTATATGTTTATTTCATTATAAAAAGGTGTACAGTATCTTTTTAATTTTGTGGTGATTTGTAATTGATGTTTACTTAGTACCTCTATACAAAGAATAAAATTATATACTGTATATATATATATAATTTGTAATGTAATTTTTATAATTATATTATTGTAATAAATAACACATATATTTTTTAATATCATATATATTGAGAAAATTGAGTTGAGTAAGGGTGCCGCAAAATAAAATAAATTACTTAGGGGTGCCGTTATTAAAAAAAAGGTTGAAGACCACTGCCTTACGCGCTCTATGTGCCTCTTTCCAGTTCATATAATTCTACTTGCAAGGATTAAGCAAATCATCATTTGGTCATGTTATTTCTCTTTTAAAAATTTGATATTTTTCTCTTTCTTGATACGCCACTTCTGTCCTTATAGAGAAAGTTACACGTTTTGAAGAGAGAGAGAGGTCTGATTTTTATTCCGATGTTCCCCTGTAGAAAATGCTTCCCTGTGGAGCGCTATCGGTTTTATGAAGGTTTTCCTTTTCTGGGCACTGATTATTTTTAGGCTTTTTATTTTATCTTAATATTTATTTATTCTTTGATTAAGTATTTATTCATTTTTAATTATCCATATTAAAACAAGTGACATGAATTGAAAAATATTGTCTAGAGCAGGGGTTGCAGCCTTTAAAAAAAAAAAATTCTTGTTTGTACTCCGAGAGGAGTTTACAGTAAATCATGAAGTTTACAGTAAATCATCACAATCGTTAATCGTATTTAGCAGTCACGGGCTTGAATTACGACCACTCAAAGAGCGTGTGCTACTGCACTCTCGCTCCTGATCACTCGGCTACATCTGGCCAATTCACTCTTATAACTGGGCATTACGCGCGGTTAATGAATTGTAAAATTCTTTTACAATTCATTGTAAACAAAGTAAACAAAGGTTTCAAAAAATGCATTTAAGAAGTTTCACTTTAAAAGAAAAATACACAATCTGATCTCTTCTTCACTTTTCATTCTTTTTTTTTATGAAAACCCCAAACACGAAAGGTATCAAAACCTATAGTACTTAGTACCGTACATGGGTTGAAGGAGAAGTACGGGGGTGGGAATACCGGAAACTTTGCTCTAGAGACTAAACATGGGTTTCACCACTTCAAGTCTCCAATAAGCAAAGTGGTGGTATTTCACCGGTTGATAAAAGTCATCTACCACCTACAGTTTAACGTCCTGCTTGTGAATACTTTTGTTTTAGTATTCTACATTCGATTAGAAGTCGATATTTAACTAGGAAATGCACAATATTGTGTAACGTTAAGTACTGTTCCTAATGGCCTCTATGAAAACAGGTAAAAGCCTGGCTGTAATTTACGTGCCGATAGTAACAGTATGGTGGTTTTGCTATTTGCAGGGGTTTTTGAATTCCGTTAAAGACTGAGGAATGTTTAAAGGTCCCTCAGATGGTACCTTAGTTAGCTGATCACAAGAGGAGAAAATAGGTTATGTCTGCAAGTTATTCCTTGTTTTTCATCCCGCCCAACATGCATATCGACCCCTAACACACACTTGTAGACATAATACAAGCCTATATGGTCTAAGATGCTGATGCGCCGTAAAACCAACAACTAGTTTAGATAACGCTTTCATACTCTTTTAAAAAATGTTAGGACCGCTTACTTTTGCATTTTTCTTATTACTTCTGTAGTCAGTCAATATTTCAGGTAGTTCTTAATATTCTTATGCCAGTTCTCTTGACACGTGTTATGACAAAACAAGTCATATCAGGCATTGTGCATTTATGTATTCCATTCGAAAACTTCTCCATTGTTGGTCTTTTCCTCTCTCTTAGAAAAATAGATCTTTTTTATAATCCGGTTATTTAACTCATCAGTCTTATGACTGACATCCACAGTACTCTAAAAGCAGAAATCATTGATTTGATTTGATTTTACCATAATGACAAACTATTGTAGCATCGTTTTATCTATTTGAAGTGCAGAATAAAACTAACAAATTCCATATTTCAAGTTCCTGATACTTTTCCCTCTTTGTGCTGAATTTACTGTGAATTTAATGCAGGATAGAAAACCTTTATAACTTTTCCAGGCGTTTCACGAGTCGGTTTTACGTTAATCGGTGTGCTGAAAAACTTAAGTAACTCACGAAGGAAACTATTCCTTCCGTCTGAAATCGGCTAACTGTAGCCTCGATTGAAGAGAACTTTCTTTGGAAATTCCTCCAGTCGTCGATGGGAATCGAACTCAGACCACCAAACAAGTGGAATACGGCGATGAATCATGCCCACTCAGCTGCCAAGGATGGCTCACAATAGTGGACATAGTGTTTTTTTAACGCGGCGCGAGTGGTTTTTTCCGCAAAACCGCACCTAGTGGCACTCTGAAGATGCAAGGCTGCAAAGCCAGATGAGTGAGAGTTGTGTTGGGTACCCTCAGTTGTGTATTGGTATGCTGTTTGTTTTGTTCATCTGGCCACTTTGTTACTGGGAGGAACGATCGCCAAGGAAGACACCTTCTAGCATCTGTCCACGGCACGAGTAGCTGAGCCAGAACAGAAGAGAAACATTTACGAGGCTGACTCTGCTCTGGTGGGAACTCATAATGGAAATGGACATGTGTTTTTGTTAGCGGCTGCTCGTAGAACGTCAGTCCAGCCCCGCCTCATATCTCTGCGACGAACAGTACCACTGAAAAAGGGCCAGATATGTGAGTAGCGTAGGATTGTGTGTGTTGTTATGTTCTGGTCACTTGGCTACCCAGAATCATCAGTTACCTGGAGAGATGATTCTGTATACTCCTCCACACCACGAGAATGTGGGGCAGTCCCAGTAAAGCTCGTACCGTCTCAGTTCGAAACTGGCTCACCTGATGTTGCCAAAAGTTGGGCCAGATTCCTCTGGGGGACCCACGCCAGAGGGGGGAAAAATTCCCGTGGTGTACACACACACAACCAGAGGGGGGAAATAGAGGCGATACAGAGTTATATATAAACTAGAGCATTAAGGAGAGAGAGAGAGAGAGGTTAGTCTTCAAGTTTGGAAGTTCAACTACCATCACCTGCAGAAATTTTGAAGTTGGTGGGCCAATCAGATTTTTCCGGCGAGCAAAGACGTCAGCTGCGAAGGTTTGAGGACTCATATTGTGGACATGTGTATATATGTATAGGGCGACACCTGGAACGCTGTTCAACTCTTTGTCTCTGTGAAGAACAGAATCAACTGTAAATGGGCCAGAAATATGTTAGTGTAGTTTTGTGTGTGTTCTGTTCTGGCCTCTTGGCAGTGGTGTAGCTGGGGGGGGGGGTCCGCCCCGGGCGTCACTTTTTTTGGGGTGGCACTTTTCACGCGAGACAATTTTATTTTTCGACGATTCTTTTATTTATGTTGACTTAGTAATTTTTATTACTTAATTAACAGAAAAGCAGGAAAAATAACATTTTAGAATGTTGGAATTAAAGTTTTACTTCAAAAATAAACATACTTTAATTTATTTCACTATACATATTTAATTTATTTCACTATACGTCGTTTTGACTTTTTGTAGTATTTTTGGTGTGTACTGAGAGGGGCGGAAAACTCAGGGATCGCTCCGGGTGTCAAAATCTCTAGCTACAGTACAGCCTCTTGGCTACCCAGAGACATGAGTCACCTGGACAGATGATTCGATTCTGGGTATTCGTCCACACTACGGGAAGGGAGTCCAGTTCCAGCAGAGCGCACACACTGTCTCAAAAGAGACTCTAACCCACCTAGTGTTATCAAAAGGTGGGTCAGGATTCTCTGGGACCCATTCCAGAGGAAAAGAAAGAAGGAAAAAAAAAAAAAAAAAAAAGAAAGAAAGACAACCCGTTGTGCTGGTTATGAAAGAAAAAAATATAATAAATAATAAATAAATAAAAAAGCCAGTAGTGCTGGTTAGAAAAAAAAAATAAAAATCAAAGATATTGGTGCTGGTTAACAAAAAAAAAAAAAAAAAAACTAAATAAATAATAAAAGACAGTGATGCTGGTTAACAAAAAAAAAAAAAAAGTCTGGTTACAAAAAAAAAAAATAAATTTAAAAAAAGTAGCCTTCAATAAGTACTCTTGTTTTTACATCCAGGATAATTCAGAAGCCGAACTGGTGTCCTTTAGGATCAGTGCAGTGCAATTTTTGCGTACACGTACCATAGAAAAAAATATAGCTAATTTCGGTGCAGTTATGCCTAATTCATGAGCAGCCCAACACTACACAGAAATCTGAGTGTCCTCTGAGAGTACATGTTTTGTCATCCAGAATAGCAGAGAAGCAAACTATTGTCCACTCACACAGGTGTATTTGGTAGGCTATTTTGGTTCGCCACTTCGGCGTTGATTCTCTTTCTGCGAGCAAACACCTGGGATGCAAAGTTCTGAAGAGTTGAAAGATGGTTTTTTCAGCTCTTCAGATATTTTTTGATTGAGAGAACTATGTCCAGTTACCAGAAAGAAAGTTTCCATAGTTAAGGAGCACCAGGTTTTAGTCGATTTAGAGAGTAAGAAGGTCACATCAAGTAGGAATTTTTTTGTGGCAGCTTCAAGTGGAGTGGTGTCCTATCTGGTGCGCCAGATTCTAATTAGCTCGTTAAAGCATTTAGATTTTTTAGGATCTTCATTGAAATTTAGCTGGATATCAAGTAATTCTGAAGGTATTTGTGTTTTGTGTCGAAAGCAGAGGCAACGATAGATGATAAATAGATCCACAGGAAGGGACCCCGCAATAACTTGCACTGCAGTGGTGGAAACCATTCTACAGACTCTAAGGATAGAGAGGAGCATGCTCCGCTGGATGGAATTCAGTTTTAACCTCATTTTAGAAACTGGTGGCCAGGTGAAAGCAAGCTCCCGCTGCAAAGGTGACTATGGGAAGGAAAATAGCATTATAGTAAAGAAAGAGTGATTTCCTAGAGAGACTCCGCCCCCCCCCGGAAAATCTAATAATTGACCCTGTGAATTTTTTTGATTTTAGTACTCGTGAATCAGATGAGGGTAGAGATGAGGGAAAGCTTATGGTCAATAAGGACCCCAAGGAGTTTTGCCTGAGTGACTATAGGGAGCCGCTTGCCAAAACTTTTGACTTTTGGAAGCTGCCTGAGCTCCAACTTGGATTTAAAAAGCATAATTTTTGTTTTCACTGGATTAATTTTGAGTTTGTCAGCCAATGACCAGGTGCAAAGGGGAGTTAAAATCTGGTTTGCATTTACCCTCCAACACCGCACGAGAACTGCCTGAGACCACAATTGTCAGGTCATCGGCGACAGCAAAAATTTTACAATTCTGGAGAGAGCGAGTCTTGAAGACTGAACTCTGGAGGCACCCTCAAAAGACCTTCCTAGAGACTTGAAGAAATTTTAATTTAACAATTATTGAGCGGTCAGAGAAGTGACTTTGAAATAATTTGTACATATGAAAGGAGCATCTAGCAGACCGGAGACGTTCAAGGGCGCTGCCCCACTAGACAGTATCCAACTTCGAAGTTGACTATAATAGCTAGTTCAAATATCGACTTAGAATTTTCAGTTTACTAGAGGAAGTCAGACAAGGTCTCCTCGCAAGAATGACCTGGAGTGAAGCCATATTGACAGACGGAAAAGAGATTTTGCTGTTGAAATAGAGCTGTTAGCTCCATAAGAACCATACGCCTCTCCAAGATTAGTAAGCAGCGCAATTGGTGTGTAGGCAAGTGGATTTGAGCCATGCTTATCCAGCTTTTTTATGAGACGAAGCAAAGAAGCCTTCCAGACAGAGGGGAAAGATGCCTTCCATGAGGCAATTATTGATGAGCAAGAGCAGGTAAAGAGGTCTTAATTTTAACAGCCTGAAAATGAACACATTCAATCATATCCATTTCTGGACACTTCACGTTGATAAGTTCCGAGGTATGTTCCTCTAAAGTAAATGGCTTATTACGTTCTTCAGTGGTGTACTTGTTATTTGTCTCACGAATTGCCAGCTCTGGAGAATCTTCAGAAGGATTATCCATAGGGAATAAGTTTTCAAGAATTTGGTTGATAGTGTCTAGCCAGAGGTTTCATGAGTCTCGGTAGTAACAGTGCCGAGGACATCAGAGGTGAATGTTCTCTCTCTCGAGCTATCTTGTGCATGAGGCCTGTGCATTTTTGCTGTTGGATTTTCCTTAGAATGATCACCATGTAATCATTCTAAGGAGAATTGGCATGCTGCTATGTTTATTGCATTTAAAATGCAGCATTAAATTGAAACGACAGTGTCTTCTATATCAACAAGAAATTTGCCTTTTTACACTTGGATTCACGACCTTGTAACGAATGTTTATTAAAGTATTGCAGTGTTTCATTATAACACCCTTTTGGAATGACCACCGCATATCCCGGAGCAATATGGCCTTAGTTGCTAATGCTCCTAAAAACCAAATAACAAAACAAAAACACCCTTTTGACACTAACTGTACAAGTACTGTAGTTAAGTTCTTAATCATTTTCCATCTGGATCACATCGTGATCAAGACGGAGAATCACGAGGTGATTCTTGTATTAAGAGCATATTAAGACGGGGTTCTCAAACTGGAGGGGGGATAGTCGCAAAATTTTATCTGGTTTTAAATTCGATTGCATTTTTTTTTGTTGATTTCTAATATTAGTAAATTAATAAGAGGAGTTTACCTCAATATAGTACGTGGAACACTTCCGTATGATACCCTCCAGAAATTAAAACGGAAAAAACGAAAAAATCGACAACTTACCGGTACATTAAAGTAAAATATAAATAATTAAATAATCAATTTAACACAATTCAAAATCAATTCAAAACAATTAAAATTCAAATTAACACAATTAAAAGAATCTAACGAAAATATTCAAAACGATTTTCCTTCCTGAAGCTGACAATGCTTTTCGACCGACTGTCGTGATCACAGGAATGAAAATTACCGAATCCGGCTAAACCTGCAACTTAAATAGTGATTATGTGTCTTCGCGCATGCGCGTAAAGGTCCACGCATCAGAGATCAAATATGGCCGCCGAACATTAACAGAATTCTCGTGTAATTTAATTTCAACGGTTTCTGCAATTAATAGTCGCGTATAATTACGTTGAACGTTAAGTATTTTGGCCTCGTTAAATAAAAAAGTATGTTTTTCGTTAATGGCATGAAAGGCTAATTCTGACGCTGCTGAACGAGAAGCACGAACTGAGGCTTCGTGTTGATTTACACGGATATTAAGAGAAAACCGCGTCGAACCCTGATAAGACGAGTCGCAATCACCGCAAGAAATGTTGTATACTAGATCATTAATTTGTGTTGCGAACGCCGAAAGAACCGAGCGATTGTTCAGTATAGTGTGTAACTTCCGTATAGGCCTAGCTATAATTTTAAATTCGGTATCTTTAAAGAATCTGTTAAGCTGTTTGTGCCACTGTTCAACATATGGGACAGAAATAAAGTATTTTTTGATATTACTATTGTTGATTGGTGCAGTATTTTGTATCTTATCCTTAGCTTGTACCCTAATTCGATTTATTGTGTTAATGGGATAACCCCTGTTCAAGAATCTGCTAGTTAATATTTGTATTTCTGAGTCTAAAGCAGAATCCGTCGTTGAATATTTATAGGCATTTAGAAATTGATTAAAGATAATCGATCTTTTGTAGGTGAACGGGTGGTAGCTATTATAATGTAGAAGCATGCCGGTGTTTGTGGGTTTTCGATAGATGCTAAATTGTATTTTGTTCGAGTCCCGGGTAAGCGTGAAATTTAGAAAGTTTAATGACTTAGTATCCGTATCTTCCCTTTCCAATGTAAATTTGAGTCTAGAATGAATATTATTGAACGAATGTAAAATGTCTTGGATAGTACTACTATCGGTAATAACTAGAACATCGTCTAAATACCTCCCATAGTATGTGATACGGGGACGAAAAGGTGTCAAATGTATCTGCTCAATCGTTGAGAGATAGATCTCTGACATTAAGCCACTCAGGCTCAAACCCATTGGTAATCCAAAAATTTGTTTGTACACCTTGTCTCGAAAGGTGATGTAGTTAGCCTCAACTAATAGTTTAATTAAGTGAAAAATCTCCTTTATAGGCAGCTTCGTATAATTAATCGGTGTCGAGTTTTTATTTAACATATCCCAAATAATATCTAATGTGTATTCAACGTTTACATTCGTATATAATGAGGTAACATCTAATGAGAATAAATTGTCATTGTCGCCGAGTCTACAGTCTTTAAGATTATTAAATAATGTATCGTAATTCTTAATTCCAAATTGTATAACCTGTCTAAAAGGTTTTATAATGTTATATACATGTGTGGCTAAGGCTGAAAATGCCGAGTTCCTGTAGGAAACAATAGGTCGAATCGGAAATCCAGGCTTGTGTAATTTTACCTGACCAAAAAGTGCAGGAATATTGTATGTTCTGGACTTCAATTCCTTCAACTGAACCATAGTAATGTAGTCGTTTTTTCGATATGTGGTTAACGTTTTATTGTATTGATTTACCAAATTGGTAAACAGAGTCGGGTCCACTTCACAATAAGTGGAGGTATCAGATACAACTGAATCTAACTTATTAATATAATCATGTTTATCTAGTATTACCACTGTATCTCCTTTATCTGCCCTCTGTATAATAATGTCCTTATTTTCTCGAAGTTCCCGTAAAGCTGAACTGTCATGTGTATTCAATTTAGGAAGTCGCGTTTCTTTTATGTTATTCACTACTTGGTTAACTTGTTGAATAAATACATCTTTTTGTGGAACACTACGAAGTCCAAATTCAATATCAATTACGCATTGTTTTTTTGGCAGCTTTCGAGGTGGTAAATTATAATTTAATCCTTTGGATAAAAGTGAAATCTGGTCCTGCGATAGTGTACACGAGGAAAGATTTGTAACCTGTTGATATGTCGGTTCGTTGGATACTGGGTGAGGGGGTGTTCGTGAACTAGCCGACATATTCTGTGGTAGTGCGTTATGTGTCTGTGGGGGGGATGTCACCCAACTCGTGTGAACTTGGTCGCAAGCTCGCGACAATGTGTTAGAATTCGCATGAACGTGTCTTGAACTATTCGATAATGTTTGCAACTTATTAACGTGTCTGTTTTTTATTTCTGAGGCTTGTGCTTCCCGTCGCGAATCTATGGAGGTCTTCAATACAGACCAATCGTTCGGATGTAGATAATTTTTTAATTTATCGCGAAGCTTCCTAACCTGGGAAAGGTATTTTTGTTTATCCGAATATCGAGATTTTAAGGCAAGCTTAACAATATTACGTGATGTCGCCAGTGATAGTTGTTTTATGCCTGAAATTTTTTGATTTAAATTCACCCTGGCAAATTTCGGAACGATGTTGTTTTGAAGGCAATATTTTAGGAAAGAAATATGGTAACTTTGGGCCGAGTACCTTAGTGTAGATTTAATGTAATTTTGTACCAAGCCATTCAAAAAATCTCCCATAATTGTGTGTATCGATTGTATACTACTGGAGAGACAGGAAGTGAATGAAATCGTCAATAAGAGTTTGAAAATTAATTAGATAGTATGAATCAGAGCTGAAATCTAGTTGATTTCTAATGAAACGCTTTTATTTTATGAAGTTGGAAAGTTCTATCATTGTTTTATTTAATACATAAATTAACATTTAATTATTAAGAGTGACTGGTATATTTATTGTCCAGCTTTAACCCAAATGAAATCGTTAGTTTTATTTATAGGGGAATCACACCAATTCATTTATCATTTTGGAGGGGATGTGTCGCGGTATTGCAAGGCATAAGAACCCTTGGCTTAAGAGAAACATGCCATTGCTTTACCGATAACATACTGCCGCCAAGTGCGAGGGTTTTCTCCTTGTGAATGTCGCTACAGAGTTGTTTAAAGTTTATAACTTGAGCAGCCGCTTATGTAAATTTACATCCTTTTACCTGCACAGCAAAAGAGAGACGCGATCACGTGACTTTGGTGTTTATTAGTTAGCGCATCTCTTATTGATTGGTTGCGTAAACTTAGGGAGCATAGTTTAGTCCAAGATTTATGTGACAGACTGGTGACTCTGATGACTATCATTCATCATTTTTACATCATTATGGAATCTTCAACTGATAAACGTAAGTTTTTTTTCTTGATGTTTGTTTTTTATTTTTTGTTGTTTTTTTTTAGTACCTGGAGTGCTGTTTCTTAGTACATTGTTTTCTCCCTTTCACAGCATCCTTCCATCATTTGTGTGGGGCTGAAGCAGTTACCTATGTCACAGCTATTCTGGTAACTCAAATCAGGCATTACCCACTTTTGGAATGTTCCACCAGTTGAGCAATCCATCAAAGGTAAGTGTTTTTGTTAATCTCGTACAGGAAATACTAAAACTGTGATTAAGAAGGTGCTTGTTATGACCATAGTAGCGACCACTTTTTTTTTTTTTTTCTTCGGATATAACTCAATTACTTCGGTAAATACCAAATATGGTATTCTGAGTACATGAAGGGGTTGACTGTGATCCTGGAGGAACATAGGCGGATGCAGTTATGCACATTGCGAAACGAGCCTATACGCTTAACAAAAAGTTCTGAATTCATAGATAACTGTGGCGCTAGTTCCGTATATTTGCTCCCAAATGCAGTTACCAAATTGGCAC
The DNA here is from genome assembly GCF_048544385.1 of Mastigoproctus giganteus. Taxonomy (NCBI): domain Eukaryota; kingdom Metazoa; phylum Arthropoda; class Arachnida; order Uropygi; family Thelyphonidae; genus Mastigoproctus; species Mastigoproctus giganteus. Next base: position 92,297,876 of record NC_143585.1, read on the forward strand.
TTTTAAGCTCCGATATAGCTTCTAACCATTCAGCTGTATCGTATTATTATTTATTTATTTACTTTTGTTAATGACAGATTCGGAGCAGCTGCTTGCAGATAAGTTTTTTAGTGTTTTGCAAATTTTGTTTCTTTCATGAAACTGTTGGATGGGACTTTAACTGAATGTTGTATTCACGTTTACAGACCGATTGCAAGATAAATAAAATAAATAATTTTTCTGTTTATACCCCTGGGCGACCACACGGTCAGAGGAGTTCACGATACGTAGACTACGAGAAACAACACCGTCTTTAGCAGTTACGGGCTTGAACCCCGGTCACTCAAATCACGTGTACTTATGCACCCTAACGCATGACCACTCGGTAACTGACCTCTCTGTTAGCCATGCAGGCGAAATGATGCCCGCCATTCAGAAGTTACCATGACAAATACCAGCGTGTAGATGCATCAAAACACTTGAAATTGTGGTCAGCAATCTGGGATTGTCTGGAACATTTTTCTTTTCATTGCGAAAACTATCGTACAACTCACGGTGGGCTTAAACCTGATAAAGCTGCATTACTGTAAGATTTCTGCATTATGCGTGTTGATGACACTTTTATTCAACTGGAAGCAGTATTTGGTATTCACTTGTTGCCTTTCCATTTTCGCACATCAGCTAGCTAAGAGTTCACGGGCACAAACTGTGATGCCGATCCCATTTTCAGCGATCGGATAAACATAATTGCGGAAAATGATTCTGGTTTTGCTTCCTTAGTAATGAATTCACTTGAAGTTTGCCATTAAAAAATCAGTCCATGGACTTTTGAGACAGGTTGTAGACTTAAGGAAAAGTTTATCAAGTTTTGATGACAGATTCATATAAAAACAATTGAACAATTCATTTTGTGATTTGGGAATTCCCATGTGACACTAGCGCACTGGCGGTCATTTTACAAGTTAGTAAATATTTGTATAACAACAGCATCAAATGATATGTATTTTTTGCAAAAAAAAATTGTAGTGCTTAGTTGACTGTTTACTCCTTGGTCGCTTTTTAGAAGATAGTTGATTTAGATTAGTGGCACGCGAATTATCGTCCGCCAGAAGATAGGTCACTAATTCTGAGATGCAAGTTTTTGACACCTTTTTAATTTGGAGTCTACCAGTAAAGCTAGGAATCAAAAGGGGACCGTGGCCAAAAAAGTTTGCGTGACGCTGATATAGACAGTAAGACCTGAAGTAACACTTCAGGTCTTACTGTCTATATCAGGTTAGTTTCGCTGCAAGCTGACACCTCGTGGAAAAGCGTGGGTTGGTCAACTCCGTTACCGGCCGAAGTTAAGGGTTATTTTCAGTAGAGAAAAAGAAGTTTTATGAGTTGTTTGCACACATGATCGAGTTAGTCGTTCATGGGCAAGGGTTATATTCCCCCCCCTCTCTTCCGAATGCTTGGATAAACATTGAGTTACTGGCACTTTCTTGTCGTTTCTTATTCTACAGATAATTTTTTTTTCAAATCTGAGTAATGATTGAACATCACGATTACTGAATTAACAAGATTTGGATTAAAATAGATTTAAAGATAGATTAAAATACCTCTAGAAGTATTTATTTATTTTTCTCTTCAGTGTTCTTACCCATGCACAGTTTCCCTAACTGTGCTTGGGTAAGAACGGAAATTGGAAAATTAATATACGAGGTGAATTTCTAGCTCTGATTTATATTTTAACAAACGCAAAATTAGCAGATATTTTCAGACATGTTTGGGGGATATTTGTATTTCTATACCATAATATTTGCTTATTAATATACAATGTTTAGGTTTAGAGCATTTCTTTTATAACTTTTCCATTATTCTAACTGTTCTCTTTTTTACAGGTGAAGAATAACTATCCTGTATTGATAACCAACAGGGCTTATATTGATATACAGGGTGTCCGGGCTAGAGGTATCCAAAAATACACACATACTATAAGGTGTATTAAATTAATTTTTTTGTTTTTAATACAGAGTACCTCACCAATTTTTTATGAAGGTTAGTAAAGTTCAATGTGGGCACCTTTTGTAGCTCGACAGATGTCAAAACGATACTCGAACTCTTGCCAAGTGTTTTCCAGCATCTGAGGTGTTATTAGAGCAACTGCTTCAACGATACGCTGTTTCAAATCGTCCAAGTCCCGAACTTTTCCCTGGTACACACAGTCTTTAATAAAGCCCCGTGAAAAAAGTCCAATGGAGTCATATCCGGAAATCTAGGCGAAAATAGCGTATCGTTGAAGCAGTTACTCTAATAAAGCCTCAGATGCTGGAAAACACTTGGCAAGAGCTCGAGTATCGTTTTGACATCTGCCGAGCTACAAAAGGTGCCCACATTGAACTTTACTAACCATCATAAAAACTTGGTGAGTTATCTGTATAATAACAAAAAAATTATTTTAATACACTTTATAGATATAGTGGATACCTCTAGCCTGGACACCCTGTGTACATCTTGAGTGTAATGATATACATCGTACAGTTTTAGAACATCGTAGTTCTAGACTGTGGTGAGGAGAGCCTGAAAGAACTGCCAACCATATTTGGAGATGCAGAGAAATGTAATCCTATTTTATGTTGTGTATATTAACTGTTTATTGCACTTGTATATATGTCTCTATGTTGCTTTGTAAATATCAGTTCTAAATAAACTGGCTGGCTTTGTTAAAAGTTTTTTTTTTTATTCTTGTCTTACACATACTTAAATATTAACAGGAAAAAATAAGACGAAAAAAATAAAGGGAAAATAAAATAAATTAATTAATAAATTTTATGGTGAAATAAAAATGGCAAAGGAAGAATGCAAGAAAGTTCTTAACCGCATAAGCCCCACTGATGTCAGTATGTATGTCGTTCTGCAAGGAAATATATAAAAGGTAGACTACAATTATTACCGTATTATTATGAAAAATAATTTATTATATACGTTCCAGCGGGTGAGTACTGTATTTCAATTTAGCGCATGTTGGCCAAAATCCGATTCTGACTATATTATTTTTCCAGATAATTACGTGTTACACTTTAACTCACCCTGTTTGTATGATGTTATTTCAACTGGTTCGTATTTTAATTAATAAGGAATTGGGGCTGCGATTCTCTTTTGTTTTCTAGGTCAAAGTGAAATCTGTGTTTCACATGGTGATAAACCGCCCTTCGCATTTTTCCCCCTTTTCTTTTATTTGGAACTCCAAATATGCTGTTAATCGTTACAGTCATCTTTGCAGGCACCAATGTCTATATAAAAAGAGAGTCACACTAGAAAAACCATAAGATGTTGATAAGACATTTAAAATCATTATTTTATTTTTTTTAGTGGTCAAAAGACGAGCCTTTTGAAGAATTCCCTTTATATGTTACTTTTAATGTTCAGGATTGTGTACTTAACTAGTGAATGCATACACACTCTTTTCACGCCCCAAGTGCACACAGTACTGTCGTTTTGAGTTAACGGCATTTATGAGATAAGCCTTTTGAGCGTAATCCAGTATGTGGGTAAAATTTAGAATTACAAGGCAGAAGTGCAAACTCACGCTTTGACTTTCCAATTTTAATCAACAGCTCGATGAAGTCCTTCATAGCGCAATTGGTGTATTTACGACATTCTGTGTTAATCATTACTACTAGGATGAGTATTTATACTGAACTTGTTCTACTTATCAAAGGCATACGTTAACCGGTAGAAACATGCTCATATTTCATACATCATATTTCCTCAGTGCTGACATTTTCTAGGCGATCTAGCAGTTTGATGGACTTCTGCACTTCATTTTCTTGATAGATATGTGATTATGGGCCGTCTTATAGTCGGAAACAGCCAATTTATATTTGAATGGTCAAGCAAGTATGAGTATCTCCTTATGGGTGACATTTGGTTAACCTACCTCTTATATACCAGAAATCGTGTACAGCAGTATGCCAAAAGTGGGATCAGTGTTTTAATCGAACTGGACGACTGTCAGTTATTCCAGAATGCCAAAGAAGACGTGTATATTCTACCCGTTTCTCACCAAGAATCTAAACTGTATCAAAAACTTGATAGTGACAACAATTTCATAAGATGGGTGATGTTTTAAAACATTTCAGTGGTCAAATAAAAGAGTGAGGGCATCAGTTTCAAGGAATGGAGGAAACTGTATTGAGGTACTTTTTGGGTTCTTAACTGGACAAAGCTAACGAAAGTACTGTGGGAATTATTCTGGATGCCACTAACATATTTCATTCCAGAAGTACTGCAAAAAGAAAGACAAAATAAATGAAAAAGAGATTTTCATGACCATTTGTCAATCACAGGTCTTCTATACAAATATCAGTGTAAATGTGATTGGATACATGTTTGCTCCTCCTTGAACGTTATAAAAATGAAACAAGATGTTTTAAGTAGAACCCATTAATGAAGCATATTTTCCAATTCTTTCGCTATATGGTAATGTACGATTTCAATCCTGTTTTTAAGTGTCAACTTGAAATAAAAATTCCTGTATCAGAGAATATCTTAGTCCCCATCCCCTAGTACTGAAAATTTGTTTTTGAACGAATTATAACACAAACGTTTTAAATGGGCACTATCTTATAATTTAGGTGGCAGATTGAAACACGAATACCTGTACCTTTTATTTTCAGTGATGGCAAAATTCGATACTCGCGATTTTATCTTTTCCAACACAATTATTACTGAGCTTTGTGATTGTTAGTGCAGAGCACAAATTAAACTTTAGTTATCTTTTACAATACTGGCATGTGTAGAAGGGTAGGGGGGAAGCGATTCATGTTTAACTTTTTAATATGTAAATTGCTATACTTTTTTTTTTTTTTTTTTACTGAAATTAGATATATAAACGAAGGAATCGCCTCCTTTCGGAGACTTTTAGTGCAGAGCTCATTTTTTCTTCTTAAACTACTTCATCCAGTTGTTCAAGCAGAGAAAATGAGTTGTCCCTTGTGCTCTTTTAACAAAAATCGTCTTTTCCTTGAAGAATTACTCGATGTGCAACGATTAGAAGTAAGTTTAAATTATTTTTAATATTTATTATCATAGCGATTTTACTAATTTACAAGCGTTTTACTAATTTAATAAAATTAGTATAACGACATTAAAATAATGATTTTAAATAATGAATTAATTTTTTAACGATGTAAGAATACGGGATCTTAAACCACACTTCCCTTCTATAACCATGGTTTTAGCAACAATTGTCATTGAATTATATAACGTGAACTCTAGTGATGTATATCAATTATTAAAGCTTTTACAGTCCGATAGCTTTGGAAAGGATGTAATTTAAAAGTATATAAACTTACTGGGTGTGAATATACATTCAGCACTTGCTGATAAGTGGCTGCGATTACTGTTCTTCCGTACCGTGTGGATAAAGCCTGGGTTCGATTCAGAGGCTTAACTACAAATTGTATACCCCTCCGCGATTTTTTCGAATGTCCTTGATAACTGTACCATATCACCGGTTGAATTCTCTTCTCCCCCCTCTCCTCTGCAGCGGATAGTCAAATATACGTTCTGAAACAGAAAAGAACGTTAAATTTTAAACATTTGAATAAAATTACAATTTCAGTATGTATTGTAATAACTATATCAACGATTTTTTTTTTTACTGATTGACGATTTTTAAAATTATGATCATTTTAACTTTAAACTGAATGAAAAGAACGTAATTAAATAATAATAATAATATAGAAATACTGAAATTAGATTAGCATTAGTATAAAAATTAGAAGGCGCTAATTATTATTATTCATCACAGTTAATCCTTGGTACTTGATGACTGTACCATATCACCAGTTGAACCCTCCCCCTCTGCAGCGGTATGCTAGTTTCGCTACTACTGCAAGATACATCTGGACGGAAAGAATTTCTATGGATTTTTTCATATCGTGGCCGAATTAGTGTTTTTTTTTTGTTTTTTTTTTGTTAGTTGTTGGCGCATTGGCTTCTGTGGCCATAATGCACCTCCCAAAGTTTTTGCATTTTACTTTGATCCAAGCCCGAGGCGGGATTCGAACCCGCGACCTTTGGGTTGCCAGACAGGCACTTTACCCACCTGGCTAGCCCGGTCGGCGTTGGGTTACATGGTGATTAGAATGTCTCCCCAATTAGTGTAGTGAATGCTTGCTAATTTTTATACCTGCAAAGTGTACACAATATTGTGTCCCCACCCACGATTAGTCTGGTTTTAAATCGCTATAATAAATACCATAAAATTGACATACGCCATACACGCAGCTGAACGATATATCTTTCAATACGTGGACACTGGCCGTGAAGGATGTTATTATTTCACGGCTAGTGGTCCCCTTTTCATTTTTAGAAAGGAGGCTGATAATAAAGCAAGGTGTCTGCTTGTTTTACAGTATATCGAACACTTGGTATTCAAAATTACCAGACTTTGTATGAAATAATTATCTTCTTAATCTGGTATTATCAATAGACATTAATGCGGGTCTTTTTTTTTTTTTTTTTTTGCTCGTTTCATAATTTGCTTCTACCTGCTAAAAATATATATGATCGGTATTTATTATAGCGATTATAAATATTTAATTATTTGTGCGGAAACAGTAAGATATTTTCCACAACCGGTCTTCCATACTCGGATGTGGGAAGGGTAGAATGTTGTTTCGGGTGGTGATATTGAGTAAAAAACGTTAACACAACATTGGTCCTATTTTCAACCTTTGAAGAACTGTGGAAATTTAAAGGCGCATTCAAGAAGAATAAATGAGAGCGTTAATCAGCTGAATTTATTCCCAATTTTATAATAACTGTTCGAGGTGTCCTCCATAGTTTTTAGTTCACAACTTGGTTTGTTCCAAATAGGATATTTTAGTGGCTGTTAAACTGTTTTGGGAGTGTTCGTGTACGTAAGCAACAACGTTAACAGTGCAATTCCTATTCAAGAAGTTCTTTCGTGCCTACTTTGGTCTTGTTACTCAATTTTTTCAGTAGACTCTCTCTCAAAAAAAAAAAAAAAAAAAAAAAAAAAAAGTTGGGTTAGGTTCCGAAATCTCTCGGCTGCCAACATATTGAACCAGCACGAATCCTATAATATGTATTTAAGTAAGCAATAGCTCGACGACCAAAATGATGAGGCTCCTTGTCTCAAAAAAGCGGCAGTTCGTTCGTCAGAAGTTCAGTTAATTATTAGCAGTTAATGATGTTTAAAAATCCTCAAATCCAGGACGTTGAAAGCAACACTCAACATAGATTCCAATTAAATTTTTAGTCCTTACGGAATAATTTCTTTTCGAACCTTAACGTCCATAGCTCTTCAACGGTTGTAAATATGTAGTATCAATGTCGTACTAACATTTTTATACTTGATAGTACTGTATCTCCTGCAGCACCCCATCCTTCTACGAAGTTGAAGACTAGTTGTGAAAATCCCTATATGTTAATTATTTTATACTAAATTTTTAAATCATGCTCGTTGGGTTTTTCTGTTGGAATATTTCATTTGAATTTAATAAATTAAGTTTATGTTAAAAGAAATGGTATTAACGGTCTCCAGGCGTCAGCTCATAATCGTAAATGTATTATGCTATGAGCACCATAGCTCTGTTATGTACTATCAAATTATGATTGTAGAAATGTGTTTGTTCACGGGCCGATTTGTATATAAGGGGGGCTGAAAAATCGGGAATAACTCAAGGGGCCCCCTACATCCTCCGCCTCACATCAGGTAACTACAGCCTCAAATGAACAGGACTTGAGGAAGTTCTCCAGTCTTCGATGGGAATTGAACTTAAGACCTCTCCGAACTGTGGCAGACAGTGATGTATCAGCCCTTCTAGGCTGCGACGGACAGGTTCACATTAATAATTATTATTAATGTAATTTACTAATACTAAATAAGACAGAGAGGGGGGAAGGAAAGGAAACATAGGGTAAAACTGGGGGAAGCAATTTTGCCCTGTATGTTCCATTTCAATGGCTGTGCTTTGAAATAGAAGCCTGTGCAGTTTCCTGCATCGCAGCACGGTTAATCTTCCCATGGAAAATCGAGTGGACTGTAATTTAGTTGCATCATTCTCCTTGTACTAGAAGCATGACCGCGATAACCCTAATGTGGTAAGGTCTACTGTTATCGTTAGAAGACAGCTCACGAAGAATGGTTATTATGATACCTTAAGTGCGATGTCTTGTCATCACAAATCATTTATTTTGTATTAGGCTGTTTCTTATGACCCCATCAACCATGATAAAAGAACTGAAAGGAACACATTTGATATATCGTTCAGCAATATAGTAATTTGATAAAATGTTGCTTTAAATGATGTGTGTCATTTTGTCTAAGAATAAAGCATGTTTGTAAAGTATTCCGTGATTAGAAACATGATTCTCAGAATCATAGAAAGGAATGGAAGTAGCAGTGAATAAATTTTTTTTTTGTTTTGTTTTGTTTGTTTGTTTATATTCCGGGAGGCCCAGGATTAGAGGAGTCAAGTGAAGATAATGATTTACAAGAATTTTACCATATTTAGTGGTATCACGTGAATTCGATCACTGAACTTTGCGGGAAATTAAAAGTAAGGTTTCTTTATTGTGCGTGTGGATTTGTTTTAAGAAACCGCTAATAATGATTTATAATTTATATTTAAATTTTAAAGTGGATTCGAACACGCAGTTTGGGGGGATATTGAAACTAGTTTCTTTATATATGTGGTGTGTTTAGATTTTTGTTTTTTGAAACCGCAAATAATGACTTTAATTTTAAATTGTAAATTTTAAAATGAAATATTAACTTCACATATTGGTAAGAATTTAGAGGATTCGTAGGTTTTGGTCGGATTTTTACTTTTGAAGTTAGAAGTCAGCCTTAAATTACCCAAGATTTTAAGATGAATTGAGTCGCATTCAGTGACTTTGGTCATCGGTTTCGAGGAGGTCAATAGCCCTTGTTTCAGAACTAATACGAAGAATTAGTTCTGACACAAACGAATTCTTAGAATATACTTCAAGAAAGAATTAATTCCAAGAAAATTTAAAGAATTCCGAGATATAATTAAATAGATAAACTATGGGGCATCAAACAGACATTGGAAGCGATAATTCTGTTTAGGTTAACCTAAACAAAATCGAAAGGCGAGCAATTTTCCACTTGTTATTTTGGTTTTTTTTTAGGAGCATTAGCAACTAAGGCCATATTGCTCCGTGAATATGCGGTGGTCATTCCTGACCTTTCCGAATCCTCCGTATTTGGTGATGGGCTCGAACCCCGGTCTAATCAAGAAGCGTGTGCTATGCACTGCTGCTCCTTCCCACCTGGCTACGGAGACGCCTTTTCCACTTGTGAAAATTGTTCGCAATTCGAAAAGTAAAAACCTAAAAGGTAGAGCTGTATATTTTAGGTATTATAACAAAAGATTTTTTTTTTTATTTTCTTTTTTGAACTTTTGGTTTTCATTTTTTTACCGTGATGTATGGTTCATCATTCTGATTACCAAGGTCCACTTTGTAGGGTATATTTTCATTTGATCCGATCTGTTTTGCCTGCTCAGTGGGGAAATAAGTTCGGAGCAGACGGGAAATTTGCCTCAGGCTCAACAGAGTCAGGGGTATAAGAATCTATACAAAAATATAGCTAGAGGCATTCTGTAATTGGCGAGGGGACGCATATTTAATATCCCCCAGGCATAAAAAATGCCTAGTTCCGGCGCTGTTGCTGTTGTCTCAGTTTAAATTAAGCCAAGTTACCAAAATTTTCACGTTGAGAACTCTTCCCTTCCACCCAGAATCCAAAAGTGAAAGTCATTCTTTGAAAGGTTCTTCAATTGGAAAGGTGGGAAATTCATTGCTTAGAAAACATGGTAAAATTTGTCTATATTTTGACCGCAAGCCTTGCTTTTCCTGTCAGAATTTAAAACAACGCTTCTTTTGTTGTCAGTGTCAGATAAATCCATTAGGTGGGCATAAAAAGGCGTGTAACTGCGACACACTAACCTTTTATGCTCATCACGTGAGTAGTGGAAGGTTTCAACATTAATTAATTTATCTAAGCTGAGTCATTCCAGAGATAGAATAACCGAGTACTCTTAAAGCGACTAGCAAATTAAGTTTAGTGATACGTGGGACGCGTGCTAGACTTCGGACACTTGTTAAAAATTGGTGTGCACGTCCTCGTTTCGCAATTAGCAACAAGTTCTATCTTGTTTTAAATTTATGTTATCAGATTCACGCGTACATGAGAACGTCGTCTGGAATTCCTAATAGACTCCAGTGGTTGAGAGTTATGTGGGTTGTCACGTAGTAAGTTGAAGGAGGGAGGGGATTACAGCGTTCTCTTCATAACTTCCACCTCCTCCGAGTTTGCAAAAGTAAAAAAAAAAAAAAACCCAAGTTATCATGGCTACCACATTAGATATTTAGATAATCATTGCAAACGTTATAATTTACAGTTCATTTTTACGATAATTTTGACAGAGCCAAGAAATCTGAAGAGATCTTCGCTATAAAACAAGGTAATGTTTTAAAAAAATGCAACAAAAACGGCACTACAGAGCCCTCGATTTAAAAAAAATATAAATACAGTATACAGTAGAACCTGGATAAGAAGTTTTCCAAGAGAGTGGAGGTTTAGAACTTCTTACGAGGGAAAACTCTTTAGAAGTGAAAAATGACCTAAGGGTATGCAATATTAACTACACAAATAAAATTAAAAGATACACATATGTAACTAAAAGATTGGCCTGACGTAGCCGAGTGGTCAGGAGCGAGAGTGCATAGCACGCGTTCCTTGAGTGGACCGGAGTTCAAGCCCGTGATTACTAAATACAATAAATATTTGTATTGACGATTGATTGTAAACTCTACTGACTCGGTTGTCGTGCCGGAGTATAAACAGAAAAAAAAATATATATAATTTCGAAGTACTATTTCTGAATTTAAATTTTACTCTACCTATGGGAAACATTTTTACACCGAGGATTTCTAATTTCTTAACGTTTTCTTCATTAAACTTATTACCAATTTGGAAGAATGAGTTTCTTTGGAGTTTCAACATACCTTAAAAGGTAACGCAAGACAGAGCAACAATCCACTAAGTAATTCAGAACTGTTCACAACCATCGAACTTAACGTTTAATGTGATCGACGTATCCAATTATGGATATCGATGAAAACAATTGCAATATATGTCTCTTCCATTATAAACTCTACTGACTCGGTTGTCGTGCCGGAGTATAAACAGAAAAAAAATATATATCATTTCGAAGTACTATTTCTGAATTTAAATTTTACTCTACCTATGGGAAACATTTTTACACCGAGGATTTCTAATTTCTTAACATTTTCTTCATTAAACTTATTACCAATTTGGAAGAATGAGTTTCTTTGGAGTTTCAACATACCTTAAAAGGTAACGCAAGACAGAGCAACAATCCACTAAGTAATTCAGAACTGTTCACAACCATCGAACTTAACGTTTAATGTGATCGACGTATCCAATTATGGATATCGATGAAAACAATTGCAATATATGTCTCTTCCATTATATCAAAAAGTTTATACTAAAAAGATTTTAGCACTGAAAGCCTCTGACTACGGAAAATTCACTAATCAACAAGTTAGTGCCAAGAATCATTTTAGTTCGTAGTTTTTTTGTTGTTGGCGCATCGGCTTCTGTGGCCATAATGCACCTCCCAAAGGTTTTGCATTTTACTGTGATCCAAGCTTGAGGCGGGATTCGAACCCGCGACCTTTGGGTTACCAGGCAGGCACTTTGCCCACCTGGCTAGCCCGGTCGGCTTAGTTCGTAGTAAATAGGTGAAACCACCGAAATAGGTGAAATGACATCGTTTTTGTTATACAGTATCATATTATGAATGTCTTCACAACGAGCTGCCCTGATATTGAACTACCTCCGACAGTGGATTCTCGAATAGGCAACTCTTCACCAGTGGATTCTCGAATAGGCAACTCTTCACCAGTGGATTCTCGAATAGGCAACACTTCAGTGGATTCCCGGCAAAGAATCCACTGGTGAAGTGTTGCCTGTTCGAGAATTCACCGAGAATAAGTAACATTAGTCTCCTGCAGTGGCAATGCGTTGCTTATTAGAGGTAGTGCAATATCAGGGCAACTCGCTCTGAAGGCATTCACAGTATGTGATGTAAAAAAAGCGATGGTCATTTCACCTACTTCAGTGGTTTACTACGAACTAAAATGATGCTGTGCACTAACTTGTTCGATTCCAAAAATGTTTATATTATTTTTTATTTTTTTATATGAAAATAAAGAATTTCTATAATTAAGAAACGTATTAAGTGGGAAAACGTCATTAAAATAATATATTCATAAACTAATACATCGTGTATTCTTTATCACGTACTTTTTATGCGGGAAAGCTTTTTACCCGGAAATTTCTTGCGATACATACAATATATACAGTTGAAATTTGGAATTAAGAAACCAAACCTACTACAGGGGAAAACTAATTATGCGGGAATTCCTTATCCGTGTTGTACTGTATATACATATTATGTATAATGTATATTATTTCTTATCAAGTGGCATTAGTTCCCCCCCCCACATTCAACTCAGCGTTAAAGTATGCTTTGTGTTGCAATACAAACTGTAAAGGCCAGAGATAGTGAATGTTGCCGTATTCTGCGTAGTGTAGTGTTCCTCGGCCATTTCGTCGTCGCGGGACCCTAGTGGAAACCCTGTTTCACGTCCACCAGGAGGAGGTAGGCCGAGTGCAGGTAAAGACTCTGAATGGGGCGATCTCTGGACGTCGCCTGTGCTTGCCAGGGATATATATAATTGTTAAAATAACTAAATGCAACAAGGCATAACATGTTAAGAGTAAGAGTTTTATATCTATATAATATCGGTGTGGATACACCATAGTTACACCATATATATATTTTTTTTTTTTTTTTTTTTTTCACAGAAAGGCAGAAATTGAACATACGGTTCCCTTCGTGTTACGCTACGTAACGAACAGAAGGTTGCGTGAAGAATGTGAACTTAAAAAAATAATTGTAATTAGAAGGAAAAAAAAAAAAAAAAAAAAAAACACTTATTAGAGGAGTCTTGTTTTTAATCGATTTTCATTATTGTTTAGTGAAAAAAATTTAGATTTTTTCTGTGAAATAATAATAAAATACATACTTCTTTTAACAATAAAAACATGAAAAATTAAATATTTTTCCGCTCAGTGAATTTTTCTTAATAATTCTTAATTGTTTGCTATTTCTTGGTAAAATTCTTCACAAGAATTAGCAAAATTGCACTTAACTTATAGTATTGCTTTCAGCGTTTCTATGGTCAGCTGTATTTTTGTTGACTCCACAGCTTATTTACTATTGAAAAAAACTTTCTGTTGTACCATTGTTTCCCGGCAAATATAATGCAAATAATTTGCATTATGTTTGCCATTAAGTATGGAGGCTACATGTCCAATCCGGGACAGTTTGCGATGCGGGGCAAACGACTGAAATCCGGGACGTCTGGTCACTTTACACTATACACAGTTCTGGCCTTTTAGAGAGATCGGTATACATCACACTGTACCAAGGCAGAGTTGAACTAACGTTCAGGTGCCGCCCTACATAAAATATGATACATGTCTACATGTCGGCAATACTGAGGTTTAGTGGCAACTATTGGTAATACAGTACTCAGTTGAGACAACAGCTCCCCTCATTCACTGTGGTCCACAAGCTACATGACTGCGTTAAAAAGGACCAGAAGATTACCATGAGCTGAGGGTTTTCCATATATTGTATATACATATTTCCACGTATATATTTCCATATATACGTGTCATGCACGATATTAGAAAACCGACATTTATTGTTCAAAGTATTTACAGGTATACACATTAATGATATTCATCCACAATGCAAAGCAAGTACTGTACAAAATAATATATATACAGATAAAATGGTTAGTCATCATAGCTAAATATCAAATTTACTTCATATACATTTTCACTGATAAACTTAATTAAACCACAATGCTACTCTTACGGATTGATATCCATCATATTCTATTCTCAGAGCTTCTTCCGCCCAATTTGTATTATTCCTGTTTTTCTTTTTTTTCCCTTTTTTTTTTAATCTATAAGGTACTATCTATTACAAAAAAATTCCTGTTAACTTCATATCTTAAAACTTCCAAAAAACTAACATATTTAATCATGTACAAATTGTTCCTTTATCTCTTTTAATTCCTTGAAGATTATCATTTTTATAGCTCATTTCTGCATATATTAACTTCATTTATATACATTTCATTCCTATAATAATCATAATATTTTCTTTATATTATTCACACTCCAGTGTTTTTTTTTAACTTTACACCTAGTTTGGTTAATGTTAATTCTGTTCCTGAATTAAATAAAGTTCTGAAAATTTCTAATCTGAAGACAGTTATGTCTTTCGAAGCCTTTTCTGGAAATCATCAGCTATTCTGTAATCCGCTCTCTTGCTGAATTAACCCTTTCCATTTTCTCCTCCTAACGGAATTCCACATCTTTTCAGCAATACATATCTCTTTCAGCCACAATATGTAATATACTTACATACTTCGGGCTAGCACTCTTACATCACTCCTGCGGCACACCGAATTCCGCTCACACCTCCCATTACTTTTTTTCTTCGTCACCAACGGAACTCTTCCACCTGTTTCCATAAGCCTTCCTCTGACAGTGACAATGAGGCTGCTACAGTGCGGCGCCGTACCCAAAATACCACAAGTGTCGGCATCCCTAAGTAGCGGTGTATGTTACAGATTAAGCTGTTTATCTGCCTAACCTCCTTAAGTACCCTTTTAAAATTCCCTCCTTTTTACTCGTACCCCTTTACCTCCCGCTTTTAAGAACCAAAAGGTCTCCGCTCCATCTGTTGTCAATTGTTTATTTCGAAAACTACTTTTCAATCATACTGTCCCCACACCTGCCTATATCGAAGTGTCATGCCGCCAAACATATTTACTCTATACATTTGTAAGACTGTCTTACAGTATTATCTGATACGCTGCTTCCATCAATGTATGACAGTTCTTGTTTTTCAAACTGTGTGCGAAATTTAAATTCCTTATCTTATACGTACATGTCTGAAAAAAATCCAGAGGGTATACGCCTCGCATACCCTCTGGATTTTTTTTTAGGTGAATAACGTATACCTTATGGTTTTTGAAAAACTTGGGGGGAAAAAAAACCCCCAAATATTATAAAAAAAAATACATACATATATAGATAGATAGATATACGGTTATACGCCGTATACCCTCTGGAATTCGATTAATAAGCACAGTATACTCTCTGCATACGTAACATTTACAGGTATACCTTCTGCTAATTTTACGACTACAGCACTGGTTATGGTTTTTTTTTTTTTTTTTTTTTGATTTGGTAGTTGTTGGCGCATCGGCTTCTGTGGCCATATTGCACCTCCCAAGGTTTTTGCAGTACTTTGATGCAAGCCCGAGGCGGGAATCGAACCCGCGACCTTTGGGTTGCCGGGCAGGTACTTTACCCACTCGGCTAGCCCGGTCGGCACTGGTTATGGGTAATTTGATATATTGCATAGAGGTTGATATATTTCAACCTATAAACATTGGTGTAGTGTTTGAGACTATATGCTGTTTTGGTTTCCTTCAGCTTCAGGAGGGTAACTAATGAAAGGCTTCATCACTCAATCTGTTAATGTTTAAACGGCGTCAAAATCGAAAAAGAACTGCGTGCCTTGGTGGTGAAGTCGAGTTGTGTTACTTAGCCAATGCACATGTTTGCCACCGGACTTATTATTGACAAAAAAACTTTGAGTTACCCTGAGAGAGAGAGAGAGAAAATCAGAAATAGAAGGGAATAACCAAGAAAGAGAAGAATGATGATATCCAGCTCAGGACCCTGGGTGTGCCAAGCCCATACTCACCAGATGGGAGTCCCTGGAGATAATCTAGATACAGTACATGTATAATGATTAATGTATGCACTCTGTTTTACAGGGGAGTTTCTAGGGAATAGTGCCCGGGTTCAAATCGCAATCCCCCCTTAAAACTTTCTTCATATGTGCATGTAAGTTTCAGGTACCTCTTGAACGTTGGTGTCCGGATGCCCTTGCTGCTTTATTTAGTTTAAATCATTTAGGGCTGAACGAAGACGTCGAAGGACGTAAACATATACAGTACCCATAAAACTGCTATATGCTCCGGACTATATAAGCGTTACTTACTTGAGTCTCTATATAGTTACTCACAGTAATTAAGGGTACAGTATCCATCTCATTTAATAATGATTCATGCTGTCTAACAAGCCACAGGATAAATACAAGAATAAAATTAAAATTGCCATGTGTTAGCATTATTAACAAGTTATTGATATTGGTTCAGTCGTCTTTGTGAGTTTCTTTTCATGATAATCGTAATCTTCCTTAGTATAAAGACATTAAAAAAAAAATGCAATGTTGTGACAGCACTGCAATACGAGTTCATTTCTTAAATGTTTTTGATAAACAAACTGAGAATAAGAGCTTTGATCAAGACTGAACGAGTCGCTTTCTTCATGGGGGGAGATTTATCCATAAAGATCGTTACATCACGGTATAATCATTTATTATTCAACAGTACGTTAAATAACCTCTACCGCTGCTGCAATCACATGCAAACGGTACTGAAATCTGGAAAATCCTGTATCAATATTTATAACAATAAGGTTTATTAATTATTCATTTTCAGCTAAAATCTCTGTTGAAGATTTTTCTGTTTGTTTTGAAAGACCCCAACAAACCGACACAACCCTACCTTAGAAAAAATTAAAAGATGTCAGAACGATTCAAAAACAATGAGTTGCCGATGAATTAACCTGATCGCATGGTATTTGAGATGTAAAGAGTGGGTGTCAGTTTCCGTAGTTTCCATTTTGTATACTACAGTGAAATTACGATGAACGTTTTCTTCTAGTTTTGCCTTATTCTGTTGGCATCTTATAGCAGTGACACAGTGCAACCTAATGAAGCACAAGTGTCCTAAAGAAGTCATCGATGACCATTTTGGCGACTAAGTTTGTAGCTTTTGTAACTGACGTCGTGCATGCGTAATTTGGTATTGATAAAACTTTCATTAGCTACGTAACTGAGTATTAATATTGGCAGAATGATGCAAGGAAGCAAAACTTACGCAACATAATACATTAAAAAATATATAATAGTAACTAGGGGCTCTGCTCGCTTCGCTCGTCAATCCCCACGCTCGCTGCGTTCCATCAACGCTTCTCCGTCGTCATAAATGTAGATTTGTAGACATGTATAGTATCTTATGTAGGACGGCACCTGAACGAAAGTTCAACTCCGTCTTTTACACTGTGATGGTTACAGAGCACTGTTACAGGCCAGAAATGTGTGTAATACAGTATTATGTTAGTGCAGTGTGTGTGTTGTTTAGTTGTTTCTGGCCGTTTTGTCACTAGGCAGGCGATCACCTGGAAAGCCTGCCCAGTGTCCGTCTACACCACGGGGAGGTAGGCCACAACCACAGAGAAGTTGTGGCCCACAGATACTCTGTGGGCCACAACAACGCATGTGCCATGGCCAACCTCAACAGTCACGCACTGAATGTCCAAAGCGAGTTTGGAGCCATTCAAAAGAACCCCGTGCCGGCAACACACACACGACAGGACAGCAGAAAACGAAGAAATAAAGAGAATAGCATAAAGCAAAAAAAAAAAAAAAAAAATCAATAATAAAAATAAAATCTTTATCTGTGTCTTTGCCCACGTCTTTATGCAGTGCTGCCCAAAGTAGACCACAAAGAGAAAAAGGTGTACTGTCAAACAAAAGTAGTAATGTCATCCAAAAAAAGATCATCAGAAACAAGTTCTAGATATAATTCTGTTAATCTGGAGTGGTATCAGAAGTCACTGGTTGATGACGGTATCACTGCGTAGAGGAAGGATTTAGTTGTGGAGAGTCTTGATAAAGAATGAATAACCAGAAAAGTGTAGCATCTGTTAAATCTTCGTGTGTTCTTGAAAACCAGCAAAATTTTGGACATTACGCCATCAAGACGGCAAACGAGGCAACAGATTGCATTTTCATTTATGAAGTGTTTTCAGTTTGATCGCTTGCATTAACATTGAAAGACTTCCTGCGATTAAAAGCAGCATTGCAGAAGGTTTGAAGAGCCTGGAAATTGTTGACAGATATGAGTGTCTTCTCACATCCGGGAGACAAGTTTGGTACTGCTGCCTTAAGAGCCAATCTTTTGTTTTTTGTTTTGTTATTTGGTTTTTTAGGAGCATTAGCAACTAAGGCCATATTGCTTCGTGATATGCGGTGGTCATTCCCTGACCTTTCCGCATCCTCCGTATTTGTTGGTGACGGGCTCGAACGCCGGTCTAATCAAGAAGCGTGTGCTACGCACTGCTGCTCCTTCCCACCTGGCTACGGAGGCGCCCTAAAAAAGAGCCAATCTTAGGTCCTCGTAAATGGAGCATTCAAAAAGTACGTGAGGAGAGTCTTCCGGTAGCCCACATCGACAGGGGACTGAATTAGAAAGACTGAACTGGTAGAGTTTTGCGTTAAGCGTACCATGTCCAGTTAGTATAGGAGGTAAACAGTGAGGGTGAAAACCATTTTCTGGTGGATGATGAAAGTAGTGCAGTTACGTCGGGAACGAATTTTTTGGTAATAGCTCTTTTTCTATAGAATTCCATCTATTCTGCCAGGTGTTTACCAACAAATTCCAGCATCGGGTTCGTTCAGTTTTGGGATCAGCCTGATTGTTAATAATGATTCCCTGAAATTCCGTTGAAGTGCCTCTGCAGATGTAAAAGCAAAGCCCTCTAAACACAACATTCAGATCAAGTGGTAAAGTGCCTGCAAGAGTCTGTAGAGCTGGAGTTGAACTGTTCGGCAAACGTGAAGTAGTGGATAACTTAGTTTGTACAGTTTTAAGTGCAGTACGTCTAAACCAAAGGCTGGCAGCATAGGTTGTAATTGGGATTATGGCAGCATTATAAAATAGATGTAGGGTTTTAGTGTTCAATCCCCAGTCTTGTCTGGTAATTTCGAGCAGTATTGCGGCAAAACTTTGACGGACAGATGTTGAGTATGTGCAGTAAAGGAAAAGCGGTCGTTGATGACGACTCCTAAAAATTTGATGCTTCGGACAAGTGGAAGTGATTTCATGTTAAGTTTTACAACTGGTGGTCTGCCATGGTCTTAATTTGTGTTTAAAAATCATGATCTTCGATTTGGTTGGGGATAATTTCAATTTGTTCTTAGAGGACCAAGACGATAGTTCAAAGAGTACTTTATTGGCATAGAGTTCTAAATCAGATCGTGAGTTTCCATTCACCAAGGTGACAAGGTCATCTGCATACGCAAGTTATTGCACATTTTGAAATTCAGTCTTCCTAATAAATGTAGATTTGGCCGAATCGTGGAACGTCTCTAACGGACATTAAACTTGTAGTTCCTTTCACCATGGCACCTCGTATTCACATGGTATAGTGGCCGCCGCCACCTTGAAAGTCCGTGTTTTCAGCATTAAAAGACGCGAAGGCGTAAAGTTTGTTGTAGCCGCGAATGTTTTCTTGGAAGTATCTCCCTTTTTCCTTGTGTTAATTACTACATTAGCAAATCAAACGTCACGGATTCCAGACACCTGTAAAACGCACTGATCGATATTTAATCAGGAAATGACTTATGTAATTATTTACTTGTGCATTTGTAGTATTTTTTCGGTAAAATTGTGTTGTAGCATTTAATGATGTCTTTAACTTTGTGCTTAACTTTTGTTGCACGACCATGAAGAAGATTGTTCTCACAAAAAATATTGAAGTGCTTGGTCAATTTTCCTCAAGGGAAAAAAACTTTAATTTAATTCTTTAATTTTCAAATCCTCGTAACTGCGGGGACTCGGATGCCGGGGACCCCTGTATATAAAGATAATTCCATGGGCACTGTTCTTCTGAATTGGCTTCTATAATTCCCGCTCTCTCTTTCAAAACAGTCCGGACACGTGCCGCCACCAGCCAACATACATTTACTGTCCAACTTCAAACTCACAGAACCAACTTTTTTCATCTTCCTCGTTTATTCATTCAACTGCCATTTTCTGGAACAACCTTCCTTCATACCTATTTCCTGAAATTTACAGTCTACAGAAGTTCAAGTCCAATGTCAACAAATATCTTCTTTCGTCTTCTCAACCTCCAACCCAAGCACGGTACTAAGTACTATAGGTTTTAATACCTCTCGTGTTTGGGGTTTACATACAAAAAAAAAAAAAAAACCTATTTACAAATATACAAACTATATCTGGACAATGGGTCCCTTCATCAGCTGAAATTAGTATACAAAAAATGCTATAATGGAACATCAAATAATGCTGAGCATGGTAATGTATAAGACAGTGAAGCACGTGCACGAGGTTGGTGAACGTTATCGAGGCAGTTGTCTTCCAACGCATCCCACATACGTGCTCTACATTGTGAACAGGCAGTATCTGATTCTGCCCAGTAATTCATTTGTGTACCTTCCATTTAATTTTCACCAACCTCATGTAGGTACTTCACTGTCTAATACACGCCCGGCATCATTTGATGTTCCATTGTAACGTTTATTGTATATTAATATCAGCTGACGAAGGGACCCATCGTCCCGATATAGTAGAGGTATGATTTTAAATAATTTAGTATTTTCTAAATATTTTAGTTTTTTTTTGTAAATATTTGTAGTTTTGTTATTATTTGTATAATAATAACATTATACTAATATATTCAAAGTATTTTATTATTTTTTGGCTGGCTCCAGGGTTTCCCCTATCCGCCGTGAAAGTATTATATACATTGTGTACAATTTATAATAATTTAGTATTAGTATAAATTGTATATTAGGATATTAGTATACTGTTATTATTATACAAATAATAACAAAACTACAAATATTTACAAAAAAACTACAAATATATATATACTAACATTATAACGCACTGTTCGAAATCTAGTCAGGAAATGACTTAAGTAATTATTTACCTGCGCATGTGTAGTGACGTATTGCCCGTCCTCTTCTCCCATTGGCTAGAAGAAATATCACTAGGAGGAAAAGTTTTTTAATAGAGAGATAAGCAGCATGCGGTGCATTATGTACTATTGCAGCCCCGATGTTTGTGATGTTAATGTTTTTAATTTTCTTCTCATTACAACTAGTGAAGTTTCTATTTATATATATATATATATATATATATATGCATAGTATTAGATATTAGAGCTGGAAAAGGAATTAGAAAATGTGAATTGGAATATCATTGGTTTGGCTGAAACAAGAAGAAGAAATGATTCACTTATAAGTTTATCAAGTGGAAATCTGCTGTACACCAATGGAAATAGTGAAAGGAGTGAATACCTAAACCATTTACGATTTGCAGATGCCATTGTGGTCATATGGAGTTGGGTTTCTGGTCCATAAAGATTTTAAAAACAACATTTTGGAATTCAAAAGTACATCACCAAGGGTGTCAAGACTAATACTCAAGATTTCTAAGAGGTACAAGCTAAAGATTATAATGATTTATGCACCAACATCGAGCCATGATGATGAAGAGGTTGAAGATATGTATTGAGTCTTCTAGATGAGCAGAAAACCCACTACACTATTATTATAGGAGACTTCAATGCTAAGGTTGGAAAAAGACAAAACAGCGCAGAAAGGGGAACTATAGGAAATTTTGGAATTGGTGAAAGAAATGAAAGAGGTGAAAGACTTGTGGAATTTTCAGAATCTCAAGGACTGTCAGTAATGAACACTTTTTTCAAGAAAAGGGTGAACAGAAAGTGGACATGGAAGAGTCCAAATGGATTAACTACTAATGAAATCGACTTCATCCTCACTAACAGAAGATATATTGTAATATTGTTACCGTCCTGAATAAGGTAAATGTTGGAAGTGATCACAGAATGGTAAGATGTACACTTGATATAGATGTAGGAAAGGAAAAACTGACGCGAGTAAATAATAAAGGTCTTTGAGATAACAGAAGAGGAGAAAAAGCAGTATGTACTGGAACTTAAGAACAAGTTTGAGCTTCTGCAGACTGCTCAGGACCAAGATATCGACGAGGAATATTACAACTTTTTGAAAGTGATAAAGCCCAAGAAACCTATAGGGAAAAAGAAATCCAAAGAAGAAAAAATTAGTCAAGAAACACTTGTCATGATGAACCGAAGACGACAAATGAAAACCAAGAAAAACACTGACAGGGAGAAAATTGAGTACATGTATACTGAGTTATGCAAAGCCATTAGAAAGAGACTCAGAGAGGACATAAGAAGATTTAACACAAGAAAAGTAGAACAAGCATTAAGGGAAAACAAAGGATTTAAATCAGCAGCCATGAGCAGTAATACAGAAAGACAAATGATACTGAAACTGAAGAATAGCGATGGTGTACTTATAAACAGCAGAGAAGGCATAATTCAAATAGCAGAAAACTACTATAGAGAATTATACAAGGAGCAGGGGAATGATGCCAGCAGTGGGGAAGATGGATTGCAAAGTAGCAACACATACGACATACCCGATATTCTTCCTGATGAGGTAGAACATGCATTGAAGAAAATGAAGAATCAGAAAGCCCCAGGGGAAGATGACGTTACTGTATAGTTGTTAAAATTGGGAGGAAGAGACATAACACAAAAACTGGCAAGGCTCTTCACAAAGTGCATTAGAAAAGGTGTGACGCCTAAGCAGTGGAATAATGCAATCATAGTTTTGCTTCATAAGAAAGGAGATAAATCAGAAATTGGAAATTATAGACCAATTAGCTTGTTATCTCACATCTACAAGTTGTTCACAAGGGTCATTACTAACAGATTAGAAAGAATACTTGATGAGAATCAACCGAAAGAGCAAGATGGCTTTAGGATAGGATTCTCAACTATGGATCACCTTCACGTAATATCACAGCTAATGGAGAAAGCAAATGAATATAAAACACCATTATGCCTGGCATTTGGGGATTATGAAAAGCCATTTGACTCCGTACAGCATAAGTCAATATTTCGGGCACTGGAAAGACAAGGCATAGATACCCCATATATTATGATTTTGAAGAAAATATATGAGAGTGCTACCTCCTTTATTAGACTAGACAAAGACAGTAGGAAATTTAAAATCGAGAAAGGAGTTCAACAAGGAGACAACAATATCTCCGAAGCTGTTTACTGCTGCCCTTGAGGAAGCTTTCAGAAGATTAGACTGGTCGCCGAAAGGAGGCAATGTGAACGGAGAATACCTAAACGATTTACGATTTGCAGATGACATTGTGGTCATAAGCCACGATCCCAAAGAATTAGAGGAAAATCTTAATCAGTTATGCACAGTTAGTAAGGATTTTGGACTAAAGATGAATATGGCTAAAACAAAAGTAATGATGAACAAGTATGCCACAGAAAGGGAAATAATGATTGAAGGAGCAGTAATTGAAAAGGTGGAGTCATATACTTATCTGGGACAAGTTATTAGCTGTAATAAAGATAAATGGCTGGAAGTCAAGAGAAGAATAAATTTTGGATGGATAGCATTCAGGAAATATAGTGACATACTGAAGAGCAATGTCCCAGTTTGTCTGAAACGTAAAATAATGAATCAATGTATACTCCCCACCATGACTTATGGAAGTGAAACTTGGGCACTCACTAAAAGAATAGAAGAGAAGCTGAGAACTACACAGCGAAGAATGGAACGAATTATATTGGGAATCAGACTGTTAGATAAGAAGAGAAACATATGGATTAGGCAGCAAACTCAAGTAAAGGGCATTCTTATCAAAACTAAAGAACTAAAATGGGCTTGGGCAGGACGCATAGCTCGAAGACATGATGACAGATGGACTAAGAAAATAACAGAATGTTACCCAGGAGGAGCTAGAAGAAAACCTGGAAGACAAAGGCAGAGATGGATAGATGAAATTCATGAGTTTGTGGGTAGTAAATGGATGGCCAGTGCTCAAAACAGAAGGAACTGGAAAGTTGCTGGAGAGACCTTCATCCTGTAGTGGATTGAAAATGGCTGATGATGATGCCCTGAAGTTTCACTACTTTCAATAAGCAACGCTTTGCCAATGGAGAAGACTAATGCTACTTATTCTCTGCGGATACCACCGCCACCCAGATGGCACCATTTGTAAACGTGTGTGGGATAATAAACACCGTTTTCCACATCTGTCTCTATTAGACATGGAAGACTATTGTTACCTATTTTCGGTAACGAAGGATACTATCAGGAACCCCCAGACGACACCGTTTCAAGGCTTTTTTTGGCTTCTGATCGGTGGGCGGGTAAGTACTCTGGTGTTACAATAAGTGACAACCTAGTTATGAAGTATAACTCTACAATATGAGAGATGCCAGACAGTGTGAACGGCGAACTAATATGATGCTATGAAGTGTTGCTTATTCGAGGTAGTACAATATCAGGGCAATTTGTTGTGAAGGCATTTGTAATATGAAATGTATCAAAAACGATGCCATTTCGCCCACTTCGGTGGTTTACTACGAACGAATTAATATGATGCTATGCAATAACTTGTTCGATTAGTGAATTTTCTGTAGTCAGAGGCTTTCATCCCTTAAACCTTTTTAAGTCTCTTGGTAATTCTTTAAAGAATAACCATATTTTTGTATATCTACCGTACTGGCCCTAATTATTTTTCCATTCCTTCTTGGCAGTTTTATTTTAACGTTCCAAATATTAATTAATTATAATTAGAAATTCTAATTTAATTAATAATAATAATTAATTAATTAGAAATCCTCAGTTTAAAAATGTTTCCCATATGCACAATAAAATATTTATAAATTTTGAAATAGTACTTAAACATCTTTAACTTATGTATGTGTATCTTTTCATTTTAATTTGTGTGTTAATATTTCATACACTTAGGTCATTTCCCCTTCTAAGAAATTTTCCCTCGTAAGAAGTTCTATACCTCCACTCCCTAGGAAAACTTCTTAATGTGGTTCTACTGTGTATGTGTGTATACAGTATATAAAATCCAAACTGAGAAACCGTAAAATCTTGTTCGTAGTCGCAGGTTGAACAGAATTGCATAAAGATTACAAACATCTCATTACCGTTGGATATATGTGTGTAACATTGGCATACCTTATCTAACTTAAAAATATTTAAAATGTGAATGTTTTTTTTTTTTTTTTAATAATAATATATTGGTTTGCAGGAAAATTATTTTTTAAAAATTTTTCTGACCTTTCCACACCACATTTAGCTGCGGTAACAAACAGTTTAGCAGAATGTTTCATTCAGTAAGAATTACTCAGCATCTCCCCCTCTTCCTCTGTCTTTTACTTTTGAACAATGAACCGAAACAAGTTTGTGCAGTACCGAATAACTGTATTAGTCTGTGCGACACGTCCTGGTCATTTTTGGACGACGGGTAAGAAGATTGGATCAATAAACGGTCCCCATTTTGTTGATTAAATAGCACTTGAGGTTAACAAAGTGTACTTTGAGAACTGGAACATCTCAATTGGCATCTCGCAACATTTTGAAGTGCTGTTATTAAGCTGTAATCAGATCGCTTACAGCGAGAATGTAGATGTTAAAATATAAACTGAAAAGGGAGTCTTGCTTTTTCTTCGAACTCAAAGGGCCAGTAGTTAACCGAATAACAATGCGAATAGTAACATTTATAGTTAATTTGCTTTAGTATCAGAACTAAGTTGCATTAAAAGTATCTCAGTTTTCTTTGTTGAGTAATAAAATTAATTGTTATCGGAAGACGCCTCTGTGCGTTGCTTGTGGCTCTCCAGCGAATCTTTGGCTTTTTAATTTTACTTACGGTTTGGTATATCGACCATGACTGCTGATCGTTCGGCAATTTTAACAGTGATAACTAAAAGGCGAAGTACAGTAACAACCAATTTAATTGAGAAGATTCATTTGAAATTAGCTAGGATAATATCTTCACTTGCGAACATTCAGAGGTTCGTTCATAGTCTTTCTTCGATCTGGCACATATTGTGGGAGAACGAGGTGCAGAGTAATACTCTAAATTTGCGGTTATCATTCGTATCTGCTAATAATATGTTCTTGCAATTATCTACAAAGGCCCAGCTTTTAATCCCGTCTATGATTCTAGGCCTTTTTTTTATAAGACATTGTTGAGAAACTTGCAGAACTTGTTATCCAAACCATGTTTCGTATATGCTGTTGGGCTCTACAGCAGGATTGAACTTCTGCTCATAAGGTTAAGATGATGCAAGTATGGCGTGTGAGTCCATGTCTTGGATTGATTACGTCTTCGGAACGGGAACCCAAATCTGAAGGTACTACATGCTGTGGCAGAGTAGTAGCCCATGGAGTTAGCCAGTTCTATGCTACCCAAATTGCTCGCTTAGCTACTTCAGAAAATCGAATTAATTTCTGAAGATCCAGTGAGGGATGTATAAATCTTAATTTTTGTCATACGAGCAATGGTTATTTATTTAATGAAAAAATCATTTTCCTTGTTTAAACCTAATTAATCATGCATGTTAAAATTTTTGCTTTAGCAACTCAACTGATTTCCCAACTCTTAAAAGCAACTTTTAAGAATTGCTTATTTGATCTCTTAATAGATTTCATCAACTTACGTGAATTTAATTTTGGGAGGTGGAAAACGATACAAAATATGAAAATTATAAAAGCTTTTGTCATCTCTTTTTCTCAAAAATATAAACAAATAAAATAACAGAATAAATAAATAATAATTCAGCATAACATGTACATCACTTACTCATACTCTGCTGGTGTCGCGTTTGCACCAACTTCAGATAGCAAAATATAACTATTTGAAGACGTGGAACAGTTCTTTGAGAATTGCAGTTTCTCGTTAAATTGTAGGATAAAACGCGATTTATGCTCTAAATTGATGTTCATATGTGTTTGTTATCTTTGGTGCTTAGTCTTACCGAGCGGCCTGTTTAAAAAATTAATTTCATTGAATTTATATACCGTATTGTTCAAAGTAACCAGCACTTGTATGTTTCAAAGAATCTTTTTTTATCGATACAATATGTAATAACGTGTCGGCTCACCATTGGTTTTAATTACACACTGTTTCCTTGTCGATAGACTCCAAAACAGTTTTTGATAATATCGGTGCTTCGTGAGGCCAGTGAAGTTTTTGCACGCCTATGTTTTCAACCTGTAGTTACTTGATTTTTTTTTTTTAATTAAGTAACTACAGGCTATTCAGAATGCCATGGTGCATTATTTATAATGTAAAATATGAAGGACATCCTTATATAATACATTACTATACTAAAACAGAAACGGGCCCACCATATTGTTACCACTGTGTAGGAAGAGCGGAATTTTCCAGAATGTCAACGTATCGCATGGCATACTGTACCTTCACCAAACTTCAGTTTGGACTATACATCATCATCATCAGCCATTTTCAATCCACTGCAGGATGAAGGCCTCTCCAGCAACTTTCCAGTTCCTTCTGTTTTGAGCACTGGCCATCCATTTACTACCCACAAACTCATGAATTTCATCTATCCATCTCCGCCTTTGTCTTCCAGGTTTTCTTCTAGCTCCTCTTGGATACCATTCTGTTATTTTCTTAGTCCATCTGTCATCATGTCTTCGAGCTGTGTGTCCTGCCCAGGACCATTTTAGTTCTTTAGTTTTGATAAGAATGTCCTTTACTTGAGTTTGTTGCCTAATCCATGTGTTTCTCTTATTATCTAACAGTCTGATTCCCAATATAATTCGTTCCATTCTTCGCTGTGTTGTTCTCAGCTTCTCTTCCATTCTTTTGGTGAGTGCCCAAGTTTCACTTCCATAAGTCATGGTGGGGAGTATACATTGGTTCATTATTTTACGTTTCAGACAAACTGGGATATTGCTCTTCAGTATGTGACTATATTTCCTGAATGCTATCCATCCAAAATTTATTCTTCTCTTGACTTCCAGCCATTTATCATTATTACAGCTAATGACTTGTCCCAGATAAGTATATGACTCCACCTTTTCAATTACTGCTCCTTCAATCGTTATTTCCCTTTCTGTGGCATACTTGTTCATCATTACTTTTGTTTTAGCCATATTCATCTTTATTCCAAAATCCTTACTGGCTGTGCATAACTGATTAGGATTTTCCTCTAATTCGTTGGGATCGTGGCTAATGACCACAATGTTATCTGCAAATCGTATTTGGTTTAGGTACTCTCCGTTCACATTGACTCCTTTCTGCGACCAGTCTAATCTTCTGAAAGCTTCCTCAAGGGCAGCAGTAAACAGCTTCGGAGATATTGTGTCTCCTTGTCGTACTCCTTTCTCAATTTTAAATTTTCTACTGTCTTTGTCTAGTCTAATAAAGGAGGTAGCACTCTCATATATTTTCTTCAAAATCGTAATATATGGGGTATCAATGCCTTGTCTTTCCAGTGCCCGAAACATTGCCTTATGCTGTATGGAATGCCTTTTCATAATCCACAAATGCCAGGCATAATGGTGTTTTATATTCATTTGCTTTCTCCATTAGCTGTGATATTACATGAAGGTGATCCATAGTTGAGAATCCTGTCCTAAAGCCAGCTTGCTCTTTCGGTTGATTCTCATCAAGTATTCTTTCTAATCTGTTAGTAATGACCCTTGTGAACAACTTGTAGATGTGG
Organism: Mastigoproctus giganteus; assembly: GCF_048544385.1. NCBI lineage: Eukaryota > Metazoa > Arthropoda > Arachnida > Uropygi > Thelyphonidae > Mastigoproctus > Mastigoproctus giganteus. Next base: position 92,326,536 of record NC_143585.1, read on the forward strand.
GATAGCAAGCTAATTGATATATAATTTCCAATTTCCGATTTATCTCCTTTCTTATGCAGCAAAACTATGATTGCATTATTCCACTGCTTAGGTGTCACACCTTTTCTAATGCACTTTGTGAAGAGCCTTGCCAGTTTTTGTGTTATGTCTCTTCCTCCCAATTTTAACAACTCTACAGTAACTTCATCTTCCCCCGGGGCTTTCTGATTCTTCATTTTCTTCAGTGCATGTTCTTCCTCATCAGGAAGAATATTGGGTATGTCGTATGTGTTGCTACTTTGCAATCCATCTTCCGCACTGCTGGCATCATTCCCCTGCTCCTTGTATAATTCTCTATAGTAAAAAAAAGTAAAGTAAAGTGCAGCCATTATCAACCCACTGCAGGATGGAAGCCTCCTCAACAAATCATGCTGAGGGAAAGTGGACCATAATCTGCCACGCTGGTCCAGTGCGGGTTGGCAGATTGACCGTATTCAGCAGTCAGGGGCTTGAACCCCGGTCTACTCAAGAGCGTGTGCTACTGCACTCCCGCTCCTGCCCACTCGGCTACGGAGGCCGTATATTCTCTATAGTAGTCTTCTGCTATTTGAATTATGCCTTCTCTGCTGTTTATAAGTACACCATCGCTATTCTTCAGTTTCAGTATCATTTGTCTTTCTGTAGTACTGCTCATGGCTGCTGATTTAATTCCTTTGTTTTCCCTTAATGCTTGTTCTACTTTTCTTGTGTTAAATCTTCTTATGTCCTCTCTGAGTCTCTTTCTAATGGCTTTGCATAACTCAGTATACTCAATTTTCTCCCTGTCAGTGTTTTTCTTGCTTTTCATTTGTCGTCTTCGGTTCATCATGACAAGTGTTTCTTGACTAATTTTTTCTTCTTTGGATTTCTTTTTCCCTATAGGTTTCTTGGGCTTTATCACTTTCAAAAAGTTGTAATATTCCTCGTCGATATCTTGGTCCTCAGCAGTCTGCAGAAGCTCATATTTGTTCTTAAGTTCCAGTACATACTGCATTTTCTCCTCTTCTGTTATCTCAAAGACCTTTGTATTATTTACTCGAGTCAGTTTTTTCCTTTCCTTTCCTACATCTGTATCAAGTGTACATCTTACCATTCTGTGATCACTTCCAACATTTACCTTATTCAGGACGGTAACATCATTCACAATATATCTTCTGTTAGTGAGGATGAAGTTGATTTCATTAGTAGTTAATCCATTTGGACTCTTCCATGTCCACTTTCTGTTCACCCTTTTCTTGAAAAAAGTGTTCATTACTGACAATCCTTGAGATTCTGCAAATTCCACAAGTCTTTCACCTCTTTCATTTCTTTCACCAATTCCAAAATTTCCTATAGTTCCCCTTTCTGCGCTGTTTTGTCTTTTTCCAACCTTAGCATTGAAGTCTCCCATAATAATAGTGTAGTGGGTTTTCTGCTCATCTAGAAGACTCTCAATTTCGGTATACATTTCTTCAACCTCTTCATCATCATGGCTCGATGTTGGTGCATAAATCATTATAATCTTTAGCTTGTATCTCTTAGAAATCTTGAGTATTAGTCTTGACACTCTTGGTGATGTACTTTTGAATTCCAAAATGTTGTTTTTAAAATCTTTACGGACCAGAAACCCAACTCCACCTTCACTTCTTTCACTGTTTCCATTGGTGTACAGCAGATTTCCACTTGGTAAACTTATAAGTGATTAATTTCTTCTTCTTGTTTCAGCCAAACCAATGATATTCCAATTCACATTTTCCAATTCCTTTTCCAGCTCTAATATCTGTCTTCACCGATGAGTGTTCTTACGTTATAACAGGCCAAGTTCAGTTTCCGTGCATGGCAGCCTGGTCGTACCCAGAGATTCTTAGCACCCTCTGCTTCCACTCTGATCCTCTGGCTGCCGTAAGAGGGAGAGTGAAAGCTGCTGGGGACTGAGGGCCATTTGTTTCGTCGTGCTTTCATGTGCTGGAGGGTTTGGTCTTTTCCTCTTCACGCTGACCAGGCGTCTTGAAGAGAATCACTCTACACGTTCGTTGCCACCTAAGTGACGTAACAGGGCTTACCATCGAGAAGGTGTGCATGAGTGGATTTTAGAGAGGCAGGTCAACCGGACTTCTCCTAAATCTTCTGTAATAGAGAGATATTGGATCCATCAGTGTTTTAGGCTGAGTGTCTGATAACACACAGGATACCTGTGTGTTATCAGACTATACACTCGTAATTAACTTTCTCCTGGCATCCTTTAGATCCAAATTAAAGAGATGTTCTCCAGACTTTCCAGATCGGACAATCAGGTATCGTGATTTGACACTTCATATGGCACAGCTTTCCAATGTTCCAGAGACCGATTACAATGGGCTGTGCAATAGGCATGGACACTGTAATTTTTTTTTTTTTTTTGTGTTGTGGCTCCATACGTATCGTCCTTTTACTAATCCAGTTCTTGCAGCCTCTCAGAACACCTGGTTGACAACATTCAGTGAGGACATCTACGTACTCATCTGAGCTCCCAGTGGTCTCTTTTTGTCGTCTACTCGAACGTTGATTACATCAGCTACTGCTGATCTAGGGTATCGCAGTTTTGCTGTAATAGCAGAACCAGATTTATTGCTAATATGGCATTCTATAATGACTCCTCGTTAGAAGTCGCTAAGCTCAACTTGCCTACTGTATTTCGCTGATCTGTTTGCTTCCAGCGTGAACGCAGTTGCTTTTGTACCCATTCCCGACACGTGGATGGCGGGTGCGATAATTTTTCACAAATCCCAGGGTTTCTGAATATAGTTTAAATCCAAGCTGAAGATTTAACGAAAACTGGCTTAATGAAAGCAAGCGGGGGAAAAATAAACAACTAAAAAAAATTCTTGTTGTGCACTGTTGGAGTCAAGTTGAAATATAGAATACCGTATACTAATACGGTAATTAGGCCACCAGTTTGTTAGAGAAATTCCGTACCTAACAGGTTTCGGTGTTATGTGTTGTATTTAGTAGTAGTTAGCAGACGAAGCTAAGGGTATTGTGAATGTTATTATGAAGATCCCGGAGCTCTGAACTAATCTTATCCAGTAACGACAAGTACAAATTAGTTGTGTCTGATTCGCAGATAATAGTTGCTCTTCGTGCCCTGTTACTTCCTAATTTAGTTCGGTATCCTTTCGTGTATACCGTAATTGGCTCACTATTGTGACTAATGTTGGAAGCTGTGTCTGCTTAATACTTTCTAGTGACCGGATCGACTGTCCTATTAAATTAAAGCTACGATCAGAGACATTACAATTTAGCTTAGTTATTTATTCTCGCTTTATATATTTTGAAATTTGCTTAGTAATCCGATATAATTTTCTGTATGCAAGATAGTGCACCCTCCTAGCCCACTAGCTGTACAGGGGGTGAACCTTGTGTTAATAAACTGATGATAATAATAATAGCGGATGTTATTGTGTGTTTCCTTTAGTCCCCCTTTTTTTTCCTTCCCTGATTTACGCAATTAGAAGGAAGTCATTTTAATATTCTTAGCATTCGTAAACAGAAAGGATTTTGAAATTTGAAATTGTTAGTTGTAGAATTCTGACAATATAAATGCATTTGAAGTGGGTGCTTGTGTGTCAATCTTAGTGAGACCTTATCTCTTCATGTTGACTTAAATGCGTAGACTTAGGAAGTGGAGTATATCACGCGGTCATATTCTACAAATAGCCAATTTTCCGAACCCATCTAAGTCGCTCACAAATTTGTGTAACTGTGGGTTTTTCTTTCTTTCTTTTTTTTTTTTTTTTTGTGTCGATTTGCTGTTCACATCCGCGGAAATAACACATCTATAGTTAGGTGAGCTTAAGGTAATTTGTCAATTTCAGTATGATGATGACAAACATCGTAGTATTAATTACATGTATATTAGTCATCTTTCCGTCATCTGTAGATAACGATTGAAATTTTTATTGTGGTTTTTCTGCACAGCTCAATAGAGCTCATCGCAAGCATCATCTAGATTCTAGAGCAGTGGTTGTCAACACGGGTGCCACGGCACCCCAGTTTGCCGCGTTCCAGGGGTGCTACGTAATTTGGGTTTAAGTTATTTAAATTTATTATTTTTTTAAAATTTAAGTATTTATTTCATTATAAAAAGGTGCATCCTTATAATTATATTATTATAATAACTATCATATAACATTTTGTAATATTATATACATAGAGAGAGAGAGAGAGAATCGGATCTAACAAGCAGAAAATTGAGTAGAGGTACTACAAAATAAAATAAATTACTTAAGGGTGCCATTATTAAAAAAAACAGATCGAAAACCACTGTTCTAGAGGGTCGGATTGTAGGAGTTGAATGCTATTTTCTGATCTCCTAGCTTTGTCTGTTAAGTGCAGATAACTCTGTAGCTGTGTCGACGTCCTGAAGTTACATGTTGGGTTGTATAGGATGATCTTAAGATCACGCAATATAGACAATTGACTTGACCTACCTTTCTTCCAGAACTATTTATGCGGGAATTTTATAAAGCAATGCATATCATGCGTGCTTAATCTTTGTAATATAAATCATCATAATGTAACTCATGCGTGCCTAATACTACAGTATTAGGCACTCATGATTTCAGCCATCACTACTATGTTTGTAAACTGTTTTACACAAAAAGGAACTATTTGCAGGTACTGTATAACGTGTTCATTGTTGAACTTTCCGCATCACTTTTTTACAGAATATTATTATATTGCATATAGACGATTCAAGGCTATCCGGTTTCGAACAGATCAACAGTAAGCATCTCGTTGGTCGCGTCTTTGAGATATGGAACGTCACCGGTAAGAAGTAAATCGGTTGACCATTAATGTTCAATAATGGAATACTGGATCACATTCGTTAATCTTTGTTGCAATCTGCTGGAAAGTCACACAGAAAACTTTCACAGCAAACCAAACTGCCATGTGGGGTTATACAAAGGGCCGCACAACTTTTGAAGTTTTATTCTTATCGCATTTATGTTAGCACTGTGATCGCCGTTCCACCCTATTGAAGCCACAGGCGCACACAAAACATAATTGTGACTGCTATTTTCTCAGAAAATCCAAGCTCTGGGGGATGTGTAAAACGGCTAGTTAGCAGGGCATGGAGACCAACCACACCATATTTAGGTAACGAACACATTTAAAATAACACATATCACTATTGAAGGAAATATATACATATGTCCAAATTATACAATCTGTTACGTAAATGAACTTTTCCCTTTTCTATTCATATAATTTTCTCATGTAATCCTACCTCAATTGACACATTCTTAAATATATATATATATATATATATATATATATGATGACACAAAAATTATGAAAGACACTGCAATGTTATTTCCACCTTGGTCGAATTTTCAAAAATTTATTTGGTATTGTTTCAATCTGTGCAAATCTTATCGTTTTATTTTCCGGTTCATTCCCCCCCCCCCTTTCTTTCACAACATATATCGCTCCCAGGGTATACGGTATATTCATTAGTTTTAATTTTATACATAAAGCTCGTTAACATGTTCTACCTACAATATTTTATACTTAAAATATTTTATATTTTAAGTATACACATTATGGCTGTAGGGTACGTTTTGCTATAGCAGTGTCCCTGATCCATAAGTTATGTTATTGTAATTCAGACTTATCTAATTTCAAACTTAATTTCCTCCCCTCCCCATATCATATAGAGAAGCTATATCATTATTCTTGACTATATATATAGTCAAGTATATATATATACATATATGTATATATATATATACACAAAACGCGCAGTGCAACAGTGAAGGAAGCAAAAGGATATACAGTACATAATGTGTGGTTTGTAAAATAGATAAATAGTCTGGGAAAATGGAAATGAAGAGTACACAAGGTGCCTGAACTAAGAAGTTTAAGGGACAGTCGAAAATGGAAGTGAAGTAGTGGAAACAGGTGAAAGAATTTGAAAAACCTAGTACAAAAATGAACTGGGACTGAGGAAGCAAAAAAAAAAAAAAATAAATAAAATAATAATAATAAATAACAAATAAATAAATCAATAACACTATATTTAGATATGGGAGGGCAGTTTTTAGCAAGAGGCCGAATCAGGGGATGGCAAATATGCAAAATCTGAATATAATAGATGAAGAAATGATACATAATTAGGAAATTCATCAGGGGCTACTCCTGACCACGTACCAGTCACTGCGTTTCCAAATTTGTCTATAGTATTAGAAGAAGGGGGGGGGGAGCAAATATGCAGCCTTAATCGTAATATTAATAGACAGAGTAGTCCCTACGCAGTGTAAAAATAAAATTAATCATGTAAATTAAAATAAATACAAATTTACATACGTGTGAAGTGAAATATAATACAAATGCGATGTGCGGAAGGGGTGAAAGGTTAAGTTATAGTGGTAGAAAATTAAAATTCAGAGAAATTTGAACGAAAATGTTTAGACAAGTCATTGATATAGAGGATGGTAAAATTCTTGGGGAGGGGAAGGGAAGGGAGGAAAAGATGGTCAAAAGAAGGCGAAAATAGCGATAGGATTGAGGATAGACGGAGCGTTCGTGTGTGTGTATATATATATATATATATATATATATATATATATATATATATATATATAATATGTTACGTAAATGAATTTTCCTTTCTATTCATACAATTTTTTCATATATTGCTACATCAGTCAACATGTTATAGAATGAATTATATATATATAACCAAATGATACGATGTAGTCTTTGAATATATTGGTTGTGACGTCAAAGTGAATTTTGTGAATAATTTTAATGTTAATTATGCGGCCTTGCATTATGGCTCTTAATTGGGAAGGTCTATTTTGGGGTGGTTATGTTGTGGGGGAGGGCTGTCGCCACGTCTTCTGGGAAAATTTATTTTGGAATGGTTATGCTGTTGGGGGGGGGGGGAGTCTGCCCTCGGCCACCACACGTCAGCGTCACAGACGCGGCATCTTGTTTGTGGGATGAAAAACTTTTTTAGACAAAGTTCAGTTGTACCAGAAAGATAAAAATTCAATTTTGCTGTTTCCATCTGTTGAGATCTGAAAATAAAATTATCTGCATTGTTAAAGTTTTTTCTTGGCCCAAAGTCCACCTGTTCTTGAAAAGCTAAAAAACTGTTTGTTTGAGGTCTTGTCAAGTTTATCTGCAATGATTGTTATTTTCTGAAACATCTGTATATACTTGATGTGTAAAATCTATTCCAAAGTAAAGAAGTTTAAATGTGCAAATGTTTAAAGTTTAGATTTTTTTTTCTTAACACAGTTGCTCTCTGTTGTCACTACCTGAAAATTGTGTCCCTTTTTCAAATGTGTTTTCTTACTTAGTCTTTTGTGGTTATTTTTATCAAAACTATTTCGCAGTGACTCCAGTTAGTTTTTCCTGAAGATTGCAGTGTTGTCGTTTTAGATGTTACCACAAGATGCTAATGTGAAAATTCCCAACGTTAAGTTCGATATTTTAGCTGCCACAACAAGAATAAAAGTGTCTTAGGTGACATGAAGTGTGCTTGCTTAAATGAGTTTAAGTGAAAATTACGCAATTTAGTTTTTTTAAGATGTTACCTCAAGAATAAAATTGTATATTTTAACATTATCAAGTGTGCTTTTCGAGCCGACTTAAATTTCCAAAAACAAACCGAGCCAAACATGTTACGATTAACCATTTAGTTTTATCAAGCAATTAGTGTATGCAAAACCGACGTGCTTCTAAAGTGACCACCAAATAACACTGTTTTTCTCAACAACTTAAAATTACCAATACAGTATTAACATTGACATCTGCTTCTTAACTGGCCAGCAAACAGCATCAACAGTTTGGCAATTAAAAAAAAAATACTTTTGTCTCAGTTAGCAAATAACTGTTTTTTTTCCCTTCTTAGTTTCCAAAGTGCGGAAAAAAAAAAAAAAAAAAAAAAATCCAGACTAAGTTTTTTGTGTGCACGCGTGCGTGAAATTCCCAAAGTAAAAAAGTTTGAAATTAAGCATTAAGTCCGAAACTCACCAGGGCAGGACCACAGTGAAATCCGAGGTTGTCGCAAGTCCATGTCACTATACTTTTCTGAGAAGAACACAAATCTTCTGTTCTTTTTCATTGGAACTATACATTCTGCTTAATGGTCGGCTAGCTTAATGGTCGGCTAGTCAAAAAATAATAATAATAATAAAAAAATTATTTTTTTATTTTATTTATTTATTTTTTAAAGGCAACAACAACATGTGTCCAAAAAAACTTATATAAACTTAGGTGTAGTATCCATCTGTCGTAATAAATTCAAAACTTTCATTGCTCCAATTAAGAGCCACAGTGGTGCCACTCGATGTCAAAAATGCACTATCGTTATCGCTACCGGCATTCATGTTACATAATCTGGCTCTTCTTCTAAGTACTCACCTACAATTTCAATATCAGATGAATTTATATCACGATCATGGTATGCTGACGATTCTGATTCATTTGAGATTAGGCTTTTATTTGGCCCAAGCTCAATGGATACTGATAGAGACATATTGTTGTTTGAGGACAGGTCTGATATGTTACCACATACGACGTACTAGACAATTCAAGTGCAACAAACTTGGATGATATATGGGGTTTTCAGCCTCACTGCACTCAAAGCTCAGTTCTAGCTCACCAACAATTTCAAGGAGGTCAGCGTCCTCCCCAGAACACCAATTTCCGCAGCACTCACTACTATTGTTGAGGTAATTATTGCCAATATAGATGGCCGAATACAAGCTACTACTACAAGTCAATGGGATAAAACTGACGATGGTTGAGGTAACAGAAATATATAACAAACAGAACATAAGATTACATGAGGAGAATACTCAAGTATTCAAAGTATTTTATTAAAGTTTTACGGGCTCCTGGGTTTCCTCTGTACTACCAAAAATCAAACCATTTAAACACAAGTGCGAATTCAAATGTTAAATCAGCACAGCCAATCAGATTGCTGGAGAGTGTAACGTTCAGACGCAATGTGTGTTGGGGGGAGAGCCCCGTTGTTCCCATCACCAACCTCAACGTAACTGTCAAAAACCAAAAGGAAACACACGTGCAATACCCCCGAGGGCCGTCACGAACGTGACAACCTGGGAAGGAAGGGAGGGGATCATGGGCGTGTCCCAACCACATACGTCCTCTTCAAGATGACGTCTTCCACATCTTGAGACGATACAGAACATTAGCAGAAGGCCGGCAGCTGCGTGGGATGGTTGGAGGCCCCGTCCGGGTGCTCTTTGGTCGGTTCGGGTAGCAAGTAGGTCCCACCTTCGGTACCTCTCTGTGTTGGCAGAAGGACGGTGGCAAAAATCAGAAATGCGCCCTACGTAATGCTCTATATCATCCCAAGATATGGAAGACTAGTCATCTTGAAGCGGACGAGTGTAGTTGGGATTCGGTGACGATCCCCTCCCCTTCCTTCCCAGGTCGTCACGTTCGTGATGACTCTCGGGCGTGGCCGTGTGTTTCCTTTTGATTTTTGATAGTTACGTTGAGGTTGCTGAAGGAAACAAAGGGGCTTTCTTACCACACACATACATTCCGTCTGAACGTTACATTTCATTGGTTAAATTTTCCAGCAATCTGATTGGCTATGCTGATTTAACATATGAATCCACACTTGTGTTTAAAAGGTACAATTTTTGGTAGTATTCTCTTCATGTAATCTTATGTCATGTTTGTTATATATTTCTGTTACCTCAACCATCGTCAGTTTTATCCCATTGGCTTGTAGCAGTAGCTTGTATTCGGCCATCTATATTGGCAATAATTACCTCAACAATAGTAGTGAGTGCTGTTATTCCTTATATCCATACTGATTGGAGGCTTTTATAAGACAGTCTTGGATATGTTACATCAGTGCGTAAACATCACTAAGGCTATTTCCACAAGTGTTTTAGATGTGTAGATGGGTACCAACATATTTTCATGTAAAATTATATATTTTTTTTTCTTTTGCGTTTCAAATTGGCTGTTTCTTTTGAAATTATTCACAGACGCAGATAAATTTTTATTTGCGTCTGTGAGTTTCCTTAGTATTCTTATTGAGAGAAAAAGGTTTTTTCCTCAATGCAAGAATGCAATTGAAAAAACGTCAAACAACTTTTATTTTACAACTTTCAAGCAAGGGAACCATCAATGATCTTCACAATTTTAATTTCAGCCATTAACTACAACAGAGAGGAATTTAAGAACATTGACATATATACCAATGAGCCAAAACTTTATAACCAGCGAGTCGTTATGCAAATTTAAGCAACTGCAAGTGAACTACGGTGCATTCGCAGGTCCTTAACTTTGGTAATTTTTACTTAAACTCATTTAAGCAAACACACTTGATGTCGCTTAAATATACACTTTTATTTTTGTTGCGACAGCTAAAATATCAAACTTAACGTTGGGAATTTTCACATTAACATCTTGTGGTATCATCTAAAACGACAAAATTACAATCTTAAGGAAAAACTAACTGGATTCACTGCGAAATAGTTTTGTCAAAAATAACCAGAAATATACGTCAGAACCACTCTGTAAAAATTTTAATCGTACGAGAAAAACCATAAACGCGCATGCGTGTGCACACACACACACACACACGCACGCACGCAGAGTTAACAATACAAACTTTTCAAAATTAACTACAAACAAAAATAAAAAACTGATGACAATAATAACGGTTCTCTTAATACTTCGCGAAGTTTAAGTAGACTTTAAGAAAACATAATTTTCTGATAGTGACAACAGAGAGCAACTTTGTCAAGAAAAAAAATCTAAACTTTAAACTTGTGCACATTTAAGCTTCTTTACTTTGAAATAGATTTTACACATCAAGTATATACAGAGGTTTCAAAAAATAACAATCATTGCAGATAAACTTGATAAGGCTTCAAACAGTTTTAATTTTTCAGCTTTTCAAAAACAGGCGGACCTTGGCCAAGAAAAAGAAATCTTTAAGAATGCAGATAATTTTATTTTCAGATCTCAACAACAAGGAATATTTATCTATCAGGTACGACCGAATTTCGAAAAAAAAAAAAAAAAATTTGTCATCCCACAAACAAACAAGATGCCGTGTCGGCGGCCGGGCGGCCCTCTCCCCCCCCATACTATAACCACTCCAAAATAAACCATAAACCTTCCCAGAAGATGCGGCGACCCCCACAGCCCTTCCCCCACAGCATAACCACCCCCAAAATGTGTTCCCAATTAAGACCCACAATGCAACGCCACATAATTAACATTAAAATTACTGTATACACAAAATTCACTTTGACGTCACAACCGATACATTCAAAGACCAGCTAAAGGGGAACCCGCACAGTCGTGAGGAAACGTCAATGTCCGCTGAACACAACAACCAGATTGCACTCTGGCCCAAGAATAAATTGAGAATTGAATTCTGAAATTACAACTAACGCCATCTACCGAGATAAAAACAAAATAATGCCAGGAAAAATAAAATTCCCCCACCTTCTGAGTGGCGAACCTACCATACTGACATTTGGTTCAAACCGTAGTATATCCCTATACTACTCACACACGAAGGCGTTCGTCGGCGTGTTGCACCAGGTATGTGGACTCATCCGATCAGCAAACACGTTTCCAGCATTCCATTGTACCTTTGCTCAGCCATCGCACTGCAGTGTATAAAATAAGATCTCAATGTTTGTCTTCAGATTATATCACCAGGGCCATGAAAAGTTGGTGTTGCAAAGGTTCGACGTTAACAGAGTTAAATATATTTTTTGGAAACATTTACGAAATGTCCAAATGGAAGTATTTTAACACGGAAGTTTCCTGGCAAATAATACAGTGATAACGTCTAGTCCGGAGAGATTGGCGCCTCCGTAGCCGGTTGGGCAGGAGCAGCAGTGCATAGACTTCTTGATTAGACCGGGGTTCGAGCCCGTGACCACCAAATACGGAGGATGCGGAAAGGTCAGGGAATGACCACCGCATATCCCCGGAGCAATATGGCCTTAGTTGCTAATGCTCCTAAAAATCAAATAACAACAACAATAACCGGAGAGATTCATCATATTTACATAGGGCAGCGAATCCATTTCTGTTGCCTAACATTGCTGCTGCTGCCCTATCAGTAGTGATCGCAGACAGCTTGTGTAGAGGCAAACAGAGAGAATCTTTGATTTACATTGCATAAGTTTTAATGTTCTTTAATTATCCTCACCTTTTGTTTGCCTTTTCGTAGGCAATATATTCGCGAGTTGTTCTTTTATAGTGAAGTCACTGAATACCATTCTGCCATGATTTCCAAATGTGCAGTATCCCATATATCTGTCCAGTCGTCAAACCGCAGTGAGAAGCAGTCATAGTTTCAAGCCACTCTTCAGTTGAGCTTACATGTCACTTGAAATTACTTTTATCTGGTCCTAACTGTGTTATCAGATAACTGCAAGTCTTGTTTTTCTTGCATAATCTCACGCTTGTAACAAAACCCTTCAAAAAAGCTATCAGCAACGATCAAGAATGCTTCTTTCAACAATTCATCTTGAAATTGTTTTTGATTTTGCGAGCAAGTGGGAAATTAAGGGAAGCGATACTGGCGTTTTTAGATTTTATTGTCACTTTAATCTTGAAGATACTTCAACGACGTAGTAATGTGAAAATTTGCCTTTATCAAGTCTAAACCGATTTATTGTAAAAGTTAGCTCGTTAATTCACGTTGCCTAACACATCACACCAAATAATTAATAAAGTAATTTAAAATTTGCAATAATCTTTAATAAAGCGCTTGCCTCAGATTTTTTTCCCGCTATTTTTAGACTGAGTTTACGAAGGTTAACTACATATTTTCTTTTGTGACTTTTAAAACTTATCTGATTAGTTCTGATGACTGCTCCGACTAACCTCTGACCGTTTGGTCGTCCCGGAGTATAAACAGAAAATTTATTTATTATTATTTAATTGATTAAAGTTGCGATTGGTTGTTGCACATTCCAAAAACTTTCTAAAGCTTCAATTATTTCTTGAGTTGGTATCTCAATGCTTTTAGTGCTTCCAGACGACTGGCCCATCAGGTATCACTAAGTGCTTTTAAGGTTAATCCTTTAACATATTGCTTTAAAAACATTCCAGCTTATTATTATTATTAGCCATATGGTGCAAGGACGCCTGAGGCTTATGCTGCACCAGCCAAAAAAATTCCCGAGTTACCCTGAGAGAGAGAGAGAGAGAGAAAGTAATCACCAAGAAAGAGAAGAATTATGATATCCATCTCAGGACTCTGGGTGTGCCAAGCCCATACTCACCAGATGTAAGCCCCTGGGGTGTTTTCTGGAGATGACGAGAAAAAAGTGTAAGGATGCTGTACATTATCAAAAAACGACACGGCTACAACATAACTTGCTGCGCCATTTAGAAATATTGTTTGTTGTTGTTTTTATTTGGTTTTTAGAAGCATTAGCAACTAAGCCCATATTGCTCCGGGGATATGCGGTGGTAATTCCCTGACCTTTCCTCATCCTCCGTATTTGGTGGTCACGGGCTCGAACCCAAGTCTAATCAAGAAGTGTGCTACGCACTGCTGCTCCTGCCCACCTGGCTACGGAGGCGCCGAAATATTGTTTAAAAATATGTAAAACTAATTCCTTTTGAATTTAATATTTGTTTTTAATATGTTAACGCATGACATGCACAAAATATTTCTTGTTAGCTTTGTTTTTGGGAGGATAGGGCGGTGTTGGCTCCCCTAAACCTTGGTGGCCCTAGGCCAGTCTTATGCAGCCTTACTCTAAAGCCAGCCCTGCGTGTGTAACTCTACTCGTCAATAGGTACGAGGGGTGGTTAAAAAGTTTTGAGAACGGAATATAAAAGACAGTTATAAAATTCTGTTTTTTTTTTTTTTTTTTCCCTCAATATAGTCACCCGATAATTCAATACTTTTCAACTCTGCCGGCCATCTTGTGACAATTGCATAACTGAGTGATACGTCCCTAAGCGCTGTCATTCTTTCATGGATCTCATTAGCATTTTTGCATCATTCATTGGTCAAAAACGATTATTGAACGACGATCGATTTGCTGAGTCAAATATATTAATTTTTACACCTACCAAAAAACAACAACAAAAAATAAATAAAGTCATTAATATAGATGTTTTCATCTTATTTTATAACACGTTAAGCTACCAGAATGATCTGTTCTGTAATTTATTAATACATTTTATATATTCTGGTCAGAACTCTTTGACCAGCCATTTGTGAGGGCTGTGGTTGAGCCTGAAATAGCATCATATAAAGCTTTAGAACTCTTAGTGACACACAGTATACATCGTATAAATGTACACACTTGCAATTATTATTGTATATTTGGTATACAGTACCCTGTATATAAATTTGCACAGAGTATCTGATAATTGAACGGTTACACTTACTTGCCATTTTACTTCGTAGTAAGCCTATATCTCTTTGAGTTTCTGGAAATTTGAGTACATCAGCACTGGAGAAAATAACCTCCTTTGTTTACTTATTCGAAAGTAGATTTTTAGACTGAGTTTACGGAGGTTAACTACATGTGTTCTTTTGTGACTTTTAAAACTTATCTAATCAGTTCTGATGACTGCTCCGACTAATTGATTAAAGTGATCAGCTAGCTTCTGATCGACGCTACCTCTAAAATGGCCATTTGTGCTTTTATATTCTCTGAGAAGACGTGAATATCTGCGTGCACAGCTCAGATCGGGTTTAAAAAGGCGATTAGAAAACAATACTTACTTTGCTGTATACCTGAAACTCGCCACAAGGGGCAGCGCACTTTCCCCAGTTGAAATTATATCCATATTTCGCGCTTGTGTGAGTTGAAGAGTAGATCGTTTGTTCCTTTGTTTAAGTGCAAAAAGACCTGGGGAGGTGGGGGAGAAAAATGACGTTACTTGGAATTTTGTTTTTTAGCTTGGCAGTTCTCCCTGTAAACTGTGTGTTTCAATTATTATCATTTTATTACGTTTTTAGTTTCCGGCGATTACCTTTTAGTTGAATTATAGGGATTAAGGAATGCAAATCATGGCATGAAAAATTTGAACAATAATTATACCTCTTCCATAGAGTAGCGTTTCTGAACCTTTTTAATAACGCGACCCACCTAAACTGTGAAGGGGGGGGGGAACCGCGATCAAATTCTAAAATCCCAGATTTTGACAGACACAGAGGAATTCATTTCGGTTTTACCTATCCAAAGAATTTTTTTTTTAATGAAAATCCCAAACACGAGAAGTATTAGGACCGATGGTACTTCGTACCATGCATTGTTTAAGGTTGAGAAGTTGAAAGAAGATATTTGCCAACATTAAAAAAAGAAAGAAACTAGAAACAAAAGAAAAATTAGACATTTATCCTTATATAAATTTTTGAAATTTATGTGAGGATAAATTCTCATAAATTTCAAAATTCATTCAACTTCCAGAAAACAGAAGTTGAACGAATTAATGAGGAAGAAGAAAAGTTAGTTCTTTGAGTTTGAAGTTTGACAGTAAAAGGATGTTGATTGTTGCGGCGCCGACCGGGCTAGCCAGGTGGGTAAAGTGCTTACCTGGCAACCCAAAGGTCGCGGGTTCGAATCCCGCCTCGGGCTTGGATCACAGTAAAATGCAAAAACTTTGGGAGGTACATTATGGCCACAGAAGCCGATGCGCCAACAACGAAAAAAAAAAAAAAAAAAAAAAAATTGTTGCGGCACGTGTTCGGACTGCTTTGGAAGAGAGAGCGGGAAGTGTAGAAGCCAATTCAGAAGAACAGTGCCCATGGAAGTATCTGTAGAAAAGGCATGCAGCAGAAAGAGCACGTCTACGAGACAGAGAGTGGAGAGACTGTGTTAGATGAGTCATTAATTAACCTAACTGCCCTCTTGAATGTAATCTAGAAGTCCAAGAGAGGTTTAGTGCACCACACCAGATGTGGGAACAATATTCCATGGTAGGGTGGATTTGCGATTTGTACAGAGTAAGCAGCTTCTTGGAAGAAAAGTAATACCGAGGCGAAAGACAAACCACAGTTTTTTAGATGCAAAGAAAACATTATTTGTAAGGTGAAATGCAATGTGCTATTATCAGCAAAACTATGGATAGAATTTCTGGTCAGTGGAAGAAGGTCATTAATATACAAGAGGAAAAGAGTGGGAGAAAGAACTGATCTTGCGGAACACTAGCATTAGTGGGAGAGGTTAGAAGACCTCTATCTTCTACTGTCACCCGCAGTGAGCGGTCAGAAAAAAAACTGGATACCCAATTACAAAAAAAAAAAAAAAAAAAACCAGTTCGCAAACCATAAGATGGGAGATTATTTAGAAGGCCTTTATGACACGATCAAATGCCATTGAAATGTCAAGAGCAACTGCTTGAGTTTCACCAGACTTTTCCATTGAATTTGTCTATACAAAGGGTACTAGGAAAGTTGTGCAATATGATGCAACAATGAATCACAGGAAGCTGCCTGTTGCTGCATGTTGAGACATGTTCATACGTGCATAGTAGCCGCCGCGCCAAGTCGATGGGCTCAGTTATTCATTAGTAGTGAGAGTGTAAAGTGCTTGCGATGGCATCGTGGTCACGAAATGAGATAAGGACAGTTTTGCGGTATAATTTCGTGCGTGGTTTAACCATAGACCAGTGCTTAGAAGAAATGACTCTTGCACTAGATGATGATTGTCCACATCGTACAACGATATTCAGGTGGTATAGAGAATTCCAAAGGGGAAATTTCACTCTGGAGGATTCTGAGAGGCCGGGAAGGCCACGAACGTCAGTTACGGAGGAAAACGTTACTGCTGTGAGGAAAATGCTTGACGAAAACAGGCGAGTGACCTACCAACAGATAGAGGATACTTTGGGCCTAAATGCACCAGCAATTCGTTCGATTCTGCAAGATCATTTGCACGTGAAGAAACTTTGTTCTCTCTGGGTGCCGCATCAACTGACTGAAAAGCAGATGACACGACGTGTGACTTGGTGCCGGGAGATGTTAAAAAAGTTTGATAAGGGACAATCTCGGTATGTGAACAACATCGTGACAGGTGACGAGACTTGGCTGTACTATTACGATCTGCCGACCAAGGCTCAAAACAAAGTTTGGGTCTTTGATGATGACGACACACCCGTAATTGTCAGAAAATCCCGATCTGTAAAGAAGAAAATGATAGCTGTATTTTTCAAATCGAGTGGAATTGTGGAACGTGTCGTTTTGGACACGCAGAAGACAGTCACAGCTAAGTGGTATACTGAACAATGCCTGCCTAAAGTCATTGGATCTATGAAGAACCTGCGGCCAAAGTCAAGAATGGACACCTGGTACCTCCATCACGATAATGCTCAGCTCACCGCGCCAAAGCCTGCACCGAATATTTGACCACGACAGGACTGAAACTTCTCGAGCACCCTCTCTACAGTCCAGACCTTGCTCCCTGCGACTTTGCACTGTTCCCGCATGTGAAAATGAAGCTAAAAGGGAGGCGGTTTTCCAGTGATGAGGACCTTCTACGGGCTTGGGACAACGAGTGTGCTTTACTCCCTAGTGAAACTTGGCAGAACTGGTTTAAAGATTGGTTTCGGAGGATGGAGAGGTGTATTGAATGTAGAGGAAATTACTTAAAAAAATTAAATAAACAAAGCTGTATTGCAAAACTTTCCTAGTACCCTTTGTATATATATGGGTAACATAAGCCAGAATATCACCAATGGATCGATGCTGATGGAATCCATAGTCGTGATCGTCGATCAGGTGGAAGATTTCTAGATAGTTTAAGAGTTTACCGTTAATTGATTTCTCCATTACTTTAGAAAGAGTAGAAGTAAGTGCAATGGGACAATAATTGGATGGGATGGATTCGTCACCCTTTTTAGGAACTGGCTGCGTATGAGCAAATTTCCAAGCAGAAGAAAAAATACCTTTGGAATAAGAAAGCGAAAAAAGGCGACACAGAACAGGACTAAGTTTAGGAGCACAGATTTTGAGAACAAGTAGAGAAATACCATCAGGATCTGGAGAATAATCAATTATAATATAATGTAATATAAATAGAATAAATGTAATTAACATAAACTAAGTATGTACTTTTTCATTATAACCTGTGCTTTTTCAACAGTTTAAGAGTTCCAGAATATCCTGCTCACAGGTTGCAAAATGCAAGCTGCAAGAAATTACAATTTTTTTTAGGGGCCATATCCTAGTTTTACATCGTAGCGGTTGCGTATTCAATTGAAATACTTGTTCAAGAATACCTTGATTGAATACATCTACTACTAGTTTGTTAAGCTGGTATACTCTTACTCAATCATTTTTGTGAACACGGAACTTGTTTCAGCGTAGTTTGTAAAACACTTTTAATGATTACTCGTACATAAAAAAATAACCTATTTCATTTAATTAATATATCTTCGTAAAATTCTTCACACGAATTAGCAAAATTACACAACTTATAGTTTTGCGTTTCTACGGTTAGCTGTGTTTTTATTGACATCCACAGCTTATTTACTACCGAAAAAACTCTTTCCGTTCTACCACTGGTTCCCGGCAAACATAATGCAAATCATTTGCATTATGTTTGCCAGTATGGAGGTTATATGTCCAATCCGGCACAGTTTGCAATGCGAGGCAAACGACTGATATCCGGGACTGTCCCGCATAATTTCGGAAATCTGGTCCCTTTAGTTTTTGTTGACGTCCACAGCATATTTACTGCCGAAAAAACTCTTTCCGTACCATTGGTTTTCGGCAAACAATGCAAATCATCTGCATTATATTTGCCATTAAGTATGGAGGCTACAAGTCCAATCCTGGACATTTTCCGGGACAGTATGCAATGCGGGGCAAACAACTGAAATCTGGGACCGTCTGGTCACTTTAACTCCTTGAATTGGTAACAATGGCTGCATTAGCTATATTCGCCATGCCCTTAGTTGTACTTTTTAGGAAAGTACGTACGTTATAATATTAAGCAGTATTATCTCTGACATTTGGTGGCAATGTTTGTTGACGGTGGCTGAATTATGGAGAACAATTTTTTGATAAATGTGCCAATAGAAAAAGAGTTTTGCTTTAATAAACAAGGCTTTTAATTGAAGATCAAGTGAAATTAGTTTAGGGCTACCAGATCTAGAATTCAAAAGCTAGGATAAAATAGAAAAAAACTAAGGCATTTTTAGTTTTAAAAATGACATTTTAAAAATTATATTTATTACTAAAAATTATAATACTGTACATATTTATTGTTACCGCCAATAAATATGTACAATCCATTTTCAAATTATAAGTAACCAACAAAATACTATTCAGCATTTGTTTCCATTTTATTTCTAGTGTTGCTCATTGATTGCTAAGTAAAGAAAATACAAGCTCTACCTTTCCATTTTGAGCAAAAATAAAAAATGCATATTAAGCAATTTTTTAAAAGCTCAGAACTCTTGCATTGATTAAAATATTATTATTATTAGCTGTACGGTGCAAGGAAGCCTGAAGCTTATGCTGCACCAGCCAAAAAAAAAAAAAAAAATTCCTGAGTTACCCTGAGAGAGAGAGAGAGAGAGAGAGTGAGAGTCAGAAGTAGAAGGGAATCACCAAGAAAAGAAGAATGATGATATCCAGCTCAGGACCCTGGGTGTGCTAAGCCCATACCAGATGTGAGCCTCTGGGATTATTCAGCCCAATTTCTGTGGGCTAATAAGTTTTCCCAATTGTCATCTTTCTTTTTCTCAGAAACAAATTCCGTAAAATTAATAAATTGATCAAAATCTACCATCATTGATTTTAAATTAGAAAAATGATGATGATACAGTCCACTTGTGCAATGTTGGGATAATACAGGCCACTTAATCAACTAGTGCATTGTTTTTATTTATTCTGTTATATTGACTGAAGGTGCAATGCACAGAATATTTAACGAAAATTCATTTTATGAGATGATTTTTTCAATTACAAAAAAACTAGGGTGCAAATGTAAAATCCGCGGGACGCCTTAAAAACTAGGACATGTTCTCGGAAACAAGAACATCTTGTAACCCTAAATTATGTGGATAGTTAACTGCTGAGTTGATAATTCATTTTTATTTAAGTATCATTTTTATAAATAATTTATTTTTCTCCCTATTATTTACAAATTATATATATGTAATACATATATACAGTAATATAATAATTTCACATTGATGTAAATTGAACTGGTGTAAATTCAGAACACCCTGTACTGTCATTTATCTCTTTAAATGAACAGTTGTTTTGCCAAGTGGTGTCTGCCAATCTTTGATGAGATGACAGAATTACTGGAGCAGTGGGCAGGGTGACAATATATTGTACTGTATTACAAATAAAAGGTACTCACAACTTTTAGGTAATGAAACTATATTTTGACATCCATTACTAGTTTGAGGTTTCATTTTGGTTCGTGTAAGATCATTTTAGTACTCTATCGAGTACACTGAGACTTTTTTGGTACTCTGCCAAGGAAACTGAGATTTTGATTATCAGAGGTGAATGGGACCAAGACTGCTGCGGATAACAGAAAATTTTAGCCAATTTTTTCTGGGAATTTGGTATTTATTTAAACTTTTACAATATTTATTACTTACAGTAATTGCAATAAAATGTATATACAGAATAATTTTTAAATTTTTTTATTAAACTAATTACTGTACATTATTTTGTTTAATAAAAATTATGTGAAATTGTATATTGTATGTAGTATGCACTAAATTAATAAATTTATTTATTTAATTTTTCCCTTTGTCTTTTAATAAAACTTACAAAGTTTTTTTTATTTATCTTCCCTTCATTACGGCAAAGGTTAACCTTACAAATGTCTAGCCACAATGATAACATATCAAGTTCATCAGCGGAATCTAACCGTGGTCACTCGCTGATGAGTCCCCCGCCCAGCAGATAAATGTCCCCTGGAGAGCCTGGGCTGCAATGATTTTAATATCGAAAGTTGATAAAACCATTTTCAGGAGTAAGTCAGCAGATGTCTTGCTCCAAACTCCCTTATAACTAACAGTAATGGTAGATAAGGCCAGCTGTGTGCTGTACTCCTGAGCTATTAACTCTTTCAAGTGACTATTATCATTATAATAATTACACTTAATACAATGACTGTGCTTGAGGTCCTGGCCTGAGCTCACAACTTGGGTGTCAAGAGGGAACAGAGAGCCATTCCTTGCACGCAGGAGCTTGGTTTCTGTAAACCTTCCCGTGTGTTGAACCTAGGCTCTTTCTTAACCTCCCATCCTTTCTGGTGAAGCCTTGACTTGGTGTATTATGGCCTCAGCTGCCAATGCACCATTAAACATCAAATCAACCAACCAATCTGGTGAAGCCTGTTGGAAACTAAGTTCACAACATGCGTTTTAACTCTCAGTCTGTGTGTTCTGAAGCATTGTTGAGCAATGTGGGCGGGTGACTCAACTGCATTGCATCCAACCCTGCATGCTCTCTTCATATTACATCCTCGAGATGACCTGGAGAGGGTGGGAGAACTTGATCCTTGTATGAGACACAGCATGGTTTTGTTAAGGGGAAGTCTTGCCTGACCAACTTGATTGGATACTATGATGCAGTCACAAAAGAACTGGATGCAGGGAATAACTTTGATATTATATACTTGGATCTTAAAAAGGCTTTTGATACTGTTGCACATGGAAGACTGCTACACAAATTGGAGCAGTGTGACATTGGAGGCAAATTGCTGCTATGGATAAAGGGGTGGTTGAGGGGGAGAAGACAGAGAGTGGTAATCAATGGACACTGCTCATTGTGGACTAATGTTATTAGTGGAGTCCCTCAGGGCTCAGTCCATTATTGTTTTCTGTATTTATAAATGATATTGATGATGGTATATCAAGCTTAATGTCCAAGTTTGCAGATGATACAAAGGTTGGCAGGGTTGTCAAGGACACTACTGACACTATGCTGCTGCAACAGGATCTGGAAAGGTTGAGCAGATGGGCTGAGAGGTGGCAAATGAAGTTTAACATTGACAAATGTAAAGTACTACACATGGGAAAAAGCAACCCCAGAGCAATGTATCAACTCTGTGGTACTACACTGACAGTGGTAGAGAATGAAAGGGACTTGGGGGTGATTGTGCAGGCAGATATG
This sequence comes from Mastigoproctus giganteus, assembly GCF_048544385.1. Classification (NCBI taxonomy): domain Eukaryota; kingdom Metazoa; phylum Arthropoda; class Arachnida; order Uropygi; family Thelyphonidae; genus Mastigoproctus; species Mastigoproctus giganteus. The sequence goes on from NC_143585.1 coordinate 92,348,656, forward strand.
AAGTTCTCTGAGCAGTGCAGACGGGCTGCAAGAGTAGCTCATGGAGTATTGTCAATGATATACAGGAATTTTTCCAGCAGGGATAAGGAGGTGATTATTCCATTGTATAAGGCAATGGTCAGGCCACACCTAGAGTACTGTATACAGGTCTGGAGGCCTCATTTCAAGAAGGATGTAGAGCTGCTGGAACGAGTACAGAGAAGGGCAACAAGATTAGTGAATGGAACAAAGGGGTGCTCTTACGAAGAAAGGCTTAAGTTTTGCAAATTACAGTGTCTGGAGACTAGGCACCAGCGAGGTGATCTGATAGAGGTGTATAAAGCCTTGAATGGTTTAAGCATGCTCAATGCTGATGGGATTCTTCCTCTAGCTCAGAAAAATCACCTGAGAGGGCATAAATTCAAATTGAGGAAAGACAGATGTAGGATAGACGTGCGGAAATTTGCCTTTAGCCAGCGGGTGGTTGGTTGGTGGAACAGACTGCCATCCCTTGTGGTGGAGGTTGATAGCCTAAATAAGTTTAAGGCTCAGCTGGACAGGTATTTTGAACGAACAGAGGGGTGAAGTGGAAGTGGTTTTTTTTTTTTTTTTTTTTTTTGTCGCTGATGCTGCATAAGCTTGCTTTCTTGCATCAAATGCCTCTACTAATGCTAATGCTAATGAATGAGGTCAATAAAAGCATGGCCGGATAGGAACTTGATCCCATTACCCACCCACCTATGTTGAGGGTGCACCTTTTCTGACTCTTTAAGGTCATCACCATCAAAAGATGAGTGCAAGAGATGGCTCTACTGCCCCTTCACTGATGCCTTTGACTCATGCTGCACAGAACCATCCTTAACCAAATGGTTTGCATATCTAAGTTCTCTTTGAAAGCTAGAAGTACTAGCAAGCTTTCTGGTTAAAGCCAAGGGGGAAACCCACAGCTTCTCTAACCTTGATCTCTTTAAGAGGGGAATGGTCCATCTAAAGGATGAGATCCTGAAACCCCCTCTGTGATGTCTGCATGAAAATAGCCAGTGACCACATCATGGGGGGAGACTCAGCCATTGCTTGGCACACTATGGCCATAGACGCCCATGCATCTAAAAAATTCTCAAACAAACAAACAAACGCAGCCATTGCCTTACGGCAGACCTCACCTTTGTATTCAAGTTATTCAACCTGGTAGCCGTTATCCTGCCTAGCACCAAAGGATGGTAAAATCTAGGTATAAGATAAGTGTGAAGGATAAACAGCCTCTGCTGGGGCTTGAGTGGAGCTCTCCTAAGCCATACCAGCTGGACATCTAGGGAGGCTGAGGCAGGCGCCCTTCCAGAAGGAGTAAAATCAACCCCCAAAATATCTCCATGATGCAGTAGCTGTTCGCTGGTTGGAAGCTTTAGGTCACCAACTAAGAAGCTACAGCTATCCACCTTGAGCTTTTTATCATGACCAGAGGGGACCGTAGATAAAGTCCAAGACATTTTCATGTTAATTCTTAAGCTTGTAGTGGAGGTTGATAGCCTAAATAAGTTTAAGGCTCAGCTGGACAGGTATTTTGAACGAACAGAGGGGTGAAGTGGAAGTGGTTTTTTTTTTTTTTTGGCTGATGCTGCATAAGCTTGCTTTCTTGCATCAAATGCCTCTACTAATGCTAATGCTAAAAGCTTTGTCTCGTAAAGAAATTATTTGTTTTAGCCAAAAGACATTGTAGCCCCCAACGACGTTAATGTTGCCAGGATGAGATTGTCAGCGAATGCCACGGCGTTTTTTCTTACATTATTTAGATCATAACCTGTATAGGCAGGTAACTCCTTCAAAAACATGTCTAACACGAAGTTAAATAACATAGGTGACAGTGGGTCACCCTGCCTAACTCCATTACAAGGTTTAACTACCGAGCATTCCTGCATGAATCTCATCCTAGTAGAGCACATAGATTGCAGAAGATATTTTACAAACGATGCTGGAAACTGCTTCCTCTTCAAACCTTCCAAGATGGCAGTAAAAGAAATACTATCAAAGGCCTTTGGATATCTATTGAGGCAAGAAATAAATACATTCTCTGGAGAATAAATACATTCTCCCCTGCTCCATCAGTAGGAATAAAGGCCCACTGTGTAAGATCAAGTTTGATTTTGAAAGAGATTCTCCTTGCTAAGATCTTATGATATAATCTCAAAGTAACCGAAGTCCTAGTGATGGGTCTAAAGTCAGTTGGATTACTAGAGTGAGCCTTCTTTGGTATGAATATTGTACGAGGGGTTTCCGAAAAGCAAGGTAACACATTTTTTTTCTTAATAATGGTGAAAGGGAATGAGATGAAAAGCAGTGGACAGATGGACCCATTAATAACATTCAAAACGTCTGCCAGTGTAGTGTTGCGGTACTGTCGTCTCACAGCAGATTCCAGTTGCAAAATGGTGGCTACCGTGCGAGTGTGGTCCAAAACAGGTGTTCGTGAAGTTATTTTCTTTTTGTAAGCAAAAGGGTCTTCATCAAGTGACATTCACTGCTGTGAACTGGTTGCTGTATATGGCAAAAAGGTGATAACAAAGAAGCAGGTGTGTTTTTGGTGCAAATGAATTTAAAGCGGGCTGTGTTGTCATTGAAGATCGACATCGGGTGGCCAGGTCTTCATCGAGCAAGACAGAAGACATTTCGCGCATTAAGGGCATTGTTCTTGAAAACCAGAAACTGCGTGAAATTGTACAAATAGTGAATGTGAGTAAGTAGACTGTTCACGATGTCCTTGGCTTTCGAAATGTGTGCTGCCGCTGGGTGCCCCGACAGTTGTCAGTGGAAGACAAAGCAAAATGCATGGGGATGTGTGGAGAACCTGTTGCGATACAGCGACGAAGGAGAGGATTTTCTTGCTCGCATAGTCACAACAGATGAAACGTGGGTTCATCACTTTACCCCGAAGAGCAAACAAGACTTTGTGACCTGGAAACATCCACAATCTCCTGTGCGCAAAAAAATTCAAAACTTTTCCCAGTTTCCAAAAAGTCATGGCCACAGTGTTCTGGGATCGCCAAGGTGTTCTGTTGGTGGATTTCTTGCCAAAGAAAGGAACAATCAATGCACAGCTTTACTGTGCAATGTTGGAAAAACCGAAAGCCAATTTTTGGCGCAAATGACCAGCACTCTTAACAAGCGGCATGATTTTGTTGCACGACAATGCAACTCCACACACTGCCCACGCCACTTGTGAGTGGTTGTGCTGTAATCATTGGGAAACTCCGTTGCATCCCCCCCTTACAGCCCAGACTTAATGCCTTCAGATTTCCATTTGTTTGGCCCTCTGAAAAAACACTTTTCAGGAAAGCATTTCACCACGGATGAGGAAGTTCATCAGGCGGTGCGATGTTGGTTACTGTGTGTGGGCACGGTCTTCTTCAGTACTGGTATTGATAAATGGATCCATCGTTGGGACAAGTCCATCAGTAAAACTGGACACTTTGTAGAGAAGTAGTGCATGTTCACTTATTTCTTGGTGTGTAATATCAACTTCATATTATTTGAAGTGACCAGAGTTATAGTATGGATTTAGAGTGCAATGAGTAAGGTCGAAATTTAAACATACATTAGTTTTATATTTATTTTATGGTAGATGCAGTTTATAAAAATATATTAATTTGTGCGAATAGTTGTAAGTATATATATAATAGTTATTTGTCAGACATGATTGCTTCATTATTTTTGATTATTTTTATTTAATTTTAAGGAATTTAATAAATATGTCAGTACCGAAAAGAAAGTGCCGGCAGTATTCCCAAGAATATTAAGCTTAGGGTTTATTTCTACTCGGGGGAAATGATGCAATGCCTCTATGTCTCATCTGTGAAAAAACATTTACTAATGATGCTATGAAGCCATCAAAGATGAAAGAGCACGTTGAAAAAATGCATCCTAATAAAAAAGAAAATAATTTAGATATTTTAAAAATTTAAAAGAAAAATTTCTTTTACGTTCAAAAATGGGACTTAAGTCATTTTTTAAATCATCCACTTCTAAAAATGTTGAAGGTGGAATGGAAGCATCTTACAACATATCACTTTTAATTGCAAAAGGAGGATATCCTCATACAGTTGGTGAAAAATTAATTTTACCTGCAGTAAGAGAGGTAATAAGTACTGTAATGAAGATAGACCCAGATCTAATATTAAAAAATATTCAGCTGAGTAATAACACAATGTAACGTCGCATCGATGAAATGGCTGAAGATATTAAAAAATCTTTATTATTTGATCTACAAACAAATAAATTCGCCATTCAGTTAGACAAGGCAACTTTTAGAAGATGAGCATATTGATGATTTATGTTCGCTATTATAGCCCAAGAAAAGAAGAAATAACAGAAGAATTTCTTACTGCTGAGCAGTTAGAGAGACTTAAACGGCAAGTGAAATTATTTTTGATTGTTTTGAAAAATTTTTAGACAAATATAAAATACCTATTTCCAATGTAATTGTGGTGGCTTGTGATGGAGCACCTGCAATGATTGGCAAATGTAGAGGATTTCTAGCTCATCTGAAGAAAAAAGTCCAGAATGTTTGAACAGTGCATTGTGTTTTGCACAGACAACATTTAGTTGCAAAAAAAATTAATGAAAAACTTCACGATGTTCTAGATTTGTGCATAAAAACTATAAATATTATAAAATCGAAATCTTTAAATGATCATCTTTTTGCACAATTGTGTGATAGCAATGAAAAATACATAATAATTTGTTTCACTCAGATGTGCGCTGGCTGTCCAAAGGCAATTGTTTACAGAGATTAGTCAAAATTTTCGATACAGTTGTAGAATTTCTCCTTCAAATTGATGAACTTATGGGAATGCAATTATTAGATTTAAAAAGGCATATATTTTCCCAATTTAACAATATCCAAAATAAGTTACAAGAAAAAGATATTAATCTTATTCAAGTGCGGACAATTATTCTTGGGTTTCATTCTAAAACTGATCTTTTTTTTTATCCACACTAAAGCAATCAGAATTTCGTTATTTTGAAAATTTAAGACAACTGTCTATTCTCGAAAAAGATAAAATTTCTGCTGACGATATACTATTATATACCGATTATTTGAAAAAATTGAAAGAAGATATGAATGTTCGCTTTAAAGATCTCGAAAACTTGGATGTACCATCGTGGATTGTTGAGCCATTTGAATGTGACATGACTGGAATAGATATTTATTTACAAGAAGAATTAATTGAAATTAGAGAAGATCTCGAATTAAAAGTTTTGTTCAAAACAAATGGATAGGCAAAATTTTGGAATTCAAAAAATATATGGCAAAAATGCCCAGGATTAAAACATATATTTGAACCCTTATTGTTAGCCTTTCCGAGTTCTTATTTAGTGGAGGCAGGTTTTAGCCACCTGAATAATTTATTAAGAAAAAGTAGAAGTAGATTAAATATATCAGAACGCGGAGATTTACGAATAATATTAAGTAATTTTGAAACAAACATTTCAAACATTATATCTAAACATCAAGCCTAACCATCTCATTAATAATATAAATATAATATTATTTTCTTTTATTTTTATATACTTTTTGTACTATTGTTCATAAATATTTTTTTACGTTTCCTAATTACTATTACTGACTTCATACTTGTATGTAATATTATTTTGTACAATAAATTTTTATTGGAACATTTTGCTTATTTCAATCAGTCGAACAAAATCTTATTAGAGCTAATTAAATAATCCAAACACTTATCTTAATTATCTTGAAATTTTTAACAATATGTGTTTTGGGTGCTATATAGAGGGAAATGCCCACTCTAAGAATCCTGTTTGTTTCCATTGAAAATAATTAGGCATTAAAAGAAGTCAAAAATTTTGTGTTGAAGACTAAAATTTTACTCATATATAGATTGTTCTTCCATCTGAACAAAATCTAAATTTAACACTGTTTATATAGTATACACATATCGTTTTAGAGTTATAGTAATAATTAAGTTTTAAAGGGGGGATTGATGGAAATTTTTCTTCTTGTAAGGGGTCGATGCTTGAAAAAGGTTGGGAACCCCTGATCTATAAGAAGAAAGGCTGAATATGTGGGCTAGACAGGTTGGTAATTAAGAATATTAGAGGGAGATCTGAATGAGCTCTATAATGTTTTGAGAGGGAATAGTAAAATGAAAGAAGGCAAAACTTTCATGGTTATTAATGATACTAGAAGTAGGGGACATAAATTCAAATTATGGGTGCAGAGGTATAGGCCACACTGTACGAAGTTTTCTTTTATCCAGCAAGTTGTTAATTGGTAGAATAAGTTACTGCCATGGGTAGCTGAGACTGGCAGCCTGGGAAAATACAAAGGTCAGCTAGATCAGTACCTACTGAGGGAAACACACATGGGTAGTCTTTTTTTTATTTTGTTTTATTGTTTATTTTATTTATTTATTTTTGGCTGGTGTAGCAGAAATACCTAGGGCTTTGTAGAATATGAGTGGGTCAGAAGTATAGTAAACCAAGTACAATTTTTCTTCAAGTCATACTAACAAGCCAGAGAATAATGGGCAGCCTGGCTACCTCCTAGTAGTGTGTGAGGGTAATGTGGTATCCCACCAGGGGCCCTGCAGCCAAATTCCAGGACGCATAACAGAACCCAACATAATATAACATCTTCAACACAAAACCTGGCATTTACAGTGTTCTGTATTTCTTCACAGCGTACATATGGCACAGATATGAGAAACCACAGGTGGCACCTGACCCTAATACTATGCACACTAAATGTACAAGTCCCTTCAAGCCAATAATTATTCAGTGAAAATGAGGACAGTCAGTTTTCTAGCCAGCCAGTAGAGAACAGTGGTGCCTTATAATGCTGAAGAACATCTGATAGTGTTCGTTGTTACAGTGGGCCAAGTCCATCTTGCACGAGATTCAGCAAGAAAGTTATCCAAGTCTCCTTGTTTATAATCATGCAGTTATCTCTCCATAATGTTTGAATCATTGGAAGTGAATTGTTATTGTCAAAATAAATATTGTCCAATTATTTTTAGTTACTGAAAGAGGCCGACAAAGATTCTGATAATTATTATGCTTGAACTTTTGATTTGCAAAAAGATCTTGCCATTTCCAAAGCTAACCACATCCGTCACTTATTACAAGAGAAATTTGTACATATAAAATTGTGGCGTCCACCCAATTAAATTTGGATGCTCTGTAATGTACGTGTGCAATGGGTCAGAAGGTGGAAGAGGGTCGAAAGAAATCTCGACTGTTATTACAAAGCATTTAAAACATAAGGCCAACCAATGCATCAACATTACTCTCTATTGTGATGCTTGCAAGGGGGCAAATATAAAGGTTGAACTTAATTTACTGAAGCTGTTCAACAACCCTTCTATGTCTGTCAATACAATTGACATAGTATTCATAGTTTCTTGTCACTCCTGCCTACCAAATGATGCCAATTTTGGAGTTATCGAAAAGTTTAGTAAGAAACATTCATTGATAAACGGCCTTAACAACTGGATTAATATAATAAAAAATTCAAAGAAAAAAGACCCACCATTTAAAGTAGTTGAACTTAAGCGCAATGATTTTTTGTCATCAGAGCCTATAGAAAAGGCCATAATCAACATGGGGGGGGCATTAGCAAGGAGCCTGTCAATTGGCTTAATTTTCAACGGCTGCAGTTTAAAAGAGGGTGTCCCTTTTCAGTATTATACAAAAACTCACCAAGTGATTTAATGCCATTCGAAGAAATTGATGTACAGAAGAAGAAAATCAGTAGACCTCTGTCTTCATTGGTGCAAGTTAAACAGAATCACTTATACAAAGACTGACAGCCCGTAAAAAGTGCAAAAAAAGCAGACATGATTTCATTATTGCCTTATATTCCTCACAGTTTCTACAAAGAGGCAGATCTTGATCAATCTTAATCATCATAGTTTCTACACAGAGGCAGATCTTAAAAAAAATCAATCTTAGTCATCATAGTTTCTACAAAGAGTTGTCAGTGGAAAGGAACACTGGATCTGCTGAAGTGCCTGAAGATAAGTCTCAAATTATGCATGAATATACGTATGACTAATAAAAGTACCAACTTTTATCTTTTTTTGTGCGAAAAAATTGTGATTTTAATTTCCATAACACATTATTTGTTTAAATAAAACAGCATTGGTAAAAGAAAAAGTGATATTACTCATTTATTCAATCCTAAATAATAAAAATAGTAATAAAACTTTGTTATGTTATTATTTGGTTTTTAGGAGCATTAGCAACTAAGGCCATATTGCTGCAGGGATAAGCGGTGGTCATTCCCTAACCTTTCCACATCCTCCGTATTTGGTGGTGACGGGCTCGAACCTCAGTCTAATCAAGAAGCATGTGCTACACACTGCTGCTCCTTCCCACCTGGCTACGGAGGCACCTAAAACTTTGTATTCTACAACAGAAGTGGATAAATATTCCAGTTAAAGTGAACCAAGTTCATTTGTTTTTGTTTAAACCAAAATTTTAAGGATAAACATTTCAAATTCTTAGGAAATTCAAAGACAGAAGATATTAATAACTAGTTTCAAACAATATTGAAATTTATTTAAATTTATCTAACAGTGAATTTTTTATTGGCTCATACGCAAAAGTTGATTTTTTTCAACACTATTTGAAAGTGACTTGATTCGCTATCCTTCTGACCCACTCATATGTAAATGATGTTAGCCTGTGTTAATATTAGGCAATTGCAAAAATTTGAGAAGGTGCAAAAAACCACAAGCTAATGTATCCTACTTAAACTGAACTCATAGTTTCAAAACTTTGCGTGGGAACAGCTCTTGCCTAGCAGATTTCCATCAGTTTGTGGTTTGTTCTAGTTGCATGAGCACTAGGTTGAGGCAATAAACACAAAAAGACTAATTTAACCCATCAAATATTGGGATTACAACTTCTTTTCTCAATTAAATGCAATAAACTAAGTGTATGGGCATCTCTGTACTGTTAAATTATTTAAACAAAGTCACTTCAATTAAGTTCACTCAGTTTTACTCTGTCATTACAAACTTCCTGCTTGTTCCTTATGTTCTCATATTATTCTAATTCCACAGTCCATCCTAAGTTAAATAGTTACTATACAGTTCTAGTTTACACAACTACTTCAACACCTTGTGATAATTTACTTAATTTCCTAGTTACATGTATATTGCTTTCTTAATTAGGTTCAGGATTAGTTCAGGTATACAGGCCAACCCTTGCCATTCTAAATAAAATTGCACAAACAAATAACCACATTTATAGGTATCTCTATACTGCTAAATTAATTGAAAATGTTACCTGAATGTTCATTGTTTTCTTGTTCTGTCTTTACAAACTTCCTGTGTCTTAAGCAAAAGAATAGAGTGCCAAGTCCACCTTTCCAGTGAGGGCAAAATCTGTAGTCATTGCTCACTGAACATTGGGTCAAAATTAGAACAAAGGTTTTTTTTTTCCTCCTCTCTTTTTCTTCACAATAATATTGAAGTTATCCTTGCTATAGTGAAATTACCCATTCTTCTTGATATAACTACTGGAATGGTCTGGTATTTACTTGCCTAGACTTCCAGTTTGTCCATCGTTACTTCCTTCATAGTTTTCAACTATACTTGCCTATGCTCCCACTGTAAAAACATACATTAACTGTAAACCTTGCCTTTCACTAAACCAAAAGAAAACAGGATTCTCTGTAAGGAGCCCTTATCCCTTTTTTTAAAAGACAAAGTTCCACTCCAGACCAAGATTTTTTGTCCAATAGGCATCTCTGTAATGCTAAATTATTTAAACAAAGTCACTTCAATTAAGTTCACTCAATTTTACTCTGTCATTTGAATGTTCTTTATGTTCTCATATTATTCTAATTCCGCAGTCCATCCCAAGTTAAATAGTTCCTATACAATTATAGTTTACACAACTACTTTAACAACTAGTGAAAAAAAACTACCCTTTCTGAAGTTGTGTGATGTTCGAGATTTGAATCTTCTCTTTAGAGCTTTGTATGGCCAAATGTGTTTTAATACTTAATCCCTTTTTATCTCAGCAATTAATTTGTTACCCCAGGGAGTCAACATTACTACGAGTAGTGGCAGATGATGCAAGAACACAAGCTTACAGAGCAATATGGCCTTAGTTGCTAATGCTCCTAAAAAAAAAACCAAAAAAAAAAAAAAAAAAAAAAAACCACACACAAAAAAAACACAAGCATCAGCCAAAAAAAAAAAAAAAAAAGATTTAAAAAAAAAAGACATCTCCCATTTCACCTAGTCATTAGCATTAGTAGAGGCATATGATGCTGCAAGAAAGCAAGCTTATATAGCATCAGCCAAAAAAAACCAAAAAAACTTAAAATTTCACCAAATGTTTGTCTAGTTCTTCTTTGAACTTATTTAATTTTCTGACCTTCACTACAACACATGGAAGTTTGTTCCAACTATCTATCAACCACCAGCTGGCTAAAGATGAATTTCCGCACATCTATTCTACAATTGGCTTTCCTCAATTTGAACTTGTGCTCTCGAGTGGGTAATCTGAGAAAGAAGAAGAAGAATCCCCTCAGCACTGAGTTTGCTCAAACCATTCAAAGGCCTTATACACCTCAATTAGATCACCTCACAGGTGCCTAGTCTCCAGAAGCTGCAATTTGCAAGACTTAAGCTTTTCTTGGTAACACCAACCCTTCGTTCCACTCACCAATCTCATTGCCCTTCTCTGTACTCGTTCCAGCAGCTTTACATCTTTCCTAAAATGAGGCCTCCAGACCAGTATACAGTACTCAAGGTGTGGCCTGACCACTGCCTTATGTAAGGGAACCATCATCCCCTTATCTCTGCTAGCAAAATTTCTGTATATTATTGACAAGACCACGAGCTACCCTTGCAGCCTGTCTGCACTGTTAGAAACTTCATATCTAACTGCAAAAATAACCCCATGTCCTTTTCATTCTCCACTACCCGAACATAGTACTACCCAGTTGATACGTTACTCTGGAGTTATTGCTTCCCATATGCAGTACTTTACATTTGTCAATGTTAAACTTCAGTTGCCACCTCTCAGCCCATCTGCTCAACTTTTCAAGATCCTGTTGCAGTAGCATATTATCATTTCTGTCATTAACAAACCTGTCAACCTTCGTATCGCCAGCAAACTTAGACATTAACCCGGATATAACTTCATCAATATCATTAATAAATACCGAAAACAATAATGGGCCGAACCCTAGGGGACTCTAATAACATTATTCCACGAAGAGCAGCGTCCACCGATAACCACGCTCTGTCTTCTCCCACTCAATCATCCCTTTATCCATTGTAGCAATTTGCCCTTAATGCCATACTGTTCCAATTTTTACAGTAATCTTCCATGTCCCACAGTATCATAAGCTTTCCTAAAATCCAAGTATATGATATCAAAATTCCTTCCAATAGTTTGTCTAGTCCTCCTTGAGAATTTATTTAAGCTATCAACTTCCACAACAGATGGAAGTTGGTTCCAGCAATCAACCAACCGCTGGCTAAAGCCAATTTTTACACAACTATTCGGCAACTGCCCTTCCTCAATTTGAATTTGTGCCCCCTCGTGTGTGTGGTCTGAGCAAGAGAAGAATCCCATCAGCATTGAGCTTACTCAATCCCTTCAAAGCCTTAAACACCTCAATCAGATCACCTTGCAGGTGCCTATTCTCCAGATGCTGCAAATTGCAGAAATGAAGCCTTTCTTGGTAAGGGCACCCGTTTGTTTCCTCTCACCAATCTCTCTGTCCTTCTCTGTACTCATTTCAGCGGCTCTACATCCGTCATAAATATGAGGCCTCCAGATCCTGCTAAAAATTCCTGTATATCACTGACAAAGCCCCATGAACTGCCCTGGCAGCCTGTCTGCCTTACTCAGAGAACTTCATATTCAACTACACAATTACCCCCAGGTCATTTTCATTTTCCACTACCCTGAGTGTAGTACCACACAGTTGTTATGTTACTGTAGGGTTACGGCTACCCATATGCAGTACTTTGCATTGAAAAATGCAAAGTACTGCATTTGGAAGACCTTTGCAGTACTGTGCATTGAAAAATGCAAAGTACTGCGAAGGTCTTCAACAGAAGCGACCCCAGGTCTATCAGCACCCTGTGTGAGATTTTTTGGTGCACTCTCTCCAACTTTAAATTTACCACAAATCAATGAATTTTCAGGGCATTTTGCACCCCCTAAATTTTGGCGCCCTGTTCGGGGGGAACCGCTCGATCATGCCTTATGCTGGCCCTGGTCTTCAATTGCTATTTCTCAACCCATCTGCCTAACTTTTCTAGTTTTATTTAATGTTTAATACTTTTATTAAATAATATAAAATAAAATAAAATAAATTTATTAATTTAGTACATACTACATATAATATACAGTTTCATATATACTACTGTATAGTATATTTTTAATAAATTTTTTTTTAAATTATACAATTTCACATGGCTTGACTCCTCTGTGGCTGGGAATCCTCCAACCACAGAGATCCTAGAATGAAGGTGATGTGATGGGCGTTGGCTTGGTAATCACGATAAAGATGCTGAGACCAGTCAGCATCGTTATTGTGATTACCAGTCTTCTTTCTTCAGTGAGAGAGGGCAGCCTGGGAATTCCCAGAGCCATTTCAATCGTATGGGTTTGGGGGTGATATCCTGTGTTTGTAGGTTATCCACTTGAGGAGCCAGTACTCTGCTACCCAGATGGGTTTTGCATTCGTGGGTGGTGCCGATGCCCAGATTTCTGTTGCATAAAGTAGTGGGGGGATATGATGAAACCGGTTCTGACATATTTTGTTGGTAACCTTGTCTGAGATGTATTTCAGGTGCTGCTTCGCTCTCCATTTCAGGTGCACCATCTGCCTGATGAGTTTGTCGATGTGATGGTTAAATCTCAGCTTTGTGTCAAAAACCACCATCAGATCTAAATCTGTATCTGTTTGGATGGTGGTCAGTATTTTTAAATCGTCAGCATAAGAAAATATATCTGGTCTGTGGATTATAAAAGGGGAGATAATTGCAGTAAAGAGGAGGCTGGAGAGGACTCCCCTTGTGGTACTCCTGTAGATATTTGCTTAGTATAGGTTTTTTTAGAATTATGGAGTATGATTGTACAGTTCTGAAGGAGTAATGAGAGGAAATGGAATGCATCCCCACCTATGGAGTAGTGGTCTTCAAGCAGTCATAGGAGGGCAGGTACTTGAATGGCATCAAATGCTGCTTTGATGTCGAGGTAGGTTATGGGGAGTTCTCTTCTCTCAAAAGCTGCAAGGATGCTATGGGTGGTGGCAAAGAAATTGGTAATGGTGGACCTGTTTGGTAGTGATGAATGAATTTGTGGTGGAGCATCTGGAAGTATGTGAGCTGTTAGAGTTGGCAGGAGGGTCCTTTCTAGTAGCTTCCAGAGACATGAGCATCTGGAAGTATGTGAGCTGTTAGAGTTGGCAAGAGGGTCCTTTCTAGTAGCTTCCAGAGACATGAGGAATTGGGGATGGGTCTGAAGTGTTTCTCTAATGATGGTGTTCTTATTTGTGAGTTTGGCCTTACCAAATAGACATTCCATTGATGGGGAAAGGTGTGTTTGGTTAATACTGCATTGAAGATGTTAACAAGGGCTGGATGATATATGGACCTAGGCATCTGAGCATGAGGTGGGGTATTCCATCTGCACCCACAGCTGTAGCGGATGGGGTTGAATTCAAGGCTGCTAGGATTTGGCATTTAGATATAGTGATGGATGTCAGCAAGTCTTGTCTACTTCAATTGAATATGTAGTCTAAATTATTGTTGGATGTCGTGACATCTTCAAATTGGGTAATGAAGTCAATCCATCTCTGGGGATCAAGATGCTCTGGGAAACTAGTGGTTTCTTTTGTGTATGGTGTCTTTGCAGCTGTTAGCAACCATTCAAAATAGCTCTTGATGAACTGGGATTTTTGGCAGTAGAAAATGGCTCGTGCTCTTTAAAAGGCTATCCTATCTTAATTTTGCCAGATTGCTTCCATTGCTTCATTTCATTGATTGTGATTGTCTTTGAAGCAGCATATTGAGCTACCATGATAATCCATTTAGTTAACAGGTCAGCCACTAGTAGGGTATCACAGGACTCAAGGACATACCATGGGATGAGAGATGCTGCTGTAATGTATTTGTGGAAACATCCAGATATTTTGGACTGTAGATCACCTGTATCACCTGTTGTTTTGCGTTAAAACTTGGGATTGGTGGTTCCAGTTGTAATAGGATTGGGTCATGGTGTGAGTTAAAGTAACCATCTTGAGGAGTCTCAAGTGTACAGGGTATTGATGTGAAGATCAGATCAAGTGGTTTGTACCCCTTGTGGGGCCATCATTGTCTATAGTAAGGCCTGCTACAGTGCTTAGCTGTGGTAGGAGCAGTCTTTTTTTATTATTAGCCATATGGTACAAGGAAGCCTGAGGCTTATGCTGCACCAGCGAAAAAAAAAAAAAATTCCCAAGTTGCCCCCCCCCCTGAGAGAGAGAGAGAGAGAGAGAGAGAGAGAGAGAGAGAGAGAGAGAGAGAGAGAGAGAGAGAGAGAGAGAGAGAGAGAGAGAGAGAGAGAAGTAGAAAGGAATCACCAACAAAGAGGAGAATGATGATATCCAGCTCAGGACCCTGGGTTTGCCAAGCCCATACTCACCAGATGTGAGCCCCCGGGGTTATTTTCATATGACCCAGACATGGAGGGAGGTTGAAGTCACCACAGACAATTTTCATTGGTGAGGTGTGGAGGTGGTGAAGGATTCAGTTGGTCACCGCTTGCATTGTTTCCTTTGTAGGATTGGGTGGGATGTAGATGACAACGACTTCAATGGAAATAGACCTCAATTTAAGCAGTGCATAGAGTGCTTCGTAATCATCTGAGTTGCTGTTCTGAAGGGTGAGGATGGCTTGATTGTAGAACAGCGATGTTCCCCCGCCCTTCTTTTATTCTGGGATGTGAGCATGACATTTAAATGGGCTTTTACCAACACTGTTTAATACTAGGATTTACTTTATCAGAGTGGTGAAAATCTGAATTAAAGTGAAGTGTGTTGTTATTTTGGACTTAATATATAGTATTCCAGCCAGATAATGGCTGAAGTACTATATATTCCAGATAAGTCCAGTTTTACTGAAATTAATTTGAAATAAGGATTGCTCAAATCGAATTACTGAAATGGGGCTGCTCAAATAAGATAACTCCACACCACTCTTATTGCATTATCACTGCAGTTTAAAGTACTCATTATATCAAAACATTTCACATAATTCACTTTTTATTAATTTAGAATTTTCCTGTATTTAATATGAACAGATATGTTATTCTAATAAAGGTCATGGGATGCCTCTCTGATTGCAGAAATTGTTACTACAAAATATGCAAATATATTGGCTTGTAAAAGTGATTAGCAGTTAATTCATTTCAAATTTGTGCACTGAATGATAATGACCACATGGTAGGAGCTAATGGAGTTTCAAAGTGGTAGAATAGTTGGATATTATGTCAGGAAAACGTGTGCTTTCTGTTACTCAGGAATTAAACATTCCAAAGTTGACAGTTGTCACTGATGTAAAAATGGAAGTCCAGAGGTGAAACTGAGTCCAAGAAATGGCTAAGTAGGCTTAATATTGACTGACAGCAGCTGATGCACATTGAGATAGCTGGTTACTTCGTCTTGCTACCAGACTTGAGAATTTGAGGTTTGAGCTGGAAGTGGCTATAGGTGTAAGTGTTTCCATGACAGATTGAGAGCTTACTCCACGAATTTTATTTTCATGGAAGAGCTGCAGTCCATAAGCTTCTGATAACAAAGACAAATTCACTCTGTTGATTGGAATGGTATGGGGCCTACACACTGAACCTGGACTGTGGATCAGTGGAAATCAGGCTTGTGGAATGACCGGTCATGCTGCCTGCATTCTGTTTTGATGGATGTGTTTGGGTATTTAGGGTGCCTGGAGCTTGCCACCTAAGTATGTTGTTCCATTTATGAAGTTAGGAGGAGGAGCGATGATCTGTGGCTGTTTCTCATGGTGTGAACTAGGTCAACCAGTTGATACCACGTTCATACCATTCATACCACGAGAAATAGCCAAAGAACCATGCAGTGCACAGAACCATGAATGCTGCACCCTACATTGATAATTGGAACAATTCTGTATGTCCAGTACAATTTTATGGAAGCAGCCATTACATCTTCTAACATGACTGCTCTATATCATAATGCAAGGATTGTGAATGCATAAGTTGAGAATAACATCTGAAGTCATAGTGGCCACTCTGAGGCGAGCACTCACCTCAGCCTAATTTGAAGATATTTGGGATGAACTGGAATGCAGAATTAGGGCAATGTCAAGACAACTCTCTTTGTTATTGGAGCTTACAAATGATTTAAAGGAATATTGGGACATAGTACCAATAGTTTTCTACCACAAATTACAAGTCTTTCACAATGCATTGAACAGGCCAACAGTTGGCCAGTACGCTATTAATTTCTTGGAATAAATACATATTTAGTGCATAACTTGAAGTGGTCTTAACTTTTGGTATGATAATATATTAAATAATGATCATTATTGCAGATTTATAGTTATAAGTTGTAGTTGCCATTTTGTACTTTTTTTTTTTCTTTAATGTATAACAATATATATAAAAATTGAGAAAACATCAGTTTAAATATCAATGTTAAATAAAGCTAAATTCAGGCAATATGCATCTGTATAATTTACAGAACAGTAATATTGCATTTTTTCATGTTAATTTTGAGCCCACTGCTCAAATAGTGACCTGCTGAAATAGGGTACTTCCACACTACCCAGTGCACTCTTCAGACAGTGTAGAGGTTATGATCAAATAGCTATTATCCTTAGTCACTTCTGGTTTTACTGGAATGCAGTGGCACTGTTTCTTGGGGGTTCCAAATTTTTAGAGAACTTTGGGTTGATGCAATTACTGTTTGTTTACCAGGGCTCCAGACTAACAGTGCCTAAATTTGGCATTGTTCAGCAACTTTGTATTGATAACATGATGTGTGATTTATCCTTGTGTCATATTTTAAATTATATTTTTAAATAAAAGAAAAATTAATAGCTTGACAAAATTGATAGATTAACTTGTTATAATTTTTAATTCTTGAAATTGATTTAAGGGTATAGCAGACTCTCGATTTACCGGAATTGGATTAACCGGGACACTTCAAGATTCCAAATAAAAAAAATCAACTGGAAATCAAA
Organism: Mastigoproctus giganteus; assembly: GCF_048544385.1. Classification (NCBI taxonomy): domain Eukaryota; kingdom Metazoa; phylum Arthropoda; class Arachnida; order Uropygi; family Thelyphonidae; genus Mastigoproctus; species Mastigoproctus giganteus. Next base: position 92,365,887 of record NC_143585.1, read on the forward strand.
ATTCAAGTATTAAATAGATGTTTTGCAAGTCATAAATAAGCGGTGTTATAAGTTGTAGTTGGAAGATTAATGTACCTATTATCACGCAAATCCTACTGTCTTCACACCCGCTGCTCAAAAAGAAAAAAAAGAAAAAAAAAAGAAAAAAAAAAAATGTTTAGTTTGTTTTGTGTGCGTTGCATCAATTGTTGTGTTTTGTCACACCTCAAAAAGACAAATTTTGTTTTGTTATTTATGTCAGGGATTTTGAAATTTTTTTATAGTAAATATATTTTTTTTTGTTTAGAAATTGTGAAAATGATGGATAAATGCAAAAGAGTTGTTTTTCAATTGAACAAAAGCTTGAAATTATTCAAAAGTTTGAAACTGTGCATCCTTTAAATCTTTAATGAACCATTATAATGTTGGTAACCAAACCATACACGACATCGTAAAAAATGAAGGGAAGCATTGTTTTGGACACGTGAGTAGTGCATGCTAAGTTGTTTGTTTTTTTTTTTTTTTCTATCTCCATATTTTTTACGTAGCTTACTGAACATATTTCGATATTTTTGGATTAACTGGAAAATCAAGAGTCCACTGTATTTAGTTCTTTAGGGTTTGGAAATACCCTTTGGACATTTATTGTAATTTTTACATAATGTGATATTGCTAAGTATTTTGAAACCTTTGTTATATGAAATGACTTTTATTTGTTTCAGGTGGTGCTGATAGTAACAAGGGTAAGAGTAAAAAATGGAAGAAAATTCTTCAGTTCCCACACATATCACACTGTATAGACTTGAGAAACAAAATTGGTAAGAGTTGTATATCTTTAATTTGATTTATTATTATTATTTTTCTCCTTATGGGATTTTTCCTGCCCTGTCACAGGTATTGGTACCAAGTGCTTGGGCTGGTTGGTTGTGTTCGGTTTCTATTGTTATTATTATTACTGTTGGTTGAGGAACTTTCTGGCTATCCTACATGTGTTCGGGATCACAGCTTTTTGGAGTTCTGTGAGGCCTGTTGCTGCTGGATTCTTATGGAGGCTGTTTGGCACAGTGTTGGTGATTGACACAGTGACCGGGATGGTTATTACTGTTCCATATGCCACATTTCTCTGACTTCCTGTCTTTGGTCTGTGTACTTCCTTGTCTTTTCCTTGTAGGTTTTCTGGAGGTTGTCAGTGTTGGGCACTGCTGTGTCGATCAGGTAGGTAGCCATTTCCTTCTTGTCAATGAGGGTTATGTTTGGTGTGTTGTGTGGGATTGTCTTGTCTGTTATGATGGCATGTCATTACAAGTGTGAGCCTCAGGCTGTAATCCTACAGCCTGAGGTTCACACTTGTAATTTGGTAATCTTTCTTTGATCAGCTGGTATTTTTGCTCTAGTTTCTTCTATTATCTCGGCCACCTGGTTGTGTTTCTGAGGATCACACTGTAGTGTGATCCTGCACCGATGTGCTAGATTGTTTCTGGGGCCTTGTTGCATCGTAGACATGTGTCATTTGTTACTCCACAGTCCTTGGTGATATAGTTCCTGGTGTTGGTTACCTGGTCTTGGGTTATTAGCATCATTCCGATCTTAGGGAAGAGCCTCCCGCTTGTAAGCTATGCATTAGAAGCCATCTTATCTATTTAAACTTCTTGTTGGTCTGTCATGGAGTGCCTTCTTCGTCCATCTGGATCTTTGTTTCTTTTGTCTGTGTGAGCGGGATTTCCTTGTTGAGGTTGGGTGGTGTGTACTTTGTCTGTCTTCCTTATGGCTTGGTAGATTGATGCTGTGTTTTGCTGGAAGTAATCCTACAGGTTCTTAATCACCTTCTTCTGTTGTTCAGTGAGTTCTGACAAATCCCTTCATCTTTCTTTCTGGGCTGTGGTCAGATGGCTGACTTCTGGTGGTGGTGGTGTTGGCGGCTGTCATTATCCTGTGAGTCTCCTAATATTCTCCAGCTCAGTGTTGGTCTGATCTGTGATCCTGAAGGAGTATATTAATGCTGGGACTGTGTAGGTGGTGTTATGGTTCTGACCATATTCCCGCTATTCATCTTTGATATTATTATTATTATTATTATTCAGTTTATTCAAGAATTTAAAAAAAAAATTCATCTGATAGTGATATCTTCCAATATTATTATTATTTTTTTTGGTTGATTTTAATATAAATCTTTTAAACTATTTTCGGAAGTGGTAGTTATTCAGTTACTGTTTAATGTTGAATAGCTATGCTTTTCAGGTAATATTTGCAATCAGAAATCAATAGTAAATAGTTTTGTAAGTTCATGTAGAGACTGCATTTCAACAATAATAAGTTATTGTATGGATAAGTGCGAAAGCATCAATTAACGTAGCTATCTACCAAAGTAGTTAAGTCAAATTAGCATCATTTTGATTATATCTCATATTGTGAATACTTCACAAGTTGCCATGGTATTGTACTACCTCGAATAAGTAACACTTCGCCAATGGAGAAGACTACTGTTACTTATTTTCGGCAGATACCACCACCCAGGTGGCACTGTCTCAAAGCTTGTTGGCGCTTCATTGGCGGGCAGGTACCCTGGTGTTGCAATAGTGACAACCTAGTTATGAAGTATAACTTCACAATATGAGAGATGATGCCTGAAGGTGTGCAGTAGTATAAACTATAAAATATATAAGGACAAAAGCCTCATGCTACAAGATAGAATGACTAACATATGGGTAAGTGCGAAATAATCAATTAACGTAGCTATCTACCAAAGTAGTTAAAGGTGCCTCCATAGCCATGTAGGCAGGAGCAGTGCATAGCACACGCTTCTTGATTAGACCGGGGTTCGAGCCCGTGACCACCAAATACGGAGAATGCGGAAAGGCAAGGAATGACCACCACATATCCCCGGAGCAATATGGCTTTAGTTGCTAATGTTCCTAAAAACTCAACAACAACAAAGTAGTTAAGTAAAATTGGCATTGTTTTGATTATATCTCATATTGTGAATACCTTCACAATGAGTTGCCATGGTATTGTACTACCTCGAATAAGTAACACTTTGCCAATAGAGTGACAACATATGGGTAAGTGCGAAAGCATCAATTAACGTAGCTATCTACCAAAGTAGTTAAGTTTAACTACTTTGGTAGATAGCGAAGTTTAACTTAGATAGAGATTTTGTAGGTATTACTTAGTATCGGTAAAGGTATCAAATCCACGTGTTACAAGTTGCAGCTCTGCTGAACGAGACGTTTTTTAGCCATATTTAGCTGCTTTATTGACCAGTTGTTATATTAAATTATTTTCTATAAGTAGCTTATAGATCTAGTCAGGATCCTTAGTTTATTCTGAATTGACACAGCGAGATTTGGAAGTAAATTAATACTTAAGTGTCCGTAGATTTACTGTTCGTAACTTGCCACCATTGTTATACAATTCAACATTATATCCCGAACTAGATAGCGTTAGTGTAGTATATAATATAATATTGTCAATTAATCAGTAAAATCTATTAATCTTGTTAAACTTCATTGTCAATTAAATTATAATTTTTAACTAAATACATATAATGACTTAGATTACAAACGTAACATAATTAATTAATACATAACTTGATACGGAAGTTATATAAACGGAACTTGTAGATAATACTCGATACTGAAAAATATATATAGCGTTATAACTGTGTTGGGATACAAGTTTAGGGTTATAATTTTGTACTGAAATTGAAATTTTATTGAAATTAAATCGAAATCATGACTCAGACTAGAACAGCAAAAAAAAAAAGGCTCAAGCTAATGGTAGTGCTGTGGCTCAGGGGAGAACTGAGGGGGGGGCAGTTGCTGTCTGAATCACAGCCTTTTAAAATGCACTGCTTGCTTGATGTTTGTGGAGCAGTCATGTACGGGACATGATATTGCCACGGGGGATGTCTTTGTGTGTGCGCGATGTAAGGAAATCAGGCGACAACTCAGCGTTGTTATAGGCCTATATAAGAGCTTGAAGGACAGGGTGGATGCCCTGGAAGGATCTAAATTGAGGGGCCCATCAAGCTCTCAGATGCCCACATCAACGCCAGAGCTTGCACTTGGTCATCACGCAACCCAGCGGCAACTCCCAAGGCAGAATGCGCTGGTCCCACAAGAACTAGTAGTTGTTGGTGACTCTATTGTCAGGGAAATGGGGAACATGCTTTGTAAAAAGGATAGATGGAACATGACCAGGGTATGTCTGCCATGGCCAAAGGTTGATGACGTTATAGAGCGGATATTATCTTTTAAGGGCACAAAAGGTGATATAGTTGTACACGTTGGCACTAATGATATTAAGAGTAGGAGACTGGCGGAATTACTTAACAAGTACAGATCACTGTTGAAAAAAAAAAGCCGTGAATTAGGGTTGAATTGGAAGTGCCTGCAATTCTGCTCAGACAATAGGAGGGTGTATATGATGAGAGCCTTGTTGATCAATTCTGCCTTGGAAAGATTGTGCAAGGCTGAAGGGGTAGAATTTTTTTCAGCCTGGTCTGTACTTGTTAACAGGAGAGACTGCTTCTACAGGGATGGGATACACTTTAATAGAAAGGGTGCAAGAATATTTGCTGATACTGTTGAGGCAGTGTTAGGTGGGTTGGAAAACTGCTAGCTTGGGAGGACACATGGACTAATAGATTAACAGTAGCCACTGGCTACTGTTAATCTATTAGTGAAAGTGATTCTTCCACTGCTTCTATTGGAATGAGCAGCAGCCTGGAAAACAAGATGCAGGATATTTCAGAGACTGCTGGGAGTCATTGCGGTACAAGTAAACACATGGGTTGTGTTAGGGTAGCTAAGAATAGGAACAGGTGCATGTATACTTGTGTGTACACCAATGCTAGGAGTTTGGTAAATAAATTTGATGAATTTGAGGTATTGCTCAAAACATCAAAGGCAGATATTGTTGGAATATAACAGAGATGTGGTGTCACACAGATATAAGGAATGCAGAACTGGAATTTGGGGAGTACAATATGTACAGAAAGGATAGACAGGATAGGAAGGGGGGAGGTGTTATGCTATTAGTTAAGAAACACATAAAATCCAAGGAAGTGAAGCCAGTCGACATAGCTGGACAGTGCAATGTTGAGTCAGTTTGGTGTGACATAAGCATTGGGAGATCAAAATTGAAAGTAGGAGTGTGCTATAAGCTTAATGACTCTGATGAGTATAATAAGAAACTGTACAGGGAAATAGAATAGGCCAGTAAATCAGAGAGTCTTATAATGGGGGATTAATTAATTTCCCAGATATTGACTGGAATTTGTGGGTTGGTCACTCATACACTAGCAAGGCTTTTGTGGATTTATTGGATGATTGTTTTCTACATCAGCATGTTTGGGAGGCAACTAGAGGGAGTAATACTCTTGATTTGATTATCAGCAGTGATTCTTCATGCATTAAGAATCTGCAGATAAATGAACCACTAGGTGGCAGTGATCACAGTGTGCTGCAGTGGGATTTACTCAAAGAGGTAACTACCATTAGGGGTAAAGGGAAGGGTTATTGCTTCTGTAAAGGCGACTACGATGGACTGAGACAGTATTTAAATTCTATACAGTGGGACCAACTGATGATGTTACCAACAGCAAATTCAAAATGGGAAGCATTCAAAGAACTTATCTTGGAAGCTACTAGGCTTTACATACCAACTAAGAAATATTGTTCAAGGTTTAGGCCAAAATGGATGTCAGATGAACTAATGAGGCATATGGCAGAGAAGAAAAATGCATGGGATACTTACAAATTAACACATGACACAGAAGCCTATGATAAATACAAGTTGATATGCAACCAAGTTACAAAGGAGGTTAGGCAGGCGAAGGCAGATTACGAGAAATCCTTGGCAAGGGATGCAAAGAAAAACAGCAAAGAGTTCTTTACTTGTGTAAACTATAGAAGGAAGGGGATGAATCAGATTGGTCCACTTGATATTGATGGGTCAACTGTTGATGATCCTGCTCATTTAGTTAACAAACTAAATGAATATTTTGCATCGACATTTACACATGAGGAGTTATTCAGCAAGGGGAATGCCAGAGGTGTATTCAACTCTAGCAGTAAGCTACAGAATCTTGAAATAACTGGGAGTAAAGTGGAGGAGAAACTGTTGAAGATAAACACAAGAAAGGCACCCGGGGTGGATGGGATCTATCCAGTTATATTAAAGGAGGCAGCAAAGGAAGTAAGCAAACCCTTAGCCATAATTATGAGAGCTTCCTTGGACTCAGGGAAGGTACCCATAGACTGGAAATGTGTAAATGTGACCCCAATTCACAAAGGAGGATCAAAGGCTGACACAAGTAATTATAGACCTGTGAGCTTAACTTCTGTTCCAGGAAAATTAATGGAGGCACTGGTTAAAGAAGCACTGCAGGATCATTTAGACAAGACTTCAGTTATAGCTCAGACACAGCATGGTTTTGTTAAGGGGAAGTCTTGCCTGACCAACTTGATTGGATACTATGATGCAGTCACAAAAGAACTGGATGCAGGGAATAACTTTGATATTATATACTTGGATCTTAGAAAGGCTTTTGATACTGTTGCACATGGAAGACTGCTACACAAATTGGAGCAGTGTGACATTGGAGGCAAATTGCTGCTATGGATAAAGGGGTGGTTGAGGGGGAGAAGACAGAGAGTGGTAATCAATGGACACTGCTCATCGTGGACTAATGTTATTAGTGGAGTCCCTCAGGGCTCAGTGTTGGGTCCATTATTGTTTTCTGTATTTATAAATGATATTGATGATGGTATATCAAGCTTAATGTCCAAGTTTGCCGACGATACAAAGGTTGGCAGGGTTGTCAAGGACACTATTGACACTATGCTGCTGCAACAGGATCTGGAAAGGTTGAGCAGATGGGCTGAGAGGTGGCAAATGAAGTTTAACATTGACAAATGTAAAGTACTACACATGGGAAACAGCAACCCCAGAGCAACGTATCAACTCTGTGGTACTACACTGACAGTAGTAGAGAATGAAAGGGACTTGGGGGTGGTTGTGCAGGCAGATATGAAGTTCTCTGAGCAGTGCAGACGGGCTGGAAGAGTAACTCATGGAGTATTGTCAATGAATACAGGAATTTTTCCAGCAGGGATAAGGCGGTGATTATTCCATTGTATAAGGCAATGGTCAGGCCACACCTAGAGTACTGTATACAGGTCTGGAGGCCTCATTTCAAGAAGGATGTAGAGCTGCTGGAACGAGTACAGAGAAGGGCAACAAGACTAGTGAATGGAACAAAGGGGTGCTCTTACGAAGAAAGGCTTAAGTTTTGCAAATTACAGTGTCTGGAGACTAGGCACCAGTGAGGTGATCTGATAGAGGTGTATAAAGCCTTGAATGGTTTAAGCATGTTCAATGCTGATGGGATTCTTCCTCTAGCTCAGAAAAATCACCTGAGAGGGCATAAATTCAAATTGAGGAAAGACAGATGTAGGATAGACGTGCGGAAATTTGCCTTTAGCCAGCGGGTGGTTGGTTGGTGGAACAGACTTCCATCCCTTGTGGTGGAGGTTGATAGCCTAAATAAGTTTAAGGCTCAGCTGGACAGGTATTTTGAACGAACAGAGGGGTGAAGTGGAAGTGGTTTTTTTTTTTTTTTTGGCTGATGCTGCATAAGCTTGCTTTCTTGCATCAAATGCCTCTACTAATGCTAATGCTAATGCTAAATTCTAGAAGGAAAGGGCTGAATCAGATTGGGCCACTGGATATTGATGGTTCAACAGTTGAGGATCCTGCTCAGGTGGCTAACAAACTAAATGAGTATTTTGCATCTACATTCACACATGAGGAGTTATTCAGGGAAGGGAATGCCAGAGGTGAATTAAACTCTGGCAGTGAGCTACATGATTTTTGTAATAACAGAGTAATGTGGAGAAGAAATTGTTGAGGATAAACATAAAAAAGGCACCTGGGGTGGATGGGATCTATCCAGTTATATTAGAGGAGGCAGCAAAGGAAGTAAGCGAACCCTTAACCATAATTATGAGAGCTTCTTTGGACTCAGGGGAGGTACCCATAGACAGGGGATGTGCAAATGTGACCCCAATACACAAAGGAGGATCAAAGGCTGACACAAGTAATTATAGACCTGTGAGTTTAACTTCTGTTCCAGGAAAATTAATGGAGGCACTGGTTAAAGAAGCACTGCAGGATCATCTAGACAAGACTTCAGTTATAGCTCGGACACAGCATGGTTTTGTTAAGGGAAAGTCTTGCCTGACCAATTTGATTGGATACTATGATGCAGTCACATAAGAACTTGATGCAGGGAATAACTTTGATATTATATATTTGTATCTTAGAAAGGCTTTTGATACTGTTACACAAGGAAGGCTGTTGTACAAATTGGAGCAGTGTGGCATTGGAGGCAAATTGCTGCTATGGATAAAGGGATGGTTGAGGGGGAGAAGACATAGAGTGGTAATCAATAGACAATGCTCATTGTGGACTAATGTTATTAGTGGAGTCCCTCAGGGTTCAGTGTTGGATCCATTGTTGTTTTCTGTATTTATAAATGACATTGATGGTGGTGGTGTATCAAGCTTAATGTCCAAGTTTGCAGATGATACAAAGGTTGGCAAGGTTGTTAAGGACACTTCTCACACTATGCTGCTGCTGAACAGGATCTGGAAAGGTTGAGCAGATGGGCTGAGAGGTGGAATATAAAGTTTAACATTGACAAATGTAAAGTACTACATATGGGAAACAGTAACCCCAGCGCAACGTATCAACTGTGTGGTACTACACTTACAGTGGTAGAGAATGAAAAGGACTTGGTGGTAATTGTGCTGGCAGATATGAAGTTCTCTGAGCAGTGCAGACGGGCTGGAAGAGTAGCTCATGGTGTCTTGTCAATGATATACAGGAATTTTTCTAGCAGGGATAAGGAAGTGATTATTCCCTTGTATAAGGTAATGGTCAGGCCACACCTTGAGTACTGTTTACAGGTCTGGAGGCCTTATTTCAAGAAGGATGTAGAGCTGCTGGAATGAGTCCAGAGAAGGGCAATAAGATTAGTGAATGGAACAAAGGGTTGCTCTTACAAAGAAAGGTTTAAGTTTTGCAAAGTACAGTGTCTGGTGAATAGGCACCGGCGAGGTGATCTTATAGAGGTGTATAAAGACTTGAATGGTTTGAGAATACTCAATGCAGATGGGATTCTTCCTCTTGCTCAGAATAATCACCTGAGAGGGCATAAATTCAAATTGAGGAAAGACAGATGTAGGATAGATGTGCAGAAATTTGCCTTTAGTCAGCGGGTAGTTGGTTGGTGGAACAGACTTCCATCGCTTGTTGTGGAAGTTGATAGCCAAAATAAATTTAAGGCTCAGCTGGACAGGTATTTCGAACGAACGGAGGGGTGAAATGGGAGTGGTTTTTTTTTTTTTTTTTTTGGCTGATGCTGCATAAGCTTGCTTTCTTGCATCATATGCCTCTACTAATACTAACGCTAAAGTTAAATTGGCATAATTTTGATTATAGCTTATATTGTAAATACCATCACAATGAGTTTCCATGGTATTGTACTACCTCGAATAAGTAACACCGCCAATAGAGTGACAACTCAGTTATACTTCATAACTGGTTTATCACTATTGCAACACCAGGGTACCTGCCCACCCACTGATGAAGAGCCAGCAAGCTTTGAAATAGTGCTGTCTGGGTGGTGGTATCCTCTGAGAATAAGTAACAATAGTCATCTCCATTGGCGAAGTGTTACTTATTCGAGGTAGTACAATACCATGCCAACTCATTGTGAAGGATGCTCTTACCAGTACAGGCTTCAGTTCTGCAGATTTCAGCGTTTTGAGACTAGGCACCTGGATGTGATATAATCAAAGTTTTTAAAGCTTTGAACGGATTGAGTAAGCTCAGTGCTGATGGCATTGTTTCTCTTGTTCATACTCTACACGGTAGATGTGAGGTTTGCCTTCAATTAGCTGGTGGTTGCTGTTGGAAGAAAGTTCCATTTGGTGTTGTGAAGGTGGGCAGTTTGAATAAATTAAAAGAAGAACTAGACAAATTATTGGAGGTGGTAGACAAGTGATGTGGGAGGTTTTTTTTTTTTTTTGACTGATGCTTTAAAGCTGATTATATGCCACTAATAATAATAACACATGCTAGGGAAAAAATTGTGAAAGTCACTTCATTGGACCTGCCTTCCTGTAGGTCGAAATGATAACTGAGGCAGAGCATAGCACCATCTGGTGTTGCTCTCAATAACTGGCACCCACCACTGGCAAAAAAAAAAAAAAGAAAGCCAAAGCTAACAGGTCCACCTCTATAGCTGATTGAAGATGAGAAATCCTAAGGCCTGAATGCAAGCGACTTTATCCTGTAGAGCGGAGAAAATCTGTGATAATCTATATCTGCAATAAGGCCTCTGAGGTTGGGATAATTCATACCTCCAATTTTAAACACACACACCAACCGTTTATGACTGATTGAATAATGAAATGAAATAAAATAAAATAAAATAAAATAAAATGATAGAAAAGACTGTAAAATAATATTTACAAAAACTTTTAATTATTTACAAAAACTTTTTAATTATTTACAAAAAACTAAACTATAACAAAAATAAAATAAGTAAATAAGTTAAAATGCATTAAAATATAAATATAAAAGCGATAAAAAGACAATAAAAACACTATTAGAGCTTTCGGAGGTGTCTCCCTCCTTCCTCAGTAATAGTGAGACTTAAGCGACACATCCTTAAATACCAGGTTCACGGCACACGTGGATGACAAGGCGCATACTCAGCATTCCTTTCATTGTACCAGAACCAGAAGTGGCCTGGAGACGTGGAAAATTAAAATGTTTATCTCTGGCCAAAACCACCGCCTCAAAAAGGGGGTGAAGCCTAACTCCCCTGTCTCTGTTCATGCTATTGATACCAGAGGATCCAATCCACAGACTTTCCAGCCACTTGCGGTCCCAGAATCTATGTGCCCGGTCAAGGATGACAGTGTTGTCGGGGGAGATCTGGCGTTGTTTTTCCCAATAGTGCTCGGCAATGGCGGATTTATTGAGCTCTGCGGTCCGTATCGCTCGTGAATGTTCCCCCAGACGGCCCTTGAGACGCCGTCCTGTCTCCCCCACGTAACATTCCCCACAATCCGGGCATGTGATTTCATATACGACCCCATTACTAGAATCCCTAGTAATGGGGTCTTTGACCTGTGACACTACTGTGTGCAACCTCCCGCCTGGAAGCTGCACACAGCGTGTCTGAAAGTCGCGAAGCATCCTCGCAATGCGATCTGACAGGCCCGGATAGTAGGGAAACATACACTGTGGTAAGCGGTACAGGCGGAACTACCCGATTGGGCTCTTCCTCTCTGTTGAATTTATCAATGACCCTCTGGGGGTAACTGCACCTCATAAGATCCGTCATGATTTGCCTAATTTCTTTCTCCCCCTCCTCAGGGGTACTGCAATATGTTCTCACCCTACCCAAAACTGCTCTGGCCACATTATTTTTATATTGGACAGTCTGTGCCGTCCTATAATGTGTGTACTGGCCCCTACACATTGGTTTCCTATAAACCTTAGTTCTAAGTCTGGGGCCTTCTCTATATACTATTTATCTATTTCTACCTCAGAGGTGAATATATAAAGGGGGAGAAACCATTGAGAAACAAGACCACATCTTATCTCTATATCTATTTCTACCTCAGAGGTGAATTTTATAAAGGGGGAGAAACCATTGAGAAACGAGACCACATCTTCCTCTCTCCCCTTCTTTACAATAGTGAACGTGTCATCAACATATCATTTCCACTTACGCATAGGGAACTCCAATCTCGCGAAAAATTATCCCAACAAATTATCCCATACAGTTTTGCGGCACATCCGATGGTTCCAAAGATATAGCTTAGCTGAGTCCAAACAGCAAGAGCACTTAAGGTTTGCCTACCGTTGCAGGGATCATAATCTTATGCCACATGGATTTAGGATCAAGGCACCATTTAAAGATGCCCGTTTGTCCAGGATTATCACATGGTATCAATAGAAGGTTTTGAATACATGGATTCAGAAACTTCATGATGACTTGAGACATAGTAGGAGATTGATTGATGTAGCATTAGGTGATATTAGTAGTAGATTGTCCCCCCTACACCTGATAGGTGTGAAGAGGTTAGTTCTGGAGAGGACGAATAGGATTACCTATTCATATAAACAGAGACATATTAGGAAGTTTCACACGTTATTAGAGGAGCAGTCCACTGTATTTAGGGGTAGCGACCATTCCAACTTTATTCAGAATTTAAGTGGAAAATCGTTAACCCAAGAACAAGAGAGACTATTGGCTCTTGGACCTAAGTTTGCATTACTACCCCCTAAACCTCCAATTACCGAAAGATCTATGGGTATTGAGAGGGCAATTAGCAAATTACCTGAACATATTGCTAATCAAATTCGTGTTAAAGCTGTCACCATCCTGGGCCAAGCAAAAACGATTGCTCCAAATCTTACCCCGAAACAGAAGACAGCACTAGAAGAACTTAAACGGGACGAAGATATTATAATCCTACCAGCAGATAAAGGCAGATCAACAGTGGTATTAAACAAAGAAGATTACCACAAGAAAGTGTTAGATTTATTAGGTGATAGTGGTACTTATAAGATTATCCACAGAAACCCCTTGGCTAGCTTAGAACAGTGTGTAAATAAGATGCTACTTTCCTGGCTAAGAATGGAAAAGATTCCAAAGGACAAGTATTGGTCCATGCATGCAACAGGGTGTCGACTGCCCAGGTTTTATGGGTTACACACAAGGAGAATGTTCCATTACGGCCCATAGTTTCCTTCATTGTTAGCCCTACGTATGCTTTATCCAAATATCTGGCGCAGCTGATTTCCCCGGTTGTGGGGCGGTCCGCGTTGGTCATTGGAGACAGTGTAGAATTTGTGAAATTTGTAAGGAGTCAAGAAATAGGGGAGGACGAGATGATGATGTCATTAGATGTTATATCATTATTTACGTGTATCCCCATAGCACATGGGGTAGAATGTGTCAGGTTGGCTTTACAAAAGGATAATACCTTAAGTGCTAGATCCCACCTAAACATAGAAGATATATGTGGTGCTGTTGAATTATGTCTTTCTAGTACAACCTTGGTTTTCCAAGGAGTGATGTATAAACAGGTTCACGGCACAGCCATGGGTTCTCCAATCAGCGCCATTGTTGCAAATCTGGCTGTGGAGGAATTTGAGAATAGGGTTTTCGCGAGATTGGAGTTCCCTATGCGTAAGTGGAAATGATATGTTGATGTCACGTTCACTATTGTAAAGAAGGGGAGAGAGGAAGATGTGGTCTCGTTTCTCAATGGTTTCTCCCCCTTTATAAAATTCACCTCTGAGGTAGAAATAGATATAGAGATAAGATGTGGTCTCGTTTCTCAATGGTTTCTCCCCCTTTATATATTCACCTCTGAGGTAGAAATAGATAAATAGTATATAGAGAAGGCCCCAGACTTAGAACTAAGGTTTATAGGAAACCAATGTGTAGGGGCCAGTACACACATTATAGGACGGCACAGACTGTCCAATATAAAAATAATGTGGCCAGAGCAGTTTTGGGTAGGGTGAGAACACATTGCAGTACCCCTGAGGAGGGGGAGAAAGAAATTAGGCAAATCATGACGGATCTTATGAGGTGCAGTTACCCCCAGAGGGTCATTGATAAATTCAACAGAGAGGAAGAGCCCAATCGGGTAGTTCCGCCTGTACCGCTTACCACAGTGTATGTTTCCCTACTATCCGGGCCTGTCAGATCGCATTGCGAGGATGCTTCGCGACTTTCAGACACGCTGTGTGCAGCTTCCAGGCGGGAGGTTGCACACAGTAGTGTCACAGGTCAAAGACCCCATTACTAGGGATTCTAGTAGTGGGGTCGTATATGAGATCACATGCCCGGATTGTGGGGAATGTTACGTGGGGGAGACAGGACGGCGTCTCAAGGGCCGTCTGGGGGAACATTCACGAGCGATACGGACCGCAGAGCTCAATAAATCCGCCATTGCCGAGCACTATTGGGAAAAACAACGCCAGATCTCCCCCCCGACAACACTGTCATCCTTGACCGGGCACATAGATTCTGGGACCGCAAGTGGCTGGAAAGTCTGTGGATTGGATCCTCTGGTATCAATAGCATGAACAGAGACAGGGGAGTTAGGCTTCACCCCCTTTTTGAGGCGGTGGTTTTGGCCAGAGATAAACATTTTAATTTTCCACGTCTCCAGGCCACTTCTGGTTCTGGTACAATGAAAGGAATGCTGAGTATGCGCCTTGTCATCCACGTGTGCCGTGAACCTGGTATTTAAGGATGTGTCGCTTAAGTCTCACTATTACTGAGGAAGGAGGGAGACACCTCCGAAAGCTCTAATAGTGTTTTTATTGTCTTTTTATCGCTTTTATATTTATATTTTAATGCATTTTAACTTATTTACTTATTTTATTTTTGTTATAGTTTAGTTTTTTGTAAATAATTAAAAGTTTTTGTAAATATTATTTTACAGTCTTTTCTATCATTTTATTTTATTTTATTTTATTTCATTATTCAATCAGTCATAAACGGTTGGTGTGTGTGTTTAAAATTGGAGAGCTGTGATAATCTCTTGAGGAAGGCAGTGGAGCAAGTGGCACTGTATGGCTACCACAAGGAAATGAATGCATTTCCTTGTGGTAGCCATTTCCATGTGGGATGGAAAAAATGAATTCATTGAGTGAAATGAATATGTTAATCATATGGGCATACTACAAAGTATTGAAGCTTGAGACTGATATGGCAATGTACAGGACGAAACTGCACACCAAATGGTTGGAATGGTTCCTGACTGTTCAGGTCACTGAACAGTGAATAGCAGACCAGAGATGGACCATCATTATGAAGGACCTGATAGTTCCTGCACTCTTGGAAAAAATCAAGCAGGATGTGAGTGACCAACTACAAGAAACAAAGGATATGGGCACAACAGAAACAGAAATGGAGGAGCAGCAGCAAGTTTAAGAACTACAACCTGGAGCAGCTGAAGTGGAAACAGACGAGGTCATGATATCTAGAATAGAAGAAGAGTGGAAGAAGGCTCTAGCAGAATTTCAATAATGGAACTACAGGAAATGCATCGCCAATGACCCTGGAATCACAGATGACATGCCAAAGTCACCTCTCCTCAGAAACAATCCAACATATTACCGTGGGATGCAGGGTGATCACCAAGACAGAGTAGACTCACAGACACGATCAGCTTGCCAGGATAATACATCAGATGCTACTGCAAATATACCAATTGATCAAAGAAAGAACACCATATTATAAATAAGAACCTCAGGCTGTACTTGAGACCTACTCACAAAGTATACTAAGACGGTGCCATAATAATGGATGTGATGATTCCACACAGCAGATCAGACATAACCCTCATCAACAAGAATGAAAGGGTTACTTGCCTGATTGACACAGTTGTTCTCAACACCAGCAGAGTTTTAAATAAGTACACAGGCCTAAGAGAGGAAGTATTATTGATAAAGCTATTCAACTATTCAACGCAACAAATTTTTAACGTTGATGAGACTGCTCTGTATCAGAAAAATATGCCAGATCAAACATACATTGCCAAAGAGGAAAAGACAATTCCAGGTTTCAAGGCGTCAAAAGATAGGGCCACACTCTTGCTTGGGGCTAATGCAGCGGGAGATTACAGATTAAAGCCACTGCTTGTGTACCATTCTGGAAATCCTCTTGCATTTAAGGGCATCAATAAAGCCACCCTACCTATGCATTTCCAATCAAACCAGAGAGCATGGATAACAATATCTCTCTTTGAGGATTGGTTTAAATGTTGCTTCATTCCTGAGGTTTAAAATGATTGTAAAGACAACGATGTTCCTTTCAAGATTTTGCTTCTATTACATAATGCTCCTTGAGATCCTACACTTCTAGATGATTTCAATTTGAACGTGAGAGTCATATTTCTACTGCCAAACATGACTTCACTCATCCAACCTATTGATCAGGATGTTATTTCAAATTTAAAAGCATACTATTTACGCAAAACATTTGTTCAGGCATTGTCTGCAGTAGATGATGAGAAAAATTTTCCTTTAAGAGATTTGGAAATCTTTACCACGCCATCTTAAACATTAATAAGGCCTGGGCGGAAATTACTAAAAGTTGTGTAAATGGTGCATGGAAGAAAACATGCCCACAGCACATAAAAGGCTTTGAAGGATTTGAAAAAGATGAATCATATGAAGAGGTTACAGATAAGATTGTAAAGGTTGTAGAGCTACTTCAGTTGGAGGTTGATGCCAGAGACGTGGAGGAGTTAATAGAGGAAGAAGAGGAGGAATTATCTAACAAAGAACTTATTGACTTGCAGGCAGCGATAGTGAAAGAAGAAAATGCTGATGTAACTCAAGATGAACCAAATCAGGAGCCAAAACACTTTACACCAGAGAGATGGCAGTGGCAATTCGTGAAATTGCATTGGCAGTGTGGCGCCTCCGTAGCCAGGTGGGCAGGAGCAGCAGTGCGTAGCACACGCTTCTTGATTAGACCGGGGTTCGAGCCCGTGACCACCAAATACGGAGGATGTGGAAAGGTCAGGGAATGACCACCGCATATCCCCGGAGCAATATGGCCTTAGTTGCTAATGCTCCTAAAAACCAAATAACAACAACAACAACAACAGCATTGGCAGTGGCGAGGTTTGAGAAGATGGATCCTGACAGCGAACGACTCTTAAAAGTTAACAGATGGGTGAATGATATGCTTGCTTACTACAAAGAAATCTATGATGACAAGAAAAAATCATTAAGTCATCCATTCATATGTTCTTTCGTAAGGTTCAGCGGCCGACCCTTTCTAAATCTCCATAGCCCTCAACCTCCGCAGCAGTGTACTTATCAGCTGAAGGTGTTGATTCTGGCAACGATGCTCGAGAGGTAAAATTTACTGACATTATGCCTGTGTCCTCTCTTTTTTTTGAAATTTTTTAAAATTTCGTGGTTTTGTAATTTTTCCTGCGCATGAGATAAAAAATTGAAGAAATACAATAAATAATTCTATTTATATGTTCGCTGAACATTTCTTTTTCGATTCAATCAATTCAGCGAGCACAGTTGCGAGTGCTGCACAAGCATGGGGGAAATTCTGACTTACATAGCGTTCCGCAGAACGCAACCCTTATGTAAGTCGGGGAGTTCCTGTATCTATAATACCAAATGGAAATAGAAAACAATAGTAACTTTCCTTTCCTGGACATCCTGTTCAAAAGAAAGCCCACAGAACTACATATGGAAGTTTACTGGAATCATACTAAACTACAAATTCTGCTCTCCTTTCTCTACTAAAATCAGCATTCTAAAGTCTTTCCTCGTAAGAGTTTACAGAATTTGCAATAAAGATAATCTATAACAGGAACTGCAAACAATAACCAGGCATGCCATGAAGAGAAAGGATTTCCTGTACATGTCATCAACAAATCCATAAAAGGCACCTCCAAGTCTATCACACAACCCCAACCCAGCAGTGACAGGGGAACCTCCATATGTATACTGTACATACTGTCAGTCAGCACTAAAATAGCTAAAGAAGCCAGGAAATTTGATATCTTCACCGTTTTAAATGGTTCAGCCTCCACAAGCAGATCATAAAACAACAGTCCAACAACCTCGACAATCCTAGGGGTTCTATTTGTAAAATAGACTGTAGGTGTTGGGGATACATATATAGATGAGTCATACAGATGTCTGCATTGCAGAATCAAAGAGCACAAAAAGATGTACAATATGGAAGAATTCTAAAATCCAGCACAGCTCTCCACGCTTTCCAATGTGGTGATACTTGAGATTTCAAGAACACGAGAATCCGTTCTACAGATAGGCAAAACAACAGAGGGAAATTCAAGAAAGCCTTTCTCATAAAAATGTTTGCAACCTCAGCAATCAATAGAAAACAAGGAGCCGAGTTCAACCTGCAATATTTTCATCTTTTTAATAATAGAAGAAATGAAGAACTATGAAAAGAATATCATTTATGGACTAAAATCTACATTTTCCGTTGAAACAGTATTAAAAATATTTTTAATAACGCAAGCAGAGAATGGTCATTTTCTGTTCTCAGATGAGTAAAAAACTATTTGAGGAATAGTTTAATTCAAGATAAAATGAGCAATTTGTCATTGTTATTTATTGAATTTTTGAACTAGTAAATAGCATTAATTAAGGTGATTTAATAGATATTTTTGCCAAGGTACAAATATGTGTTCAAATAAATTGTATAAACTCATAATTTAGCTTGTATTGCTATTTTATAATATACCTGATATTATTTACTGCTGACAAACAAGATGTGAATGTTTTTGTAATATTTTGGTAACACAATTTTTGATATTGTTTTTTAATAAAATTAGTAATTACACTAATTTGTCGTGCTTATTTGTGCGTTATATGTTATTGTTGCCGGGCTCCCTCCGTAGATTGTTTCTGACGGTGCAGCCGGCCTGTGTTCAATTCCGGTGGGGACCCAAATTTATGAAATATCGTGATGCGAAATGAGGAGCTACTTGTGAAAGGGCAACAGACACTGGTCATGAAACACGGCGATGGAAGTCGATTCTCTGACCACGTGATGGCCCACCAAAGCCGTGTGGCTGGTCATCATACCCTCATGGGCTGTTGCGACACAGAGTCTAGTTCAGTACTCTCCTTTATGTTTTGCAGTATTACAATGTTTCTGTTTAAACAGATTGGTAAAAATAATCCCCCCCCCCCGATCATAGTTATAAATGCAATGTTTTTTGATTTTTTTTTGCCTCTGGTATCATTAAAGGAAGCCATGCAAGAGCTTAGCGCCTCAAGCCCCAAAAAGTGTAAGTACAGCCCTGTAAATATGTAGCTAAGGATGAAAATGTCGAGTTCCTGTAAGAAACAATGGAGCGAATAGGAAATCCGGTTTTATGCAGTTTTACCAGCCCATAAAGTGCTGGCACATTTTATGTTCCGCCCTTCAGTTTCTTTAACTAAGATATGATAATGTATAAATCCAATAAAATATCTTTAATATAAAAGATATTTTACTGGATTTATACGTTATCATTATTTCATTTCACCATGGATCCCAGTACAACAGGCCCATTTATACTCATATAGTAATGTAGTCATTTTTACGATACGTGGTTAATGTTTTATTGTACTATTGACCAAGTTAGTAAATAGTACTGGGTCTACTTCAAGATACAGCTAGGCCTCGCATAACGCGAGTTCGATTAACGCGATATTCAGTTAACGCTATTTGAAAAATGATACCACTTTTCACTTTACACGATGCAAATTTCCAGTTAACGCGATCTTTTTTTTTTTATGCGATAGTTGAAAAAGATTTGAATCGCGCGTTAAGCTTACCGCGAGTTGTATGGTCAATAAACAAACGTTTGCCTGCTGCCCGCCTCGGTGCGTTCCAACAACCATCGGAAGAAGACATGTTTGTCTCCTGCTAATAAAGTCAATGCAGACTTGCATTTAAAAATTCAAATTTTTAAATGAGCCAGATGAAAATGTTACCGCGAAGGAGATAACTGTAAAAGAATTGATGAAATCTTTCGTATCGCATAGAACCTTAAACAAAAAGTTTGATGTTCTCTGCGATATTTATTTCGCCAGGGCCCAGAGAAGATTGTTGTCGGCTATCGGAAATTGATTGATGAAAAGAGAAAGTCAGCACTGTTCAAATATTTCTGCAACAGTAATTTCTTCATTGTGTATTTTATGTCAGAGGTTCCCAAAGTTTCTCGGTTCACGGTGCCTTTAATGTCTCAATAATTTTTTCAAGGCGCACCCAGACCAAAAGAAATACCTAATAGTTTCGTTTAGTAGTTAGGTCCAAACAACTTAATAAGAAATGCTGAAACTGTGAACTACCTCGAGCTAGTAGTTTGCGCGGTGTCTGACAGATGTCGAGTATCGCTGTGTTTCCCTCGAAAATTTAAAATATTCCGCGGCGCACAGTTTAAGAACTGCTGTTTTATGCAATAAACATTTAATTCCATAATTATTTGCATTATCTTTTACATTATATACAGTTAAAAAGTTATTTAAAAGGTATTTTTAAAATTCTTTATGGACATTCCAGAAAGTCAAGGACCAATTATAATTTTTCCTATTGGTTATTATATTTGATTAACGCGTTTCCGCTTTGCGCGATGCGCTCGCGGGACGAATTAATCACGTTAATCGAGGCCCGCCCGTAAATGGAGGAATCTAATATAACTGAATATAACTTATTAATATAATCAGTTTTATCAAATATTACAACTGTATATCCTTTGCTCTCCAAATAATAATGTCTTTATATTCTTGAAGGTCACGTAAAGCTGAAATTTCATGCCTATTCAGTTTCGGAAGCTGCGTGCCTTTTATGTTATTCACCACTTGGTTGACTTGTTGAATAAATAATCTTTTTGTGGGACATTACGAAGTTCAAGTTCAATATCTATTGCAAACAGTTTTTAGGTAGCTTGCGAGGTGGTAAATTATAGTTAAATCCTTTGGATGAAAGTGAAGTCTGGTCCTGCGATAGCATATACGAAGAAAGATTTGTAACCTGTTGATCTGTAGGCATGTTGCACCTTGGTATGTGTGTGGTATGGGTGTTTAATGGCGCACAAGCTGCTGTGGCTATAGTGCGCCTGTTGCACCTTGGACGTGGGGGTGTTTGAGAACTAACTGAAGCATTCCAATTGTGTGTAAGCCCGTTGTACGCATGTGGGGGGGGATTGTAAATGAACTCATATACTTTTGGCCTGAAGTTTGTGAGAATGTGTTTGAATCACGTGTAGGCCCATTGTACATATATAAAGGGATTACAGAAGCACTCATATGAAGCTGGTTTGGTACCCGCGATAAATTATTAAATTTGTTAATGTGTCTGTTTTTTATTTCTGTGGCCTGTGACTTCATGTTGAAAATTTATGGAGGTTTTCAATACCGACCAGTCTTTTGGATGCAGATAATTTTTAAATTTGTCTTGAAGTTTCCTAACCTGAGAAAGGTATTTTTGTTTATCAGAGTACCGAGATTTTAAGGCCAGTTTAACAATATTACAAGATGTGGCAAGTGCTGCTTGCTTTATGCCTGAAATTTTATGATTTAAATTGACCCTGGCAAATTTTGGAACAATGTTTTTTTGAAGGCAGTATTTTTGGAGAGAAATATGGTAAATTTGGTCTTAGTATCTTAGTGTTAATGTAATGTATTTTGGCAAAAAATCTCTCATAATTGTGTGTATCGATAAGTTATGCTAGGAGAGGAAGAGAAGTGAATGAAATAGTCAACAAGAGTTTAAAATATGAATATGATTAGTATAAGATTAGTATTAGATATTCTTTGAGATCTCTTAAATAATAACTCTATACCGATTAATTATACGAAGCTTCCTATTAAAGAAATTTTTCACTTGATTAAACTCTTAGTTGAAGCTAACTATATCACCTTTCTAGGCAAGATATACAAACAAATTTTTGGTTTGATAATGGGATTGAGTCTAAGTGGCTTAATATTGGAGGTCTATTTCTCAGCGATTGAGTGTATACATTTGACACCTTTTCTACTGCGTATTGCATATTATGGGAGATATTTAGACAAAGTTCTAGTTATTACTGATAGTTGCACTATTCTAGACATTTTACATTCGTTTAATAATATTCATCCTAGACTCAATTTTACATTGGAAAGGGAAAATACTGAAACAAAGTCATTAAATTTTCTAAATTTCACACTTATCCAGGAAGTGAATAAAGTTCAATTTAAAATCTACCATAAACCGACAAACACCGGCTGACTGGGCTAGCCAGGTGGGTAAAGCGGCTGCTTAGCAACACAAAAGGTCGTGGGTTCGAATCCCACCTCGGGCTTGGATCAGAGCAAATTGCAAAAACTTTGGGAGGTGCATTATGGCCACAGAAGCCGATGCGCCAACAACTAACAAAAAAAAAAGAAAAAAGACAAACATTGGTATGTTCCTGCATTATAATGGCTATCACCCATTCACCTACAAGAAGTCTGTCATTTTTAATCAATTTCTCAATGCCTATATATATATTCAATGATGGAATCTGCTTTAGACTCAGAAATACAGATATTAACCAGCAGATTCTTAAACAGGATTTACCCCCTTGTAAACTGAATTAAGGTACAAGCTAAGGATAGAATACAAAAAACTACACCAACCAACAATAGTAACATCAAAAAATACTTTATTTCTGTCCCATACATTGAATAGTGGCACAAACAGCTTAACAGATTCTTTAAAGATACCGAATTGAAAATCGTGGCCAGACCAATATGGAAATTACACGCTATGCTGCACAATCACTATACTGACCTGGTATACAACATTTCTTGCAGTGATTGTGCCGTCTTATCAGGACTCGACGTGGTGTACGCTGGATGTGAGATTAAAACAGCAAGCGTCCACAGTCTGTGTTTCTTGTTCAGCAGCGTCAGAATTGGCCTTTCATGCTGTTAACGCAAACCATTCATTTTTATTAAATGAGGCCAAAATAGTTAAGTGTCCAACGTGATTATACTAGACTATTAATTGCAGAAACCATCGAAATTAAATTACATGAGAATTCTATTAATGTTCTTCGGGCATATCTAATCTCCGATTTGTGGTCTTTTACGTGCATGCTTGAAGACAAATAATCTCTCTATTTAAGATTCTGACTCACACATACTCAGTAATTTCCATTCACTTGATTAAGACATATGGTCAAAAAGCCCTGTCATCTTCAGGAAGGGAAGTCTTTTTACAAAATTTGTGTTGAACTTGTTTTAATTTGTTAATTGTTTTTTTAACTAATTTTAAAACTATTAATTTGCATTAATTTTATTTTTGTTTATTGCTGGAGAGTGTCATTAGGAAGTGTTCTACGTATCATATTGAGGTAAATTTATCTTAGTCTTCTACCAATATTTCATTTGAATCCTGCTTAAATTTAATTATTATCATATCTTTGTAATCCTTTATGGGGAATAATGTTTCTGGAATAAAAACATTCTTCATTCAGGGATTCAGGAATTCTCGTGCAGGGCAGTGGGGAACATGCAACAACAAAGTAAAGAATGTAACCAGTGGCAATCTCAAGATTTTCTATAGGTTGGCAGTGGTGGTGGTGGGGGTGGAGAGGGGTTAAAGTATTGTTCCAGGGAATCATTGAGCTTTAATCATATATCAATAAAATTATTTATTATTTTGATTATAAGAGGAAGTTCCCTACCTGGAACTTCCAGCAGATCTAATAATCCACACAGAAATACATTGAGTGATCACTGAATTATGACCACCTACCTAATACTACGTTGGGCCACCATATCTATTGATAACAACTGATGTATGCTTGGCCATTGACTCCACTAGATGTCTGAATATGTCGATAAGGATCTGTACCATGCTGCCTGCATGGTGTTGGAATAGATGACAGTTGCATGTCCATACACTTCACTTCCTATTCCTAAACATTCCACAGATATTCAATTGGGTCAAGGTCAGGCAAATTTGGAGGCCAATCAAGATGGGTGGCATCTTCACTGTATGCCTTGAACC
The DNA here is from genome assembly GCF_048544385.1 of Mastigoproctus giganteus. Classification (NCBI taxonomy): domain Eukaryota; kingdom Metazoa; phylum Arthropoda; class Arachnida; order Uropygi; family Thelyphonidae; genus Mastigoproctus; species Mastigoproctus giganteus. The sequence goes on from NC_143585.1 coordinate 92,389,504, forward strand.
ACTCATACATAGTGCTGACCCGATGACACGGTGCATTGTCATCTTGGAAGATCCCATTTCTGTCCAGGAAAAAAATGCAACATGGCAGGGTGCACATGATCAGAAGACTATGCCAGTAGACCTCACCAGTGAAACATTGGTCGCTACTCACTGGGGAAGTTCTAGGTCTTGGCAGCAAAACATGCCTCATATTAAGCAACCACTGCCACTTGTCTGGGTAGTCAGTAACATGCATGATGGGTCCATGTACTCATGCTGCTTGTGCTGCACCATGAAGGCATGTTGCCCAAGGTATTTGGACTCATCTGTTTAGCATACCCATCTCCAGTCCTCCAGTTTCCAACCAGAGTGTCATTGACACCAAAGCATTTGCCATCGATGGTAATCAATTGTGAAGAGTATCTCTTGGTATCTCTTGGGTCTTTTTTTTTTTTTTTTTTTGTGTTAGTTGTTGTCGCATTGGCTTCTGTGGCCATAATGCACCTCACAAAGTTTTTGCATTTTACTCTGATCCAAGCCCGAGGCCGGATTCAAACCGGACCTTTGGGTTGCCAGCCAGGCACTTTACCCACCTGGCTAGCCCGGTCGGCCTTGGGTCATCTGCTGTGGAACTCTGTGTGTAAGGGTTTGCAGTGCATCATTATTTTGGATATTGTTCTTGCACTCCTGATATTGTATTTGGATGCCAGCTGTTACACAGTGACCTGGTGTTGAGCCCATATAATGCACTGCACTGTTCACTCACCATAAACATCCCCCCACCCTTGCATAATCTTTCACAGTTGTGTGGACAGGAGGTGGTTTGACCCATTCAACACCACCTTACTTTAATTGCTACCAACTGCTACTTGATCACTTTGACTTGCATGATCAGAAAGCAAAATACCACTGCTCTAGCATATGATGCTGTTCGGCTTTTTATATTGAGAGTTATGTGGCATAGTCCATTACAGATGGGGTGATCACAATCAGTGATCATTGAGTGTATAGCTAGAGGCATTCTATAATTGGGAGGGGGATGCATATTTGTTATTTTACTCTGGGTGCAGAAATATTGCTGGCCAAGATTTTTGCATCTCCGGCGAACACTAAGTTTTTATATATATTTAGTCATTGTATGGAATTAATTGTTATACTAAATTATTTTTTATAAGTAGCTTTATAGTTGTAGTCAAGCTTCTTGGTTTATTTGAATTTAGATAGCAATTTTGAAAGTTAATACTTAGTATCCATAGATCTTATCGTTCGTAACTTGCCGCCATTGTTATATGATACAGAATAGCTAACATAAATCCCGAACTTCATCGCATAAGGTTTAACGTAAAACTAAATAGCGAAATACGTGGCACTGTATTATAAAACTTTTAGATTGGATTAGTATTATCAATTAATCATATTAAGTTTCACTGTTAATTAAATTATACTGAAACAAAATCATGACTCAGACTAGACCAGCAAAGCAGTAGTAGTACTGTGCCTCGCAGAAGAACTGAAGGGGGTGAATCTCCAACGCATCTCAGTCGAAAAAAATGTGCGCAATGTGAAATGTTTGCAGACCTGTCTAGAACAGGACATGATTTAGTCAAGGAGGATGTCTTTGTGTGTGTGTGTGCTAGGTGCAGAGACTGTGAAGAAATTAGGTTCCAACTTAGCATTCTGATGGACGTTTATGAGAGTTTGAGGTGTAGGGTATATCCCTCGAAAAAATTAATATGAGGGTCACATCAAGCTCTCAGCTGTCCAACTCAAAGCCGGAGCTCACTCCTGTGCATCAGGCAACTCAGTGGCAATCTCCAAGGCACAATGCACTGGTCCCACAGGAAGTAGTTATTGTTGTGACTCAGTTGTCAGGGAAATGGGAAATATATTTTGCAAAAAGGATAGGTGGAACAGGATCAGGGTATGTCTGCCAGGGACAAAGGTTGATGATGTTGTAGGGCAGATATCAACTTTTAAGGGCACAAAAGGTGATATTATTGTATACATTGCACTAATGACTTTAAGAATAAAGATCTGCAGATTAACTTAACAAGTACAGGCCAATGCTGAAAAAAAGACTTGAGTTAGGGTTAAATTTGAAAGTGTCTGCAATTCTGCCCAGTTATTGTTATTTGGTTTTTAGGAGCATTAGCAACTAAGGCCATATTGCTCCGGAATATGCGGCGGTCATTCCCTGACCTTTCCGTATCCTCCGTATTTGGTGGTGACGGGCTCGAACCCGGGTCTAATCAAGAAGCGTGTGCTACGCACTGCTGCTCCTTCCCACCTGGCTACGGAGGCGCCATTCTGCCCAGACACAATAGGAGAGAGTATATGGTGAGAGTCTTGTCATTCATTTCGGTCCTGGATAGATTGTGCAAGGCTCATGGGATAGAATTTTTTTCAACATGGTCTGTGCTTGCTGACAGAGAGACTGCTTCTCCAGGGATGGGATACACTTAAATAGAAAGGGTGCAAGAATATTTGCTGATGCTATCGAGGCAATGTTAGGTGGGTTAGAAAACTACAAGCTTGTGGGGGGGGATTCACAGACTAAAAGATTAACAGTAGCCGTAGGCAGAGGCGAAAGTGATTCTTGCACTGTGTCTATTGTAATGAGCAGCAGCCTAGAGAGCAAGTTGCTGGGGATTTTAAGAGCTGCTGGGCATCATCGTGGGCTGTGTTAGGGTAACTAAGAGTAAGGACAGGTGCATGTATCCTTGCATGTACCCCAATGCTAGAAGTATAGTAAATAAATTTTAATGAATTTGAAGTGCTGATCAAGACATCAAAGGCAGATATTTTTGGGATATCAGAGACATGGTATCACACAAATATAAGCAGTGCAGAATTGAAATTTGGGGAGTACAATGTGTACATAAAAGATAGATAGGGTAAGAAGGGAGGAGGGGGTTATGCTGTTAGTTAAGAAACACACAAAATCTAAGGAAGTGCATCCAGTTGACATTTGTGGACAGTGCAATGTTGAGTCTATTTGGTGTGACATAAACACTGGGAAAGAGAAAACGAGATTAGGAGTGTGTTATAGGCTTAATGATTCTGATGAGTACAACAAACAGTTGTGCAGAGAAATAGAGTGGGCTAGTAAATCTGAATGTCTTGTAATGGGAGATTTTAACGTTCCAGATATGGAACTTGTGCGTTGGTCATTTGCATGCTAGCAAGACTTTTGTGAATTTATTGGAGGATTGTTATCTCCAGCAACATGTTCAAGGGGCAACCAGAGGGAGTAATACTCATGATCTGATTATCAGCAGTGGTTATTCATGCATTAAGAATTTGCAGATAAAGGAACCACTAGGTGACAGTGATCACAGTGTACTGATGTGTATTTTACTTAAAACTGTCTGTGACTACAGTGGTCACAGACAGTTTTTAAATTCCATACATTGGGACCAACAGTGAATTCTAAATGAGAAGCCTTCAGGGACTTAATCTTTGCGGCTACCAGGCTTTTCATACCAACTAAGAAATAGTGTTCAAGGCCCAGGCCTAAATCAATGTCAGATGTATTAATGAGGCTTGTGGTAGAGAAGAAAAATGCCTGGGATGCATATAAATTATCAGGCGACAAAGAAGCCTATGGCAGATATAAGCCAGTCTGTAATCAAGTTACAAAGGAGGTTAGGCAGGCAAAGGCAGATTACAAGAAATTGTTGGCAAAGGATGCTAAGAAAAACAGCAAGGACTTCTTTACTTATACAAACTTTAGAAGGAAGCAGTTGAAACAGATTGGTCCACTTGATATTGAAGATTCGACTATTGATGATCCTTCTCAAGTTGCTGATAAACTGAAGGAATATTTTGCATCTACATTCACAGATGAGGAGTTATTCAAGGAGGGGAATGCCAGAAGTTTATCAAACTCTAACAGGGAGCTAAGTGATTTTGTAGTAACCAAGAGCAAAGTGGAGGGGAATTGTTGAAGTTAAACACAAAAAAAGCATTTGAGGTGAATGGAATTTATCCAGTTATATTGAAGGAGACAGCGAGGGAAGTTAGCAAATCCTTAGCCATAATTATGAGAGCATCCTTCGATTCTTGGGAGGTCCCCATGGACTGGAGATGTGCAAATGTATCCCCAATTCAAAAAGTGTGTGAGCGGGGGGATCTGAGGGTGACACCAGAAATTATGAACCTGTTAATTTCTGTTCTGGGGAAAATAATAGAGTCACTGGTTAAAGAGGTGATACAGGATCACCCAGAAAAGACTGCAGTAATAGTTTAGACACAGCATGGATTTGTTAAGGGGAAACTTGGCTGACCAATTTGATTGGATACTATGATGTGGTCACAAAGGAACTGGATGCAAAAAATAATTTTGATATCATATACTTGGATTTCAGGAAAACATTTGATACTGTTGCACATGGAAGACTGCTTTACAAATTGGAACAGTATGGCATTAAGGGCAAGTTACTGCAATGGATAAAGTGATGGTTGAGTCGGAAACGGCAGAAAGTGGTAATATATGGACATTGCTCTTTATGGACTAATGTTATTAATGGAGTTCTCCAGGGATCCGTGCTGGACCTATTGTTGATTTGTATATTTATCAAAGATATTGATGAAGTTATATCAGGATTAATGTCCAAGTTGGCAGGGCTGCTAATGACGGTATGTTACTGCAGTAGGATCTAGAAAGTTGAGCAGATGGGCTGAGAGGTGGCTACCGAAGTTTAACATTGACAAATGCAAAGTACTGTATATGAGTAGCAGTAACCCAAGAGAAACGTATGGTACTACACTCAGTGAAGTGGAGAATGAAAAAGACCTGGGGGTAATTGTGCAGTCAGATATGAAGTTGTCTGAGCAGTGCAGACAAGTTGCCAGAGCAGGTCATGGAGTTTTGTCAATGATATATAGGAATCTTGCTAGCAGAGATGAGATGATTATCCCTTTGTATAAGGCAATGGTCAGGCCACACCTTGATAGGTCTGGAGGTCTCATTTTAGGAAGGATGTAGAGTTGCTAGAACGAGTACAGAGAAGGGCAACAAGATTGGTGAGAGGAACAAAGGGGTGCATTTATAAAAAAAAGGGCTTAAGTTCTGCAAGTTGCAGCAACTAGACAAACATTTGTAGTGACCGAATGGGTGAAATGGGAAGGTTTTTTTTTTTTTTTGGTTTTTTTTTTTTTTTTGCTGATGTATAAGTTTTCTTTCTTGCATCATATGCTCAACTAATGCTAATGCTAATGCTAATCTGGAGACTTGGCACCTGCGATGTGATCTGATTGAGGTATATAAGGCCTTGAATGGTGTGATTAGGCTCAACGCTGACGGGATACTTCCACTTGCTCAGATTAAGAACCTGAGGGGGTATAGATTCGATTCAAATTGAAGACAGTTGTAGAATAGATGTGCGGAAGTTTGCCTCTAGCCAGCGAGTAATTGATTGCTGGAACAGACTTCCATCTGTTGTTGTGGAAGTTGATAGTTTAAATAAATTTAATGCTGAATTAGACAATCAACATTTGGAGTGACTGGATGGGCAAAATGGGAATACTTTTTTTTTTTTTTTTTTGGCTGATGCTGTATAAGCCTGCTTTCTTGCATCATATGCCTCAACTAATGCTAATGCTAGTAATTGTGTATCTAGTTATGGTGCTGGTATAGCTTGATGATAAAATATGTACATATGAATGCAAATTTTAAAATTAGAAATTGCCAATAATAAAAGAATAATAATGATAATGGAATAACACAATATAATAATATAAAATAAAAATTTACTTCCAACTTCTATTTTTCCATTTTCAGTTTCCTGTTTACACAGTAAATAAAAGCTGGTATGTTTATATGAATCAGTGTTGTTATTTTTATTCTAATTTATTTATTTTATCATCAACTGATGTATTTGAATTCTGTTCAGCTTTATAAGTTTAGGTTTTATGATACAATAGATACGCCTCTCATACTAATTTTTTAGTAATAAAGAATTTCAAATAGAATTTTTTAAAGATAACTTAAATAGATACGCACTTCTGAATTGTTAAAAAAAAATTCTTTTGCTTGCTATGTGGAAAGTGGTGTTTATTGTATCTTTAAATGTTGGAAAAAATTTTGTTATTATTATTATGAAACCTTTTCTGCTTTATGGGATTTTTTCCCTCCCATGACAGGTACTATTAGCAAGTACATGGGGTATTTGGTTGTGTATAATTATTATTATTATATTATTTCTCCATGATTGGGAAGTTCCACTCCGTGACAGGTACTGCTGCCAAGTACACAGGGTGGTTGTTATGTCTGGTGTTACTGTTGGACGAGGAACTCTCTGACTATCCTACAGGTGTTCAGAATTGCAACTTTCTGGAGTTCTTTTTAGGTTTTCTCTGGAAGAGCTATTGTTGCTAGGCTGTTATGTAGAGTCTTTGCAGGGATGCCGCAAGCGGGTAGGCGAGGTAAGCGTTGCTTATGAGTGGCAGTTCAAGAAGGTGCCGAAATTTTTTCAATTTTGTTTCTGATTGGTTAACGTTTATCACTATTCAACATTTAGGGTGGCAAATTTTATTTTGCTTACTGGCGGCACATAGAAATGCAGCTCTACTGGGTCTTTGGAACCATACTGGTGGTTTTTCTTCCTTCTTTGAGGTTATATCCATACTTGCTGCTGTTGAGCATGGTGGATAGTGGGTTAAATGCTAGACAGAATCACAGTGGGCGTAGGACATCTCCCTGAAAGATTCCTCTCCTGATGAGGATTGGTCTGGTTGTGATGTTCTCGACCTTGATGGTGTTACTTCATTTCACCCTGGTTGCTTCTAGGAAGTTTGTCACTGAGATTGACTTTGTAGATCTTCGGTGTCTCCTTAGCAAGCTATAAGGCACAGAGTTGAAGGCCTTGTGGTAAATGATGTAGGCCGTGTACAGGTTGTGCTGCTTCTTGTAGGCTTTCTCTATAACTGCAGCATCTATGGTTATAATTGCTCCTTGCATCCTTTATACTGTTCAGACCACTTGGAGAGTCATTATGTTCTGGCTCTGCAGGTGGTCAGATATCTTCTTAGTTATGCAGCTGATCAAGATCTTGTACATCATTGGAAGACAGGTGATTGACCTCGTTTCGCCATGTTTCTTGTATCTTGGCCTTTAGCTTCAGATATTGATTCTTTGATTGAGAAGCTTTGGGATTGTCTCTGGGTGCCTTATCATTTGGGTGAACTGCTCTGCTAGGTGCTTGTGTGTGTGCAAGTGAGCTTATTGTACCAGTAGTTGTGGACGTTATCTATTCCTGCAGTTCGCCAGTTGTAGGAGTTCCTGATCAACTGTTTTACTCCTTCCTCTCGAATCTCTCATGATCTCACATCTTGTACGCCCTTGGTTTTATTCTGCCCTAGTTGTCTCCAGGAAGCTTGGCTGTTATGTCATACTTCATTGCTCAATATGTTGCCCCAGAACTCCTTGATCGTCTTCTGCTCGGGTAGTCCGTTTCCATCTTTCTCGTCTTATCCGACCTATAGAAGTCTCTTTGGTCTTCATCGAAGATTTAGTTGTTTTTTTTCCTCTGGGAGATCCCTTTTGTACTGGCATAGGCTATTGCTGAGTGTGAAGAGGTTCTGCTTCAATGTGTCCAAGTATTCTGCTATTCTCTGATTTTTGTTCTCATGTTTGCTGTGGACACTGTCTCTCTCTTGAGGATGATCTTCTCTTTTCCAATCGAATTCTTACTCCTATTACCCCATTGGTTATGGGCTAATTGGCTTATCGTGTCTCTTAATTCTACTATTTCTGCTGAAGTCTTCTTTCCCAAGATGGTGGTTCCTTCTTTTTTTTTCGGTTCTTCTGCTGCTGGTCTCTTGTTTCTTTTCCATTAATCCCAATGGCTGCTTGGTAGCACAGTATTCGGCTATGTGGATGGCCTCCAGTGTTGGACCATTGTTGTCGAGCTACTGTGGTATTATTTGCCGATTGAGGTGGTCTGTGACTCTCCACAGGATTCTATTGAGTCTCTGCTTCTTTGTGGGGTCCATTCCTTTGAATTCTGTTAGGGCCTTCATCCACTCTTTCAACTTAAGCTGCTCTGGGTTATATGTCTTCTTGCTCTTTCTTCTTTGGTTCGGTGTTGTCCATATTCTTTGTTATTTGTAGTTGATTACTCACGCCCTGCTTGATTCTTTCCAAGATCAGGTTCTTTGTGACAATGATCTTTCTCTAGTTTGCTATTTTCTGTTTAGTGATCTGAATATCTGAGATTCATTTCAACCACTTGGTGTGTAGTCTTGACCCATACATTGTCATATCAGTCTGTAGCCTGGTGGTTATTCTGTAGTATGCTCGCATAATGTTGATGTATGTATTCATTTTGATGCACCACTTCATGCATTGGTGTTTTCTTCCATCCTGGGTGGTCACTAGCACAGTTGCACAGGAAGCGCTTCCAGTTTGTTAGGCAGGATGCTTCTCTTATGGTAGCCATAGAGGGGACAGTTGCACTTGGCCCACTGTCTTCTTCAGGCAGGCCAGGAATGTGTCCCGGACTGCCTCCCCAGGGCAGTGACGGAAATTGGGGATGTTAGTAGCTCTCCACAGACCCCCCCAGGCTAAGTGGCCAGTGGACAACACAACTCACACTAATACTTCCACAAAACACACACTAACACACACCCTGGCCTTATGCAAAGTATTGTATTCTACACAGAGTAAAAATGCAGAGTTGGGGGAGATGCTGGTGCTGCCAGACAAAAAACACTATTTCTTCTTCAGGAGACTGTCTCTGACTTTTCAGACCGACCCCTCTGCCTAAGACCTGAATGCGAGTTACTTTATCCTATGCCCACTTGATGCAGTATGGTTATTATTTCTCTTCAACATCATCCATCTATGGAGTTGGACCTGTTTAACTTTGGCTTACATCCAGTGGTAGTCTTTAGTTCTTGGAAGCGAATCCAAATGGCATCACAATCTGCCTTAGCTGTCACTTTGAACTGAAGCAACTTTTGTAATGCTTTTATTTTTATTTATTATTATTATTAATTATTATTATTATTGTATTGTATTGTATTATTATTATTATTATATAGAACAATTAAAGAACAAGAAATCTTACAGACTGGACTGTATTACAGCAACCGAGGTAAAGAGAAACAAAGAACAGTTCTCTGTTCTCTTGGTAGAGCTAATAGCACGGATGTTAGAGTCGGGAAGCTATCCTACAAATTTACTCTCATTTAAAATAAAAATAAATTTTCTGTTTATACTCCGGGACGACCAAACGGTCAGAGGAGTTCACAAGATATACAGAATACAAGAAACAGCACTGTATTCAGCAGTCACGGGCTTGAACCCCGGTCACGCAAGGCACGTGTACTTATGCACCCGCGCGCCTGACCCACTAGGCTATGGCGGCCTATAGGTAATTCCTATATATAAAAAGGGACCACCTGATGACTTTTGCAATTACAGACCATAACAATACAGTCAATTTTAAATAAGATAATATATATTATATATTTTCCCATATAAGCAAATATTTACATCAATATGGACTGTTAAACAACTCTCTATTCTCATATCAGAAGGGCAAGAGCACGCAGACGTTATTAGAGAACTTGGTAGACTCTCTAAACTTACATTTAAACAACAATAACTTCATATTGATTTTATTTATAGATTTGACCAAAGCATATGACCTAATTGATATCCCAATATTGCAACAGAAATTACTGAAATATGGTATAAGGGGAAGACTCAATCAACTCCTAGCAAATTATTTAACCAAGAGAAAAATAACAGTAGAAGTAGAAAATACAAAGGGAAAATCTTATAATGTAAAGAGAGGAGTACCTCAGGGCACACATGCTGGGCCAATCATGTTCAACATCTATATAAATGACATATTCGAAGTAATTAAGAACTCCTTTATAAAAATTTATAAATTTATACAATAGGAAAGAACCTAACAAAAATGGAGAATGATTTACAATAGGATGCAATGCATTTACAAACTTGGTTGCACGATAATAAATTAGCACTCAGCTTTGAAAAAAACAAAATTTTTGGTAATAAGACCTCCTCATCAAGCCTTGGACATTCAACCCTCTATCAAATTTCACAAACATGATTGCCTACATGATCAGAATTTCAAGAATTGCAAATGTCTAACTGTGGAAGAAGTTTCAAATCATTGTTACCTTGGGTTATGGATTGACTACAGTCTAAGTTGGGTAATGCATATAACAAACTTGTACAAAAAAATGAGATTTTATGTGTACTTTTTCTACTACATTAAGAATAAGTTAAATTTTAGAACAAAAGTTACCTTATTTTATGCATTAGTGGACTCCCAACTCAATTATTTAGTAAATATATGGGCACAAGCAAATAAAACAGAAATAAGGGCAATAAACAACTTAATGAATAGGATTCTGAAACTTTTAATGGGGACAAACTCTTGGAATGACCTGAACAAGAGAGGGCAATTTTTGTTGAAACATAAAATACTGTATCCAGTTCAAAAACTGACGTTAAATCTATTCTTAAAAAATCTTAACACCATTTTTGAAGAGTCGAATCTGCAAAGAAATGTCTCACAAAATTTAAGGAACCCAAAAGCAATTACTTTGCCTCACCCTAGGATACTAAATAGATTTGGAGATAGGCTCACAATGAATATAATAAACAACTTGTTGGCTAGCATTGATTTCAGGCTCAGGAGAAGTTACCCCATCTCCAAATTAAAATTCCTAATAAGAAAATTCTTGATACTCAGTGACACAGTAGATTAGAATTGATATGCAGATAAACTACTACCTCTGTTTACAGTGTGGAATATACTATGTGTAGTGACTTCATAGTCTTTTCTGTAAGATAACAAATTTGTACAAAACTGTTGTAAAGAAGAATTACAACTTGTTGTCAAGAATTACAACTTGTTACTTTTCTTAACAAGTTCATTTATTGTAAACGAATTCTCTTGATAAATAAAATTGTATTGTATTGTATTGTATTATTATTATTATTATTATTATTATTATTATTATTATTATTATAATACCAGTCTCCCAGCATGATGGAGATGCATTTGCTTCCGAAAGCATCTCCATCACTCTGGACTCAAACTCGGGTCCATTAGCCACCTCTGTTATTACTTTTGGTTGGGGTTATTATTATTATTATTGTTGTTGTCGTGTTTTTTAAATCAGTTTTCACTCAGTTAGAAATTTGCTAGATTTAATAATTGTCTTATAACTGGAGTTTTTCTTTCTCCTTAAGGATCTGTTACTTGCTATTGAGAAATTCCTTGTACATATTAAAATTTTTTAATGACTACTGAATTGAAATATAATTGGGTATAACTTTTATACATTTAGTTATCTAAAGGAAGAAAAATAAAATTACAAAAATTACAGCACTTGAATAAAATTAATATCCATAAATTTAGAAAATGTCAAACCACATGTATTATCTCTGGTTTTTTATTGAAACATATATTTGATGATAATGATAATATCTACTTACTTGCTACCAGTTAGAAGTATAAAACAGTAAGTCATGTTGATACGAAAACCTAAGGAAGAAAGGTTTGGCAAAGACAGGTTGCTCAAATTTCATTGCAGAGCAGAGCAGACCAAGCACAGATGCAACATAGTACAGTCAGCTGAGGCAGCCATAGAACAACTGTAGGGACTTACACAGATGGTGATTAATAAAATAAATAAAGTAACAATAAAATTATTTATAATAAAAACATATAGTTGCAGAAAAAAGCATAGAAAAACATTAAAATAAAACATGAGTTATCATACAATAAAGTAAGTATACCTCACAAGGGTATTATTTAGTGACAAGAAGGGATTATAGCGTGAAATCTGGGTGGAGGGCAGGGCTGTATTTAAACTTGTTGTGGCCCTAAGCCAGTGATTTTCAACCTTTTTTTTTTAATAATGGCACCCCTAAGTAATTTATTTTATTTTGCGACACCCCTACTCAATTTTCTGCCTGTTAGATCCGATTCTCTCTCTCTCTCTCTGTATATATATATATATATATATATATATATATTAAAAATATATATGTTATATGATATTTATTACAATAATATAATTATAAAATTTACATTTCATAATACAAATTATATATATATATACAGTATATAATTTTATTCTTTATATAGAGATACTAAGTAAACATCAGTTATAGATCACCACAAAATTAAAAAGATACTGTACACCTTTTTATAATAAAATAAAAAAAAATAATAAATTTAATTAATTTAAACCCAAATTACGTGGCACCCCTGGAATGTTGTTGTGACACCCCTGTTGAAAACCACTGCCCTAAGCTTTAACATGTATGAGACCCTTCTGTCTTACAGTTCACCTATGGCAATATTAAAAAAAAAAAGGATTTTTTAAGGTGGGCCGAGACCCCTTGTAATGCAATAGCTATAGTTTGTTTAGCTTATTTGTAAATCCGGCCCTGGTGGAGTGAAAGAAAGGATGCAGTATATTGGTTGTTTTTGGCCTGATTGAGATTCATTCGAATTAGTTTTACTGTATAGTAAAGAAGAGCTCTATTGCGAATTAATAAGGCAGTGTCTAAATTGAAAAAGTTAATAATGAAGATAATGTTAAATGAAAATGTTTCTCAGACAATCTCAGTCTGGTTAATAAAGAGGTAAGAGTTGGTAGGAGTTAATAAAGAGGTAAGAGTTGGTTTTGAGGATTTTTTTGAGAATTTTCCTTGCCATGAACTCACAAATTTCAGGGCAGTGAATGGCAGAGTTATATAATTTGCAGAGAAGTAATAGATTGTCATATCAGTTGAAAAAGCAATTTCACATAATTGAGGCAGTTGACCATGAAAGATTGCAAACTCACAGGTTCATAGCTAGACTTAAAAAAAAGTCCATCTAAGAAACCGGTATTCAATAGACGAGATTTTTTTAAAGTTTGAGTTAGAAAAAACTGTCCAGACTGGTCAATCATAAAGAGTGTTAGGTTTGATCATTGAAAATTATTTGATAATAATATGGTCATAGTGATTATGTTGTAAGTTTTGTTGAGCACACCAAATAGCTTTCATAAGTTTTTTTCAAAAGATAGTTTATATGTTTGAAGATATTGAATTTGGAATCAAAGTACATTCCGAGATTTTTATTTTATTCATCGACAAGAGGAATAATTTTAGAATTGAGAGGGGCTGTGTTTGGAAGGATGTTCTTTTCAAGTGAGATTTGAAGACGAATTTTGATGAATGAAGATACAAAGAAATTTCTTTTGAGTTTTGCATATTAGGGCTTGTCCAGTGATGGAAGTTGAATTGAATGAGAGGCAGCAAAAATTTTAACATAATCTGCATAAGAAATCATATATTCATGTGATAATAAGAAAGGTTGGAGGAGAGCAGAGAACAGTGTTGCCAAAAGGGTATCTCCTTCAGGAATACCAGCAGACTATGTGGTATGATAGGATATATTCTTCACATTGGACACTAGAACCTTACTTTCAGGAAGGTAGCAAAAATGTTTGCGAAAATTAAGCAAAGATTGAATTCAGACTGCATTGAACACAGAATTTATAACAGTGTATATTATGCCTATTTGCATTTATTTTTAATTAAGTGCATTTAAAATATTAGAATAAATTAGTTGTAAGCAAGTTATTCATGCTGGATGTACCTTTGATTCCATAATGAATTTGATTACTTTGGAATGGGAGTCAACTATTTCTTGAACTTCTTGAACAACTATATGTTGTTCAAGAAGTTTTAGGACAGAGGATGATATAGAGAAAGGGCTAATGTGCTTATTGCTTTGAATATTTTTACATTTTGGTAATGGGAAAAGTTTATAGGGTACCCATTTGAGTTGAGGGGGATTATTGGTATTTATAAAACAATACAAGATGTTATGGTCAATTATATAAACACTTGGGATTTTGATCATAAAGAGAGGAATGTTATGCAAACCGGCAATGCCTTTTGAAGGAAAATTTTTAGTCACAGTTTTAATGTCTTTTGAGATATAGATCATGTTTGGATTGTTAATTGATGACATGCTTTCATTAAATTTGATGCAAGGATTTTCTTTCTCATTGAAATGTGTGATGTGTTTCACCCAGCAGTTGAAGTTAAAATCTACCAGCATTGAGTAGGAGATTTTATGGTAAATTCTAGAATTGCTATCAAACTTGGCTGAGTTGAACGTCTTTTCTTTTAAGTTTTTTAAATTGATTACAATATAATGAGAAGGCGAGGTAATCATCCTCAGAGTTGTATTTTTTTTTAAATTCCTGAAATGTGTTTGCTTTAATTTAAAAGTGAATCAAATTGTGGTGTCCACCCTGCATTTGAGATAGTGGAAGTATAAGAAAGTCTTGATGCTGCACATTTTGAGATGGAAACCATTCAGATTGAAAACAAGATGTATCCGCATTGGACGGGTGAGTAGGCCCTCCTGAAGGGTAAAGATTAAGAAGATCAGCATAAATATTTTGATTCAAATGTTAGAAACTAAAGGTGGGTTTTTTTTTTTTACAGATAGGTTCATTATTATTATCAGTTATCATGTTAAAAGACAAATTGTTTTGATACTAGATCATGGCCCAAGGTAGAAGAAACTAAAAACTAATTCTGTGGATTTGGCAGCATTAGAGAAGATTTAGGCAAGGATATTATTTTCTTGGGTAGGTGTTGAGATTACTGGCCTTATGGGCTAATTTAGTTCTGAGATATATTGCTTTAAAATTTATTGGTGGGCACTTAGACTCTGATATTATTTCAGAAACATTTTTGATGAAGATCACAAGTCTACTTTTTTTTTTTTTTTTTTTTTTTTAAATTTCTGCATGCAGCTGCTAAGTTATAGTTTGTGACTGATGAAGTAACAAAAAATCATTTTGTTCCACAGATGACCATGTTTTAGTAAGATGAGATCATTAAAATTTGACATGATTATCATTTCAAGGGTGTTAATTTTATTATAAACACTTCTTACATTTTGAAAGGGTTTTCACAGATGGTGTGTTATTTTTTAATTGGATTTTTCATAAGCAAGGTTTATCTCTTCTTTTGCTTATTTTTAATTTGGTTTTCCAAGAGTGTGGCATCATTTCAATGAAGTTTTAATTTAGAATGCTTCGAATTCGGAGGTTTCAGTGTTATTTGAACAGATATTTTGTTGCTAAAGTTGAAGTTTTCTTGTTATTTTAGAATTCAGCATACAAGTCTGTTGGTAAAATGTTGGTCAGTTTTTACTTCCCATTAAGAACATCTTTGAATTCCAGCTGAGGTGTTGCATCCTTTTTCAGATTTCTTGCTTCTGGGATATGTAATGATTTGCATACAATGAGATCGTTAAAAAGTTCCAGGTTTGAATGAGTAGTTTCTTTTTAAGGCTAAAAGACTTGGCTTTAAATAAGTAATTTACATTGATTGGTTCTCGATTTTATTCAACAAGAAGACAATTTGAGAAGAGCACTCAATACTCTGCTAGTTTTGGAGATAGGTGATTTGACAGTAAATAAGGAAGCGATAAAATGAAGGCATATAATGCTGTGATTTGGCTTAGCAATTTGTAGAAAGACATATTAGTTGATTAAGAAGTACTTATGTTGCACCCAAACAAATGCCCAGGGCCGCTGCAAGTGGGTAGGCAAGGTAAACGTCGCTTATGGATGGCAGTTGAAGAAGGCGGCGAAATTTTTTTCAATATTGTTTTCTGATTGGTTAACGCTTATCAGTATTCGATATTTAGTGCAGCAAATTTTATTTTGCTTACTAGTAGCATATAGGTATGCAGTGCTACTGTAAACACCATCAAGAAACAAATAAGCTGGGAGGTAACTTCAGATGTGTAAAAATTATTGCAGATTAAACTATTAACATGCTTTAAAAACTATCAAAAAAACAAAACAAACAAAAAAGCATCCATCACAACAACCTAGCACTGTCTGGTAACAGTTTGTATTAACTTAAGTATGTAATTTTGTTGTTTTTTTTACTTTTACCTTTTTTATTATTGTTTATTTTTAATTTATTATTTCTGTTTTCTGTACTGAGCCATGTGGGACATGAATGTACATATTAAAATTAACTCAGTAGGTCTTGAACTATTATATAATTTTATTTTCAAGATTTTATTTATTACTATGAGACATAATCTAATAATATCCTACAACTTCTAATCTGTAAATTAAAATATACGAAAAATGAATAGTGTAAATTCAAAGCAATCACAGAGTACCACTTTTCTTAGCCCAGGGATGGTGGTGCACCCATTTGTAGCAAATACAGTGGCTGGGCACCTGACAGGTACCTTCCCCCCCCCCTTTTTTTTTTGTAAAACATTTTGGAATTTTTTGAATTCTTGAACAGTGCCAATATTTCATCTTTTTTTTTAGTGGATTTCAATACTTACTCTGTGTAACTTTTAAAGTTTAAAAAATATATTAAAATTTTTAAAACACTGTTTTTTACCTGTTATTTTCTAGGGGGGGGGAATTACTTTTGCTAAAAATTACAAAAAATGTATTAGACATAAAACAGAAAAACCAGTCTCTTATTCCATTTTTCAATTTAAGAGACCATTAAGTGCATCAAATTTCAAACTGCACATGCACATATATTTCTGTTTTTTATGCATATAAAGAAATGTACAAAAAAACATTATGTACATTTTGTTTATTAGTTACTTCCATTTTCAGGCTTGTTTTAAATTTGGCACCCTTCACAGTGCACTAAATTTGAAACTACATATGAGGGGATATCAAAAAGTTCGTACCCTGATCTAGATAAAACATAAGTAGGAAGATGCCATTTTTTATATAAATTGTCTACATATTCAATAACTAACGTGAAATTTCATTCCTGTAGATGATCAAACACCAGAGGTGGAGCCCAGAATCTGAGGAAGGACACTACGGTTGACAAAGTGGAGTGTCAAGCAGTGATTAAGTTCCTGCATTTGCAGGGCAAGAAAATTCAGGAAATTGACAAAGAAATGAAAGCTGTGTATGGGCAGAATTGTCCATCCTATGACACTGTAAAAAAGTGGAAACAGGAGTTCCAGTGAAGTTGTACAAGTGTCTTTGATCAGCCAAGAGAAGGAAGGCCATTAACATAGACAGACAGTGAGATGATTGCAAAGATTGAGCAGCTGGTGCTGAGTGACAGACATGTGACAATTCATTTCATCACAAATGCAGTGAGAATTAGTTATGGGTCTGCCCACAGCATTTTACATGACTATCTACACATGTCTAAGGTCTCTGCACAATGAGTTCCAAGATTGCTGATCCCTTTGCTGAAGGCATCAGCAATGCCACCAACTTTGTTGCCCAGTGTGGCTTTGAACTACTGCAGCACCCATCCTATTCTCCTGACCTAGCACCATCAGACTTCTTGTTTCAAGAAATGAAGAAACCATTGCATGGATGCCACTTTGATTCATCTCAGGAAGTCATCAATGAAATGAAATCATGGTTTCAGACAAAAAGTGTGGACTTCTATGATCAAGGCATTAAACAACTGATCTATAGATGGGAGAAATATATTACTATACATGGAGAGTACTTAGAAAAGGATTAAAGTTCCTGTGAAGTTTTACCTTTCCAGGGCTATTATTTCTAGGTAAGGGTACGAACGTTTTGATATCCCCTCGTATGTTGTTTCACACTGAGTAGTGGCCATTTTGAGCAATTACTGGATTTTGTGTTAATGTTTTTATGCTGTGAAAAACAATAATAAATCATACAAAAACAACCAGAGTAATGTGATATAGGTTTATTAGCTAGTGGGAGAGGAAAAAAAGCAATATGAAATGTTAAATAAACATGGTATTGTCTGGTACCATGGCATTCTTCAAGCAGAATCCAAATAGTTGCTAGGATGATGGTAGCCACCTGACAGATTCTCGCACTCAATTTTTCTAAGAAAACTATATTTAGGAAAGTAAAAAATATTTCAGAATTTATTGAGTAACAGGTAACATGGGAACATTATTTTTGAGGGGCACCTGTGGGGTGCTGCACCACCACTTTTGGGTTAAAGAAAAGCAGTAGTCAGTCAAATGGTTTTGTCTTTGAAAATTAAGTTCTGTGGCTACTCATGCTGTTAAATTAAGGTATAATTAGCTGAGGCCCATAGAAGACACAGACCAAAACCTGAGACCACTGAGAATAGCTGCTAGAAGGTTCAGCAGCTGGTAGCCTGGAACCTATCCATTACTATCCCAACGTCATGTGTGGTAGAACACGTGATGTTGGGATAGTATGAGACCCCATAGACCCAATCAGACCCCATAATAACCCTTTTGTTAATTTTCATATTTGTGACCGCATTGTAGCAGCAGTCCCAAGTAGGAGCTATAGTCCCCCTTATAATGAAAATAATGTGGATTTTTTTACATGATGATTAAAGCTAAATGATTCTTCAGAGCAGGCTTTAATTCTCTCTCCCACCCCAATAGAAAATCCTGGGACCATCTGTGGAGTTTGTCTCTCAGGTAGGAATTCCAAGCATTGATACATCCTGTGGAATTAATAAAACAGATCCAGTGGATTCAGTAAATATTTTGCTTTGCTAGATGTGAGATGATGATTCAAAAGGTGTAATTGCAATTTATTTGTGCTTACAATTTATGGTAGTTATTTATTTATTTAATAAATAAAAGTTCAGTTGTTTATTTGAAATGTGTTTTATTATTTCATGTTATGTGCATACACGAGGACTAGTGACTTGATTGCTTTAATGTACAGTCAGTTCTGCTATAACACGGTATATTTGTTCCTAAAAATCTCCGTGTTATGGTATTTTGCGCATTAAAAACAACAGGGCTTATGGGTAAATAGGGATGGGGCAGATCACTCCAAAAGAATGTTCATTCTGGTAAGTAAAACACTAAAAAAGTTAGAAACCCAATAAAATTGCTAATACAGGTTTAAACATCTCAAATTTTTAATAAATAAATAAATAAATATTACAGTAAATATAGCAATTTACCTTGACAAGTTACCTTGTATTGTTCGGAGACTGTACATTTATGTATATAGCTTAATTAATACTGTAATATATGCTTACTAATTGATATTTCTGTTCACTGACTTTTTTTTATTGTAAAATTCAAAACAGTTAAAAAAATAAGCAATCAATAATGATGAACATGGCACACACAAATTGAACAAGTGAGATGTGGAGTAACAAGTTTACAAAGCTTAAAAAATAGGAACAAAGAGAAGATTCTGAAAATTTATTTCTTTTTTATATGATTGAAGATTTCCTGAAAGGGAAATCACATTTCACCATAATAACATAAATGCCCACAGAATTCCAGCAATTGGTATTATCACAAATGAAATAAGATAGAGTTTTCTACCTGTTTATAATAGATTGCACCAATAGAAAAGCCCAGTAAACTGGGAACTGCAATTTTTTTTTTTTTTTTTTTTTGTTTTATGGTACTGACCTCTAGAAATGTGCTGCTCTGCTCATGCTATTACGTGTCATGAAATTTCTGCTCAAACAGAAAAATGCGAGCAACATGAGTCAGCCTACAGTTTCAATTGTTATCTTATGAATACAGAAAATGGCAACAGTGTCTCTGACCAATCAACTATTGTAAATGGGAAATAGCTCTCACACATTTGACATTTTTTATGCTTTTTTATGTATTACTGCGCAGGTCGTGACTTTCAGCTTTGTGCTGGGTTTTGCATTCACCTGGTGTTACTCAGATGCAATCGCGCATAAGCCGACACAAAAATCTCGTTATGCTCGCATTTTCCCTAATATATCAGTTGCATTGGAGCAAATTCACTTTGCAAAAATACGCATTATAGCAGAACTGACTGTATGTTATTATTAAATAAATAAATAAATTACCACTCTGAAGAACAGCAGTTTTCCTGTTTGTGACCACATGCAGGGATGGTTCCATGTAGTGGCTAAAGGGGTTTAGCCCCCCTCCCAAAATCAGAATGAGCTGGATATTTTTAATGGTGATTAAAGCTTAATGATTTGTTCCCAGAACACTGCTTTAGCTCTCCTCCCCCAGAAAATCCTGGGACTGCCCTTGACACTGCTGCAACAATATTCATCAGTGCACCAAGATGGAAAGAAGCAGTACATGATCAAAATCTTTTGTTTATATTCAACATTTTGCTAAAAGAAGATGATCCTGGAAATCAGGCTGTACATATGATGACCAGCACTAATTTATTCATCCAGTTTCAAAAAAAATCTAAGTTTCCCAGCTGCCATGAAATCCTAAATGTTTTGTAGTATTTTAAGTACATTAGAGCAGTTATCCATGTAATATTATTAGATTAAAGTTTTTGTTTACATATTACTGCCATGCAGTGAAGTGTTCTTTCTTAGAAAGTATAATTCATATTTTTATTATTATTTAGATGTAAGGTACTGCTATGTGGTAGAGCAACAACCCATCGGATGGCTTCTCTTCAGACAGTTTTGTGAAACTAAACCACTTTATAGCAAATGTAACACCTTTTTAGATGCAGTAGTAAGTAAATCTTTGTAGTTTATCAGTCGAGTACAGGTAACTATCGTATAACATGGTAGTTATGTTCCTATAAAATCTCGTGTGATGCGAAACTGTGTTATACGGGACTAAGAATCAGTACAAAAAGTGGGTTTACATTCCAAAAGCTAACAAAAATACACCCCTTTTTTTATAACTATCAGAATCTTAATATTTTTTAAAAATAGTAATATCGAATCGATCAATCCAAATGCTGAGTGCTTTTCTATTTTCTCAATTATTAGTGCTCGGGGACGAGCTGTCATATTTGTGTGAAATGAAACATCCTGCAGCAACAGCGGTTCTAATTTTCTGTTCATTTTACTTGATACCTTTCTCCTTTTTTTATGACGTTCCAAAATTTGTATCTTTGATTCTAGAGAAATAAAGTGTTTTTTGAGCGGTGCTTTTTTACTTTTCTTAAAGTATAGTTTAGGGCTGGAATTTAATTCACAACTAAGAAATTATTCCAATATGATTTTTAAGGACAAAGTCTAGTAATGCATACCCAGAAAAATTTATAAATGATCAGATAAAAACCAAATGACCTTAAAAGTCTCAAACAAGCACAAGTTCAATAGCTCAGAATCTAATACAGGAATTTTCCAACAAAATAAAGTACGTGGATGTCCCAATAATTTATTTGCATATCGACTAGCGAGTCAACAGTAGGGATTCACAAAAAGAATAGGAAAATGTTGAAAAATTACATCCAACATAATAGCAGGGTTTTGCCCTCACAAAAGCTCAAAAATACCATGTTATGCAAGGTTTTCCGCAATTCTCTAACCCAGAGGTGTATTGCTAAAAAAAAATACTACCAGAACACTCGTTCTCCAGAAGACTATATGATAATGCCATATCGACTGTACAGTAACTGAATCAGACTTCAGACTCACAGTTCATAGAACAACCAGTTGTAGCATTCAGCTCATGGTGAATCAAAATGCAGCGTTCGCACGCATCACAGTATATCTCATTCGTTGGATCTCTTTATCTAAAAAATTGTGCTTTAGTAAGAAACGTTCAAGTTTCCTTGCAAAATTTATATTTTTGTTTTTAAATAAATTTTTAAAGAAATCTATTAATTTTAAAGATTACTATTAATATATATTTTTAGTAGCAATGGGTAAAACAGATGTTTCTCCCTCCCCTTTGATTATGCCATTGTTTCATAATATTAGGTCTATAAATTTAATGATTTTCTATTATGACATTTAGAAAAAAGTACTGGAATGTTGTTTGGCCAAATACATCACTGCTCTAACCGTGTTAGAGTGAAACCATATTATATAAGTACCGTGTTGTGCAAGGATTGCCACAATTTATCAATTATGTTAGAGCAAAACCGTGTTGTGGAAGTACTGTGTTATACGGGGGTTGCCTGTACTATGTTTTAGGAATTTTTTTTCAGTAAGCCCAATATTCTTCATCATTCTTAAATTATTTATTAATAAAAGCATACTTATAATGTATCAGTTTTTAGTACCACTGAATGTTATGTTTCTCATACTGTTTATTATTCTACTGTCTCGCTTATCTGAAACATGAGTATTGAGTGACCACATTAAATTTTATTGTTAAACAAATATAAAAATTATCTCATGAATAGTTATAATTTAGTAATCACATAATATCAAAATGCCTAAGAAGTGAATTATATTTTTTTAGCATTAATATTAGTATTATCAAAATGATGCAAGGAAAATGCTGACTAGCAAACAGGAAAAATCACATTCTGTATAATAGTAACAGTTGTATCCTCGGTTCATTCTTTTATGTATAATATTTATGATTTTGTCTAATGATCTTTAGATTTACATAATTTAAAATTTCCCTTAACCATTCCACTTCCATAAGATTAGGCGAGAGTTTTTTCAGTAGCTAAATAACAGTAGTCAAAGCAGAATTTTTTTTTTTTTTAATCTGGTCTGCAGTTTTCCAGTCTTAGTTTAAGTTTAAATCTGTATATCCTACTTTGTGTCCTGAGAAAAGGAGAAGTTATTTCTAGTGTTTATTTTACCATATACTGAGACTTTTTTAAATTCTTAAATACCTCAATTAGGTTACCATATAGATACCTGATTTACACAATTGCCAGTTTCAGAACTGTCATCTCAACCTGTAAGAATACCCCTTTGCATCAAAAACTAATCTCATTGCTTATCTTTGTACTTTTTATAATTGATCAATATCCTCGAAATGCTGTTTCCAAAACTACACATAGTGTTCGAGATGGACGGTAGAATAACCTTATACGGTAGAATAACCATATCTTTCTCTCTCTCTCTGTAAATGTGCAATATATGGTGATTCCCCACTTTTCAGGATGTGATACATATATATTAAGTTTTGTCACTAATTATGATATCTTATAAAATTAGAAAAATACTTGCATTCCAAAATTGATTAGCATTAGTAGTGACATATGATGCAAGAAAACAAGATTATACAGCTTCAGCAAACAGGACAAAAACTTAATTATTTACTATAAGCTATATTTACTATAAACCTAATTATTTACTATATAATATCAGTGTAGAGACACCATAGTTTTTCTTATAAATTGGTGCCTCCATAGCCAGGTGGGCAGGATTTTTTTTTTTTTTTTTTGCAAGAAGAAGTGCATAGCACACGCTTCTTGATTAGACCAGGGTTCGAGCCCATGACCACCAAATATGGAGGATGTGGAAAGGTCAGGGAATGACCACTGCATATCCCCCGGAGCAATATGGCCTTAGTTGCTAATACTTCTAAAAACCAAACAAACAAACAAACCTATAAATTAAAACTACGTATGTAGTGTGAAAGGCATCATTTTCTTATTGTATCTCATATTGTGGCTACCTTCACAACGAGATATCAGGTATTGCACTACTTTGAATAAGTAACACTTCTCTAATAGAGAAGAATAATGTTATTTATTCTCAGTGGATACCACCACCCAGACGGCAATGTTTCAAAGCTGTATGCCTGTCAACAGTGTGGGTGGGTAGGTATCCAGATAATAAAAACATGCTATCACAGTTGCGAAGTGGTTCCACAATATAAGAGATGCCAAATAGTGGACAGAATGATACAATATTTGAAGGTTGAATGCACAAGTCAAATATTGTATCATTCTGTACACCCACCCACTGATGATAGGCCAACAGCTTTGAAACAGTGTCATCTGGGTGGTGGCATCCACTGAGAATAAATAACATTAGGATTCTCTACTAGAGAAGCATTACTTATTCGAAGAGGTGCAATACCTGATATCTTGTAGTAACAATATGAGATACAATAAAAAAACGATGCCTTTCGCACTACATACGTAGTTTCATTTATGGGTAAACTATGGAGTATCTACACCTGTATTATATAGTTAATTTAAACCGATATAATATTATGCCTTGTGCATTTAATCTTCAAATATTAATTAGCATTAGAAGAGGCATATGATGCAAGAAAGCAAGCTTATGCAGCATCAGCCAAAAAAAAAAAAAAAAAACACTTTCACTTCACCCCTCCGTTCGTTCGAAATACCTGTCCATCTGAGGCTTAAATTTATTTAGGATATCAACTTCCAAAACAAGGGATAGAAGTCTGTTCCACCAACCAACTACCCACTGGCTAAAGGCAAATTTCCGCACATCTATTCTACATCTGTCTTTCCTCAATTTGAATTTATGCCCTCAGGTGATTATTCTGAGCAAGAGGAAGAATCCCATCAGCATTGAGCATGCTCAAACCATTCAAAGCTTTATACACCTCTATCAGATCACCTTGCCGGTGCCTAGTCTCCAGACACTGTAATTTGCAAAACTTAAGCCTTTCTTCGTAAGAGCAACCCTTTGTTCCATTCAATAATCTTGTTGCCCTTCTCTGTACTCGTTCCAGCAGCTCTACATCCTTCTTGAAATGAGGCCTCCAGACCTGCATACAGTACTCAAGGTGTGGCCTGACCATTGCCTTATACAAGGGAATAATCACCTCCTTATCTCTGCTAGAAAAATTCCTGTATATTATTGACAAGCCACCATGAGCTACTCTTGCAGCCCATCTGCACTGCTCAGAGAACTTCATATCTGCCTGCACAATTACTCCCAGGTCCTTTTCATTCTCTACCACTGTCAGTGTAGTACCACAGAGTTGATACATTGCTCTGGAGTTGCTGTTTCCCATATGTAGTACTTTACATTTGTCAATGTTAAACTTCATTTGCCACCTCTCAGCCCATCTGCTCAACCTTTCCAAATCCTGTTGCAGCAGTATAGCGTCAGTAGTGTCCTTAATAACCCTGCCAACCTTTGTATCGTCTGCAAACTTGGACATTAAGCTTGATATACCATCATCAATATCATTTATAAATACAGAAAACAATAAAGGACCAATACTGAACCCTGAGGGACTCCACTAATAACATTAGTCCATGATGAGCAGTGTCCATTGATTACCACTCTCTGTCTTCTCTCCCTCAACCACCCCTTTATCCATAGCAGCAATTTGCCTCCAATGCCACACTGCTCCAACTTGTGCAGCAGTCTTCCATGTGCAACAGTATCAAAAGCCTTTCTAAGATCCAAGTATATAATATCAAAGTTATTCCCTGCATCCAGTTCTTTTGTGACTGCCTCATATTATCCAATAAAATTGGTCAGGCAAGACTTTCCCTTAACAAAACAATGCTGTGTCCAAGCTATAACTGAAGTCTTGTCTAGATGAACCTGCAGTGCTTCTTTAACCAGTGCCTCCATTAATTTTCCTGGAACAGAAGTTAAACTCACAGGTCTATAATCACTTGTGTCAGCCTTTGATCCTTCTTTGTGAATTGGGGTCACATTTGCACATCTTTAGTCTATGGATACCTCCCTTGAGTCCAAGGAAGCTCTCATAATTATGGCTAAGGGTTTGCTTACTTCCTTTGCTGTCTCCTTTAATATAACTGGACAGATCCCATCCACCCCAGGTGGCCTTTCTTGTGTTTATATTCAACAATTTCTCCCCCACTTTACTCTCAGTTATTTGAAGATTATCAAGTTTACTGCCAGAGTTGAATACACCTCTGGCATTCCCCTGTGAATGTCGATGCAAAATATTCATTTAGTTTGTTAGCTACCTGAGCAGGGTCATCAACAGTTGAAGCATCGATATCAAGTGGACCAATCTGATTCATCCCCTTCCTTCTATAGTTTACACAAGTAAAGAACTCTTTGCTGTTTTTCTTTGCATCCCTTGCCAAAGAT
Source organism: Mastigoproctus giganteus (assembly GCF_048544385.1). Lineage (NCBI taxonomy): Eukaryota > Metazoa > Arthropoda > Arachnida > Uropygi > Thelyphonidae > Mastigoproctus > Mastigoproctus giganteus. The sequence continues at coordinate 92,415,212 of NC_143585.1, forward strand.
TTCTCGTAATCTGCCTTCGCCTGCCTAATTTCCTTTGTAACTTGGTTACAGATCAACTTATATCTATCATAGGCTTCTGTGTCACATGTTAATTTATATGTATCCCATGCATTTTTCTTCTCTGCCATGTGTCTCATTAGTTCATCTGACATCCATTTAGGCTTAAACCTTGAACAATATTTCTTAGTTGGTATGTAAAGCCTAGTAGCTTCCAAGATAAGTTCTTTGAATGCTTCCCATTTTGAATTTGCTTTTTGGTAACATCATCAGTTGGTTCCACTGTATCGATTTTAAATACTATCTCAGACCATCGTAGTCGCCTTTACGAAAGCAAAAACCGTTCCCTTTACCCCTGATGGTAGTTACCTCTTTGAGTAAATCCCACTTCAACACACTGTGATCACTGCCACCTAGTGGTTCCTTTATCTGCAGATTCTTAATGCATGAAGAATCACTACTGATAATCAAATCAAGAGTATTACTCCCTCTAGTTTCCTCCCGAACATGCTGATGTAGAAAACAATCATCCAATAAATCCACAAAAGCCTTGCTAGTGTGTGAGCGACCAACCCACAAATCCCAGTCAATATCTGGGAAATTAAAATCCCCCATTATAAGACACTCTGATTTACTGGCCCACTCTATTTCCCTGTACAGTTTCTTATTATACTCAACAGAGTCATTAGGCCTATAGCACACTCCTACTCTCAATTTTGATTTCCCAATGCTTATGTCACACCAAACTGACTCAACACTGCACTGTCAAGCGATGTTGACTTGCTTCATTTCCTTGGATTTTATGTGTTTCTTGACTAATAGCTTAACCCCTCCTCCCTTCCTATCCTGTCTGTCCTTTCTGTACACATTGTACTCCCCAAATTCCAGTTCTGCATTCCTTATATCTGTGTGACCCCACATCTCTGATATCCCAACAATATCTGCCTTTGATGCTTTGAGCAATACCTCAAATTCATCAAATTTATTTACCAAACTCCTAGCATTGTTGTACATGCAGGTATGCATGCACCTGTTCCTATTCTTAGCTACCCTAACACAACCCATGTGTTTACTTGTACCGCAATGACTCCCAGCAGTCTCTGAAATATCCTGCATCTTGTTTTCCAGGCTGCTGCTCATTCCAATAGAAGCAATGCAAGAATCACTTTCACCTCTGCCAGTGGCTACTGTTAATCTATTAGTCCTTGTATACCCCCAAGCTAGCAGTTTCCCGACCCACCTAACACTGCCTTGATAGCATCAGCAAATATTCTTGCACCCTTTCTATTTAAGTGTATCCCATCCCTGTAGAAGCAGTCTCTCCTGTTAACAAGTACAGACCAGGCTGAAAAAAAATTCTAGCCCTTGAGCCTTGCACAATCTTTCCAGGGCCGAATTGATCGACAAGGCTCTCATCATATACACCCTCCTATTGTGTCTGAGCAGAATTGCAGGCACTTCCAATTCAACCCTAATTCACGGCTTTTTTTTTTTCAACAGTGATCTGTACTTGTTAAGTAATTCCGCCAGTCTCCTACTCTTAATATCATTAGTGCCAACGTGTACACTATATCACCTTTTGTGCCCTTAAAAGATGATATCTGCTCTACAACGTCATCAACCTTTGTCCCTGGCAGACATACCCTGGTCCTGTTCCACCTATCATTTTTACAAAGCATGTTCTCCGTTTCCCCGACAATAGAGTCACCTACAACTAGTTCCTTTGGGACCAGAGCATTCTACCTTGGGGGTTGCCGCTGCGTTGCGTGATGACTAAGTGCAAGCTCTGGCGTTGATGTGGGCAGCTGAGAGCTTGATGGGCCATTCAATTTAGATCCTTCGAGGGCATTCACCGTGTTCAATTATTTATATAAGCTATCAAATTTCCCAACAACAGATGTATGTTTGTTCCAGCATTCAACGACTCGCTGGCTAAAGGAAAACTTCCACATATCTATTCTGCAAACCCTCCTTCCTCAATTTGAATTCATGCCCACTCATGTGCGTAGTCTGAGCAAGAGGAAGAATCTCATTAGCATTGAGCTTGTTCAATCCATTCAAAGCCTTAAATACCTTGGTCAAATCACGTGCAGGTGCTTAGTTTCAAAATGCTGCAATTTGCAGAACTGAAACTTGACTCGGTAAGAGCATCCTTTAATTTCCTTCACCAATCTCATTGCCCTTCTCTGTACTTGTTCCAGCAGCTCCACGTCTTTCTTAAAATGAGGCCTCCAGACCTGTATGCAGTGCTCAAGATGTGACCTGACCATTGCCTTATACAGTGAGATAATCACCACTTTATCCCTGCTATCAAAATTTCGATGAAGGTAAAGAAAGCCTGCATGAGATGAGAAAGGTCGGATAACTTACGTGGCAAATTAGTTTCCCGATACAGCACTCTAGCGCTGCTCACTCAGTAAATAGACGGTAGGTGTTATTGGTCTGGAGCAAAGTCGAGAATGATATATTGATTGGCAGTTAGGCATGGCAAACGATGTGCTGATTGGTGCGTGAACACAACACACGATAACATCGGTTTAGTATCGCTTTAGCAGCACTAATGGTAACTTGTCCTAATTGCACGTGCCCTAACCTTTTTTCACCATTACGAAATAGTGTAATTGTGAAAAAAGGTCAGGTTACCTTGACTTGAATTACTCCCGAAGTGGAGGGGGTAACCTAACCTTTTTTCCTTATAATCAGTCATATTTAGAAATACATTCATAAAAGAATAAAATTTTTTTATGACTGTATTTTTATTTTCTTGTTCAATAACATGCCCTAATGGTGAAAAAAGGTCAGGTTACCTCCACTTGAATCCCATGGGAGCTTGAACCCCCTCCCGAAATGGAGGGGGTAACCTAATCTTTTTTCTTTAGAATCATGGGTGGGCTAGCACATCTACAGTAATAAAAAATATTAATTTTTTATTACTGTACTTTTATTTTTAAAGACACTCGTGCAGATACACGTATCATAACGTCAATCAGCACCTTAAAAGATTCATCGCTACTATTACTTGTTCCCCTTTCATTACAAAACAATAATGCACCATTCTTTACTGGTAAATACACATCACAATGCCAACCAATGACTACACAGTAGCTTGTCGTCTGTCGCGCCCACCACCAATCATTCCATCGTTTGCCCCGCCTACCTGTTAGTCAATATATCCTTCTCGATTTCTGCTCCAGACCGATAACACCTACCGTCTGTTTACTGAGCGAGCAGCGCTAGAGTCTGGTGTCGGGAAACTAATTTTCTGCATAAGTTATCCGACATTTCTCGTTGTTCTCGTGCAGGCTTTCTTTACCTTAGCCAAAATTACTATTTGTTATTGACAAAACCTCATGAGATGTGAAGTTCTCTGAGCAGTGTATCTCAGAGAAATTCATATCAGACTGCACGATTACCCCCCAGGTCTTTTTCATTTTCCACTACCCTGAGTGTAGTACCACCCAGTTGGTATATTAATCTGGGATTACCACTACCCATGTGCAGTACTTTGCACTTGTCAATGTTAAAACTTTAGTTGCCATTTCTCAGCCCATCTGTCTAAAATTTTCTAGATCCTGTTGCAGTAGCATACTGTCATTAATATCATTAGCTAACCGTTGTATTATCTCCAAACTTGGATATTAAGCCTGATATACCTTCATCAGTACCATTGATAAATGTATAAAACTACAATGGGACCAACACTGAACCCTGGAGGTCTCCACTAATAACGTTAGTCCACAGAGAGCAGTGATTACCACTCTCTGTCTTCTCCCACTCATTCATACCTTTATCTCTAGCATATTTATACAGCAGACGTTTATGTGCAACAGTGTCAAATATTTTTCTGAAATCCAAGCATATGATATCAATATTACTTTTTGCATTGTTTCTTTGTGACCACATCATAGAATCCAATCAGATTAGTCAGACAAGAATTCCCCTTAACAAACCCACACTGTGTCTGAACTATAACTGCAGCCTTGTCTTGATGAACCTGCATATTACTTTTTTAAAAAGTGACTCCATTCTTTTCCTTGGAAGAGAAGTTAAACTAACAGGTCCATAATTACCTGTGCCATCCTTTGATTCCCCTTTTTGAATTGGGGATACATTCACAAATCTCCAGTCCCGAGGGACCTCCCGTGAATCCAAGAATGCTCTCATAATTATGGCTAAGGGTTTGCTTACTTCCTTCACTGCTTCCCTTAATATAATTGGGTAGACCCCATTCACTGTCAGATGTCTTTTTTATATTTAACTTCAACAAATACTCTTTCACATTCCTCTTAGTTATTACAAAATCATTTAGCTCCTTGTTAGAGTTTGATAAATTTCTGGCCTCCACTTCCTTAAACAGTTCCTCATGTGTGAATGTATATGCAAAATACTCATTAAGTTTATCCACAACCCAAGCAGGATCGTCAATAGTTGAACCATCGATTCAGATGGACCAATTTGATTCATCCCCTTCCTTCTAGTGTTTACATAAGTAAAGAAGTCTTTGCTGTTTTTCTTTGCATCCTTCAACAAAGATGTATTCTGCCTTCACTTGCCTAACTTGCTTTGTGACTTCATTACGGTCTAGTTGATATCTACCATAGGCTTCTGTGTCATCTGATAATTTGTATGCATCTCATGCATTTTTCTTCTCTGCCACGAGTCTCATCAGTTCATCTGACATCCATTTTAGGCCCATAGCTTGTAGAGTATTTCTTAGTTGGTATGAAAATCATAGTAGCTTTTGTGATTAATTCCTTGGATTGCTTCCCATTTAGAATTGGCTGAGAGTTACATCATCATTTGGTCCAATTGTATAGAATTTAAAAAATTGTATGAGACCACTCTATTCCTTTTTACAAAAGCAAAAACTCTTTCCTCTACCCTTCTTGATAGTCATATCTTAAATAAATCCCATATCAGTATACTGTAATCATTGCCATTTAGTGGTTCTTTTATGTGTAGATCCTTAATGCATGAATAATCACAGCTGAAAATCAGATCAAGAGTATTACTTCCTTTGGTTGGCCCTCTAACATACTTCTCTAGAAAAGAGTCATCCAATAAATCAACAAAGGTCTTACTGGTGTGTGGGTAACCAACTCACAAATCCCCTTCAATATCTGGAAAGTTAAAATCTCTCTTAAAATCTTCCATTATAAGACATTCTAATTTATGCTGACCCCATATAAACGTGGGAAGAAGGCGAAGATAAAGAAGAAGAAGATAAGACATTCTGATTTACTGGCCCCCTCTATTTCTCTGTACAGTTGTTCGTTGTACTCATCAGAGTCAGGCCTATAACACACTCTTTTTTGCTTTCCCAGTTCTTATATCATACCAAACTGACATAACATTGCACTGGCTTCCCATGTCAACTGGATCTAAGGCAACTTGATAGGGTTGCCCTAGATTTTATGTGCTTCTTAACTGAGACCATAACCCCTCCCTGCTTGCTATCTTATATGTCCTTTCTGTAAAATTGTTCTCTCCCCATATTGAAATTCTGTATCCCTTATAGTAGTAGTAGTAATAGAGGCATGTGATGCAAGAAAGCAACCATATGAGCTTATGTAGCATCAGCCAAAAAAAAAAAAAAAAAAAAAACAATTTCACACATCCATTCTATCTAAAAGTTTGCCCAGTTCTTCGTTGAATTTACTTAAGCTATCAACTTCCACAACTACAGATGGAAGTTTGTTCGCGCAATAACCACCCGCTGGCTAAAGGAAAATTTATGCACATCTATTCTACAACTGTCTTTCCTCAATTTAAATATATGCCCTCTCAGGTTTTTAATCAGAGCAAGCAGAATAATCCCATCAGAATGTACGCAGTACTCAAGGCGTGGCCTGATCATTGCCTTATACAAAGGGATAACACCTCCTTTTCCCTACTTCTGACTGCACAATTACTCCCAGATCTTTTTTATTTTCTACCACCTTAAGTGTAGTACCACACAGTTGGTACGTTTCTCTGGGATTACTTCTACCCATATGCAGTACTTTGCATTTGTCAATGTTAGACTTCAGTTGCCACTTCTCAGCCCATCTGCCCAAATTTTCTCGATTCTGTTGCAGTAGCACACTGCCATTGCTGTCATTAACAACCCTGCCAACCTTTGTATCATCTGCAAATTTCGACATTAAGCCCAATATACCTTCGTCAATATCATTGATAAATATACAAAACAACAGTTAGCCCAACACCGAACCCTGGGGGACTCCACTAATTCACATTAGTCTGTGAAAAGCACCTTCCATTGATTGCCACTCTCTGTCTTCTCCCACTCAACTGCCTTTTTATCCATTATAACAACTTACCCTTAATACCATACTGCTCCAATTTGTACAGTGGTCTTCCATATGCAACAGTGACAAAAGCTTTCCTGAAATCAAAGTATATGATATCAAAATTATTTTTTGTATCCAGTTCCTTTGTAACCACATCATAGTATCCAATCAGATTTGTCAGACAAGATTTCCCCTTGACAAACCCATGCCGTGACTGAACTATTACTGCAGTCTTGTCTAGATGATCCTGCAATGCATCTTTAACCACTGACTCCATTATTTTTCCCATAACAGAAGTTTAACTAACTGGTCTGTAATTGCTTGTGTCACCCTTAGATCCCCCCCCCCCTTTTGTGAATTGGGGATACATTTGCACATCTCCAGTCCATGGGGACCTCCCCTTAATCTAAGAATGCTCTCATAATTATGGCTAAGGGTTTGCTTACTTCCTTTGTCGCCTCCTTTAATATAACTGGATAGATCCCATCTGCCTCAGGTGCCTTTCTTATGTTTAATTTCAACAATTTCTCCTCCACTTTGCTCTCAGTTATTACAAAATCATTAAGCACCCTGTTACAGTTTGATAAACTTCTGCCATTTTCAAACTTTAATAATTCCTCATGTGTGAATGTAGATGCAAAATACTCATTCACTTTGTGAGCTTCCTGAGCAGGATCATCAACAGTCGAACCATCAATATCAAGTGGACCAATCTGATTCATCTGCTTCCTCCTAGAGTTTGTATAAGTAAAGAGGTTCTTTTTGTTTTTCTTAGCATCAAAGGCCAAAGATTTCTTGTAATTTGCCATCGCCTACCTAACCTTCTTTGTGACTCAATTACAGACTAACTTATATCTGCCATAGGCTTCTGTGTAACCTGATAATTTATATGCATCCCGTGCATATAAACTATCAGGTGCATTTTTATTCTGTGCCACGAGTCTCTTTAGTTCATCTGATATCCATTTAGGCCTAAACTTTGAACAATATTTCTTAATCGGTATGAAAAGCCTAGTACTCTCCAACAGTAAGTCCTTGTAGGCTTCCCATTTATAATTCGACATTGGTAACATCATCAGTTGATTCCACTGTATAGAATTTAAAAACTCTCGGAGAACACTGTAGTCACCTTTACGAAAAGAAAAACCCTTCCCCTTACCCCTGATGGTAGTTACATCTTTAAGTAAATCCCACATCAGTACACTGTGCTCACTGCCACCTAGTGGTTCCTTTATCTGCAGATTCTTAACACAATGAAGTACCACTGCTGATAATCAGATGAAAAGTATTACTCCCTATTGTTGTGTCTCGAGCATGTTTCTGTAGAAAACCAATAAATCCCCAAAAGCCTTGCTAGTGTGTGAGGGATCAACCCATAAATTTCAGTCAATATCTGGAAAGTTAAAATCACCCATTATAACACAATCTGATTTTTTGGCCCATACTCTTTCTCTGTTGAATTGTTCGTTGTACTTAATAGAATCTTTAGGCCTATAACACACTTCTACTCTTTTTTTTTACCTTTCTAAAATCTAAGGCAGTGCATCCACTGGATGCACTGCCTTAGATTTTATGCTTTTCTTAGTTAACAGCATAACCTGTTCTATTTTCCTATACTGGCTATCCTTTCTGTACACATTGTACTCCCCAAATTTAAATTCTGCACTGCTTATATCTGTGTGACCATGTCTCTGATATCCCAACAATATTTGCCTTTGATGTCTTGACCAGCACTTCAACTTCATAAAATGTATTTATCATTCTTCTAGCATTGGTGTACATGCAAGTATACATGCACCTGTTCTTATTCTTAGCTTCTCTAACACAGTCTATGTATTTTATTTGTTTCATGATGACCCCCACCGGTCCCAGAACCCCTTGCACCCCCACCCTCTAGGCTGCTGCTCATTCTAATAGAAGCAGTGCAAGAATCACTTTCACTTCTGCATGCAGCTACTATTAACCTTTTAGTCTGTGAATGCCCCCAAGCTAGCAGTTTTCCGACCCACCTAACACTGCCTCGATAGCATTAGCAAACACTCTTGCACCTCTTCTATTTAAGTGTATCCTATCTCTGTAGAAGCTTTCTTAGCATCAAGGCTGAACAAAATCCTTCTGACATCCTTTTGACAGAAGACCACAGGAGGCACTGAATGGAGTGTACTAGGAATGGTGGGAGGTGGTTTATCAAGATCATCAATACACAAGTTGGAAGGAAAATATGATGCTAGCAGGTCAGCTTTATTTTGAACCATGTGGTTTTGACAGAGATGGGCAAAAGTTGTGGCCAATAGCTTTGGCAAGTAACCAGAATGCTTGGCTACCATTTGGACCAAGAAGCAAGTTTTATACTCTTAGCCTGTTCGAATGGGGGCAGGGAAAAGAAGATATGCTCTTGGTTAAGAAGTACACAGAATTAAGAACTCATTACCAGGTGGCATTGCATGCCACCTGGTAATGAGTTTTTATTTCTAATACCAAAAGCCAGAGTCTCTCTCAGTTTCATGTAACATTCACAGTCCAAGTTTCTTAAAAGTACTACTGATATTCATAGAAAATTTAAAAATCTTTAAAAGAAAACTTTAAAAGTTTTCTCAGCAGGACAGATAGGCTGCCAGAGTAGATCATGGAGTCTTGTCAATGATATACAGGAATTTTACAAGCAGAGATAAGGAGGTGATTATCCCCTTGTATAAGGCAATGATCAGGCCTCACCTTGAGTACTGTGTACAGGTCTGGAAGCCTCATTTTAGGAAGGATGTAGAGTTGCTGGAACGAGTATAGAGAAGGGAAACAAAACTGGTGAGGAGACCATAGGGGTGCTCTTATGAAGAAAGACTTAACTTCTGAAAATTGCAGCTTCTGTATATATATTATATATAATAAAAGAATAATAGTATTAAGAAGCTAAGTAATCATAGCTGGTGGAGAGTAACAGTACAAAAAGGAAGATAATGTTGATTATGGATCAGGGACACTGCATTAGCAAAACGTACCCTACAGCCATAATGTGTATATATTTATAGTATGTAGAAAGTGTGAAGAAGATTTTTGTTTAATCCTATTGTTATTTGTTTGTTATTTTGTTTTTTTTAGGAGCATGAGGAACTATAGCCATATTGCTCCAGGGATATGCAGTGGTCATTCCCTGACCTTATCGCATCCTCCGTATTTGAAGGTCACGGGCTCGAACCCCGGTCTAATCAAGAAGCGTGTGCTACGCACTGTGACTCATACCCACCCGGCTACGGAGGCACCTAATCCTATTGAATCTACAGTATACACCAGAAGTGAATTTGACGAAATGGATAAGGAATGTAGCGAGATATGGCAGGATGAGGTGACCAGGTAAGATTTGAAAAAGAGAGAGACAGATAGTTGGCAGGAAATTAAAAGGTTACCAAAATAAGACTACATTGCAGTGTTTTTCACAATTTCAGCGAACTAAAATTGTGAAAAAAAAACACTGCAAAGTGTCTCTCTTTTTCAATCTGTCTCTCTCTTTTTCTGTCTCTCTCTTACCTGGTCACCTCATCCTACCATACATTGCTGCATTCCTTATCCATTTCGTTGAATTCACATCTGGTGTATACCGTAGATTCAATAGAATTAAACAAAAATCTCATTCACACTTTCTACATACTATAGCACTCACTAATTTGTTTCTTCGCTCACTTTCCACTTTTTTTTCATATTACTTCTATATATATATATTACGCATATTATTATTATATTATGTATTATGCATATCCAACAGAACATTTTGTTGCATATGTCTAAGCAGCCATATTTCTATATTATATGGAAATAAATCAATATTTCTATATTGCTTTATTTTTAGTTTTCTTCATAATCTACTAATTTCATAGTTTATATATATAGATATATATCTATATATAATGATGCTCACTTCTTCACTTCCTTTTTTTACACCACACACACACACACACACACACACACACACACACACACACACACACACACACACACACACACACACACACACACACACACACACACACACACACCTGCTATTAATATAAGGACACCTACATATCTGCAAATAACCTTTATTTACAGGAAAACTGATAATGTTGTTGCTGAAACCTTTAGTCTTTATGACAGCCTCTAGTCTCTGTGAAACACTCTCCATCAGTTTTTTTGTAAATGTCCTCCGATATTTTCTGTCATTCAACCTTCAAAGCATCAACCAGTTTAGATCTGTTTTTTGAGCTTCTCTCACGCACTTGATGATTCAGTTCATCCTAGAGGTGCTCTATAGGACTGTGGTCATAATTCTAGGGTGGGCAGTCGGAGTTTTCGATGCTCACTTTCTCAGACCATTCTGTCCCAGTATAAGCAGTTATGACATGGAGTGTTGTCCTGCTTATAGAGGTATGTACCTTCCTTGACATGCTCCCAGTATGTAGATAATGCATCATTGACCAGGAATAATAGATACTCCTCAGCATTCATGGTTTTGTCCAAAAAAGCCAATGGGCTCTGGCCAAACCATTAAAAATGGTCCCAGACCATCACACTGCGTCAAACTTCATTTTCTGGATGATGCAGTCTGGTATGTAGCTTTCTCTGGGTATGTGCTATGCCCAGGCATGATCGTCAGACTGGTGGATCATATACCATGACTTGAAATTACAAAGCAAACCTTTCCATTGGTTTATGGTCCAAGAATGGTGGTCCTTACACCAAGCTAGATGGCATCTGGCATTACCTGGGGTGATTAATGACTTGTGGACAGCATGACTTTGGTAAACCATATTATGCAACATCTCGCACACTATACTGGTGCTGACCTGCGACCTAGTCATCTGGCTGAAGGCCTATGTGTGCTGCAACTTTGTCAACCTGTGTTCTGAATGGACAGTTCTTTGCAGGGCTCTCTTGTAATGTTCCATTAACTTCAGGGATTTAAGGGTTGTTTTGTGATGGTTTCAGCACCAGTCTGCTTTCATTTGCAGATCACATCACTAATTTTTGACCTAAGGATCTTCAGTGCCATTTAAATGTCACATACAGACCTGATTACTTATATGCTACCCTATGTGAAATTTTTTTAAGATTGTGGTGTTGCCTTCTCAATTTCATGGAATCCCTTTGGGTGTACCAGTAATTTCATGTATAGTAATGTATTCTACACTTTGAAAAATGAAGTATTTTTATTTAATTTTAGTTATTCTGTTTTATTTTACCATTTTCATTAAGTTGATAAAGTCAGCAGTGTTACAGTACCAAAGGGATTTGTTCAAATATTGTGGTCAAATTGGTTCTGTTCTATGATATTCTTCCCACGGATATCTGAGGTATCCTTTCAGAATATTTCACTAATATAAGTAGTTTTCACATCTCTAAACAACTTACAGAATGTGTAAGTTGGAGTGTATCTGATATGAACTACTGGTTCACAGTAACATAAACACCATTGATTTCATTTCTTTGGGGGTTTGCATAGCTCACATCTTCATTTCATGTTCTGGTTCATTTTCTTTGTTTCTTCATTTTCAGTTCTTTTCTCTTTGGATGTTCTACTTGTTTCCTGTTACACTCTGATGAAACTAGCTAACCTTTATTATGCTCTTATACTCTGCCAAATCATCTTTCCACCTTAGCTTCACTTTCTAATCTTCAATAAAAAAGTCACTAACCTATTCTGATGTGTATTAGATGTAATTCTTTAATGTCGTGTGCAGGACACTGATGCAAAAAATTAGCAATACAGCCACTTCCCGACTTACGTAATGGTTGCGTTCCGCAGAACTCTACGTAAGTCGAATTTTACTTAAGTCGGAATTTCCCTAAATGCTTATGCAGTGCTCGCAACTATATGTACTGAATTTGATTGAAGCAAAAAAGACATGTTTGACAAACATGTAAATAGAATTATTTATTCAATTTTTTTATCTCATGCACAGGAAAAATCACAAAAGTGTATAGAATTACAAAACTTTCAAAATTATGAAATTACAAAAAGAGAGAGGAGACAGGCGTAAGCAAGTTTTACCTTTTGAGCATCGTTGATAAGCACACTGCTGCGGAAGTTGAGGGCTGTGGAGATTTAGAAGGGGTTTTTTCCAACACATCACAAAATTTCTCTGCAGCTGCAGAATCAGCATTGCATACTTTAATGTTTTGGAAACTAGCACGATGCTTAAACCTTTTAAACCACCCGTGCTTGCCATGAACTTGGCTTGGGATTCACCATACTTATCCTTAATATCTTCATAAATACTTCTTGCTTTTGCTTGAATGGCCATTGGACTCAGGGGCACTTGCTTCTGAATCTGATTTTCCATTCATATTATTAATAGTGTTACATCTTTGATTAGCACCTTAATGCTGTTTTATGATCACTGTTGATCTTCAATTCATTGATCCTTTAACATATTCTTTTATACCTGCACTGGCCCTTAAAATAGTATTCACTGTCGAAGCAGCAAGACCTAATTCCATGCAATAGATGACAAACGTTGCCCTGCTTCGTACTTCTTAATTAATCATCTTCATTTCTAAATCAATTTTGTTCTGTTTCCTAGCACTGCCAGGACTTGCACTTTCCATTGGTCCCTTTTCCTTCACCATTGTAATAAGTAAATAGGAATGAAGAGAAGATTCCAAAAATTTATTTACATTTTTTATATGATTGAAGATTTCAGTGAAGGGGAATTCATTTCACCCTAATTTGTAATGTAAAAACCCACACAATTCCAGTTAACGGTATTATTGCAAATGCAAAGATTGAGTTTACTACCCATTTATAATAGATTGCGCTAACAGAAGATCCCAACAAACATGAAAGTGCAAATTGTTTTTATTGTTTTCTGGTTGTGACCTCCAGTAATGTGTTTTAGAAAAATATCCCAAAGGCGTTCAAAATTGATTCTTATAATGGAACATATGATATCGATGAAAGTGTAGTGTAATTTCCATTATAAAAATGACCTTTTAGAGAGATAAATAATTTAGTTGTATAGTGAAAATTTGAACTTCCGAGATATGAGACAAATTGCCAAAAAAAAAAACCTGTGATTTGGGTTCACATTACGATATTTTCACGATTCCTCCATTTATTCCTATGGGATGCAAAATATGTTTCCACGATTTTTTTAAGTTTGCACTGGTCGGCAAAAACTTACGTAACCTTGAATTTCCATAAGGTGAGTATTACGTACGTTGGAGTGCCTGTAGTTCTCTTCTTATACCCACAGGCAGTTACACTATGCTGCTATCCTTTAGAACAGTGATAATATCATCTTAGAATTTATGGAGTTATAACAATAAGTCAACTTTATCACACCCTTACCCATATTTTACACACGTGTTACTTTTCATAACCACCAGAATTACTGCAGAGAAGAATCTGTAAATCGCTTCTCGTGTCTCGTCTCATCTCATCTCTTTTTCTTCCCCCCCCCCATACTTGCCGCCTAGGGAAATAGGTTTTACGAATTCTAACCTTGTTTATACTGACTAAGCCTATTATTAAAATTTGCAAAGCTTTTCAATTTGTCTGAAATTCTACAATTGCTTGTTACCAGCCATCTTTCAGTGCTGATGCTCTCATACTTTAAACTTGGGTAGCCAAATTTAGAATATCTGGAAGTTTTCCTCACCCTGTTTGACATTGTTTCACCCTGTTGTGCTTGTTATAGTAGTAGTAGTAGTAGTATGCGATGCAAGGAAGCAAGTGTATGAGCTTATGCAGCATCAGCCAAAAAAAATCACACCATTCCCTCCAAATGCCTGTCCAGTTCCTCCTTAAATTTATTTAATCTGTCAACCTCCACAACGACAGATGGAAGCTTGTTCCAGCAATTAACCACCCGCTGGCTAAAGGCAAATTTCCGCACATCTCTTCTACCTCTGTCTTTTCTTAATTTGAATTTATGCCCCCCTTAGATTCGTAATCTGAACAAGTGGAAGGATCCCATCAGAATTCAACGTGCTCAACCCATTCAAGGTCTTATACACCTCAATCAGATCACTGCACAGGTGCCTAGTCTCCAGCCACTGCAATTTGCAGAACCTAAGCCTCTCTTGGTAAGAGGATCCCTTCATTCCCCTCACCAATCTTGTTGCCCTTCTCTGTACATGCTCAAGCAAATCTACATCCTTCCTAAAATGAAGCCTCCAGACCTGTACTCAGGGTGTGGCCTGACCATTGCCTTATACAGAGGGACAATCGCCTCCTTTTCCCTGCTAGCAAAATTCTTATATATCATTGACAAAACCCGTGACCTGCCCTGGCAGCCTGTCTGCATTGCTCAGAAAACTTCATATCTGACTGCACAATTACTCCCAGTTCTTTTTCATTTTCTACCACCTTAAGTGTAGTACCACACAGTTGGTATGTTTCTCTGGGGTTACTTCTCCCCATATGCAGTACTTTGCATTTGTCAAGGTTAAACTTCAGTTGCCACTTCTTAGCCCATCTGCCCAAATTATCTAAATCCTGTTGCAGTAGCACACTGCCAATCCTGCCAACCCTGCCAACCTTTGTATCATTTGCAAACTTCAACACTAAGCTTGATATACCTTCATCAATATCATTGATAAATATACAAAACAACAGAGGACCCAACACCGAACCCTGTGGGACTCCACTTTTAAAAATTTCAAATTGTGAAACCTGCCAAATCATAAACAGCTCCCTTTTTCTACCTCGTTTAAATAGGAAAATGAGGCAACTGCCCAGGGTCCATTGTTGTTAGTAGTAACAATCCCAAAGCAATTAAATAAATGTTGCCGACAGTAATTGCTATTGCATTAAAAAAGAAAAATTCAGTTATTTTTCCCAAGAGCTCTGAAATTTATAAATTCACCTGTTATTAAAAATTGCCTATATATCATAAATAGATGTTTTACAACAAAATGCAGACCATTCTTCTGCTTGTGCCTATCATGCAGTTTGCATATTTTTATTTACAGTGACAAATACCACAACATGCTATTTGTTACAGCATATATATCTATATAGACATTATAAAAATACTTGTACTTATTTGGATAAAAGTATATACATGAAAATGATACACCGAATTATGTACCCAAATTGAATTTAGGTAATACCTTTTTTTTTTTTTTAAAGACTTCTGATATTCAATTTGAGAACAATGTGTTCAGTTAGAAGGGTGCTGTTACCTGGTACAGATGTAAAAAAAAAAATTATACTAATAGCTGCTTCATTGGTTTGTGAGATGAATTTAAACAGGGGGCCCAGCATTATAAAAATAATTGAATCCACTGTAAAATGGGAAAATAATATATCAGTTCATTAACAGTTAATGATATTTGAAAGTTTAGTCACAGAACCATCATTAGGTATTGCAATATTCAGTGTTAAGTGAAAACATTAATAGATATTACAACATTATATGTTATATATGATGTTCCATAAAACATATCCTGGCTTCCCCTTTATACATACTGTAGGTGTCCTCTTTTTCCTCTTCATGTCTGCTGCAATGGGTATCTACAGATCAACTCTTGCTAAACTGGTGAGTGCAGTTTTATGTCAAAACTTCAGGGCTGCCACCTGCTTGAATCAGAATGACTGTACAGGTCAGTCAAAATTACTGTATTAACATAGTTTTGACAAAAAAAAAACTTACCATACATGCTTAATATGGTATTACTGATGTTTTTAAAGGATGTTAATTAAGAGAGGGTACATTTTTCAAATCATTGTTACTATTTGTAGATTATTTTTTGGTGGTGGAGCAATGGCTCAAATCCAATTTTGCACAAACAGTGTTAAACCTAGTAGAAGATATCTGCTTTTGGAGCAAATTATTTTTCCTTGGCATGATTATTACCTTCACATAAAAAGTTTTACATGCAAGAGGAAAACACTGCCTGTCACCTGCCCACCACTAATCCAGTGATTTATATAATCCCTCCTCCTCCTTGGTGAGGTGAGTCTGGATTCTACTTAGTTCATATGCCAGGTTTACCATTACAGTACAGTACAGTGCTAGTTGGTGCTAGTTATTTAGCCTTTTTAATGGTGAAAAATCAGATGAAAGTAAACCCTGAAGTTTTACAAAAAACTTTGAAGTGCAGATAAAAATAATGTTATTTTATGATGACAAGCTTCTTCTGTGAAAGTTATATGCAATTTTTTTCTAATTTAAGTAAATTTCTTATTAAGAGTTTTAAAACTTATATAAATGCATCATATCTTTTGAGAACCACTCTAATACTTTGATTTTAGGAGGTTTCTTTAAAGAAGAGTGCACTAGATGGAGGTTTCACTTTATATACTTACATTTAATTATGCTTAGTTAAAGGCCTTTTGTACTAATTAAATTGATAGTTCTCATTTTATAAGTATATGTCACCACATCTTCCATGTGGTAAAATGGCAAATTAGCCCTGTGATAGCTTTAATTGGAACTTAGAGCTAATTATCATTTACAACAAACTTTTTTATTTTGTTAAGCAAAATCTTATAGGGACTATCAAAATATATTGATTTCTATAAATTTCCTAACTCTTCTCATTATTAAATAACCCTGGAAAACTATATAAAAATGTATTTTAAAATTACACCCAGTTTATGCAATTTTAAAATACATTTATAAAATCATATTTACAAAGCTGTGGAAATTATCATAACAGTTAATTAATGTATGCTAGTTCAGTTCTCAACATGCAATATGTCATTTCACTCTTTTCTTTGAACAGTAAGAAATATTTAGATTTTATCAAATGAAAATATTTCTTATTGTTCAAAGAAAGTTTTTTTGCCTTTGTTTTTCTTCTTCTTGGCCATGTGCACTCTCAGAATGATTCTCCCCAGTGGTCACTCCTCTGGGAGTGGGGAGGTGCAGATCTTTCTGGTGCTATGTTACAGGCCTGGAATTGACAGCATGGTCGCACCAGATAAAAAATATTTTAATTTAACTACCAGTTCCCTTTAAACATTGAAAATTTCACTTTCTGCATATTATACATACAGTTTCTGGTTTGAGTGGAAAAGTGTGCATTAGTCTCAGCTGTAGCTTTTCTGCACGTTTGTACTGTGAACTCTGATCATGCTCAAGAAAACTTGACTTACTGTAAGCAGTTGAATTGCATAGTAAAATTTCAAACAAAGCAGCGTAATGCTGTTCAACATGTCCTATATCATACTGTCACCATATGTTATAACTTTTTCAAATAATTCTCACCAATCAATGTTTTATAACTTCATTTCTTTTTGTGTATAGTGTTCATTTGCAGCCAGTGGTGTCTGCTTTTGGCTTCAAAACATCGATTTACCATTTCTTTTCTTCCTCTATGTCTTGCTTCTAGTTGTAGGATTAAGTTTTCTGCTTATTTCAGAGAGAGAGAGAGAGAGAGTTTTTTTGGTTTTTTTTAGGAGCATTAGCAGCTTAGGCCATATTACTCCGGGATATGCGGTGGTCATTCCCTGACCTTTCCGCATCATCCATATTTGGTGGTCACGGGCTTGAACCCCGGTCTAATCAAGAAGCGTGTGCTACGCACTGCTGCTCCTTCCCACCTGGCTACGGAGGCGCCGAGAGAGAGAGAGAGAGTGAGTGAGTGAGTGAGAGAGAGAGAGAGAGAGAGAGAGAGAGAGAGAGAGAGAGAGAGAGAGAGAGAGAGAGAGAGAGAGTTTGTCATGCAGTACTCCTTCACTTTACTTAAAAAAATATCTGCTTTAATAACTTTTCTTCTCTCCTCCCACTCATCATATATATATATGTTTTTTTAACTATATAATATCAGTTAAAAAACACCATAGACAACTCTTAAAGGAAAAACTATGATATTAATGTAAAAGGCATCATTTAAACTGTATCTCATATTGTGCTCCTCCTTCACAACAAGTATTGCACTTACCATGTATTGCACTATCTCGACTAAGTAACGCTTGACTAATAGAGAAGACTATTGTTACTTATTCTCAGTTGGCACCACAACCCAGAAGACACTGTTTCAAGGCTTATTGGTCTTTCATCGGTGGGTGGGCAGGCATCCTGGTATTGCAAAAATTGCTAAAGAAATTGGCACACCATTGACATTAAAGCATCTAATGATTGGTTAGGCAAGTTTCGTAAATGTCACAATATTTCCTTCACAGCAATTTGTGGGGTGTGTCTACTGATGCAAAATACTAAAAAAGAAAGCTGCCACCAATACTTGTTCCATACTCACCATTATATATATAAATATATATAATGCTGATGAAACAGGTCTTTTTTTTTTTTTTTTTTTTTTTGCAGTTCTGGATAAAACAATGTGCCCTAGAGGGAAAAACGTTTGCTGGAAGTAAAGTGGCAAAGGAGCATCTAACTGTGCTTTTATGTACAAGCAGGATGGTTACTCTTGAAATACCTCTTGTTATAAGCAAATCTGAAAGTGTTTTAAAAGTTTAGATTAAGCAAACTCAATGTACATTGGAAATCAAACAGTAAGATTTGGATGAATAGGGTGATAATAACAGAATGGCTGATCCAGTTGGATAAAATAATGATTTGCCAGAATAGAAAAGTTATTTTATTTCTTGACAATGCCACACGCCCACCCACCCACCCACCCACACATTAAACTGAATAATGTTGAAATGGTACTTTTTCCTCCCAATGTCACACCTGTTTCTCAAAGAAATAATTGCGAACTTTAAGGTGAAATATGGAAAAACAGTTCTTAAACACACGAATTTCGAAACTTGATAAAGAAAAAGCTGTCCAAAGCATTGTAAAAGTATAGAAGTACTAGAAGCTATTAGCATTAGCAAAGGCACATGATGGAAGAAAGCAAGCTTATATAGCATCAGCCAAAAAAGAAAAAAAAAAAAAACTCATATTTCATCCATCCACTGGCTCCAAACTCCAGGTACTTTTTCTGACAGAATCTCAGTTATTGGTTGATTCAACTACTGCTCATCTCAGTTTCCCAAATTATTTGCTGTTTCGCCTCAAAGGTGGTACTTGTGCATAACATTTGCACATTTTCCAGTCCATGGGAACCTCCCCTGGGGCTAAGGTACTTTCATAATTATGGCTAAGAGTATGCTTACTTCTTTAATATAACTGGATAGATCTCATCCACCCCAGTCATTAGGCCTACAACAGACTGATTCTCAATTTACTTTTCCCATTGCTTATGTCACACCAGACTGGCTCATCCTTGCGCTGCCTTAAATTCAGTTTGCCTCTTAACCAAGGGCATTACTCTTCCCCTCTTCTTGTGCTTTCTGTTCACATTGTATGGCCTAACATAGCTGAGTGGTTAGGAGTGAGGTGCAATAGCATGTGCTCTTTGGGTGGACCGGGGTTCAATCCCGTGACTGCTAAATATGATCAATGTTTGTATTGATGCACACATTGTATAAATGGTTAGTATGTGTTGTTCTAGCAGGCCCACTTCCAAATTGGACTGCAACGGGGGGAAACCTATGTGGACCCCCCCTGCATTGCTGACGTCATTCCCTCTCATTTGTGGCATGGCACGAGATATGCTGATACCGGCTACAGCTGGTATGGCTTGCGTGGGATTATTCATAGGGAAGCACTGTCCTCAGTGTTATCTCTGCCCAATGTAAGGCACGCTAGCCCTATGCTTTATTCTCAATTTACCTATACTCCCTTCCGCCACCTCCCATTCCTATTTTTTGCCTGGTGGATAATAACAAAACAAATCTTTTACTTTTCTTGTCTGTCACCCCTGTGTGGATGATGGGCCTCTTCCACAGGCATGCCCTTCTATTCCTTTACTTTCTATGTCTTGGTGTGGACAGCCTTCTTGTCATCCACCCTAACCTTCTTGTTCTGCTCCCTCCCCTTCCACTGTCACTCCTTTCATGCCTTCCTCTTTTAGAGGTTTTTTTTCACACTGAGAGCCCCTTCCTGGCAAGCTCAGGTGCAGTCCAGGGTTTGCCCTGCTAGTCTTCTACCATACCTGACTGCATTCCCAAGGTGGTGAATGAAAATGCAGAGTCCCACTAGGGACCTTGGTGGCTGAATGCTGGAGGAACAACAGATCAACATAACCCACACTACACTGTGCAAAGTAACACAAATACTTTGACATTTACAGAGTTTGTACTGCATCACAAAACATACTTTCGGTTTGTAGGGAAAACACCTGTGCCACTAGACAAGAAACACTGTACACTGTATACTATGTACACATTGTATTCACTGCATTCCCTACATTCAAATTCTACATCCCCTATGTTTGCACCACATCTGCAATATCCGTACTAGCTCTGTATTTTGTGAGTTCTTCAAATACTCACAAATACAAGTACTTCAAATTCATTGAATTTGTTTACTGTACTCCTAGCATTGGTCTACAAACAAGTATACATGCACCTGTTTTTGCCAGGTGGGCAGGAGCAGCAGTGCGTAGCACACGCTTCTTGATTAGACTGGGGTTCGAGCCCGTGACCACCAAATATGGAGGATGCGGAAAGATCAGGGAATGACCACCACATATCCCCGGAGCAATATGGCCTTAGTTGCTAATGCTCCTGAAAAAAAAAAAACAACCCTGTTTTTGCTTTTAGTAAGTAGCCTTACATAGCCTACATATTTTCTTGTTGCATGAAGCTTTCCAGCAGGCCTTATAATCCATCCTGCACCTTGCTTTTCAGGTTACTGTATGTCCCAATAGAAGCAGTGCAAAAAAAAACTTTCAACCCTGCTTGCAGCTCCTGTTAATCTGTTAGCCTGTGCATTTAATAATGGGATAATGATGGGACATTGATAATGTCCCATTATCTCAGGCTAACAGTTGTCCAACCCATCTAAAATTGCCTTGATGGTATCAGAAAATATTCTTGCACATCTTCTATTTAAATGTATCCCATACCTGTAAAAACATCAGTCTCTCCTGTTAACAAGCACAGACTATGCTGATAAAAATCCTACTCTACGAGTTTTGCATATAGAGTAGAATTTTTTAGTCTCTCTCTCTACGGTTGAATTAATTGACAAGGCTCTCATCATGTACCCACACCCCATTGGTCTCTGGGCACAATTACAGAGAGGTTCAAATTTAATTCTAACTCATAATGTTTTCTCAACATTTCCTTGTTCTTGCTAAGTAAATCCTTTCTTATCACTGCTTCCATTTTCTTAATGTTACTAACAATCTTTTTAGGATGTAGTATCCAAAGAAGTCAGTTTTAGAGGAGCTTGGAAACATATGTTTTTCTGGAAGACAAGGATTCGAAATATGCAACAATTGCACACAAAAATATTTCAGCACAAAATTTTTAGGTACATCATCTAACATGATATGTAATTTGAAGTGCCATGGAAGCTTCCTATGTAACAACAAATAAGGTATTCAGTTATATCTGTTGTGATTTATGTTTCTGTAATATACTAAAATTCGTGAAGACAACTTTACAAAAAAAAAAAAAAAATTCTATATTTTTGATTTACCAAATTTTGCTTTGGTAAAAGTACGAATTTTGGGTTTTTACTAAATGCAAATTGGTAAATCCTGGGTTTTCATGGATTTTGGGCTTTTACAGTAATATACTATATATACATGCACAGGGGCGACAGGAATTTTTGGGTAAATCAGTATTTAGGAATTGATGAGGCTTAATGGCCATTCAAATGAAAATCCTTTGAAATAGCCTTCTTGATGTTTGTATGCACCTATGCTCCTGCAACTTCTGGAAGCATTACTGATAAGCTTATTTTGAAATTGGTAATAGTTCCTGTTTTGCATTTTGAATGATTTCATCAGCCGTGGTAAATTTGTGACCTTTCGGGGGGGGGATTACACTTAGAACACAAAATAAGAAAAGAAACTACAGAGAGCAAAATCTGTGAGCATGGCAGAATAGGGGACACAGGGCAGGAATGGTGTATTTTATAAGAAATTCTTGAATGGAAAGTGCTGCGTGTGCAGAGGTGTTGTTGTGATTCAAGTACTAATTTCCCAATGCCTAAATTTTTGGCTTCTTTCTCAAAATGGCATTGTTTTGTAGATCCTGGTTCATTATTTGACCAAGCACAATCTTCACATTTGATTGTGATTGTCTTTATTTTTTTTGGGGCCTTTGAGAAAATGGAGTCTTTCACAAGGACTGGGCCTTTGTTTGTGGGTCATAGACATACAACCATAATTCATCACAAGTAATGATTGAAGAAACATAGTGTGAGTGTGCAGCAGCACATTGATGGAGAGCCTGTCATTCAGGTAGTTGTTACCCCTCTGTGATCATCATTGAGAATGCATGGCAAATTTTGGTGAAATGTGTTACATTCCCAGATCTTGTGTTAAAATTGATAATGTCCCATAAGAAATATCAATTTCACTAGCAATTTTGTGGATAGATAAACATTGATCGCTGCTAATCGCATCACAAACGTGAGTGATTGAATCATTGGTTTTGGAAATTGAAGGGTGACCAAAGATAAGTTTAAAGTGGGCTTCTTGTTTGGCAGACAAGCAACCCTCTCTAAACTTTGTGAACCTGATTCAAAAGACTCATGGCATTTTATTTGAAATCTGTTTTTAACATTTTGTGAGTTACTGTTGTCCCTAATTCAAAACAAAATTTGATGCAGATTCACTGCTCATTAGGATCAATCTTTTAAAATGCAACAAAACCCATAATGCACACAAAGTATGCTAATTTAGATTGACTTCAGATAAACATGTGATTCATGCACAACAACTGAGCATGTTGCAGTAACATTTGCAACTCGTGATATCAGAATTTCAAGATACAACGCTTTGATCACATGTGGTGTACACTGAGTTGGCTTTGCATTAGCAGTACCTCTTTATATAGGAATGGATTGGTCTCTGATGCTTTATGAAGGCTCCAAGTCAGAAACGGCTGATAGAGTGTAATTTGCATATGTGTTGATCAGTTTTTGAGTATTTGCAAGGAAGAACAGGTTGGTGTCAAATCTTTCCAACTTCAAACGTGGAATGATTGCAGGAACAAGATGTGCAGGTGTCAATATTTTAACAACACCCAGCATGGTTAAATGTTCCTGTTCTGTGGGATCACAAGTCTGCCTTGGCTGGCTCAACAGCAGTTGAACTACCAGGCAAAGGTTACACATGGCTGTTCTATGTCATGTCTCACCTTGTGATGCAGCAGTGACACAGCATAGTGGCCCAGCTAACCACCCAGTACAAGTAGGAATAACAAGACCAATATCCACATGACTTCAGTGTTTAGTGTTACATGATGAGCAGTACCAGGGGTCCACTCCAACTCTGTTTCATATACAAACTCTGCAAATGCTAGTGTGTGAGCTAGTGTATGTTTGTGTAGTATTAGTGATGGGTTGTGTTATTTTGTTCATCTGGCCTCTTAACCAGGAGGCCCATGGAACACCACAGACCTCCTGTTGCCCATCCATTGGTGGGTCATGTAACTGGGACAGTAGGGTGGAATAAGTACTCTGGTGGGACGAACCCCATGGTCACCCGAGCTTTCCAAGAAGTGCCCAGAAAAAAGAAAAAAAAAGTTTTTGTTTGAAGAGAAGGAAAGGGGAAAGAACAAGAGTGGGAGTTACTTATACAGGGGTGGATTGGGGGGGGGAAGCATCCACCAGATTTGTATTTGGGAGAAGACAGTGTGATGGGGTCCCATTATGGCTCCCACCTTTAGGCAAAACTAAAGAGGTGTGGTAGTGGAGGGAGATCACACAATGCATGAGAAGGATAAAGTCACGAGGCCATGATACCCTGTGTAAAGGCAGGTTGCCATCCCAGCGATGGCTAGGCTTGCTATGGGCCTGAGACTGGCCAAATTCCCTCACTAGTCCCCAGGGGCCAGTGTTAGCAATCCCATGCCGTGTGGATATGAATACCAAGTGAGACATCAGCTGTCAAAATCAGTGGTTGCCGCTTGTTAGTGAGAAGCTGGTGGTCATAGGCCTGCTGTGAGGGCTTTCCCCTTTTTATGCCCTTTTTCATAATTGTGAGCATTTGCCAAATAGCAATGTTGTTGTTGATGTTATTTGGTTTTTAGGAGCATTAGCAACTAAGGCCATATTGCTCCGGGAATATGCGGTGGTCATTCCCTGACCTTTCCGCATCCTCCGTATTTGGTGGTGATGGGCTCGAACCCCCAAATAGCAATTTAACACCAGCCCTGAGGTGTTAAACCAGAACCCATCCTGATAATCATTTCACTAACTAGTGGATAGGATGATGAGGAAGTGTTGAGTATTTCTGAGATTCATCTGATTTAGCTCCATTTGATATTTACCTGGAGATACTGAAAGATGTTGTGCATGGTAGAAAACCAGCCACACTTCAGCAATGCCATGCCATAGTGCAATATCAGCAGTCTAATCAAGTTGTAGTTGTGACCTGTTTCTGAGGCACCCCCCCCCCCAAATAAGGCCCTTTTGTCACAATAGAGAAAGTCGTCTCATCAGTATGTTGTCACATCTGGGTCAGGATGGGCTCTTGGTGTCTAGAATAGTGTTGTTGAATTATCTAATTAATTTTCAGTTGTATTTTGAGACAGTTCTAGTTATTGGTTAGCATGTATTGTTGTATTGTTGTATCATCTGGGCATGTTCAACCAAGGCCTGGTAATAGTTTTGGTCTGTTGTGAAAAGATGTTTGCGGTTTTTGGCATTGGGCCAATTTTGCTAATTAGTTGACTTCTTTCATTGTTATGGTTTTGTGCAGTCTTTAGTACGTGTTCCGAATCTTCATTGGCATTACAGGAGCATAGTAGATCTTCCAAAAACCTAAAACTATGAAGTCTAGCCTCAAAGGAGCTATGCCCTGTTAAGAAGAAAGTGATGTATAGGTTGGAAAGTACTAGACATTAGCTCATATAGGCTGTGGCAGTTAACAACCATCATGGGTACCCATGCTCATTACAAGACATAAGCAGTTGCACCTTGCTTGGGCATGTCAGCACTGACACTGGACCACTGACATGTGGAAATCTGTTGTTTGGTCTGATGAATTCTGTTTCCAACTTTATCATGCTGATAGGCATATCCACATTTGGAGAAAAAATCATGAGGCCACAGCACTTGACTGCACTGTTGATATTCAGCATGCTGGTGTTGGTGGTGTTATGGCTTTGGGACTGTTTTCATGGCATGCCTTGGGCCCTCAGATCACTATTAATCAACAGCTTGATGGGAATGCCCACCTTTTTGTTGTTGCCAACCAAGTACCACCCTCCATGATGACAGTGTATTCATACAACTCCAGCATCTATCAACAAGACCTCATGAGCCAAAATGTATAAGTTGTTTAAAGAACTGCCAATATTGGATGGAATTCATATTGGCAGTTTGAACCAAACACAGGGTTTTGGAGTAATGTAAATGTTGTTGTTGTGAATGAATTTTTTCATTATTACAGGTGCTAAAAAATCATCTAAAATTTTAAGGTTGACTTATACACTTATACACAAAGTATAACATCCTAAACTTGAATTAAAGGTGTCTGTTTAGAGTTAGCAAGACATGAATTTATACCAGTACATTTTTAAACAAATATACATTTTACATTAGATATTATGACACAAATATACAGCTGCTCACTTTTTGAAACCAAAGAATTTGTTAATCATCTTCATTAGACAAAAATTTCAGGGAATTTGAGAGTTGTGTTTTCATGCTTAATTTTTGAGTTCTCATAAAGATTGTCAATTCCTTAAAGCAAATGCCCTTCCACATCGAAGTATTGTTTACAGAGAAAATTTGCAGTACAATAATGAACAGGCACAAAGGAATGGCTTGTTTAATCAAAGCTGCGTATATACATATGTAGAATCAATGAGAGGGATGATGATTCATCACCTATGCCTGTATGTTTTGATTTTGTGACCTTCTACATAACAGTTTAAGGGAGTATTGTACACTTACTGCTTTGTTTACAGTTTACTATGAGTGTAATAAAATGTCACAATGTAAACTTTTAAGAGAAACAGCATAAATAATAGAATTTAAAAAAAAAGTAGATTGGTTAAAAAAAAAAAAAAGCAATAAGGGGATAAAATTATAGAACACTGGCATGTAATTTAGGATTGACACAACAGAGGACTAAATATTATTATTTTATTATTATTATTATTGTTATTATTAGCCATATGGTGCAAGGAAGCCTGAGGCTTATGCTGCACTGGCCAAAAAAAAAAAAAAAAAAAAATTTCCCTATTACCCTGAGAGAGAGAGAGAGAGAGAGAGAGAGAGAGAGAGAGAGAGAGAGAGAGAGAGAGAGTAGAAAGGAATCACCAAGAAAGAGAAAATGATGATATCCAGCTCAGGACCCTGGGTGTGCCAAGCCCATACTCACCAGATGTGAGCCCTTGAGGATAATATATAAACGAACAATGAAACTAAAACAGAAACCATAGAAATGCTATATCATTGAGAGTAGACAATGGTTAATAGCTGAAATAGTAGTGAGAAGCAACTAGGTAGAAGTTGTTTACCCATGTGGTTGTAAGCAATTGTATAGCGGTTAGCTAACAGGAGACAATTAGGTAAGTAATTAGGATAGAAATAAACACTCCTGCCCTCATATTACACTAATAGCCCAGAGTATGGAAAATTTTAGGTTTAGTTAAATGAACAGTATATGACTGAAGAATATTAAATTAGTGCTCCGATTTTTTATTTTTATACTTCCTTCTCTTATTTCTACATCTTTCGTCTACTTACTTATTACATTATATATAGATTAAGCACCGGTTATAGTGATCACTGGTTATTAGAATCAGCTGCTTTGTAGAATCAAATTCAAAGAACAGATTCAAATCAGTAAAATGCACTACACTTTTATCGTTTATAAGAATCACATTTTCAGTTATAAGAATCAATTTTGAATGCCTCTATGATATTTTTCTAAAGGTCACATTCTTTTCTAAAGGTTTGGAGGTCACAACCATAAAACAATAAAAACAATTTGTAGTTTCCAGTTTATTTGGCTTTTCTCTTAGTGCAATAAACGGATAGTAAACTCGATCTTATTGCATTTGCAATAATACCGGTGGCTGGAATTTTGTGTTTTCATGTTATTATGATGAATTGTGTTTCCCCTTCATTGAAATCTGCTCTTCATTTCTATATTTAAACTTCGTCTCACTTGTGTGTGTTATGTTAGTTCCAGTTTGTGTGTGCCGTGTGCTTTGTTATTGATTGACGCTTATCTGTTTTACTGTGTTTTAAATTTTACTACCCAAAAAAAAAAATGCCACTGAACAGAAAGAGTGAATTTGAGTGTAAAAGGTAAGTTATGAATTATAGAAATGTACGATAAATTAAACTTAGGCAATATGTCTCAAAGGGAAGCAGCAGTCAGGGGCGCCTCCGTAGCCAGGTGGGAAGGAGCAGCAGTGCGTACCACACGCTTCTTGATTAGACTGGGGTTCGAGCCCGTCACCACCAAATACGGAGTATGCGGAAAGGTCAAGGAATGACCACCGCACCGGAGCAATATGGCCTTAGTTGCTAATGCTCCTAAAAACCAAATAACAATAACAATAACAAGCAGCAGTCAATTTTGGAATACCTTAGTCATCTTTATCAAAATTATTAATATCACGTCACTTATTAAACACTAATCTGATTAGTGAATGTGGACGTGTTTTTGTAAAGGGTGGCACCTAGAACGTCTGTTCAACTCTGCTTCGTGTCACTGTGAAGAGCAGAATCAACTGTAAAAGGGCCAGAAATGTGTTGGTGTAGGTTTGTGTGTATTGTGTGTGTGTTCTGTTGTTATGTTCTGGCCGCTTGGCTTGGCGCATTATAGCCTTAGATGCTAATGCGCCATAAAACTCTAAAACAAACAAACAAACAAGCCGCTTGGCTACCCAGAAGCATCAGTCACTTGGAGAGATGATTCTGGGTACTCGTCACACCACGGGAAGGTGGGCCAGTCCCAGTAAAACATGTACTGTCTCAAAAGAGACTCTGACCAGATGGGGGTCCATTCCAGAGGGACAGACAAAATAGAAAAAAAAAACACCCATGGTGCAAGTTATGAGGAAAAAAAAAAGAAAAAAAAATAATAATAAAAAATAAATAAATAATAATAATTAAAAAAAAAAAAAAAAAAACCTACACTGGAGTGTATGATTCCAAACAGAATGCGAAGGGGGAAAAAAAATACATGAGAGAGGAGGAGAGAATATTGGCATAAGTACACAAGAGAAAGAGAGAGAGAGAGAGAGACAGGGAAAAAAAAATAAAATAAAAAAAATAAAGTAAAATAATCAAAATAAAACAAAAATAAAATAACATAGCTACACTTGGGGGGGGGGAACTCCGCAGTAGCACAGGTCAGTCGTGCAGAGGCCTAGATGGTGCAGTTTTTCATTAAGAGAGCCATGTCCTGTAACCAGGAAGGAAGTCTCCATGGCGAGGGAAAGCTAGGATTGGACAGAATTAGAGGATGAAAAGGTGACATCAGGAAGGAATCCTCTGGTAACTTTCCCAACCTGGGATGTATTCTAGCAGGTCTGCCAGATGTTCACTAACTCATTGTAGCATCTGGCTTTTTCAGCTTTTGAGTCAGCATCAAGATCAAGCTCAATGTCAAGGAACTTTGGGGATGTTGGTTTTACTTCTAAATACTAGTCCTCTGTAGGCGGCATACAGATCCAGAGGAGTTCTAGCTATGACCTGAATGGCTGCTGTAGATACTGTTCTACAAACTCTAAGGGTTGCCAGTAGCAGTGTATGTTGGATGGAACTCAATCTGTCTCTCATCTTGACCAAGCCAACTCGATGAAACCAGGCACCAGCCACATATGTGACGATCAGCAGGAAGACTGCTGATTATCACATATCTGCTGATTATCACATAAGCATCCTCTTGAAAAAGCCCCAGTCATTCCTAGAGATATGAATAATGGAGCCAGAGAGCTTCTTGACTTTTGATCTGAGATGGGTGAGGTGGGGCAGGAAGCTCAGTTTGTGGTCAATAACCACTCCGAGAATGGTAGCTTCAGTAACTATGGGTAGCCGGATTCCAGAGATTTTAATCTGTGGTGGTTGCCTGAGGTCTAGCTTGTGCTTAAAGAAATTTTGGTTTTACTTGGGTTAATGTGGAGTTTGTTCAAGGCTGCCCAGGAGGAGAGATTGGACAGGAACAGATTGAGGTTATGTTCAGTGGAACTTCTAGATTTTCCAGACAATGATCGTAAGGTCATCAGCAAAGGCTACAACTTTAGTGTTCTCAAAGGAGCAGGAGAGCCAACTAGAAAAAGGAAGCATGAAGAGAAATGCCAAATAGTAGATGAAGCTCTCTTCATTTGGTTTAAACAGGCCAGTTCATTTAATTACCAATCATTCGTAGCATTCTTCTTCAAAAAGTTAATGATTTTGCTGAAAAACTACACAAAGAGTTTAAGGTGATGTACTGATGGCTAACAAGATGGCATGATATCGTTTACAAAAACTTCTTCATGGAGAAAAACAGGATTCCGATGGTTCTGCAGCTGACACCTAGTTTAAAACCTCTTGGCAAACTGTGTTAGGCACTTATAATCCCGAAGACATTTTTAATACAGATGAAACAGGGTACCTCAGACCACTGCATGATTTTTAAAAATTCCTCTGCATCTACAGGAAAGAAGAATAAAGGACAGGATTACAGTTCTTTTAACATGCAACGACAGGAACAATCAAGATGATGCCATTAGTTCTTGGCAAGAGTAAATTGCCTAGATGTTTTAAAGGAGTAAAACAGCTGCCTGTTGAATATACCAATAACGCCAGTGCTTGGATGACAGCTTCTTTATTTGAAGATTATCTTCGTAAATGGGATTTGCAATTGGATAAGAAAAACAAAAAAATTGCATTGGTTTTGGGCACGTGTCCATCTCATCCAAAGTTGACTTTCAAAAACATTGAATTAGTTTTCCTACCTTCAAATACCACATCACTGGTTCAACATCTTGACCAGGGAATAATAAAAACCTTTAAGACCTTTTATAGATTGGATATGAGGCGAAGAATCATCCAGTCTATGGATGAAGGTTTGGGAACATCATCTGATATCGCAAAGCAGTTAACCGTTCTAGATACACTTCATATGACAATGAGTGCCTGGAATGAAGTTTCCAAAATCTGCATTAGCAACTGTTTCAAAAAATGTGGATTAATTATTCATGGGGGATCAGCTAAGTCATGATACTGATCATGTTGAAAAGCCTGAAGACATGGGTATACAGGAGTTTAATGATTGGATGGACATATATGGTGATCTACAAGTTACTACAGCTTTAATAGATGAAGAAATTGCCCAGTCTGTTACTGATAATTCTGCTGAGGAGGAGGTAAATGAAGATGAACCTGAACGAATTCCAGTTGCAAAATGGCAAACTCATGAAGCTATAGCCGTCCTGAGGAAAGCGTTGGAAGAAACTGGGGCAAGTGATCGTGAATACAGACTGTTATGCAATATTTAAAAATCTATAAATAGACTTTGTAGGGATAATTTAAAGCAAAGTATAAAAATAAAAATTTATTTTTATACTTATGATTTTCACATATCATTTCTTCCAATTTTCATGTATCATTTAATTGGTAATAAAGTGTAAATTTGTGTTTTATATCTTTATTTTTATAGTCTGGATAATATTTGTCAATTTTCGCTTATTAGAATTACCATTTATTAGAATCAAAATTCAATTTGCAAACATGATTCACAGTCTATTGAAATGTACTGCTTGTTTGAAGTTTGTGGAGCAATAAGGAATGGGACATGATATTGCCAAAGGGAATGTCTTTGTGTGTGTGTGTGTGTGTGTGTGTGTGTGTGTGTGTGTGTGTGTGTGTGAGGAAATCAACGCCAACTCGGCATTGTTATCGGCTTATATGAGAGCTTGAAGGACAGGGTGGATGCCCTGGAAGGAATTAAATTGAGGGCCCATCAAGCTGTCAGCTGCCCACATCAATGCCAGAGCTTGCACTTGAACATCATGCAACACAGCAGCAACCCCCAAGGCAGAATGCGCTGGTCCCAAAGGAACTAGTTGTAGGTGACTCTATTGTCAGGGAAACGGGGAACATATTGTGCAAAAAGGAGAGATGGAACAGGACCAGGGTATGTCTGCCAGGGGCAAAGGTTGATGACATTGATGTCACACAGACATAAGCAGTGCAGAACAGGAATTTGGGAAGTACAATGTGTACAGAAAGGATAAACAGGACAGGGAGGGAGGAGGGGTTATGCTGTTAGTCAAGAAACACATAAAATCTAAGGAAGTGCATCCAATTGACGTTGGTGGACAATGCAATGTTGAGTCTGTTTGGCGTGACATAAGCACTTGGAAATGAAAAATGAGAGTAGGTGTGTGTTATAAGCCTAATGAATCTGATGAGTATAATGAGCAATTGTGCAGAGAAATAGAGTGGGCCAGTAAATTAGAGTGTCTTATAATGGGGGATTTTAATTTCCCGGATATTGACTGGAATTTGTGGGTTGGTCACTCACACACTAACAAGGCTTTTGTGAATTTATTGGATGATTGTTTCTACAGCAGCATGTTTGGAAGGCAACTAGAGGGAGTAATACTCTTGATCTGATTATCAGTAGTGATTCTTCATGCATCAAGAATCTTCTGCAGATAAAGGAACCACTAGGTGGCAGTGATCACAGTGTGCTGAAGTGAGATTTAATCAAAGAGGTAACTACCATCAAGGGTAAAGGGAAGGGTTTTTGCTTTTGTAAAGGTGACTACGGTGGTCTGAGACAGTATTTAAATTCTATACGGTGGAACCAACTGATGATGATGTTACCAAATGCAAATTCAAAATGGGAAGCATTCAAAGAACTTATCTTGGAAGCTACTAGATTTTACATACCAACAAAGAAATATTGTTCAATATTTAGGGCTAAATGGATGTCAGATGAACTAATCCGACATGTGACAGAGAAGAAAAATGCATGGGAAACATATAAAATAACATGTGACACAGAAGCCTATGATAGATATAAGCTGGTCTGTAACCAAGTTACAAAGGAGGTTAGGCAGGCGAAGGCAGATTACGAGAAATCTTTGGCAAAGGATGCAAAGAAAAACAGCAAACAGTTCTTTACTTATGTAAACTCTAGAAGGAAGGGGATGAATCAGATTGGTCCACTTGATATCAATGGTTCAACTATTGATGATCCGGCTCAGGTAGTTAACAAACTAAATGAATATTTTGCATCGACATTCACACATGAGGAGTTATTTAGGGAAGGGAATGCCAGATGTGTATTCAACTCTGGCAGTAAGCTAGATAATCTTGTAATAAGTGAGAGTAAAGTGGAGGAGAAATTGTTGAAGATAAACACAAGAAAGTCACCTGGGGTGAATGGAATCTATCCAGTTATATTAAAGGAGGCAGCAAAGGAAGTAAGCAAACCCTTAGCCATAATTATGAGAGCTTCCCTGGACTCAGGGGAGGTACCCATGGACTGGAGATGTGCAAATGTGACCACAATCCACAAAGGAGGATCAAAGGGAGACACAGGTAATTACAGACCTGTTAGTTTAACTTCTGTTCTAGGAAAATTAATGGAGGCACTGGTTAAAGAACCATTGCAGGATCATCTAGACAAGACTTCAGTTATAGCTCAGACACAGCATGGGTTTGTTAAGGGGAAGTCTTGTCTGACTAATTTGATTGGATACTATGATGTAGTCACAAAAGAACTGGATGCAGGGAATAACTTTGATATTATATATTTTATCTTAGAAAGGGTTTTGATACTATTGTTGCACATGGAAGACTGCTGCACAAGTTGGGGCAGTGTGGCATTGAAGGCAAATTGCTGCTATGGATAAAGGGGTGGTTGAGGGGGAGAAGACATAGAGTGGTAATCAATGGACACTGCTCTTCGTGGACTAATGTTATTAGTGGAGTCCCTCAGGGTTCAGTGTTGGGTAGGGTTACCATTCACCCTCTTTTAACCAGATTTGTCTGGATTTTTTGTCTAAAATTTTTGTCCAGGTGGATTTTTATAAATTTGTCTAAATGTCCGGATTTTTATATTATACGCCATTTTTTTATGCAAGCTTGACGAAAACTACCGAGTTACGTTATACAGAATCTTTTTCGGAATAGGAGACGATTCTTCAATTCGAATTTCCGTGTTGTCAAAAATAAGCGGAAGACCCCGACGACGCTCAGTTTAGTGCATTGTGATTGTTACCAACCCACGCCTGCTTCAGAATTTACGCACATATAAATTTTATATAGTCTAGCAATACAATATTTTGGTTTAGAGAGTAGATAACGCGTGAAGATCAGATGGTGTGCTAGAAAAAGATATATAAATTACAGGAAATCCAGCATGTCAAATAAATATTGACAGTTAGTGGGACTGTTTTCTCTAGAAATTGATTGCAGCATATGAAAGCGTGGATTTGAGCTGTGTGTACACCAAATTGATTGAAAGTTGCGTACTGTCGACTAAATTTGGTATACTTATGAATGATCCAATCAAGAGGGAGACACTAGTCTATTTAATACCAAAGGTTACCGTTTTTTTAAAATACTGTTTTTCACTTTAATTACAAAAATATTTATTATCCATCTTTATACCTGTAGGTACTTTTCTGCAATTAGGTTAGTTTAGTTGTGAATGTAAAACATAACCTAACCTTAATAAAATTTATGCTTCACTACTTACAATAAAAAATATTTATTATTATTTCAATTATAAAAATTAATATTATAAAGACTACACATCCCCTAAAATGCCTAAAAGGAAGTGCATGTTTAAAGAAGAGATGAAAAACAAATTTTCATGTTTTGTATCTGGCTGAGAGGAATGGAAAGTTGAATGTAAAGTTTGCAGAATGGAGACATATGTTTCAGTAGTCAATAAAGGGGTTGGTGATTTGAAGCATCACATTGAAACTGAGAAGCACAAGAAAGCAGTTCAAGGTTAGGCCTCTTTGGGAAAGGTTACAGATTTTTTTGTCAAAGCTGTCGGTAAAATAGAATATGGTCTGGCTGCTGCAGAGGGTACCTTTGCTTTCCAAACTTTTAAACATCATAGTAGTTACAAATCAATGGATTGCACAGCTGTCATGTTAAAAAATGTATTTTTTGATTCTGAGATAGCAAAAAGATTTTCCTGCGCTAGAACCAAGACAGAAGCCATTGTAAACTTTGTACTTGCAAATCATTCTCTTAATGTTACTGTAAAAACTTTAAAAGAAAATAAAATTGCATACTGTGGGGTCTCAACTGATGGAAGTAATCATCGTTCTGAAAAAAATCTTTCCATTAATTATTCAGTATTTTGATGTAAATGAAGGAGGGTTACAAACAAAATTAATTGAATTACAGAAGATGCCTAACGAGACTGCAGATACCATTTCTACGTATGTTAAAGAAACTCTTGAAAAAAAATTGTTTGTGTGAAAAATGTATTGCATTCACTGGGAACAACTGCAATACACTGTTTGGAGGACTGAGACGAAATGAAGAAGGGAATAATGTCTTTGCAAAATTAAAGAAATTGTTGCATAACAAGACTTTGATTGGAGTGGACTGCCCTGCACATATTTTGAACAATTGTCTTCAGAATGTCGCAGAACTTTGGGAAGTTGATGTAGAGAACATTGTTTTTAAAATTTACCAGTATTTTCATAATTATACAGTCTGGACTGAAGAGCTTAAGGAATACTGTGAGTTTGTTGAGATTGAATATAGACAGCTCCTTTCTCACAGCAAGACGAGATGGCTTTCATTATTTCCAAGCATCACAAGGCTTATAGATATGTTTCCAGCTTTACAGGCTTATTTTCTGTCACAAGAAAAACCTCCCATTGTGATTAAAAGGTTCTTTGAAAATGGATTTAGTGAGATTCATCTTTAGTTCATGCAATCACTTATGAGTGTATTCCATACACACATACAACGAATTGAAAGGGAAAGTAACTCAGCTGCAGAAGTGCTAGATGTCGTAGTCTCAGTGAAAGAAATTATCTCGAAACGGTTGGATCACAACTTCATGCCATTAAGAGTAAAGGAAATGCTATACAAAAAACATGACTTGTACTTGAATGTGAAAAATTTTCTAGTGATACAAAAAATCTGTATAGAAATTGCATGGAATATTTAGATAAGTGGCTTCACCATATGGAATCCATTTTCTTGTTGAGTACCAAGCTGGAACGATGTAGAATATTCTATTTCCTACTTGATTGACAAAGGGGTAACAATTGATGATATTAAGTGTTTTGACCAATTTAACAATTTGAAGAAATTTTTTGAGGGTCAAATGAATAATAAAGACTTTAAAAACATGCTTATACATGAAAAGTGGGCCAAATATTTTAGTAATTCAAAATATATTGAATTCCATTCAGAATTGTTGAAAATTGCCCAGTTTTTCTTTGCAATTCCTCCTACAATGCAAATGTAAAGAGAGTATTCTCTCTAATGCAAAGTCAGTGGACGAAAGAAAGTAATAGGTTAAATGTCAGTTCTGTAAAAAGTATTTTGTTTTTGCAGTACAATTTCAAACATATGTCATGCGTTGTTTTTACACATATTTGAGAGGCAATCCAGAGCTATTGAAAGAAATAATTTCTCAAGACAAATATGAATGTACTAATCCTAAACATCAGTAAATGTGGTTTACATTGTCTTTATTTTATTATTTGCATAATATATTTGTCCTCTTTTCTGTCCTCTTTTTTAATCCAAGATGAACTTTTTGTCCTCTTTTATTCGCCCCAAAACATGCAAATGTCCTCTTTTATGAGTGCAGAAGATGGTAACCCTAGTGTTGGGGCCATTGTTGTTTTCTGTATTTATAAATGATATTGATGATGGTATATCAGGCTTATGTCCAAGTTTGCAGATGATATGAAGGTTGGCAGGGTTGTTAAGGACACTAATGACAGTACACTGCTGCAACAGGATCTAGAAAAGTTGAGCAGATGGGCTGAGAGGTGGTAAATGAAGTTTAACATTGACAAATGTAAAGTTCTACCTATGGGAAGCAGTAATCCCAGAGTAATGTATCAACTCTGTGGTACCACACTTACAGTGGTAGAGAATGAAAAGGACCTGGCAGTAATTGTGCAGGCAGATATGAAGTTTTCTGAGCAGTGCAGATGTTCTGCAAAAGTAGCTCATGTTGTCTTGTCAATGATATACAGGAATTTTTCTAGCAGGGATAAGGAGGCGATTATCCCAGTGGTGGGATTCAGCCGGTTCGCACCGGTTCAGCAGAACCGATACCTAATTTTTTGTTCAGTTCGGCGAACCGGTTGTTAAAATGGCACTTGTGATCAGGGTTCTCTCTAAGATGGGCACCTGGGCAGCCACCCACTGTGGAAATTTACATTCCTTACTCTTTTTTAACGTTCATCTATGCAACAGCACATTCCAAGTGCCCGTAGTAATTTTCATTCTGTCCTTAGGTGAAAAAAATTAGACGGAACTATACTTGTAATACTTATTTATTCATTTCATAAAATTCATTATACCTTTGATGAAATACTACATTTTTATTCCCTCGCGTTTATTACTTAAGTAAACAAACATATAACGTAAAGAGAAAAAGTGCCAAACAACCAGGGGATGCCACACTGTCATTTGTTTCAGCTTTGTGTTATGCCCTAAATTACACGAGATATTATGAATGCGTTGGTGTTCCCCGATCAATAAAAACAATAGGAACACAATGAACCAATAGAAATATAGATTTCAAGAGTTATCTTATCGCCCATTTCGGAAGCCATGGAAGAATGTTCTTCCATGTTGGAATCCTTATGCCAGTGTGCACGTGGTAATTAAGATGTTTTTATCACAACTTTCCCTTGACAAACAGGTTTGTCGTACACATTATTCTATCGTATTTAATCTGCACAGCCTATGCCATCTATTAATTCAGCAAGAAATTTTTGTTTAGTATCGATAAAATGAAGAAAATGTATGTTCTGACTGATGTTTATCAATGGTATAAGCACAGTGCTTTGTTTATAAAAGTTTTTTTTTTGTTTATAAAAGTGGACAGAACCAGTAAAAATATTCAAATATATAGGCACATATATTTGTGCTCTATAATATATTAAAATAAAACATTTTTTTAAAAAATTTTTTGCAGTAGCCCTTAAAAGGATGGTACAAAACAGTCACAAGCACAACCACTCCAACTTGAAGAAAGCAGCACGTCAATTATTGAAATAAAAAACGATAACTCCAAAATTGAAAATAATCTTCCTGAATGATGGACAGTGCAACAATATTTAACAATTTTAAAGAAAAATATGACGGACTGGTAATTTTTAACAAAAGGTTAGGTTGCGAGTATTGTGCAAAATATGACTTTATAAAAGAGAAAAGTGTTCATGTGTCAAAAGGATGGAAATGTTTTCAGATTGAGGCATCAGGGAAAAATAGAGGTACAATAAGCTTCTCTAAGGAAAAAATTGAAAGAGCATTTTTCATCAAAAGCTCATAACATTTGTAAAGAGAACTTAAAGCAATGTGAGCAGGATTCAATAAAAAAAGTAATTTTTTTATTTCGTATGATGTGATCAATACACGAAAGAACCAGTTTTTTCTTTCTTCCTTCGTGTATCGTGGCCGGGATATCCAACCAACCGGTTGATTCGGCACCATTGTGATATCCAGCTCGAGGCGAGAATCGAACCCGCGACCTTTGGGTTGTCAGGTAGGCACTTTACCTACCTGGCTAGCCTGGTCGGCAAAAAAGTAATAGATACGATGAATGGAAAAATATTTAACTGCTACTTGTAGAGTATTTAATACAGTTTACAGCCCAGCAAAAAGATGTAAACTGTTTTCAGTCTTGAAAATATATATTTTATAACTGATTTGGCATTGATGATTAATATTTTAAACGAAATTTCTCTTCTTTCAAATGCACTGCAAGCAAGAAATATAGACATAATAAAGGCTGAAAAACTCGTGATAAGATCTATTAAAGCATTTAAAATGCTTGGAAAGGAAAAGGGTCCATACGGAAAAAAAGTTGATGAATTAATTACTTCCGAAACCTTCAAAAATATGAAATTTGTAGAAAATCATTGATTTTTCGGGCTTCCTCGGGAAAAACTTTTAGAAAACATCGTAATGAATTTGAAAAAAAGACTAATGGATTGTGAACGTTTAAAAGCAAGTTGTAGTCAATTTCAAGATTTTTACAATTTCTCAATATTTTGGAGACGGATTACTGGAATATTGAAGAAATATTAGTTCCATGGAAAGCAGCTTAAGAACAATTGCTCGTATTTAATGACATTTTTAATTACCAAATTGATAGTAATGATTATTGAGATTTCGTGGTTCGTGGAAAACGTTTTAAAAAATTCCCAGAATTATGCAATTCCTGAAAGTGTTCAGAGCTAAATATATAGTCACAACAATTGCTGTAAGTTCAGCAGAAGCGGAAAGGGGTTTTTCAAAGATGAACATATTATGTTCAGAGAAGAGAAGTCGCCTAACTGTTTCCAATATATTAGCATTAGCATTAGTAGAGGCAACTGATGCAAGAAAGCAAGCTTATGCAGCATCGGCCAAAAAAAAAAAAAATAAATAAATAAATAAAGTAAAATAAATAAATAAAAAATAACCACTTCCACTTCACCCCTCTGTTCGTTCGAAATACCTGTCCAGCTGAGCCTTAAACTTATTTAGGCTATCAACTTCCACGACAAGGGATGGAAGTCTGTTCCACCTACCAACCACCCGCTAAAGGCAAATTTCCGCACATCTATCCTACATCTGTCTTTCATCAATTTGAATTTATGCCCTCTCAGGTGATTATTCTGAGCAAGAGGAAGAATCCCATCAGCATTGAGCATGCTCAAACCATTCAAGGCTTTGTACACCTCTATCAGATCACCTCGCTGGTGCCTAGTCTCCAGACACTGTAATTCGCAAAACGTAAGCCTTTCTTCGTAAGAGCACCCCTTTGTTCCATTCACTAATCTTGTTGCCCTTCTCTGTACTCGTTCCAGCAGCTCTACATCCTTCTTGAAATGAGGCCTCCAGGCCTGTATACAGTACTCTAGGTGTGGCCTGACCATTGCCTTATACAAGGGAATAATCACCTCCTTATCCCTGCTAGAAAAATTCCTATATATCATTGACAATACACCATGAGCTACTCTTGCAGCCCGTCTGCACTGCACAGAGAACTTCATATCTGCCTGCACAACCACCCCCAGGTCCCTTTCATTCTCTACCACTGTCAATATAGTACCACAGAGTTGATACGTTGCTCTGGGGTTGCTGTTTCCCATATGTAGTACTTTACATTTGTCAATGTTAAACTTCATTTGCCACCTCTCAGCCCATCTGCTCAACCTTTCCAAATCCTGTTGCAGCAGCATAGTGTCAGTAGTGTCCTTGACAACCCTGCCAACCTTCGTATCGTCTGCATACTTGGACATTAAGCTTGATATACCATCATCAATATCATTTATAAATACAGAAAACAATAAAGGACCCAATACTGAACCCTGAGGGACTGCACTAATAATATTAGTCCATGATGAGCAGTGTCCATTGATTACCACTCTCTGTCTTCTCCCCCTCAACCACCCCTTTATCCATAGCAGCAATTTGCCTCCAATGCCACACTGCTCCAATTTGTGCAGCAGTCTTCCATGTGCAACAGTATCAAAAGCCTTTCTAAGATCCAAGTATATAATATCAAAGTTATTCCCTGCATCCAGTTCTTTTGTGACTGCATCATAGTATCCAATCAAATTGGTCAGGCAAGACTTCCCCTTAACAAAACCATGCTGTGTCTGAGCTATAACTGAAGTCTTGTCTACATGATCCTGCAGTGCTTCTTTAACCAGTGCCTCCATTAATTTTCCGGGAACAGAAGTTAAACTCACAGGTCTATAATTACTTGTGTCAGCCTTTGATCCTCCTTTGTGAATTGGGGTCACATTTGCACACCTCCAGTCCATGGGTACCTACCCTGAGTCCAAGGAAGCTCTCATAATTATGGCTAAGGGTTTGCTTACTTCCTTTGCTGCCTCCTTTAATATAACTGGATAGATCCCATCCACCCCAGGTGCTTTTCTTGTGTTTATCTTCAACAATTTCTCCTCCACTTTACTCTCAGTTATTACAAGATTCTCTAGCTTACTGCTAGAGTTGAATACACCTCTGGCATTCCCCTCGCTGAATAACTCCTCATGTGTGAATGTCGATGCAAAATATTCATTTAGTTTGTTAGCTACCTGAGCAGGGTCATCAACAGTTGACCCATCGATATCAAGTGGACCAATCTGATTCATCCCCTTCCTTCTAGAGTTTACATAAGTAAAGAACGCTTTGCTGTTTTTCTTCGCATCCCTTGCCAAGGATCTCTCGTAATCTGCCTTCGCCTGCCTAACCTCCTTTGTAACTTGGTTACAGATCAACTTGTATCTATCATAGGATTCTGTGTCACGTGTTAATTTGTATGGATCCCATGCATTTTTCTTCTCTGCCATATGCCTCATTAGTTCATCTGACATCCATTTAGGCCTAAACCTTGAACAATGTTTCTTAGTTGGTATGTAAAGCCTAGTAGCTTCCAAGATAAGTTCTTTGAATGCTTCCCATTTTGAATTTGCTGTTGGTAACATCATCAGTTGATCCCACTGTATAGAATTTAAATACTGTCTCAGTCCATCGTAGTCGCCTTTACGAAAGCAATACCCCTTTCCTTTACCCCTAATGGTAGTTACCTCTTTGAGTAACTCCCACTTCAGAACACTGTGATCACTGCCACCTAGTGGTTCATTTATCTGCAGATTCTTAATGCATGAAGAATCACTACTGATAATCAAATCTAGAGTATTACTCCCTCTAGTTGCCTCCCGAACCTGCTGATGTAGAAAACAATCATCCAATAAATCCACAAAAGCCTTGCTAGTGTGTGAGTGACCAGTCCCCAAATTCCAGTCAATATCTGGGAAATTAAAATCCCCCATTATAAGACTCTCTGATTTACTGGCCCACTCTATTTCTCCGTACAGTTTCTTATTATACTCATCAGAGTCATTAGGCCTATAGCACACTCCTACTCTCAATTTTGATCTCCCAATGCTTATGTCACACCAAACTGACTCGACACTGCACTGTCCAGCGATGTCGACTGGCTTCACTTCCTTGGATTTTATGTGTTTTTTAACTAATAGCATAACCCCTCCTCCCTCCCTATCCTGTCTATCCTTTCCAAATCCAAATTCCAGTTCTGCATTCCTTATATCTGTGACACCACGTTTCTGAAATCCCAACAATATCTGCCTTTGATGTTTTGAGCAATATCTCAAATTCATCAAATTTATTTACTAAACTCCTAGCATTGGTGTACACGCAAGTATACATGCACCTGCTCTTCCTCTTAGCCACCCTAACACAACCCATGTGTTCACTTGTACCCCCATGATTCCCAGCAGTCTCTGAAATATCCTGCATCTTATTTTCCAGGCTGCTGCTCATTCCAATAGAAGCAGTGCAAGAATCACTTTCTCCTCTGCCAGTGGCTACTGTTAATCTATTAGTCCTTGTATCCCCCCAATCTAGCAGTTTTCTGACCCACCTAACACTGCCTCGATAGCATCAGCAAACATTCTTGCACCCTTTCTATGTAAGTGTATCCCATCCCTGTAGAAGGAGTCTCTCCTGTTAACAAGTACAGACCAGGCTGAAAAAATTCTACTCCTTGAGCCCTGCACAATCTTTCCAGGGCCGAACTGATCGACAGGGCTCTCATCATATACTCCCTCCTATCGTGTCTGGGCAGAATTGCAGACACTTTCAAATTCAACCCTAATTCACGGCTTTTTTTCATCAGTGACCTGTACTTGTTAAGTAATTCCGCCGGTCTCCTACTCTTAATATCATTAGTGCCAACGTGTACAACTATATCAACTTTTGTGCCCTTAAAAGATGATATCCGCTCTACAACATCATCAACCTTTGCCCCTGGCAGACATACCCTGGTCCTATTCCACCTATCCTTTTTAAAAAGCATGTTTCCCGTTTCCCTGACAATAGAGTCACCAACAACTACTAGTTCCTTTGGGACCAGTGCATTCTGCCTTGGGGGTTTCCGCTGTGTTGCGCAATGACCAAGTGCAAGCTCTGGCATTGGTGTGGGCAGCTGAGAGCTTGATGGGCCCCTCACTTGTAATCCTTCGAGGGCATCCACCCTGTCCTTCAAGCTCTCATATAGGCCCATAACAACGCTGAGTTGTCGCCTGATTTCCCTACACTCCTTGCATCGCACACATACAAAGACATCCCCCATGGCAGTATCATGTCCCATACCTGACTGCTCCGCAAACATCAAGCAAATAGTGCATCTTAAATGGCTGTGATTCAGAGGACAATTGCGCCCCTCAATTCTCCCCTGGGCCACAACATTCCCATTAGCTTGAGCCTTTTGCTTTGCTGCTCTGATTTGAGTCATGATTTCGATTTACTTTTAACAAAATTTCAATTTATGTACAAAATTAAATCCCAAACTTGTATCCGAACACAGTTATAACGCTATATTTATGTTTCAGTAACGAGTGTTATCTACGAAATCTACGAGTGTTATCTACGAAATCTACGAGTGTTATCTATGAAATATTTACGTTTCAGTAACGAGTGTTATCTATGAAATATTTATGTTTCAGTAACGAGTGTTATCTACGAAATATTTATGTTTAAGTAACGAGTGTTATCTACGAAATCCCTTTATATAACTTCCGTATCAAGTTATATATTAATTATTTATTTTTACTAATTATTTATGTTACGT
Source organism: Mastigoproctus giganteus (assembly GCF_048544385.1). NCBI lineage: Eukaryota > Metazoa > Arthropoda > Arachnida > Uropygi > Thelyphonidae > Mastigoproctus > Mastigoproctus giganteus. The sequence continues at coordinate 92,458,228 of NC_143585.1, forward strand.
ATAGTTATATGTATAGTTAAAAGTACAATTTAATTGCCAATGAAGTTCGACGAGATTAATAGATTTTACTGATTAATTTTCCCGTAACAATGGCGGCTATTTACGAACAGTAAACACGTGGATTTGATACCCTTTCCGATACTAAGTAATACCTACAAAATCTCTATCTAAGTTACTTTAAACTTAAGTACCGTAAATAGGAATATAAAGCTACTCTAGAAAATAAGTTAATATGTCAATTTAAACTAATAAAGCAGAAAATAAATCAGAAAAAACTTCTCTGTTCCAAGAGCGGCAGAAAGGCACATCCGCACCGGCAACTCTTGTCCTCAGAATGACTGTTAGTCTAATCGGCCTACCTCTAAAGGAATGGGATCCTACTCCTATAGTGAAAAGATGGTTGAGGTTAAATCACTCAGCCGATGATGCTCGGATAAAAGCGAAGAAAATTGCAAGTGAGGATGCCAATCAGGAAGCAATATGGAAATATCTTAAATAACAGTTTTATTGTTTTTTGTTAGGTATTATTTAATATTTTTTCATTAATATTTCAAAACTCTTTCTTATAACGTAATCTAGATTTGTGGACCTCTTTTATTGTTCTTATTTAAGTATTAACTGCATGAAATAATAAACTACCTTTCGGTATATAGTTTTGTTATACTTAGAACGGTCATTAGGGCAGCGAACCAGTTGTTAAATTATTTGAATCCCACCACTGGATTATCCCCTTGTATAAGGCAATGGTCAGGCTACACCTTGAGTACTGTATACAGATCTGGAGGCCTCATTTTAAGAAGGACGTAGAGCTATTGGAACGAGTACAGAGAAAGGCAACAAGATTAGTGAATGGAACAAAAGGTTGCTCTTACAAAGAAAGGCCTAAGTTTTGCAAATTACAGTGTCTGGAGACTAGGCACCTGCGAGGTGATCTGATTGAGGTGTATAAAGCCTTGAATGGTTTGAGCATGCTCAGTGCAGGTGGGATTCTTCCTCTTGCTCAGAATAATCACCTGAGAGGGCATAAATTCAAATTGAGGAAAGGTGGTTGTAGGATAGATGTGCAGAAGTTTGCCCTTACCCAGCGGATAGTTGATTGGTGGAACAAACTTCCATCTGTCGTGGAAGTTGATAGCTTAAATAGATTCAAGGCAGAACTTGACAAACATTTGGAGCGAGTGGATGGTTGAAATAAGGGTTTTTTTTTTTTTTTTTTTGGGTGATGCTATATAAGCTTGCTTTCTTGCATCACGTGCCTTTGCTAATCCTAATGCTAAAGTGATCACTATAACTGGCATTTAGTATATATATATATTGTGATCACCGTGACCATGTGATCACGTTTGGGAAATGAATTTTAATTCTATTTAGCGGCGATTCTAACAAGCAAAAATAGGAGGAATATTATCCACAGGCTATAAAAGTAAAGATCACAAATTTACACTGAATTTCATTACCAATTAACAAAATTAAATGATATGTGAAAATTGGAAGAATATTTTCCCCAGGTTAGCAAAATAAAAATAAATTTATGCTTACATTTATAGCTTAATTAATACGTATTGTAACATGTACATAACAACTAGTTGATGTTTTTTATGTGATTGAAGAGTACTGTGAAGGTAAAACATATTTCACAATAATAACATAAAAACTCAAAAAATTCCAGCTATTGGTATTATTGCAAATGCAATAAGATCAGGTTTACTACCTGTTTATAATAGATTGCACAAACAGAAAAGCCGAAATAAACCAGAAATTGCAAATTGTTTTTATTGTTTTATGGTAGTGATCTCTAGAAATGTGCTTTAGAAAAATATCACAAAAGCATTCAAAATTGATTTTTATTACTGAACATATGATAACAGTGAAAGTGCAGTGCATTTTAATGATTTGAATTGGTTTTTTGAAATTAAAGCTGCTAATTCATAACCAGTGATCATGTTAACTGGCGCCTACTTATTTCACTTTACAAAGGAATAGACTTACAATTGTCTCCGACCCACGTGGTCCTTCCTCTCAGCCAGTAGCATCATTTGTAAATGTGTTGGCTGTATGTTTTGTTTTTGCATCTTTTAGTTGAAGTGATTTTTTGTGTTGTGCTTTTATCAATATATTAGTTTTATTTTTTTAATCAATATGTACAATTTCCATTATAAAAATCACCTTTTAGAGAGCTTAGTTATATAGCTAAATTTTCAACTTCCGAGGTCTTGGAACGAATTACAGAAAAACAATGTGTTATTGGGTTCACATTATGATATTTTCATGATACGATGGTGTCTCTGGAACAGATTAATATCATGAAGCGGGGATTCACTGTGTATATATATATTTCTCACATTCACTGGCCATTTTATATAATCACAATGTTGATGAATATATTAAATAATAATAATTATTATTTTGATAATTAATAGTTTTTGTAGAATCACATCCTCAATAGCACGTAAGTCATAAAACTTCTCAAAATGCAAACAGAAAATAATGCAATTGTAATTTGTTGACTAATAATAAGCTACATTAAAAAAACAGCTATTATTATTATTTGTAGTAGTAGTGTCATGTGATGGAAGAAAGCTAGCTTATAAAGAATCAGCCGGGGGGGGAGAAAATCCTCCTAAATCACCTGTCCATTCCCACCCCAATAGAATTTATTCAGACTTACCACTTCCACAACAACAGATAGAAGTTTGTTCTAATAATCAACCACCCGCCCCACTGGCTGAAGGCAAACCTCTGCACATCTATCTCACAACCATCCTTCCTCAATTTGAATTTATGCCCCCTTTGTGTGCAGTCTGTGCAAGAGGAAGAATCCATTACCATTAGCTTGCTCATTTCATTCAAATCCTTCAACACCTCAATCAGACACCTTGCAGGTACCTAGTTTTCAGATGCAGTAATTTGTAGAACTGAAGTCTCTTTCAGTAAGACCACCCTTTCATTCCGTAACCAATCTTGTTGTTCTTCTCTGCATCTGTTCCAACAGATATACATCCTTCCTAAAATGAGGCCTCAAGAGCCGTATATAATACTCAAGATGCAATCTAACCATGATCTTGTACAAAGGGATAATCCCTTATCTCTGCTGTAGTGTATAATGCTTTCTGTCAAGCTGCACTGGAACTCCTGGTGCAGCTAGACAAGAAAGCCCCCCCCACTAACTCCACATAGTGTATATCTCTGGCCTTTATAGAGTTTGTACTGTGTCCAAGTGTAAACTCTGTCAAGGCCAGAGATATTGTAAGTTTATATGTAGTCTGTATAATGTTATGTTTGTCTGTTGTTCCTCTGTTTAGCTGTGGGGGGTCCTTAGTGGGATCCCTCTTGCCCGTCCATACCTTGGAGAGGTAGGCCGGGAGTAGGGTTTAGATATAGACTCTAGCTGGGACGGACTCTGGGCTTGTCAGGGGGTTCCCTTTAAAAAAAAAAAAAAAAAAAAAGTGTGTACTCTGTATGCATGAAAGATGATTTATTTTATTATTTTATGTGAAATTGGCGGAAATCAAAATCATTTAAATTTTTAAAGTCGAACAGCTAGAACCGAAGTTATGAATGATGTAACGTTTGTTCACACCCACTACTTACTCTTAGTGACTGAGTTAGCATCATTTAGGAAGTGACATCATTTGCATAATTTCCATCTTGCATTTTCATTACCAATCAGTTTTACTTCGGTCCGAAATATTTAGTTTGAACGATGCAACGTTTTATGCTCATGCCTGCTATTTACTCTACTAAATCAATGCTAGTGACTGAGTTAGCATCATTTAGGAAGTGACATACTCATTTCTGTCTTGCATTTTCATTTCCAATTGGTTTTACTTCAGTCCAAAATATTTAGTAGGAAGGATGTAATGTTTTATGCCCACGCCTGCTTCTTACTCTACTGAATCAACGTTAGTGAATGAGTTTAGGATGTGATATCATTTCCGTCTCGCATTTTCATTACAAATCAGTTTTACTTCAGTCCAAAAAATTTAGTAGATGCCGCCAAAGATGTTTTCACATCAAAAAATAAATGAATAAAGCACTAGAAATTTTTATCGGAAAAGGAGCACTGGGATGATAGTTAAAAATTGGAGAAAAGGGGTGAAGATAAGAGAGGTGGATGATAGAAGGCTTTCCACCTGGAAGCAAGAAGTTAAAGATATAGAGGGGCACCCCATGTGGAGGGAGCCCACCCTCCACGGGGAGATATCAAGAGCAGTAAGGGCAGAAACACACTACTATCACTTCATGAGACTTCACATGTAAACATGTCTAACGTCAAATGTGGGGGAGCTATATTTTCCATTTAGTTTATTGCTCGGAGATGCACTGTTGTCATTGGCTGTATTCAAAAGATAACATGTCAGGCTTCAAGGCCGAATCATGTTTTCAGGAGCTCAGATATTTCTGTTAGAACAGAAATTTTGTTTGTGACAAAAGGAAAATGGAGGAAATGTTAATAGAAAATTAAATTATAAGTAAGTAATGCTGTTTTGAGAGCACAAGTAGGAATATCCGAAAACAAACAACAACATCAAGGACATTTCTCCTGTGCCTATTCCGAAGCACCCTCAACTTCGACCAGCTACTCGGCATACTCACCGCAAATGTCCAGTCACAGAGACACTCAAAAAGGGCCAAAGGAGGAAAATAGAGCAGCAGTATTACAATTAATAAATTTAGAGGACGAACAAGTTGATAATTTCAATTTCTATAACTCATAACAATTTAAAACATCATAAAAGTTCAATTTTTAGCATTGAGAAGTAGTTTTTTGTTGTTATTAAATTTAATTAAAAATTTTTGTTTTGCATTTTGACAGAATAAATCCTTATTCAAAATTAAATATTCAGATTAAACTTTGTTTTTCAATTTTCCTTAAACATGCAACTAATTTTTTCTTAGTGCTGATTGAATTTCAAAATTGCGTATTTTGACCTTGAATGTCATCCTTAATTAGATTATATAGGAAATTATGTCCTTCTTTATTCATCCGTAAGTTAATCTTAAAACAATTTCTTCTAAGTCCTGCAGTAACTGATGGAATTCGCCCCTTTCTGTTCTCTTCCACTTTATGTCGTGTATCCATCGCATTCTTTCTTTTGTTTTCTCGGCTTTAAGAAAGGCATGTGCATTTTCTAAACCTTCAAAATCTGAAGAAGATGATGAACTGTGGCAATTCATTTTGCTTCGGCAAAGAGAATAACACATATACAACATTACAGTAGGGTTGCCAGATGTGCCCCATTTCGGGGTATAATGCCCCTTTATTGGAATTATAATAAATTTCCAAGATACTCCAATTTGAAATGGGGTATTTTAAAAAAACAGAAATCATAAAACACCCTGTTTAGATGATTATTTAGGAAGAAAGAATGAACTGACGATAAAGTTGTTGAAATGTACCCTTAAAGACTCAAAAAAAAAAAAAAAAAAAAAACGACATTCTATCCTGTTTACAAAGAGGGTTATAGGATATTTATATTATGCTTACTTTATAACCTTTTACATTCTATTTTACTTCTTTTTTATTTCATTGCAATGTTTTAAGGCTCAGGCAACAAACTTTTTTTTTTTTAAATTTAAAATTTCCAATATCAATATCGATTTGCTGTATGAAGATATGTTCTGTTGAAATCATTCCATAAAAATTGAGACAAAAGATGTCAAAAATACCACAGATATTTGGATAAAATTTTTAAATGAATACATTTTTAATGCATTAAGTACTTAATACAGAAAAAATTATTAATTTTGTTTTTGCTTTGCCTCATTCAAATGCAATGAGTGATTGTGTATTTAGCTTAATGGTTAATGCATGGAAAAAGGATAGAAAAAAATTATCCCTAAAGAATATTGAAGAACTGTTTGTGAAAACCAATCACAATATGTCATGCAAAGAATTTTATGCATATGCACTAAAAAATTAAAAACTGCTAAAAGAAAATTTGCTCGAATGAAAAGTATTGCTAGGTAAATATTTTCTTTTTGATAAAATAAATCAGGTTAATCGAATATGTATTGTTAACAATTATGTAAAACATTTGATGTTAATGTTTATAAAAGTTTCCTTTAGTGTTTATAACTCTTGCTGCTGGCAACATCATCTTTATGGTCCCACCTTATAGAATTTAAAATATTTGGTCTCACTCTCTGAGATTGCTATGTTCATCTTTATAAAAGCAAAAACCCTTCCCTTTACCCTTGACAGTACAGGTAACCCTCGTATAAAATGTTGTGTTGTGCGAAACCGTGTTATACGGGACTAAGAAAAAGTATAAAAAGGGGATTACGTTCCAGAAGCTAACAAAAATACATCATTTCGTTAACAAAATGTTAACAAAAATAACAAAAATACACCATTCTAGATTTCGTATATCTTCTACTCACTTTAAAAAATCAGTAATTTGGGTTTGTTTGCTTTTGCTTGATAAATCTTTGTGAATTTCATTGTATGGAACTAAACATTCTTTGACGCTCCTTTTTGAACTTTGGGCTCCTTTCATTCAAGAATCTGCATTCAAAAAATAAGATTCTAATTGCTCGGCTAACTTTATGCCTTCCCATATGCTTTTTAGTGTAAAATTTGGAAGTTTAGAATTTTCATCTGGACTAGCATCCTCTGAATTGATTTGGTTTTACCTTGGATGCTATTTCCACCAAATCGCTTCACCAGCCTCTTTTTCTACCAGTAATTCTTGAAGTCTTCAGTAATCATATTTTTAAAAATTTTTTTTTAGGAGCTGAATGCTCCTAAAGAAAATTTTTTTAGGAGCATTCAGCAACACATTCTGAATCAGAATGTGTTGAGAAGCAGAAGTTATGTTTAACAATTAAAGCTTAAATTTCTCATTTATATCTTTATTTTAATTAAAAGGAAAATTTATTGATGATGCCTTGGTTTTCTAGGAAAGTTATGAAGTCCAGCTTGATGAAGACAGGGCTGCAGTTGCTCAGGAAGTTTTTAACAAATACCTCATTCCAGAGGTAGGATGAACCATCTTGAATGTCTCTAATTGATATTTCATTTGACAAAAATAATTATTTGTTTTAAGAGGAATAGGCACACATTTCTTATTTTTTATTTTAAACAGAAATGGACAGTGAGTTGTAATATGAATTGTTAAAGTTTTGTGGTACATCTTGAGACTAAAAAAGTATGCCGTTCAAAACAGAGAATATTGTGATATTGATTTGAACAGATATAATGTTTAAAATTACTATATGCGAAAGATATGTATAACTACATATTAATTAGTTTTGCAGTGACAAATGACTCATTTATCCTTTTGGAAATACAGTATGCCACCTTTATTGCTCTCTCTCATTCTTCCAAATCAGTTGGGAAATGGTTCTATATTGTTGAACGATTGCCCGTATAATGCAGTTTACTAAAATCAACTATGTGGAGGAAAACCATTGGTAAACACCTGAAATGCAAGTTCTCTGCAGTCATGGGAAGATGTGTTACATAGCTGCCAACTGAGTATAGTAAATAAATTTGATGAATTTGAGGTGCTGGTGAAGACATCGAAGGTGGATATTGTTGGGATATCAGAGATGTGGTGTAACACAGAGATAAGAAATGCAGAATTGGAATTTGGGGAATACAATGTGTACAGAAAGGATAGAAAGGGAGAAGGGGTCATGTTGGTAGTTAAGAAACACACAAAATCCGAGGAGTGCATCCGGCTGACGTGGGTGGACAGTGCAATGTTCAGTCAGTTTGGTGTGACATAAGCACTGCGAAAACCAAGTTGAGAGTAGGAGTGTGTTTAAGGCCTAATGACTGTGATGAGAACAATGAACAACTATACAGAAAATAGAGTGGACAAGTAAATCAGATTGTCTTTGTCTTATAATGGATATTTTATTTTCCCAGATATTGACTGTGGGTGGACAGTGCAATGTTCAGTCAGTTTGGTGTGACATAAGCACTGCGAAAACCAAGTTGAGAGTAGGAGTGTGTTTAAGGCCTAATGACTGTGATGAGAACAATGAACAACTATACAGAAAATAGAGTGTGCAAGTAAATCAGATTGTCTTTGTCTTATAATGGGGATTTTAATTTCCCAGATATTGACTGGAACTTGTGGGTTGGTCACTCACATACTAGCAAGGCTTTTGTGGATTTATTGAATGATTGTTTTATACAGCAGCATGTTTGAGAGGCAACTAGAGAGAGTAATACCCTTGGTTTGACTATCAGCAGTGGTTCTTCATGCATTCAGAATCTGCATATAAAGGAACCACTGGGTGGCAGTGACCACAGTGTGCTGATGTGGAATTTACTTAAACATGTAACCGTCAGATGTTTTTGCTTTCATAAAGGTGACTACAGTGGTCTCAGACAGTTTTTAAATTCTATACAATGAGATCAACTGATGATGTTACCAACAGCAAATTCTAAATGGGAAGCATTGAAGGAAGTAATCTTGGAAGCTACTAGGCTTTTTGTCCCAACTAAGAAATACTGTTCAAGGTTGAGGCCTAAGTGGCAGATGAACTAATGAGACTCTTGGCAGGGAAGAAAAATGCATGGGATGCATATAAATTATCAGGAGACACAGAAGACTATGGTAGATATAAGCTAGTCTGTAATCAAGTCACAAAGGCAATTAGGCAAGCGAAGACAGATTATAAGAAATCTTTGGTAAAGAATGCAAAGAAAAACATCAAATACTTCTTTACTTATGTAAACTCTAGCAGGAAGGGGATGAATCAGATTGGTCCACTTGATATCGATGGTTCAATTGTTGATGAACCTGCTGAGGTAGCTGAATGAGTATTTTGCATCTACATTGACACATGAGGAAATCTGTAGGGAAGTAGAGGCCAGAAACTTATCAAATTCTAGCAAGGAGCTAAATGATTTTGTAATAACTGAGTGTAAAGTGGAGAAGAAATTGTTGAAATTGAACATAAAAAAGGCATCTGGGGGTATATGGGATCTATCCAGTTACATTAAAGGAGGCAGCAAAGGAAGTAAGTACACTCTTAACCATAATTTTGAAAGTTTCCTTGAACTCAGGGGAAGTCCCCATGGACTGGAGATGTGCAAATGTGTCCCCAATTCACAAAGGGGGATCAAAGAGTGACACAAGTAATTACAGATCTGTTAGTTTAACTTCTTTTCCAGGAAAAAATAATGGAGTCACTGATTAAAGAAGCACTGCAGGATCATCTAGACAAGACTGCAGTTATAGTTCCGGCAGCAATCTGACAAATTTGCTTGGATACTATGATGGGGTCACAAAGGAACTGGATGCAAAAACTAATTTTGATATCGTATACTTGGATTTTAGAAAAGCTTTTGATACTGTTGCACATAGAAGACTACTGTACAAACTTGAGCAGTATGGCAGTAAGGGCAAGTTGCTGCAATAGATAAGGGGATGGTTGAGTGGAAGAAGACAGAGAGTGGTAATCAGTGGACACTGCTCTTTTTTGACTAATGTTATTAGTGGAGTCCCCTAGGGTTCAGTATTGCGTGTCTTGCCAATGATATACAGAAATTTTGCTAGCAGTGTGATTGTCCCTTAGTATAAGGCAATGGTCTGGCAATGCCTGGAGTACAGGTCTTGAGGCCTCATTTTGGGATCGATGTAGAGCTTCTGGAACAAGTACAGAGAAGGGAAACGAGATTAGTGAGTGGAACATAGGCTGCTACCAAGATAGACTTAAGTCCTGCAAATTTCAATGTGTGGAGACCTGAATCAGATCACCTGCGAGGTGATCTGATTGAGGTATATAAGGCCTTGAATGGTTTGAGTAAGCTCAATGCTGATGGAATTCATCCTCTTGCTCATATTACTCACCTGAGGGGATATAAATTCAAATTGAGGAAAGGCAGTCGTAGAATAGATGCGTGGAAATTTCCCTTTAGCCAGCAGCTGGTTTATAGTTGGAACAAACTTCCATCTGTTGTAATGGAGGTTGAAAACTTAAGTAAGTTCAAGGCAGAAGCATTGGAGTGAATGGCTATGGGAAGGTTTTTTTTTTTTGTCTGATGCTATATAAGCTTGCTTTCTTGCATCTTATGCCTCTACTAATGCCTCTCAGATGTATAAATTGTCTTTTTTACTCCATTTGATCCTTTTCTGTCTCCATGTGAAATATGTGAAATAACACTATGAGAAAGTTTCGGTCTGTTTTTTTTATTTATTTATTTTTTAAAATTTTGCAAATTTATACTTATTTTTGTTAAAGAATCATATGTTACATGTGTTGTGGTAGTCAACATTGTGAAATAAAAATACAAAATATCAGTATTTTTCTCTGTTATTGGAGTAAGTTAATAGTACTTGTGTAAAGCTAATTAACAGTGTCTTTCTGTAAGATTCCAAAGAAATACAACATAAAATTTCAAAAGACATATACTCAAGATTTTCCATGTATTGTAAAATCTGAAAAAAGTTATACATTTTTCTTGTGTATTGTATGTAGATGTCATATTTCAATTTAAAGTGGTGGGGGCATGATGTATCCAGACATTTGCAAACAAATAAACATAAGGATAACATGCAGTGCATAGAAATAAATGCAAAAATAGATGTTGCATTTCATGGTGATGTCCTATGTGCTGAATGTTTATATGCATCTTTTGTCATAAATCGTCGTCATCTTCTGAGTTGTGCTGATCATGCAGGCATGTTGTTCGAAAAATATTTTCCAATACTGAAATGGAAAAAAAATATAGTTCTAGAAGAAATAAAATCAACAGGCATTGTTAGTGAAATCAAAGGTAGTGATGGCTGTGAAAAATGGAGCATTTTCAGTTGCAACAGATGGCAGTAATCAGTGATTCCAAGCCATATCCCATTGTGGTAAACTTTTGTAATAATAAAAAAAAAAAAAAATTCAAATCAAAAGATGCTTGAGCTCAGTGCCAATCATTGGAAGTTGACTGTACAGGTTAAAAGACTGGACATCTGAATATGGCACAGTATGTCTGCCAGGGGCAAAGGTTGATGACATTGTAGAGCAGAGATCATTTTTTAGGGCACAAAAGGCAATATCGCTGTTCATGTTGGCACTAATGATGTTAAGAGTAGATCTGTGGACTTACAGATCTACTCTTAACATCATTACTACTTATTCGTGAGTTAGGGGTAAATTTGAAAGTGTCTACAATTCTGCCCAGACATGATAGGAGAGAGTATATGATGAGAGCCATGTCAATCAGTTCAACTCTAGAGAGATTATCACATGGGGTAGAATTTTTTTCAGCATGGTCTGTGCTTGTTAACAGGAGAGACTGCTTCTACAGGGATGGGGTACACTTAAATAGAAAGGTTGCAAGGATATATGCTGATGCTATCAAGGCAGTGTAAGGTGGGTCAGAAAACTGTTAGCTTGGGGGGTTCACAGACTAAAAGATCAACAGTGCTGCAGGCAGAGGCAAAAGTGATTCTTACACTGCTCCTATTAGAATGAGCAGTAGCCTGGAAAGCAAAGTGCTGGGGATTTCAAGAACTGCTGGGAGTCATCACGTGGAACAAGTAAATACATGGGCCGTGTTAGCGTAATTTAGATTAAGAACAGATTGAAATACTTTAAGGGCTTTAGCCTCAGGCTGCAAGAGATTTTGACAACTTTTAGTTGTCTAAATCTCTCGCAGCCTGAGGCTAAAGCCCTTAACATATTTCAGTCTTAATTTATATTATACACCAACAGGCATTTCTCATATTGTGGAGTTATTCTTCGTAACTGTTTTGTTATCATTGCATCACTAGGGTACCTATCCACCCACAGAAGAAGGGCCAAATAGCCCCCCTGAAACAGTGCCATCTAGGTGGTGGTATCTGCTGAGAATAAGTAAAAAGAGACTTCTCCTTTGGTGAAGCGTTACTTATTCGAAGTAGTGCAGTATCATGGCAACTTGTTGTGAAGGTATTCACAATATGAGATATAACTTAAACGATGCAACCTTTGCATATTTTTGCTAATTCAGAGTTTAGCTGTGTACTAATATGATGCGTTTTCACTAATTTATACGTACATTAAGAACATATGTATGTATACTTGCACTTACACCAATGATGCTAGGAGTGTAGTAAATAAATTTCATGAATTTGAAGTGCTGGTGCCTCTGTAGCCAGGTGGGCAGGAGCAGTAGTGCATAGCCCACGCTTCTTGATTAGACTGGGGTTCGAGCTCATGACCACCAAGTACGGAGGATGCGGAAAGGTCAGGGAATGACCACCGCATATCCCCGGAGCAATATGGCCTTAGTTGCTAATGCTCCTAAAAACCAAATAACAAACAACAATAAACATGACATCAAAGGTGGATATTGTTGAGATATCAGAGACATGATGTCACACAGATATAAAGAATGCAGAATTGGAATTTTTGGAGTACAATATGTACAGAAAGGATAGGAAGAAAGGAAGGAAGGAAGGGTGGGTTATGCTGTTAGTTAAGAAACAAAATCTAAGGCAGTGCATCCAGTTAACATGGGTGGAAAGTGTAGTTTTAAGTCTGTTTGATGTGACATAAGTACTGGGAAAACCAAGTTGAGAGTAGCAGTGTGTTATTGGCCTAATGACACTGACAATTACAACAAAGAGCTGTACAGAAAAATAGAGTGGGCCAGTAAGTCAAAATGTCTTAAAATGGGGGATTTTAACTTCCCAGATATTACTGAAACTTGTGAGTTGGTCCTTTGCACACTAGCAAGATTTTTTCTGGATTTATTAGATGATTGTTTTCAACAGCAACATGTTCAAGAGGTTTCGAGAGGTAACAATAGGGGATAATACTCTTCATCGCATTATCAGCAGTGGTTCTTCATTTGTTAAGAATCTGCAGATAAAGGACCACTTGGTGGCAGTGATCACAGTGTGCTGATGTGTAATTTACTTAAAGATATAACTACCATCAGGGGTAAAAGGAAGGAATTTTTGCTTTCATAAAGGTCACTACAGTTGTCTCTGACACTTTTAAAATACTGTACAGTGGGACCTACTGATAATGTTGCCATCAGGAAAATCTAAATGGGAATCATTCAAGGAATTAATCTTGGAAGTTACTAGGATTTTCATACCAATGATGCAATACTGTTCAAGCCTACATGGACGTCAGATGAACTAATGAGACTCGTAGCAGAGAAGAAAAATTCATTGGATGCATATAAATTATCAGGCGATACAGAAGCCTATAGTAGATATAAGGTAATCTGTAATCAAGTCATGAAGGAGGTTAAGCAAGCAAATGCAGATTATGAGAAATCTTTGCAAAGGATGCAAAGAAAAATGGCAAAAACATCTTTACTTATGTAAACTGTAAAAGGAAGAGTATGAATCAGATTGGTCCATTTGATATCAATGGTTTGACTGTTGATGCTGCTCAGCTAGCTGACAAACTGCATGAGTATTTTGCATCTGCATTCACATGTGAGGAATTCTTTGGGGAAGTAGAGGCCAGAAGTTTATCGAACTCTGATAGGGGCCTAAACGATTTTATAATAACTGAGAGCAAAGTGGAGGAGGAATTGTTGAAGTTAAACTTAAGAAAGGTACCTGGGGTGGATGGGATCTATCCGTTATATTAAAGGAAACAACAAAGGAAGTAAGCAAACCTTTAGCCATAATTATTAGAGAAACCTTGAATTTAGGGGATGTACCAATGGATTGGAGATGTGCAAATCTAACCCCAATTCTCAAAGGAGGATCAAAGGGTGACATGAGTATTTACAGACCTGTTAGTTTAACTTCTGTTCCTGGGAATATAATGCAGTCACTGGTTCAAGAAGCATTGCAGGATTGTCTAGACATGACTGCAGTTATAGTTCAGACCCAGCATGGGTTTGTTAAGTCTTGTGTGACCAATTTAATTAGATACTATGATGTGGTCACAAAGGAACTGGGTGCAAAAAATAATTTTGATATCATATACTTGGATTTCAGGAAAGCTTTGATAGCATTGCATATGGAAGACTGCTGTACAAATTGGAGGAGTATAGCGTTAAACGCAAGTTGCTGCTATGGATAAAGGAATGGTCAAGTGGGAGAAGACAGAGAGTGGTAATCAATGGACACTGCTCTTTATGGATTAATCAGTGTTGAGAGTATTTGCATTCTTGATAATTTTGAATGGAAAATGGTGTACTGGTGTCCACAGTGTGTTGTTGATGAGGATTAAAGTTAATTAGGATGATTTTAATTCTAACTGGTCTGTGAGGAATTTTCTTTCCAACCTACAGGAGTTCACAGTTCCAGGTAATCTATGTCTGAATTGTAAAGTTTAGCAAGAGGAACTAAATTTTTATTTATAATGTTAAATTCTCTACAGTTAAAGCATTTAACATTGATTGTACTGGTTGTCACTGATTCATTGTTGAATTTAAAGAATGCCCACCATAAAAACCAGTATTCAAGAAAATAAGTATATTTGGTTACATAGAGCAACACCAAACTAGATGGGGGGGGGGCTTATAAAATTTTGTGTTTAAGCATTTTGCCAAAGTATTTAATGATTAAATTAGAGTGACGAACATGTTGCAACTCTTATATAGAGCTAAAATTGCTTGAGTGAATTTATTGGCCAAATAGTTCCAGTGGTGAGCAAAAGTAAATTTAAGAGTCATAAACACTTCTAAATCTTTGTGATAAGAAGTTATGAGAATCATATTGGAAGAGGTTTATAGGTGGTGCTGAGAAGGGGTAATTGAGTGATTATATAAGATAGAAGGAGAATTCTTTGAGTATACTATAACAAAACTTTTGAGATTGTTTAGATGCAAAAGGAGAATGAAAAGTTCTAATATTTGACATCATCTGTATTGGAAAGGTTGTTTGTATGAGTCTGAAGAAAATGTTGCATTAAGGCTGAAAAAAGGAGTAGGGGGAAAAAAAAAAAGGAGTAGCAGATAACATCTCACCTTGTGAAATACTTAATGCTTAATGTTAACTTTTAAGTAACTGAATGCAAGTGAATGTTTCTTGCCATCATTCCTTGTTCCTGTTTCTTCAGTAATGTATAAGCTCTACTGATGGCAGTTTATCAGAATACTTTAATAGAAACACATATGGTTTTTTGTACATCTGTAACATGAGTAAACCTTTTGGTAAATTCCTCTCGCATTAAATTTTTTTGGTTAATTTGTTTTTTGGGTTAATGTAGAGCAAGTGTTTCCCTTATTATACAAATATTAATGAGAAAGCAATGCATACTCTTGCTGTTCTTGTTTTGAGGAATGCCTGCTGCATAATGCTGGCTTTTGAATTTGCTGATGAGTGGATGTTTGCACCATAACTATTACCCTTTAGATAGTGCCAGAGCCATGTGGTGTTAAATCTGTTCACTGTTTAGTTATATATATACAGTGTGTGTGTGTGTGTACACATTCAGTGATCACTAAATTGTAACCAACCCATCCATAATGGACTATGTTGCATGGATTCTCAATGGGGGGTGATATCACCCCCAAGAGGGCGAAAATTGTTTTCTGTGGGGCGAAAAATCATAAATATTACAATGGTTTGTGGCCCTGTAAAGTTTAACACAACCGACGACATCTTATTCCTTACTATTTAATTTCTTTCATTGGGTTTTCTTTTCCCTTGAGACAACTGATTTTTAACATATAGGTATATATTAGGAGTGAGTGAGAAATTTTGATAAAAGGAAGATAGTGGGCATGATTTAATTCAACCACCTTTGCTTTACATAGGTAGTTACCTCTTTGAGTAAATCACACTTCAGCACACTGTGACCACTGCCACCTAGTGGTTCCTTTTTCAGCAGATTCTTAATACATGAAGAATCACTACTGATAATCAGATCAAGAGTATTACTCCCTCTAGTTGCCTCCTGAACATGCTGTTGTAGAAAACAATCGTCCAATAAATCCACAAAAGCCTTGCTAGTGTGCGAGTGACGAACAAAAAAATTCCAGTCAATCTCTGGGAAATTAAAATCCTCCATTATAGGACACAATAGTGTTTTATAATGGGGGATTAACTTATAATGTGCACGGGCAGTCCAATACTGCAGGATCACAGTGGTGAACCCCAACCCAGCCCCAGAAATATCAAAACCCCCATGCAACCTTTAGTGTGTTTAAGACATTTTGTCTTAAACACAAATTTGAAATACGGTAGAAATACTATTAAAATGAGATAAAAGTACGACAAAACTATGAATTTAAAATGCACTAAAAATTCCTACCTTAAGAGGACTACAAGTGTCATGTTCACAGAGTGGAATGAAACTAACTGAATCTTATAAATAGGCGATTAGTCTTTGGTAAGCATGCGTTCGAAAGACCACGAATCAGATAAGAGAAATGGACGTTGAATGTTAATAGAGTTTTTTGTAATTTCATTTCTAAAGTTTCGGCAATAAATAATTTAGTATAATTATGTTGAATATTTAAAATTTTGCCTTCATTAAACAGGAAAGTGTGGTTTTTATGTATTGCATGGAATGCTAGTTCCAATGCATTCGCTTGTGATGCACAGACTGATGCTTCATGTTGCTTAACCCTCAAGTTTAAAATACATCTGGTAGATCCAACGTAAGAAGAATCACAATCCTTACATGAAATGTGGTAGACAAGGTCATGTGTTTGTTCGGAAGTCGATAGTACTGTGTGATTTTTTAGTGTTGCTTATAATTTACAGCCTGATTTTGCTACTGTTTTCATTTCTGTACCTCTAAAGAGGTTGTTAATTTGTCTATACCAGTGTTCACCATATGGCATTGAAATAAAATATTTTTTATTAATCAGTAATTATGTTTGTTAGTGATTATTTTGTCTTTAGCTTCTAATTTAATGCTATTGATAGAGGTAATCAGGTATCCTCCATTTAAGAACCTATTCGTCAATTCTTCTATTTCTATCTGTAGGGCAAGTTGTGTGGAAGAGTATTTGAATGCATTTAGGAACTGATTTAACATGAGCGACCTTTTTTTTATGAGTATGGGTGGTAGCTACTATAGTGTAGGAACTCCCCCGTATTTGTGGGCTTATGATAAATACTGAAATTAATATTTTCACCCTCCCTCTTAAGTGTAAGGTTTAAAAAAATTATGGACTTTGTTTCTTCTTATTCTTTCTCCAGTGTAAATTTTAACCTAATGTGTATATTATTAAAAGTTTGCAAAACTTCGTTTGTAGTGTCATTATCCATTATAATGAGGATGTCGTCGAGGTATCTTCCATAATATGTAATTTTTGGTAAAAACTGTTTAAATGTATATTTTCTAATCTATTTAAATACAACTCCGATATTAGGCTACTCAAGTTTAAACCCATAAGCAAACCGAAAATCTGTCTATAATTCTTACTTGGAAATAAAATATAATTAGCCTCAACCAGTAACTTAATTAGCTGAAATATCTCTTTTTTTTTTTTTTTTTTTTGTGGGAAACTTCGTACTGTTAATGCTAATAGTGTTATTGTTTAATAAATCCCAACTTACATCCAGTGCATATATTACATTAACATTAGTGTATAATGAAACTACATCAAGGTAAGCCGGGTGGGTAAAGTGCCTGCCTGGCAACCCAAAGGTCGCGGGTTCGATTCCCTCCTAGGGCTTGGATCAAAGTACTGCAAAAACCTTGGGAGGTGCATTATGGCCACAGAAGCCTATGTGCCAAAAAAAAAAAAAAAAAAAAAAAAACCATCAAGGTAAAATAATTTAACTCCTCCCCCAATTTTACAGTCACTTAAATTTGTATATAAGGTATCATAATTCTTTATATTATATTTTAATACCTGCCAAAAAGGTTTTATAATCAAATATAAATGTGTTGCCAAGGCCGAAAAAGAAGAATTTTTATATGATACTATAGGTTGAATATGGTGTCCAGATTTGTGTAGTTTTACTTATCCAAAGAGAATAGGTACATTATTTGTTCTAGCTTTTAGTTGCGCCATTGAAATGTAGTCCCTTTTACGATATGAAGTAAGTATTTTTTTTGTATTGATTGACCTCATTATCAAACACGGAAGAGTCTACCTCCTTGGTATGGGGAACTATCTGATATAATTACCTGTAATTTTTTATTATAATCCTTTTTATTTAAAATTACTACAGTGTCCCCCTTATCAGCTTTGTGAATTACAATATCCTTATTTTCCCTTAATTCCCGTAAAGCGGTAGCTGACGAATAGGTTCCTAAATAGAGTATACCTGATTACCTCTATCAGTAGCATTTAATTAGAAGCTAAAGACAAAATAATCAATAACAAACATGACGGGATTAATATGGTGAACACTGGTATAGACAAGTTAACAACCTCTTTAGAGGTACAGAAATGAAAATAGTAGCAAAACCGGGCCGTAAATTATACGTAACACTAAAAAATCACACGGTACTATCGACTTTCAAACAAACACATGACCTTGTCTACCACATTTCATGTAAGGATTGTGATTCTTCTTAAATTGGATCTACCAATGTATTTTAAACTCAAGGGTTAAGCAACATGAAGCATCAGTCTGTGCGAATGCATCAGAACTAGCATTCCATGCGATAAATGAAACCACACATTCCTGTTTAATGAAGGCAAAATTTTAAATATTCAGTATAATTATACTAAATTATTAATTGCCGAAACTTTAGAAATGAAATTACAAAAAAACTCTATTAACATTCGACGCCCATTTCTCTTATCTGATTCGTGGTCTTTCGAACGCATGCTTACGAAAGACTAATCCCCTATTTATAAGATTCCGAACACACACGGTTTGTTAGTTTCATTCTACCCTGTGAATATGACATTTGTTGAAAAGTTTTAGTCCGCTCAAGGGAGGAATTTTTAGTGCATTTTAAATTCATTGTTTTGTCGTACTTTTATCTCATTTTAATAGTATTTCTTCCGTATTTCAAATTCGTGTTTAAGACAAAATGTCTTCCTTCATTAAAGGTTGTATGGGGGTTTTGATATTTCTGGGGCTGGGTTGGGGTTCACCACTGTGATCCTGGAGTATTGGACTGCCCATGTGTCAACAGTGAGGAACACATTATGAGTTTTAAATTGTTTTCAAATATGTAATCTGGTTTTAACGTATCATTTCGTAATTTATTCGCATAAGGAGAATTGGTAAAGAAGAAATCCTACTGACTGAATAAAAGGCGACTCCTTGTTTATTTCTAAAATAGTAATAGTTTTGAAAATGAAGCTATGAAACCATCAAGACTTTTAGATCACTTAAAAAGGAAACATCCCAATAAAGTTGGTAAACATATTGAATATTTTAAAAATTTAAAACAGAATTTTGAGCAACGTAACACTGTTACTTCCTTGTTTAAGAAGAACACAAACTAATGACGATGGAATGATTGCATCTTATAAAATTGTAGAAATCATTGCAAAAACTGGTAGTGCTCACACAGTTTCTGAGACTTCTGTATGATCCGCATTAGAGACTGTAAGTTCAGTGGTGATACATCAAAATTATTTCTGTATTTTAAAAGCATTGCCATTGAGAAATGATTCAATTTGAAGACTAATCGATGAGATGTCTGTTAACATTGAAGAGCATCTAATTGACAAACTAAAAATGAGAAAATTTTTTATTCAGATTGATGAATCCACAGTTACTGACAAGTAAGGCTCTTCTAATGGCATACATTTGTTATTTTGATGATGATTGTAAATTGCAAGAAGAGATGTTTGTAAAATTTATAATTTATAGAAACTGACTGTATTGGAGCATCCATTTTTGCTGTTGTAAAACATGGTTTGATGAAAAACAAGCACCCTTGGAAAATTTGATATCCTGTGCCACTGATGGTGGTAACTCCATGGCTGGAAGACATAAAGGTTTTATAGCCCACATAAAGGAAGTATGTCCCGAAGTTCTTGCAATGTGCTGCATTCTGCACTGACATCATCTGGTTGAAAAAAATATTAGTCCAGTTCTTTGTCAATCTCTCAGTATAGTTATTTAAACTATCAATAAAGTCACATAGCAAATATGATTTCCTTTTCAGAAAATTTTGTTTTGCTAATGAAGAATAGTATGTGAGGCTTCTTTTACATACAGAAGTCAAATGGCTTTCTAAAGGAAACTGTCTAATAAGATTTGTAAATTTTTTTTATATGATAATTAGTTTTTTAGAAAGCGAAGGAGACACAGATTTAGCAAAGGAGATCAGCAAACACAAAAACAACATGTATTATATGGCTTGGATTTTTTGCAAATTTAATGAAGTATCACTTCAGCTTAAAGGGAAATTAATTACAGTGATAGAGTACAAATGTGTATTAAAAGCATTTACTGAAAAACTGGAAATATTTGAAAGAAATTTAATGAGAAAACAATTTCATGGTATGTAAGAGTAAGCTGATATCAATGAATCTCTCATTGAGTGCATTTTTAAGAATTATTCAGATCATTTGTGTTAGTTAAAAGGTGAAATGAAAAATAGATTTTCAGATTAATTTTCTTTTGAAGTGACGCCATGGATGTTAGATCCAATTGGATAGAATGCTGGATCTGCTAGTGCATTCAAGAACTCATTGAATTAAAATGTAATGAAGAATGCAAATATAAATTCAAAAAAGGTGGAATGGCTGACTTGTGGGGGATCAAAAACAACTAAACTTCTTTATCCAACCATATGGTTTGAAATGGCCAAAGTACTTAAATAACGGAAGAAACAGAATTGATATATGTTCAAGAGGAGACAGAATTAATCTTACTAACATCATACTGAACATTGAACTTTTAGCTAAGAAGCATCAGGCTCAGGGAGCTCATTGAATAAAAAGAGTAAGTACAGGTAACCCTTGTATAACATGGTCATGTTGTGTGAAGCTGTGTTATACAGAACTAAGAAAAAGTACAAAAAGGGGAGTTAAGTTCCAAAAGCTAACAAAAATACAAATATAATTAGCCTCAACCAGTAACTTAATTAGCTCAAATATCTCTTTTTTTTTTTTTGGGCAACTTCATACTGTTAATGTTGCCATTTCGTGTATCTTCTGCTCTCTTTAAAAAAATCAGTAATCTGGGTTGCTTTTGCTTGATAAATCTTTGTGAATTTCATCGTATGGAACTAAGCATTTTTTGAAGCTACCTTTTGAACTTTGGGCACCTTTCATTCAAGAATCTGCATTCAAAAAATAAGATTTAATTGCTTGGCTAACTTTATGCCCTTCCGTATGCATTTTAGCGTAAAATTTAGAATTTAGAATTTAGATCAGCTATCATCCTCTGAATTGATTTGGTTTTACCTCCGATACCATTTCCACCAAATTCATTTCGCCAGCCTCTTTTTCTAACAGTAATTCTTGAACATCTTCATAATCATATCTTTTTTTTAGAGCATTTGCTACTAAGGCCATGTTACTCTGCGTATATCGTCTATAAATCGCGTGTGTCCTGAGGTCAATTTTCTTTTTTGTTGGACGAAAAAACCATGCTGCTCAAGCCTGACTAACTCGACCATGTTGTGAAAGAGACCCAAAAATTCCTCCCATCATTAACAGGACTTGAACTCGGGTCTTTTCTACCTGGTGTGGGGAGGAGGAGGGCGATTCTGTCAACTGTGCTACCCACGAGGGCTTTTCACTAGTCATATCATCAAGCCCTTCCCCTCCTACCGATGTAGCAAGTTTTACTATCGCACTGATTCTGTTTTCTGCCAGTTTGACCATATTTCCTGAATGAGCTGACTCTGGCCATACATTTTTCCACACGCATTTAATGTTGAATCATAGCTTTATTGCTGAAAGAAGCGATAAAGCTATGATTCTGATACAGTCCTCAATTGAGAAATGTTTCCATGCCTCCCTTACTTCAATTTTTTCCAAAATCCATTGTAACAATTTTCTGATGTAATGAGTTTTAAAGGTGGATGTAATGCCTTGATCTAAAGGCTGAATGAAAGAAGTTGTATTAACCCAGTACAACTGTGGCGGTAGGATCTTAACTTCAACATTTGGATGACTTAAATCTTTTGGATGGTCTAGTGTGCTATCCAATAGTAATAAAACTTTGACATCTAGATTTTTCCAAAAGTTCAATAGCATAGAGAGTAACATGGAGATTTTCCAACAAAATAAAATTCCAAAAAAATAAAATAAAATTCCAAAAAGATAAAATAAAAAATAAAAAAATAATTTTTTTCGACTAGCGAGTCAACAGCGGGGATTCAAAAAGAGTGGAAATGTTGAACAATTACATCCAACATAATAGCAGGGTTTCCCCCGCACAAAAGCTCAAAAACATCCACTTATGTGAGGTTTACCGAAATTCTCTAACCGTCTTAGAGCGAAACCGTGTTATATAAGTAACGTGCTGTGTGAGGATTGTCGCAATTTATCAGTCGTGTTAGAGTGAAACTGTGTTGTTGAAGTACCGAGTTATACAGGGGTTGCCGGTATAAAGTATTTTCTTGTTTAAAAATTTCATGGTGGGTGATTAGGGGAAAAAAAAAAAAAGTCTAAAATCCCTTTAGGGGGAGATAATTAAAAAAAAGGTTGAGAAACACTGATTTATAGTGTGAAAAGCCGAACAGCTTCACATGCTAGAGGAGTGGTAATTTGCATCTGGTTGTGAAAGTCAAAGTGATAAACTAGTAGTTATGGGATATAGTAAAGATATAATGGAGTTTCAAAAGGGAATGATTGTGGGAGTTCATGTCTCATGTGCTTCCCTATTGGATATGGCGCATCTTGTTAGTTGCTCACTTCGCACTGTGGTTAAGGTGCACAAAGAATGGTATTGAATGGGCCAAATCACCTCCTGCCGACAGAACTTTAAAGGATTATGCAAGGTGGATGTTCACTGTGAGTGAAGGGTGCAGCACATTGTACAGGTTCAAGGGTAGGTCACTGTGTGACAGTTGACATGAGAATGCAAGAACAGTATCCGAAATGACAATGTGCTGCACTCTCAGACATAAGGGGCTTCACAGCAGATGACCCACGAGACAACCTCTCCTCACTGATTATCATTGTCGATGGAGAAAGCTGTGGTGTTAACAACACGCTGGTTGGACACTGGAGGACTGGAAATGTGTGTGCAGGTCAGATGTGTCCAAATACCTGACGCAACAAGCTGATGAGTATTTTCATGTGTGGTATAAGAAATACAAGTCCACAGACCCATTGTATGTGGTGCCCACTATCCAGGTGTATAGTAGTGATTGCTGAATATGGATAATGCTTTGCTGGCAAGAACTAGGATCCCCAGTGCATATGGACCAATGTTTCACTGGTGAGGTTTGCTAGTAACTCTTAGTCAACCATGTGCACCCTGGAACAGAAACAGGATTTTCCTAGACCAGTGTTTCTCAAATTGTGTTCTGCGAAAAATCGTAATTAATAATTAAAAAATAAAATAAATAAATTTTGCATATTTATAGCGTACACCACTTTTGTATCATTATAATATTTAACTTAAATTTTTTTTCGGTTATTAATATACTGGCATAGACTAATAATCAAGTAGACCGCTGAACACTTTATTTTGGTGGCCTTTGCATAGAGAAGTATGCGTAGAGGTAAGAAAAAGTAGCAATGTGATGACCTTATTCGTATGCAATTTAGCCTAGAGTACATGGGTTGAAGGAGATGAGGAAGCAAAACGATATCATAACTAAACTCACTTGTTTAAATTTTTTTTTGATAATTATTAGTATTTCGAAATATTATTATTAAAATATGTGACCATAGATTTGTGGTTGAAAAAAGGAACTTTAAAATGAGATGCAAAGTACTTCTAGTAGTGCAACTGTGGTCGATGAAAACAAACACAGTATTGTCATACTTCAAAGTGAGGATGAACAATCACAGCCTTTTGTTCCCAAAAATTCCGAAGTGAAAAAAAAAAAGGAACCAACTAATAAAACACCAAAACGAAAGTATAATGACAGTTATTTGAATTTCAGCTTTACATGTATTGGAAATAAAGATGCTTCTGATGCACAGTGCGTCATATGTAATAAAATGTTAGCAAACAATTCTTTGGCTCCCTCTAAACTTGTGTTTTGTGAGTGTTCTGTGAATATGTTGTGAGATGAAAAGTGTTCCGTGACTAAATTTTTGGGATACACTGCCCTTGACGATAATGCACCATGTTGTTGGGCTGGCACTGTGCTTAGGCAATTTTTGGAATACAGTTAAGATATTTTTATTGGCCTCCAGATTTGCCGAATTCGAATCCAATTTGAATATCTGTGGGATGTTTTGGAACAGGAAGTGAGGTGTATGGACATGCAGCTGTCATCTATTCCGACACTGTGGAAAGCCTTCCAGACAGCATGGCTGCTGATCTTTAAAGATGTCTTCAGATGTCTAGTGCAGTCAGTGCCTAGGCAAATAGCAGCGGTTATTTGTGTGAATGCCCCAACACAGTATTAGGTAAGTGGTCACTATTCAGTGATCACTGAGTGTATATTGCAATGGATATAGTTACTGCCCTAGCCAGCATTAGCAAATCCATTGCTTTCCATTCAGAAATGTACAGTCGATTTGCTGTATATATTATATATGCGCCTCCGTAGCCAGGTGGGAAGGAGCAGCAGTGCATAGCATGCGCTTCTTGATTAGACCGGGGTTCGAGCCCGTCACCACCAAATACGGAGGATGCAGAAAGGTCAGGGAATGACCACCGCATATCCCGGAGCAATATGGCCTTAGTTGCTAATGCTCCTAAAAACCAAATAACAACAATATTATATATATAGAATTTTATATAATTCTGTATATATATAATATATACAGAATCTCTCTATACATTAAAAAAGTTTTCCTCCTAGTGATATTTATTCGAGCCAATGGGAGAAGAGAGCGAGGCAATTGCGTCACTACAAATGCAATGCAATTAATTATTGACAACTACCTCCATAACTTTCACCAACCTTGTGTATGTGCTTTGCTGTCTAACATTTGATGTTCCATTGTAACGTTTTTTGTGTATTAATGAATATTGTATTTTGTAAATAGTTTAATCATTTGTAAATATTTTAGTTAAATATTTTAATCCTGCTCTTTCGGATGCAACAATATTCCTCATGTGTTATGGGAACCTGAAGCAAAAGGCCATTTCCTAAGTGAGCTATATGAACGCAGGTAAATAATTACATAGTGATATTTATTCGACCTTGAAAATACCGTGCACTACAAATGCACAGGTAAATAATTACATAGGTCATTTCCTGATTAGATGTCGATCACAGTGACATTGTTTTTTTGTCTGGGGGTCTCCCCCAACTCCGTATTTTTATTCTGTGTAGAATACAATACTCTGCATAAGGCCAGGGTGTGTGATTTGTGAAGGATAAATGTGGGTTGTGTTGTTCCTCTGGCCACTTAGCTTGGAGGGCTGTGGAGAGCCACTAAAAATCCCAGTTACCGTCACTGTCACAAGGAGGCGGGCCAGGACACATTAGAAGAGAAGAAAGCTCTGGAACCCTGGGGTAGCCTAGGCATCCAAGGAGAGCCCAAAAAAAAATAATAATTTTTATTGGAAAGGAGATAATAGTGAGATATGAAGAGGGTGGGATAAAAGGGGTAGAGAACAGAGGGGGCAGTGTTGAGACACTTGCCTGATTTAAAAGGGGAGACAGTAATGGAAGCCCTGGTACAGGACGCCCGTCCTGGTCCAGAGGGTGCGAGTTGAAATTGGGTGGTAGGGTGAGCCGCCAGGCAGAAGGGGGTGGGGGCCACAGAGGGTGGGGAATGCGATTGGGGGAAGGAGACTCAGCCACCCCAGGTGGTAGGAATAAAAGAATATAAGAAAGAGATTCCTATGGTGGAGTGTGTTTTATGCAGGTCTGTACCACACTTGCCAGGGGGTTATCCTAATGATCCCATTCCACTTCATGCCAGCTAGGAAAAGCTATAGCATAGTGTCAGCTTAGATAACCATGAGTGCCTGCATGGTCATCAGTCTGTCCAGTGAAGAGGCTAAGATAGAACATGCAATTAATAATAACTTTCATTCCCTGAACCTTCACACAATTTTACTTTTTATAGTTTTTTCTTACACTTTCTATTTTCTTTTATATATTAGATTAGATATTGATCAGTGCATTTCGACAGGTATGTCTTTTACGTAGAAAATATTTGACTTACTTCGTCATACCTCTACCTATTATGTAGAAAAGCGTGCACTGGGGTTGGCAAGGAAGGAGGGGTGCTGAGCTCCCTAGTATACATTAAACTTTTTTACAATAAATACTGTTTTAATGAAAATATCACTAACACAAAAATACTTTTAGGTTCCAGCTGATTTCCATTATTATTGATTCTTTGTTTAAGTCCTTGATTTTTGTTCTTAGGTGTTTTATAGACCTTCTTTGGTAAACAGATGTGTTCTTGTTTTGTAATTAGATAAACTTGTGAGATTGATTAATGTATAGGTTTAATATTTTGTATAGCATAGCATTATTTTGTATGCAGCAGTGAAAAAACTAGGTTTGCTAATTAATTAATCAATCTCACATTGTGGAGTTGCTTGAGTTTGAATTGCCTCAATATTGATAGTCTAAATAAAAAGCCCTGTTCCAAGGGAGAAGTGGTATATGTCTCCCTTGGAATAGGCCTTTTTATTTGGAGTAGTTCTATTGCTCTCATAGCATTGAGGCTTTTGTCTTAAATTTACTCAAGTGTTTAATAATTTTTTTTTATAGTAAACACTGTACTTTTTATGCAAATAATTTTTTCTTTTAAATTTATGGAAAAATCAGGAAAATTCAATTAGTAAACTAATACCATATTCATAATGAAGATATCCAAAATTACAAAGAAATAGCAAGAAATTGAGCTAAACAACAAATGTTTATATTACACAAAGTAATCCTTACCTGTCAAGCTAAAAGAAACAAGTAGTTCTATTTGAATTTGAAAATGTTTAAATCTGCAAATTGTTCATAATAAGAATAATTTTTTTTTTAGAAAGTCTCTTAATAACTGTAATTTATTACATCATTTACATACTCATTTAATTTACGTTTATTCATTACGATAATTTTTTTTACTAATATGATTATTTTTAGACACAATCTTTTTTTGTCTCTGGAAATAAATGTTCATTAAAGATAACATGTTTGTTGATATATTTCTTTTCTGTTTTCAAGTCCAGTGAGTATGTAGAGGTTGTAAATCAGGACTTAATAGAAAGATGGAAATCAAATCTTCACACAGCAAGTAAAGAACTATTTATGGAGTGTGCAAGGTACTGTGGATTGATGTAATAGCACTAAAATCAAGCTTTTTGTAAATTAATTTTTTTCTTTCTTAATACCTTGTTTTTTTTACACCTAAATATTCTCCATAATCAAGTTTTATCTTTCATAATCAACTGTGAACCTATAGTAATTTGGTAAAATTGTAATTTGCAAACTTTTTGACAAGGTAGTAGTCTGATATAATAATTAAAAAGCACATTTCCAGAGTGGGAACTAAAACTGTTTTAAAAAGTCACTGTTCTACGTTCTTCTTAAAGATATATTAACAATTTAAAATTTTTTAATTGTCAAATAATAAGAGAAGTTTACCTCAATATAGTATGCAGAACACTTTCGTATGATACTCTCCAGAAATTAAAATGGAAAAATCGAAAAACTTACATTAGAATAACAAATAGATTAAAAAATTAAAAATCAATTTAACACAATAAAACTTAATTTAACACAATTAAAAATAAGAAAATTAATTAAAAGAATTTAATGAAAAAAAACTGCAAAACGATTTTCCTTCCTGAAGCTGACAATGCTTTTCGACCGTATGTCGTCAGCTTCAGGAAGGAAAATCGTTTTGCAGTTTTTTTCGTTAAATTCTTTTAATTAATTTTCTTATTTTTAATTGTGTTAAATTGAGTTTTATTGTGTTAAATTGATTTTTAATTTTTTAATCTATTTGTTACTCTAATGTAAGTTTTTTCATTTCTTGAGAGTACTATATTGAGGTAAACTTCTCTTATTATTTTACAATTATTGATATCAACGTAGAATGTATTGAGCATCACAGTTCTGGTTCACGCTATCTAAAGAATTTTTTAATATACACCATACATCCTTATATTGTGGAAACTACTTCAACCTTTCAAGTATAGTTTTGGTAAATTTAAAAAATTGTGTATATTATCTTCAAATACGGAGAAAGGAAGTTGCCTACTGTTTTAATTACTGGTTCACAAAGAAATTAATTCTTCAGACAGTGGACAAATATCCAGATGCAGAGTGTATGAGAGAGTTCTCATTGGCCATTTGCCCTGGAAAAGCTGAAGCCTGTGCCAATCCTAATGTAGGGTTGGGGAGGGAGTATTCCATTGGATGGACTCCTCCATGCAACTGATGGAAATGATGAGATGGTTTCTGCAAGTTTCCAGATGTTTCTGTTAATTGAAAACAGGGTAGTCTTTTGTTAGTTGTGATTCTGGCTAACCTCCTCAGATTTGAGTGTTAGCACCTCTTGTGTGAGGACTTACCCTCTGTAGTGTTTTGCAGGTGGTCAGGAATAGACCTTTATGTGCTAAACCTGAGGTAGGTTAGGGTGGGGAGATGAACTGAAGCTCCTTGTTGGATGGACAATGTCATCTGCTACTACTGATGGAAGTAATAAGATAAGTGCAGGTCTTCAGATTAATTCTGTCATGTGGAACTAAGTTGTCTGTTCCTATCTGTGATGGTGCAGTTTGGCTATAGTAGCCTTTATACCATTAAATATCCATTCCAATTCCAATAACTTCTTCATTCCATTCCATTAATAACAACCCAGCTGTGATTCTGGCTCCAATCAACCTCTTCAGATTGGAGGGTTGGAATCTCTTGTGGAGGGCTCTCCTTGTCTGCTGTTGTAGGTAATAGTGTTCATATTTAGTATTAGTAATGGCCATATGGTGCAAGGAAACCTAAGGCTTATGCTGCACCACCCAAAAAAAAAAAAGTAATAAAATAATAATAAAATTAAATAAAATAAATAATTAATAAATAATAAAAGAAAAGGAAATATACAACCTGTGCATTTCCCACCTCCCATAGGTAACTATCCAGGTGACTTTTGAATTTCCCCAAACTATCAGCCACAACTACCCATGTAGGTAATTTATTCCAGTAATTTATAACTCACTGGCTAAAATAAAACTTTATTCCGGTAATTTATAACTCACTGGCTAAAATAAAACTTCCTGCAGTCTAGTCTATTCCTCAGGTGAGGAATAGTGGTTTATGGTTGAGCAGGGCCCCGACTTCCTCATTCTCTATCTCCCATTTCTGTTAAAGATATGCATTGGTCATATTGTATTCACTATGCCTATACAGGGTGTCTCAAAAATATTGGTACAAACATTTAGAGGAGGTAGGTAACATCTAAAGGAATGTGAATTGCATAGGAACCCATAACCGGAAACGTCAGATTTCAATTTGCACAATTTCTATATCTCTAAGAATAATAAATTGTATGAAAAAATCTAAATTAAAGAAATAATATTCAATAGTTTTTTCATACTTGTTTTAATGTTTTTAGGACAATAAGTACATTTTCTAATTTATATCCAGAAACTAAAATAATTCAAAAAAAAAAAAAAAAAAAAAAATATATATATATATATATATATATATATATATATACAAAATTATATGGAAATTTTATTAATTTTAGGAAAAAAAGCTTATTACAATAAAAATATATTCTTAAAAAGAGAACAACACATAAAACTAAATGTATTAATGTGACTCATGTGCTTGATGCGATTTACATAGTTCGTTTATATTTGGGTGTATTTTAGACAAACATACTCGCATTTCATGTTCATCCGATTTCAGTCTTTCCCTCTTTTTAGTTTTGATATTAACGAGCATAGAAAACCCGAGTTTGCACATGTAGAGGTAGAAAATTGTACCAAAACTTGAAGTGCTCTGGCTCATATGTTGGGATATTCTTTCTTAAATTAATATCCAAATGGATTCGAGTGAAATTTCTGAGTATTTTAATCGTAATGTACAGTCATTGCAAATTTGTATTAATTCCTCTTCTTCTTTAAGGCTTAACTCCATTTTATTAGATGTCAGTTCAACAAACAGATTTCTTATCCAGTCAAAACCGTTGCTAGATATATCAGGAAATAATGACAAATCTGTTCTAGTGATGATGACCTTTTGTAGCGACAGCCATGATGTAAGCTGATGCTAAATTTGACGTCGCGGCACCCACTTTGAGAACCACTGCTGTAGAGTGACATGATTGAGATCCCCTTCTCTGAGGGAGGAGGATAGTGGAATTCAGTGTTAGACATGATCCTACTATAAAATCTTGAGGATAGACTATCAAAGATGGATTTGGTAATGTTGGACTTCTTGTTGAGGTCTCCTGGACTGCGATTCCATAGGCCTCTGTAGGTTGACCTTTTGAGAGTTTTGGCCTATATCCTGGGATGGTGGGCTGAATGTGAGGGACTGATTTGGTTGCCAATTTCTTTTATGTAGGCTGTAGCATTGATGGTGTTTTCTTGAATTCTGACAAGCACATCAAGAAAGGGAATAGTGTTGTCAGTTTTCATTTCTGGAGTGAAAGTGACATTGGAATCTTTGTCATTTATGTCAGAGTTGAATTGTCCTAAGGTTCCCATACTATGATTCCAGAAGATCAGAATATTATCTATATACTAGATCTTCAGTTTAGAAGTGCAAGAGACTGGATGGGGTGATAGATTTAAATCTACCATGAAAAAGAATGTTCTCTTGGATGAGAGAAGCGTAATGTGACATGTTTGTGTTTTGAGTGAGTTTGGAATCCTGATAGATTTCCTGTCTGTGAGGGAAATGCTAAGAAACTTCAACTCTGTGTGAGAGGTCGACAAGTTTGGACATTGTGTGGAAGTCTGCCTGAGCCTAAAGATTAACAATTCAGTCTCACACTTTCATGTTGTATGAAAGATTTTGTTGCAGATTGAAAAAAAAAAAAAAAAAGCTATGGCAAAAGTATGGAACAGTAAAAGTATGAAAAAGTAGGATTACAAAACAGTTATAAATGTAAAGTGTGCATTGGCAAAAAAATGGTGGTCTTGATACAGTGAACTTAATGTTGATCTATTAATATATATATACAGTGGTACCTTGGATTACGAGTAACTTGGTATGCGAGTGTTTTGCAAGACGAGCAAAAATTTTTAATAAATTTTATCTTGATAAACGAGCGAAGTCTTGCAATATGAGTACAGTCAGTCCTCGTATAACACGTGTTTACACTACACGAATTCGATCATACACGATTTATAAATAGGGGAACAATATCTTATATAACACTAACCGAATTCGCTTATGCACAATTAGCCTTTGTGTTTACAAGAAATGGCAGTCGAACGCAGAATCACCCCAACCGAACGCAACCCGATAGGAATGAAGAGAAGATTTTGAAAATGTATTTATGGTTTTTTATATCAGTGAAGGGGAAACACATTTCACCATAATAACGTAAAAACCAACAATTCCAGCTATCGGTATAACCGCAAATGCAATTAGATCGAGTTTACTACCAGTTTATAACAGATTCCACTAGCAGGAACGCAACTGGAAATTGTTTTTATTGTTTTATGGTAGTAACCCCTAGAAATGTGCTTTAGTAAAATGTGAGGTGTTAATAGTGTATCTCTGCCTTTATGGTGTTGTTTATTCAGTTGCTACACGCGCGCAGCTTTGTTTATGTGTATCAAGCGTGCCTCCTCATTTTGTAATTGTACTTTATTCCCTAAAAAATGAGTAAAATACTTAAAAGGTGTGAAAAAGAAGCATCCTGGTGAATACACTGCAGATTCAGAGAGAAAAAGAAAAGCAATATCGATAAACAGAGGCGGACTGGGTCAAAAATTCTTACCCGGGAAAATTTATAGTGGCCTCATACTACGGTTTATGGCCAAAATCACACCGGCCTCCGGCCCACCGGGCTACACCGGTGCAGCTTTGTTTATGTGTATCAAGTGTGCCTCCTCGTTTTGTAATAGTGCGAGCGATGAATCTGATTTCCGTGAAATCCTCAAAAGGAGGCAAAAGCAAGTGTCATTGGAAAGATTCCTTGTTAAAGTCGCACAAAAAGAAAAAATCAACAGATAGCAGTGATTCCGTTAGAGACAGTGAAAGTCGTCCTACCCAATAATTAATAAATTAGATTGCTTTATGTATATTAAATTTAAATATTAAAAATATAAAAAGGTATGTATTTTGTATTAATCATTTTTACAGTATATGAATATTTTTGAGTTTTGGAACAAATCATCTGGGTTTCCATTATTTCTTATGAGGAAATTCGCTTTGATATACGAGTGCTTTGGATTACGAGCACGTTTCCGGAACGAATTATGCTCGCAAACCAAGGTACCACTGTATATATATATACAAGAATGTGTGCTTTGAACTAATTTATTACAAATTAATTAATGGTAAATTACATTTGATTGTAGTGAAGTGTATGGATAACATATTACTATGGTGAATTGTTAGAAATTTTCTGAAATTTTATTGGAATATTATAAAGAAATTAATTTTAAAAACTTTTTAAGAGGTGTATATCTGGCCAAAAGAAACAGTAATATGATGGACTGGCATGTTTAACGTTTGGAGAGGCAAAAAAGTGACACTTGTAAATGGTAAGGAAGGCAAATAATTAAATATGGACAATGATGCTAAATATGTTGGATAAAAAGCAGCATCCTGCTGAAAGGTTATAATTTAATACTTAAGTATGCTGGTATGATAAAGCTCATTCTCCAGTGAGAAGCCCTGGGAATGGTACAGGAGTGTATTACTAAAAAGAGAAGTGGTTAACTGGTGTGGAGTATGTGGTATCGGGAGTGGAAGAGGTATAGGCAGTGGTGGGATTCAAATAATTTAACAACCGGTTCACTGCCCTAATGACCGTTCTAAGTATAAAAAAACTATATACCGAAAGGTAGTTTATTATTTCATGCAGTTAATACTTAAATAAGAACAATAAAAGAGGTCCACAAAACTAGATTATGTTATCAGAAAGAGTTTTAAAATATTAATGAAAAAATATTAAATAATACTGACAAAAAAACAATAAAACTGTTATTTAAGGTATTTCCATATTGCTTCTTGATTGGCGTTCTCGTTTGCAATTTTCTTCACTTTTATCCGAGCATCATCGACTGAGTGATTTATCCTTAACCACTGTAGGAGTAGGATCCCATTCCTTTAGAGGTAGGCCAATTAGACTAATAGTCATTGTGTTTGATATATTAGAAACAGTTAGGTGACTTCTCTTTTCTGAACATATTATGTTCATCTTTGAAAAACCCCTTTCCGCTTCTGCTGAACTTACAGCAATTGTTTTGACAATATTTTTAACTCTTTGAACACTTTCAGGAATTGCATAATTCTGGGAATTTTTTGAAATGTTTTCCACGAAATCTCGATAATCATTAATATCAATTTGGTAATTAAAAATGTCATTAAATACGAGCAATTGTTCTTCAGCTGCTTTCCATGGAACTAGTATTTCTTCAATATTCCAGTAATCTGTCTCCAAAAAATTGAGAAATTGTAATTTATTCCTATCTTGAAATTGGCTACAACTTGCTTTTAAATGTTCACAATCCATTAGTCTTTTTTTTTTTTTTTCAAATTCGTTACGATGTTTTCTAAAAGTCTTTCCCGAGGAAGCCCGAGACAAATCGATGATTTTCTACAAATTTTATATTTTTGAAGGTTTCTGAAGTAATTAATTCATCAACTTTTTTTTCGTAAGGACACCTTTCCTTTCCAAGCATTTGAAATGCTTTAATAGATCTCATCACAAGTTTTTCAGCGTTTATTATGTTTATATTTCTTGCTTGCAGTGCATTTGAAAGAAGAGAAATTTCGTTTAAAATATCAATCATCAATGCCAAATCAGTTATAAAATATATATTCTCAAGACAGACAGCCATACCTAAGTACTTTTTATTTGAATAAAAATAGTGATGTAGCGCTGGATAAGCGCGCCACACAGCTAGGGTTGACCCTAAACTACAGGTAGCCCGTCTTGGTCCCAAAACTCTACCAATCTTTATAATTTCAATTCCAAGTTATTCGGATATTTTGGAAAGTTCAATTTGGTTCTTATTGGATTGATGAAAAATAGTATATATCTTATCAATAAATATTTTAAAATGATTTACTTGCTTTGTTTCCTTTATCGAATCATCTAAAACAAGATGGAGGCGATGATTTAAACAGTGCCATATTATTATGTTTGGAAACTCTTTTGCAATCCTAGTGCTCACTCCAGATTTTCTCCCAAGCACAACGCTGGCACCATCGGAGCAAAATCCTATTAAATTTTTTTCTAGGTAGTTCTTAGTAAGCCCAACATTATTTAAACTTTCCATAACTGAAGAACATATTGTCTCTGCATCTTGTTTTTCCAATTCAACTAGTTCAACAAAAATTGTTGGTGATGTAACTGAATCCAAGGCCAATTCTAATAGAACAAATTCTGATTTTGGTTTCTTATTGAAAAAAATCTGTCAAACTCTGTTGCCTTTTCGTTCTTTTAAGGGCTACTGCAAAAAATTTTAAAAATGTTTCATTTTAATATATTATAGAGCAGGAGCGGATATGTGCCAATATATTTGAATATTTTTACTGGTTCTGTCCACGTGTGGTCATATCATAAACTTTTATAAACAAAGCACTATGCTTATACCATTCATAAACATCAGTCAGAACATACATTTTCTTCATTTTATCGATACTAAACAAAAATTTCTTGCTGAATTAATAAATGGCATAGAATACCAGGTGCCCACCTTAGAGAGAATCCTGATCACAAGTGCCATTTTAACAACCGGTTAGCCGAACTCAACAAAAAATTAGGTATCGGTTCTGCCGAACCGGTGCGAACTGGCTAAATCCCACCACTGGGTATATGGATATATATATTAATAAATTAGATATGATAGATGCAACTAAAAGTGCAAAGCAGCATTAAAGGATGGAAAGGTATATGTAATTTGTATTAATATTAAATTAAATTAAGTATAAATGGATCTGAAAGTTACACAAGGTGCCAGTAACTTTAAGGGTGAGGAAAGTAGAAAAAGAAGAGTAGTAGATGGTGAAAGAACGTTAACATCCTAGAGGTTATGATGAATTAAGTAAATTATGGGCTGAATTACGAAGCCAATATAAAGTGGGGGAACTGTAAAGTAAAATTAGTACAAAATATTAATAAAATACAAATAAAAATAAAATGAAAATGGTATAGCTGTCATCAGATATGGGGAGGGAACAATTTTAGTAAAAGGTCTAATGTAAGTAATGCAAAAAATGCTCGATCTGATGTCAGCAGAAATAAATATTGATCCATGATCAGGTATTTCATCAGGGAACTACACCTGACCATGTATCAGGAATCGCATTTTTTAGCATTAGCATTAGCATTAGTAGAGGCATTTGATGCAAGAAAGCAAGCTTATGCAGCATCAGCCAAAAAAAAATAAAGTAAAATAAATAAATAAAAAATAACCACTTCCACTTCACCCCTCTGTTCATTCGAAATACCTGTCCAGCTGAGCCTTAAACTTATTTAGGCTATCAACTACCACGACAAGGGATGGAAGTCTGTTCCACCTACCAACCACCCGCTGGCTAAAGGCAAATTTCCGCACATCTATCCTACATCTGTCTTTCCTCAATTTGAATTTATGCCCTCTCAGGTGATTATTCTGAGCAAGAGGAAGAATCCCATCAGCATTGAGCATGCTCAAACCATTCAAGGCTTTGTACACCTCTATCAGATCACCTCGCCGTTGCCTAGTCTCCAGACACTGTAATTCGCAAAACTTAAGCCTTTCTTCGTAAGAGCACCCCTTTGTTCCATTCACTAATCTTGTTGCCCTTCTCATTTCTATGCTTGTCCATAGTAGTAGAAGAAAAGCGAAAGGCCAAAAAAGGAATGATATGAAATTAGTACTTTCTAATATAGTATGGACAAGATAGTCCGAATGCAGTGTAATTGATTTAGGTAAAAATAAGTATTGAGTTGGGATAAAAATAGTTAATATCAATATGTTTAATATAAGCATTGAGTTGGGATTAAAATGGTCAATATCAATATGTTTAATATAAGCATTGAGTTGGGATAAAAATGGTTAATAACAATATGTTTAATATAAATATGTGGAATTTAGTGTAGGATTTAATTTTATATATATGAGAAATCAATGTATTTTAAAAAAATTTTGAACAAGCAAATGGTAAATTGAAGATGGGGAAGGGAAAAGGAGTATTTTAAATAAATAAAGACGAAAAATAGCAATAGAAGTAGGATAGTAGAAACGTTTGTTTCACCCTCGTATTACACTAATAGTTTAACGAACGGGAAGAAATTTATAATTAGACAGCAGAAAAATAAAAAAGCATAGAAAAAGTTATTAAATAACACTAAGTTTTCTGGGGGCGCCTCCGTAGCCAGGTGGGAAGGAGCAGCAGTAGTGCATAGCACACGCTTCTTGATTAGACCGGGGTTCGAGCCCGTCACCACCAAATACGGAGGATGCGGAAAGGTCAGGGAATGATCACCGCATATCCCGGAGCAATATGGCCTTAGTTGCTAATGCTCCTAAAAACCAAATAACAAACAAACTAAGTTTGCTGGGGTTGTGAAGCCCAACCTTGTAGTAAGGGCTCTGGCACTTATAAGCTTTAGTATAAAAGGGAACTAATACCAAATGCTTGTATTGAAAGGAAAAATGTGTTGAGACATGCCGAGAAATGAATCTAAAATGAAACCAAAAGTATGATAAGACAGTGAAAGTGTACGATACCTGGAGTATTTCAAGAAATTCGAGGAGAAAATGAGCTGACAGGAAAAATAAAGGTGGGAAGTTGAGATGCACAAATACAGTAACGTAGATGAATGTATGCAGGCTTAAACCAAATGAGCAGTATATCTAAATGTGAAATCAATTTATAGCAGCGAAGTGGACTTAACAGTAAGCTGTGAAGAAATTGAAAATAGCGGGTGGTTGGTTGGTGGAACAGACTTCCATCCCTTGTGGTGGAGGTTGATAGCCTAAATAAGTTTAAGGCTCAGCTGGACAGGTATTTTGAACGAACAGAGGGGTGAAGTGGAAGTGGGTTTTTTTTTTTTTTTTTTTGGCTGATGCTGCATAAGCTTGCTTTCTTGCATCAAATGCCTCTACTAATGCTAATGCTAATAGCGGGGAAAATAGAGACAGACCTCTATAGTCGTATTTAGAATTCAAGCGCATGGAGATAATTTATATTAGCGTTGAAAAAAGGAAAAGAAAAAGAATTTGGAATAGTATGGCTTTACAGTGATACAGTCATACAAAATTAAACATTACCGTTAATATATAAAGAATTATACGGTGGCAAAAAACATATACACGTACACCAAATGATGGGGCTACGTTATAATAAGCTGAAAAGTAAACGTATAAGAGTATGGTAAATAAGAATCATCGAATATTTTGCGAATATTTTGAAAATATTAGAAATATTTTACATGGACCTATTGCCTGTTCTTTTATAATTGGATCCATGACTACACCACCTTTGGATCTTTATTCACCAGGTTACTTATAGTAGTAGTAGTAGTAGTAGTGGCATGTAATGCAAGAAAGCAAATTTATGAGCTTATGCAGCATCAGCCAAAAAAAAAAAAAAAAAATCACACCATTCCCTCCAAATCCTGTCCAGTTCCTCCTGAAATTTATTCAATCTATTAACTTCCACAACGACAGATGGAAGTTTGTTCCAGCAATTAACCACCCACTGGCTAAAGGCAAATTTCCGCACATCTATTCTACATCTGTCTTTTCTTAATTTGAATTTATGCCCCCTTAGGTTCATAATCTGAACAAGTGGAAGGATCCCATCAGAATTCAGCGTGCTGAACCCATTCATGGCCTTATGCACCTCAATCAGATCATTGCGCAGGTGCCTAGTCTCCAGCCACTGCAATTTGCAGAACTTAAGCCTCTCTTGATAAGAGGATCCCTTCATTCCCCTCACCAATCTTGTTGCCCTTCTCTGTACACGCTCAAGCAAATATACATCCTTCCTAAAATGAGGCCTCCAGACCTGTACGCAGTACTCAAGGCGTGGCCTGACCATTGCCTTATACAGAGGGATAATCACCTCCTTTTCCCTGCTAGCAAAATTCCTATATATCATTGACAAAACCCCATGACCTGCCCTTGCAGCCTGTCTGCATTGCTCAGAGAACTTCATATCTGACTGCACAATTACTCCCAGGTCATTTTCATTTTCTACCACCTTAAGTGTAGTACCACACAGTTGGTACGTTTCTCTGGGGTTACTTCTACCCATATGCAGTACTTTGCATTTGTCAAGGTTAAACTTCAGTTGCCACTTCTTAGCCCATCTGCCCAAATTATCTAGATCCTGTTGCAGTAGCACACTGCCATTACTGTCATTAACAACCCTGCCAATCTTTGTATCATCTGCAAACTTCGACATTAAGCCTGATATACCTTCATCAATATCATTGATAAATATACAAAACAACAGCAGGCCTAACACTGAACCCTGGAGGACTCAGTAATAACATTAGTCTACAAAGAGCAGCACCCATTGATTACCACCCTCTGTCTTCTCGCACTTAACCATCCTTTTATTCATTGTAGCAACTTACCCTTAATACCATTCTGCTCCAATTTGCACAATAGTCTTCCATGCGCAACAGTGTCAAAAGCTTTCCTGAAATCCAAATATATGATATCAAAATTATTTTTTGTAATCACATAATATGTAATCACATAATCACATCATAATATCCTATCAAATTTGTCAGACAAGACTTTCCCTTAACAAACCCATGCTGTGTCTGAATTATTGTTGCAGTCTTGTCTATCTCTGAAATGATATCACTACATTTTTGGATATGAAGTCAACTGATTATTTTTCCTTGGTTTCATTTACTATTAGTTCCATAGTAAATTCACACCTGATTCTACATGTGGATCTATCTAGTTTCATAAATTGGAATTATTTCCTGTTCTTCTATACCATAAATGTTTCCTTGGAATTGTTGCATATCCATGGACTTATTTCATTTTTAGTCACCATGTTACTTATATCCTTGGAGTTATATCACTTCATAATTGGGTATAATGTTAACTGATTCTTTTTCCTTGCTTTCATTTACTACTATTTCCAGAGTAAATTCACACTTAATACTACCTGTGAATTTATCTAGTATTATACAAATTTTTTGTATATATGGAATTATTTCCTGTACTACAAATATTTCCTTGGAATTGTTTCATATCATAGACTTTTTGCATGTTATTTCTTGTTCCTTTATGTCATGTTCTTTTATAATTGATTCTATAAAATGCAACTCCTTTGGATCTTAAGTCACCATGTTACTTATTTCATTGGATTTTAACCTGGTCTTTTTCCTTGGATGCACTTTCATGCAAATTTGGATAGATTATAATTATTTATTTCTCAAAATATTTGATGATTCTTATTTACCATACTCTTATACGTTTACTTTTCAGCTTATTATAACATAGCCGCATCATTTGGCCTACGTGTATATGTTTTTTGCCACCGTATAATTCTTTATATATTAACGGTAATGTTTAATTTTGTATGACTGTATCACTGTAAAGCCATACTATTCCAAATTCTTTTTCTTTTCCTTTTTCAACGCTAATTATAAATTATCTCCATGCGCTTGAATTCTAAATACGACTATAGAGGTCTGTCTCTATTTTCCCCGCTATTTTCAATTTCTTCACAGCTTACTGTTAAGTCCACTTCGCTGCTATAAATTGCTTTCTCATTTAGATATATTACTTATTTGGTTTAAGCCTGCACACATTCATCTACGTTACTGAATTTGTGCATCTCAACTTCCCACCTTTATTTTTCCCGCCAGCTCATTTTTCTCCTCGAATTTCTTGCAATACTCCAGGTATTGTACACTTTCACTGCCTTATAATACTTTTGGTTTCTCGAGACATGCCGAGAAACAAATCTAACGAATTAGATTCGTTTCTCGGCAATGTCTCAACACATATTTTTCCTTTCAATACAAGCATCTGGTATTAGCTCCCTTTTATACTAAAGCTTATAAGTGCCAGAGCCCTTACTACAAGGTTGGGCTTCACAACCCCAGCAAGCTTAGCTATGCTTTTTCTATGCTTTTTATCTTTCTGCTGTCTAATTATAACTTTCTTCCCGTTCGTTGAACTATTAGTGTAATACGAGGGTGAAACAAACGTTTCTACTATCCTACTTCTATTGCTATTTTTCGTTTTTATTTATTTAAAATACTCTTTTTTTCCTTCCCCATCCTCAATTTATTACCTCACCCTTATACCATTTGCTTGTTCAAATTTTTTTTAAAATACATTGATTTCTTATATATACAAAATTAAATCCTACACTAAATTCCATATATTTATTTATATTAAACATATTGATATTAACCATTTTTATCCCAACTCAGTACTTATTTTTACCGAAATAAATTACACTGCATTGGGACTACCGTGTCCATACTGTATTAGAAAGTGCTAATTTCATTTCATTCCTTTTTGGCCTTTCATTTTTCCTCTACTACTATGGACAAGTATAGAAACAGTTCCTGATACATGGTCAGGTGTAGTCCCCTGATGAAATACCTGATCATTCTTATGCAACTGAAGGTGCTTCACAGTCCATTGTGTGGAGAATCGTACATGAAACAGACTATCCCTATCACCTGAAACATGTACAAGCTTTGTTAGAACCTGATTATCAACGTAGACTACAGTTTTATCAATGGTGCTTGTATAAATGTGTAGAGAACCCTTCGTCCATTATGTGTTCTTCACAGATGAGGCAATGTTCACAAGACATGGAATTATTAATTTCCATAACACTCATATTTGGAGTGAAGAAAATTCACATGCGATTATTGAAGCAAATCAACAGCATCAAATCTCCGTCAGCATTTGGGCAGGCATTCTTGGAGATGCATTGATGGATCTGTATGTTTTGCCAAATAGGCAAAACAGAATCTCTGTATTGCGAGTTGTCAGAAATTTTGGTAGAAACGTTCTTCCAAATTTATTAGATGTTCCACTCAAGAGAAGAATGCACTTGTGGTTCATGCATGATGGAGCTCTGCCACATTTCAGTTTTGTAGTCCAAGAATATCCTAATCATAACTTTTGTGAGAGGTTGATAGTTCGTGGTGTATCAGTTGCATGGATCCCTTGGTCAGCTGATTTAAATCCCCTTGATTTTTATTTGTGGGGTCACTTGAAATCAGTAGTGTATTCTAGTCCAGTAGAAAGTGTTTAAGAATTATGGGCACACATTTTGAACATCTGTTGTGATTACTTGTGCAATTAAAATAAAATTGATTTATCTCGGAAACAAGAAGTTTGCGGACCCATGTTTAATAGGACTTTTTTCACAAATTTGAGGTGTAGAATGCACCTGTAAATTTTGTGACACTTGTTTAAATCACCCTGTATGTGTACACACACACACACACACACACACACACACACACACACACACACACACACACACACACACACACACACACACACTGGTGTTCAATGAAATTGCATCAACTAGGAATTTCACATTTTTAACCCTTTTTTGTGATGGTATATTACATTAATAACTAGCATCACAAACAGAAATATAAACCAAAGATATTAATTCCCATTTAAGGTAAAGCTAAGTAATATTTGACAGGTGCTCTCAAAATATTCCAGAATGAGCATTTGCAACCTTTATACAACAGTTTTGGTAAGCATGACAATTAGGGCTGAAATGTTATCAGAAGCTCACTTTGCTTCAGTTTATCTTTTTAAATGGAAAACAAAATGAAAAGTTCACCAGGTGCAAACTAATATTTAGTGAACTGCTTCTGGCCCTGATGACAGCAACACACCATCGAGGCATCGACAAGATCAAAATTCTGAAGATAATCAACTGATAGTTCATGGTTCCAAACACGAATTATGGCTTCCTGAAATTCACAAAGGGTCTTTAGTTTCTTTCTGGCAACTGCAGATTCCACATGAGGCCAACAGTTCTCTGTAGGATTCAGGTTCGGGCTGTTTCCTGGCCAGTTAAGAGGTGTAGTGGACCATTCTTCCAAACATTTTTTCACCTGTAACAAATGTAAACACATTACTGTCAAACCTGTGATGCAGAAATGAAGCTAAAGTAACTACAGAAGTGCCTACTTACACTTTTTGCCTGATAACAAGGAGCAGAGTCGTCCTGAAAGATGCAGTTACTTGGCAGGTTGAAATGGTCTCTAATGGTTGGCAGCAATTTGCCTTCCAATATAGCCAGGTATCCATTGGCATTTACGGAACCTTTTATAAACCGCAGGTGACCTACTCTACGATATGAAATGCACTCCTATATCATTTGGCTGATAGGCAATTTCACTGTAGACACCATACAGTCTGGATGGTATTTTTCACCACATCTATGGTGAATCGTTTGTTTCCCATCAGAGCCATGCAGGTTGAATTTCTTCTCATCTGAGAAAATAACTGGCTTCCACTGCGCAGGGGTCCATTTGACATGCTCCTTACACCAAATTAATTATGCCTTTTTAATTTTTTTGTGTGAGGAGGGGCTTCTTCTGAGGACAACGAGCTACAAGTCCATTTTTGAAGAGGCATCTTCTGACTGTTACTGCACTTGCTACCACTCCTCTATGTTCTTCCCATTCACTTTTCAGCTCAGACGAAGAAGCTTTACGGTTTTTAAGGCATAAGTGGGGCACCTCCGTAGCCAGGTGGGAAGGAGCAGCAGTGCGTAGCACACGCTTCTTGATTAGACCGGGATTCGAGCCCGTCACCACCAAATACGGAGGATGCGGAAAGGTCATTCAGGGAATGACCACCGCATATCCCGGAGCAATATGGCCTTAGTTGCTAATGCTCCTAAAAACCAAATAACAAACAAACAACAAACAACAAGGCATAAGTGCTTGAAAATGTGGTCCTGTTTTGGTGTAGAGTCCAGTCATTTTGTCATTTGCATCCAGTTCCTTTTTTTCATATTAGCAGAACCAGTATT
This sequence comes from Mastigoproctus giganteus, assembly GCF_048544385.1. Lineage (NCBI taxonomy): Eukaryota > Metazoa > Arthropoda > Arachnida > Uropygi > Thelyphonidae > Mastigoproctus > Mastigoproctus giganteus. The sequence continues at coordinate 92,501,233 of NC_143585.1, forward strand.
CTTGAGTTTGGAAAGAAATCTGCTCACTGTTGACTGATTACAAGACACTCTATAAGCAATATGATGAGAAGAACATCCTTCCTCATGTAAAGCAACAATAGCACTCTTTCTTCGTGGCATCAACTGCATATAACTCCCCATCCTGACAGAAGCAAGGAATGACTGCAACTCTTGCAGGGCGTGCTTATATAGCTGAAAGTAACAGCTGATGCAATGGTATGTCATCACCAACATGTGTCAATCTTATCTGGTACAATCTGTAAGAAATATTGCCATATAGTTATGTTATTTGGACAACAAGTACAATTTTAAGGGGTGGTGCACTTTCTTTAAACACCAGTGTGTATGTTCCTGAAGTAGACAAATGTTTATTTTCAGTGTATTGGGTAGTGGTGCTGACCTGTCAGGACCCCTTAGTTTTTTTTACAAGGCTGTTAAGTTCTGCTCTGCTTTAAAGAAACCAAAGTTAGAGATAGTAGACATTGCGTAATCGCTGCGGTTTTTGTAAGAAAGACAGCACAGAACTCCAATCATCAGATTCACAAAAGCAACATCAAAGAAAAGACCTTGGGCTCACATCAAAATACTGTATTGATGGTGAAGTAACTTTTACACTGAGTGATGGATGGCTACATTATTAGAAAAATGTTATGTTATTCATGTATTGAGTATTAGTGGGGAGTGGCTATCTGCTGATTGGCCTGCCACTGTAAAATTTACAGAAGATTTAAATTCATTTATCAGCTGGAAAATTAATTGGAAAACAACTCTACAATATGGACAAAACAGGTTGAAATTATAAAGATCCAAAGAGAGAGAATCATGTAGCCACCTACAGCAATGTATCTGGAACTCTGCAGATTCCTGCATTTTTAAAATTTTTTTTTTTTGTTGGTAAATCAACTAATACCAGATCACTTAATATAAATTTTTTTATCATTGCCAGTTTTACTAATACTCACAATAATCAGCATGGATGGACTTTGGATCCTGCATTATCCAAAGAATGGTTTTTCCATGGATTTGTACCTTCTGTAAGGAAAGATTTGAAGAAAATAAACTTATCTGAAACGCTGTTCACTTTCAACATAACACTTCTTTACATCCCAGTTGCTAGGAACTGAAAGAAGGGAACATAAAAGCCACTGCTAGATGTAACATCTTTGATCCAGCTTACAGATCAAGGGATACTAGAATGTTAAAAGAGATGACATAGGCATTTTTGAGTTAAGTTTTGTCAAAAAATAGAAGAAATGAATATATGTCTTGTAGAATCACAAAAAGTTATCAACGTCAAAAATGTTTTTACAGTCGCACGGAATTACTGTAGCATAGCAATAGCATGGAACAAAATTCCAAGTTTAAAATTTTTAATAATTTTGGAGAAAAGTCTGGCTGGAGGTTGACAATACTAATTAAAGCTTTGAACTACAAGAAGGTAATGAAGAACCTAGTTTATTAACTGATTTCAGGAAAATTACAGGTTCCAAAGATTTACAGAAATAAGACATACAATAATATATCCAAGGGTGTTTTCCAAATTTTCCAACAAATTGTCACCAGTTTATTAGAAATTAAATTGTGTATGGGGTAGAAATCATACACATCACGACAGAATGAAATCGATCTAAATATGAAGAAGAGATTGAATGAAATCCAGTTCTAAAAAATGCCTTAGATAAAGATTTACATTATATCTGATTAAACAGTTGGCAATGCAGTGTTAACAAAGTAAGCAGAGGTACTTATGCTGCAAAATGTCACAGTTCATCTTATAAACATATGAAAATTATGATTTTATATAAATGAATATATATATAAATGAATGAATAAATGAATATAGATGTATAGGAACTCCTTGACTTACATAATACTCGACTTATGGAAATTCGACTTTACGTAAATTTTTGCTGGCTGGTGCAAGCTTAAAAAATAATCATGGAAACGTATTTTGCATCCCGTAGGAATAAATGGAGGTATCGTAATGTGAACCCAATAACACATTTTTTATTTTTTTTGTAATTCATTCCAAGTCATTGGAAGTTGAAAATTTCATTATATTACTAAACTATTTATCTCTCTAAAATGTCATATTTATAATGGAAATTGCACTGCACTTTCATCATTATCATATGTTCCCATTATAAGAATCAATTTTGAAATCCTTTGTTATATTTTATTAAAACACGTTTCTGGAGTTCAAGACCATAAAATAAAAATAATTTGCACTTTCCAGTTTATTCGGCTTTTCTGTTAGTGCATCTAATTATAAACAGGTAGTAAACTCGATTTTATTGCATTTGCGATAATACTGATAACTGCAATTGTGTGGGTTTTTACGTTATTATGGTGAAATGTGTTCCCCTTCACTGAAATCTTCAATCATATAAAAAACAAAATTTTCAGAAACTTCTCCTCAATCCTGTTTATGTATTACGATGATGAAGGAAAAGCAACCAATGGAAAGTGCAAGTGGTGGTAGTGCCAGGAAATGAAACAAAATTAATTTTGAAATGAAGATGAAAATGATTAAGTACGAAGCAGGGCAAAGTTTGTCTTCTGTTGTAAGGGAATTAGGTCTCACTGCTTCAACAGCGAATACTATTTTAAAGGACAGTGTGTGTATAAAAGAATATGTTAAAAGATCAATGCATTTAAGATCAACAGTGATGACAAAACAGCATTCAAGTGCTATATCAAAGATGGAATAGCTGTTATTAATATGGATGGAAAATCAGATTCAGAAGTGAGTGCCCCCTGAGTTTAATGACCATTCAAGCAAAAGCAACAAGTATTTATAAAGATATTAGGGACAAGTACGGCGAACCCCAACCCAAGTTTGTGGCAAGCAACGGGTGGTTTAATAGGTTCAAGCATTGCGCTGGTTTCCACAATGTTAAAGTATGCGGTGAAGTCGCCAGTGCCGATTCTGCAGCTGCAGAGAAATTTTGTGATGTGTTGGAAAGGATTATTGATGAAGGCGGCTATTCAACGCAGCAAATTTTTAGCGTTGACGAGACTGCTCTGTATTGGAAAAAAATGCCAGAATGAACATACATTGTCAAAGAAGATAATACAATGCCAGGTTTCAAGGCGTCAAAAGATAGGGCCAATGCTCTTGCTTGGGGCTAATGCAATGGGAGATTACAGATTAAAACCACTGCTTGCGTACCATTCTGGAAATCCTCATGCATTTAAGGGCATCAATAAAGCCACCCTACCCATGCATTTCTGATCAAACTAGAGAGCATGGATAACAATATCTCTTTGAGGATTTGGCTTAATGTTAAATGCTGCTTCATTCCTGAGGTTTAAAATTATTGTAAAGACAACAACATTCCTTTCAAGATTTTGCTTCTATTAGATAATGCTCCTGGACATCCTACGCATCTAGATGATTTAAATTCGAACGTGAGAGTCATATTTCTATCGCCAAACACGACTTCACTCATCCAACCTATGGATCAGGGTGTTATTTCGAATTTAAAAGCATACTATTTTATGAACAACATTTGCTCAGGCATTGTCTGCAGTAGACGATGAGAAAAATTTTAGGTTAGGAGAATTTTGGAAATCTTACAATATTTACCACGCCATCTTAAACATTAATAAGGCCTGGGCGGAAATTACTAAAAGTTGTTTAAATGGCTCATGGAAGAAAATATGCCCATGGAATGTAAAAGGTTTTGGAGGATTTGAAAAAGATTAATCATATGAAGAGGTTTTAGATAAGATTGTAAAGGTTGCAGAGCTACTTCAGTTGGAGGTTGATGCCAAAGACGTGGAGGAGTTAATAGAGAAAGAAGAGAAAGAATTATCTAACGAAGAACTTATTGACTTGCAGGCAGCGATAGTGAAAGAAGAAAATGCTGACAAAGCTCAAGAGGAGCCAAGACGCTTCATCACCAGAGAGATGGCAGTGGCATTTCATGAAATTGCATCGGCAATGGCGAGGTTTGAGGAGATGGATCCTGACAGTGAACGGTTCTTAAAAGTTAACAGGGGTGAATGATATGCTTGCTTTCTATAATGAAATCTACGATGAAAAGAAAAAAGCCACCGTCCAGTCACTATTACTATGTTCTTTCGTAAGATTGAGTGGCTAACCCCTTTTAAATCTCCACAGCCCTCAACTTCCTCAGCGGCATACTTATCAGTTGAAGATGTCGACTCTGGCAATGATGCTTGAGAAGTAAAACTTACTGATGTTATCTCCTCTTTTTTTTTGTAATTTTTTAATTTTGAAATTTTTTTTAATTGCACAGTTTTGTAATGTTTTCTGTGCATGAGATAAAAAAATTGAATAAATACAATAAATAATTCTATTGACATGTTTGCCGAACTTTTTTTTTTTTTTTTTTGATTCAATCAATTCAGCAAGTTCAGTTGCAAGTGCTGCACAAGCATGGGAGAAACCCCCAGGGGCTCACATCTGGTGAGTATGGGCTTGGCACACCCAGGGTCCTAAGCTGGATATCATCATTCTTCTCTTTCTTGGTGATTCCTTTCTACTTTCTCTCTCTCTCTCTCTCTCTCTCTCTCTCTCTCTCTCTCTCTGTCTCTCTCTCTCTCTCTCTCTCTCTCTCTCAGGGTAATAGGGAAATTTTTTTTTTTTTTGCGTGGTGCAGCATAAGCCTCAGGCTTCCTTGCACCATATGGCTAATAATAATAATAAAAATTCCCCGACTTACATAGCGTTCTGTGGAATGCAACTCTTACGTAAGTCGCAGAGTTCCTGTATATGTTTTAAGTTAAAATAAAATTCTTAAGGTACCTGCATCTTTTTTATGATTCCCTGTTTTAACCTATTTTTTGACTATGTACAAATATAGTGCAAGTGCATCAGAAATACATAGCTATATCTGAATAAATCAGAATATTATTAAAACGGCATCATTTTAAGTTATATCTCATATTGTGAATAATATTCTGATTTATTCTGATATAGCTATGTATTTCTGATGCACTTGCACTATAGTTGTACATAGTCTAGACTCTCCTATATCTTGAGGCTTATGCCCTAAACGCTTTAGAGTCTAAATACATGATACACCAATTTTTTGATTAACTAACCAACTACTGGTCCGGATTATGTTGGATAAGAGAGATTCTACTGTATGTTCACCCCTCTGATATGAATGGACTGATCATCAGTGGGGGTTACAAGATCATCTTCCCCCCCTTCCCCCAGCAGAGTAAGATTGTGTACTTTGCTGTTGTATTATCCAGATTGTCCCCCAGTTGCTTTGTCCAGTATACTGTTCAATGACAAATTCTTCCTTACATGGGGGGGCGAGAGGTTGTTGTGAATATAGAAATGTCCAGGTAAGTTTCATACTAAAAATGGTAGATGCTTTTTTTAGAATGACTGTGAACCAAAAGCTGCTGACAGGGATTAATATATTTTCACTGGAAAGGCACTGCTGCTGCTGTTGTGGATTGAAAGTAAGTATGTACCCCCTCACTTCTTTGTCTTGGGGAGGGCTAGAATTGTGTATGACCTGCTTCCTTGTCACATAAGGTGAAGTTCTGCCATCTATCTTACCTGTGTGTGGGGGGGGTGGGTGTAGTAGTAGTAGTAGTGGCATGTGATGCAAGAAAGCAAATGTATGAGCTTATGCAGCATCAGCCAAAAAAAAAAAAAAAAAAAATCACACCATTCCCTCCAAATGCCTGTCCAGTTCCTCCTTAAATTTATTCAACCTATCAACTTCCACAACGGCAGATGGAAGTTTGTTCCAGCAATTAACCACCCGCTGGCTAAAGGCAAATTTCCGCACATCCAATCTACATCTGTCTTTTCTTAATTTGAATTTATGCCCCTTTAGGTTCATAATCTGAACAAGTGGAAGGATCCCATCAGAATTCAGCGTGCTGAACCCATTCATGGCCTTATGCACCTCAATCAGATCATTGCGCAGGTGCCTAGTCTCCAGCCACTGCAATTTGCAGAACTTAAGCCTCTCTTGATAAGAGGATCCCTTCATTCCCCTCACCAATCTTGTTGCCCTTCTCTGTACACGCTCAAGCAAATATACATCCTTCCTAAAATGAGGCCTCCAGACCTGTACGCAGTACTCAAGGCGTGGCCTGACCATTGCCTTATACAGAGGGATAATTACCTCCTTTTCCCTGCTAGCAAAATTCCTATATATCATTGACAAAACCCCATGACCTGCCCTGGCAGCCTGTCTGCATTGCTCAGAAAACTTCATATCTGCCTGCACAATTACTCCCAGGTCTTTTTCATTTTCTACCACCTTAAGTGTAGTACTACACAGTTGGTGCGTTTCTCTGGGGTTACTTCTACCCATATGCAGTACTTTGCATTTGTCAAGGTTAAACTTCAGTTGCCACTTCTTAGCCCATCTGCCCAAATTATCTAGATCCTGTTGCAGTAGCACACTGCCATTACTGTCATTAACACCCCTGCCAACCTTTGTATCATCTGCAAACTTCGACACTAAGCCTGATATACCTTCATCAATATCATTGATAAATATACAAAACAACAGTGGACCCAACACCGAACCCTGTGGGACTCCACTAATAACATTAGTCCAAGAAGAGCAGCACCCATTGATTACTACCCTCTGTCTTCTCTCACTTAACCATCCTTCTATCCATTGTAGCAACTTACCCTTAATACCATTCTGCTCCAATTTGTACAATAGTCTTCCATGCGCAACAGTGTCAAAAGCTTTCCTGAAATCCAAATATATGATATCAAAATTATTTTTTGCATCCAGTTCCTTTGTAACCACATCATAATATCCTATCAAATTTGTCAGACAAGACTTTCCCTTAACAAACCCATGCTGTGTCTGAATTATTGCTGCAGTCTTGTCTAGATGATTCTGCAATGCATCTTTAACCAGCGACTCCATTATTTTACCCGGAACAGAAGTTAAACTAACTGGTCTGTAATTACCCGTGTCACCCCCTTGATCCCCCTTTGTGAATTGGGGATACATTTGCACATCTCCAGTCCGTGGGAACCTCCCCTGAGTCCAAGGATGCTCTCATAATTATGGCTAAGGGTTTGCTTAGTTGCTTTGCCGCCTCGTTTAATATAACTGGATAGATCCCATCCACCCCAGGTGCTTTTCTTACGTTTAACTTCAACAATTTCTCTTCCACTTTGCTCTCAGTTATTACAAAATCATTAAGCACCCTGCTACAATTTGATAACCTTCTGCCATTTTCAAACCTTAATAATTCCTCACGTGTGAATGTAGGTGCAAAATACTCATTCAGTTTGTTTGCTATCTGAGCAGGATCATCAACAGTCGAACCATCGATGTCAAGTGTACCAATCAGATTCATCCCCTTCCTTTTAGAGTTTATATAAGTAAAGAAATCCTTGCTGTTTTTCTTAGCATCTTTTGCCAAGGATTTTTCATAATCTGCCTTCGCCTGCCTAACCTCCTTTGTAACTTGGTTACAGATCAATTTGTAGCTATCATAGGCTTCTGTGTCACGTGTTAATTTGTATGCATCCCATGCATTTTTCTTCTCTGTTACGAGTCTCATTAGTTCATTTGACAACCATTTATGCCTAAATCTTGAACAATATTTCTTAATAGGTATGAAACGTTTAGTAGCATCCACGATTAATTCCTTGAATGTAGATCTGATATGCCGTTAAAGGAAGTGTACCCATAAGCTTAGTGAATATTTGGTTCTTCACTGGGTTTGTGGGAAGGAAGGAAGGAAGGAAGGAAGTAAGTAAGTCAGTCTGTTAAACTTGTTTTGTGATTTTCTGTTGTATATCCAGAGCCTTTACACAAGAATAGAATGGTGCATCTTGATCTACGTACTTCATGCACCCTAAAACCCAACACAAATAACCAACCAACAAGAATAGAATTTACACTCATGTTGTAACAAAAAAATAGGGACACAAGGACTCTAATTATATATTAATCTTTTTTCTAGATTAACATACATTCTTATATATACTAAAATAACTACATTTTATTTTATATTTTGAAAATCTAATGTGTTTATTACTGTACCAAATATATTACTATACCAAATATTCTTTTTCCTGTAACATATTAATGATTTCTGTTATTTTTCTTTTATTTGTTTATAAAAAAAAAGACTAAGGAATTTAAGAAATAATTTACATCTTTTATTGTTGTGTGATTATTCTTATTTATGTAATATCTAAATTTCAGAGCAGTAAAAGATTTTTTGGCTGGAGAACCATTTAAAGAATTTGAAAACAGCATGTATTTCCATAGGTATCTTCAGTGGAAGTGGTTAGAAAGGTATTTTTATATATTTTTTTTAAATTCTGTATAGCAGTAGTAATTCCATAGAATTTTTACTTGAAATCCATACAAATAATGTGCGTATATAAGAGTGGTTTAGTAAAGATCAATCTGTACAGTAAAGTTCTTATTGATTGACAGAAGGTAAAAACTAGGCACATGTATTAGACATTTTTTACATAGTTATCAGCCAGTAACACATTTCTCCCATCAGTAGATACACTTCCCAAAGCATATTTGTAAAACACTTCTGGTTTTTCCTTGAAGCCTGACTAAGCATCAGAAATCACTGCATCATCAGAAAAATGCTTGCCGTGCATGAAAATGTTCAGGGATAGAAAGAGGAAGAGATCTGAAGACATAAGATTAGGAATATATGGCAGATGTGGAATATTTTAATAGCACATTAGCTTGTTATTTGTGTGTAGGAGCATTTTCTGTCCTTTTTTTATGCAAAAAACAGGATAAAAGATTTGAGTGCTGTTCCTGCAATATCCTTTTGAAGATAATATTAATATTTGCATGCACGTTGCAACATAGTGTTTTGAAACTAGAAAGAATTCATATTAGTATTATTGATATTAGTTGTAGGAAATGATACTAGAAAGCAAGGTTAAACAGGGCATCAGCCAAAAAAATAAAATCTGCTTCCCACATCACCTGTTCAACCGCTCTAATAATTTTTCTAGTTCCTCCATAAATTTATTCAAACTACCCACTTCCACATCACCAAATGGAAGTTTGTTCCAACAGTTGACTACTTGCTGGCTGAAATCAAATTTCTGTACATTTATCCTGCAATTGTCCTTCCTCAATTTAAATTTATGCTCCCTGGCACTTGTCTGAGCAAGAAGAAGGATGCCATCTGCATTTAACTTTATCCATTTAAAGCCTTAAATACCTCAGTCAGATTCCCTCACAGGTGCCTACTTTCCAGATCCTGAAATTTGCAGACTTGAAGCCTTTCCTGATATGCTAACAGGTCTGTAATTATTATTAAGGTACCCTTTGAATTGGGTGTCTTAATAATTACACACCCTTCCCATTTTTGAATTGGGGATACATTCACACTTCTCCAGGCCATATGAACCACCCCTCAATCCAAGGATTCACTCTTAATTATGGTGAAAGGTTTGCTTAATTCTTTTGCTGCCTACTTAAATATAATTGGATAGATTCTATCCATCCCTGGTACATTTATTTGCATTTAGCTTCAACAATTTTTCTTTCACTTTCCTCTAAGTTATTAAAAAATCATTTTGTGTCTGTTAGAAATTGATACACTTCAGGCATCCCCATCCCTAAAATTCCTCATATGTGAATGTAGATGCAAAATATGTATTCAGTTTGAATAGATCTTTTTTCGGAAATAATGAGAGCATCTTAGATTTAGAAATCTGTACAGATTGGAGACGTGAAAATGTATTTTCTGTTCATAGGGTGGTTTTAAGGGTAAAGTGGGGAACTGTAGACATGTAAGTTAATCTCTGTGCCAGGGAAAATAGGGGAGCCAATATTTAAAGAAGCAATGCAAGACCACTTTGATAATAGTGGATGTATAAGGCAATCACAGCATAGATTTGTTAAAGGGAAATCATGCCTTACCAATCTGATGAGCTGCTATGAGGGAGTCACAAAGGAACTGGATGAAAAGAATTATTTTGATATTATATATTTAGATTTCAGTATTGCTTTTGATATTGTTCCACATGAACAGTTGTATAAATTGTGGCAGTGTGGCATTAGAGAAAATTTCTACCATGGATAAACAGATGGTAGGAGACAGACTAGTTATAAATGGCCACTTCTCTTTATGGACTAATATTATCAGTGAGATATCAGCTTGTTTGGTGTTGGGCTTCTTATTGTTTTTAATATTTATTAATGATTATGTAGGCATTTCAAGTTCAATGTCCAGGACCAGTGATCAAGATATAGGTTTGCTGATGAAAACAAAGGTGGGTTGGCCATTAATTACATTAATTAGAGTTCACATTCATTAATGGGTTAATCACATTCATTAATGGGTTAATCACATTCATTTAAGGTATGCTACTTCAAAAAGATATAGATAAACTTGGCAGATAGGCTGAAAATTTGCAATTGAGGTTTAACATGGATAAGTGCAGAGTACGGCTTTTAGGTATCAGTAATCCAGGAATAATAATGTAATATTTGAGTAGCACTAAAACCCAAGGTAGTTGATAAGGAAGAAAACCTAAGGAGTAATTGCACAGTTTTAATGAAATTCTCAGAGCATTGCAGACAGGCTGCTAGAACAACTTGTGAGTGTTCTTCAGTAATATGCAGGAACTTTACCAAGAGGGGCAAACAAATGACTGTCTTGTTTCATAAAGCAGTGGTTAGGCCAAATCTGAAATGCTGCATACAGATGTGGAAATCTCATTTTAGGAAGGACAGACTTAAATCTTTTGGAAAGGATACAGAGAAGAGCAACAAGATTAGTTGGGGCATAAAAGGTTATTCTTACCAAGAAAGACGGGGGGAAGTCTTTCTTGTTAAGGGGAAGTCTTGCCTGACCAACTTGATTGGATACTATGATGCAGTCACAAAAGAACTGGATGCAGGGAATAACTTTGATATTATATACTTGGATCTTAGAAAGGCTTTTGATACTGTTGCACATGGAAGACTGCTACACAAATTGGAGCAGTGTGACATTGGAGGCAAATTGCTGCTATGGATAAAGGGGTGGTTGAGGGGGAGAAGACAGAGAGTGGTAATCAATGGACACTGCTCATCGTGGACTGATGTTATTAGTGGAGTCCCTCAGGGCTCAGTGTTGGGTCCATTATTGTTTTCTGTATTTATAAATGATATTGATGATGGTATATCGGGCTTAATGTCCAAGTTTGCAGACGATACAAAGGTTGGCAGGGTTGCCAAGGACACTACTGACACTATGCTGCTGCAACAGGATCTGGAAAGGTTGAGCAGATGGGCTGAGAGGTGGAAAATGAAGTTTAACATTGATAAATGTAAAGTACTACACATGGGAAACAGCAACCCCAGAGCAACGTATCAACTCTGTGGTACTACACTGACAGTGGTAGAGAATGAAAGGGACTTGGGGGTGGTTGTGCAGGCAGATATGAAGTTCTCTGAGCAGTGCAGACGGGCTGCAAGAGTAGCTCATGGAGTATTGTCAATGATATACAGGAATTTTTCCAGCAGGGATAAGGAGGTGATTATTCCATTGTATAAGGCGATGGTCAGGCCACACCTAGAGTACTGTATACATGTCTGGAGGCCTCATTTCAAGAAGGATGTAGAGCTGCTGGAACGAGTACAGAGAAGGGCAACAAGATTAGTGAATGGAACAAAGGGGTGCTCTTACGAAGAAAGGCTTAAGTTTTGCAAATTACAGTGTCTGGAGACTAGGCACCAGCGAGGTGATCTGATAGAGGTGTATAAAGCCTTGAATGGTTTAAGCATGCTCAATGCTGATGGGATTCTTCCTCTAGCTCAGAAAAATCACCTGAGAGGGCATAAATTCAAATTGAGGAAAGACAGATGTAGGATAGACGTGCGGAAATTTGCCTTTAGCCAGCGGGTGGTTGGTTGGTGGTTCAGACTTCCATCCCTTGTGGTGGAGTTTGATAGCCTAAATAAGTTTAAGGCTCAGCTGGACAGGTATTTTGAACGAACAGAGGGGTGAAGTGGAAGTGGGGGTTTTTTTTTTTTGGCTGATGCTGCATAAGCTTGCTTTCTTGCATCAAATGCCTCTACTAATGCTAATGCTAAAGACTTGAGTTCTATAAGTTCTGGAAGCTAATCATCTGTGTGGTTACCTAACTGAAGTGTATAAGGCTTTAAAAGAAAGCCTTATACACTTCAGGAAAATAAATTGATGGTATGTTCACTCTTTCTCAGATGATGCACACTCAAAATGACAGTTTACCAGTGCATTTCTCAGATGACACACACATCAAGCTGTCTTCTTGGGTGTGTGGAAATTAGATTAGATAAGATAGATTAAGTTAGATTAAGTAGATTTGCTGGATTAGATTAAATTAAATTAGATATGTGGAAATTTATTTTCAGCCAGAGAGTAATTGATTGTTAGAATAAATTTTAGTTTAGTGTTGTGGAAGGGAATGGTTCAAATAAACTTAAAAAAGACTAATACAAATTATTAGAAGCAATGGGCAAATGTAGTGAGTAACTTTTATTTTTCGTGTTTGGTTGGTACTGTATAAACATTGCTTACTTGCAGTGTGTTCCCAGTACTAATGTTTCAGTGTAATCAATGTATTGTCAATTAAAAGTTATACTAATTACTTTTAATCCTTTATTGATTTATTTGAGATCATGCAGAAAGAGGGGGGGGGAGAGAGAGAGAGAGAGAGAGAGAGAGAGAGAGAGAGAGAGAGAGAGAGAGAGAGAGAGAGAGAGAGATACAATGAGTGCCATTTTCAAAGAATGGCACTCCTCAGTAACAATACAGTGGGTTTACCATTTACTACTCATTTAGAGATGCTTAGGTTCACGTTCCATTGAAGATTAGAGCAATTCTTAAAGGCTCATTCACCCAGAGTTACAGTTAGCTGATCTCACGTGGAGGCAACAAGAGTTCCCCCACAAGTTATTCCAAGTTTTGTAGTCCACACAACATGGAATTTGGCTCTTGAATAAACACTATATATGGATCTAATACATATAATAAAGATGGAAAACAGAATCATGTGAATTTAGCACACTGTGATTGTATTAGTTAATGTGAAAGCAAATCCTAAGAACAACAACAATAACAAAGAATGGCACATACAGGATTGGTTATAGTATATTAGGACTCTGAAGCAGTTTCCATTTATTAGAGACACCCTAATATGGTGTTTAAGTCACTTTCCATTTCGAGGTTGTTCAATGCATGCATTATAAAAGTACTATGTGGATTAGAATGCTATGATAATATTTTTCATATTATTGTTGCTGTGTGTATGTGCACTTAGGACAAAAAATTTGGGAACTAACTTTCTGAATATGTTAAATGCCTTCTCTTGTTTTTCTTTATGTTTATTGAATTAAAATCAGAATAGGTTTCATTATAAAATAACATTTAGGGAAAATTTCTAGAGATATATACAGTACTCTTGGAAGATTATTTTATTTTAAACAATTTACTCCTTATTTCCTTTTTTTTTGTAGTCAGCCTATTACAGCCAAAACTTTTAGGATGTACAGGGTTTTAGGCAAAGGAGGTTTTGGTGAAGTATGTGCATGTCAAGTTAGAGCTACAGGAAAGATGTATGCTTGTAAAAAGTTAGAAAAGAAAAGGATAAAGAAGAGGAAAGGTGAATCTATGGTTCTCATAGAGAAACAAATTCTGCAGAAGATTAATTCAAGATTTGTTGTAAGTTGCTATTTATATACATATATATTTATTTAATTTCTTTTTATCACAACTTTAAATAGATATTGCCCTGCTTAAAATACTAGAATTGTTTTGGCCTGTACAGAGAATATCATTGATTTCCTTTTCCATTTTTAATAATTTGTATTTGGTATTAAAATGGGAGAAGGATACCAGAATCCAATGATTATGTAGTATCTGCTGTTAAAAAAATAAAAAATTCATCTTTGTAATTGAATTAGAGAAGAACATTACGATATACTACTGTTTTAAGAAATAACACATTGCTTCATGAATAATTTTTTTTATTGGTATGATATGCCTTGATATGCCAAAATTACAAAAACCATATAATATCCCCAGAAGAATGAAGAAAAATAGTTATATATTTTTAATTAGTTCAATTAAAAACTTTATTTGTGGACAACAGTGAAGTGGCCAGAGTGGCACATAATAAGAAAAGAAAACATAAAAGGAAGAAAAAATGCATGTTATTATACTGTAAAAACTGATACGTATTTCGTAGCCTTGGTTATTATAGTTGACTTCATTGGTGCTGATCGCTTCACCGCTTCTATATTCTGTCTTTCTCCTTTATTGTTTCACTATTGCCCCTGACAAATCTGAATTCCGCACAATACTTGTTGATGTTTAGCCATTTTCATACATCCTTATTATTTTAATTTTCTGATCCAACTCAATCACTTTCCTTTTCTTGATAGATTTACTAGTACCACTGTCACTTATTCTCTTAGTCAGCACCATGATAACAGTCAAAATTTAATTTTCTGGAAAGAACTTCATATGGTTAAGGCAAAAATGCACTATTATCACCCCACGCAAACTCACATTTTACTAAAGCACATTTCTGGAGGTCACTGTCATAAAATAATAAAAACAATTTGCACTTTCTGGGTTATTGATCTTTTCTGTTAGTGCAATTCATTATAAATGGGTAGTAAATTTGATTTTATTGCATTTGCAATAATACCAATAACTGGAATTCTGTGGGTTTTTATGTTACTATAGTGAAATGTGTGTCTCCTTCACTGAAATCTTCAGTCATATAAAAAAAAATATATAAATAACGTAATGTAAGTCGGTGACTTACTGTATCGAAAACTGTTCAGCAACCTATGCAAAAAGTATGGCGATAGATAAAAAATGAAAAAACCACTACTCGTGTGTCCAATACGATGCTTCCCTTTATTTTTTACGATGTGTATGGTTTGGTCACCAGCATTATAATGGTTCTTTAGAGATTTAATGGATGCACCGTTTTTGAACTTTTGAATAATTTCAAGTTTTTGTTCAGTTGAAAGCACAACTCTTGGCGTTTGCCCATCATTTTCGTGATTTATAAACAAAAAAAATAAAATAATTACTATAAAAAAAAAATTCCGACATCCCTGACATAAATAATGAAACAAAATTTGCCTTTTTGCAGTGCAATGGAACACAACAATCAACGACGCACTAAAACAAACTAAACATTTGGTCTCTCTCTTTCTCTTTTTTTTTTAGTGGTGGGGGTTGCAAGATAATAGGTACACTAATTTCCCAATGACGACTTATAATGCCTCTTCTTCTTGCTTATTTATGACTTGCAAAACATCTGTTTATACCTTTATATTTATTACTTGAATTTTATATAAGATTTCGAGTTGATTTTTTTAAAAATTTGGAATCTTGAAGTGTCCCGGTTAATCCGATCCCAGTAAATCGAGAGTCTGCTGTAGTTTAAATAGTCTTAGTCAGGTTCATTAGCTTATTTTTAATTTAGTTAATGATTTTGTAAGTTACGACTTACTGTTCATGCCACTCTTATATCAGTGTTTTGGCATGAATATCATAGCACATAATGAGTAGAACAGAGGAATAGTAGGGTTTTAATTGTAATAAATAAGTAGCTCGGAAGTTCTAATTACTTGTTGGGCATATATCTTTTTTGTGTTTAACTAGGGAATTTTTACTTTTTAGCAAGTATATAACTAATTTAACATTACAATCGTTGTGGTATAGCGTAACGTATATCCTGAACTTGATAGTGTAAGGAATAACATAAAACTAGATAGCGTGATATGTATCACTGCATTTAGGAATCTATTATCTTAGTGTAGTATTGTCAACTAATACAATTACATTTAATTTCATGTCAATTAAATTTATTAATTTTCATTGTTAATCAATTAAATTATATTTAAATGGAAATTGTGCCCCAGACTAGAGCATCAAAGTAGCCAGAGTGTTTTGGCTCGGGGGGAGAACTAAAGCAGGTGTTTCTCCAACACATCACAGCCTAAAAATATGTGAAACTTGTGAAATGTTTGCAGATGTTTTTGGAACAGAACATGATCCAGCTAAGGGGGATGTCTTTGTGTGTGCTAACTGCAGGAAGTGTGAAGAAATTAGGTGCCAACTCAACATTCTAGGCGCCTCCGTAGCCAAGTGGGCAGGAGCAGCAGTGCGTAGCACACGCTTCTTGATTAGACCAGGGTTCGAGCCCATGACCACCAAATACGGAGGATGCGGAAAGGTCAGGGAATGACCATCGCATATCCCTGGAGCAATATGGCCTTAGTTGCTAATGCTCCTAAAAAAAAAAAATAAATAAAAAAAATAATAAATAAATAAAAAAAAACCAAATAGCCAAATCTCAACATTCTAATGGGAGTTTATGAGAATTTGATAGGGTAGATGCTACCGAAGAAATTAAGCTCTCAGCTGCCCAACTCAATGCTAGAGCTCACTCTTCTGCATCGAACAAGAGTAATCTTCAAGGCAGAATGTGCTGGTCCCACAAGAGCTAGTTATTGTTGGTGACTCTATTGTCAGAGAAACAGGAAATGTGTTGTGCAAGAAAGATAGGTGGAATAGCACCAGGGGTATGTCTGCCAGTGGCAAAAGTAGATATCGTTGTAGAGCAGATATCATCTTTTAAGGGCACGAAAGGTGATATTGTTGTATATATTGGCACTAATGTTATTACAAGTAAAAGATCTGATGACTTGCTAAGTAAGTCATCTGATCTTTTACAAGTTAGAATTGAATTTTAAATTGTCTGCAATTCTGCCCAGACACAATAGGAGGGGAGTATACGTTGAGAGCCTTGTTGACCAATATGGCCTGGAGAGAATATGCAAACTATGTGGGATAGGGATAGAATTTTTCTCAGCGTGGTCTGTGCTTGTTAACACGAGAGACCACTTGAATAGAAGCGGTGCAAGAATATTTGCTGATGCCATCGAGGCAATGATAGGTGGGTTGCAAAACTGCTAGCTTGGGGATATACACAACAGACTAATAGTTTAACTAGAGCCACAAGCAGAGGGGAAAGTGATCCTTGCATTGCTACTATTGGTACATGCAGCAGTCAGAAAGCAAGGTGTCTGGAATTTTAGGCCCTTCTATGGGTCATAATGGAACAAAGGAATACATGGGCTGTGTTAGGGTAACTAAGAGTAAGAATATAGTATTAGTATTACCTAGTATTAGTGTATATGTATACTTGCATATACACTAATACTAGGAGCATTGTAAATAAATTTGATGAATTAAAGTACTGATTAAGTTAACAAATGCAGGCATTGTAGGAATAGCGGAAATGTGGTGTCACTCAAACATAAATGATGACAAATTTGATTATGGGGAGTACAATGTATACAGGAAGCACAAACGAGACAGGAGAGGTGTAGGGTTATGCTCTTAGTTAAGAAGAATATTAAATCTAAGCCTGTGCATCCAGTTGACTTGGGCGATGAGTGCAATGTTGAGTCAGTTTGGTGTGATATAAGCACTCGGAAAACAAAATTGAGAGTAAAAATGTGTTATAGGCCTAATAACAGTGATGAGCATACCAAACAGCTATACAGGGAAATAGAGTGGACCAGCAAATCAGAATGTCTCATAATGGGGGATTTTAACTTTCCAGATGTTGACTGGAATTTGTGGGTTGGTTGGTCACTCACACACTAGCAAGACTTTTGTGGATTTCTTGGATGACTGTTTTTTACAGCAGCATGTTAAAGAGACAACAAGAGGTAGCAATACTATTGATCTGGTTATCAGCAGTGATCCTTCATGCATTAAGAAACTGCAGGTAAAAGACCTACTGGGTGGCACTGATCACAGTGTACTAATGTGAAATTTAATTAAAGAGATAACTACTGTTAAGGGTAAAGGCTTTTGCTTTCTTAAGGGTGACTACAGAGGTCTCAGACAGTGGAACCAACTGATGATGATGCTACCAGCAGCAAATTCTAAATGAGAAATATTCAGGGAAGTAATCAAAGAAGCTTCTAGGCTTTTTATACCAACAAAGGAATACTGTTCGATGCTTAGACCTAAATGGATGTCAGATGAACTATCGAGACACGTGCAGAGAAAAAAGTGCATGGAGTGCATATCAGTTACCAGGTAATACAGAAACCTCTGGTATATATAAATTTGTCTGTATTCAAGTCAAAAAGGAGGTTAATCTAAAGAAGATTATGAGAAGTCTCTGGCAAAGAATGCAAAGAAAAACCCTGCTCATGTTGGCGCACTATGGCCACAGATGCTGATGCGCCTAATAAATCCCCAAACAAACAAACAAACAAACCTTCTCATGTTGCTGATAAATTGAATGGGTATATTTTTCATCTACATTCACACATGAGGAATTTTTTAGGGAAGTGGATGCCAGAAGTTTATCCAACTGACGAGGAGCTAAATGACTTTGTGATAACTGAAAGGAAAGTGGAGAAGAAATTGTTGAGGATGACATAAAAAAGGCATCTGGGGTGGATGGTGTCTATTCAATTATATTAAGGGAGGCAGCAAAGGAGGTAAGCAAACCCTCAGCTGTAATTATGAGAGCATCCTTGGAATGAGGAGATATCCCTATAGACTGGAGAAGTGCAAATATATACCAAACTCATAAAGGGGATCAAAAGGCAATGTAAGTAATTGCAGACCTGTTAACTGATGAACAAGTTAGTGATAATTTATTATTTTAGTATGCAGGAAACTGCTCAAGTAGCTAAGAATTGGCATATTTTAAGTATACTTAAATGATGCCATTTCTTAGCTACTTTAATGGCTTGCTGCATAATAAAATGATGAATTAGCACTAATTTGTATGTCAGTTAACTTATATGCAACCTGAAGCTTTGTCCCTAAAATGCTTTTAAGACCTGTTAGCTTAACATCTGTTCAAGGGAAAATAATGGAATCACTAGTTAAGGAAATAGTGCAGGACCATTTGGACAGGCATGCAATTATACTGCAATCATAGCATGGATTTGTCAAGGGGCGTCTTGTCTGATAGGTTACTGTGATGTAGGGACCAAGGAACTAGATGCAAAAAATAATTTTGACATCATATACTTAGATTTCAGTAAGGCTTTTGATACTGTTGCATATAAAAGACTGCTGTACAAACTGGAGCAAGTTACTGCTATGGATAAAGGGATGGTTAAGTGGAAGGAGACAGAGACTGGTTATCAATGGGTACTGCTCTTCGTTGACTAGTGCATTTCCCCAGGGTTCAGTGCTGGGTCCATTGTTGTTTTCAGTATTTATCAATAATATTTGTGAAAGTATATCAGGCTTAATATCTAAGTTTGCAGATGAAAGAAAGGTTGGCAGGGTGGTTAAACAGTCATCAGGGTGAGCTACTGCAACAAGATCTAGGAAAATTGGGTCGATGTGCTGAGAAATAGCATTGAAGTTTAACATTGACAAATGCAAGGTACTGCACATGGATAGCAGTAACCCCAGAGTAACTTATCGACTGTGTGGTACTACACTCAGGGTATTGATGAATAAAAAAGACCTTGTGGGGATAATTGTGCTGTGAGACTTCAGCATTGCAGATATGCTGCCAGGACAACTCATGGGATTTTGTCAATGATATACAGAAACTTTGCTAGCAGGGATAAGGAGGTGATTATCCCTTTGCATAAGGCCATGGTTAGGCTGCATCTTGAGTACTGTATACAAGTCTGAGGGGCCTCACATTAGGAAGGATGTAGAACTGCTTGAATGGGTGCAGAAAAGGGCAACCTGATTGATGAAGAGAACAAAAGGGTGCCCTTACCTAAAATGACCTCACTTTTGCAAATTGCAGCATCTCTAGACTAGGCACGTTGCGGGGAGATCTGACTGAGGTGTTTAAGGCTTTGACTGGATCAAGTAAGCTGAATGTTAATGGTATTCCACGTGCTGAGACTACACACATGAGGGGGTATAAATTCAAGTTGAGGAAGGATGGTTGCAGGATAGATGTGTGGAAGGTTGCCTTCAGCCAGTAGGTGGTTGATTGTTGCAACATGCTTTCATCCGTTGTTGTGGAAGGGAAATGGGTTGAATAAATTCAAGGGAAAACTAGCCAAATTCTTGCAAAGTACAGAAGGCTGAACTTTTTTTTTTTTTTTTTTTTTGGCTGAGTCTATATAAGATTGCTTTCATGCATCATTTTCCATTACTGCTACTACTACCACCACCACCACCACCACCACCAACAGTTTTTCAGTAAGACACCAGAGAAATATGATGTAAAATTTTAGAATGCATATATGCAAGATTTTACATATACAGTAAATCTTCGATTTAATGGACCGGACAAATAATAATACACTAATGTACATATTAATCTCAACCATATTTTTTTTTTAGGTTATACAAAACTTCAGTGTTATTATTAATTAAAAATTAATAATAATTACCTATTTCCATTATTGTTTTGATAATTATCTACTTTTATTTTTATAATCAAATTCAGGAAATTGTTTTTTATTATTTCTGAAAACATGTTCAAATAGCTGTTTTCCCAGATAACAGATAAGAGCAAGCAGTGACTTGCAAGCTGAACATGACTCGGGACACTAAACTGCAGGTCTACCGACTTGCTTTGTTTCAGTCTAAGTCTGCCTCCTCTAGCTGTCGTGCGGTCAGGTTGTATACAGAGTGTTTCTGTGATTTCGGAATTGTGATTTTATTTATTAAATAATTTTGCAATCCTTACAATTTAAAACAGCATCAAGTGATAGAGGAGTTAAAAGAAAGTGTGTGAACTTAAATGTGGCACAGAAATCAGAGCTAATTGAGAAATTAGACAAAGGCATCTCAGTAGCACGTTTGTGAAATTTACAGAATAAAAAAAGAAACTGTTTCTGATATCCGTAAATCAAAGGCCAAATTGCAACATTTTATATTTACAACGGAATATTATACAGTAAACCCCCGCTATTCGCGGTATCTGTATTCGCGGTTTCGCGTATTCGCGATCGCCGATTTAATATAAAATTAAACCTAAAAAAAATGTGAATTTTAAAGCGCCAGGAATATTTTCCGCCATAAAAAAACATGAGCCTGGCTAAAATTATCTTTGCCGGTCAAAACAGCGCTCAGTGGGTGGGGGGAGATAGTTGACAAAATCGCGAGCGTGGATGTTTCTCGCTAATCCTTGTTCAGTATGTGTTATGCGCTTGCCATGCAAGGTTTCGTTGTTTGCTTTTAATTTATATGCTTATAAATTGATCTTATTATCATTTTTTTTTATCTTTGCGTTTATTTTTTTCCCTTGATGCGCAATATTTTTTCAGTAAAAGGTAAACTGCAGCCATTATCAATTTATAAATTGATATGCTTACAAAAATGATAAATCTACCGTTTTGCAGTGTAAAACAGACCTTTTCGAGTTTTTTAACGGAAGGAAAGTGACTTTATTGTGGACAAGTTCTTTCTAACCCCTACAAAAATATGGCTACGAATAACAAGAGAAATGTGAAAATAGCAAAGAAGGTGATGACATTAGCGAATAAAACTGAGTTATTAGATAAAATTTCTAATGGTGAAAGTGTCTCTCTTCAGTGGCAAAACATTATAAAATCAATGAGTCAACGGTACGATCAATCCAAAAATCGGAAGAAAAAATCCGCCGTAGTGTCCGTGAAAACGCGCTAATTGCTTCAAAAATTTGCTCTGTAACTCGTGATGTTAAATTAGAAAAAAAAAATGGAAAAGGCTTTAAATCTGTGGATAGAAGACTGAACTCAAAATAAAATTCCGTTAAGTTCACTCATCATTCGTGAAAAGGCAAAACTTCTTTATCAACACTTTAGCGAAACTGGTGATAGCACTGGCGGGATAAGTTTTTTTGCTAGCAAAGGCGCTGGTTTGAAATTTCTAATAAATATTACATTTAATATTAAATTGTTTCTTATTTTCATTTCGATGCCATATGCTTGCATTTCACTATGTACTGTCTATGTACATAGTCATATTATGAAGGTACATATAATACATATAGACAAAATTTTAGACTAGTTTTTCTTATATATTTCATACTTTGGAACGGAACCCCTTTATTACTATGGGAGCAATAACTCAGTATTCACGTTTTCGGTATTCGCGACATTTCTCAGGAACGTAACCCCCGCGAATAGCGGGGGTTTACTGTATATTCTTTATTATAATTTAATAATTTTATATTGTACGGTACTGTATATTTGTAAAATAATAAGAGGAGTTTACCTTAATATACTGTATATTGTATTAAAGCTTTTTTTTTTTTTTTTTTACATTAAGAACAATAAAAAATGCTCCCCCAGGTTATATTCGATGTAACAGACTTTCAGCATTAATGGACACCCCTTCTCCCCTATTAGTCTGGTAAATGGAGGGTTTACTGTATTGAAAATCTGAAAAAAATGTAGCCTGTTGCCTTGTACTGTATATAGATACGATTTTTCAATTTCAAATGGAAAACACAATGTAATCAGACATTTGAGAAAAAAAAAACCAGCATGCAGTGCATAAGAAAGAAATGCAAAAAATAGATGTTGCGTTCATGGTGACAGCGATGTGATACATGTTGAATGTTTTATTTTCATCTTTTGTCATAAAATGTAATTTTCCTATTAGTTGTGCTCATCATGCAGCTGCTTTGTCCAAAAATATGTTTAATGGTAGCAAAATAGCAATACAGATAGCAGTAGTCAAAGTGATTCCTAGATATATCCCATTGTGGTGACATATTGTATTAAAAGTTTAATTGTCAAATCAAAAGCAGCTTACTCTTAGTGCCAACGTTGAAGATGACGCTATAGGATACAACACTGTACATCTTCTGAATAACCTGAAAGCATGTGGAATTCCTTTGAAAAACTGTCTGGACCTTTGTGTTGATAATGCACATATTATGGTAGGCATAAAAACTGAAGTAGCAAGAGTATTAAGAAAGAAGATTAATAAGAAGAGTAATAGGCTCTCCTTGCCATCTTATTAATATGTGTGTGAAATGGGAGCTGCATGCCTTCCTGTGAAAGTTGGCGAATACTTAATAAACATTTACAGCTATCTAAAGAGAAGTGCCAAATGGAAAAGCTAGATTTCATTTCACTGATGCAGACCACTGATGTAAAAAAGATTTTTAAGCCTGGGTACACATTGATTGTCTCTGGGTAATTGCATAAATAGATTGGTAGAACAATAGTAACCTTCAAGAAGTCAAAGAATCTTTTATTAGTGAAGTTCGGCCTGTTGTTGTTTCCAGTTAAGGCACATTAGAATCATTGACTTAATATTTAAGTATTCATGATGATACAAAGGTTGGCAGGGTGGTTATTGACAGTAACCGAGGTAGGCTGTGACATCAAGATCGGCGCCTCTATAGCCAGGTGGGAAGGAGCAGCAGTGCATAGCACATGCTTCTTGATTAGACCGGGGTTCGAGCCCGTCACCACCAAATACGGAGGATGCGGAAATGTCA
This sequence comes from Mastigoproctus giganteus, assembly GCF_048544385.1. Taxonomy (NCBI): domain Eukaryota; kingdom Metazoa; phylum Arthropoda; class Arachnida; order Uropygi; family Thelyphonidae; genus Mastigoproctus; species Mastigoproctus giganteus. Next base: position 92,524,640 of record NC_143585.1, read on the forward strand.
GGGAATGACCACCGCATATCCCGGAGCAATATGGCCTTAGTTGCTGATGCTCCTAAAAACCAAATAACAAACAAACAGACACCAAGATCTAGAAAAATTAACCCAATGGGATGAGAAATGGCAGTTGAAGTTTAACACTGACAAATGCAAGGTGCTCTGCTGCATATGAGTAGCAGTAATCTCAGATTAACTTACTGTGTGGTACTACACTCAGGGTAATGGAAAATGAAAAAGATCTGGGAGTGTTTTTGGCAGTTAGATGTGAAATTCTCTGAGCATTGTAGACATGTTGCCAGGATAGCTCATTGGGTTTTGTCAATAATATACAGGAATTTTACTGGCAGGGATAAGGAGATGATTATCCCCTTGTATAAGGCATGGTTAGGCTGCATCTTAAGTACTGTAATCAGGTCTGGAGGCCTTATTTTTATTTATTTATTTTATTTTATTTTATTTTTTTTTTTAAATCCCACATGTCTCTAGAAGAGAACACTTCAATGCATACACTGGTGTTCCAAGAAAGCGCATCACCTAGGAATTATACATTTCTAAACCTTTTTCATGATGGTATGTTAGATTAATGACTAGCATCACAAATAGAAATGTAAACAAAAGATTTAGTAATAGTTATGGCAAAACTAAGTAATATTAGACAGGTGCTCTCAAATTATTCCAAAATGAGCATTTGCAACCTTTATACAACAGTTTTGGTAATCACGACAATTATGACTGAAATGTTATCAGAAGCCCTCAGTTTGCTTCAGTTTATCATTTTAAATGGAAAACAAAATGAAAAGTTCACCAGGTGCAAACTAATATTTAGTGAACTGCCTCTGGCCCTGATGACAGCGGCACACTGTCGAGGCGTCGACAAGATCAATTTCTGAAGATAATCAACTGATAGTTTGTGGTTCCAAACACGAATTATGGCTTCCTGAAGTTCATGAAGGGTCTTTGTGATTTCTTTCTGGCAACTGCAGATTCCACATAAAGCCAACAGTTCCCTATAGGATTCAGGTCCGGGCTGTTTCCTGGCCAGTTAAGAGTTGTAATGGACTGTTCTTCCAACCATTTTTACACCTGTAACAAAAGTAAACACATTACTGTCGAATCTGTAATGCAGAAATGAAGCTAAAGTAACTAGGGTTTCTAGGCAGGCACTTTACCCACCCGGCTAGCCCGGTCGGCAGAAAGGGATATAATCATTGAACGAGCAGTAATTGAAAAGGTGGAGTCATATACTTATCTGGGACAAGTCATCAGCTGTAATAGTGATGAATGGCTGGAAGTCAAGAGAAGAATAAATTTTGAATGGATAGCATTCAGAAAATATAGTCACATACTGAGGAGCAATATCCCAATTTGTCTTAAACTTAAAATAATGAACCAAGTGACTGCCCAAGTGAAACTTGGGCAGTCACCAAAAGAATGGAAGAGAAGCTGAGGACTACACAGCGAAGAATGGAATGAATTATATTTGGAATCAGACTGTTAGATAAGAAGAGAAATACATGGATTAGGCAGCAAACTCAAGTAAAGGACATTTTTATCAAAACTAAAGAACTGAAATGGTCTTGGGCAGGACACATAGCTCGAACACATGGTGACAGATGGACTAAGAAAATAACAGAATGGTACCCAAGAGGAGCTAGAAGAAAAAATGGAAGACAACGACGGAGATGGATAGATGAAATTCACGAGTTTGTGGGTAGTAAATGGATGGTCATTGCAGAAAACAGAAGGAACTGGAAAGTTGCTGGAGAGGCCTTCATCCTGTATTGGATTGAAAATGGCTGATGATGATGATGAAATTAAAGAACTTCTCTATTGCAAACATCTGGTGAAAGCAATTCCAAACAGGCTAAGCAAGCTGATAATTCTAGGCAAGATAATTCTCTTGGAGAAAATCTCTTTTCTAGCTAAAATATAGCAGTTTGCAGTTTCTTTTAAATGTTGTTATACCAATACATCAGACTCTCTATTAACTGGGACACTTCAAGACTCCAAATAATAATAATAAAAAAAATCAACCAGAAATCATAAAATTCAAGTAATAACTAGAATAGGTATGTTTTGCAAGTCGCAAATAAGCAACAAGAAGCAGCGTATAAGTCGTCTTATTTAGGAGATTATTGTGCTTATTTATTGCAATCCCCACTGTCTTCACATGCTTTGCTCGAGACCAAATGTTTAGTTTCTTTTAGTGCATCGATTGTGGTGTTCCTTCGCACCTCAAAAGGACAAATTTTTTTGTTTCGTTTTTTATGTCACGAATGTTAGAATTTTTTTTTATAGTAACTACATAAATTTTTTCGTTTAGAAATCACGAAAATGTGCAAATGCAAGAGAATTAAACAAAAACTTGAAATTATTCAAAAGTTTGAAAACGGTGCATCCGTTAAATCTCTTAAGAACCATTATAATGTTGGTGACCAAACCATACGCGTCATTTTAAAAATTAAAGGGAAGCTATTAGATTTAAAATTGGCATCGTAAAAAAATAAAGGGAAGCATCGTATTGGACACGTGAGTAGTGTGTGGTAAGTTTTTTCCTTTTTTTATCTATCTCCATACTTTATGTAGGTTGCTGAACATTTTTTGATGCAGCAAGTCCCTGACTTACGGGGTTTGGACTTACATTATGTTATTTTTATTTTTTTATATGACTGAAGATTTCAGTAAAGGGGACACACATTTCACTATAATAACTTAAAAACCCACAGAATTCCAGCTATTGGTATTATCACAAATGCAATAAGATAAAGTTTACTACTTGTTTATAATTAGATGAACTAACAGAAAAGCCCAATAACCAGGAAAGTGCAAATTGTTTTTATTATTTTATGGCAGCGACCTCCAGAAATGTGTTTTAGTAAAATGTGATCTCGTGTGGGGTGATAATAGTGAGTTTTTGTCTTAACCCTGTGAAGTTGTTTTCAGAAAATTTAATTTTGACTGTTATCATGGTGCCGACTAAGAGAATAAGTGACAGTGGTACTAGTAAATCTATCAAGAAAAGGAAAGCGATCGAGTTGGATCAGAAAATTAAAATAATAAGGATGTATGAAAATGGCTAAACATTAACAAGCATTGTGCGGAATTCAGATTTGTCAGTGGCAATGGTGAACACAATAAAGGAGAAAGACAGAATAAGAGAAGCGGTGAAGTGATCGACACCAATGAAGTCAACTATAATAACCAAGGTTACGAAATACATATCAGTTTTTTACAGTACAATAACATGCGCTTTTTCTTCCTTTTATGTTTTCTTTTCTTATGTGCTACTTCACTGCTATTCCCAGATAAAGTTTTTAATTGAACTAATTAAAAATATATAACAATTTTTCTTCATTCTCCTGAGGATATTATGTGGTTTTTGTAATTTTAGCATATCAGGGATATAGTAGCAGTATTTTTTTAGTCGTTCCTGAATTACATAAAACCCCACCTACGTAAGAAGTCTGGGAACGTATCTCTTACATATGTCGGGGACTTACTGTATTTTTGGATTAACCGGGAAATTGATTATTCATTTTTTTTTTTTTTTTACCCTCTATCCCAGAAAATTGAGAGTCCACTATATTTTAAAGTCTGAAAATAGCTCTTAAATCCACTGTTCCTCATATCCATGTACTGAAGTTATTATTCCTCAATATGTTGAAGAATGTTATGTGAAAGTTTAGTTTATCTACAGTTTTTAAATCTTGGAAACTCACTTTGGAAATTAATTACCATAGCAGGCTAAATGAAGATGTTCTGCCTTACCATTGTGGAAATAATGATTGCAACACCGTGATTTTTATTAAATTTGGCTTATATCTTTTTTATATTTTTTATTACTATCAAAAATATTTGCTATGTTTTGATAGCAAGAACAATGTGAATATAAAATGATGCAGTAGTTTCTGTTTTGTTGCATCATCTCATTGTTAACAGTGTGCAAAACCATATGGCCTAGTCAGATACTCAGTAATTGAGTAAGAGCAAAACATGTATCATGGTTAAGGGAGTTGAATTAATGTGAGGAAAGAAAAGTACATTGAGTGGACAGAAATCATGGGATACCTGCCTAGTAATGGGTAGGCCCACCTTTCGCGCCTCCGTAGCCAGGTGGGAAGGAGCAGCAGTGTGTAGCACACGCTTCTTGATTAGACCGGGGTTCTAGCCCATCACCACCAAATACGGAAGATGCGGAAAGGTCAGGGAATGACCACTGCATATTCCTGGAGCAATATGGCCTTAGTTGCTAATGCTCCTAAAAACCAAATAACAAACAAGCCCACCTTTCTCCCGGATACGGGCAGTCACACGGTGAGGCATTAAATCTACTAGTTCACAAAAGCATTCCACAGGTATTTCCATTCATGCTTGCTGCACGGCTGTCCATAATTTGGTCGCATTCCTGGGTGGAGGATCCAAAGCTGAAACAGACCTTTCCACAGTATCCCAAAGATGCTCCACAGGGTTCATGTTCAGTGAACGGGGAGCCATTCCATGGCAGTAAAATCTGCTGAATGCTCTTTGAACCATGTTCTAGTCACCACGACTCTGTGAGAGTTTCATTTTCCTGTCTGAAGAGTCCATTGCCCTGTATGTGCACAATGATCATGAAGGGATACAGGTGGTCTGCAAGGATGGACATGTAACCCAGACCATTCAGAGATGCATCTAGATGTACTAGAGGTCCCAATGTGTGCCAGTTGAAAATTCCCAGAACATTACCAACTGTCCACCTGCCTGAACAGTTCCTTGTTGACCTGACGGGTGCATAGCTTCATGCGGTTTCTGCCAGATACACACCCTCATCATCAATAGTTAAATCATCTATGTCACGAAATAATTGGAAATGGGACTCATTGGACCAAGAGAACCATCTCCAATCATCCAAGGTCCAGTGCCAGTGTTCTTTCGTCAAGTTGAGGCATAGAGTCCTGTGTCGTGGTGTTAGCAATGGGACTATGGTGGGTCGATGGCTCCCATAACCTTTTGCGACTAATTATCGTCCAATGGTCTTGGTGGAAACATTTCTGGCACCTCCCTCGTTGAATTTGGCGGTGATTTGTGCCACTGTTGCTCTCTGGTTGGCTGAAACAATGTGAGACAGATGCCGACGACCACGTTCATCCACCACCTTTCTCCATAACATCCATGATGAGATGTTATTCTGGAAATGGCATATTCCCATTACACTCTGGATACTGTCGAACGGGTATAGTGCAATTTTCTGTACCACCTCCGTGATAGTGACCCATGCATTGGGCATCTCTCTTTGAAAGTTGGTTAACTCATAACATTTATTGAAACTGACATCGAATTACGTGAATGCAGTGATTCAGTGTACCTATATGCATGCCAAGCGGTGAGTTTGTCCATTAGAGAGAGAGGGGTGACAGCTTTGCATTGCCCAGGAACTAAGTATCCCATGTCCTTTCAGTATATTCATGGCTGGATTTAAACTTGTGACACAAAGCTATAACATGTATGAGGCCTTTCTCTTTCTCTCTCTTACTGTTCACCTGAGACAATATTAAAAAAGGATTTTTTAAGATTGAATGAGGCTCCTTGTAATTCTTGCTTCTTGATTAGACCGGGGTTCGAGCCCGTCACCACCAAATACGGAGGATGCGGAAATGTCAGGGAAATGTTTAGCTTATATATAAATATGACCCTGATGTATTGTTCTGGTATTGTCATTAGAAGGGTTAAGTACAAGAGAAATATCATCCACAATAGGTTTTTGTCATTACTCTGAATTGAAAAAAACTGAATTGATTATTGAAAAAATATTGGGATACTGGTAACATTGACTGAGTGAAAGGGAGAGGTCATAAAAGATTGTCAACTGGCTGATGATTGTGTTCTTAAGAGAATGAGCTTGGAAACAGGCATCTCACCTCTGTAGACCTAAAAAGAGAGTGGCAAGAGATATGTGAGTAGCCGTACTGTACAAAATGTGTTTTGCAAATCAGGCCTGAATGCACATAGGTCAAGGAAAAGCCTTTATTGATTGATAAAATAAAAAAAATAAATAAATAAAAAAAAAACAATTTTTGAATGGATTTGAAAGAATTTCATTTGGATGACTCAAACGTGGGAGAAGGTTATATATTCTCTAATGAATTAAAGTTCATGATTCTGATGGAAAGTCTGTGGTACACCAATTCTTTCTTCTTTCATAATAGCATCTGGCAGGTTCATACACTAAAATCGATAGAACTAATGATGTAGAACATGACACCAAAAATTACTGGAAACTTGTCTGCAAAAAATTTCAAATTGAAAATGATTTATTGTCAATTGATGAAATTGATAGAGCTAATGAAATTTGTGCTACCTCAGCATTTATAAGATCATTTTTTGATGGGAACTTGTGGACCATGTTCCATAAGCTCCTTACTTCCTCACTGAACAAAAGAATAGAATCTTTGCTTCAGTTTAAATACTCCACAATCTTGGCAGTATAAATGCTTAAATTTTGCTAGTGTAGTTTTCGTTGACATATTATTATTATTATTATTATTATTATTGTATTGTATTGTATTGTATAGTATTGTATTATTATTATTTATTATTATTAGCTGTATGGTGCAAGGAAGCCGGAGGCTTATGCTGCACCAGGCAAAAAAAAAAAAAAAAAAAAAAAATCTAAATTACCCTGAGAGAGAGAGAGAGAGAGGGAGAGAGAAGTAGAAGGGAATCACCAAGAGAAGAATGATGATATCCAGCTCAGGACCCTGGGTCCTGAGCTGGATAACATCATATAACAGAAATTAAACTAACAGGTTCATAATTTCTGGTGTCACCCTCAGATCCCCCCCCCCCCACTTTTTGAATTGGGGATACATTTGCACATCTCCAGTCCATGGGGACCTCCCAAGAATCGAAGGATACTCTCATAATTATGGTTAAGGGTTTGCTTACTTCCTTTGTTGCCTCCTTTAATGTAACTGGTCAGATCCCATCCACCCCAGGTGCATTTCTTATGTTTAACTTCAACAATTTCTCCTCCACTTTGCTCTCAGTTTTTACAAAATCACTTACCTCCCTGTTAGAGTTTGATTAACTTCTGGCATTCCCCTCCCTGAATAACTCCTCATCTGTGAATGTAGATGCAAAATGCTCATTCAGTTTATCAGCTACCTGAGCAGGATCATCAATAGTTGAACCATCTATGTTAAGAACCAATCTGATTCATCCCAATCTGATACAGTCTTGTCTGACCAATTTGATTGGATACTATGATGTGGTCACAAAGTAACTGGATGCAGGGAATAACTTTGATATCATATATTTCGATCTTAGAAAGTCTTTTGATACTGTTGCACATGGAAGACTGCTGCGCAAATTGGAGCATTGTGGCATTGGATGCAAATTGCTGCTATGGATAAAGGGATGGTTGAATGGGAGAAGACAGAGAGCGGTAATCAATGGACACTGCTTTTCGTTGAATAATGTTATTAGTGGAGTCCCTCAGGGTTCAATGTTGGGTCCATTGTTGTTTTCTATGTTTATAAATGATATTGATGATGGTATATCAGGCTTAATGTCCAAGTTTGCAGACGATACGAAGGTTGGCAGAGTTGTTGATGACAATAATGACAGTATGCTTCTGCAACAGGATCTAGAAAAGTTGAGCAGATTGGCTGAGAGGTGGCAAATTTACATGAATGTAAAGTACTACCTATGGGAAGCAGTAACCCCAGAGTAACGTATCAACTCTGTGGTACTACACTGACAGTGGTAGAGAATGAAAAGGAACTGGGGGTAATTGTGCAGGCAGATATGAAGTTTTCTGAGCAGTGTAGACAGTCTGTAAGATTAGCTCATGGTGTCTTGTCAATTATATACAGGAATTTTTCTATACAGGTTTGGAGGCCTCATTTTAAGAAGGATGTAGAGCTGCTGGAATGATTACAGAGAAGGGCAACAAGATTAGTGAATGGAACAAAGGGTTGCTCTTATGAAGAAAGGCTTAAGTTTTGCAAATTAGAGTGTCTGGAGACTAGGCTCCTGCGAGGTGATCTGATTGAGGTGTATAAAGCCTTGAATGGTTTGAGCATGCTCAATGCTGATGGGATTCTTTCTCTTGCTCAGAATAATTGCTTGAGAGGGCATAAATTCAAATTGAGGAAAGACAGTTTTTGGATAGATATGCAGAAGTTTGCCTCTAGCCAGCAGGTAGTTGATTGGTGGAACAGACTTCCATCTTTAGTTGTGGAAGTTGATAGCCTAAATATATTTAAGGCTGAGCTGGACAGGTATTTGGAACGAATGGAGAGGTGAAATTGGAGCTTTTTTTTTTTTTTTTGGCTAATGCTGCACAAGCTTGCTTTCTTGCATTGTGTGCCTCTACTAATGCTAATGTTAATAAATCCCCAAAAGCTGTGCGAGTGACCAATTCACAGGTTCCAGTCTATATCTGGGAAGTTAAAATCTCCATTATAAGACACTCTGATTTACTGGCCCACTCTATTTCTCTGTATAATTGTGGAACAGAACCAGAATAATATATTCCCCGTCTCCTTGACAGTAGAGGCACCAACAGTAACTAGTTCCAGCAATCTCCAAGGAAGAATGCCCTGGTCCTACAGATGTACATCCTGTGGGACCAGGGCATTCTACCTTGGAGATTGCTGCTGTGTTGCCTGATCCACAGGAGTGAGCTCTGGCATTGAGTTGGGCATCTGAGAGCTTGATGGGCCCACATACTATTATTATTATTATTATTATTATTAGGCATATGGTGCAAGGACACCTGAAGCTTATGCTGCTCCAGCCAAAAAAAAAAAAAAAATTATTGAGTTACCCTGAGAGAGAGAGAGAGAGAGAGAGAGAGAGAGAGAGAGAGAGAGAGAGAGAGAGAGAGAGAGAGAGAGAGAGAGAGTCAAAACTAGAAAGGAATCATCAAGAAGGAGAAAAAGAATGTAAGCCAGCCCCCAATTTATGAGTTTCTCCGAGGGCATCTCCCCTACACCTCAAACTCTCGTAGACACCCATCTGAACACTGAGTTTGCACCTAATTTCTTGACACTTTAGGCACATAGCACACACACAAAAACATACTCCTTGGCTAGATCATGTCTTGTTCCAGAAAGTCCACAAACATTTCACATTTTGCACATTTTTTGAGACTGTGCTTTGGCGAATCGCCCTCTTTCATTTCTCCCCTGAGCCACTGCACTCCCGATAATCTGTGCACATTTCTTTTGCAGCTCTAGTCTGGATCATTATTTTCTTTTAAATACAATTTAATTGACAATGAAATTTAATGAGATTAATAAATTTTATTGATTAATTGATAATACTATACTAAGCTAACAGGTTCCTAATACAGTGCTACATTTTACTTTATACCTTACACTATCAGTTCAAGATGTACATTACGCTATTTCGTATCAATCTAGTATACTACAACAATGGCGGCAAGTTCAACTGTATTGGTGCCAATACTGGTACGAGCGGTGAGTCGTAACTTACAAAAATCACTAGTTAAATTTAAAAAATAAGCTAACAAATGCTACTAAACCTATTTCATATCTGTAGAACACAATGTAGTATGTTAATTAACAAAGAATATGGTAAAAATATCAGAACTACTTAATCTTTTTGAGCAGCTGAAAAATCCACCAAGTCATGCTTGGCATTTTAACAATTCCACAGCACTGTTGTGTGTGAGAGAATATTCAGTGAGGTGAGAAAAACATAAACTGAATTCAGTTCTTCTCTTTCTAATGAAGCTTTGGAAATGCTCCCGACACCCAAGTCTAGACAGCAAGGCGACTGTTATAAACAAAACTTTGACTTAACATTTCTGAAGAAGAATGCTCTGCAACAGTATCTTTCTTAAGCAATCACAATGTCAGGGTCTAATGGAATATCTAAACAGAAATTTATGGACAGAAAAATATTAGTTAAGCTTACTCTAGTGGTAAACAGTCCTGTTGCTGTACTTTAATATAAAATGTGTATTTTACTAGTGAAATCAAATTTATAGTGTAGTGGACTGGGGGGGGGGAAACGCTTTTTACAAAAAAATCTATTTTCCTCCTGTTTTTTTTTTTTTTTTTGAGATACAGAAAAAAAACAAAAAACAAACATACACCTTGTTTTGGCCATAATTTTCTTCTTGTACCTGCTGCTTACAAATGCCTATCCCCTGGTTTTTGAATATTAAAAGTTGGCAGCTATGGATTAATGAAAAGTTGTATTAATTTATTATCTCTCTTGCTTCATATTTTTCCTATATTTGCCTTTAGCCAGCGGGTGGTTGATTGCTAGAGCAAAATTCCATCTGTCGTTGTAGAAGTTGATAGTTTAAACAGATTCAAGGCAGAACTAGACAAACATTTGGATCGAGTGGATGGGTGAAATGAGAAGGGGGTGTTTTTTCTTTTTTTTTTTTTTTTTGGCTGATGCTATTTAAGCCTGCTTTTGTTCATCATGTGCCCTTACTAATGCTAATGCTACTTCTGACATTTCTCTAATCCTTCTTCTAGTTTTATTACTCTCCTTTATACTCTTTCAAAGAAGTTTATATATTTCTGAAAATGATACTTCTTGGCCTGAGTACATTATTCAGAAGTGATCTCATCATTGATTTGTATAGTGGGATAGTTACTTCTTTATATCTTTTTCTTTATAGGAGAGTAGAATTTCTTTATATCATTGACAGAACTTTATGCACTGACTTGCTATGTAGCCCTCTGTGAGACTGTAGTGATTTTGTCATTTGTTATGTGTTTGTAGAGGTTTGGATTTAAGTCCTGTCAATTACTGGAAGAATTTCTAAAGACTTCTTCAGTCAAGGCTGTAGTTATCCAATCTCAGTTGGAGGAAGTAGGTTTCCCTGATGAGTTAATTCCTGGTTTTTCAGCTTGCACAACATGTAAATTGTCCTGCAAATCTGCACACTTGTACAGACATAAAATACGGTGGTGCATTGTGGTCTAAGTCACTGATGCAACTGAAACGTGGCATCTAACAATTGTTGGACTTTGTTACAATTTCTAGATCATTTTCATATGAAACTATGTTTAAACTTTATTCACCCCCTCCCCAGTTGATAATTTAGCTTTATTGCAACTCAGATGCAGAACCTTGTATTTGCTAGCATAAACTTAATTGCCATTTTTAGACCAGTTGTATAATTTATGTGTTTCTGTATAATTTGTTCTTGCCTACTTTAATACAATCAGCAAATTTTGATGCAAAACTATCATTATCATTAATGAAGATTAGAAAGAGCAAAAATCATAATCTAGAACTGCCAGAGATCCCACTTAAAACATCAGTCCATTCAGAGGATTATCCATTTATAACTGCTCTTTGTTTTCTGTCAGTTTATCAATCCCTTTATTTACTGTAGCAACCAAACCTCTAATTCTGCACTTCTAAAAGTTATACTGAAGACATTCATGTGGAACTGTTTCAAAAGCCTTTCTGTATATATTAGTATTAATCATATGGTAAAAGGAAGCCAGAGGCTTTTTCTGCACCTACCCCCATTCCATTCAAAGTGATCTAGCATGCCTTCATTTCCCCCAGTCATTTGCCTTATCTACTCATAGAGGCAACTTATTCCAATAATTAATTGCTTGTTGGCTAAAGGAAAACTTTCTGCAATCGATTCTGTAATTCTTCTTTTGTAATTTTAATGTCCTCCCGGTGCCAGCATCATTTAATACTATGGAAATTTAATTTTTCTTTCTTTTACTATCCTGCTCCCTCAGAGCCTTATAAACCTCAATCACAAACTTAAATTGAAAAAGGATGGCTGCAGGACAGATGTGTGAAAATTTGCTTTCAGCCAGAGAGTAATTGATTGTTGGAACAAACTACCATCTGGCATTGTGGAAGTGGGTAGTTTGAAAAAATTTAAGGCAGAATTAGATGTATTATTAGAAGGGATGGACAGATTAGGTTTTCTTTTTCTAATGCTTTGTAAACTTGCATCATTTGCCAGTACTACTACTAATAATATCTGCTCTAAAGTACCTACTTACCAAGCTCTACAGTCAATGTTTGAAATCTTTCACTCTTGTCATATGAGTTCCATTTTGTTGGATTTACCAGGTGTGTTGCTGTCTCTAACCTTTACATGAAACTTGATATGTGTTTTTGTTTTTAGCTGCAGTTTCCACTTGGATACAGTATTCCAAGTTCAATTTTGCAATTGCTTTTTAGTAGAATTACAGTTTAACCTTGTTAATAAAAGTTCAAGAGACCTAAAATTTTCTGGTTTTGTAATAACAAGGTTTGTAATAATGAGTTCTGTCAGAATTGTAAAAATGACCATTTTCAGTGGTAAATATCTATTAATATTAACTTAAGCTTTGTCTAACAATAATAAGAATAATATTTTGTTTATATTTTCTTTTATTAATAAGAGAAAATCATGAGAAAAGAAACAATATAGTTGAAAGAAAAATACATAATCAGTATAACAGAAACAAATAAAAGCAAAATTATCACAATATTAATATTAAAGTAAAAGAGTAAAACCAAGTAAGACTTTAACAAATTATTCTAATTTAAAGAAGGAATACAATTTCATTTGCGTGGTCTTACATGATCTTATATGCATTTTTAGGTACAGCAAAAACATTATTTTTTGCTTTCACTTTTATCACTGTTAATAAAAAAATTCATTTTGCTTGGTGATCAGCAGCTCTTTTGCTTTGGAGTTGCTGTAGTAGCAACATCATCATTTACCTTAACAAACTCTCTAAGTTTTCCAACAAAATACATATGCACTTTCAAAGTTCCATCGCTTGCACATTAACAGTATCTTTGTGATACTGTTAGTTATTTTGTTTGAAGCAGTACTGTACCAAGAAGTAATGACACTAGGAATACCATCCAAGATGTTTTATTTTGGCTGCAAATTGTTCCCCTCCTATGTTTCAGGTAGGCACCTCCATAGCCAGGTGGGCAGGAGCAGCAGTGCATAGCACACGCTTCTTGATTAGACTGGGGTTCAAGCCTGTGACCACCAAATACGGATGCAGAAAGGTCAGGGAATGACCACCACATATCCCCGGAGCAATATGGCCTTAGTTGCTAATGCTCCTAAAAACCAAATAACAAACAAACAACAACAACAACGTTTCAGGTCAAATAACTTATCAGGCAGGCTTTGTATGTTCTCATCAGACCTTGACCACTTGCTGTATAAAATTGGTGATATCAGAAAGATTGTTCTTTAGCTTAAGTGTCTCGGCACAATGTAATTGTAGTAATAGAGGCATGTGATGCAAGAAAGCAAGCGTATGAGCTTATGTAGCATCAGCCAAAAAAAATAAAATAAAATATCACACGACCATTCCCTCTAAATGTTTGTCCAATTTCTCCTTGAATTTATTTAAGCTATAAACTTCCACAATGACAGATGGAAGTTTGTTCCAGCAATTAACTACCCGCTGGCTAAAGGAAAATTTCCGCACATCTATTCTACAACTGTCTTTCCTCAATTTCAATTTATGTCCCCTTAGGTTCGTAACTTGAGAAAGTGGAAGAATCCCATCAGAATTCAGCATGCAACCCATTCAAGGCCTTATACATCTCAATCAAATCACCTCGCAGGTGCCTAGTCTCCAGCTGCTGAAATTTGCAAAACTTAAGTCTCTCTTGGTAAGAGGAGCCTTTCATTCCCCTGACCAATGTTATTGTCCTTTTCTGTACATGCTCAAGCAAATCTACAAATGTTAATTGTATTTAGCAGTCACAAGGTGAACCCCAGTTCACTCAAAGAGCACATGCTCCTGACCACTTGTCTACATTAAAGAAACAGTATTGACAGTGAATCCCATCTGTAATTCTAGCTTATTCTAAAGGGTGACAATTAGTTATAACCCTTTGCCTCCTGTTCTTCAGCCATAATATAATCCAAGGATGTTATCCATTATCCCAACAAATGTTCTAGCTTATACAGTAGTAGCCTTTTGCGTGTGACCGAGTCAAAAGCTATGCTAAGTCCAAATAAAAAATATCAAAATTATTTATACTTCCATTTCATGAGTTACACTACAAATAGTTAACCAAGTTATTTAAACAAGGAATTTCTTTATTGTTAACAATTTCCTGTATTCTTAATCATTGCTGTTGATTTGTATTGCATTCTTAACCTGGCAGGGGTGACATAGGGTCTAATATCTATTGTGTATTAATTGCCATTTCAGATTAGTTGCTCATCCTGGCAATGCATGTTCTTGTATTGTGCTAGTTGTCACGGAATTCTTGACTGCCATCATTGTACCACATTCTACCAGGTGTCAGGTATAAATATAGTTCAGACATGACACCTTTTTATTTATTTTTTTATTTTTGTTTTTTCCTAGCATTAAAAAAAATGAAAAAGAAAAGAAACAGTTTCAAAAGCATTGATCAAGTGTTTGGGAAAATTTTTAAGGATATGTAAAAGAATGAATTTTTAGAAGTTTTCAGAGATTGGCAACAACATTGACATCAGTACATCAAACAAGAACCATTTCAAAAATGATTATCAAAATTTGGATGCATACTAAAGTAAATAAATAATTTAAAATTTTCTTTAACAATCCTTTTAGCAGTCCATTTGATTTTTTTCATTTAATACGTATCTTTCTTTACATGTTGGAAATTTGAGAATGGACAATTCATTTTATTGCAGGTTAGTCTGGCCTATGCATATGAAACAAAAGATGCTCTCTGTTTGGTGCTAACAATAATGAATGGAGGTGATCTGAAATTCCATATTTATAATATGGGAGGAGAACCAGGTTTTGATTTGGATCGTTCTAGATTCTATACGGCTGAAGTTGCACAAGGATTGGAGCACCTACATGCACAAGGAATTGTTTACAGGTGAGAAAAAAAAAAAATGTATGTAATTTTATGTACTGCATGTAAGTTTATACAAAATTTCATATATATACATTTGTATATTAAAATTTAATAATAATCCTAATTAAAAAGTCTATTACTGTAGGAAAATTTAATTAGAATTAGTATTAGTAGAGGCACTTGATGCAAGAAAGCAAGCTTATACAGCATTAGCCAAAAAAAAAAAAAAAAAACCCCTCCTTCCCATTTCACCCATCCATTTGTTCCAAATTTTTGTCTAGTTCTGCTTTGAAACAACAGATAGAAGTTTTTTCGAGCAATCCACTACCCGCTGGTTAAAGGCAAACTTCCACACACCTATTCTAAACCTGTTTCCTCGGTTTGAATCTGTGCCCCTCAGGTTTGTAATCTGAGCAAGAGAAAGAATCGCATCAGCATTGAGCCTGCTCAATCCATTCAAGGCCTTATACAGCTCAATCAGATCACTTCACACACAGGTGCATAGTCTCCAGAAGCTGCAGTTTGCAGAACTTAAGCCTTTCTTCATAAGAGCACTCCTTTGTTCCTTCACTAGTCTTTTTACTCTTCTCTGTATTCGTTCTAGCAACTCTATATCCTTCCTAATGTGAGGCTTCCAGACCTGCACACAGTACTCAAAGTGTGGCCTGACAATTGCCTTATACAAGGGGATAATCACCTCCTCATCCCTGCTTGCAAAATTCCTGTACATCAAATGTATTGACATTTGATGTACAGAAATGTACATCATTGACAACACCCCAAGACCTACTCTGGCAGCCTGTCTTCACTGCTCAGAAAGCTTCATATCTGACTACACAATTACCCCCAGGTCTCTCATTCTCCACTACCCTAAGTGTAACACCACATAGTTGGTACATTTCTCTGGGGTTACTGCTACCCATATGCAGTACTTTGCATTTGTCAATGTTAAACTTCAGTTGCCACTTCTCAGCCCATCTACCCAACTTTTCCAGATTCTCTTCCAGCAGCATACCGTCATTACAGTTATTAACAACTCTGCCAACCTTTGTATTATCTGCAAACTTTGACATTAAGCTTGATATACCTTCTTCAATATCATTTATAAATATACAAAACAACAATGGGCCTAACACCAAACCCTGAGCAGCACCACTAATAACATCAGTCCACGTAGAACAGTACCCATTGATTACCACTCTCTGTCTTCTCCCACTCAGCCGTCCTTTTATCCCTTCTAGCAACTTGCCTTTAATGCCATACTACTGGAATTGTTACAGCAATCTTCCATGCGTAACAGCATCAAAAGCTTTCCTGAAATCCAAGTATATGATATCAAAATTATTTTTTACATCCAGTTCCTTTGTGCCCACATCATAATATCCAATCAAATTGGTCAGACAAAACTTCCCCTTCACAAACCCATGCTGTGTCTGAATTATTACTGGTGTGTTGTGTAGATGATCCTGCAATGCTTCTTTAACCAGTGACTCCATTATTTTCCCTGGAACAGAAGTCAAACTAACAGGTCTGTAATTACTCATGTTACCCTTTGATCCCCCTTTGTGAGTTGGAGATACATTTGACATCTCCAGTCCATGAGGATTTCCCTGATTCCAAGGATGCTAGCTCATAAATATGGCTAAGGGTTTGCTTGCTTCTTTTGCCACCTCCTTTAATATAACTGGATAGATCCCATCTACCCCAGTGCCTTTCTTATGTTTAACTTCAACAATTTCTACTCCACTTTCCTCTCAGTTATTACAGAATCATTTAACCACCCGTTAGAGTTTGATAAACATCTGGCCATCTCTCCTCCTTGAATAACTCCTCATGTATGAATGCAGATGCAAAATACTCATTTAGTTTGGCACTATCTGAGAATGATCATCTACAATCAAACCATTGATATCAAGGTTACCAATCTGATTCTTCCCCTTCCTTTTAGAGTTTAGTTGGAACAAAAAGCCTAGTAACTTCCAAAATTACTTCCTTGAATGCTTCTCATTTAGAATTTGCTGTTGGTAACATCGTAAGTTGGTCCCACTATATAGAACCTAAAAAATTTCTGAGACCACTGTAGCCACCTTTATTTATGACAGAAAAAACCCTTTCCTTTACTCCTTCTTCTTCTTCTTTGGTCCTTAGCTGGCAGCTGGGGGAGGCGGTTGGCCACGCAACTCCTGATAGTGGTTACAACTTTATATAAATCCCACATCAGTACACTGTGATCACTGCCACCTAGTGGTTCCTTTATCTGTAAATTCTTAATGCATGAATAATCACTACTGATAATCATATCAAGAGTGTTACTTGCTCTTGTTGCCTCTCTAACATGCTGCTGTAGAAAACAATCATCCAATAAATCCACGAAAGCTTTGCTAGTGTGTGAGTGACCAACCCACAAGTTCCAGTCTATATCTGAGAAGTTAAAATCCCCCATTATAAGACTCTCTGATTTACTGGCCCACTCTATTTCTTTGCATAATTATTCATTGTACTCATCAGAGTCATTAGGCCTATAACAACGAGGTGGCGCCTCCATGGGCAGGAGCAGCAGTGCGTAGCACACACTTCTTGATTAGATCGGGATTCGAGCCCATGACCACCAAATATGGAGGATGCAGAAAGGTCAGGGAATGACCACCGCATATCCCCGGAGCAATATGGCCTTAGTTGCTAATGCTCCTAAAAACCAAATAACAAACATAACCATGAGGCCTAATGTACATCAGAGTCATTAGGCCTCCTACCCTCATTTTTGCTTTCCCAATACTTATGTCACACCAAACTGACTCAACATTGCACTGTCCAAATATGTCAACTGGATGCACTTTCTTATATTTTATTTGTTTCTTAACTAACAGCATAACCCCTTCTCCCTTCCTATCCTGTCTATCCTTTCTGTTCACATTGTACTCCCCAAATTCAATTCTGCATCCCTTATATCTGAGTGGCACCATGTCTGATATCCCCACAATATCCACCTTAGATGTCTTAACCAGCACTTCAAATTCATGAAATTTATTTACTATACTCCTAGCATTGGTGTACATGCACATATACATGCTCCTATTCTTACTGTTACGAAGCTCGGACGAAGCTCCTTGAAGCTCTTGGAACAGAGAAGTTTTCCTGATTTATTTTCTGATTTATTAGCTTAAATTGTCATATTAACTTATTTTCTAGAGTAGCTTTATATTCCTAGTTATGATACTTAGTTTAAAGTTTAACTTAGACAGAGATTTTGTAGGTATTACTTAGTATCGGTAACGGTATCAAATCCACGTGTTACAAATTGAACGAGAGGTCTTTTTTTTTTTAACCAAATTTAGTCGATTTATTAACCAATTGTTATATAAAATTATCTTCTATAAGTAGATTATAGACCTAGTCAGGATCCTTAGTTTATTCTAAATTGAGATAGTGAGATTTGGAAGCTAATCAATACTTACGAGTCGGTAGAAATACCGTTCGAGAATTCCCGCCATTTTTACACGATAGCATAAGCTTAGTGTAGTATAGTGCATAATATAATATTGTCAGTTAATCAGTAAATCTATTAATCTTGATAAACTTTATTGTCAATTAAATTGTATTTTTAACTCTATATATATATAACGACTTAATCGTAACAAATAATTAATACATAACTATAGTGGTACACGTGATACGGAAGTTGTATAAAGGGAACTCGTAGAAAACACTAGATACCGAAAAAAAAAATAACATAACTGTTTTGGGATATATCTTAAGGATTTAATTTTTGTTTTGAAATTTTATTGAATTAAATCGGAATCATGACTCTGACCAGAGCAGCAAAGCAAAAGGCTCAAGCTAATGGGAGTGCTGTGGTTCAGGGGAGAAGTGAGGGGGCAGTTGCCCTCTGAAGCGTCGGGTACGGGACATGATACTGCCAAGGGGGATGTCTTTGTGTGTGCACGATTTACGGAGTGCAAGGAAATCAGGCGACAACTCAGCGTTGTTATGGGCCTTTATGAGAGCTTGAAGGACAGGGTGGATGCCCTCAAAGGATTAAAAGTAAGGGGCCCATCAAGCTCTCAGCTGCCCACACCAATGCCAGAGCTTGCACTTGGTCATCATGCAACACAGCGGCAGCCCCCAAGGTAGAATGCGCTGGTCCCAAAGGAACAAATAGTTGTTGGTGACTTTATTGTCAGGGAAACGGGAAACATGCTTTGTAAAAAGGATAGGTGGAACAGGACCAGGGTATGTCTGCCAGGGGCAAAGGTTGATGACGTTGTAGATTGGATATCATCTTTTAAGGGCACAAAAGGTGATATAGTTGTACACGTTGGCACTAATGATATTAAGAGTAGGAGACCGGCGGAATTACTTAGCAAGTACAGGTCACTGTTGAAAAAAAGCCGTGAATTAGGGTTGAATTTGAAAGTATCTGCAATTCTGCCCAGACACGATAGGAGGGAGTATATGATGAGAGCCTTGTCGATCAGTTCGACCCTGGAGGGATTGTGCAAGGCTCAAGGGGTAGAATTTTTTTCAGCCTGGACTGTACTTGTTAACAGGAGAGATTGCTTCTACAGGGATGGGATACACTTAAATAGAAAGGGTGCAAGAATTTTTGCTGATGCTGTCGAGGCAATGTTAGGTGGGTCAGAAAACTGCTAGTTGGGGGGGGATACAAGGACTAATAGATTAACAGTAGCCACTGGCAGAGGTGGAAGTGATTCTTGCACTGCTTCTATTGAAATGAGCAGAAGCCTGAAAAACAAGATGCAGGATATTTCAGAGACTGCTGGGAGTCATTGCGGTACAAGAAAACACATGGGTTGTGTTAGGGTAGCTAAGAATAGAAACAGGTGCATGTATACCTGCGTGTACACCAATGCTAGGAGTTTGGTAAATAAATTTGATGAATTTGAGGTATTGCTCAAAACATCAAAGGCAGATATTGTTGGGATATCAGAGACGTGGTGTCACACAGATGTAAGTAATACGGAACTGGAATTTGGGGAATACAATGTGTATAGAAAGGATAGACAGGACAGGAGGAGAGGAGGGGTTATGCTATTAGTTAAGAAACACATGAAGTCCAAGGAAGTGAAGCCAGTCGACATCGATGGACAGGGCAGTGTCGAGTCAGTTTGGTATGACATAAGCATAGGGAAATCAAAATTGAGAGTAGGAGTGTGCTATAGGCCTAATGACTCTGATGAGTATAATAAGATATTGCACAGGGAAATAGATTGGGCCAGTAAATCAGAGAATCTTATAATGGGGGATTTTAATTTCCCAGATATTGACTGGAATTTGTGGGTTTTTCACTCGCACACTAGCAAGGCTTTTGTGGATTTATTGGATGATTGTTTTCTACATCAGCATGTTCGTGAGGCAACAAGAGGGAGCAATACTCTTGATCTGATTATCAGTAGTGATTCTTCATGCATTAAGAATCTGCAGATAAATGAACCACTAGGTGGCAGTGATCACAGTGTGTTGAAGTGGGATTTACTCAAGGAGGTAACTACCATCAGAGGTAAAGGGAAGGGTTTTTGTTTTCGTAAAGGCGACTATGATGGTCTGAGACAGTATTTAAATTCTATACAGTGGCACCAACTGATGATGTTACCAACAGCAAACTCAAAATGGGAAGCATTCAAGGAACTAATCTTGGAGGCTACCAGGCTTTACATACCAACTAAGAAATATTGTTCAAGGTTTAGGCCTAAATGGTTGTCAGATGAACTAATGAGACATGTGGCAGAGAAGAAAAATGCATGGGATACATACAAATTAATGGGTGACATGGAAGCCTATGATAGATATAAGTTGGTCTGTAACCAAGTCACAAAGGAGGTTAGGCAGGCAAAGGCAGACTACGAAAAATCCTTGGCAAAGGATGCAAAGAAAAACAGAAAAGAGTTCTTTACATATTTAAACTCAAGAAGGAAAGGGATGAATCAGATTGGTCCACTGGATATTGATGGTTCAACAGTTGAGGATCCTGCTCAGGTGGCTAACAATCTAAACGAGTATTTTGCATCTACATTCACGCATGAGGAGTTATTCAGGAAGGAGAATGATGTAGGTAAAGTAAACATTGGCAGTGAGCTGGATGATTTTGTAATAACTGAGAGGAAAGTGGAGGAGAGATTGTTGAGGATAAACATAAAAAAGGCACCTGGGGTGGATGGGATCTATCCAGTTATATTAAAGGAGGCAGCAAAGGAAGTAAGCAAACCCCTAGCCATAATTATGAGAGCGTCTTTGGACTCAGGGGAGGTACCCATAGACTGGAGATGTGCAAATGTAACCCCAATTCACAAAGGAGGATCAAAGGCTGACACAAGTAATTATAGACCTGTTAGTTTAACTTCTGTTCCAGGTAAATTAATCTAGGCACTGGTTAAAGAAGCACTGCAGGATCATCTAGACAAGAATTCAGTTATAGCTCAGACGCAGCATGATTTTGTTAAGGGCAGGTCTTGCCTGACCAATTTGATTGGATACTATGATGTAGTCACAAAAGAACTGGATGCAGGGAATAACTTTGATATTATATATTTGGATCTTAGAAAGGCTTTTGATACTGTTGCACATGGAAGACTGCTGCACAAATTGGAGCAGTGTGGCATTGGAGGCAAATTGCTGCTATGGATAAGGGGATGGTTGAGTGGCAGAAGACAGAGAGTGGTAATCAATGGACACTGCTCAACGTGGACTAATGTTATTAGTGGAGTTCCTCAGGGTTCAGTGTTGGGTCCGTTGTTGTTTTCGGTGTTTATGAATGATATTGATGATGGGATATCAAGTTTAATGTCCAAGTTTGCAGATGATACAAAGGTTGGCAGGGTTGTTAAGGACACTACTGACGCTATGCTGCTGCAAGAGGATCTGGAAAGGTTGAACAGATGGGCTGAGAGGTGGCAAATGAAGTTTAACATTGATAAATGTAAAGTACTACATATGGGAAACAGTAACCCCAGAGCAACGTATCAACTCTGCGGTACTACACTGACAGTGGTGGAGAATGAAAAGGACCTGGGGGTAATTGTGCAGGCAGATATGAAGTTCTCTGAGCAGTGCAGACGAGCTGCAAGAGTAGCTCATGGTGTCTTGTCAGTGATATACAGGAATTTTTCTAGCAGGGAATAGGAGGTGATTATTCCCTTGTATAAGGCAATGGTTAGGCCACATCTTGAGTACTGTATACAGGTCTGGAGGCCTCATTTCAAGAAGGATGTAGAGCTGCTGGAACGGGTACAGAGAAGGGCAACAAGATTAGTGAATGGAACAAAGGGTTGCTCTTACGAAGAAAGGCTTAAGTTTTGCAAATTACAGAGTCTGGAGACTAGGCACCGGCGAGGTGATCTGATAGAGGTGTATAAGGCTTTGAATGGTTTGAGCATGCTCAGTGCCAATGGGATTCTTCATCTTGCTCAGAATAATCACCTCAGAGGGCATAAATTCAAATTGAGGAAGGACGGATGTCGGATAGATGTGCGGAAATTTGCCTTTGGCCAGCGGGTGTTGGTTGGTGGAACCGACTTCCATCACTTGTTGTTGAAGTTGATAGCTTAAAGAAATTTAAAGCTCAACTGGGCAGGTATTTCGAACGAACGGAGGGGTGAAATGGGAGTGGTGTGTGTTTTTGTTTTTTTTTTTTTTTTTTCTTTGGCTGATGCTGAATAAGTTTGCTTTCTTGCATCATATGCCTCTACTAATGCTAATGCTAATGTTATTTACTCTGACACATCCCATGTATTAACTTGTTCATGTTTCATGATTCCCAGCAGTTCCTGAAGTCTCCAGCAACTGGTTTGCGGGCTGCTGCTCTTTCCAATAGAAGCAGTGCAAGAATAATTTCCACCTCTGCCTGTGGCTACTGTTAATCTATTAGTCTGTAAATCCCCCTAAGCTAGCAGTTTGCTGACCCACATAACATTGCCTTGATAGCATCAGCAAATATTCTTGCACCCCTTCCAATTAAGAGTATCCTATCTCTGTAGAGCAATCTCTCCTGTTAACAAGCACAAACCATGCTGATAAAATTCTACCCCATGAGTCCTGCACAATCTCTTCAGAGCCAAATCGATTGACAAGGCTCTCATCATATATTCATCCTATCCTGTCTAGGCAGGATTGCAGAAACTTTCAAATGTAACTCTAACTTGTGATTTTTTTTTCAGCATTGACCTGTACTTGCTGAGTAAATCCACAGACTTCCTACACTTAATGTCATTAGTGCCAACATGTACAACGATATCACCTTTTGTGCCCTTAAAAGATGATATCATCTGCTCTACAACGTCATGAACTTTTTTCCCTGTCAGACATACCCCAGTTCTATTCCACCTACCCTTTTTGCATGGTATATTTCCTGTTTCCCTGACAATTGAGTCACCAACAATAACTAGCTCCTTTGGGACCAGTGTACTCTGCCCTGAAGGTTGCTGCTGCTGCTGCTGTGTTTCCTTGTTGCCTGGTGCATAAGAGTGTGCTCTGGTGTTGAGTTGGGCAGCTGAGAACTTGATGGGCCTGCCATTTTAATTCCTTCCAGGGCATCCACCTGACTTTTCAAGCTCTCATAGATGCCCATCAGAATGCTGAGTTGGTGCCTAATTTCTTTACATTCTCTGCACCTAACACACACACACACACACACACACACACACACACACACACACACACACACACACACACACACACACACACACACACACACACACACACACACACACACACACACACACACACAAAGACATCCTCCATGGCTAGATTAGATCATGTCCTATTTGAGAGAGATCCACGAATATGTCGCATTTTGAACATTTTTTTAGACCGTGGAGCATTGTAGAAATGTCCCCTACGGTTCTCCCGTGAACCTCAGCCCTTTCGCTACTTTGCACAAGTTGCTCTGTTGCTCTAGTCTGGGGCATGATTTCCATTTAAATAAATTTAATTATCAATAAAAATTAAAAGGATTTATAAATTTAATTGATGAATTGCCACTGTTAGCTATACTAAGCTAACAGATTCCTACTACAGTACTACGTATTATACTCTCTAGTTTTATGTAATGCTATTCCGTATCGATACTACAGAATGGCAGCAAGTTTCGAACAGTACAAGTTTTACCGATACTAAGTAATAACCCACAAAATCTCTATCTAAGTTCCATCTAACTAGGAATATAAAGCTACTTTTAAAAAATAAATTAATATGCCAATTTATTAAAAACTAAAGAAAAACTTCTCTATTAGTTGGAGCCATAAAAACTTCGCTCGCACCAAGCTAATCTCGTTCCCCTCTCATTAATATTCATTAATAATAATCTATTATTTTGAACTGTCAGCAGGAGGATATAATGACTGCAGTTTGTTATTAGATGATGTTTAGTTCTGTTGTTTTGGCCATCTTGATTTGGTTATTCATTTTTATGTTTTATTTGGCAGTGAGAGTGCCATTCTACACAATATAATTTAATGCTTGATTTATTATTGCATGATGTTGGAAGAAATGAGTGGGACACCTGTAATAAACTTCATTGGCTGTATGTAGGCTCAAATGCTAAAGCTAGGGCACACATTTGTTTGGAATTTTATACAATGTTTTGAGGATACTGGGAGTATTATAGACAAGTCTCACTGTTGATCCTTAAATAATCACAAGAGATGCAAATGCAAAAATGCATTTCCTCCTTACTTTGACTGAATTTAGCTAACTCTGGGAGTAGTCTGCATCAGTCTGTTCAGAAAGTTGTCACCCAAAAGGCAGAAGTTAGTTATGGGTCTATGTATTAGAGTGCTAAAAAAAAGGTGTAAATTTTACAGAAGAATTAAGTTTTATAAATAGATGCTATCATTTAGATATAAATTGTGACCAGTTTGTCACAATTTATATCTAAATATCTAAAAGACATGTCTCAGTCATGAAGTGTACTTTCATTTGAACAAACCTATTAACAAATGCAGTTACCAATATTGATGCAGTGGGAATCTTCATTAAGTGATTTTCACTGCTCCAGTACTGGTAACTCCTTCTCATGAATGGATTGCAGTCTGGAACTATTTATGGACAAATGATTGTTAAGTCCTAAATGTTGCAAGTGATAGCAGTTACTTTTTAATTCTGATTTAGTGAGCTGTAAGTCCATTTTTTTTGGTCACTCTGTTAACGGTGTTTGTATCTTTGCTTTTAATGGCTAGCCGACTAAATGATGAAATGACCAAATGTACCCTATGCACTCACCCATTTGCTGAACTACTGAAATCATAAATAAAATATTGTGTGTGTGTGTGTGTGTGTGTGTGTGTGTGTGTGTGTGTGTGTGTGTGTGTGTGTGTGTGTGTGTGTGTGTGTGTTTTGATGGAATTTGCAATGGACTTTTTTTTTTTTTTTTTTTTTTGTAACACCCTGTATATTGTCAGTCTTCTCTTCCCAAGATTATAAATTGTGTTTGTTATATTGTGAATTTTTCAGTTTGCATTTTCTTTTGCAGTATTTATTTCCTTCATTATTTAACTTTATTGGAGACAGCAGGGTCTTTATTACCTGCATGTATTACAAAGTATAGTATACTGTATTATAACCAAGAGGATATTATGATATACTTCTGAATGAAAAAGTAACTATATTTATAACAATTAATAAATTGATTATTCAGTAACAAAAATTGTCTATAGCAGAATAATTTATGCAGTAGTCTATATTAATGTCTTGATTAAAATTTGTATATTTTCAGAGATTTAAAGCCAGAGAACATTCTTTTAGATGACCATGGTAAGCTGTGCACAGCAAAGATACACGTACAGTGTATATTAGTAAATTAATTTCAAAATTTTAGAAATTTTTTTAAAAAATATTCTGTTATTGAATTTCATTGTGCTTTTATATTGCTGATAAATGACTCTAGTAATCCATTAGATTTATATTATAATAATAAAAAAAAGTAAATGAGAAGGAATTGTACCAAACTTTAGGTTTTGCAACTTTATCTCCCTCCCTCCTGGGTATAGTGAGCTCTTTAACTCTATATTTATAATAAAATTAAAGTTAGCTGCAGGACTGGCTGGTAGCACAATTAAATTATTAAGACTTGCAGCTTAGTAATTAAACAAAGAATATATTTTTAAATTTTAATACAGTAATATTAACAAATAATGTGCAGGCATTCCTTGACTTATGTTGCTCCTTGCTTAGGTTACTAGCAAATTCTACCCATGTTACTACTTACACAGCATTGTGGCCCACATTTTGTTTCCTGTATTTTACCAAATACTATATAATATTGGTGTAGATACACCATAGTTTACCCATAAATTGGCGCCTCCGTAGTCAGGTGGGCAGGAGCACCAGTGCGTAGCAAACGCTTCTTGATTAGACCGGGGTTCGAGCCCGTGACCACCAAATACGGAGAATGCGGAAAGGTTAGAGAATGACCACCGCACATCCCCGGAGCAATATGGCCTTAGTTGCTAATGCTCCTAAAAACCAAACAACAATAACAACCCATAAATTTGAACTACGTATGTAGTGTAGTTTTCAGAGATTTAAAGCCGGAGAACATTCTTTTGGATGATCATACACTACATACGTAGTTCAAATTTCTGGATAAACTATGGTGTATCTACACCGATATTATATAGTTAATTACCTAAACCCATAAGAAATTATGCCTTGTGCATTTCATCTTCTAATACATTTTTACCAAATACTATAAACACAGTACCAATTTATGAAAAATTTATATGCATTAAAATCACTTTTAAAGAATCAAGGTGTAATTGGTTAATACACTTTGATGCAGTTTGATTTCTACTTACTACACAATGTTAACTCAGTTACACTTCTAGTTCTACGTTCAAAGAGACCCTGAATGCCAGCACTCACATGGCTGAGCAACTCTCTGTGCCAATTGAAAGCAATTTTTGAAAAGGTACAGCTACAGTTCTCATTAAGTTTAAAAGTTTTTTCTTATGTTTATTTTAAAAGTACTTGTTGACTTACAAATTGCAAGCAGGTTTTCAGAATGGAAAATCACCTTTCCTTTTTTTCTCTTTTATACTAACATGCTAACTGTTAATCCACTTGGTCACTATAGCACTGCTTCTGCCTCCCCTTGGTGGAGTCAGTAAACCTGGGAGAAGAAGAAAGTTACTTTCCCAGGACAAAATGGAGTAGCGGTGAAGAACGTAAATCAACTGATAGAGACTATCCTCTTGGCCCAAACTGGCTGCAAGATTGATGGAAGCTCCTTGTACCTAGCTAATCGACAAAAAACTGATACTAATACATGTCCAAACTCAGCACCTTTGTTCCTTATAATTCACTCAACAAGTGATCACAGACAACTCAACAAGAGAGAGAGAGACAAGAGAACTTTCACCTTTTTTTTATACAAAGGTGTCGGGAAAACATAAACTGAGTCACCTAAAGCAGTCCAATGCCTAAAACCAGGAGCACTTCTGACAGAAGTGACGATTTAAACCAGTGACAATTTAAATAACAGCTCAAAGAAAAAAAAATTGGTGAGACCTCAATATATCAGAAGAAGAAATCCAACACAAACTACGTGGACAGAGAATTATTCAAGAAAAAAAAAGGTAAAAACCAAATGAGAATGGAATAATCACTCCAAAAGAAGTATAATTTTAACTTTCAGCACACCTAAGCCATCAATCTCGTTAAAAGACCTGGATTGCCTGCTTCAGGTCATATATACCAAACCCTATCCAATGCTACAGTTACCAGAAATATGTGGACATTTCCATGCAGCATGTAGGGGACCAGTAGTACATGCCTTATGTGGATCCCAAGATCATTCAAAACAAGGTTGCATAGCCCAAAATCCAAGGTGATCCAGTTGCACAGGAGAACGCAATGCATACTCAAAAGAAACATACCAAAAAGCAAAAAGAACAGTATAACTGCAAAATACAAATAGAGCATCATATGCACAAATTACACAAAGACAGAGGACAGTAGAATCACAACTAGATGTGACCATCCCACCAATCCAGTCCATCTTGGACCAGGCACATTCATTGCTTACAGGATTAAAATAACAAAAAACAGCCCAGGCAATAAATGTGCCAATCTTGATATCACAAGGCACTACAACTATTGAATCCACAAAGAAAAATACAATTAAAGATAAAAGGAAGAGACAGTCATAATACAGATCACATGGAGGTCTAATCAGAAACATAGAGGAAAACAATCAGAAGAAGCCATACTCAAAATCTTTGTGGAGTAAGAAATGAACACGGGCAAACCATACTCTCAACCCCCCAAGGGGGGAAAGGGAAGACAGAAAACTGATATACAGAAGATGTGTATTTTCTGTGTATTTGACAGAAGAAAACAGGATGAAAATAATCCAAAACCCAATTAATGAACAGTTTTCTGCATTAAACAATTTTAATGATATCCTAGCCATTTTAGCATAGTATGACCTGATATACTTCTGTTTACAAGAAACCTATCTTAAACTACAGATTAATATAATCACTAAAGGACTACAATATATTCAGGAAAGATAGAATTACAAATACCATAGCACACGAGGTATAACAATTCTGGTAACCTCCACCATTCCTACCCAGCCGATCCTATTAAGAAATAATCTGGATGCTGTAACACTACACTTTGATCTTAGCCAAAAGGCCGAATAGCGATTGCAGTAACAGTATGCATTGCAATAAGCATTCATTTAACAGTAGTCTCCATTTATCTGCCACCAAACCAAAATATAAGATATGAGGAGAGACTTAGCCAATTAATTACCTTCCCCTTTTTTTATTATGGAAGACTTAAATGGTCAACACCCTCTATAGGGAAATGCAAGCATGGACAAAAGAGAACACATCCAAAACTGTGGTGGTGGATATTGAAAATTTCTCAAGCTTAGCAGCCTTAAACAATGGAACACACATATGCAAGATCACTCATAGGAACTAGTACAGCAATTGACCTATCTGTGTGTATTCCAATATATCCTTTACTTGAGTGGGTAGTACACAGCGACTCTTTGAACATTGACCACTGTCCAGTAAAGATATTTCTAAAGAAGACTACCCTTTACCAATCAGAAAAAATACCAAACTGGAGGCTAGAGAGAGAAAATTGGGAAAAGTAAACCAGGTGGCCATATTAGCACAGCAACAGATCCAACAAACAGCCATTGACTCTGCAGTTGACTACCTAACAAACAAGTTACTGAATGATGCAGAATTAATAATATCAAAAATGTCTAAAAGAAGTGCCCACATGCCCAAAACCGTTGTGGAATGAATCGTTATCAAGTGAAACAGAAGAAAATCAATGCATGGAATACTTTCTGAAAATACCCTACCACAGACAATATAATCAAATACAAAAAAGCAAGAGGAAAAGCCAGATACATTAGAAAAAAAAGTAAAAATGATTCTTGAGTACATTTTGCTTTAACAATGACCAGTTTGGAACAAAATAAACAACAGATATCAGTGAACCTCACCATCATTTATTGAATGGAATGTACAAGATAGTTTACCCAGAAGACATCACAAACATCCTTTGGGTATTATTGGAACTCCTTTGCAGTGATTTCTGATAACACCTCAGAAATGCAAAACTCCAGCAGAATCACATAATATGAATTTCTAAACCAAAAATAATGAACCATATAATCAAGCTTTCAATTTGACAGAATTACACAAAACACTCTGTCAGATAAAACAAAGTGCAGCGGGTCTAGATGGAATAGGCTGTATGATGTTAAAACAATTAGAAATAAAATTTCTCATATAACTTCTTCTATTATTCAACAGAGTATATCTAGAAAACTATTTTCCAAATCAATGATATCATGAAATAGTTTTGGCATTTCCAAAACTAGGAAAAGATTTTCCTAATTTTGGAGAAAACACAAATCCAAACCATTATCATCCCATAGTTCTAATTAGTTGTCTGCAAAAAATCCTAGAAAAATGATGAATGCAAGTCTGATGTGGTTTCAGGAAAAACAGGTCAACTTTAGATTTAACAAATGAAACATAAAACAAGGTTCTTGAAAGGATCCAAAGATGGGTAACTCGCCTGGTGAGATCGGCAAAAGGGCATCCATATGAGGAAAGACTTTGAATATGTGGGTTGCACAGCTTGAAAACTAGGCACCGTAGAGGAGATTTGATTGAGGTATTTATGCCTGCGAGAGGCAGTGTAAAAATGCATAGGTTGTGTTTTTTCTTTTCTTTTATTATTTATTTTCTTTTATTATTATTTTTATTTTTTTGGCTTGTGCTGCACGAGCCATAGGCTTCCTTGCACTATATACTAATACTAATAAGTTTCCATGTAATAGTTTCCACGTTATTTTGGCCTAGAGTTGTATGAAGCTATCTAAATTCATCTAGACAGGCAAACATTCCATCCTATTCATGAATGTGGATAACAGAAATTGATGAGCCATTTAATTCAGTTGGATATTGGTCTATACTTTCCCCTTGATGAAGCTATGGAAATATTGTTCATATATGATGAATCAAATTATTGACTTATTGGTATTGTAGCATATATATCAGTTTAGTTTTATAGCTCAGTTTTAAGATCATCCTGCAATACTTCTTTTACCACTGACTCCATTATTTCCCTGGAACAGAAGTTAGTCTTACAGGTTGATAGTTTGCTCATATTGGTCTTGAATTCCCTTTTCAGAATAGGAGATGAATTTTCACAGTTGCAATCTACAGGAACTTTCCCTGAATTCAAGGATGCCCTCATAATTATGATTTGCTTACCTCTGTTGCTACTTTTTTTAACATACCTGGATAAAGGTATGTTAAAAGTATGTTTTTAGCTTCAGCAGTTTGTCTTCACTTTCTTCTCAGTTATAACAAAATCATTAACGTGCATTTAAAGCTTAGTGTAGTTCTGTTGTTCCCATCCCTAAATGCTCACATGTGAATCTAGATGCAAAATATTTATTTAGTTTATTAGCAACTTGAACAGGATCGTCAGTAGTTATGCCATCATAGCTAGTTGGCCAATGTTGTTAATACCTTTTCTTCTAGTGTTAATGCAAGCAAAGAATTTCCTCTTGTTGCCTCTAAGCATATATTTGTGGATAGTACAGGAAGTAAAATTTATTCTCTATGAAACAAAAAGAATAGTGTGTTATTGGATAGGACAGGAAGTAAAATTTATTTTCTTTGAAACAAAAAGAATAGCATGTTATTGGATATGACAGGAAGTAAAATTTTATTATTTATGAAACAGATGGAATAGTGTTACTTTCTGGACAAAACATTGGGACGTTAGTTATTTGAACCTCCCAACCGCAATTTTTAAATTAAAGAAAATGAACACAGCAGGTGTTCTAAAAAAAACTCAGAAGCCTGGTCACCATGGTCCCCCCCTTACGATGATATCTGGATACAACGTGATACAGTTCATTTAGCTCCAAGTATGAATAATAAACTGCAGTAGGTTCTGAGGCTGACCACACCTCACTGAAGTAATGAGCAGTAGTATAATGGTAAGCATGTCAAGTGGTGGGGAGGAGGGTGGAAGAGGCACCAAGAGTCTGCCATTAAACCTGGTTATTATGTATTTGCAGTTGCAGAGAAAGTCAAATATATTATTTTGTATTCTTAAATGCAAGGGCATGTGATTGAATTTTGTGTTGAAGCTGGAAAAAAAGTGGCTTGGAGATGCTGCTTATCCAGAAAGCTTATGGACACCATGAATTAAGCAGGGCATTGGTATTTAGGTGCATTTGTATTCATGTAATGCAGAAGGATGATGCATAGGTAGCGTCCTTCAATGAGGAAAGTTATGCTGATATATCTCTCCCTTTATTTTTATTCTATAGGCATCATTATTAGTAATACTTGGTGCTCTGTAACTAAGTGATGATTGATGGGTACTGTGCAGGTGCTACAATATCACTTGAGGATGCAATGCAATTTTGAAACAGAGTTAGAGATATCGAGGAAGCAATGGTTCACAGGATAATGCACAACATGTAGCATGTTTACCCCAGGGGCTCACATATGGTGAGTATGGGCTTTGATGCACCCAGGGTCCTGAGTTGGATATCATCATTCTTCTTTTTCTTGGTGATTCCCTTCTACTTCTGACTCTTGCTCTCTCTCTCTCTCTCTCTCTCTCTCTCTCTCTCTCTCAGGGTAATTCAGAAATTTTTTTTTGGCTGGTGCAGCATAAGCTTTCTTGCACTATATAGATAATAATAATAATAATGTGGGTGCCAATTAGCTACCACAAGAAAAGGGTAAGACCATCCAGCCCCACCAACTGGAAATTCTTCTTGTGCAACTGTGCTAGTGACCACCCAGGATGGAGAAAATGCCAACGCATGAAGTGGAGCACCGAAATGAATACATACATCATGCAAGCATACTACGAAATAACGCAGCTGGAGACCGATATGACAACTTACAGGGTGAGACTACATACCAAGTGGCTGGAACGATTTCCAGATATTCAGGTCACTGAACAGCGAATAGCGGACCAGAGAAGGACCATCGTCACGAAGAACCTGATAGCTCCTGCAATATTGAAAAAAATCAAGCAGGACATGAGCGATCAACTACAAAGGATAAAGAATACGGAACCAGAGGAGGAAGAACATACCACCACCGAACCAGAGGACGAAGAGCAAGAAGAAATACAACCCACAGCAGCTGAAGTGGAAAGAGATGAGGTCATGATATCCAGAATAGCGGATGAGTGGAAGAAGGCCCTAACAGAATTCGAAGGAATGAGCCCCCACAAAGACTTGTGACACCGAAGCAGAGGCCGAATAGAACCTTGTGGAGAGTCACAGACCACCTCAATTAGCACATAATACTGCATTACCTCAACAGCAATGGTGCACACTGGAGGCCATCCACACAGCCATGTACTGTGCTGCGATAGCAGCCACGAGGATTAATGGAAGAGAAATAAGAGACCAGTAGCAGAAGAACCGAAAACAGAAGGAACTGCCAGCTTGGGAAAGAAGACTTCAGCAGAAGATAGAAAAATTAAGAGTCGAGATAGGCCAATTAATCCAGTACCATTGGGGCAATAGGAGTAAGAAATTAGTAACGAATGGGTCTGGTGTACTGGGGTCCATGGTTTTTAATAACATACACGTATAAGTTATAAATAGTAGTAGGAAATTAGTAACGAATGGGCCTGGTGTACTGGGGTCCATGGTTTTTAATAACATACATGTATAAGTTATAAATCCAGTTTAATGTAAGAATACAAATATATACTAACAGTAGCTTTCGAGACGCGTGTCTCTTCATCAACTGACATTTAAATACAAAAATACAACGGATAAGTGCAATGAGCTGAGTGAGGCACGTTAATCATGCGTCATTGTTGTTGCACGGATGTGCACTGCTTTCTACTCCACTGATCATCTAGCATTAAAACGGTTGTCTCTAGGATGGGGTGTAGACGTATGCCTTTTTGGCGATTTAATGCCTTTGGATTGTTTACTATGTTGAGTGACTCTAGCCATAGGCGGTGGCGAAAGTGTCGTGAGTGGTCTACTATTTCAAAGTCACGTTTGGGGTCAAGATCGTGGTTGGTGGCCCAAAAATGTTCGGCGACCGCGGACTGGTCAGTTTCGGCAAGCCGGATTGCTCTGTCGTGTTCCATAAGGCGATCTTGGAGACGCCTTGATGTTTCTCCTATGTAGCAACTGTTACAGTCTCTACAGGTGATACGATATACTACATTGCTGCGTAAGACAGGTGTGACAGGGGTCTTCACACTGGAGACAAGTGAACGTAGGTTCCTCCAGGGTAATTGCACACATTTGATGTTGTAATTTCTAAGGACCTTCGAGATCTGTCCTGACACGCCTGGATAATAGGGAATGTAGGCGGACGATATACCGACTTGGTTCGGTGGTCTTGGGTTGGATGTGAGTTCTTCTGCCTGTAATAGGCATCTGCTTAGCACATGGGATGGATAACCTCATTTGGTTAGGTCCGCCTTCACACGGGAGATCTTGTTACGCCTAATTGTATCAGTGCTGGAATGGCTCCAAGCCCTGGAGAATAGGGTGCGGGCAGTGCTATTGAGATGGCTTGGTGCGTGGCCGGATCTGTAGTTAGTGAATTGACCGCACCACATAGGTTTGCGGTATACTGAAGTCTCTAGGTGTGGGCCTACGCGATGCACTAGGACGTCCAGGAACGGGAACGTACCATTCACCTCTGACTCTATAGTAAACTCAATGAAATTAGATAGGGAGTTGAGGTATTCCAGTAGTGCTGTTTCAGAGCCACGTGGTATTACGGTAAAAATATTGTCAACGTATCTACACCATGTTGTAATAGGTGTAGGTGGGTTCCGGTGTGTCTGCTCCTCCAGATCTTCCATGGCGATGTTGGCTATTACGGAACTAACAGGGGCACCCATAGCAGTGCCATGTACCTGCTGGTAGACTGAATCCTCAAAAGTGAAGATGCTGCTTGATAAGCATAGGTTGAGGGTGGTACAGATGTCATCAGTGGATAGTGATGTCCTGGATTGGAGGCTTAAGTCGGTCTCGAGGAGCCTTCTGGCACAGTGCACGGCCTGTTGGATGGGAATTGAAGTGAATAAAGAAATCACATCAAATGATGCCATGACAGTGTTTTCAGGGATTGAAAGGTCCTTAATGAAGTGGATGAATTCACTGCTATTTTTAACGGTGTGCGAGGTATTACCTATAAGAGGTGAGAGGAGGCGCGCGATATGCTTGGACAGTTCATACGTTGGGGCACTGCAGCACGACACTATTGGTATGAGGGGAATACCCGGTTTGTGGATTAGCATTTTTAGCATTAGCATTAGTAGAGGCATTTGATGCAAGAAAGCAAGCTTATGCAGCATCAGCCAAAAAAAAAAAAAAAAATCACCCACTCCACTTCACCCCTCTGTTCGTTCAAAATACCTGTCCAGCTGAGCCTTAAACTTATTTAGGCTATCAACCTCCACCACAAGGGATGGAAGTCTGTTCCACCAACCAACCACCCGCTGGCTAAAGGCAAATTTCCGCACGTCTATCCTACATCTGTCTTTCCTCAATTTGAATTTATGCCCTCTCAGGTGATTTTTCTGAGCTAGAGGAAGAATCCCATCAGCATTGAGCATGCTTAAACCATTCAAGGCTTTATACACCTCTATCAGATCACCTCGCTGGTGCCTAGTCTCCAGACACTGTAATTTGCAAAACTTAAGCCTTTCTTCGTAAGAGCACCCCTTTGTTCCATTCACTAATCTTGTTGCCCTTCTCTGTACTCGTTCCAGCAGCTCTACATCCTTCTTGAAATGAGGCCTCCAGACCTGTATACAGTACTCTAGGTGTGGCCTGACCATTGCCTTATACAATGGAATAATCACCTCCTTATCCCTGCTGGAAAAATTCCTGTATATCATTGACAATACTCCATGAGCTACTCTTGCAGCCCGTCTGCACTGCTCAGAGAACTTCATATCTGCCTGCACAACCACCCCCAGGTCCCTTTCATTCTCTACCACTGTTAGTGTAGTACCACAGAGTTGATACGTTGCTCTGGGGTTGCTGTTTCCCATGTGTAGTACTTTATATTTGTCAATGTTAAACTTCATATTCCACCTCTCAGCCCATCTGCTCAACCTTTCCAGATCCTGTTGCAGCAGCATAGTGTCAGTAGTGTCCTTGACAACCCTGCCAACCTTTGTATCGTCTGCAAACTTGGACATTAAGCTTGCTATACCATCATCAATATCATTTATAAATACAGAAAACAATAATGGACCCAACACTGAGCCCTGAGGGACTCCACTAATAACATTAGTCCACGATGAGCAGTGTCCATTGATTACCACTCTCTGTCTTCTCCCCCTCAACCACCCCTTTATCCATAGCAGCAATTTGCCTCCAATGTCACACTGCTCCAATTTGTGTAGCAGTCTTCCATGTGCAACAGTATCAAAAGCCTTTCTAAGATCCAAGTATATAATATCAAAGTTATTCCCTGCATCCAGTTCTTTTGTGACTGCATCATAGTATCCAATCAAGTTGGTCAGACAAGACTTCCCCTTACCAAAACCATGCTGTGTCTGAGCCATAACTGAAGTCTTGTCTAAATGATCCTGCAGTGCTTCTTTAACCAGTGCCTCCATTAATTTTCCTGGAACAGAAGTTAAGCTCACAGGTCTATAATTACTTGTGTCAGCCTTTGATCCTCCTTTGTGAATTGGGGTCACATTTGCACATTTCCAGTCTATGGGTACCTCCCCTGAGTCCAAGGAAGCTCTCATAATTATGGCTAAGGGTTTGCTTACTTCCTTTGCTGCCTCCTTTAATATAACTGGATAGATCCCATCCACTATGGGTGTCTTTCTTGTGTTTATCTTCAACAGTTTCTCCTCCACTTTACTCCCAGTTATTTCAAGATTTTGTAGCTTACTGCTAGAGTTGAATACACCTCTGGCATTCCCCTTGCTGAATAACTCCTCATGTGTGAATGTCGATGCAAAATATTCATTTAGTTTGTTAGCTACCTGAGCAGGATCATCTACAGTTGACACATCAATATCAAGTGGTGGACCAATCTGATTCATCCCCTTCCTTCTAGAGTTTACATAAGTAAAGAACTCTTTGCTGTTTTTCTTTGCATCCCTTGCCAAGGATTTCTCGTAATCTGCGTTCGCCTGCCTAACCTCCTTTGTAACTTGGTTGCATATCAACTTGTATCTATCATAGGCTTCTGTGTCATGTGTTAATTTGTAAGTATCCCATGCATTTTTCTTCTCTGCCATATGCCTCATTAGTTCATCTGACATACATTTTGGCCTAAACCTTGAACAATATTTCTTAGTTGGTATGTAAAGCCTAGTAGCTTCCAAGATAAGTTCTTTGAATGCTTCCCATTTTGAATTTGCTGTTGGTAACATCATCAGTTGGTCCCACTGTATAGAATTTAAATACTGTCTCAGTCCATCGTAGTCGCCTTTACGGAAGCAATAACCCTTCCCATTACCCCTAATGGTAGTTACCTCTTTGAGTAAATCCCACTTCAGCACACTGTGATCACTGCCACCTAGTGGTTCATTTATCTGCAGATTCTTAATGCATGAAGAATCACTGCTGATAATCAAATCAAGAGTATTACTCCCTCTAGTTGCCTCCCGAACATGCTGATGTAGAAAACAATCATCCAATAAATCCACAAAAGCCCTGCTAGTGCGTGAGTAACCAGCCCCCAAATTCCAGTCAATATCTGGGAAATTAAAATCTCCCATTATAAGACTCTCTGATTTACTGGCCCACTCTATTTCCCTGTACAGTTCCTTATTATACTCATCAGAGTCATTAGGCCTATACCACACTCCTACTCTCAATTTTGATCTCCCAATGCTTATGTCACACCAAACTGACTCAACACTGCACTGTTCAGCGATGTCGACTGGCTTCACTTCCTTGGTTTTTATGTGTTTCTTAACTAATAGCATAACCCCTCCCCCCTTCCTATCCTGTCTATCCTTTCTGTAGACGTTGTACTCCCCAAATTTCAGTTCTGCATTCCTTATATCTGTGTGACACCACATTTCTGATATCCCAACAATATATGCCTTTGATGTTTTGAGCAATACCTCAAATTCATCAAATTTATTTACCAAACTCCTAACATTGGTGTACACGCAAGTATACATGCACCTGTTCCTATTCTTAGCCACCCTAACACAACCCATGTGTTTACTTGTACCGCAATGACTCCCAGCAGTCTCTGAAATATCCTGCATCTTGTTTTCCAGGCTGCTGCTCATTCCAATAGAAGCAATGCAAGAATCTCTTTCACCTCTGCCAGTGGCTACTGTTAATCTATTAGTCCTTGTATACCCCCAAGCTAGCAGTTTTCCGACCCACCTAACACTGCCTTGATAGCATCAGCAAATATTCTTGCACCCTTTCTATTTAAGTGTATCCCATCCCTGTAGAAGCAGTCTCTCCTGTTAACAAGTACAGACCAGGCTGAAAAAAGTTTACCCCTTGAGCCTTGCACAATCTTTCCAGGGCCGAATTGATTGACAAGGCTCTTATCATATACTCCCTCCTATCGTGTCTGGGCAGAATTGCAGACACTTTCAAATTCCATCCTAATTCACGGCTTTTCTTCAACAGTGACCTGTACTTGTTAAGTAATTCTGCCGGTCTCCTACTCTTAATATCATTAGTGCCGATGTGTACAACTATATCACCTTTTGTGCCCTTAAATGACAATATCCGCTCTACAACGTCATCAATCTTTGCCGCTGGCAGACATACCCTGGTCCTGGTCCACCTATCCTTTTTACAAAGCATGTTTCCCGTTTCCCTGACAATAGAGTCACCAACAACTACTAGTTCCTGTGGGACCAGCACATTCAGCCTTGGGGCAATACCCATCACGAGTTGGAACTCTCATTCAGGGAGAAATAATATAAGAGCAATAATAATAATAATAATGAGAGTCACTCGTAGTCACTGGACATCCACTCCCTAGATTTTTAGGCATTTCTAACTTCAGGCTTTTGTTTTGGAAATAATTATAAACACTCACTTCTGACCTTAAATAATAAGAATAAAAATTGGCTGAACATTGAAGAATATGTTTAAAAATATCTTATTGCACATGTTGAGAAGTGGGTAGAATGTTGCAAGAATGCTCGGTTTCAATTCTGAATAGTGGGGTCTCAGAACTTTTCACACATCTTCATGTTGTTTCAGGCTGAAAAAGATGAATTACAGCCCCTATTGAAGCGAAGTGGACTTCAAGAATTTCTCCACTCTCCACCATGATTTGAACATAATTTGAACCCACAGTAACTAACATAGATTGAATATTGTCCTTCCCCTCTCTTACATACTCTTTCCATAGTAGTAGTAGTAGTAATGGAGGCATGTGATGCAAGAAAGCAAGCTTTTGTAGCATCAGCCAAAAAAAAAAAAAAAAACCCATTTCACACATCCATTCCCTCTAAATGTTTGTCCAGTTCCTCATTGAATTTTTTTACGCTATCAACTTTCACAACGACAGATGGAAGGTTGTTCCAACAATTAACTACCCACTGGCTAAAGGCAAATTTCCGCACATTTATTCTATAACTGTCTTTCCTGAATTTGAATTTATGCCCCCTCAGGCTCGTAATCTGAGGAAGAGGAAAAATCCCATCAGAACTGAGCCTGCTCAACCCATTCAAGGCCTTATACACCTCAATCAGATCACCTCGCAGGTGCCTAATCTCTCTCTCTAGATGATGCAATTTGCAGAACTTAAGCCTTTCTTGTTAAGACCACCCTTTTATTCCCCTCACCAATCTTGTTGCCCTTATCTCTACTCAAGCAACTCTATATCCTTCCTAAAATGAGGCCTCCAGAGCTGTATGCAGTACTCAAGGTGTGACCAGACCAGACCATTGCCTTGTGCAAAGGGTAATCACCTCCTTTACCCTACTAACAAAATTCCTCTATATCATTGACCATGAACTGCTCTGGAATAACCCATGACCTGCTCTGGAAGCCTGTCTGCACTGCTCGGAAGACTTCATATCTAACTGCACAATTACCCCCAGGTCTTTTTTATTATCTACTACTCTGAGTGTAGTACCACACAGTTTGTAGATTTCCTTGCAGTTACTTCTACCCATATGCAGTACTTTGCATATGTCAATGTTAAACTTCAGTTGCCACTTCTCAGCCCATCTGCCCAACGTTTCTAGATCCTGTTGCAGTATCACACTGCCATTACTGTCATCAACAACCCTGTCAACCTTTGTATCATCTGCAAACTTCAACATTTAGCCTAATATACCTTCATCGATATCATTGATAAATATACAAAACAACAGCAGGCCTAACACTGAACCCTGGAGGACTCCAGTAATAACATTAGTCTACAAAGAGCAGCACCCATTGATTACCACCCTCTGTCTTCTCCCACTCAACCATCCTTTTATCCATTGTAGCAACTTACCCTTAATACCATATTGCTCCAATTTGTACAATAGTCTTCCATTGGCAACAGTGTCAAAAGCTTTCCTGAAATCCAAATATATGATATCAAAATTATTTTTTGGATCCAGTTCCTTTGTAACCACATCATAATATCCTATCAAATTTGTGAGACAAGACTTTCCCTTAACAAACCCATGCTGTGTCTGAATTATTACTGCAGTCTTGTCTAGATGGTCCTGAAATGCATCTTTAACCAATGAATTGATTATTTTCCCCAGAACAGAAGTTAAACTAACTGCTATGTAATTATTCATGTCACTCTTAGATCCCCTTTTTTGAATTGGGGATATATTTCCAAATCTCCAGTCTGTGGGGACTCCACCCAAGTCCAAGAATGCTCTCATAATTATGGCTAAGAGTTTGCTTACTTCCTTTGCAGCCTCCTTTAATATAACTGGATAGATCCCATCCACTCCAGGTGCCTTTCATTTAAAATCATTTACCCCCATTAGAGTTTGATAAACATCTGGCCCTCTCCTCCTTGAATAAAATCCTCATGTGTGAATGCAGATGCAAAATACTCATTTAGATTTTCATCTATATGAGCAGGATCATCAACAGTTGTGCCATTGATATCTGATTCATCCCCTTCCATCTAGAGTTTATATAAGTAAAGAATTCCTTGCTGTTTTTCTTAGCATCCTTTGCCAAAGATTTCTCGTAATCTGCCTTCGTTTTCCTAACTTCCTGTGTGACTTGGTTACCGATTATAAGCTTCTGTGTCCCCTAATAGTTTATATGCATCACATGCATTTTTCTTTTCTGTCACAAGTCTCATCATGGCGCCTCCATAGCCAGGTGGGCAGGAGTAGCAGTGCATAGCACACGCTTCTTGATTAGACCAGGGTTCGAGCCCGTGACCACCAAATACGGAGGATGTGGAAAGGTCAGGGAATGACCACAGCATATCCCGGAGCAATATGGCCTTAGTTGCTAATGCTCCTAAAAACCAAATAACAACAACAACAAGTCTCATTCGTTCATCATCCTAAACCTTGAACAGTATTTCTTAATCAGTATGAAAAGCTTAGTAGCTTCTGTGATTACTTCCTTGAATGCTTCCCATTTAGAATTTGCTTCTGGTAACATCATCAATTGATCCCATTGTATACAGTGTGACAACTGTATCAGTTCTTAATACAACTTTGGATTCTATGCTGGCTTTATTCTTCTTAATTTGGCTTCTCTGCTTTTGTTTTCTGATCAGGGCTAATGTTATTAAGTCCCCCAGTACTGAATCCATCCATGGTATGAAAGTACTGTTGGTTTCAATTACTTTTCATGTCTGAGATTGCCATTAAAAAAAAAAAAAAAAAAAAAGAGTGATTTTATCTTTACTGTTGATAAAAGTTTTCGGAAATTTTAGTCATAAAAACTTAATGATTTTTTTTTTCTTTTCTCTATTTATTTATTCGAATGTGTAGAGTACAGTGATGTGTGCACAAAGTTTACAAGAAGGAAATAACATTTATAGGTTGTAATTAATCAAAGTCAATAATTGTAATTAGCCAATAATTAATAATTCCAAGATAAAAAGTAAATGCAACAGGACAACTAAATAATAAGAATTAACAGATACTAATACAAAAAATAGGAATTGAACTAGTCCAAAAATTTAATGTGAGTCAAGCCAATTTAATGTCTCATTGGTACAATTATGCAGAGCAGTGATTCCTCCAGGGAGGTGCAGCCAGACAATATATGTGAAGCACCTTCTACAGTTCCACAAACACAGGAGAGAATCCCTGAAGCCCCATCTATGTTCTGATTTGGCACATGTAACACAGTCACTTCTAAAGCGGTTATTTTTTTTCAGTAAATCTCTGGGAAGGTCAAATCCTGCTATGGGTTTGTCCACTCTGTCAATAAGATGGGAGTTGCGGATCTGATTAGAATTAAAATCCCATTCTTGCTGCCCAGCAACATGGATTGGGGT
This sequence comes from Mastigoproctus giganteus, assembly GCF_048544385.1. Classification (NCBI taxonomy): domain Eukaryota; kingdom Metazoa; phylum Arthropoda; class Arachnida; order Uropygi; family Thelyphonidae; genus Mastigoproctus; species Mastigoproctus giganteus. Next base: position 92,566,408 of record NC_143585.1, read on the forward strand.
ATCCTGTTCAAATGGTGAAGGATCATTCCAGATCGGGTGCCTGCTGTTCAGTCGTTGTGGAGGTGCATTTCAGATATTATCATGCAGAGGTAGCCCTGTGCTGGTTTGGATATGCCGCAGCTGTTTAACTGTCTTTTCCTGTCTTCAGAGATGGGAAGGGGCAACATTTGAAAGGACTGGCAATCACTCTGTCATCAGCTTGGAAACCATCATTGTGCCAGTGATGTTTCTCATAGTTTGATTTAGTTGGGTGTCAATGAGGTTTGTGGGAGCAGAATTTTGTCAACTGGACAGCAACACTCTGCAACAGAATAGCAAAGTCAAAGGCCGGAAGTTCAGGCTTTTCTCTATGAAATAGCCTAAAGTTGTCTGTATCTGAGTCCTTTGAAAGTCCATTCCAGTGCTCCATATTTTTAAAACAAGTATTCATGTAACATAAACTTAAAAAAAATTAGGTCTTTAGTTCCCAAAGCAGATTAGTAACACTGTCCTGAAAAGTCTTAAAGAAGTAAATTAGAAAAAAATTCAAAATTTGTATTATGAAATTAATTAAAAAAAAAAAAAATTGAAGAGTGATATGAGGATTTTAATAGAATAGCTAGGCTTTAGGTAAATAATCCTATATGAGGTACAACTATAATGAGATTAATTTTACTCTGTGTCTTCCGTAGGTAGATTAGGCATATTGTTGGATGTGTTTCATTGTGCATTAACTGTGTTCATACAAAAATAGGATTACTGTATTGCTAGATATTGAAGTTGAAAATAGTGATTGTTTTATCCTGAAGTTGTAAAAATTACGCATGTAGAGAACAAAGTCATCATTTTGTATGTAGAAAATAAAGCAAACTAAATATTATTACAAATACATCAGGCATTCCATGTTGGAAAGCAAACATCACACATTGTGTCAGTCATAAAAATAAAAAGTATTGCTCTGCTAAGGAGAGGTAATATATTTACCATGTGTGTCACTTTTAATGAGACACATTACAAAAAATGCCATCCTGGTGTAAAATAATTTGGTAAGTCTTCATCAGTGGAAAATTATGTATAAATGCATGCAGCTCTTGCCCCTACCCCATGATATACAGCATTTTTACAATATTAGAGGTGCTAAAAAATATGGATATTGAAATTTAAATTAGCTCTAGATTCAATAAGCCTTGGTCTGTAGGAGCTTTATAACACTTACATATTATGTAGTGCAAAAAAATCATTTTATACATACCAGAGGAGTAAATTAAGTTTTTTACAATTGATTTTCTTCAAAATATAAGAAGTTTTTAGAAAATGTAGTGTGCTTGTTTGTTATGTACAAAATGAAGCTTTTGCATTACATTTGCATAAATGTCATATCACTCCCTTATTCTGATGTTTTATATTATTCTGAATTGCAGTACTGAGTAATTGTTTTTTTTTTAATGTGTGAATTCATTTCTTCATTATATTTCTGTTCTAGGTCATGTAAGAATATCAGATCTTGGTCTTGCTGTAGAAATACCAGATGGAGAAATGGTTCGAGGGAGAGTGGGAACTGTTGGCTATATGTGTAAGAACTGCCTGCTTAATTCTTCAGGTTCTGTTGTTTGTTTTATGTATTCACTACAAGATGTGACTATTAAATAATGAGACTGTGCATGCATCCAATATACACAGCAGGTGGCACCTGTGAAACAAGGGTATATCAGTTGACTTCGAACCTTCTGATGGGATAAACTTAAATAGAAAGGTTGCTAGAATATTTGCTGATGCTATCGAGGCAGTGTTAGGTGGGTCGATAAACTGCTAGCTTGGAGGGATTCACAGACTAAAAGGTTAAAAGTAGCCGCAGGCAGTGGTGAAGGTGATTCTTGCACAACTTCTATTAGAATAAGTAGTGACCTGGAGCGAGGGGTGCTGGAGGTTTCAGGGACTGATGGCAGCCATCGTAAAACAGGTGGGTATATGGGATGTGTCAGGGTAACTAGGAATAGGTGCATGTATGCTTGCATATATACCAGTGCTAGAAGTATAATAAATAAATTTGATGAATTTGAAGTGTTGGTCAAGACATCAAAGGCAGATATTGTTGGATATCAGAGACGTGGTGTCACACTGATATTAGGAATGCAGACTTGGAATTTGGGGAGTACAATGTGTACAGAAAGGATAGACAGAATAGGAAGGGAGGAGGTGTCATGCTGTTAATTAAGAAAAACATAAAATCAATCAAAAGAAGTACATCCAGTTGATATCGATGAACAGTGCACTGTTGAGTCTGTTTGGTGTGACATAAGCACTGAAAAAAAAAAAAAAAAATGAGAGTAGGTGTTTGTAATAGGCCTAATGAATCTGATGAGTATAATGAGCAATTGTGCAGAGGAATAGAGTGGGCCAGTAAATCAGAATATCTTATAATGGTGAATATTAACTTTCCAGATATTGACTGGAACTTGTGGGTTGGTCACTCACACACTAGTAAGACTTTATTGGATGATTGTTTTCTGCAGCAGCATGTTCGAGAGGCAACAAGAGAGGGTAATACTCTTGATCTGGTTAACAGCAGTGATTATTCACTGATAAAGGAACCACTAGGTGGCAGTGATCACAGTGCACTGATGTGGGATTTACTTAAAGGTATAATTACCATCGGGTAAAGGAAAGAGTTTTTGCTTTCATAAAGGTGAGTACAGTGGTCTCAGACAGTTTTTAAATTCTGTACAGTTGGATCAACTGACGATGTTACCAACAGTAAATTTTAAGTGGGAAGCATTCAAGGAATTAATCATGGAAGCTATCTAAAAGTTTCATACCTATTAAGAAATATTGTTCAAGGATTAGGCCTAAATGGTTATCAAATGAACTAATGAGACTCGTGACAGAGAAGAAAAATGCATGGGATGCATATAAATTATCAGGCGACTCAGAAGCCTATGGCAGATATAAGCTAGTCTGTAATCAGGTCACAAAGGAGGTTAGGCAGGCGAAGGCAGATTACGAGAAATCTTTGGCAAAGGATGCAAAGAAAAACAGAAAACAGTTGTTTACTTATGTAAACTCTAGAAGGAAGGAGATGAATCAGATTGGTCCACTTGACATCGATGGTTCAACTGTTGATGATCCTGCTCAGGTAGCTAAATGAATATTTTGCATCGATATTCACACATGAGGAGTTATTCAGCGAGGGGAATGCCAGAGGTGTATTCAACTCTGGCAGTAAGCTAGATAATCTTGTAATAACTGAGAGTAAAGTGGAGGAGAAATTGTTGAAGATAAACACAAGAAAGGCACCTGGGGTGGATGGGATCTATCCAGTTATATTAAATGAGGCAGCAAAGGAAGTAAGCAAACCCTTAGCCATAATTATGAGAGATTCTTTGGACTCAAGGGAGGTACCCATAGACTGGAGATGTGCAAATGTGACCCCAATTCACAAAGGGAGATCGAAGGGTGATGAGTAATTACAGACCAGTTAGTTTAACTTCTGTTATGGGAAAAATAATGGAGTCAGTGGTTAAAGATGCATTGCAGGATCATCTAGACAAGACTGCAGTAATAGTTCAGTCACGGCATGGGTTTGTCAAGGGGAAATCTTGTCTGACAAATCTGATTGGATACTATGATGTGGTTACAAAGGAATTGGATACAAAAAATAATTTTGATATCATATACTTTGATTTCAGGAAAGCTTTTGTCACTGTTGCATATGGAAGACCACTGTACAAATTGGAGCAGTATGGTATTAAGGGTAAGTTGTTATAATGGATAAAAAGGCAGTTGAGTGGGAGAAGACAGAGAGTGGCAATCAATGGAAGGTGCTTTTCACAGACTAATGTTATTAGTGGAGTCCCCCAGGGTTTGCTGTTGAGCTAACTGTTGTTTTGTATATTTATCAATGATATTGATGAAGGTATATCAGGCTTAGTGTTGAAGTTTGCAGATGATACAAAGGTTGGCAGGGTTGTTAATGACAGTAATGGCAGTGTGATACTGCAACAGAATCTAGAAAATTTGGGCAGGTGAGCTAAGAAGTGGCAACTGAAGTTTAACCTTGACAAATGCAAAGTACTGCATATTGGTAGAAGTAACCCCAGAGAAACATACCAACTGTGTGGTATTACCCTTAAAGTGGTTAAAAATGAAAAAGACCTGGGAGTAATTGTTGGGAGTAATTGTTCAGTCAGATATGAAGTTTTCTGAGCAATGCAGACAGGCTGCCAGTGCAGGTCATGGGGTTTTGTCAATGATATATATATAAATTTTGCAAGCTGGGAAAAGGAGGTGATTGTCCCTCTGTATAAGGCAATAGTCAGGCCACGCCTTGAGTACTGCATACAGGTCTGGAGGCCTCATTTTAGGGAGGATATAGATTTACTTGAGCATGTCCAGAGAAGGGCAACAAGATTGGTGAGGGGAATGAAGGGATCCGCTTACCAAGAGAGGCTTAAGTTCTGCAATTTGCAGTGGCTGGAGACTAGGCACCTGCGTGGTGATCTGATTGAGGTGTATAAGGCTTTGAATGGGTTGAGCACACTGAATCCTGGTGGGATCCTTCCACTTGTTCAGATTACGAACCTAAGGGGGCATAAATTCAAATTAAGAAAAGACATGTAGAATAGATGTGCGGAAATTTGCCTTTAGCCAGCGGGTGGTTAATTGCTGGAACAAACTTCCATCTGTTGTTGTGGAAGTTGATAGGTTAAATAAATTTAGGGAGGAACTGGACAGGCATTTGGAGGGAATGTTGTGTTTTTTTTTTGGCTGATGCTGCATAAGCTCATACACTTGCTTTCTTGCATCACATGCCACTACTACTTCTACGTTTCCCTAGTTTTCTGCGAAGTCATATTCTAACTCGCTTATTCACTTTGCAGCAAGATAGGTTTTCATTTCCTTGTGTCTTTGCAGTTTTCTTGAAAAATGACAGACCAAAGAATTGAACAATGAATCAACCTAAGATTTTTAATAAAACTAAAGAAAACAGTTAAAGTTGTTATGTAAAGTTTATGGGGAAGATACTATGTCAAGAGCTTGCATGTTTGAATGGCATAAAAGATTTTTAGAATGAAGAAAGATTATGGAAGACAGTGAATGACCAAGCTGTCCATTATCCAGGAAAACTGATGAAAATGTGGACTGGGTAAGGACATTGATTAGAAGTGATTGTCCTTTAAGCATTAGAATGGTTGCATCAGAACTCGACATGGACAAAGAAACAATTACACATATTTTAACTGAAAATTTGGGCATGAGAAAAGTGTGCGCCAAGATAATGCTAAAATTTGTAATGAAGGTCAAAGAATGAGAAGACTCCAAGTTTGTGAAGATGTTTTAAAAAAATTTAAGATGATCCAGTCTTTATGAGTACTATAATTTCTTGTGATGAAAGTTGGTTGGCTGTTCCAGTACAACTTAGAAACTAAAAGACAGTGAATTCAGTGAAAGACAAAACAGTTCTCCAGACCAGAAAAGAGAATTTCAAAATCAAAAATTAAAGTCGTGCTTTTTGTTTCCTTCAATGTTAAAGGTATCATTATGGCTAAATATGTCCCACCAAATCAGACTGTCAGTCAAACATACTGCATTGAAGTTCTGAGAGGTCTGCATGAAAAAATTTGAAGGAAGAGACCTGAATTGTGGAAGGACGGTTGGATACTGCATCATGACAATGCCTGCACACATGCGCCCTACTTGCCAGACCTAGCCCTCTGTGGCTGTTTTTTTTTTTCTTTTCCCTAAACTGAAAAGTGTACTAATGGGAACCCATTTTCAGTCCATTTGAGACATTCAGAAAAAAATGACCAAAGTGTTAAAAGGGTATACAGAAGATGACTTCGAGAAATGTCTCTGTGCTTGGAAGAAATGTATGGAACAGTATGTGCAAGCCCAGTGCAATTATTTGGAAGGGGATAACTTGTAGGGTAAGAAATATTTCATTGTATTTATTTTATTGCAACAGTCTTGTTACTTAATAGCCACACCTTGTATCATTATTTTTAAGTAAGGTTTATTTAACAGAGCCTTGGCTTTTGGTAATAACTTGCTAATGCAAACAGTGGTGACCATGAGCAGTGGGAGATAATACCTACAACTCTTGTTGACCTGTTGACCATTTTTGAATATTTTTTTTGTCTTAAAAAATTCACCGCAGAAAATCATTTGTTGTTGGGGCCTTTCAAGTGAAAAGAGAATTTATAATTTATCCAACTAATTAAAATATTAACTGTGATATTTGAGAAATTCAAACCTTTCTTTTATTTAAGTGATTGTTAGGTCATTTTTGTAACGTACTTCAATTTCTGGATTTTGATAAAAATTGAAATATGCTGTGCTTAGTGTAATAAACAAATAGTAATAATTCATTATTTATGCATTTGCTAAATTTATGATTAAAAAATGAACTTTCAAAAAGCAATCACACTGATGGCACAGTGCTTAAACTGAGGAATTTTCTTTTTTGCTCATGTGCCATATTGTCTATTTGTTCCTCCACTCAGCTTGTAGCAACATTCACACTATGCCAGTGCTTCAGTTACAATATATATAACATATGGTTAATCTATGTGATAAAAAAAAAAAAAAAAAAAAACATAACTGCCAGATTTTTTGTCTGATTTTAATGAAATTTGGGTTGGCTCACAAATCTTTCTAAAAGAGCCAAATATAAAATTTCACAAAAATCTGTCTACTGGGAGTCCATTAGTTATATACAAATAGAAAGATAATAGGTTCTTTTTGCATATGTGAATGTGCCTAAAAAACAAATAGCCATTTGCTGCTGGATTTTTTTTTTTTTTTGATAGCTCTGCTATAGAAAAATCAGATAAATGCCCTGAGGTTACTAACTTCAGGGCATTTATCTGATTATTTTTCCCATCTAGTCTTTTTTAAAGGGTTCAAAGTCAAGATATTTTACTAAACAAATGTTTTACTAAAAATGTTTTTATTAAACAAATATTGACAAATTTTCATATAAAATCTCTATACCAGTGTTGCTTTTCACTCTGATAATGGTGCTGCACACTAGCATCATTTGCAAGCTTTCACTTCATTTGCTTTTATTTTTATTTTTTGTAGATGTTTTCTATTAGATTAATGTTGAGAAGGGACTCAGGCAGGATAAAATTTTCCCATTTGAGAAACTAATTTCTAGATAGACTATGCTCCATGTTTTTAGATACAGAAGAAATGATATACTGTACTGAATTTAGTATTTCGAAGTACTTAACAAATCCCTTTTCAATTGGCAGTATTAATTTATGATTCATATTATGGAAACATTCTCTCATAATTTTTTGAAAATCTTTTTCTTCACCCTCTTCTTTTCCCATTCAGCATATTGGGTTTAGGACAGATCATCTTCCAATCTTCTTCTTGGTCTTCCTCTACTTTGTTTGCCTGTGGGTCTCCAGTTCTTTAATATTTTTTCCCCACTGTTTATGTATATGTTTCTCTTGTTTTTTCTCCTTATTATATATTCACTCATTAATAGGTTGTATTTTACATTGCTACTTGATTTCTTCACTTAAACCTAAATTCTTGAAGTGGTTCTGGTCTTATTCTAATGAATTACTGAAAAGCGCTGTGAAATTATACTAAGTGAGATAGCAAGATCCTCAGAAATGCATGCAAAAATTTGCTTTCAACCAAAGAGTGATTGATTGATTGTTGGAACAAGCTTCCATCTGGTCTTGTGGAAGTGGGTAAGTTTGAATGAATTTAAGGAAAAGTTAGACAAATTATTAGAGGAGATGGATACATAAGGTGTAAGGTTTTTATTTTTTTTTTGGCTGATGCTGTATAAACTTGTTTCCTTGCATCATATGTCACCTCTAATTCTAATATTAAGTTGTAGTTGATGTTGACATTAGTGCTTGCTTTTTATTTTAGTTGTTACTTATAAATCTTTGTATTTATGTCTTCCATCATTTGTACAATTTATGAATGATAATCTTTATTTACCAATTCTGATATTGTCTTGGTAGTATCTTTAAATATTTTACTTATACCTATTTGCTTTTGTTTAGATTGTTGCAGGCTAGTTCTTTTATTCTTGCCATCAGTATCTTTCTTTTTGTTTCAAATAAATCTCCATGACAGTATAGTTGTTTTCCATGTCACTTTCTTGGAGAGATCTGGTTTCAATATTATCAAACTGGAAGAATTCTTAAAAAAACTCTTCAATCAAGGATTAGGTTTGTCAAGTTTGTTTCTTTGGGTTTTTCAGCCTACTGAATGTGCAGTTGGTCAACTTGTACAGATATAATACACATCAGCCCATATAAACTGGACTACTCTATGAACTAGCACCCATTGTCTGAGTAAAATGATTATTGAAATTTTTATAGCACTAGAACTTGTTGCTTATATCAATTTAGTGTATTTTGTTTGTGAAGTGTGTGTATTCACAGGCAGTTTGTATTTTGTGATGGCTGAAAAATGCAGAATAACACATAGGAGGAAACCCTGACTAGGACCAGCTAACTACAGCCTTAATTGAAGAAGACTTCAGAAATTCTTCCAGTCATTGATGTGAATTTAAGACTTCTATAATTGAGTGGCAGGTGGCAATATATTGTGCTGACTAAGTTGCCATGGAGGCCCATTGTCTAAATAGTGTACTAAAAATTCCCAATGACAGCAGCCTTTTTGAATATTTTGCTAGTTGGTAGATAATTTTTTTAATTAAGAACTTCTTTTGCTGGTTTACATTTTCCATATTTAGTTCCTAAGACAAATTTCATTTTTTAATACCATTTCAAGGTCATTTTAATACCTTAAAATTTTTTGTTTATAATATGGAAATTATGGTGCGTGCATGTGTGTGTGAGAGAGAGAGAGAGAGAGAGAGAGAGAGAGAGAGAGAGAGAGAGAGAGAGAGAGAGAGACTCCTAATTGCAGCAGAAGGATGGTTATACATTCATGTTACAAATGACTGTCCACAAGGGGCCAGGGGTTCACATCAAGAGAATAGAAGAAATTAGTGTATGAATAAAATAAATTTTTCGAACATTTGATTTATAAGATTGCTTGCCATATAACGAATAGAGCCTTACTAGGGGATACTATGAATAATTGATACAAGTTAGCCTCTCTATCAGGAAATACATAAATTAAAGAGAAAAGAAATATGTTACACTATGATAATACAGTAATAACATGCATCATTACTCAGTGTAACAGTCAAGTCATAATAATTAGTTCAGTAATTAGGTTGGTGTAAACAAGAAAAATCTATATTTATACATTCTTAGATTAAATATAAGATTATTCATTTACATTGCTTAGTTAACAGTTAGTCTGGTGAACTTTTATTTATCAAGCAGAACTGTTGTGAGCCAGTCTCCATTCAAGAAGGCAGCAGTCAGTTTGGAGGCCACAGAGGCCATCTGAATAGTAGTAATAGTAGAGGATAGGCACTAACACACTGTTGATGATCCATATCAGTGCTACTGTAGATGATGTACCTTCTAGGACAGGGGTGGCAAACCTTTTTAAGGGTGCATTTGAAAATTGGCTAAATCTTTTAAAAAAAAAAAAACTACCCTTGCGTGCTGCTCGGGATTTTACAGAGTTTTGCAGAATTTTGCTTGACAAAAGTGTAACCAAAATAAGAGTGAAATAAAAGAAATTATTTCAAAGATGCTTTAATAAAGGCATTAAAATAAAATGCTTCATAATATAAATGTAACATTTAACTTACAGAACAAATAATTTAATATAAAATGATAAATCTCTCTTATAACTAAAAAACATCAGTGAGACTTCTGTTGCTGCACCATTGATGACAGATACTTTACATAAGGCTTATCTTTGTAACTTTTAGAGCTATGCTTGCATCACTAGTTTCATCCGTGAGAATACTCCTATGACTAGACTTAAGAAAGTTCATCACTGAGAACAGCAACTCACAAGAATATGTTGTGAGAAAATTGTTAGTAATGCTGTTGCTAGATTTTTTAAACAGACAAAAGTTTCAGGAATGGAATTCTAAACTTTAATACCTCATTTTCTGCAGTTTTCTTTGCCTATCCTGTCACTAATCATTCCCTTTCAATATTTTCTAAATCAGCTTTGAGATCGATAAATTTTTGCCTCCTAATTGAGGTGCTCTGAAAATCAATTGCACATCTCAAAATCATCCATTTCGATCCACTGAAACATTTTCAGGTTCAGTTCAGCTAGTTTTACGCTGCCTGCAAACTTAATGAATTATGCAGTTTCTTCCAGTTCTCTGAACTTGACAAAGCTTGAAGAAAACTGTTCAATAGTTGACCCAATGACATTCAGACATAGCATTTGAAGGCTCTGATGGTCTGTTTTTTTCATCAGTTTCAAGATCAATGATGTATCTTTTTAGGTTTGGGAAATATTTAAAATTTACACTGTACATCGTGTTTAGAAATACAGCTGAAATGCATATAAATACAGTCATTCCTCATATAACACGTGTTTACACTACACGAATTCGATCATACACGATTTATAAATAGGGGAACGAAATCATATATAACACGAACCGAATTTGCTTATGCTTGATTCGCCTTTGTGTTTACGATAAATTGCAGTTGAACACGGAATCACCCTAACCAAATGCAACACTATAGGAATGAAGAGAAGATTCTGAAAATGTATTTATGTTTTTTATATCAGTGAAGGAGAAACAGATTTCACAATAATAATGTAAAAAACACACAATTCCGGCTATCAGTATTATCGCAAATGTAATTATATCGAGTTTACTACCAGTTTATAACAGATTCCACTAGCAGAAATGCAACTGAAAATTGTTTTTATTGTTTTATGGTAGTAACCCCCAGAAATGTGCTTTAGTAAAATGTGAGCTAGTGAGGTGTTCATAGTGTGTCTCTGCCTTTACCGTGTTGTTTATTCATTTGCTACACACGTGCAGCTTTATTTATGTGTATCAAGCGTGCCTCCTCATTTTGTAATTGTGCTTTATTCCCTAAAAATGAGTAAAATACTTAAAAGGTGTGAAAAGGAAGCATCCTGGTGAAGACACTACAGATTCAGAGAGAAAAAGAAAAGCAATATCGATAAACAGAGGCGGACTGGGTCAAAAATTCTTACCCGTGAAAATTGTAGTGGCCTCATACTAGCATTTATGGCCAAAATCACACTGGCCTCCGGCCCACCGGGGTTTCCCCGGTAAGGCTTATGGCCAGTTCGCCTCTGTTGATAGAGAAAAATATGAAATTGTGAAACACTTTGAGTGAAATGAAAGACCATGTGATATTGCATGTGCTACAGGCCTAAATGAGGCAACGCCGAGAATTACAAAGAATGCAGAGAAAATAAAAGCAACTTTCATAGCAGGAACAACTCAAAGTGCAATTAAAATCCATTAGATTAAGACACAAAGAATTGGAAGAGATGGAACGGCTGTCTGTTTGGATAGAAAATCAGACAAAAAACAAGTTTGCTTACAATAGAAGCAAAAGCATTAGCAATATTTTATTACGTAATAGTGGTAATAAAATACATATTTTATTACCACTATTATAAAATACATAAGTATTTTATTACCACAATTTGTTGTGTTTGGTAATGTTTTGGTTACAGATGTGTGTTCAATCTTGGGTGGTTGGCACCTAACACTATTTTTCCCATAGGGCCTGTTGTTTATATTGCACGATTTTGCATTGCATGAGAGTTTCTAGGAACACCACTATCGTGCTATACATGGACTGACTGTATGTATAAAACCTATCTATACACACACACACACACACACACACACACACACAAGAAAGGTTTTTTTTTTTTTAAGTTCTGCAAATTGCAGCTTCTGGAGACTAGGCACCTGCAAGGTGATCTATTGAGGTGTATAAGGCCTTGAATGGTTTGAGCAAGCTCAATGCTGATGGGATTCTTCCTCTTGCATAGATTACTCACCTGAAGGGACATAAATTCAAATTGAGGAAAGACAATTGTAGAATAAATATACGAAAATTTGCCTTTAGCCAGCGGGTGGTTGGTAGTTGGAATAAACTTCCATCTGTTGTAGTGGAGGTTAAACAACTTAAATAAGTTCAAGGCAGAACTATACAAACTTTTGGAGTGAATGGATGGGTGAAATGGGAAGGTTGTAATTCTGTTTAGGATTCAGCTAAAATAACTTGGTCATCAGCATATAGTAGAGTTGAGACTTTTGTTTGTGCTGAAATTGAGATTCCGTTAGAGCATAATTTTGCCCAATCTTTTTGCCCATTAGGGTTAAATTCTGCCCAGACATGATAGGAGAGAGTATATGATAAGAGTCTTATCAATCAATTTGGCACTGGAGAGAGATTGTGCAAGGCTCATGAGGTAGAATTTTTCTAAGCATGGTCTGTGCTTGTTAACAGTAGAGGGATTGCTTCTACAAGGATGGGATATACTTAAATAGAAAGGGTGCAAGAATATTTGCTGAAGCTATCGAGGCAATGTTAGGTGGATCGGAAAACTGCTAGCTTGGGGGGATTCACAGTCTAATAGATTAACAGTAGCCACAAGTAGAGGTGGAAGTGATTCTTGCATTGCTTCTATTGGAATGAGCAGCAGCCTGGAAAGCAAGTTGCTGGGGATCATCACGAAACAAGTAAATACATAGGTTGTGTTAGTGTAACTAAGAGTAAGAACAGGTGCACGTATACTTGCATGTACTCTAATGCTAGGGTATAGTAAATAAATTTGATGAATTTGAAGTATTGGTCAAGACATCAAAGGCAGATGTTGTTGGGATATCAGAGACGTGGTGTCACACAGATATAAGGAATGTAGAATTGGAATTTGGTGAGTACAATGTGTACAGAAAGGATAAACAGGTAGGAAGGTAGGAGGAGGAGTTATGTTGTTAGTTAAGAATCACACAGAAAATTTAAGGCAGTGCATCCAGTTGACATTGGTGGAGAGTGCAATGTTGAGTTAGTTTGGTGTGAAATAAGCACTGGGAAAGCAGAAATGAGGGTAGAAGTGGGTTATAGGACTAATGATTAGTACAATGTATAGTTATACAGAGAAATAGAGTGGGCTAGTAAATCGGGATGTCTTATAATGGGTGATTTTAACTTCCCAGATATTGACTGGAACTTGTGGGTTGGTCACTCACACACTAGCATGACTTTTGTGGATTTACTCGATGATTGTTTTCTACAGCAGCATGCTTGAGAGGCAACCTGAGGGTGATTTGATTATCAGCAGTGATTATTCATACATTAAGAATTTGCAGATAAAAGAACCACTAGGTCACAGGTAGTTTATGTCAGTATGCTACTGCAACAAGATCTAGAAAAGTTGGGCATATGGGCTGAGAAGTGGCAACTGAAGTTTAACATTGACAAATGCAAAGTACTGCATATGGTAGCAGTAACTGTAGAGAAATCTACGAACTGTGTGGTACTTCGCTTAGATGGAGAATAAAAAAACCTAGGGGTAATTGTGCAGTCAGATTTGAAGTTTTTTGAGCAATGCAGACAGGCTGCCAGACCAGGTCATGGGGTCTTGTCAATGATATACAGGAATTTTGCTAGCAGGTATAATTTGGTGGTTATCCCTTTATATAAGGAAATGGTCAGGCCTAGAGTACTGCATACAGGTCTGGAGGCCTCATTTTAGGAAGGATGTAGAGCTGGAGGCTAGGCACTTGCTGGGTGATCGGATTGAGATGTATATGGCCTTGATTGGTTTGAGTAGACCCAATACTGATGGGATACTTCCTCTTGCTCAGATTGTAAACCTGAGTGGATATAAACTCAAATTGAGCAAAGACAGTTGTAGGATAGATGTGCAGAAATTTGTCTTTAGCCAATGAGTAGTTGATTGCTGGAACCAAATTGCATCTGTCATTGTGGAGGTTGTGATAGCATAAATAAAATTAAGGAAGTGGGCAAATGGATGGGTGGAATGGGAAGTTTATTTTTTCTTTTTTTTTGCTGATGCTATACAGGGTGTTTCAGTTAAACGTTTCAGAACTTCTAAGAGGGGTAGGGTACATCCTGACAACTCAAAATCATATACCAATGGGCAGAATCGAAAATTCCGAGCTTTAGTGCAGGGAATCTTAATTTCGCACAAGAACACCAAGTTAGTAGGATGGATGATTACACGAACGCAGAGTTAGCCGATATGCATTTGGCGTACGGGGCTGCAAATTGTAGTGGGTCAGCCGCACAGCGTTTGTACGCGGAACGATATCCGACGAGGCATATTCCCAGTCATGATTTCTTTACAAGACTGCACCAGAGGTTAGCTGAGAGAGGTTCATTTGAAAGAGCTGACAGGGACAGGGTAAGAACAGCATGGACTCCAGCCGTCGAACAGAATGTGCTGCAGCATGTACAGGGGAATCCAAGAACGAGTACACGAAGTCTAGCAAACGCAGTCAGGGTTTCCCATTGCTGCGTCTGGAGGATTCTCCGAGAACAAGACATGCATCCGTTTCACGTGCAGCGTGTCCAGACACAGCAACCGGAGGATTATGCACCTCGTATTGCTTTCGCACAGTGGTACCTTGGAAAATGTGCTACAAATCCCCTTTTTCCTGCTGAAGTGTTGTTTTCCGATGAGGCATCCTTCACAAGGGAAGGAATTTTCAAGACGCATAACGACCATATCTGGGCGGTCGAGAACCCGCATGCAATACGACGTCGTGCAGCACAGATTCGATTTTCGGTCAATGTATGGGCCGGTATTATGGGAGATCACCTCATCGGACCTTACCTGTTACCGTGTCGCTAACCGGACCTATCTACTTGATCTTTCTGCAGCAAGTATTGCCACAACTTTTGAGAGATGAACAGATTTCTGCATCGACGCAACAGACAATGTGGTTCCAACACGATGGAGCCCCTGCCCATTATAGCGGAGATGTTCGTAACTACCTGGATGTCACATTTGGTCAACAGTGGATCGGACGTGGTGGTCCCGTGCGTTGGCCTGCTCGGTCACCCGACCTATCATGTCTTGATTTTTATTTCTGGGGTCATATGAAATCGCTAGTTTATGACACCCCTGTTGACAATGCTGAGGAGCTGGTTGCAAGAATCGCAGTAGCTGCCGAAGAAATTCGAAATTCGCCTGGAGTATTCCAGAATGTTCGGATGTCCATGCGTCGGAGATGTGAGGCGTGCATTGTAGCCTGTGGAAGAAACTTCGAACACTTACTTTAATCCATGTACCTTTTGCTTCTTTTCATGTATTATTAAAACGATTTCTCACTTACGGTCTCTTTTCTTTATGGTGCTTCTGTGTACAACACCGCTTCAGGAAAGCATTTCCGACCCCACATTGCTATATGATTTCGAGTTGTCAGGATGTACCCTACCCCTCTTAGAAGTTCTGAAACGTTTAACTGAAACACCCTGTATAAGCTTGCTTTTGTGCATCATATATATCTGTTTATGCTGATGCTAATATATCGATAAAACAATTAAGGTGAGATTCCACATCCTTGTCGCAATCCTCAAGTTGTTTTAATTCTGTTTGAAAATTTAAAAATGTTTAATTGTACTATTACATCTGTATTATCATATAAAATCTTAATTGCTAATAATAATTGTGAATTTACACCATAAATTTTTAAAATTTCCCCGAGATAGTTGGTTGGTGGATTATAATCAATAAACAGCTGGAAAGTTGGCTGGTTGAATTCTTTTTTCCTGTGAATTATTTGTTATAAAATAAAGATGGGATCCGTACAGCTTTGGCCTTTCTGAAAATCTGATTGTTCTTCAATTAAAACATTTTCCACACATTTGAGAAGTTTGTTTTTTAAGATGTTTTCATAAATTATATGTACTGCAAGAAGTGTTATACCTCTATAATTTTCACAAAGTTCTTTAGATCCTTTCTTATATAGATTTATTACCACTCCTATTTTCCATTCATTAGAGAGGTCACCTTTTCTCCATACTATATTAAGAAACTTCAGTGCTCCATATTTACTTAACTCAATACTAATCCATGTATGCCTGGACTTTTTTTCTATTTTTAACTTCTATTAATTCTAATTTCAATTTTTCTTCAAAAATTGATTCCATAATGGTTCTGTGTTCTTTGGTAAGTGTATTATTAGTAATTTCTCTAATTGATTATTACTTATTTTTATGGGAATTTCATTGTTCCAAAGTTTATAATAGTGTGTCTCCCATTCTTTCACTGTAATTGAATTTATTTTGAGATTATCCTTTGTGTCCGATTTAAGTTTATTGAGCACTTTGAAGCCATACTTTTGATATCCTGTAAAATTTCTCTCTAAGTACTTGACAAATTTCTCCCAATCCTGTTGTTTTATTTTCCTAACCAGTCTTTTAACAATTGCTGCTCTCCTTTTATACTTTTTTCCATCTCCTGGTTTCTTTGTATGTAACTATTTCTTATAAGCTTCTTTCTTATTTTCAATCACCTCTTTTAATTCATGATTCCAAGTATGAATCCAATTTTTATGTTTTTTTTCTTTATACCTAAACCTTCAGAAGCTGCCAGTGGTATAGTTTCTTTTATGTTTTTTTATTCTACTTCTATTTCTTTTGTTTCTTCTGATCTTTGTAGGTATTTGTTTATTCTAGTTACATATAAATTTTGGATATTTTCTTCATTTAAAAGATATATTTTATATTTAGAAGGATTTTAATTTCATGTGGCAATGGCTTTTTTTGGTCTTATATGTTTGTATAGTAGTCTTATATCACTTATCAATAACATATGATCGGTATTTATTTCGCTGCCTGTATTCACTCTTGTGTCTGTGATGTATGACTTCGTTTTCTGGTTTATTATTATATAATCTATAATTGATTTGGTGCCTCTTGCTGCCCACGTGTATTTGTGGATATCTTTATGTTTAAAATATGTGTTAGTAATTCCGAGATTATTACAAGGAGAAATCATTTAATTCGCAGACTGGTGCAAGAACTTATCTTAATTTTCATCATCTGAATCTTCTGTGAATTTCTCGTTCTTGAAATACTCTCACTTTTGCTCCTGTTGTACCCATGTATGAAATTCTTCTTGCAAGCCATTTTTTGAAAGCTGCAAAGTGCTTCCATTGTGGCTCTGCAAGCATTGTTGTCGGGCACGAAATGCTTGCCTTTCAGATCATTCTTCAGACATGGAAACAGGAATAAATCACACAGGGCTAAGTGCGGTGAATAAGGGAAATGTGCCAGAATCTCGGCATCTATGGCAGCGATCACTGCCTGCAAAATATTAGCTGTATGGAGCCTGGCATTGTCTTGATGGAGAAACCATTTCACACAGGAAAGTTCTTGATGTTTCTCATGAATTGTGTGGTGAAGTTTGACTCTGAGAACCTCTGAGTATGCTTCCTTATTCACAGTTGTTCCACTAGGCACAAAATGTGTAACAAGAATGCCTTTTATGTCAAAAAACACAAGAACCATTTGTCAGCCGAACGAGAAGCTCAAAATTTCTTAGGTCTTGGTGAATCAGAATGCTTCGGCTAAGATAAAGAAAGCCAACACGAGAACGACGAGAAATGTTGGATAACTTACGCGGAAAATTAGTTTCCCAACATCGGACTCTAGTGCTGCTCACTCGGTAAACAGATGGTAGGTGTTATCGGTCTGGAGGCAAAATCGAGAAGGATATATTGATTGACAGGTAGGCATGGCAAACGATGAAATGATTGGTGGCAGGCGCAACAGAGGACAAGCTACTGTGTAGTCATTGGTTGGCATTATAATGTGTATTTATGAGTAAAGAACAGTGCATAATAATTTTGTAATGAACGGTAAACAGGTAATAGTAGTGATGAATCTTTTAAATATGGAAGAAATTTGTAAGGAAAATAAAACGTTGGTTGATTTTTTGTTGAGAACTAAATTAATAAAAGTTTCGTTCTGTTCATTTTTATGTTCTTTATTATGTTTTTTTCTCATTATTAAAAGCAAATTTTTGGAGTTCATAAGTGTTTTTACTATACTGTTGATTTAGGTTTGGTTACGAAAAAAGGAAAAAGGTTATATTTCGTAACTTGATCTTAAATGGTAGGTTAGGAAATAATAGAAACGGTTTCCTTATATTTAGTGACCTAACCTTAAATGTTAGGTTAGGAAATAATATAAGGAAAGAAAGATTCTATATATACAAAGTATATATATATACAGTCGAACTTCCCCATAACGAATTCGATAAATCGAGCGAAAAAAAAAATTCGTTATAGAGAAATTTCGTTATACAGAGAATATCTTTTTTATTAGAAATTGTTATTTAATTAGAAAATTAAAATGAATCTACATTTATTTTTAATGTATTTTATTTCAAAAAGACTTATTTAAATTACGTTTACACAATTTTCGTCGTATATATATCACATATTAAAAAAATCTGTAATTTTCGTTTGCACAGTACAATTAAAAAATGTCTGATTTTCAAAGAAAACTTCACATTTGTTCAGAGCATTAAAAACATTATCAGGAACATTTTCACAAAACTGTAGACCCATACGAACAGTTTTAAAAGCGTTAATCATTTCTTCACGAGTTGGCTTTTCTACTGGTTGTTCTGATGTGTCTTCAGCGTCATCATTAATTTCTTTGCGATCATGGTCGCATCTAACACTGTTCAGCAGTATTTCATCTTCATTTGGATGTTCTGTTGTAGCCAGATCTTGATCAACATAAACATAACTATTCAGTGTTATTTCATTTTCGATGTTTCCAGACGATTCTAATAATGTCCAAAAGTTTTTCGGTTGTGAAAGGGGGCAGTTCATCTTGTTCGTCCAGTTGTTCGAGTTCTGTATTCAATGCAAATCCTGCTTTCGAAAAACAATTTTGAATAGTGTATTCAGTGACATCGTTTGTCCAAACTTTTACCAGTTCAGAGAAGTTTTTATTTTCTGATAACGCATTGACAATCTTCATTTTTATTCTCTTTCGATAATGAAATTTAAAATTTTTAATAATGCCTTGGTCCATTGGTTGGAGTTTTTTATGTCACATTCGGTGGTAAAAACAACAACTTCACACTTTTAAGTTTGGCAGAAATACTGGCAGGATGTGCCGGACAGTTGTCAGTTACCAACACGATTTTTTCCTTTTTTCTTTTGTTATATGCTTGTCTAGTTTTAATATCCAGTCTTCAAAGATATCACTTGTCATCCATGCTTTTTTATTAAAGGTGTAGTCAACTTCCAAAGATTTTGTGCCTCTAAAACAACTTGGGTTTTTTGATTTTCTGATGACTAAAAGCCTTAATTTTTCACTTCCTGTCATATTTGCTCCAACTAGCACAGTGATTCTTTCTTTGCTTTGTTTTTCGCCAAAACATTTATCATCCTTAAAAGCAAATGTTCTATTCGGTAAACATCTAAAGAATAAACCCATTTCATCAGCATTAAAAACATCCATAGGTTCATATTCTTCCAAAATCTTCTTTAAGGTATTATTCCTCCAACTGTTGCAATCTACTTCGCTTACATTAACACTTTTCCACAATTCTGTGGTACTTCTTAAATTTATCTAGCAACCCAGTGCTTGCATTAAATTCTGTATGTCCCAGGGACTGTGCAAATTTCAGAGCTTGTTGCTTAATTATTGGACCCAATATTGGTATATTCTTTTCATGTATCATTTGCACCCATTTTAGAACAGCTTTATTAACATCTTCGTACATATACAACGTAATTCGCTTCTTGTCTGCTCCTCTTTCAATTGCATTTCAAATTGATTCTCGATTTTTTAAAATCATAGATCTCTTTCGATAATGAAATTTAAAATTTTTAATAATGCCTTGGTCCATTGGTTGGAGTTTTTTATGTCACATTCGGTGGTAAAAACAAGCTGCTTGCAGGAATGCCATATTTCTTCGCAATATCTTTTTTCTTAAAACCCTGGTCAGTATCATGAAGAATCTTTACTTTATCATTAATACTTAAACACTTTCTCTTTGACAAATGTAAAAATTACTGGACTGCAGCTCTTGCTGATACATACACCGTAAACTTCGCTGTGCTGGCCATATAGTGAATTGTTAGTAGTAGTAGTAGTAGTGGAATGTGATGCAAGAAAGCAAGCGTATGAGCTTATGCAGCATCAGCCAAAAAAAAAAAAAAATTACAAAACAATCCCCTCTAAATATTTGTCCAGTTCCTTCTTAAATTTATTTAACCTATCAACTTCCACAACGACAGATGGAAGTTTGTTCCAGCAATTAACCACCCGCTGGCTAAAGGCAAATTTCCGCACATCTATTCTACATCTGTCCTTCCTCAATTTCAATTTCGAACCTAAGGGGGCTCAATTTCGAGCCCCCTTAGGTTCGTAATCTGAACAAGTGGAAGAATCCCATCAGAATTGATGGGATTCTTCATCAGCTTGCTAAACCCATTCAAGGCCTTATACACCTCACTTAGAATACCTTGCAGGTGCCTAGTCTCCAGCTGCTGCAGTTTGCAGAACTTAAGCCTCTCCTGGTAAGAGGATCCCTTCATTTCCCTCACCAATCTTGTTGTCCTTCTCTGTACATGCTCACGCAAATCTATATCATTCCTAAAATGAGGCCTCCAGACCTGTACACAGTACTCAAGGCATGGCCTGACAATTGCTTTATACAGAGGGACAATCATCTCCTTCTCCCTGCTAACAAAATTCCTGTATATCATTAACAACACCCCATGACCTGCGGGCAGCCTCTCTGCATTGCTCAGAAAACTTCATATCTGACTGTACAATTACTCCCAGGTCTTTTTCATTTTCTACCTCCTTATGTGTAGTAGCACACAGTTGGTGCATTCTCTGGGGTTACTTCTACCCATATGCAGTACTTTGCATTTGTCAATGTTAAACTTGAGTTGGCACTTCTCAGCCCATCTGCCCAAATTTTCTAGATCCTGTTGCAGTAACACACTGCCATCACTGTCATTAACAACCCTGCCAACCTTTGTATCATCTTCAAACTTCGACACTAAGCCTGATATACCTTCATTAGTATCATTGATAAATATACAAAACAACACCGAACTCTGTGGGACTCCACTAATAACATTAGGCCACGAAGAGCAGCGTCCATTGATTACCACCCTCTGTCTTCTCCCACTCAACCACCCTTTTATCCATTGTAGCAACTTACCCTTAAAACCATTCTGCTCCAATTTGTACAGTGTCTGCTCCAATTTGTACAGTACCGCCTACTCAATGATGTTCACTTACCAATTCAACAGTAGCACGTGACTTTTCCTATCAATCACTTTGAAGAAATGTACAACTTTCATTCATATATACATGAAAGAAAATTTACGGTTAATGTATGCTTTATGTTACCTTTCAGAAAAAAAAAATTACAAGAGCATATAGCCTATGTGATTGATGACAAATTGTTCTAAAAGAACGAAATTAAAAAAAAAAAAAAAATCATGAAAATCATCTACTGGGAGTCCAGTTAGATGAGAATGGATATATCATATAATAATTGACAGGAAGGGCACATGGTATGGTCGAGGTGAGAAGCGAATGTCACTCAGTAGGCGTTCCTAAAAACCGACTATGGTAGCATTCTATGTATTGCTGCTGCAGCAAACTAAAGGCTTACCTACCGCAGCAAATTTCGTTTTTCCCTGAGCCAACATAAATTTACAAATCTATTCTATTTATTGTAAAGTTTATAACCACTTTTAAGAAAATCAATTTGGTGTTATAACTGTAACAAAAATGAAACAAAGACCCTCCTACAGGGGTCGATGGCCACAAGTATTCACTAAAAGGATGATTAATTCCAGATGCTAATGTGCAATTTTGGAGGGAAGGAGGCCGTATATTTGAGAGGCTGTTTAGCAGTAAATGCTTGAAAATCTTCAAAAATGGTTTTACTAATTTTTTTAAAAATTCGTTATAGAGACTAACACTTTGCTATATTTTACATGTAATTTTCATTTCAAGGTGCAATGTTTTGCAAAAAAAATTTGTAATATAGAGAAATTCGTTAAATAGAAGTTCGTAATAGAGAAGTTCCACTGTATATATATAGTGAATAGCTGTTGAGGTGTCGATTGACGTTATGATACATGTGTATCTGCACAAGTGTCTTTAAAAATAAAAGTACAGTAATAAAAAAAAATTATATTTTGTTAATAAACAATATATGTGCTAGACCACATGATTCCAAAGAAAAAAGCTTAGGTTATGCCCTCCATTTCAGGAGGAGTTCAAGCTCCCATGGGATTCAAGTGGTGGTAACCTGACCTTTTTTCACCATTATGGAAAGCATTCATTAGGGCAAGTCACCATTAGTGCTACTAAAATTATACTAACCCGATGTTATCGTGTGTTGTGTTTGCACACCAATCTGCACATTGTTTGCCACGCCTACCTGTCAATCAATATATCGTTCTCGACTTTGCTCCAGACCGATGACTTACCATATGTTTATCGAGCGAGCAGCACTAGAGCGCCGTATCGGGAAACTAATTTTCTGCATAAGTTATCCAATGTTTCTCATGTTGGCTTTCTTTACCTATGCCAATGCTTCCACTCACTTGACTGTTGTTTTGTCTCTGGATCATAGTGAAAAATCCAAGTTTTGTCACAAATGACTATTCGAGTTAAGAAGTTTTGACCTTGTGTTTCAAAATGATCAAGCATTTTTTTGCACAAGTCTACTCTTTGCTGTTTTTATTTTGAAGTCAAATTCAGGGGCAGCTTGTCCATAGGCACTGCGGCACCCCCGGCTACTTAAATCTAGATATACAGTGAATGAAGTTATATGAAATTTTGTGAAGAACAATGCAGCACAATGAATATTTTTATTAACAGGACCGGCATATAGTATGCACATCCTCTGTTTCCAGTAATCATTTCAATAATAAATGAATAAAAACACGAAATCATTTCCAATTTTGAAGTTTAATTAACCTGAAACTAGGCCTCACTGTGTGCCAGGCAGTGAAACGTTTTGCATTCCAGTGAATATCTGGTTGCCATTGGCAACCAGCATATTGGCAACTTGCCAATATACATTTTTATAGGTGAAACAAATCAAGGTCACTGTAATGCACACAGTGCAGATTTCATTGTTGACCATGATGGGTGTGTAGTCACAATGTCAGTGTCTTCTTTTTTTTTTTTTTTTTTTTTGTTATTCGCCCGAATTCCCATTAAGTAACTAAATAATATCAGTGTTAAGTCAATACTCAACATTCAGCAGTGTAATTATGTGATTACAGCTTAACTGCAAATTGAGCTTGAACTTGGTAAGTTTGAAGTTATATTATGAGGTGATGTGTAAGTAAAACATTATTTCTATGACACGCGATTTTGTGAAATTTGATTCGATCATGGCCTCCATGCTTCCCTATGAAGTAAATCGCATGACAGTGAATAAACTTCAGCAAATTAGTTTTTCACAATTACCTCTACAAGAAAAAAAATGTGATTAAAAAAGAAGGCTGCCCCACACCAAAGATTCAAATTTCTCAGCGGGGAATAAGTAATAATAAGAAATATATTTGCAGTTTTAAAACTGAATGGGTACCAAAGGAAAAGTTGGCTCTGTGGCTGTGAAGTTAAAAATGCATTGTTTTGTTTTCCATGTTTACTGTTCAGAGGTGTGGACAAAAAGTGGCTTTATAAACAGAATGAAAGAAAAACTCTAAAACATGAGAGTTCAAAGAAACATATTGATAATGCGATTTCACTATCACTTTTAGGAAGCATAAATGTTAAAGAACAGCTTAGTTAGGCCTACAGACTTTTGATCTGCAAACATAACAGAAAAGTTATGTTTGCAGATCGAAATTTTGTGCATTGAATTTTGTGGGCTGTTTGAAATTCCTTTACATGGACATGACGAAAAAGACGATTCTAAAAATCCAGGAGTATTCAGAGGATTAATAAATTTCGCCTGTACATTAGATTCCAATTTAAAGAACCATTTAGAAAGTAATGCAGCATTTAAAGGCATTTCAAAAACTATTCAGAATGATATTCTTGACTGATTTCTGCAAATATGCCGGGATAAAATAAAAAGAGAAATTAAAGAAGCTTCATTCATAGCTGTCACGGTTGATGACACAACAGATGTTTCATAACATATACAAATGGTAATTATTCTGAGATATGAACTGAATGGAGACATTTTTGAGCATTTTTGGGGTTTTTTTTCACTCCGGAAAACCAAACGGCAGATGGAATAGTGAAGTGCATTCTAGATCAGCTGGACATAATCCTCGAAGGAAATACTCAAAAACTGGTTGCTGAGACATTTGATGATGCAAGTGTGAAAGGCAAGGAAGGGGGAGTTCAGGCTAAAATAAAAGAAGTGTACAAAAATGCACATTTTATTCACTGCTATTCACACCAACTGAATCTGATGATGAGAAATGCAGCAAGTAGTACCCGAGATTCAAGAATATTCTTTTTGAACCTCATGTCGATACCAATATTTTTCTCGAGATCACCACAGCATCTCTCTGTTCTCAGAAAGCATATGGACAGTCATATTGCCCGACCTTCCCCCACAAGGTGGAACTTCAATATATGCACCGTGAACAGCATTCATGAAAATTTTGAATCCTTAAAAAAGTGCATGGAGGAACTACAAGCAACAGCAAATGCAGATAAGACAATTTCAGAAGCAACTGGAATTTTGCTCATCTTGAGTAATGAAAAATTCGAGTTCTGGTTAGAACTTTTCCATCATATAATGCCTCACATGGAAGTTATTTATAATCAATTGCAATCTCGGGTAATTGAGGCAGTTAAAATATATGAATATATAGGAAACTTTAAGAATGCCTTTCTAAAAATCAGGAATTAAATGTACTGTGAAAATCCTTCAAAAACACTCATGATCGAACCGAAGGAAGTATGCAACTATATAAATGTTGACATAGGTGAGAGATATTCTTTTACAAAGCAATTAATCGCTGCTAAATTGTTTAACAAGTAGAACTTTGTTATGTTTCGTATGAAAATGCCCATGGAAGAGGTATTGGGAAACTACTGAGGCATATCCTATGATTCAAAGTGAAAAACTTCTTTGCAATTACAAGTTTTCTATAGCAGACATGATCTATACAATTATTGCAAATTAACTGATTTGCTGAAATTTATCTCAGAAAATAATCTAACTGAAGTTCTTGGTGAACTTACAAAACTCATAAAAGTTCTTTTGACAATTCTGATGACTACTTCAGAGCCCAAATGCTGCCATTCAACATTAAAAAGAATAAAAACATTTTTAAGGAGCACTATGAATCAGTAAAGACTAAATGATCAAGCAATGCTTTCAATAGAGAAAAGCTTGGTCAACAGTGCACCAAACTTGAATGAAAAAGTTATTAATCTATTCTCAACAAATAAAAACCAAAGAATGGATTTTGTTTTTAAATAAAAGTTCAAGTCTATTAATGGTAAATGTCTAGTTAATGTTTGTAATATTTTTAACTTTCTTATTATTATTACTGTGTATGTCTACATGTCTTATAACCAAGGCAATTTAATGTAACTTTAAAACACAACACCCCCAAACATCAGAGTTACGAGCCGTCACTGGTAAAATTGTGTGGAATCCAGAGGGCACACATTCACAACATTTTCAAGTGATCTTTCACAATATTGTAAGCACTACTATATGAAATGGACATTCTAACAGCTAAGTAACAAAGTATAATTTGCCTGTCTTCATCCAAGATTTTCAGGGCTTTTGTGATTTGCTCAGTTGTTGAGGAGGAAGGCTGACCAGGTCTTGGGTCATCTGCAACAGATTCATGGACTTCACTGAATTGCTTGTGCCATTTAAATATTGCTGTCCTACCAAGACACTCAATACCATACACTTCATTCATCTCTTTAACTGTTTCTGATGCATTTAAGCTCTGTCTGACACAACAATGAATCACATATCGCTGTTCAATCTGTATGTGTGACAGAATGCTTGCTTCAAAATGATCATCACTGACATGCGGCTAAAAAATCTCTCTTTGTGCAACACTAGCTCGGCAAGTACTGGCATGCACAGACTATGCTCAGTAGCAATCAGGCAGAATGCTTCCAACGGCAGTTATGGAAAGTTTGCACAGTAAACATAAAACCTTGCACCAGTCCATGAATTAAATTATTACCCCTCGTATATAATCGTATATAACCAAAAATTCTTTCAGTCGTTTTTCATTTTCATTATACTTTTGTTCTCCATATTTTCCAGTGTAGTCTGTTAAAGAATTGCAGCCTTTTCTAGCATTTAGGTCTCCCATAATTACTATATAGTTATTTCTATTGCTTCTGTCAATTGTTTTTTTGTAATTCTTTTTATTATTTAGTATTTTCACATGGAGCATAAACACCTAAAATAGACATATGGCTTCTTCCAGTTCTTAATCTGAATGTGACAGTTTAATCTGAGATCTAGATATATGATATGATTTGTTTTTGTAATTCCTGTTTTACTAATACTGCAACTCCAAAGAATGCTCTTTCAATTTTAATTTTTAATTTTTCTGAGTAAATCATTATATGGCTAATATAGTCTCTACTTCCTTATTCTTTAACTTTATTTCTGTCATAATAGTAATATAAAGTTGTCCATTACTTATTTCATGTAATAAACATAACAGGTTAGTGCATTAGCATCGTGTTTGTAACTAGTGAATTACCAAAAATGGCAACGTTTTTATCATATCTCATATTGTGAATACCTTCATGAGTTTCCTGATATTGTACTACGTCAAATAAGTAATGCTTCACCAGTGGAGAAGACTATTGTTGCTTATTCTCAGTGAATATCACCACCCAGACTGCCTTTTCAAGACTATTTGGCCTCTCACCAGTGGATGGTAAAAATAAATAAATTTTCTGTTTATACTCCGGGACAACCAAACGATCAGAGGAGTTTACAAGATACACAGAATACAAGAAACAGCACCGTATTCAGCAGTCACGGGCTTGAACCCCGGTCACTCAAGGCACGTGTACTTATGCACCCGCGCGCCTGACCACTAGGCTATGGCGGCCTCTAGGTACCCTGGTGTTACAATAGTGACAACTCAGTTGTGAAGTATAGCTTCACAATATGCCAGATGGTATACAACAGTATAGACTGGAATGATTTAGGGCTAAAGCCTCAACTTATTGGAAATTCACTAAACATAATAGGTTAGTGCAGTGGTTTTCAACCTTTTTTTGATAACGGCACCCTTACTCAATTTTCTGCCTGTTAGATCCCATTCTCTCCCTGTGTGTGTATATATATATATGTTGAAATATATATGTTATATGATAGTTATTATAATAATACAATTATAAAAATTATATTTCATAATACAAATTATATATATACAGATGTAATAATTTTATTCTTTATATAGAGGTAATAAGTAAACATCAATTATAGATCACCATAAAATTAAAAAGACACTGTACACCTTTTTATAAGGAAATAAATATATAAATTTAAAAAAAGATAAGTTTAAGTAATTTAACCCAAATTACGTGGCACCCCTGGAATGTTGTTGCGGCACCCTGGTTGAAACCACTGGGTTAGCGCATTTGCATCATATTTGTATGTATGAATTACTGAAAACGGCATCATTTTGATCATATCTTGCATTGTAAATACCTTCATATTGCAACACCACGGTATCTACCCACCCATTGATGAAAGGCCAAATAGCCTTGAAAAGGCCATCTGGATGGTGGTATCCACTGAGAATAAGTAACAATAGTCTTCTTCACTGGTGAAGTGTTACTTATTCGGGGTAGTGCAATATTAGACAACTCATTGTGAAGATAATCACAATATGAGATATGATAAAAACAATGCCATTTTGCCATTTTCTGTAATTGACACACACACACACACATAGAGGTCTCAGACAGTTTTTAAATTCTGTACAGTGGGATCAACTGATGATGTTACCAACAGTAAATTCTAAGTGGGAAGCAATCAAGGAATTAATCGTGGATGCTACTAAAAGTTTCATACCTATTAAGAAATATTGTTCAAGGTTTAGGCCTAAATGGATATCGAATGAACTAATGAGACTCTTGACAGAGAAGAAAAATGCATGGGATGCATATAAATTATCAAGCGACTCAGAAGCCTATGGCAGATATAAGCTAGTCTGTAATCAGGTCACAAAGGAGGTTAGGCAGGCGAAGGCAGATTACGAGAAATCTTTGGCAAAAGATACTAAGAAAAACAGCAAGGATTTCTTTAATTATATAAACTCTAAAAGGAAGGGGATGAATCTGATTGGTCCCCTGGATATCGATGGTTCGGCTGTTGATGATTCTGCTCAGATAGCAAACAAACTGAATAACTATTTTGCATCTACATTCACACATGAGGGGTTATTAAGGTTTGAAAATGGCAGAAGGTTATCAAATTGTAGCAGGGTGCTTAATGATTTTGTAATAACTGAGAGCAAAGTGGAAGAGAAATTGTTGAATTTAAACATAAGAAAGGCAACTGGGGTGGATGGGATCTATCCAGTTATATTAAAGGAGGCAGCAAAACAACTAAGCAAACCCTTAGCCATAATTATGAGAGCATCCTTGGACTGGAGATGTGCAAATGTATCCCCAATTCACAAAGGAGGATCGAAGGGTGACACGAGTAATTACAGACCAGTTAGTTTGACTACTGTTCCGGGTAAAATAATGGGGTCACTGGTTAAAGATGCATTGCAGGATCATCTAGACAAGACTGCAGCAGTAATTCAGACACAGCATGGGTTTGTTAAGGGAATGTCTTGTCTGACAATTTTGATAGGATATTATGATGTGGTTACAAAAGAACTGGATGCAAAAAATAATTTTGATATCATATATTTGGATTTCAGGAATGCTTTTGACACTGTTGCGCATGGAAGACTATTGTACAAATTGGAGCAGAATGGTATTAAGGGTAAGTTGTTACAATGGATAAAAGGATGGTTGAGTGGGAGAAGACAGAGGGTGGTAATCAATGGGTGCTGCTCTTTGTGGACTAATGTTATTAGTGGATTCCCACAGGGTTTGGTTTTGGGTCCACTGTTGTTGTGTATATTTATCAATGATATTGATGAAGATATATCAGGCTTAGTGTCGAAGTTTGCAGATGATACAAAGGTTGGCAGGGTTGTTAATGATAATGGCAGTGTGCTACTGCAACAGGATCTAGATAATTTGGGCAGATGGGCTAAGAAGTGGCAACTGAAGTTTAACCTTGACAAATGCAAAGTACTGCATATGGGTAGAAGTAACCCCAGAGAAACGTACCAACTGTGTGGTACTACACTTAAGGTGGTAGAAAATGAAAAAGACCTGGGAGTAATTGTGCAGTCAGATATGAAGTTTTCTGAGCAATGCAGCCAGGCTGCCAGGGCAGGTCATGGGGTTTTGTCAATGATATATAGGAATTTTGCTAGCAGGGAGAAGGTGGTGATTGTCCCTCTGTATAAAGCAATTGTCAAGCCATGCCTTGAGTACTGCGTACAGGTCTGGAGGCCTCATTTTAGGAAGGATGTAGATTTGCTTGAGCGTGTACAGAGAAGGGAGTTCTGCAAATTGCAGTGGCTGGAGACTAGGCACCTGCGTGGTGATCTGATTGAGGTGTATAAGGCCTTGAATGGGTTGAGCATGCTGAATTCTGATGGGATCCTTCCACTTGTTCAGATTACGAACCTAAGGGGGCATAAATTCAAATTAAGAAAAGACAGATGTAGAATAGATGTGGGGAAATTTGCCTTTAGCCAGTGGGTGGTTAATTTCTGGAACAAACTTCCATCTGTCATTGTGGAAGTTGATAGGTTAAGTAAATTTAAGGAGGAACTGGACAGGCATTTGGAGGGAATGGTGTGATTTTTTTTTTTGGCTGATGCTGCATAAGCTCATACACTTGCTTTCTTGCATCACATGCCACTACTACTACTACACGCACACACAATGCAGTGTCAGAAAAAAAAAGGTCTCCCACATGCAGAAAAATTAAAATTAAAAAAAAAAAAGGAAAAAGTTTTTTTTTTCCCTTTCTTAAAGAATTAATTTTAAAGCGTATTTAAATCATGCAGGGCTCCTCTGAAACCCAAAACATGACTTTTTTTACATACGTTTAGAAAATATGATTAGCATTTTATGAATGAGTACAAAGGATGGAGACAAAAATAATGTTTTCATTTATTGTTATTATTATTTTTGAATTTATAATATGTGAAAAGCGAAGTCTGTATAATTTATAAAGGTGTCGAAATTTTTGGACATTATCTAGGGTAATTATCTCAAGGCCAGTTTTTACACATCCCTTAAAATATAAAAAGTAATTAATTTTCACACATGTATACCCTACTTTAGGTATGGGCCAGACATAAGGTGGGGTATACATGTATGAAAATTATTTACTTTTGTCCGGCACGCAACCCCACTTGCCCCGCCGAATGCAGTATGCATCGCCAGAAAGTTGTTTTGTAATGTTGGTGTGCTTTTTTTTTTATTTGAATAATTGTGCTCCTTATGTTGTAAAATTTATATTATTCTTCATTTTATTTATTGAGTTGGGGCTGGAACGCAACACAAACCCAGTGGCATAACTATGCCAGTGAAGCTCCATTGGAGCCGAGCTTGAAAGGAGCCCATGAAATTCGGAAGACAGATTCATTTCTCAAGACAATTCACGAATTTCATTAATAAACGAGCAAGTTTTTGAAATTAAATGTAACACATTCTATCAACCCAGTAACTGGCCACCCGAGTATTGTTTAGTCTGATGCCATGCTTATAGAAATACAGTACTGTATTAGTAAATAAAAGATAGTCGTGAAATATAAGTATACATCACAGTCTGATTTTATTTTAGTGTTGGTGAATTTATTTTACAATTTTTGCATGCATGCTTACTCTGATTGTTGTCGGAGGGCAATATGTTTTATTTTAATACACAAATTTGTCTCATAACAGTCTAGCTATGGATAGTGTTGTCATTTTTAACTTATCGCACTAGATGTGGCTTTCTTTCTTTTTTATTTATTTTTTTTTAAGTTTATTATTTACTTATTTTTTTTGTTTATCTGAAACGAAAAACTATGAGGGCTAGGAATGAGTTATTACTATGCTAACAAGAGACACATCTGAATCTCAGATCCTTTGATCCTTCAGAACGCTTATTGGCATTCTGAACATGATCAGTGTATTGGGAGGGACCGTTCCTGTAATTAGTGTTTATCAGTATTTATCCCGTAGTGTTCAGAGACCAAAATAAGCATTGGCCAGGCAGAGTAAAGCATCTACTTAAGTTACTCCAAAGCATTAAGTTTATGGTTTTGAGGTTCATTTACCATTTTCACAACAGCATTCTACTCTTGTCTGTTGCTTTGTTTCTATACAGCCAACAGGCCCATGACTTTGTCGCTGACCATGAATAATACTTTTTATAATGCTTTTATATGTATCTGCTCTGTTTTCGTTTGTGGTGGGAAAATTTGTTGCAAAGTTACTTGAAGGAGTAACTTGGGAAACAAAACAAAAAAATTCAGCCAATCACAGATTTTCATTTGCTTTTTTGGCAGAAAATGTTCTGCAGCACATCATGTACATTTTTGTGATTCTACATTTTTAAGTTTCTTAGAACACAAAAAACTTTACTCATTACCACCATTTTTTTTCCAACTTGTGATAGAAAGGCTGAAGATGTAAGTAAATTTATTATTCCAGTTTTCATAATTTGAATGTGGGCCATTCACAAATTATGAATGATCCATGGCATTGTCCAGTTTTGATACTAGTGGCATAACTAGGGTTGATGGCACCCAGGGCAAATAAGAAAATTGGCACCGCTTGAAAACTGTTCTTTTGGAATTTTTGCAGTTTTTAACCATAAAAAGGCGTCCCCAAATTTGGCACCCAGAGCACATGCCTCACTTGCCTGATATCTGATATTACTCTGATATCAGTATTTTTTTTTACTGAAAATTTGTTGCTGGATCATTTTCGGATCAGAGAGAGATATTATAATATGAATTTGCACCAATTACTCAGAACTCTTCAACTTCCTTTCTCTGAAAGTTTTGTGATCAATTGCTCAAAGACGCTAAATATAAGAACTGATTTTGCAAATTAGATGGTGATTATTTTAAAAATTGTAAATACTGTACATGCACGCTGACAGCCAAATTAAGTGATATTGAAAGGCATCGTAATTACAAACTAATCACAAGAAAGACGAAGAGCCCTTTAGTTTTCAGCATCAGAGAGTATTGCCATTCAAGAAAATTGACGATAAAGAAGGTGCAAAGGCAGAAAGCAGCATAGCATTTTTCATAGCTGTGCATTGTGCGTTGGATCATAATTGATCATTTGAGTGACATTTGTGCAGGGTCAGGGCCATCCTGAGGGTGAAAGTGGTGCACTGAATATGGGTGCCAACATTCAAGGGGCACCTGAAAACCTGAAACTTACATACACATATGAAGAAAATTTTAAGGGGGACGGCAAATTTCAATTGGCATTCAGGTGCCAAATTTTGATTGGTACCTGGGTGCCACATACCTTAAGAATATCCCTGCATTCCCCCATACTTCTCTTTCAACCCATGCACAGTACTAAGTACTATAGGTTTTGACACCTTTCGTGTTTGGGGTTTCCATAAAAAAAAAAAAAAAAAAAAAAAAAATTGTGAATTTCGTTTTTCAGACTGCAGGGTAAATAAGGATTTCAAACTGCGAAGAACAAAATGTACTTCAATGATATGCAATACTATAGCACCACATTTCGTAGATAATTTAAAACCTGATTTAGGAAATAGAAACTTCAGTTTAATTATTGATGAAAGTAATGACATCAGTGCTATAAAAATGTTGGGAATTTTAATATGGTACAATAGAATTTCAAGAATTGATTTGTGCTAACTTTTCTTGACATAATTGATCTCAATGAATGTATTGCAGAAGAAATATGTGAATCTTTGAAATCATCGCTAAGAAATAATGGATTAGTGTTTCATAGACTTATTGTATTGCACATTGTACTGACAATGTATGTGTAATGGTTGGTATTAACAATGATGTATAAGAAATTAAAAGCAGAGATTCCCTGTCTGCTTCTTATCAAGTGTGTATATCATTCACTCCAGCTAGTGGTGTTGATGAGTGTCTACCACGAAACAGATTTTCTTATTGTTCTCACACCCATCTGTTAAACCGGTTAAATATAAGAAGCTTTATAGTTTAATGAATGATGGAGTTCCTCATTTGATCAATCAATGATAAAGCATAAAGTGCAGTTATTTTCTAAATTTTGTTATTCTACAACAAGTAAGTTGAAACAAAACATGCAAGAAAATTTTTACTAATTGTCTGTTGCCTTATAATTTCTCTTTAGAAGGTAAAAAAAGAATAAAAGCACACTAAGCGGCTACACTAAAAGGAAGAGAGGAAAAGAGAGTTCCCAGAAGCACTAGAAAATGAATTTTTCTAGTACGAATAAAATTCACCAAGTATTTTGCTGCTATTCTTGATTGTATGCCCTATATCGGCCATCAGGAACAGGTCCAGATTAAAGTATTCCTGCACCCAAAATTGGGGCAAAAAGATTATTTCTGTGTCCCTTTGCATATCCTAGAAATCTGCATAAGGGCGCCGACTCTGACCTATAATCAGCTTCTGGAGCCCCTGTAAGAATGGCACCTTGGGCGACTGCCCTGTTAGATTTTGCCTTAACCTGGCACTGGTCAGGAACAAAAGTCTCTGACAATTAGATACGTCTCTAATGGAATCTTACCCAATATGCCAGTTGGTGTGTATGAACAGTTCATAAAATTTATCAATGTAAAGAGCAGTATCAGAGAAAATTTGTACAATGCA
Organism: Mastigoproctus giganteus; assembly: GCF_048544385.1. Classification (NCBI taxonomy): domain Eukaryota; kingdom Metazoa; phylum Arthropoda; class Arachnida; order Uropygi; family Thelyphonidae; genus Mastigoproctus; species Mastigoproctus giganteus. The sequence continues at coordinate 92,600,180 of NC_143585.1, forward strand.
CTGAAACAGGATCTCGAAATTTAGGATTAGACATAACTAATATCCGAGGTCAAAGTTATGATGATGGAGCTAATATGAAAGGAAAAGTTTTAGGTCAGGACTTTTACAGGAAAATTCAAGGGTGTTTTTTACACCATGTGCTTGTCACAATTACAATCTAATTCTAGGGGACATGACCAAAACCTCTCCTCATGCAGTGACCTTTTTTGGAATCTTCAAAGGCTGTACGGTCTCTTTTCAGCATCAACAAAGAGATGGCCAGTTTTACAAAAATATGTAATTAGATAGTATGAATCAGAGCTGTAATAAGTAAGGAAGGAAAATCGTTTTGAATATTTTCGTTAGATTCTTTTAATTGCGTTAATTTGAATTTTAATTGTTTTGAATTGATTTTGAATTGTGTTAAATTGATTATTTAATTATTTATATTTTACTTTAATTATTTAATTATTTATATTTTACTTTAATGTACCGGTAAGTTGTCGATTTTTTCGTTTTTTCCGTTTTAATTTCTGGAGGGTATCATATGGAAGTGTTCCACGTACTATATCGAGGTAAACTCCTCTTATTAATTTACTAAAAATATGTAATGAAGGATCGTTCAGCAAAGACTATGAAACAAGGTGGGAGTGTCAAATGCAAAGTGGAAAGGCTTTTAGGTATCCAGTTGGTGATTTCGATTATGCACTTTCGGAAATAGCATTAGAAGATGCCTAAGCAAGAAGTGAAGCTGAATCACTAGCTAACCAGATGAAGGAATACAAGTTTATTGTTTCAATAGTATTTTGGCATGATTTGTTGTTTGACATAAATTTTGTTAGTAAAGAACTGAAAAGTGATTCTACAGATCTTGCTACAGCTCTTTCTTCATTTAAAAATCTTCTGTGCTGGATGTCAAAGCATAGAGAGACTGACTTTAAACAAGTCTTAGTTGGTGCCACAGAACTTATGACAGAATTGGGAGTATCTCCCGAATTTCACACAAGAAGATTACAAAAACAAAAGAGGCACTTCAATTACAAGCTTGATGATGAACCTATAACAAATCCTAAGGAAGCTTACAAGGTAAAATGTTTTAATAAAATTATAGACAAGGCTTTGCAGTCTCTAGAGTCATGTTTCTAGCAGTTAGGAAAACATAATAATCTTTTTGGTTTCTTGGGTAAACTTCTAAGAATTCCAGACGATGAGTTAAGAAAGCACGCTGCAAGTTTTGAAATCACACTTTCAGATGCCAGAATCATTGAGGGCATCGAATTGGTCAAGTCTGTGAAGCTAGCAGATATTTATGGCCATATGCTAGCAGAGGAAATGGAAGCACTGAAACTAATTCTTCCAGAATCATACTTCAAAAATCCTTTAAATATTTTCAAATTTCTCGCAACTGATGAAAGAGCCACTGGATTTCAGAATTTATTGATATTTCTATGAAGGTTTTTAACGATTCCAGTGACTGTAGCATCTGGGGAAAGAAGCTTTTCCCAATTAAAGTTAATAAAAACAGATTTAAGATCAATATGCTTCAAGAGAGAGAGAGAGAGAGACTCACCAGCCTTGCTATTGTATCCGTTGAAAGAGAAGAAGCAAGCAATCTCAATTTTGAGAAAGTCTTCCAGGATTTTGCCGATAAATGGGCAAGAAAAATATCCTTCTGATTAGTTTTGTTTACATAATCAAAATGTCTGGTCAATTGTTAACAAATTTTAATAATATAAAAATAATAAACAATTATTAATACTTTTAGTTTTTCATTATTTCATAATATTGAGGGGTTAATATTAAATTTTTCAATGGGCCCTGCCAGCATGCCCCAATTGGGCCCCGCATTTTCTGAGGTATGTACTATCTGTCCCCTCTAATGATTTGTTTAATTTTTCCCTAAATTTGTTCAGACTACCACTTCCACAACATTAGCCGGAAGTTTGTTTCAACAGCCACTTTCCCTCTGGCTAAAAGCAAATTTCCACATATCTATCCTGCAACCATCCTTCCGCAATTTAAATTTATGCTACTTGTATGTTGCCTCAGGAAGAATAAGGATTCTGTCAACATTTAGCTTGTCAATTCATTCGAATCCTTGAACATCTCATTCAGATTGTGGAGGATCCTAGCATCCAGATACTGCAATTTGCAGATTTGAAGTTTTTCTTTGTAAGACCTTTTGTTCCCTTCACTTATCTCATTACTCTTTTCTGCATCCATTTAAACAGATCTACATTCTTTCTAATATGTAGCTTTCAGACATTAGCACTAGTATAGGCATATGATGCAAGAAAGCAAGCTTATACAGCATCAGCAAAAAAAAAAAAAAAAAGCCCTATCGATTTCACCCATCCATTCACTCCAAATGTTTGTCTAGTTTTGCCTTGAATTTATTTAAGCTGTCAACTTCCACAAGGACAGATGGAAGTTTGTTCCAGCAATCAACCACCCACTGGCTAAAGGCAAATTTCCGCACGTCTATTCTACAATGTGAATTTGTCTTTCTTTCTTTCCTCAATGTGAATTTGCTGTTTTTAATTCAGTGATACCTTTGGAGTTTGAATCAAGAAAACAGTGAATCAAGAATTTAGTCCTGTCAGGCAATTAATTTGGGCAAGAGGAAGAATTCCATTGGCATTGAGCTTGCTCAAACCATTTATGGCCTTATATCAGATCACCTCGCAGGTGCCTAGTCTCCAGAAGCTGCAATTTGCAGAAATTAAACCTTTCTTCGTAAGAGTAACCCCTTTGTTCCAATCTTGATGCTCTTCTCTGTACTCATTCAAGCAGCTCTACATCCTTCCTAAAATGTGGCCTCCAGACTTGTATAGAGTACTCAAGGTGTAGTCTGACCATTGCCTTATACAAGAAGGGGATAATCACCTCTTTATCTCCTTGCTAGAAAAATTCCTGTATATCATTGACAAGACACCATGAGTTACTCTTGCAGACTGTCTGCACTGCTCAGAAAACTTCATATACGGTTGCACAATTACCCCCCAGGTCTTTTTCATTCCATTCTTGATTAATAATATAGTTGTTATGTTACTCTGTGATTACTGCTACCCATATGCAGTACTTTACATTTGTCAATGTTAAACTTAAGTTGTCACCTCAGCCCATCTGCTCAATTTCTCTAGATCCTGTTGCAGTAGTGTACTGTCATTGACAACCCTACCAACCTTCGTATCGTCTGCAAATTTGGACATTAAACCTGATATACCTTCATCAATATCATTAATAAATACAGAAAACAACAATGAGCCCAACACCGAACCCTGGGGGACCCACTAATGATATTTGTCCACAAAGAGCAGTGTCCATTGATTACCACTCTTTGTCATCTCCCACTCAACCATCCCTTTATCCACTATAGCAACTTACCCTTAATGCCATATCTCTCCAATTTGTACAGTAGTGTTCCATGTGCAACAGTATCAAAAGCTTTCCTGAAATCCAAGTATATGATATCAGAATTATTTTTTGCATTCAGTTCCTTTGTCACCACATCATATATCTAATCAAATTGGTCAGACAAGACTTCCCCTTAAAAAAACCCATGCTGTGTCTGAACTATAACTGCAGCCTTGTCTAGATGGTCCTGCATTACTTCTTTAACCAGTGACTCTATTATTTTCCCCAGAACCGAAGTTAAACTAACAGGTCTGTAATTACTTGTGTTACCCTTTGATCCTCCTTTGTGAATTGGGGACACATTTTTCACATCTTCAGTCCATGGGGAACTCCTCTGAGTCCAAGGAGGCTCTCATAATTATGGCTAAGGGTTTGCTGCCTCCTTTAATATAACTGGTTAGATCCCATCCATTCCAGGTGCTTTTCTTATGTTTAACTTCAACAACTTCTTTTCCACTTTGCTCTGTTATTACAAAATCGTTCATCTCCCTGCCAGAGGTTGATAAACTTTTGGCATTCCTCTCCCTGAATATCTCCTTGTGCGAATGTAGATGCAAAGTAATCATTCAGTTTTTCAGCTACCTGAGCAGCATTATCAATAGTAAAACCATCGATATCAAGTGGACCGATCTGATTCATTCCCTTCCTTCTAAAGTTTACATAAGTGAAGAACTAATATTTAAAATTTCAGGATGTTGAGGACATAAAAAATACTACTGAACTGAATACAATCATTTTTGAGTGCCTTTGCTGACTTTTTTCAGACATTATTAAAACAGTGTAATACCTGCATTCATTCAGGTGGTGATTACTTTGAATTGCAATAAAACTATTTTTGAGGTCCTTCACTTAATGTTCTTTTTATCGCACCAATCCGGGTACTTTTTTGCCTCATTTCTTATGTCTTGAAGAGGATTTTTATAGTGTAGTCTAAATGATATCAGTATGTACTGATGTCATGATTTGTAATTATAATTGGACAAAAATATTCCAGAAAATGGTATTCTGAATTTTGTATTTTTACAAATGACTGTGAAATTTAGAAAGTAAATAATAAATATTCAAACAGTTGGTCACTAAAAATTTTCTAATTAATTTTAAGTATCAGTTTTTAAACTTTTATCAGAAATACGTATTAGCTTTATAATGTGGGAATTGAAGGCCATTACTATCAATTAGATGTGTGTGTACTGGATACAGAAAGAAAATGCAGTAACAGTAGTTTTATTAAAATTTAGAGATCTAAAATACTAACACTTTGGAATATAGATTTAAAAGTCCATACATTACGATCTCTTCTTTAGCTCTTTGTCTGTAGCAAACTGACCAAAAAATATTGCAAACTGGCTTACATCCTGCCTACTGTTCTGTACTGACATCTTCCATCATTGCATTAGTGCCAAAGGTAAGGCAGTATTGAAGCAGCATGTAAGCACAGGATTATAAGAGTATGAAAACAGTTTTTTAAATCCCAAATGTCTCTAGAAGAGAACACTTCAATGTATACACTGGTGTTCAAAGAAAGTGCATCACCTAGGAATTTCACATTTGTAACCCTTTTTGTGATGGTATGTTACTTTAATGACTAGCGTCACAAGTAGAAATATAAACAAAAGATATTAATAGTTAAGGCAAAGCTAAGTAATATTTTGCAGGTGCTCTCAAAATATTCTAATATGGCATAGACATTCATTTGCATTCAGTTCCTTTTTTCCTATCAGCAGAACCAGTATTCTTGAGTTTGGAAAGAAATGTACTCACTGTCGACTGATTACAAGACACTCTATAAGCAATATGATGGGAAGAACATCCTTCCTCACGTAAAGCAACAATAGCACTCTTTCTTTGTGGCATCACGTAACTCGCCATCCTGACACAAGCAAGGAACGACTGCAACTCTTGCCGATCGTGCTTATATAGCTGAAAGTAACAGGTGATGCAATATTACATCATTACCTACGTGTGTCAATCTTATCTGATGCAATCTGCAAGAAATATTGCCATATTCTTACGTTATTCGGACGACAATTACAATTTTAAGGGGGTGATGCACTTTCCTTGGTGTTGTTGTTGTTATTTAGTTTTTAAGAGCATTAGCAACTAAGGCCATATTGTTCCAGGGATATGTAGTGGTCATTCCCTGACCTTTCCGCATCCTCCGTATATGGTGGTCATGGGCTTGAACCCCAGTCTAATCAAGAAGCGTGTGCTACGCACTGCTGCTCCTGCCCACCTGGCTCTGGAGGTGCCACTTTCCTTGAACACCAGTGTACAATAACATGCTCTGCAAATGCAATAGCAACTGATGCCATTCTCTTTTATATAGAACATGAATGCTGTTATATTCGTTATCAATTGCTGTTTCATGCTTTGAAGTGTTTTCTTTCTACATTTAGAAACGTTTAATTTTTCATCTGGAAGCAAAGAGCTTTTGTATGGAGAAGTTATTTTTTAAATAATTAAAGGGTTCTATAGGATGTAGCACACACATACATGCATATGTCTTCAACTGTGCTGTATTGCTTCTCTTTCTCAAAGAAGATGGTATCGTTCCTATTGTAAAATAGGAATGATAAAATGTAATGTTTACTAGTCTTTAAATGTAAATTAAATGAAGTGTAATGCTTACCATTAAAGAATTTAAAATACATAAGCTTATAAAAATAATAAATTTAATGTAAATTTATATTTATATACATCATTATGCTTTTATATCTAATTATATATATATATATTTTTTTTTTGTTTCAGCTCCTGAAGTAATTGACAATGAAAAATATACCTTTAGTCCAGATTGGTTCAGTTTAGGCTGTTTAGTTTATGAAATGATTGAAGGACAGGTATGGATTTTATGTATAATTTAAAAATTAATATGTACAAGGTGATCCAGAATTGCATATTACAAATTCCACTGTAGACTTTTGAAAACAAAATGAATTGAAAATGTTCTTAAGAGATTTTTTGAATGCTACTTAGATTTTCAGGAAAATTATGTGAAAGTTGCACGATGCCGCTTCCGGTACAAAAAAAAAAAAAAAAAAATGCATAACTGAAGTGATTATGCTGGAATACAGCAAATAACAAATGATATTGTCATGTTTGTTGTTGTGAATTCTGAAATTAAATTTATTGGAAACTCAAAATGCCAATTGATTTATAAGGTATGCTCTCTGCATTTCATATGCCAATTGATTTATAAGGTATGCTCTCTGCATTTCATATGCTGTAAATTATATATAGGAAACTAGATCTTTGTGAAAAAATTGCTATTATTCATAATGAATGTTACATAATACATCTAGGACAATAGCCTCTGATTACATAGAAGTTAACTAGCGTATAAGTTAGTGCTAGAGCATCATGTCTATATGTAGCCAACTACTAAGTAGTTGAAAAATGAATCATTTAGGTATATCTCATACTGTGAATACCTTTACATCGAGTTACTATGATATTGCACTACCTCGAATAAGTAACACTTCACCAATGGAGAAGACTACTGTCACTTATTCTTGGCGGATACCACCATCCAGATGGCACCATTTCAGAGGTTGTTGACTCCTCATTGGTGGGAAGGTACCCTGGTGTTGCAATGATGACAACCCCAGTTGTGAAGTATAACTTTGCAACTGGGTTGTTGTGGTAACTCGTGAAGGTATTCACAATATGAGATATACTTAAATGATGCCGTTTTTCAACTACTTAGTAGTTGGTTGTGTATAGACATGATGCTGCCACACTAACTTATACATTAGTTAACTTCTGCATAATCTGAGGGTATTGCTCTAAATGTATTGTGTAATCTTAATTACTTATACACCATTAGGCATCTCTCATATTGTGAAGTTATACTTTGCAATTGGGTTGTCATCATTGCAACACTAGGGTACCTGCCCACCCATCAATGAGGAGCCAGCAAGCTCCAAAACAGTGCTCTCTGGGTCGTGGTATTCGCAGAGAATAAGTAACAGTAGTCTTCTCCAATAGTGAAATGTTACTTATTTGAGGTAATGCAATATCATGGTAACTCATTATGAAAAGTATTCACAATATGAGATATACTTAAATACTTAGTAGTTGGCTACTTATAGATATGATGCTCTAGTACTAACTGATATGCTCACAACAAATGTTTAACACGACCAACATTTGCAGCAATATGTGCCTATGGTACAGGCTATTAGGCATTTTTCTGCATGACACCTGGCCTCCCATATATTCAACCAGTATCAGGTGTACATCAGCTACCTTATTAAATTAGTATTCCATAATTAAGTTGAGTCAAAACTTTCATTCATTTGTACGATGGTAAGCATGAGTTTTTTTTTTTTTTTTTTCCCATTTCAGTTTTGAATAATAATTGTATCATCTCACACACTACAAGTTTTTGCTGAAACCTGTGCCATCTTTCTACTGATTAAATATAGGAAGCAGTGACCTGTAACTCAATTTGCTTTTATCTTCTGATACAAATGATGTTACAAATCTTTACATTGATATTTCTTGAAAAGTACACTGATTTAAAAAAAAAAACTCTTAAGTCAATTTTAAATTTATTTTGCTGTCAGGAATCCACTTAATCCACTGTAGAATTTATGACATACGGTTGTGAATTACTCTGTATATATACAGTAATATCCCATTACTGGAAACTTTTTGGGGGTTCAGAATCATTTTATTGTACCAGAATTTTCATTCTAATGAATATTGCTGAAAATTATTTCGAAAGAATCATTATTTGTAGAAATAAATTCTGCTTCACTACTCTTATTTATAGTAAACTCTTGTCAAATCAGATACTTCAGAATTCAGAATACTTTAAAATCCAGTTTGTTTTACAAAAAAATCAACATTTTATAATCTGGAAATATTAAGAAAGTAATCTGGCACTCGTATTAAGGATTGCATTAGTCTTTAAGAATCCATCCAAAAAAGAATGACATTTCTTTCTTTATAATATTTTTCTCCTTTAATCTATTTTTGCAACCAGCAGGATTTAAACTTCATAGATAATGCAGTGGTCTTTATTCCCCTAGCAGAATAAATTTGCTTTTGCAGAAAGTTGCTCGGCATTGCACTACTTTCAAACAGCTGACTCACTGATAGCTTAATTGTTATTTATTTAAAAGATGAGACTACTATGATAGCCTGTTTCAGGACTGACTGGTGCCTCAAAAGATAGCAGTTGGTCTCTGGTAACAATACCAGAGACGACCTAAAGGTTTAGGCCTAAATAGATGTCAGACAAACTAATAAGGCTCGTGGCAGAGAAGAAAAATGTATAGGATGCATAATGCATAATGTATCAGGTAACACAGAAGCCTATGGCAGATATAAACTGGTCTGTAATCAAGTCACAAAAGTGGTTAGGCAGGCAAAGGCAGATTATGAGAAATCCTTGACAAAGGATGCAAAGAAAAGCAGAAAAGAGTTCTTTACTTATGTAAACTCTAGAAGGAAAGGGATAAATCAGATTGCAACACTTAACATAGATGGGTTGACTTTTGATTATCATGCTCAGGTAGCTGATAAACTGAATGAGTTTTTTGCATCTACATTTTCACACATGTGGAGTTATTCAATGAGGGGAGTGCCAGAAGTTTATCAAACTCTAACAGGGAGCTAAGTGATTTTGTAATAACTGAGAGCAAAGTGGAGGAAAAATTGTTGAAGTTAAACATAGGGAAGACACCTGGGGTGGACGGGATTTATCCAGTTATATTAAAGGCAGCAAGGGAAGTAAGCAAATCCGTAGCCATAATTATGAGAGCTTCCTTAGACTCAGGGGAGGTCCTCATGTACTAAATGTGTGCAAATGTATCACAAATTCACAAAGGGGGTTCAAAAGGTGACACAAGTAACTATAGACCTGTTAGTTTAACTTGTGTTCCGGGAAAAATAATGGAATCACTGGTTAAAGAAGCGCTGCAGGATCATCTAGACAACACAAGACTGCAGTAATAGTTAAGACACAGCATGGGTTTGTTAAAGAGAGGTCTTGTCTGACCAATTTGATTGGATACTATGATGTGGTCACAAAGGAACTGAATGCCAAAAATAATGTTGATGTCATATACTTGGATTTCAGGAAAGCTTTTGATACTGTTGCACATGGAAGACTGGTGTACAAATTGGAGAGATATGGCATTAAGGGTAAGTTGCTACAGTGGATAAAGTGATGGTTGAGTGGGAGACAACAGAGAGTGGTAATCAGTGGACACTGCTATTTGTGGACAAATGTTATTAGTGGAGTTCTCTAGGATTCGGTGTTGGGCCCATTGTTGTTTTGTATATTTATCAATGATATTGATGAAGATATATCAGGTTTAATGTCCAAGTTTGCAGATGATATAAAGGTTGGCAGGGTTCTTAACAACAGTAAAGACAGTATGCTACTCCAAATGGATTTAGATAAGTTGGGCAAATGGGCTGGGAAGTGGCAATTAGTTATTTAGTTAGTTAGTTATTTGGTTGTTTAGGAGCATTAGCAACTAAGGCCATATTGCTCCGGGATATGCAGTGGTCATTCCCTGACCTTTCCACATCCTCCGTATTTGGTGGTCACGGCTCGAACCCCAGTCTAATCAAGAAGCATGTGCTACGCACTGCTGCTCCTGCCCACCTGGCTACGGAGGCGCCTAAGTGGTAATTGAAGTTTAACATTTACAAATGCAAAGTACTTCATATAGGTAGCAATAACTGAAGAGAAACATACCAACTGTGTAGTATTACACTCAGGGAAGTGGAAAGTGGAAAAGACCTGGGGGTAATTGTGCAGTTGAATATGAAGTTTGCTGAGCAGTGCAGATGGGTGCCAGGGCAGGTTATGGAGTCTTGTTAATGATATATAGAAATTTTTCTAGTTGGGATGAGGTGATTATCCCGTTGTACAAGGCAATGGTCAGACCACACTTTGAATACTGTGTACAGGTGTGGAAGCCTCATTTTAGGAAGTATGTAGAGTTGCTAGAACGAGTACAAAGAAGGGCTACAAGATTGGTGAGGGGAACAAAGGGTGCTCTTTCCAAGAAAGGCTTAAGTTCTGCAAATTGCAGTGCCTGGAGAGTAGGCACCTGCAAGGTGATATGATTGGATTGAAGTGTATAAGGCCTTGAATGGCTTGAGCAAGCTGAATGCTGATGGGATTTTTCCTCTTGCTCAGATTAAGAACCTGAGGGGGCACAGATTCAAATTGAGGAAAGACAGCTGTAGAACAGATGTGCGGAAATTTGCCTTTAGCCAGCGGGTAGTTGATTGGTGGAACAGTCTTCCATCTTTTGTTGTGGAAGTTGATAGCCTAAATAAATTTAAGGCCGAGCTGGACAGGCATTTGGAACGAATGGAGGGGTGAAATGGGAGGGTTTTTTTTATTTTATTTTATTTTTTTATTTTTTGGTTGATGCTGCATAAGCTTGCTTTCTTGCATCGTATGCCACAACTAATGCTAATGCACACAGATAAAAGAGTTGTAAAGAAATTGTTTGATGTGGACTGTCATATGGTTACAAAGTTAGATTTAAAAGTTGAAATTTAGCTAAAGCTTTTGAAGCTGTTCGAAGTAGTGCAATATGAAGATTACTCATTACAAAGGCAAGCTATTTCTGCCATGAGAATTAAGATTATTGAATTCTCTGTGCAGTTAAATTCTTCTTGCAAAAATAGATGAAACAACAAGTTAGTCATTATAAATGCTTACAAATGTAAATATATTCAGTTGTTTGTGCTTAATGTTTATTTAAATGTGATTTTCTAAAACTGCTCAACCACTAGGTATACTTTTCAAAACTCTGAAAAATTTTTTAAATCTGGCACCTCTCAATCCCTAAGCCTGCCAGATTTTAAGGAGTTTACTGTATATTAGGAAAGTGTATCAGAACTAAAATAAAATTATGACATAAATAAATAAAGAAAGAAAGATAGTAAATAAAATGATGAAGAACCTGTGCTTATGAAGTAAAAATATTTTGTTCAGAGAGTTGTTTTGAAAGAATATTTAATTTATGGGAAATACTGCACATTCAGAAATATGATGCAGTAGATAGAATTTATCGTTAATTTTCACATCTTAACATGTAAATTTTGTTTTTAATGTTTAACTTTTTTCCGCCCTGCATCAATATGAAAATTCAACTTGTTAAATATTTGCAGTTGAAATGATTAAGGTATTCCTTAATCAAGAAATACTTTAGATAATCTTGATGTTATCCACATGTAAAGCAACCTTGTATTTTTTTGATTTTGAAAATGTCCGGTTTCTGTGGTACTTTCTTTTGGCATGAAAACTTCTGCATGTAATTTTACTGATTATCTAGTATGTCATCATTTCTTATTGTGTTTTTGATTTATAGTATGTTTAGTCTTTTATTATGTCAGAATTTGTAAAGTGATCTGGAGTTTGTTTAAGGCACTGTTTTCTGCATTTTTTTGTTAATAAAGATTATTATTTAAATTTTGGGACAGGAATCTACATTACACACTTTTATATTAATATTAAATCATGTACAACTTTCTTAATTATAAAGGCGCCATTCCGTGCAAGAAAAGAAAAGGTTAAGAGGGAAGAAGTAGAAAGGAGAGTTAAGGAAGATAGAGAAAGATATTCTTCTAAATTCAGTGATGAAGCTAAAGCAGTTTGCCAAGAGGTAATTCTTTTAAACTTATTTTTTGTTAACTCTTCTTATTTTTACTTAATAACTGTATTTATTTTATTGTTAACTGACTGTAGATTGATAGCGTCTTCTAAATTCATAACTTATTAAGAAAACAGCCTGTTTTCAGCTGCTTTCCTTATGAAAATGGATTTTCTCCTATTATCAGACAGACTTCTGAACTTTCTGCTGCCTTTGTGGCATCATAATTGTTCAAAAGAAAAGTAATTTTCTATTGCCTTCATGAAGAAAAAAGTAATGGCCTTGTTGATGACAGAAAAGTGATTGATTTCCTGTTTGATTTTTGTTATGAAGTCACTGATTTGTTATTTCATCAGTGACTTCATGACTGAGAAACCTTGTGCTGGAAGTCATGCTCAAACATTTATAGTTTATTTTTAAAATAATTTTAAGATGTTTTAAATAAAACGTGCAATTCGTATTTGTAATAATCAGGCTAATTAATACAGAAACATGGAGTTTTTTCCTTTAATCAAATTCACAAAGTCAGATAATCAGCTTATTTTACTAACAAATGAGTAGATGCTTTTCGTCAATCTTTAAAAAAAAAAGAACTCCACTGTAAGTAAAAACTATGCAAGTCAAGCTGAGCAGTATGGAATTAGATAATACAATTACAGTTCTTGCTTATTAGAAAACCCTTTGAGTCAATGGGTGGGAAAGATCTAGGGAGTTGATGTCATATATCTCGTAATTATGAAAGAATACATTGTTCCTTAAGATTAATTCTGAGAGAGAGTATCATTGGGCTAGGAGAAATTATGGTGCATTAGAGTTACCCACACTGCTCTCTTAATCACCTTTACGAATTGCCAATACATAAAGGTGGTTCAGAGAGCAAAGTGGGGAAACTGCGACTGGTTAGTTTGACTTTAGTGGTAAGGAGAAATTATGGTGCATTAGAGTTACCCACACTGCTCTCTTAATCACTTTTACGAATTGCCAATACATAAAGGTGGTTCAGAGAGCAAAGTGGGGAAACTTCGACTGGTTAGTTTGACTTTAGTGGTAGGAAATATCATGAAGGCAGTGATCAGAAATGCGATAAAGAGGCATATAAATAGAAATGGTATAAGCTATAACATATTGGGATGAGTTCTTAGGTGGATTGCAAATTGGCTGGAGAGCAGGAGACGAGAGTATATTTGTTACATGGGATCGATGTCTCCAGGCAGACCCTGATGATCTCATTCAGCAACTACCTTCTACTGTTTTTCTATTAGGGGATATGTATGGCCAATATACCCCCCCCTGGGGTAGTCAGAACAATTCTTCTGAGCCACTTCTGTTGGGGGGGAGGGAATGTCAGTCACTATAATGACTTCATAAGACACTCAACTCATCTTATGCTGCAAACTTTGAATGGGATTGTCTTGAAGAGTGTCTGAAGAGGAGATTTGGTGCGAGTTAAAATCACAAGAAGTAATAGCAGTTAACGAATATACATGCATAGGGTTGGGAACCTAGTCCCTACTAGAAATATCATCCTTACCTTCAGCTCACCATTGTTTCGGAATTCAGTTTCAGCTGGGTACTTACACTGCACGGTAAGGCTATATGTACCTTATACTGTATATATGTACCACTGGCCATATGTGGTACATATATTGTAATATGTACATATGTACCATTGGCCATATGTATTTAAAACTTAAAAGTACAGTACCAAATCCTTTATCCAGAAAGCTTGGAAGAGGCTTTCTGGATTTCAGGTCCTTAGCAAAGGAGGTGTGTGTGTGTGGGGGGGGTACACATGTGAAATAAATAATTAAAAATCTTATACAGTAGACTCTCAAGTTACTGGAATTGGATTAAATGGGACACTTCAAGACTCCAACTTAAAAAAAAAAAAAAAAAAAAAATCAACCAGAAATCATAAAATTCAAGTAATAACTAGAATAGGTATAAACAGATGTTTTGCAAGTTCGTCAAGAAGCGGCATTATAAGTCGTCATTAGATTATTGCGCCTATTATCTTGCAACCTCCGCTGTCTTCACATGCGTCGCTCAAAAAAATAAATAAAAGAGACCAAATGTTTAGTTTGTTTTATTGCATCGATTGTGATGTTCTGTCACACTGCAAAAGGACAAATTTTGTTTCATTATTTATGTCAGGAATATTGGATTTTTTTTAAATAGTAACTATATATATTTTTTATTTAGAAATTCTGAAAATAGGCAAACACAAGAGAATTAAACAAAAACTTGAAATTATTCAAAAGTTTGAAAATGGTACATCTGTTAAATCTCCAAAGAACCATTATAATATTGGTGACCAAACCATACGCGTAATTTTAAACAATAAAGGGAAGCTATTAGATTTAAAATCAGCATTGTAAAAAATAAAGGGAAGCATTGTATTGGACATATGAGTAGTACATGGTAAGTTTTTCCGTTTTTTTTACCTATCGCCATACTTTTTATGTAGGTTGCTGAACATTTTTCGATATAGCAAGTCCCTGACTTACGTTACTTTTTTATGTATTTAGCATTAGCATTAGCAATAGCATTAGTAGAGGCATATGATGCAAGAAAGCAAGCTTATGCAGCATCAGCCAAAAAAAAAAAAAAAAAAAAAAAACACCTCCCATTTCATCCCTCCATTTGTTCCGAATGCCTGTCCAGTTCAGCCTTAAATTTATTTAGACTATTAGCTTCCACAACAAAAGATGAAAGCCTGTTCCACCAATCAATTACCCGCTGGCTAAAGGCAAATTTCCGCTCATCTATTCTACAGTTATCTTTCTCAATTTGAAACAGTGCTCCCTCAGGTTCTTAGTCTGAGCAAGATGAAGAATCCCATCAGAATTCAGCTTGCTCAACCCATTCAAGGCCTTATACACCTCAGTCAGATCACCTCGCAGTTGCCTACTCTCCAGGTGCCGCAATTTGCAGAACTTAATCCTTTCTTAGTAAGAGCACCCCTTTGTTCCCCTCACCAATCTTGTTGCCCTTCTTTGTACTCGTTCTAGCAACTCTACATCCTTCCTAAAATGAGGCCTCAAGACCTGTACACAGTACTCTAGGTGTGGCCTGACCATTGCCTTGTATAACAGAATTATCACCTCCCTATCCCTGCTAGCAAAATTCCTATATATCATTGACAAGACTCCATGACCTTCCCTGGCAGCCTGTCTGCACTGCTCAGCAAACTTCATATTTGGCTGCACAATTACCCCCAGCTCTTTTTCACTTTCCACTTCCCTGAGTGTAGTACCACCCAGTTGGTATGTTTCTCTTCGGTTATTGCTACCCATATGCAGTACTTTGCATTTGTCAATGTTAAACTCCGGTTGCCACTTCTCAGCCCATTTTCCCAACTTATCTAGATCCAGTTGGAGTAGCATACTTGGAGTTAACAACCTTGCTAACCTTTGTATCATCTGCAAACTTGGACATTAAGCCTGATATACCTTCATCAATATCATTGATGAATACACAAAACAACAGTGGGCCCAGCACCGAACTCTTAGAGAACTCTACTAATAACATTATTCCTTGGAGAGCAGTGTGTATTGATTAGCACTCTCTGTTATCTCCCACTCAACCATCCCTTTATCCATTGTAGCAGCTTATCCATGATGCCATACCTCTCCAATTTGTACAGCATTCTTTTATGTGCAACAGTATCAAAAGCTTTTCTGAAATCCAAGTATATGACATTAAAATTATTTTTGGCATTCAGTTCCTTTGTGACCAAATCACAGTAAGCAATCAAATTGGCCAGACAAGACCTCCTTTTGATAAACCCATGCTGTGTCTTAACTATTACTGCAGTTTTATCTAGATGATCCTGCAGTGCCTCTTTAACCAGAAATTCCATTATTTTCCTCGGAACACAAGTTAAACTAACAGGTCTATAGTTACTTGTGTCACCTTTTGAACCCCCTTTGTGAATTGGTGATACATTTGCACACCTCCAGTCCATGGGGACCTCCCCTCAGTCCAACGAAGCTCTCATAATTATGGCTGAGGGTTTGCTTACTTCCTTTGCTGCCTCCTTTAATATAACTGGATAGATCCCATCCACCCCAGGTGCCTTCCTTATGTTTAACTTCAACAATTTCTCCTCCACTTTGCTCTCAGTTATTACAAAATCACTTAGCTCCCTGTTAGCGTTTGATAAACTTCTGGCGCTCCTCTCATTGAATAACTCCACATGTGTGAATGTAGATGCAAAATACTCATTCAGTTTATCAGGTACCCGAGCATGATCATTAATAGTCAACACATCTATGTTAAGTGGTCCAATCTGATTCATCCCTTTCTTTCTAGAGTTTACATAATTAAAGAACTCTTTGCTATTTTTCTTTGCATCCTTTTCCAAAGATTTCTCATAATCTGCCTTCCCCTGCCTAACCTCTTTTGTGGCTTGATTACAGACTAGTTTATACCTGCCATAGGCATCTGTATCGCCTGATATTTTATATGCATCCCATACATTCTTCTTCTCTGCCACTAGCCTCATTAATTCATCTGACATCCATTTTGGCCTAAACCTTGATCAGTATTTCTTAGTTGGAATGAAAAGCCTAGTACCTCCAAAATTTAGTCCCTGAAGGCTTCCCATTTAGAATTCATTGTTGGTAACATCATCAGTTGATCCCACTGTACAGAATTTAGAAACTGTCTGAGACCTCTGTAGTCACCTTTATGAAAGGTGACTACAGAGTAAGGTAAATAATTTCCACATCAATACATTGTGATCACTGTGCCCAGTGGTTCCTTTATCTACAGATTCTTAATGCATGAAGAATCACTACTGATAATCAGATCAAGAGATCAAGAGTATTACTCCCTCTGGTTGCCTCTCGAACATGCTGCTGTAGAAAACAGTCATCCAATAAATCCACAAAAGCCCTGCTAGTGTGCGAGTGACCAACCCACAAGTTTCAGTCAATATCTAGAAAGTTAAAATCTCCCATTATAAGACCCTCTGATTTACTGGCCCACTCTATTTCTCTGCACAATTGCTCATTATACTCATCAGATTCATTAGGCGAATTCATTATTCGCCTAATGAATCTGATGAGTATAATGAGCCTACTCTCATTTTTCACACACCTACTCTCATTTTTCCTTTCCCAGTGCTTATTTCACACCAAACAGACTCAACACTGCATTGTCCACCAACATCAATTGGATGCACTTCCTTAGATTTTATGTGTTTCTGAACTAACAGCATAACCCCTCCTCCCTTCTTATCCTTCCTATACACATTGCACTCCCAAAATTCCAACTCTGCACTGCTTATATCTGTGTAACACCATGTCTCTGATAACCCAAGAATATCTGTCTTTGATGTCTTCACTAGCACTTCAAGCTCATCAAATTTATTAACTGTACTCCTAGCATTTGTGTATATGCAAGTATACATGCACCTGTTCCTGCTCCTAGCCACCCTAACACAGCCCATGTATTTACTTGTTCCACTATGACTGCCAGCAGTCCTGAAAATCTCCATTACCTTGCTTTCCAGTCTGCTTCCCATTCTAATAGAAGCAGTGCAAGAATCACTTTTGCCTCTGCCTGCAGCCACTGTTAACCTTTTAATCTGTGTATCCCCCCATGCTAGCAGTTTTCCGACCCACCTAACACTGCCTCGATAGCATCAGCAAATATTCTTGCACCCTTTCTATTTAAGTGTATCCCATCCCTGTAGAAGCAGTCTCTCCTGTCAATAATCACAGACCATGCTGAAAAAATTTTAACTCTTGAGCCTTGCACAATCTCTCCAGGGCCGAATTGATTGACAAGGCTCTCATCATATACTCCTTCCTATCGTGTCTGGGCAGAATTGCAGACACTTTCACATTCAACCCTAACTTCTGACTTTTTTTCAACATTGACCCGTACTTGTTCAGTAAATCTGCAGATCTCTTACTCTTAATGTCATTAGTTCCGACGTGTACAACAGTATCACCTTTTGTGCCCTGAAAAGATGATATCTGCTCTACAACATTGCCCTGGCAGACAAACCCTGGTCCTGTTCCACATATCCTTCTTACAAAGTATATTCCCCGTCTCCCTGACAATAGAGTCACCAACAATAACTAGTTCCTTTGGGACCAGCACATTCTGCCTTGGAGATTGCCTCTGTGTTGCCTCATGCACAGGAGTGAGCTCTGTCGTTGAGCTGGGCAGCTGAGAGACTGATGAGCCCCTCATATTAATTTCTTCGAGGGCATTTACCCTACACCTCAAGCTCTCATTGACATCCATCAGAATGCTGAGTTGGCACCTATATATATATATTTTTTTTTATATGACTGAAGATTTCAGTTAAGGGGATACACATTTCACCATAATAACTTAAAAACCCACAGAATTCCAGCTATTGGTGTTATCGCAAATGCAATAAGATCGGGTTTACTACCCATTTATAATTAGATGCACTAATAGAAAAGCCCAGTAATCCGGTAAGTGCAAACTGTTTTTATTGTTTCATGGCAGTGACCTCCAGAAATGTGTTTTAGTAAAATGTGAGCTCGCATGGGGTGATAATAGTGAGTTTTTGCCTTAACCCTCTGAATCATCTTTTCAGAAAATTTAATTTTGACTATTATCATGGTGCCACCTAAGATTTATTAGTAAATCTATCAAGAAAAGGAAAGCGATCGAGTTGGATCAGAAAATTAAAATAATAAGGATGTATGAAAATGGCCAAACATTCTTATACACCTCCGTCAGATCACCTCACAGGTGCCTAGTCTTCAGCTGCTGCAATTTGCAGAACTTAAGCCTCTCCTGGTAAGAGGATCCCTTCATTCCCTTCACCAGTCTTGTTGCCCTTCTCTGTACACACTCAAGCAAATCTACATCCTAAAATGAGGCCTCCAGACCTGCACGCAGTACTCAAGGCGTGACCTGACCATTGCCTTATACAGAGGGACAATCACCTCCTTTTCCCTGATAGCAAAATTCCTGTATATCATTGACAACACCCCATGACCTGCCCTGGCAGCCTGTCTGCATTGCTCAGAAAACTTTATATCTGACTGCACTGTCCCCAGATAAAGTTTTTAATTGAACTAATTAAAAATATATAACTATTTTTCTTCATTATTCTGAGGATATTATGTGGTTTTTGTAATTTTGGCATATTAGGGATATAGTAGCAATATATTTTTAGTCATTCCCGAGTTACGCAAAACTCGACTTGTGTAAGAAGTCCGGGAATGTGTCTCTTACGTATGTCGGGAACTTACTGGATTTTTGGATTAGCCGGGAAATCGATTATCTGGGAATTTTTTTTACCATCTATCCCGGAAAATCAAGAGTCTACTGTATTAAGATTTATTTATCTAAAAAGTGTTAATAAATACAATTTTGATACCAGTATAATCAAATCAACCAACTAAACAGCAGAATTAAAAACTAAAATAATTTATTTACAAAATCAAAATAAAGTACTTATAAAATTCTAAAATTTAATGAAAGACTTTAGAACTTCACACTCCCATGGATCGATGCCCTATCAAGGCGGGAGTGTTTGTGCTTATCAATGAAGTTGAGAACTTTGCCATCGGGAACATATACTTCTTCAGAGCCACCTGTGATAGACAGATCAAAGCTAAGACACCAGGCTAAATTGATCCAAAATCTGCCAACCCTCATTGGATCAGCATAGCAGAGTATGGTCCATTCCCTCAACATGGCTTCAAAACAAAATAAACGGCCCTCTTTCTCTAGAGGCCTGCGAGCCACTACTTTCGGCAGCAAGAATGCAGAAGGTGCTAAGAATCACTGGGCTCGACCAGGCTTGCCTTTGGATTTTAGATATTGGAACGCTTAACATTTGGTCTATGAGTACAGATTCACGCCTTGAAGAACTATTACAGGAGCTGAAAAATATCAACTGGGACAGTGTCGGTTTATGTGATATTTGAAGAAAAGGTGAAGATTTAGTCAAACTAGAAGGTGGACAGTGACTGTACTACAAAAGAACAAAAAATGGACAATGTGGTGGAATTGGTTTCCTGATCAACAAAAGGCTAACAGATTCAGCCATAAAAGTAAAATTATTACTGAAAGAATTGGTTGTTGTGCTATTAAGTTAAATAGTTGCTATTCTGTTCAAATTATTCAAGCTTATACTCCTACAGGTTGCCATAGTGATGATGAACTTAAAGAATTTTATGAAGATTTATTGCATCGTTACAACCAGCATAACCACCACTATAAAATTGCAATGGGGAATTTCAATGCGAGAATTGGTAAGATCCAAAATGGACAAAGATCTGTTGGCCTATATGGAACTGGAAAAAGAGATGAGTAGAGCAGTCTACGAATTAAATTTGTGGAGAAACAAAATTTGGTCATCATAACTCATTGTTCAAGAAAAAGGCTGTAGGATTGTTTGATAATCTGGTAGGTAAATGAACAATCTGGTGAGATCATTAGTAATTGCAAAAACCTTACGATCTCAACCAGCTGAGTGCATGTGACTGGAAAAAAGAGGGCAGCTTGAGTTATGATCATTAAAATCACATCACCCCACTGTTAGGAAAGTTGGACTGGAGAAAGTCATATTATAAAGAGAAAGTCAAAGAGTTCCGAGTAATTGGTGGAGTTTGGAAAACGATACAACAGAGGAATTTGACAGAATGTCATAGAGGAATTTTAAGTCAGAGAAGATTGAAAAGAGGTGATTCTATACTGAATCTCTGGTATGAAATATCAGAGCAGACATATACACAAATAACATGTTTGAGCAACAGGAATTGTACAGCAAATAATCAGGACAATTGAGATGAGCAGTTGTTGAATCAACTGATGATTGGGATTCTGTCAGAAAAAGTACTTGGGATTTAGCAGACTGTAAGAGGAAATCGACATCGTTGGATTCGAACTGAGACCACATAAACATAAGGAAGGCACCTGGGGTGGTGGGATCTATCCAGTTATATTAAAGGAGGCAACAAAGGAAGAAAATCAAATCCTGAGCCATAATTATGAGAGCTTCCTTGGACTCAGGAGAGGTCTGCTTGGACTGGAGGTGTGCAAATGTATCCCAATTCACAAAGGGGGTTCAAAAGGTGACACAAGTGTTAGAACTGAGACCACATAAACATAAGGAAGGCACCTGGGGTGGTGGGATCTATCCAGTTATATTAAAGGAGGCAACAAAGGAAGAAAATCAAATCCTGAGCCATAATTATGAGAGCTTCCTTGGACTCAGGAGAGGTCTGCTTGGACTGGAGGTGTGCAAATGTATCCCAATTCACAAAGGGGGTTCAAAAGGTGACACAAGTGTTAGTTTAACTTGTGTTTTGGAGAAAATAGGGGAATCACTGGTTAAAGAAGCATTGCAGGATCATCTAGACAATATTGCAATAATAGTTAAGACACAACATGGGTTTGTAAAAGGGAGGTCTTATCTGACCAATTTGATTGGATACTATGAAGTGGTCACAAAGGAACTGGATGCAAGAAATAATTTTGATATCATAAACTTGGATTTCAGGAATGCTTTTGATACTGTTGCACATGGAAGATTTCTGTATAAATTGGAGCAGTATGGCATTAAAGGCAAGTTGCTACAGTGGATAAAGGGAGATGACAGAGAATGGTAATCAGTGGACACCGCTTTTCGTGGACTAATCTTATTAGTGGAGTTCCCTAGGGTTCGGTGCTGGGCCCATTGTTGTTTTGTGTATTCATCAGTAATATTGATGAATACACAAAATGTAATGATGTAGTAATGATGAAGGTATATCAGGCTTAATGTCCAAGTTTGCAGATGATACAAAGGTTGGCAGGGTTGTTAATAACAGTAAAGAAAGTATGCTATTGCAACAGGATCTAGAAAAGTTAGGCAGATGGGCTGAGAAGTTTAACTTTGACAAATGCAAAATACTGCATATGGGCAGCAGTAACCCAAGAGAAATGTACCAACTGTGTGTTACTATGCTCAGGGAAGTGGCAAGTGAAAAAGACCTGGGGGCAATTTTGTAGTCAGATATGAAGTTTGCTGACAGTGGAAACAGGCTGCCATAGCAGGTCATGGAGTTTTGTCAATGATATATAGGAATTTTTCTAGCAGGGAAGATGTGATTATCCTGTTGTACAAGGCAATGGTCAGACCACACTTTGAATTCTGTGTACAGGTGTGGAGGCCTCATTTTAGGAGGGATGTAGAGTTGCATGTTGTTTATTATTTGGTTTTAGTAGCATTAGCAACTAAGGCCATATTGCTCCGGGGATATGCGGTGGTCATTCCCTGACCTTTCTGCATCCTCTGTATTTGGTGGCCACGGGCTCGAACCCCAGTCTAATCAAGAAGTGTGTGTGTACTACGCACTGCTGCTCCACTGCGCGTTTGGCTACGGAGGCGCCTGATGAGTTGCTAGAATGAGTACAAAGAAGGGCAACAAGATTGGTGAGGGAAACAAAGTGGTGCTCTTACCAAGATAGGCTTAAGTTATGACTAGGCATATGTGAGGTGATCTGATTGAGGTGTATAAGGCCTTAACGGGTTGAGAAAGCTCAATGCTGATGGGAAATTGTCTTCTTGCTCAGAATAAGAACCTGAGGGGGCATAGATTGAAATGGAGGAAAGACAGTTATAAAATAGATGTGCGGAAATTTGTCTTTAGCCAGCGGGTATTTGATTGCTGGAACAGACCTCCATCTCTTGTTGTGGAAGTTGATAGCTGAAATAAATTTAAGGGTGAGCTGGACAAGCATTTGGAAATGAAGGATGGGTGAAATGGGATTTTTTTTTTTTTTTTTTTGTTGATGATACATAAGCTTGCTTTCTTGCATCGTATGCCTCAACTAATGCTAATTTTAATATTTGTGAAATGAATGAGGAAGTATTTAGGAGGTTTAGATATTTTCGCAGATAAGTTTTTCTATTAGTTTGGCTATCCATGGTGTATTCAGTAGACAGAAAAGGTGGGGAGGACATGTGTGAATAATAAAATTTTGGATGTGGTGTACAGACAGAAAGAATATACCTAACTCCTTGAAATAATGTGGCTTCGACAATTCCTTCTGCATACACACTACTCAGACTCCCTCCAGTAACTGTCTGGTAGAGTAGAGGCAGCAAGATTATAAACTAGCTGATCTAGAAGCCTCCTCTAGGAGGGTTCCAGATCAGCTAGTGTATAATCACTAAGTGGATACCGGTAGGCATGTTCTGATGGACTATCTAGTAGTTGGTCAGCAAACCCTGTTTTAGAGCTGTACCCTCGAAATGTAAGGAAGACAGGATCTCAGCATGATGTCCATCATAATCTCAAAAGAAATCGATCATACTGCATGATGGAAGAGAGTTTCTGAGCACTGGACTGCAGCATTAACTCCCATAAGATTAAATGTGTGAACAGTATGTGGAGAATATATGCAAAGATATTGTTTTGAAGAATTTTAGACACCTTTTAAGTTCTCTGTTATATTAGAGCCATTGTGAATTCCTCTCTGTCTGCAATCACTTAATGGAAGATTGTGAAAATCTAACCACAATGTTGGGATATCAGAAATTTCTTTTCCAGATTTTTCTGAAAATGTCTAAACATCAGAAACTTTTTATGAATTATAACTTTATAGGTAGTTAATTCTGAACAATATATCTCAATATTAATAAAAACCACTTATTGCAAGACACATCAAAACTTTGCCCTTGCTCTTTCTTCAAGAATACTTCTCTTTACCCGCTTGGTACAAATGGTTTGAACTCATTTTGACTTTTCCGTGTTAGATAATATGGATAATTGTGCATTGATATACTTTGTCTGCATCTTTAATACTTTGGTCAAATAGTCACATGTGATGCTGTGATATCAGTAAAGCAAGTAGATTTATTGTTGATATTGTTGTTTCTTTTGAAGGAAAGTTCTCTTAATTCAAGATATTATGTTACATGATTTACTTTCTTTCTATTCTTCGGCTAATCTGTTCTATTTTTGAATGTTTTTGCACATTAGCATTAGCATTAGAATTAGTTGAGGCATATGATGCAAGAAAGCAAGCTTATATACCATCAGCCAAAAAAAAACAAAACAGAAAAATCCCCTTCCCATTTCACCTATCCATTCACTACAAATGTTGTCTAGTTCTGCCTTGAACTTATTTAAATTGCTGACCTCCACTACAACAGATGGAAGTTCTAACTATCAACCACCCTCTGGCTAAAGGCTAATTTCTGCACATCTATTCTACAATTGTCTTTCCTCAATTTGAATTTACACCACCTCAGCTGAGTAATCTGATCAAGAGGAAGAATCCCATTAGCATTGAGCTTGCTCAATCCATTCAAGGCCTTATACACCTCAATCGCAGGTGCCCAGTCTCCAGAAGCTGCACTTTGCAGAACTTCAGCCTTTCTTCATAACACCAACTCTTTGTTTCCCTCACCAATCTCTTTACCCTTCTCTGTACTCATTCCAGCAGCTCTACATCTTTCTAAAAATTAGCTCTCCAGAGCTGTATACAGTACTAAAGGTGTGGCCTCCTAACCATTGCCTTATACAAGGGTACATTCATTCCCTTATCACTGAGGCGCCTTTGTAGCCAGGTGGGAGGGAGCAGCAGTGCGTAACACACACTTCTTGATTAGACTGGGGTTCGAGCCCGTCACCACCAAATGCGGAGGATGCGGAAAGGTCAGGGAATGACCACCGCATATTCTCGGAGCAATATGGCCTTAGTTACTAATGCTCCTAAAAACCAAATAACAAACAGACAAACCCTTATCACTGCTAGCAAAATTCCTGTATATCATTCACTAGACACCATGAGCTACTCTTGCAGCCATTTTGCATTGCTCAGAAAACTTCATATCTGACTGAACAATTACCCCCAGGTCTTTTTCATTCTCCACTACCCTGAGTGTAGTACCACCCAGTTGGTATGTTACTCTGGGGTTACTGTTACCCATATGCAGAACTTTACATTTGTCAATATTAAACTTCAGTTGCCACCTCTCAACCCATCTGCTCAACTTTTCCAGATCCCGTTGCAGTAGCGTACTATCATTACTGTCATTAACAACCCTGCCAACCTTTATATCATCTACAAACTTGGACATTAAACCTGATATACTTTCATCAATATCATAGATAAATACCGAAAACAACAATGGCCCAAACACTGAACCCTGGGGGACTCCACTAATAACATTAGTCCATGAAGCAGTGTCCATTGATAACCACTCTCTGTCTTCTACCAATCGACCATCCTTTTATCCATTGTAGAAACTTCCCCTTAATGCCATACTGCTCCAAACTGTACAGTAGTCTTCCCCATGCCACATTATCAAAAGCTTTTCTAAAATCCAAGTATATGATATCAAATTACTCTTTGCATCCAATTCCTTTGTGACAATATCATCATATCCAATCAGATCTGTCACACAAGACATCCTCTTGTGTCTCCGTAGCCAGGTGCACAGGAGCAGCAGTGCATAGCACATGCTTGTTGATTAGACCGGGGTTCGGGCCCGTGACCACCAAATACGGAGGATGCGGAAAGGTCAGGGAATGACCACCGCATATCTCCAGAGCAATATGGCCTTAGTTGCTAATGCTCCTAAAAACCAAATAAAAACAACAACATCCCCTTAACAAACCCATCCTGTGTCTGAATTATAAACTGCAGTCTTGTCTAGATGATCCTGCATAGCTTCCCGAACTAGTGACTTCATTATTTTCTCTGGAACAGAAGTTAGACTATCAGGTCTAGACTATCCCCCTATGTGAATCGTGATACATTTGCACATCTCCAGTCCATGAGGACCTCCCATGAGTACAAAGAAGCTTTCATAATTATGGCTAAAGGTTTGCTTACTTCCTTTGCTGCCTCCTTTAATATAACTGGATAGATACCATCCAACCTAGGTGCCTTCCTTATGTTTAACTTCAACAATTTCTTCTCCACTTTGTCCTCAGTTATTACAAAATCACTTATCTCCCTGTTAGAGTTTGATACATTTCTGGCATTCCCCTCCTTGAATAATTCCCCATGCATGAGTGTAGATGCAAAATATTCATTCAGTATCAGCTACCTGAGCATGATCATTAGTAGTCAAACCATTTATGTTAAGTGGACCAATCTGATCCATCCCTTACCTTCTAGAGTTTACATAAGGAAAGAAATCTGTGCTGTTTATCTTTGCATCCTTTGCCAAAGATTTCTCGTAATCCGCCTTTGCTTACCTAACCTCCTTTGTGACTTGATTACAGACCAGCTTGCATCTACCGTAGGCTCCTGGGTCACCTGATAATTTATATGCATCCCATGCATTTCTCTTCTCTGCCATGAGCCTCATTAATTCATCTGACATCTATTTAGGCATAAACCTTGAACAGTATTTCTTAGTTGGTATGAAAAGCCTAGTATCCCCAAAATTAAGTCCCTGAAGTCTTCCCGTTTAGAATTCACCATTGGTAACATCATCAGTTGATCCCACTGTATAGAATTTAAAAACTCTGTGAGACCACTGTAGTCACCTTTACAAAAGTAAAAACCCTTCCACTTTCCCCCAATGGTAGTTGCATCTTTAAGTAAATTCCACATCAGTATACTCTGATCACTGCCACTTAGTGGTTCCTTTATCTGCAGATTCTTAACATATGAAGAATCACTGCTGATAATCAGATCAAGAGTATTACTTCCTCTGGTTGCTCTCAAACATGCTACTGTAGAAAACAATCATCAAATGAATCCACAAAAATCTTGGTAGTGTGCGAGCGACCAATCCACAAGTTTCAGTCAGTATCTGGAAAGTTAAAATCCCCCATTAAAAGACATTCTAATTTACTGGCCCATTCTATTTCTCTGCACAACTGTTCATTGTACTGATCAGCATCATAACATACTCCTGCTCTCATTTTCCCTTTCCCAGTTTTTATGTCACACCAAACAGACTGAACATTGCACTGTCCACCAACATCAGTTGGATGAATTTCCTTAGATATTTTGCGTTTCTTAACTAACAGAATAAGCGCTCCTCCCTTCCAACCTGTCTATCCTTTCTGTACTCCCCAAATTCCAATTCTGCACTGCTTATATCCGTATGACACTATGTCTCTTATATCTCAACTATATCTGCCTATGATGTCTTGATCTGCACTTGAAATTCATCTACTTTATTCACTATACTTCTAGCATTGGTGTAAATGCAAGTATACATGCACTTGTTCGTACTATTAGTTACCCTAGCACAGCCCATGTTCTTATTTCATTTACTTGTTCCATGATGACTCCCAGTCGCTCTTGAAATCTTCCACAACTTGCTCTTTAGGCTTCTGCTCATTACAATAAAAGCAGTGTAAGAATCACTTTCACCCCTCCCTGTGGCTACTGTTAATCTTGTACTCTGTGAATCCTCCCAAGCTTAGTTGTTATTTTAGTTGTCTTTTTCTTAATTTAGTTATGTCTTTAACTTTGGCTTAACTTTTGCTGCATGATCACGAAGAGGGTCATTCTCAGAAAAATATTCTAGTGCTTGGCCAATTTTCTTAAGAGCTCCCTTTAGTCCTTTAATTTTCAAATCTTCATAACTGTGGGGACTCGGATGTTGAATAATTGGATACCAGGAACCCCCTGTAAATTCTTTCAAGTAGATTTATGATAGTTAAAATTTTATTGTAAACCTTCTCATAATCTGTTTAATGGAGTTCATTCAGGCATTGTACTAAAAGAATGACTTAAGTTAGATTCTTAATAGAATTAGCGAAGAATTAGAATTAGAATTAAGATTCTAATAATAGAATTAGAATTAAGTTAGATTCTTAATAGAATTAGCGAAATGACTAATTTATTTATTCTAAATGACTATATCATTTAAAATTGCATTCTGTTTGGTAAAATACCAAACTCCCTTGATTGTGATTAGAGACCTTTCCTCTTCCAAAAAAATAATGAATAAACCTTAATCTTTTTAAAATTTTTTGGATAATACTAGATAAAATTATTTTGAAATATTTCATAATATAAATAAATATGAGATTTTCATTTATTTTTGAAAACTTTATGGATATGTTGCTATGGATGTTTTTCATGTTTACTTTGTTTGATTTTAGTATTTTTCCTTTCAGCTTCTTAAGAAAAATCCTAAAGAGAGGTTAGGATGTAACAATGGGAGGTATGGTGCATGTGAAGTGAAAGCACATGACTTTTTTAAATGCTTGAACTGGAAGAGGTTAGAAGCTGGTATGCTAGATCCACCTTTTGTACCAGATGTAAGTGATAATAATAAAATTGCCTGTGTGCTTTTAATTAGCAGCTCTCTAGAGGGAAGGAAAGAAAGTATTTTACAGATTATTTAATAATTTATATCGTTTAAATTACATTTTTTTTTTTTTTTTTTTTTTTTTTTTTTTGCAGTATGGTACCTGAAAAACTTGGTAATATTCTAAGTATATCCAAATTCTAAAACAGTAGGTCATCTAAGAGCAAGGCTGTTTGTTATTTGGTTTTTAGGAGCATTAGCAACTAAGGTCGTATTGCTCCGTGGATATGCGGTAGTCATTCCCTGACCTTTCTGCATCCTCTGTATTTAGTGGCCACGGGCTCGAACCCCGGTCTAATCAAGAAGTGTGTGCTATACACTGCTGCTCCTGCCCACCTGGCTAGGGAGGTGCCTGAGAGCAAAGCATTCCTTGCTTAACATATTCACTGCTTGTGTGTGTGTGTATATATATATATATATATATATATATAGAATAGTAATATTACAGCGTTTAAAATGTTAAAATAAAATATTACATGTTAAATATAGAACGAGTCGATTAATGCCATCGTGAGATAGAACATTACATCGGACGTTAGATATGCCATAATTAGATAAGTTATAGTTCAAACTATGGAGGGTTCTTGCACTATAACTTATCTAATTATGGTATATATATATATATACACACAAGCAGTTCCTGCTTTACGAGTTTTCACTTTACGAGTTCCCTGGTTTACGAATTATTGTATTCAAATATCAAGTATCAACAGAAATGAAAATATGAACATTAATTGCAATAAATAAATTCTGAACGTTCATAAATACAACATTTCAAACCACGCATGTAGCTATACAACACATTACTGCTGTGCATGCATTTATTTGTTCAGGAAGAGATAAGGAGGGTGTTTCCAACTCTTAAAGAATTTTGGAAAGAATTCCATATTTTAGATGCAATCAAAATAATAAAACGAGCCTGGGACAAAATTACAGAGAAGAACATGAAGGGTGTTTGGAATAAACTCTGTCATCAGTTTATTAATAATTTTGATGGATATCAAGAACAGCAGAGATCGTACCGCTTTTGTTTTAAAATAAAACAGAAGTGGTCATTAATATTGCTAACGAATTAGCAATATTAATTGGAAAAAGTTTGAAGCAGATCAGTGACAACTGATGTCACTGATCTGCTTCAAACATGCAATGGAGAGCTTACAAATGAAGACTACCTTGAAATGCCAAAATGTGAAGAAGCCGAGAAAGAAGGTTTAATACCTGAAACTCCTGTTCGTTCCTTCACTCTCGAGGGGCTTGGCGAAGCTTTTCAATGTATAGAAAAGTAATTGAGATTTTCGAGTCACAAGGTACAAATTTCAAACTTGCTAGAAAAGTTGCTACAGATTTAAAAAAATGCTTACGCATGCTATCGTGAAATTTATAAAGAAAAGAGAATACTGTCTTGGAAACAGACTCTTGAAGCATTTCCGAAGAAGAAAATGACTCCTTGTGCTTCCAACAAATTAATGGCTGCAACTCAACAATGAGTGAAGAACCATCAATGAGTGTGCATTTAGTCGATGATGATGAAGAATAAACATTCATGAACATTTGTATGACATAAATAATTTCTTTATTATAATTTGCTTGATTTTAAAGGCTATGTTTTCATTTCTTTCGATAAATAAATCATTGTTTAACCTTGAACTTTTCTTTTGTTAACTATTATTTAACATTACTGTGGTCAAATTTCATTGTTTTGAAAATAACCCCTGTTTTTAACATTACATCTATGGGAAATAAATTCCCCTTTACAAGCACGTGCTAGGAACGAATTAACTCTTAAAGTCGGGAACTACCTGTACAGTGTATTCCAGATAATGGGACCGCAAGATATTAGGACCAGCCACTTAGGTCCAAATGAGCAAGAACCACATAAAATGCATTAATTAACCCTAATTTACTGGTTCTACTGGTCTGAATAAATGGCATTTACGCTGTTTATTCAGACCAGTAGAACCAGTTCGAACTAGCGAAAATAGTAGGGAGAAAGGGGGAGTGGCAGTTTGAAATTGCTGTTAGTTCCGTGCACGTAACTAACTGTGTACATCAATGGCAGCGTATTCTGTAATGGCCTTGACTATAGACGTGCCCCACCAGTGGTGTAGCAGTAGTGCTTGTTCAAATTTTTGAGCTTCGTGGACCACTAAAGCAACTCTTCAGACCCTGTGAGCAACCTCATTTCTTACACAGACCTACGCATTGTAACTTAATTTAAAAAAAAGGAATTAATTGGATACTAGGTACATTAATCAAGTACATATTGAATACCTGTGATAGTATAAGAATCGTTTAACTTTTTCAAAAAAAAGTCAACTAGACATATGGCTCATTCTAAAAAAAAAATATTTTTTTGTTTATAAGCAGGATGTCAAAAAGAAAATATCTGACACTTGCTGAGAAGATTGCCTTACTAAACAAGATCAAAAGCCAACCATCTAACAGCAGTAAATGGCAACTGGCAGAGACACTTAGAGTAACAAAATCAACAATTGTACATTTAATTAAGCAATGAGATGAACTGTGACATGCATGGGCATCACGTGAATGGCAGTGAGGAACTTCACAGAAAAAGAAGTGAGAAGGAAAAGACCTCAATGTAGAAGGGCCACTAAAAGAATGGTTCTCGGTTGTACCTGGACGAGGTGTACGTATTAGCAAACCTCTGCTTTTTAAGCAGAGGAGTTTGCTAAAAAGCTGGGGCGCAATGGTTTCCAAGCGATGGATGGTTGGTTGTCACAGTGGAAAGCTCAACATGAAATTAAGTTCAAGAAAGGACTTGGTGAGAAAGGTAGTGCAGATTTTGTAAGTGCCAACTATTGGAAATTAATTATATTGCCCAATTTTCTTCAGCAATTTTCCGCTGATGACATTTCCAATGCTTACAAAACAGGCTTGCTTTATCATTGCATACTGGACAGTTCATTGGTCTACAAACCTGAAATTTTGGTGGGTCCAAAAAAGGCTATGGATCACGTAACTGTGTTATTCTGTGCAAACATGTCGGGATCTGATAAACGGAAGCTTTTGGTGATTGGGAAAAGAGCAAAGCCACGATGTTTCAAGGGACATAGACTGGACAGTTTGCCAGTTATCTATCTCTCTAATAAAAATGCTTGGATGACATCGGAAATGATTGAGCAATGGCTAAAGAATTGGAATGCTGAACTACAGTGGAACTTAAGAAATGTTTTGCTGTTTCTTGACAACTGTGCTGCACACCCTCACTCTGATTATCTGGACAACACTCAAATGGAATTCTTCCCATTCAACACAATGTCCTTGTTAAAACCCATGGATATGGGTATCATAAAGAATCTCAAGATGACATATCACACAAAGCTGGTTAACTAGACACTTGAAGCCATAGAAGAAAATCTCTATACATCATTATCAACAGCAAAGGAAATCAGTACAAAGGTGACCATTTTACAAGCAATGCAATATGTCACAGATAGCTGGCATGAGATCGATTGCAAGACAATTAAAAACTGTTTTTCTCATGTTGGCTTTTAGCATTAGACACAGAGAAATCTGAAACAGCACCAGTTCAAACTGAAACTGTGCTGTCACTGCAGCAATTTACAAATGTGGAGTTTTTGTATGTCGACAAAAATCTGCAATGTTACGATGAAAATGATCTTGAGGATATTGTTGATTAGCCTCGTCGATCAATTTGGCCCTGAAAAGATTGTGCAAGGCTCAAGGGGTAGAATTTTTTTCAGCCTATTCTGTACTTGTTAACAGGAGAGACTGCTTCTACAGGGATAGGATACACTTAAATAGAAAGGGTGCGAGAATATTTGCTGATGCTATCGAGGCAGTTAGGTGGGTTGGAAAACTGCTCGCTTAGAGGGATACAAGGACTAATAGATTAACAGTAGCTACTGGCAGAGGTGAAAGTGGTTCTTGCACTGCTTCTACTGGAATGAACAGCAGCCTGGAAAACAAGATTCAGGGTATTTCAAAGACTGCTGGGAGTCATTGTGGTACAAGCAAACACATGGGTTGTGTTAGGGCAGCTAAGAATAGGAACAGGTGCATGTATACTTCGTATACACCAATGCTAGATCGTTGTTGTTATTTGGTTTTTAGGAGCATTAGCAACTAAGGCCATATTGCTCTGGGGATATGCGGTGGTCATTCCCTGACCTTTCCACATCCTCCGTATTTGGTAGTCACGGGCTCGAACCCTGGTCTAATCAAGAAGCATGTGCTAGGCACTGCTGCTCCTGCACACCCGGCTACAGAGGCACCCCAATGCTAGGAGTTTGGAAAATAAATTTGAGGTGTTGCTCAAAACATCAAAGGCAGATATTGTTGTGATATCAGAGACATGGTGTCATACAGTTATAAGGAATGCAGAACTGGAATTTTGGGAGTAAAATGTGTACAGGAAGGATAGACAGGATAGAAAGGGAGGAGGGGTTATGCTATTAGTTAAGAAACACATAAAATCCAAGGAAGTGCAGCTAGTCGACATCGCTGGACAGTGCAGTATCGAGTCAGTTTGGTGTGACATAAGCATTGGGAGATCAAAATTGAGAGAAGGAGTGTGCTATAGGCTTGACTCTTATGAGTATAATAAGAAACTGTACAGGGAAATAGAGTGGGCCAGTAAATCTGAGAGTCTTATAATGGGGGTTTTAATTTCCCGGATATTGACTGGAATTTGTGGGTTGGTCACTCACATTTTAGCAAGGCTTTTGAGGATTTGTTAGATGATTGTTTGCTACATCAGCATGTTTAGGAGGCAACTAGAGGGAGTAATACTCTTGATCTGATTGTCAGTAGTGATTCTTCATGCATTAAGAATCCACAGATAAAGGAACCACTAAGTGGCAGTGATCACAGTGTGCTGAAGTGGGACTTACTCAAAGAGGTAATTACCATTGGGGTAAAGGGAAGGGTTTTTGCTTTCATAAAGGCTGACAACAGTGATCTGAGACAGTATTTAAATTCTATACGGTGGGACACTGATGATGTTACCAACAGCAAATTCAAAATGGGAGGCATTCAAAGAATTTATCTTTAAAACTACTAGGCTTTACATACCAACTAAGAAATATTGTTCAAGGTTTAGGCCTAAATGGATGTCAGATGAACTAATGAGATATATGGCAGAGAAGAAAAATGCATGGGATACATATAAATTAATGGGTGACATGGAAGCCTATGATAGATGTAAGCTGGTCTGTAGCCAAGACACAAAGGAGATTAGGCAAGCAAAGGCTGATTATGAGAAATCTTTGGCAAAGGATGCAAAGAAAAACAGCAAAGAGTTCTTTACCTTTGTAAACTCTAGAAGGAAGGGGATGAATCAGATTGGTCCACTTGATATCGATGCTTCAACTGTTGATGATCCTGCTCAGGTAGCTAACAAACTAAATGAGTATTTTGCATCTACATTCACACATGAGGAGTGAATGTAGATGCAAAATACTCATTTAGAGGTGAATTAAATTCTGGCACTGAGCTAGATGATTTTGTAATAAATGAGAGGAAAGTGGAGGAGAAATTGTTGAAGAGAAACATAAAAAAGGCACCCAGTTGGATGGATCTATCCAGTTATATTAAAGGAAGCAGCAAAGTAAGTAAGAAAACCCTTAGCCATAATTATGAGACCTGCATTGAACTCGAGCAGTACCCATGGACTGGAGATGTGCAAATGTGACCCCAATTCACAAGGGAGGATCAAAGGGGGACACAAGTAATTATAGACCTGTTAGTTTAACTTCTGTTCCAGGAAAATTAATGGAGAGACTGGTTAAAGAAGCACTACAGGATCATCTTCAGACATGACTTCAGTTATAGCTCGGACACAGCATGGTTTTGTTAAGGGAAAGTCTTGCCTGACCAATTTGATTGGATACTATGATGTGGTCACAAAGGAATTGGATTCAAAGAGTAATTTGATATCATATACTTGAATTTTAGAAAAGCTTTTAATAATGTGGCACGTGGAAGACTTCTGTACAATTTGGAGCAGTATGACATTAAGGGGAAGTTGCTACAATGGATAAAAGGATGGTTGTTTGGGAGAAGACAGAGAGTGGTTATCAATGAACACTGCTCCTCATGGACTAATGTTATTAGTGGAGTCCCCCAGGGTTCAGTGTTTGGGCCATTGTTGTTTTCAGTATTTATCAATGATATTGATGAAGGTATATCAGGTTTAATGTCCATGTTTACAGATGATATAAAGGTTGGCAGGGTTGTTAATGACAGTAATGATAGTATGCTACTGCAACAGGATCTGGAAAAGTTGAGCAGATGGGCCGAGAGGTGGCAAATGAAGTTTAACCTTGAGAAATGTAAAGTACTACGTATGGGAAGCAGTAACCCCAGAGTAACATATCAACTCTGTGGTACTAAACTGACAGTGGTAGAGAATGAAAAGGACCTGGGGGTGGTTGTGCAGGCAGATATGAAGTTTTCTGAGCAGTGCAGATGGTCTGCAAGTGTAGCTCATGGTGTCTTGTCAATGATATACAGCAATTTTTCTAGCAGGGATAAGGAGGTGATTATCCCCTTGTATAAGGCAGTGGTCAGGCCACACCTTGAGTACTGTATACAGATCTGGAGGCCTCATTTTAAGAAGGAAGTAGAGCTGTTGGAACGAGCATAGAGAAGGGCAACGAGATTAGTGAATGGAACGAAGGGTTGTTCTTATGAAGAAAGGCTTAAGTTTTCCAGATTGTAGTGTCTGGAGACTAGGCACCTGTGAGGTGATCTGATTGAGGCGTATAAAGCAATTGAATAGTTTGAACATGCTCAATGCTGATGGGATTCTTCCTCTTGCTCAGAGTAATCACCTGAGAGGGCATAAATTCAAATTGAGGAAAGACAGTTGTAGGATAGATGTGCGGAAGTTTGCCTGTAGCCAGTTGGTAGTCGGTTGGTGGAACAGACTTCCATCTTTTCTTTTGTTATGGAAGTTGTTAGCCTAAATAAATTTAAGGCTGAGCTAGACAGGTATTTGGAACGAACGGAGGGATGAAATGGGAGCAGGTTTTCTTCTTCTTTTTTTTTTTTGGCTGATACTGCATAAGCTTGTTTTCTTGCATCATATGCATCTACTAATGCTAATGCTGATGCTAAATTGTAGCAAAACACCACAAGATATCTGAAGATTCGGCTAGTGATGAAGATGATATGTCTGAGCCTGAGCAAGTGAAAAACAAAGATGCATTGAAATGTAGTGCCGACTTATGACGCTATTTTATGCATGAAGGAAACAAAAGCAGTCCCATGTCTGCATTGGATTAGTACTATGATTTTGTTTATATGAAGTCAGTTGAGAGTGCATGGCAATCAACTTTGGACAGGTTCGTAATTAAACGTAATTGAACATTTTTTTCATTAATTCTAAGTTTTTAATCAGTTCCATTGTAGTTTAATAAATGAGATTTTACATTGAACTTTTTTTTTTTTTTTTTTTTGTATTCTCTTAAGCTACGGTTAAGGGGACCAGCCGTATAATAGGACCACATTTTATTTTCTGCGATGTGTTCCTATTATCTGGAATTCACTGTATACATATATGTGTGTGTGAAGGGGTTTTTAATCTGCCTGGATGAAAAACCACCTGGCTTGGACCATTTTCTTCCTATTTGATAGAAGAAAAACCAGATTTTTTTTTTTTTTTTTTTTTTTAATCAAGGAATCCTTGCCAGTGGCTGATTAAATCAGCCATAGTGAGAAGAAAGCCCAAAAATGTATGTGCCCTCTCCAATCCCAGAATTTTTCAATTCAGTATGTGAAGGTCATAAGTCAAGCCTGTAACAAACATGTTAACTATTAAATAGACACTTTGAGCTGTGGTGAATCCATAATTTTAAAACCATTTCCTGCCCAAAAAACAATGGATGCTATAACCTTCCGTATTTTCAACAAAAAATTGACACTTTCAAGTTTCAGCTTGGGGGATGGGATGCAAGAATACCATCATGATGCTTGATATCTACCGAACATATCTGGTCCATTGATTTAAACCTGGTTACTGCTCAAAAATAGTGTTCGTTTAATGGCAACAATTTTAGCATTCTTCATAGAATGATTGATTGTCTGTTCAGTAGTTTCACTACCTCTAGGGTGTGGTTATTATTATTATTATTTATTATTATTATTATTATTATTATTGGCCATATGGTGCAAGGAAGCCTCAGGCTTGTGCTGCACCAGCCAAAAAAAAAAAAAAAAAAAATTCCCGAGTTACCCTGAGAGACAGAGAGAGAGAGAGAAGTAGAAAGGAATCACCAAGAAAGAGGAGAATGATGGTATCCAGCTCGGGGCCCTGGGTGTGCCAAGCCCATACTCACCAGATGTGAGCCCCTGGAGTTATTATGGAGAAATGAATGAATTTTTGAGGTGTTTCATGGTCCTGATATCCCCCACTATCCACACAAGCTCAATTTTTCTTTTAAATGATGTATAGTCTGGTAAAGCACCTTATTGTATGATTGTTACTTATCAACTTTTTAAAAGCAAAAGAAATTCTGAAATGTGTTGTGGTTGGTGATTAGATTCAAAGTAATGAATACTTCTAAATTGTTGTGTAATTCAAGTTTTGAAGGGAAAATAAGTCATTATAGTACTTTTTTCTATTTTTATTTGATGGTTAGGGGCTGGGGAGTCACATGAATATTTTGAAAACTTCTAAATGTTGTGATAAAAAAATCACCCAATGGAGCCAATATATATATTTGCGTGTGTGTATGTGTATTTATTATTATTATTTTTTTAATAATATATGCTGCCATTAGGGAATATATTATGAATTATATTATCAGAGCTTCTCTTTCATGTATGTTTGTTCATGATTTTGGTCTAAAGTTTTGTACCTACAAAGACAAAGCATATATCGTTCGAAAATTCTAAACCAGGTACTGAATTTATTAACCAAAATTTAATGGGTTAATTTTTTAATATTAAATTATTCATGTAAATTCAATTATAATTAATGAATTTGCATGAATGACTAACTGATATTGTAGAATCATGGTACTATATACACCATAATAACAGTTGAACATGGTGTAGTATAATGAATAAAATAGCTTCATACATATTTTCATTACATTGAGTATATATGATCAAATCCAGACAGTCTCCCTGACCTATTCCTTGATTCTTTTATAAGAAAAATTAATGAAGTGTTATTAATGAGAGATATAAATAAAATAGCGTGTCTCTCTAAATTTATTAATTAAATAAACTAGCCCCTGAATGTTAAATTAAACTGAAACCCTATTTTTGACCTTTATAAGTAACTCCCTGGCATTCTGCAGTTGAATCACAAATATCAGAAACATGATCACAAAGAATTCAGCATATTACTTGGAAAGTTTAATGAGGTTGGTTTACAATTGTGCTGTCTTTAATTAAGCAGATGATGTGTGGCGCACTTGATCTTATAATGATGGTTAATTACTAATATGTTTCTTGTTCCATGATGCTTATTGTAAGTTTCCCAAATATTAGGCACCAATGACCTACTTCAAAAAAACAAAAGAAAACACCCGCTTTGTTAGAATAGGCAGGATGAGGTTTAAAGTAATTTTTATATGCAGGGTATTAGAGTAATTGATTAGGTATTATTTAAAAACAGAGAGCAAATAGATTTGGTTAATTAAAGAACTTTGTATACAAGACAGTTTGTATATATTTAGATTTCTCTTAGGAATATGAGAACATTACAAATAACTCTGTTTCTTTGCTGAGAAGTCAAAACACTTTTCTGTCTTTGTTGTAATGGATAATCTAGTGCATTGGACAACTAAAATTAGTTATCAGAGCATCATTGGACTTGGGAATTTTTTTCTGTCAGATTTAAGAAGTGCCAGTATATTGCCAATAATTAAATGTGATCCTAAGAGTGAAATGAATAATTACAGACTGATCATTCTGCATCATTGGTAGGGAAAATCATGGAGGCAGTGGTTAAGAATGGAATTAAGGGTTAGCATTAGCATTAGTAGAGGCATATGATGCAAGAAAGCAAGCTTATGCAGCATCAGCCAAAAAAAAAAAAAAAAAAAAACACTCCCATTTCACCCCTCCGTTCATTCGAAATACCTGTCCAGTGGAGCCTTAAATTTATTTAGGCTATCAACTTCCACAACAAGGGATGAAAGTCTGTTCCACCAACAAACTACCCACTGGCTAAAGGCAAATTTCCATCGGCATTGACCATACAAAAAAACCATTCAAGGCTTTATACACCTCTATCAGATCACCTCACTGGTTCCTAGTTTCCAGACACTGTAATTTGGAAAATTTAAGCTTTCTTCGTAAGAGCAATTCTTTGTTCCATTCACTAATCTTGTTGCCCTTCTCTGTACTCGTTCCAGCAGCTCTACATCCTTATTGAAATGAAGCCTCCAGACTAAAGTACTAAAGGCAATAATCACCTCCTTATCCCTGCCTGGCGCCTCCGTAGCCAGGTGGGAAGGAGCAGCAGTGCGTAGCACACGCTTCTTGATTAGACTGGGGTTCGAGCCCGTCACCACCAAATACGGAGGATGCAAAAAGGTTAGGGAATGACCACCGCATATTCCGGAGCAATATGGCCTTAGTTGCTAATGCTCCTAAATAACAAACAACCTTATCCCTGCTAGAAGAAATTCCTGTATATCATGGACAAGACACCATGAGCTACTCTTGCAGCCCATCTGCACTGCTCAGAGAACTTCATATCTGCCTGCACAATTACCCCCAGGTCCTTTTCATTCTCTACCACTCTCAGTGTAGTACCACAGAGTTGATACATTGCTCTGGGGTTGCTGTTCCCCATATGTAGTACTTTACATTTGTCAATGTTAAACTTCATTTGCCACCTCTCAGCCCATCTGCTCAACCTTTCCAGATCCTATTGCAGCAGCATAGTGTCAGTAGCGTCCTTAACAACCCTGCCAACCTTTGTATCATCTGCAAACTTGGACATTAAGCTTGATATACCATCATCAATATTATTTATAAATACAGAAAACAATAATGGACCCAACACTGAACCCTGAGGGACTCCACTAATAACATTAGTCCACGATGAGCAGTGTCTATTGATTACCACTCTCTGTCTTCTCCCCCTCAACCACCTCTTTATCCATAGCAGCAATTTGCCTCCAATGCCACACTTCTCCGATTTGTGCAGCAGTCTTCCATGCGCAACAGTATCAAAAGCCTTTCTAAGATCCAAGTATATAATATCAAAGTTATTCCCTGCATCCAGTTCTTTTGTGACTGCATCATAGTATCCAATCAAATTGGTCAGGCAAGACGTTCCCTTAACAAAACCATGCTGTGTCCGAGCTATAACTGAAGTCTTGACTAGATGATCCTACAGTGCTTCTTTAACCAGTGCCTCCATTAATTTTCCTGGAACAAAAGTTAAACTCACAGGTCTATAATTACTTGTGTCAGCCTTTGATCCTTCTTTGTAAATTGGGGTCACATTTGCACATCTACAGTCTATGGGTACCTTCCCTGTTGTCCGAAGAAGCTCTCATAATTATGGCTTAGGGTTTGCTTACTTCCTTTGCTGCCTCCTTTAATATAACTGGATAGATCCCATCCACCCCAGGTGCCTTTTTTATGTTTATCCTCAACAATTTGTCCTCCTCTTTCCTCTCAGTTATTACAAAATCATCTAGCTCACTGCCAGAGTTTACTTAACCTCTGGCATTCCCCTTCCTGAATAACTCCTCCTGTGTGAATGTAGATGCAAAATACTCGTTTAGTTTGTTAGCCACCTGAACAGAATCCTCAACTGTTGAACCATCAATATCCAGTGTACCAATCTGATTCATCCCATTCCTTCTAGAATTTACATAGGTAAAGAACTCTTTGCTGTTTTTCCTTTGCATTCTTTGCCAAAGATTTATCATAATCTGCCTTTGCCTGCCTAATCTCCTTTGTGACTTGGTTACAAACCAGCTTATATCTATCATAGGCTTCCATGTCACCCATTAATTTATATGTATCCCATGCATTTTTTCTTCTCTGCCATATGTCTCATTAGTTCATCTGACATCCATTTAGGCCTAAACCTTGAACAATATTTCTTGGTTGGTATATAAAGCCTAGTAACTTCCAAGATAAGTTCTTTGAATGATTTCCATTTTGAATTTGCTGTTGGTAACATCGTCATTTGGTCCCACTGTATAGAATTTAAATGCTGTCTCAGACCATCATAGTCGCCTTTACGAAAACAAAAACCCTTCCCTTTACCCCTGATGATAGTTACCGGTTTGAGTAAATCCAACTTCAGCACACTGTGATCACTGTCATCTAGTGGTTCTTTTATCTTCAGATTCTTAATTCATGAAGAATCACTAATGATAATCAGATTAAGAGTATTACTCCCTCTAGTTGCCTCCTAAACATGCTGATGTAGCAAACAATCATCCAACAAATCCACAAAAGCCTTGCTAGTGTGTGAGTGACCAACCCACAAATTCCAGTCAATATCTGGGAAATTAAAATCCCCCATTATAAGACTCTCTGATTTACTGGCCCACTCTATTTCCCTGTACAGTTTCTTATTATACTCATCAGAGTCATTAAGCCTCTAGCACACTACTACTCTCAATTTTGATCTCCCAGTGCTTATGTCACACCAAACTGACTCGACACTGCACTGTCCTGCGATGTCGATTGGCTTCACTTCCTTGGGCGTCTCCGTAGCCAGGTGGGAAGGAGCAGCAGTGCGTACCACACGCTTCTTGATTAGACCGGGGTTCGAGCCCGTCACCACCAAATATGGAGGATGCGGAAAGGTCAGGGAATGACCACCGCATAGTCCAGAGCAATATGGCCTTAGTTGCTAATGCTCCTAAAAACCAAAACAACAAAAACAACAACTTCCTTGGATTTTATGTATTTTTTAACTAATAGCATAACCGCTCCTCCCTTCCCAGCCTGTCTATCCTTTATGTACACATTGTACTCCCCAAATTCCAGTTCATACTTTCCTTATATTTGTATGACACCATGTCTCTGGTATCCCAACAATATCTGCCTTTGATGTTTTGAGCAATACCTCAAATTCATCAAATTTATTTACCAACCTCCTTGCATTGGTGTACATGCAAGTATACATGCACCTGTTCCTATTCTTAGCTACCCTAACACAACCCATGTGTTTACTTGTCCCGCAATGACTCCCAGCAGTCTCGGAAATACCCTGCATTTTGTTTTCCAGGCTGTAGCTCATTCCAATAGAAGCAGTACAAGAATCACTTTCACCTCTGCCAGTGGGTACTGTTAATCTATTAGTCCTTGTATCCCCCCCAATAGAAGCAGTGCAAGAATCACTTTCACCTCTGCCAGTGGCTACTGTTAATCTATTAGTCCTTGTATCCCCCCGAATCTAGCAGTTTTCCGACCCACCTAACACTGTCTCGATAGCATCAGCAAATATTTTTGCACCCTTTCTATTTAAGTGTACCCAACCGTGTAGAAGCAGTCTCTCTTGTTAACAAGTACAGACCAGGCTGAAAAAAATTCTATCCCTTCAGCCTTGCACAATCTTTCCAGGGCCGAATTGATCGACAAGGCTCTCATCATATACTCCCTCCTATCATGTCTGGGCAGATTTGCAGACAATTTCAATTCTAATTCACGGCTTTTTTTCAACAGTGACCTGTACTTGTTAAGTAATTCAGGCCTGTACTTGTTAAGTTGACTGGATAGAAATAGAAATGGTTTGGCAAGGGAACCCAGAATGGTTTTTTAGTGAAAAAATCTTGTTTAAGTTACCAGGTTAGCTGTTTTGATAGAGTTACTCATGAGTTGGAGGTAGGAAAGAATTTTGACATTGGTTATTTGTCATTTAGTATTTGACTCAGTTCAGCATCAAAGTTTACTTCATAAGCTGGGTCATGTTGGGATAAAGTTAAGATTCTTGAATAGATCTCAGGATGACTGCAGGAGAGAAGGCAGAGGATTTTTCACTTATTAATGGTTATTTGTTGGTTTTTTATTTACTTAGTTTATTCCCTAGATTGAGTTAGAAGTAAGGATCTTCAGGGATCAGTGCTGGGGCTATTGTTATTTCTGTTTTTTTTTTTTTTTTTTAATGATATTAATGAAAGATACAGGTCATTATGCGAAATATGCAAGTGTCAAAGTCAAGAAATAGCAGAAGAGGTAGGATACTGGATATGGGTTTTCACTTCCTGAACAAGTACATTTACTGAGACCAGACCAATTCATCCATGATACTACTAGGTGGTTTGTTGATAATCAAACTTCTTGATGTGTCTCTCTCTCTCATTGATAGTTTTACCTTATGTCTAGAAGTTTTTGAGAAGAACATCATTGAAAGAATTTTTAAAACCATTTAGAACAGTGGTGAACAAAATGTGGCCCACTAGCCCCATGCAGCCTGCTAGCTTTACGGTGTAGGTAATGATCTTAATTCAGGAACAAGAAAAAATATATTAAAGTCAATGAATAATTATCATATTCCTATAAAAATACTAAAGAATTTTTTGTTGTGTTTCTAGTAATGCAACTAATGTAATATTGTTAATATTAAAATATAAATCAAACAAAAGTTCCATCTCATAAAAATAGCTATAATAGTAATTAGTTTAATTAGGCTCTGGATAACAAAAAATGGTGATATTATTGTAGGCACTTTCAACATTTTCATAAACCTTATTTTATGTGTAATAGTGGCTACCTCAACAGGCACTTGCCTAGTTTGATGGCATTGGTCAGTTTGTAATGTCATCAATGATAAATAAATAAATAAAAAAAAAAAAAAAAAAAAAAAATATATATATATATATAT
Source organism: Mastigoproctus giganteus (assembly GCF_048544385.1). Classification (NCBI taxonomy): domain Eukaryota; kingdom Metazoa; phylum Arthropoda; class Arachnida; order Uropygi; family Thelyphonidae; genus Mastigoproctus; species Mastigoproctus giganteus. The sequence goes on from NC_143585.1 coordinate 92,643,282, forward strand.
ATATATAGAGGGTGAGTCAGAATTGTGTATATACACTCTAACAATCCATAATAAGTGGTTATACTTTTTTTATTTAATAGATGAATTATGTGTTTGGCTTTTATTTAAAAGAAAAAACATTTAAGATGTTCAAAGTGTCCTTCTCTGCCATGCATGCATAAAAGACATCTTTTTTTCAGCACTCCTACATATAACAGTGAACAAATAAGTTTTAATTTGCATGTTTCCTGCTGTATCACCATCCAAAGATCCTCCACTGTTTTTGGTTTTTTTCAGCATGCACCTGAACTCCCAGATATCTCCATGCAAAAAAAATCTAAGTGACTGAGGTCCAGAGATCTTGAGGATATTCAAAAGCACTCCCCCTACCACTTATCCATTGTTTATGAAATTACCTGTCCAGATAGTCACAGATAGCAGTATGGAAATATGGAAGTGTGCTATCCTGTTGAAAAAATCACCATCTTATCCGAAAACATGCTTCTGATATGTTAATTCCTTAGCATTTCAAGATGGCTCTCCCCAGTAACAGTGCCATTGCATCTGTAAGGTCTGATAATTCCAGAAGAGAACATTACCATCCATTCAGTTATTCCTTGTAGGTTAACATCTTTCTGCAGGGTGAGATGATGTTTGTTTGTTATTTGGTTTTTAGGAGCATTGGCAACTAAGGCCATATTGCTCCGTGAATATGCGGTGGTCATTCCCTGACCTTTCCGCATCCTCCGTATTTGGTAGTGACGGGCTCGAACCCTGGAATAATCAAGAAGCGTGTGCTATGCACTGCTGCTCCTTCCCACCTGGCTATGGAGGTGCCTGGTCGGGGGGTGAGATGAGAATTTTCACTTGCCTGGTAAACACAGTTGTGATGATTTGAATGGCCATTTTGTTTGAATGTGGCTTTGTATGACAATACAGTTGCATCCTCAAAAGTGCCAATTCCAGCTTTACGACAGTACCACCCACAAAATTGTGTTTGTCAATCTGGATCATCTTCCCATATTGCTTGCAATTCCTATGAACATTGTCTTGTTGACTTCAATGGGGGATTGTTCATATACATTCATGGCCTTTATTATGTCATGTCATGTATACATTGATGTCCTTTTCCTCCCACTCCTTGTCTTATTGATATTGTGTATGCAGTGTGTAGTGTAATTTTTTAGCAGCACTGGGGGTGTTCCCCCCAACTCTGTTATAATATCTCTGTTATGTATACAGTACTCTTTAAAGGCCAGAATGTGAGTAATGAGTGGTTTGTGTATGTATAGGTGTGGATTATTTGTTATGTTTGTCATCTGGCCTGTTGAACACCACCGACTCCTAGTTACCATCAAGGGCACAGGAAGCAAGGCCAGGAAAGTAGAATGGTAAACTCTGGCAGGGTCCACCCCAGAGTTGCCTGAGCTTTCTCAAGAAAGAAAATAATAGTAATTTTTTATTGAAGGGGAGCACAGGGAGAGATAGACATGGAATTCGAATGGGAACAGGTGAAGAGAAAAGTGGTGGATGTTAGTTGGAGGCATCTGCTGGAAGAGGTAGAGGGGTAATCTGGGGGAGAAGGAGAGCTCATCTGTACCCCTTGGGATGGGAAGAAAGATAAAATCATAGGATCAGAGTGCCTATGTTTTTATTGAAGTGTAGTATTGGGGGTGATAGTAGAAGAGGTTGAAGGATCAAGGTGAAGAAAGAAGTAGGCATCTGCCAGAGAGTGGGGTAAGAGAGGGGAGAATATATGGTGAACCCTGGAAGAAGTGGGAGCCCATTCCTTCCCCAGAGAGGAAGAAAGTGAAAGTCATGGGATTAGAATGTCCCACAAGTTAGGTGTTTGGCCTCTGGTATGCCTATACCAGGCAGTCTACTGTTAGCATTTCATCCCACACTTGTTGTCCAAGTGTCAGCACTGTAATCCCATGTCTTTTAATGGCATCTGCATTACCCCTAGGTCTCAGCAGCTGAAGCATCCCAGGAAAGGAAAACATCCAGGCCTAGGCAGTGCAGTCTTGAGAGGTAGATCTCACACCCAGCAAGTTTCAGCACATGGTGATCCCATGCCATTCAGTTGGCATCAGCTCAGTCCAGCCCAACCCAGGAAAAGAAAACATCCTGGCTTGACTCTTGCACTCTCACACAGCCAAGTACTAATGCAAGTTCAAATATTACATTCTATATTACATACTAGAAATACTACATTATAATGCAAGTGCAAATACTACATTCACTATGTGAGTGCCAGCACTGGATTCTCATTAATAGAGGGGAGGGTATTAGACCAACTGGGGGTGTATCTTGGAGCAATGTTTACTGCTGCCACCTGTACACCTTTGTGTGTACAGGTGGCAGCAGTAATGCTACCCCCTAAGTGAAGCCTGGCCCAGAGAACAAAAGCATCCAGGCTAGACAATGATATTGTGTACAGTTTCATTTTCTATATTGTCTCTTTTTTTCATTTATGCTGAACCTCTACGAAATTTTCAAATTTCTAGTATCATTTAAGAATCTCCTTTCTCTCATCAAACATTGTGTTTTCCATCATTTCTGTGGGTTTCAGCCAATCTTCCGGGGGAGGAATTTAATTCACAAATTATGGATTATTATAGATAGTGCACACACATAATTTTTACTCACTCAATAGATATTTAAATTTGGTTCATATTTTTTTGCGTACTGCTGATTTGTAAGTAAGGAGTACTGTCAAACCAGTATTATCTATAAAACTCCTGTTGTGACAGAGTCAGCTGACATTTGCTGAAGTGATTTCTTGCATATTTTGATTAACCCTGCAGTGGTAGTGCACTTAGAAGTAACAAAAATGGTAGTGCATGATCTGACAGGTCTAAACTTTCTTTTAATTTTTGGAAAAAGTTTTTTAAGTTTATTGAATTCTGCTTGTGGAGTATACCAATATTTTTTCCTTTATTAATAGACTGCAATACTTATTGTAGGCATTTTTTTTAGTTTTTAATAAAAAAAATTAAATATATAAAAATGCAGGTGTTTTTAACACCTTTTATTTAAAAAAAAAGATTAATTCTACTGAAAATTAAGAAAAAATGCTACAGGCATAAAAGATGAAACTGCTAGCCTCTTCCATTTTCTAGTTTAAAAAACTGTTTAACTGTTACACACATGAAATTTCAAACCTACATGCACATATTTCTGCTTATTACATATAAGAATAGTTTTTAAAAAATTTAAATTTATATTAGGTAATATTATTTACTTCCATTTTCAAAATTTATTTCAAATATCTCATGCTGTGCATTTGCATGCAAAATGTGAATATTGGTAACTCTCTTTCTTATGTGATCATCCAAAAATAATACATCTTTATCAATGATAATAAAAGAGAGAAGAAAACATGGTATCTAACTTACTAGAGAGAAATATCCAGCTGTATGAATAGAAATCACTGAAACAAATGCAATGAAATACTTTTGAAACATCCTGAAACAAGAATAGTTATAAAAAAAAAAAAAAGTTTATAAAAATCTGGAGAGTAAATCATGTTTCATATTATTTTGCATAAATAGTAATATATCACCTCAAGACTAATAAGTATTTCTCAAGAGATGAAAGTAACAGAAACCGCTAGCAACAAACATGCAAGAAATATTTTGTAGTAGTATAGGTGTTGATTCCTATGATATTGTGAATTAACTTTTAACAAACATGGTAGTTTGTTACAAGTAGTAGTAGTAGTGGTGCTAGGCCCAGTCAATTCTTCTCAGGCTTATAACCTTGGGAAAATGATAAAAAATTTAAAAACAATATCAAGTAAAATGTCTATATTTAGGAAAATAGAGAAAAATCACACATTTTTATCTTTAACCAACAGTTAATGCAGGCTCATTATTTTCAAGTTAGAGCTCACAAGTACAGTGCTATCACTGCAGGGTCACTCATAATTCTTAAGAGTGACATACATCATGTTGTTTGATTGATACTGCTTCAGTAAGAGAAAAAAAACTCCTTATTCAGTGAGTTTTTACTTTTTGTTCATTATAGTAGTGAGTTTTCTACACTTTAGGCAAGACTAAATAAGTAACACAGTTTAGTATTGTTTGAATAAAATGGTAGTGGTTTATCACTGTAAAAGATTAAATTGTTAGAAATTAAGGTTAATTTATAGAAATGTTACAATTAGACATTTGGTTACCTCAGTACCTAAACTTAACACATTTCATATTATTAACAAACACAGTGTTGTTAATAATATGAAATCTTACTAAATCTCACCTTCAATCCTGATAAAGTAAGATGAGAACACCAAAAATTTATAACGAGTGGTATAAGTGTTTTCTCATAAACAGAGGAAGCATTCTTATATCGCTGTTACGAATTAACACTGTTGTTTAGTGTTTCAAGATTTACTAAACCTTGCCTTCAGGCCTGATAAAGCAGGACAAGAACACCAAAAACTGGGAGGGAGGAACAGTGTGCAAAAATGTAAACTTACAGTTTAATACTGAGAAAAAATATTTTCAGTTTAGTATAGAAAACTATATTAAAAATTGTTTGTAGTGTGCAATTGTCTGTTTACTGTCCATGCACAGTTGAACTCTCAATTGTATAGGGTAGCTTTCCTATTTCTGACTTTGAATATGGAATGATTGTGTGTGTGTGGGGTGGTGGTGGGGGGGGGGGAAAGACATGCAGATGCTAGCAGTCAATGTGGTTAGGTGCTCCTATTCTGTGGTGTCAAGGGTCTGTTGGGGCTAACCCATCTCTTGTGGAATAGCCACATGTAGTCATTGCTGTGTCTTGTAACAGACACCTAGCTAACCACCTAGTACAATGTAAGAATAGCAAGACCAATATCCATATGGACCATGGGCTGGACAGCTTGTGTAGGCTATGGCAGTTGATGAGCATCACCGGTACAATGCTCACTATGAGACAGAATAAATTGAGCATTGCATGGGCACATCAGCACCAACACTAGACCACCAACGTGTGGAAATCTCTCACCTGGTCTATGAATCACATTTCCAACTGTTGTGCTCCCTTGGCTCCCAACTTGCCCGATCTCAGCCCAATTGAGCATGTTTGTGACCTACTGGAAAAGGACATTTAATGCTTCAACCATCCACCTGACAATGTGTGGGCATATACAATGCATGGATAGCACTACTACAGGACACCCTGAAACACCTTTTAAATTCCATGCTGAGATGTGTGTATGGGCTGTATTATGGACAAAAGTTGGCCCCATGAGGTATTAAGTAGGTGTTGCTAATGAAAAGCCAACTTAATGTATTGTTCAGTCATATGTAAATCTAGAAATGACTACATGTGGTTATTTCCAAAACCATTAGTGATAATAATTTTTTTTTTCCTTAACAATATGATGTAGTTTGTTTTTCTTCCTATTAATGCTAATCATGATACATGATAATCTGGTGAGCTAAGAATAATATTGAGGCAAACACTCTGGGCAAAATTGGATCAAACTGCAAGCATCCAGCTCTTTTTAACTGCAGTTATGCTAAATTCATGCCTGTGAAGCAACCCTTGCATCAAACTTGCACACATACTGACGTCATACATACTCTGTATTGCTGAAACTAAGGATCCTTATATGTGATTCTGAAGTGTCAACACAAAAAAATGTTCCATTAAGCTTGGAATATTTCATTATAGTAACATATGAAACTCATACTTGAAAAGATGTAAATTAAGGTAAGCAAGCATAATGAGATTCGTGGAACTTATTCTGTATAAACCAGGTAAGTTTACATTCTTTAATAAAGGGTGCTATTAGTTCTTCAAAAAATAAAAAAATAAATAAAAAACCTTGTCTGTAAATAAAAATACCATACAAACTTACAGAAGACTAGTATTCTGTAACTTTGTATGTATGTATGTATCTATGTAATATAATAATAATAGTAATTTATATATACAGTAATTCCCTTTTAATGCAATTTCACGTGCTAGGTGTTTTTGTTATTGTATGATTCTTCTGTTAGGGAACATTTTCACTTTAATGCAGAATGCATTAGTATCATATGGTTTTTGCACGACCCGTGAAACATTTCATAGGAGCAGTTATTTAGTGATTACAGTTATATTTATCATTTACTCTAATTTATATTATAAATTACTATACTTTTTATTTATATTTTAATATTTATAATTTTATTAATGACACAAGCACTCAATTTACCAAGTCTGGAGTTCGTTGGCAGTTTTTTGCCGATGATTTAAAATTTATAAAAATATTTGTTCTATAGCTGACTGCCAGTCACTGCAGTTACGTCTGAAGAATATTGTAGTTTGGTTATGGAATAATTTCATGAATATCAACAAAAAAGTACTTATTGTCATCTTTATTTGTAAGTATTTGCATGCTTTATTTAATTTTTTTTTTTTTTTTAATTTATTCTGTTATAATAGATTCATATAACGATTTGAGAATTTATCTCTCTCTCTGATATGCATTCTGCTATCCTTACTAATGCTGTTATACCTAAGGCAAATGCCAGTTTTAAAATGCCAGTTTTGTTAGGCATTTTTCTACCATGTTCCCTTTCTAATAAAATACTTTTAATATTATTTAAGCATTTAGGTTTGTCAGTGCGTAATTCTGAAACATAGCATTTTTAAAAATATATCATTATAAAATTTTGGTTTGACATACCCTTACCTTTATAATTATTATTTATGTTCACCTAATTCAATCTAACTTGATGCTGTACTTTTCAGGAATACATCTATTGTGTTAAGCAGGGATTTACTGTATATATGTGTAAGATTATGGATGAAGAAGAACTAGTTATGTGAATGTAAATCAAAAATACTTGTAAATAAAACGAGGGATTGTCATGTATTTTGCAATCGCTGATTGAATATATTTTTAGTTTACTTATCACGTTCTTCATTATTCATAATTTTGTGCATTAAGCTTAGATAGGACAAATGTGCTGTGACGCTTTCTTACATACCACAGATTTTCTCTAATTATCATGGTAATATTTGTTCTCTGTGTATGAGGGGTATTTGAAATGTGGCCTGCCTTATAAAGCATGAAGCAACTTTTATTCAGCAGTCATTGTAGGGGGCACACACTTGATGCAACATTTTCATCTTTTATAGATCTGTTATCTAAAATTTATTGTCTTGATCCTCTAACTATGCTTATATCAATGACTGATATCTTTATTTAGCCCAAAGTGTTGTCCTTTCAAATGTTTTTACGTTCAAGAAACAGCTAGTAATCCAAAGGGGCCATACCAGGTGAATAGGATGAAAAAGTTGCAAGTTACAGTTAAATTTGAAGGTGTCTGCAATTCTGCCCAGACACGATAGGAGAAGGATATGGTGAGAGCCTTGTCAATCAGTTCGGCCCTGGAGAGATTGTGCAGGGCTCATGGGGTAGAATTTTTCTCAGTGTGGTCTGTGCTTGTGAACAGGAGAGGCTGTTTCTACAGGGATAGGATACACTTAAATAAAAAGTATGCAAGAAAATTTGCTGATGCTATTGAGGCAGTGTTAGGTGGGTTGGAAAACTGTTAGTTTCAGACAGAAATGGGGTAGTGTGGGGAGGGCATATTCTCCCCCCACCAAGGAGAAGGGGAGTAAAGGTCATGGGTAAAACCCATGAGGTCACCATATGGACACCAACATCCCATGTTAAGATGGAAGATGTCAAGCATTCTAGATACAGGGAAAACTAACATTCTGGTCACAGAGATGCATGGCCAACAGGGGAGTGAAACTCCTGGCTATGGGTTGCAGAGAGTACAAAAAAAGTGTGTAAAGTTCTTTTTGATAGATGCAGGGTTCAACCCATTGACTGCTGTAGCATCTGTAAGTTTGGCAAAGCCTAGCCAGTCATATGAATGTAGCGTGGTAAGTGTCACTTTGGTGCAGTGTTCATGTTGGGGTGTTGTGTGACCAGTGTCTGGCATCTTAGCAGGCAGGGGGCATCCAACACCTGGTCTGATGCTCTCTGCCTCCTGTCCTTGCCATGCGGAGGCATGCCAGGTGCTACCCTATACTCAAACTAGCCTCCCTCTGGAGCAGAAGCTATGGGGAGGGCCAAAAAAAGAAGCAGAACAGAGTGAGGAGATAGCTGAACAAGTACTGGGTTTGGATGGGGTGAGAACACAGATAGGAACCTGGAGTAGTAAGTAGAGGGCTTTCCCGGAAAACATAAGCAAGAAGAATGAAATAACGTATTTTAGAGACAGTGGGAGATGGCACCTCGACCCAGGCACAGCCAGGGTCAGCAGGTTGTATTTCTACCTCCAACTGGAGGTCAGCATATGATCCTGCCAGGAGGAAGGCCCCCCTGGCCAGCATGATTTGATCAGGATTGTGGTCGTGTCCAGTGGAGTTTGTCATTATCAGGAAAGTCTTAGTAACGAAGGTTTCATCTTGCAGAAAGGACAGACAGGGTAGGAAGGGAGGAGGGGTTATGCTGTTAGTTAAGAAACATAAAATCTAAGGCAATGCATCCAGTTGACATGAGTGGCCAGTGCAATGTTGAGTCAGTTTGATGTGACATAAGCACTGGGAAAGCAAAAATCAGAGTAGGAGTATGTTAGAGGCCCAATGACTCTAATAAGTACAATGAACAACTGCACAGAGAAATAAAGTGGGCCAGTAAATCAAAATGTCATAAAATGGGGGATTTTAACTTTCCAGATATTGACTGGAACTTGTGGAATGGTCAGACACACTAGCAAGACTTGTAGATTTATTGGATGACTGTTTTCTACAGCAGCATATTAGAGAGGCAACAACAGGAACCAATACTATTGATCTGGTTATCAGCAGTGATTATTCATGCAGTGAAGAATCTGCAGATAAGGGAACCACTAGGTGTCTGTGATCAAAGTGTACTGATGTGGGATTTACTCAAAGATGGAACTACCATCAGGGGTAAAGGGAAGAGTTTTTGCTTTCATAAGGATGACTATAGTGGTCTCAGACGGTTTTTAAATTCTATACAATGGTTGTTGTTATTTGATTTTTAGGAGCATTAGCAACTAAGGCCATATTGCTCCGGGATATGCGGTGGTCATTCCCTGACCTTTCCGCATCCTTCGTATTTGGTGGTGACGGGCTCGAACTCCGGTCTAATCAAGAAGCGTGTGTTACGCACCACTCCTTCCCACCTGGCTACAGAGGCGCCTCTCTATACAATGGGACCAACTGATGATTTTACCAACAGCAAATTCCAAATGAGAAGCATTCAAGGAATTAATCTTGGACACTATTAGGAATTTTATACCAACTAAGAAATACTGTTCAAGGTTAGGCTAAATGGATGTCAAATGAACTAATAAGACTCATGGCAGAGGGAAAAAAAAAAAAAAAAAATTTATGGAAAGCATATAAATTATCAGGTAGATATAAGCTAGTTTGTAATCAAGTCACAAAGGAGATTAGGCAAGAAGAGGCAGATTATGAGAACATGAGAAATCTTTGGCAAAGGACTTAAAGAAAAACAGCTAAGACTTATGTACTAAACTCTAGAATGAAAGGAATGAATTAGATTGGTCCATGAGTATTTTGTATCTACATTCACACATATGGGATTCTGTAGGGAAGTGGAGGCCAGAAGTTTATCAAAACCTTAGCCATATTTATGAGAGCATCCTTGGATTCAGTGGAGGTCCCCATGGACTAGAGATATGTAAATGTATCCCCAATTCACAAAGGGGGGATCAAAGGGTTACAAGTAATTACAGACCTGTTAGTTTAACTTCTGTTCCGGGAAAAATAATGGAGTCTGTTAAAGAAGCAATACCGGATCATCTAGACAAGATTGCAGTTATAGTTCAGACATAGTATGGGTTTGTTAAGGGGAATCTTGTCTGACCAGTTTGATTAGATACTACGATGGGGGTCACAAAGGAACCGGATGCAAAAAAATAATTTTGATGTGATATACTTGGATTTCAGGAAAGCATTTGATACTGTTGCACTTGAATGACTGTTGTTCAAATTGGAGTAGTGTCACAAATTGGCCAAGGGTGATAAACTTGTTTTAATCCTCAGAAAATTTTGGAAGAATTGTCTTTGCACACTCCACCTTTTGCCTGCATTCAGATCTTTTGGTGAAATTTAGCTGAAACATTTTCTTGGGCTTAATTCTTTGTGAATAATATGTTGAACTCATTCACAGATATTTTTAATATCTTTGCTATGTATTATAACCCAGTCTGACAACCTTTCAAAATCAGGTCATGAATAGCATCAGTTTCTTTGGTTGGCATAGTCATGGGTTATCCAAACCATGATTCATCTTTGGTGACCCCTTTTGAATTCAGCAACCGAGTTCCCAATGGAATCATCATGTACTTATTTTTGTAGACATGTGGATTTGCTTCCTATAAAGTTCTCTTGGTGGTGGTGGGGGGGGGGGGGGGGGGTGGAAGTATTTCATTACTGCATGGCTCCCTTCTTTTGTGAATTATTGGTTTTGCTAAATGTAACTTTCATTTAAACATAAAAAATACTATTACATGCATATAAATTATCATTGTAATTAATGTTATCATGTTTATTTTATTTTAAAATAACGAAATATATGGCAGGTCATATACTTTTCACATACCCCTTATATATATTTTGGTTTTAACACACACACACACACAGTGGTGATCCCAAGATTTTCTGAAGGGGGAAGCTAAAGCAATTTGGGGAATAGTTGAGCTTTAATCATTATGTAGCATTAAAACAAATCCACATTAATTTTATCATGGGAGGCTATAGCACCCTTAACACCTTTCTGGGATAACCACTTGCACAGACACCCACACACATATATTGATACCCTGAGTGGGCCACTTTATTAAATACACTTATCTAATAGCAAGTGGGATCCTCTTTAGTCCTCAGTATGGCCTGATTTGCCCTATCATGGACTTAGTGAAGTGTTGAAAGTATGCCATGAGGATTCTGATCCATGTTGGCCAAATTGCTTCCCATAATTGTTACAAATTGGATGGTTGTGGATATCTGCTGCTCTGAAGGTATTGTTTTGCCTCATCCCACAAGTGTTTAACTGGATTAAGATCTGGTAACTTTGGCCACTACAGTGGGATGAATCTGCTCTCATGTTCCTGAAACCAGTACCGTACGGTTTTGGTTTTGTGATATGGCTCATTATCCTGCTGGAAGAACCCATCCATACACTGCAGTTATGAAGGGATATGCCAGGTCGGAGTCAATTTTTGGATAACCTGTGGTATCCAAATATTGCTCCTCCATAGGGCCCAGTGTGCACCACAAAACTACTCTGCAGCCATTACACTGCTAGTCTGTTGAAACTTGGCCGAATGGGGCCATGTTTATGCCTTATTTTGGTCTTCCTGTCAGTGTGAAAAACTGGGACAGAGGTTCTTCAGAAGAGGCAATGTTTTTCCTATCCTCCATTGTTCACTGCCAGTGTTCTTGGAGCCTCTATAACCATAGCTTCTTGTTTTTTTGTTGATAGGAGTGCACACAGGTAATCGGCTGCAATATCCAATCCTTCACAAGGAACGGTGAGTTGAGCAATTTGAAATGCTTCTTTGGTTACCACTGTTGTACTGGGTTGTCATTTGATTGATCATACCCTTTTCGTTATCCTGCACAAGTCTTGTCAGCCTCTGCTGATTTCTTGCATCAATGAGTCGTTTTCGATCATAGGATTGCCATTGGCTAGATATTATTTGGTTATTGGACCAATCTTGATTCATCCAAGACAGTTATGTGTGAAAACCTCATCAGAGTTGCAGTTTCTGAGATAGCCATAATGGTACAACTGGTGCTATCTACCATGCATGTTCAAAGTCACTTAGAAATCTTTCCTCTTGCCCATTCTTGCACAAACTTAGTATTATCTGCTTATATACTTATCTACTCACCTCTTTTTCAAACATTTGATGCTGTTACTGAAAGGGTGCCCCATTTCATGAAAAAAGAATGGGCATACCTAATAAAGTGGCCCTTCACTGTGTATTTAGATCACAAGTATGAAATTATGATGTTCAAATCTTTTTACAATAATTCATTTCTGAATACAAATTAATTTGTTATGCTCACTGATTTTCATTTTATAGCCACATGCAGTTTATGCAAAAGATGTGTTGGATATTGAGCAGTTTTCTACCGTAAAAGGTGTGAATTTAGATGCCAGTGATGACACTTTCTATAGCAAGTTTAATATGGGAAGCATCTCAATACCTTGGCAAAATGAGGTATAATTTTAATTATGTTTGATTAATATTATTTATCTATTTTTTTTTTTCAGAATATTGGTAAATTTTCACTGTAGATTTATAACTATTATTGTAAGATGATACAAACTTTCCTCATCATTAAGTTCACAAACAAAATTACATTGGCTTTAAGTCTTCAAATATGAAATCCATTAAGAAAAACTTGTACCACCTTATAAAATATTTAGTTTCATTTTTGAAACTGAGTGGTTCAAACTTGAACAGATTGTACGAGGTGTGGCAATAAAGTTCCCCGACTGCTGCTGTTGCAGTCAAGTTCAATGAGTTTAAAAATAAATGGAAGCGATATGTTGTAGTTTACTTCCTTCAACAGATGATGGGTACAGAGATTGTCCAGTAGGCTGACATGTTACAAGTAACACTAGTTTCATTAGTAGTGTTAATGTTTCGTATCACGATTTTGCAATGAAGTAACAAATGAATATCAAATTTTGATTTAAACTCAGAAAACCTTCAACAGAAACATAAAATGCTAAAAACTGAGAAAACCTTTAACAGAAACATATAAAATGCTAAAAACTGAGAAAACATTCGACAGAAACATATAAAATGCTAAAAACTGTTTATGATGATGAAATTTCAAGTTTTACCAGTGTGTTTGAATGGTATAAGTGGTTTAAATATGTGGGCATCTGTAAGAAGTGGGCATTCATAAACTTCTCAAAATGAGGACAGAGTTGCAAAAGTTTGGGAAATTCTGGCAAGAGAACATTGTTTCACCCTGAGAATGATGGCTGATGAGTTGGATATGAATAAGGAGACGCTTATATGAATAACTTTTGCACGAAGATTTAGGGAAAGGAAGGTCTGTGCAAAATTTCTGATACACAGCCTCATGGATGAGCAGAAGCAATGAAAAGTGTCATCATTCAAAGGCTTCATCCATATTTGTCAAGAAAATCCTAATTGCCTTGACTGTACTGTCACTGGAGATGGCTGTTTGGGTGTTTAAGTATGACCCAATCGAATTTTTGTTTTTAGGATTGTAAAATTTAAAACAGTAAAAAAAAAAAAAAAAAATCAATAATGACAAACAAGGCATGAACAAATTGCACAAGTGAGATACGGAGTGACAAGTTTATGAAGCTTAAAAAAATAGGAATGAAGAGAAGATTCTGCAATTTTATTATTATTTTTTTTATATGACTGAAGATTTCAGTGAAGGGAACACACACTTCACCATAATAATGTAAAAACCCACGGAATTCCAGCTATCGGTATTATTGCAAATGCAATAAGATAGAGTTTACTACCCATTTATAATGAATTGCACTAACAAAAAAGCTCAATAAACCGAAAACTGTAAATTGTTTTATTGTATTTTGGTAGTGATCTTTAGAAATGTTCTTTAATAAAATGTGAGCTCGCATGAGATGATAATAGTGTTTCCGCCTTAACCCTGTGAAGTTATACTATAATTTTTAGTGTTTTCCACCAACCATGGAATAAAACGAAAGACGAAAAACCCAAATTTTTAAAATATTTAATATTTACAATAAATGATTTACAAACAAAATATTACTGATAGTAATTTTAAAATAAAATAAAACAACTGTGATATACAGGATAATAATAAAATGCCGAATTTAAAATGCAATAAAATATACTGGGTTAAAAGCGCTAAAATACTAACTGAAGCTTTCAAAGGCTTCTGCCTTCTTTCTCAACAGTGTAATTTCTGTTCTGCGGTGCATCATTAAATACCAGCAGGTTCACGGTGCATCTCACGTGAACGTGTACTGTTCCCGTCAGAACCGGAAGTGGCTCGGGAGCGTTTCAGGCAAAAACGTTCATCCCCTCCAAGGATTACCGCCTCAAAGAGGGGATGAATGCGTGTGCCCCTATCTCTATTTATATTTTTCTCAGTAGAACTACTTCGCAAGCTCTCGAGCCACTTGCGGTCCCAAAATCTATGCGCCCGATCAGTGATGACCGCTTCATCTGGGGAGATTTGATGTTGCTTCTCCCAGAAATGTTCAGCTACGGCGGATTTGCCATAGTCTGCATTTCTTATCGCATTTGTATGCTCCCCCAGACGATCTTTGAGACGCCGTTTTGTTTCTCCCACATAACACTCCCCACATTCCGGGCATTTAATACTGTATACGACCCCACTTATATTTTCATTTAAGACAGGGTCCTTCACCTGTGACACGATTGTGTGCAGCTTCCTGCCTGGGAGCTGCACACAACGTGTCTGGTAATTCCTTAATACGCGAGCTAAACGCTCGGATAAACCCGGATAGTAGGGAATGTATGCGGTGGCTATTGGCGTGAAGGACTCACTTCTACTCTGCCCTCCACTAATGTATTTCTCTATGATCCTCCGGGGGTAGCCACACTTCAAAAGATCCGCCGTAACACGTTCATACTTCATGTTTCTATCCTCTGAGGTACTACAATGGGATTTTGCCCTATCCACTAATGCTCTTACTACACTGTTCCTGTGATAATTAGTCTGCGCTGAGTTGTAGTGTGAATATTGGCCCCTGCACATAGATTTTCTAAATACTTTTGTTTTCAAATGCTGGCCTTCTCTACAAATCAGCACATCCAGGAACGGCAAAACCCCTCCTTCCTCTACCTCAGAGGTGAATTGTATGAACGGGGAGAAGCTATTAAGAAAATTCAACGTATCATCCTCACTCCCTTCCCGAATAACTGAAAACGTATCATCAACATACCTTTTCCACGGACGCATAGGGAGAACTGTAGTGTTAAATAGTCTGGACTCGAGCTCCTCCATCGCTAAATTAGCTATGATGGCACTGATGGGGGAGCCCATAGCTGCACCGTTAACCTGCTTGTACATGGTGTTATTAAACACCATGGTAGTACTCGAAAGACATAACTCTATTCCTTTATATTGATTTTGGGACCGCAAGTGGCTCAAGAGCTTGCGAATTAGTTCTACTGAGAAAAATATAAATAGAGATAGGGGCACACGCATTCATCCCCTCTTTGAGGCGGTAATCCTTGGAGGGGATGAACGTTTTTGCCTGAAACGCTCCCGAGCCACTTCCGGTTCTGACGGGAACAGTACACGTTCACGTGAGATGCACCGTGAACCTGCTGGTATTTAATGATGCACCGCAGAACAGAAATTACACTGTTGAGAAAGAAGGCAGAAGCCTTTGAAAGCTTCAGTTAGTATTTTAGCGCTTTTAACCCAGTATATTTTATTGCATTTTAAATTCGGCATTTTATTATTATCCTGTATATCACAGTTGTTTTATTTTATTTTAAAATTACTATCAGTAATATTTTGTTTGTAAATCATTTATTGTAAATATTAAATATTTTAAAAATTTGGGTTTTTCGTCTTTCGTTTTATTCCATGGTTGGTGGAAAACACTAAAAATTATAGTATGAGTATACCCAACCCCAGAGGCCTATTTGAAGACCTGTGAAGTTCTTTATAGAAAATTTCATTTTGACCATTATCATGGTGCTGACTGAGAGAATAAGGGCAGAAAAACACTGTTATCACCTCACGGAAGCTCACATGCCAAACGTCAAATGTATGGAAGCTGTATTTCCCAATTAAGTTTATTGGTCAGAGATACACCATTGTCATTGGCTGTATTCACAAGATAACGTTTTCAGGATCTCATATTTTTCTGTTCAAACAGAAATTTCGTGAGGCAAGATAGCATGAGCAGAGGAAATGCTAATAGAAAAAGTGAGATTGTACGAGGTGCTATAAAATATTAATATTAAAACGAGATCAGCATATATGGTAAGAAGCTTGGTAGGAAATAGCAAGAGATTTCAAAATGACACGTAAATTTATTTTTATTAATTAAGCTATATACACTTATTCCATTTAAGCAACAGAACCTTCAGTGCGCCACCCAGGAAATTTGCCTATCTACGCAAAAGTCTTAATCTTTTGTTTTATTACAATTTTATTTGTGTGATTTATCATCACTGCAATAGTTATTAGGCCAAAATTATTCTAAACATTTCTGTTGATTAAATAGTTCATTATATCGGTCTTTAGCCTGTGGTCACACAGAGATAAGCAAATATCCCGTGTGACCACAGTTACTGCCCCTTCCTCGTGGAGGAAGACCTCTACTCGTACGGCGGTTAAAAATTTTTAATCATGATAAAATTGTAGTCTCACACTGAGTCTCTCTCCAAGCACAGCACTATCTCTAATCATAATCTGTTCTTCTTTGATTTAAGGCCATTGCCTTTTCATACTCGGGACAAGTATGGTCTACAGCATTATGTTCTGCGGTCTGTTTTCTATGTTTGCAATTTATACAGCAAGGTGGCTTTTCCTTGTTCACACAATCTTTATAGGAATGTCCTTCGGTGGAACAATGTCCGCAGAACGCTTTCATTTTACAGGACTTTGCAATATGGCCAAAAGTCATGCATCTGTAACACTGGGTTACCGTGACAATGTCACGGACCCGACAGGCAGACCAATTGACGAACACTTTTCCTTTTCTGATCAACTGTTTATGGACAGGACCTGCTATCTGCACTATCCAGTTATTCAAATTCTTGCTCTTTCCTTTGTTCACAGATATCACGTTGAAACTTTCTTGGAATACTTCTTGGTTTACTCCATAATCTTTTAAGTTCTTAATCCATAATTGTTCTTTCAATTCATCTTTATTCACATCTAGTTCCACATCATAAATCAAAACTTTAGGATTTCGCTTCGGTACCTTTTCTACACACAATTTTAGTTCTTTAAACTTTGGACAATCAGCGAGCATATCTATATCTTTTTCTGACTCTACTTCAAGGACGATCTTATTATCCAGAACAGTTCTTAGATTTTGGACTTTAACATTCTGTAGTTCAGGTCTCACATTTCTAATTAGATCTTTTTTAATATCTTCACTACATTTATGTTTACTGTTCTTGGTAGTAATAATTGCTACCCTGGGTTTTGCAGCACACTTTTCTTTTACCACCGTAGCATATTCCTTTTTATTTTGTTCTTGAGTATCTTTCTTTTCAACCCTACTCACTTGTAGGTCTATCTCCAACTTTACTATGACCATTTCTAAATCATCCCATATTTCCATAATCTTGGTTGCTACATTGCCCGTTACTCGATGTTCTCTTTGTAATAGGAGAAAATATTAATATTAAAACGAGATCAGCATATATGGTAAGAAGCTTGGTAGGAAATAGCAAGAGATTTCAAAATGACACGTAAATTTATTTTTATTAATTAAGCTATATACACTTATGGAAATTTTTGCCAGCCGGTGCAAATGTATTTTGCATCCCATAGGAAATAAATGGAGGACCCAACTGGGATGGCAAAAATTTATAGCCAACGTAACTCCATAAGCCAAGTGCCTTAAAAAAAAAGAAGTACATATAACATTTGTTGTGTTTACAGCATAATTCATCAGTTTTAAATGAAATGCTGAATATGCTCCATACAATGCTTCTGTCCCTGCACACCTATACGATCATAGATGCCCAATTGCAGTACACTTTTGTAATTTTTCCTGTGTGTGAGATAAAAATATTTCATAAATAATTCTATTTACATGTGCATCAAACATGGTTTGAGAACGAGGGTAGCCTGTGCGGATGTAGATTTTTGCCGCTTCTGGAACAGAGAAGTTTTTTCTGATTTATTTTCTGTTTTATTAGCTTAAATTGGCATATTAACTTATTTACTAGGGTAGCTTTATATTCCTATTTACAATACTTAGTTTAAAGTAACTTAGATAGAGATTTTGTAGGTATTACTTAGTATCGGAAAGGGTATCAAATCCACGTTTCTACCGTTCGTAAATTGCCGCCATTACGCAATACAAAATATCTCGAACTAGATAGCATAAGCTTAATATAGTATAGTATAATACATAATATTGTCAATTAATCAGATAATTAATCTTGTTGAACTTCATTGTCAATTAAATTGTACTTTTAACTATACATATAACGACTTGGGTTACGTAACATAAATAATTAGTAAAAAATAAATAATTAATACTTAACTTGATACGGAAGTTACAAAGGGTACTAGGAAAGTTTTGCAATACAGCTTTGTTTATTTAATTTTTTCAAAGTAATTTCCTCTACATTCAATACACCTCTCCATCCTCCGAAACCAATCTTTAAACCAGTTCTGCCAAGTTTCACTAGGGAGTAAAGCACACTCGTTGTCCCAAGCCCGTAGAAGGTCCTCATCACTGGAAAACCGCCTCCCTTTTAGCTTCATTTTCACATGCGGGAACAGTGCAAAGTCGCAGGGAGCAAGGTCTGGACTGTAGGGAGGGTGCTCGAGAAGTTTCAGTCCTGTCGTGGTCAAATATTCGGTGCAGGCTTTGGCGCGGTGAGCTGGAGCATTTTCGTGATGGAGGTACCAGGTGTCCATTCTTGACTTTGGCCGCAGGTTCTTCATAGATCCAATGACTTTAGGCAGGCATTGTTCAGTATACCACTTAGCTGTGACTGTCTTCTGCGTGTCCAAAACGACACGTTCCACAATTCCACTCGATTTGAAAAATACAGCTATCATTTTCTTCTTTACAGATCGGGATTTTCTGACAATTACGGGTGTGTCGTCATCATCAAAGACCCAAACTTTGTTTTGAGCCTTGGTCGGCAGATCGTAATAGTACAGCCAAGTCTTGTCACCTGTCACGATGTTGTTCACATACCGAGATTGTCCCTTATCAAACTTTTTTAACATCTCCCGGCACCAAGTCACACGTCATGTCATCTGCTCTTCAGTCAGTTGATGCGGCACCCAGAGAGAACAAAGTTTCTTCACGTGCAAATGATCTTGCAGAATCGAACGAATTGCTGGTGCATTTAGGCCCAAAGTATCCTCTATCTGTTGGTAGGTCACTCGCCTGTTTTCGTCAAGCATTTTCCTCACAGCAGTAACGTTTTCCTCCGTAACTGACGTTCGTGGCCGGGAAGGCTCAGAATCCTCCAGAGTGAAATTTCCCCTTTGGAATTCTCTATACCACCTGAATATCGTTGTACGATGTGGACAATCATCATCTAGTGCAAGGGTCATTTCTTCTAAGCACTGGTCTATGGTTAAACCACGCACGAAATTATACCGCAAAACTGTCCTTATCTCATTTTGTGACCACGATGCCATCGCAAGCACTTTACACTCTCACTACTAATGAATAACTGAGCCCATCGACTTGGCGCGGCGGCTACTATGCACGTATGAACATGTCTCAACATGCAGCAACAAGCAGCTTCCTGTGATTCATTGTTGCGTCATATTGCAAAACTTTCCTAGTACCCTTTGTATATAAAGGGATTTCGTAGATAACACTCGATACTGAAACATAAATATAACGTTATAACTGTGTTGAGATGTAAATTTAGGGTTTTAATTTTGTACTGAAATTGAAATTTTATTAAAATTAAATCGAAATCATGACTCAGAGCAGAGCAGAGCAGCAAAGCAAAAGGCTCAAGCTAATGGGAGTGCTGTGGCTCAGGAGAGAACTGAGGGGGGGCAGTTGCCCTCTGAATCACAGCCTATTAAAATGCACTACTTGCTTGATATTTGTAGAGCAGTTGGGAACGGGACGTGATACTGCCATGGGGGGATGTCTTTGTGTGTGCGCGATGCAAGGAGTGTAAGGACAACTCAGCGTTGTTATGGCCTATATGAGAGCTTGAAGGACAGGGTGGATGCCCTCGAAGGATTAAAAGTGAGGGCCCATCAAGCTCTCAGCTGCCCACACCAATGCCAGAGCTTGCACTTGGTCATCATGCAACACAGCGGCAGCCCCCAAGGTAGAATGCGCTGGTCCCAAAGGAACAAGTAGTTGTTGGTGACTTTATTGTCAGGGAAACGGGAAACATGCTTTGTAAAAAGGATAGGTGGAACAGGACCAGGGTATGTCTGCCAGGGGCAAAGGTTGATGACGTTGTAGAGTGGATATCATCTTTTAAGGGCACAAAAGGTGATATAGTTGTACACTTTGGCACTAATGATATTAAGAGTAGGACACCGGCGGAATTACTTAACAAGTATAGGTCACTGTTAAAAAAAAGCCGTGAATTAGGGTTGAATTTGAAAGTATCTGCAGTTCTGCCCAGACACGATAGGAGGGAGTATATGATGAGAGCCCTGTCGATCAATTCGGCCCTGGAAAGATTGTGCAAGGCTCAAGGGGTAGAATTTTTTTCAGCCTGGTCTGTACTTGTTAACAGGAGAGACTGTTTCTACAGGGATGAGATACACTTAAATAGAAAGGGTGCAAGAATGTTTGCTGATGCTATCAAGGCAGTGTTAGGTGGGTCGGAAAACTGCTAGATTGGGTGGATACAAGGACTAATAGATTAACAGTAGCCACTGGCAGAGGTAAAAGTGATTCTTGCACTGCTTCTATTGGAATGAGCCACAGCCTGGAAAATAATATGCAGGATATTTCAGAAACTGCTGGGAATCATTGGGGTACAAGTAAACACATGGGTTGTGTTAGGGTAGCTAAGAAAACGAACAGGTGCATGTATACTTGCGTGTACACCAATGCTAGGAGTTTAGTAAATAAATTTGATGAATTTGAGGTATTGCTCAAAACATCAAAGGCAGATATTGTGGGGATTTCAGAGACGTGGTGTCACACAGATATAAGGAATGCAGATATAAGCAATGTCTACAGAAAGGATAGACAGGATAGGAAGGGAAGGGGGGGGCTATGCTATTAGTAAAAAAATACATAAAATCCAAGGAAGTGAAGCCAGTCGACAACGCTGGACAGTGCAGTGTCGAGTCAGTTTGGTGTGACATAAGCATTGGGAGATCAAAATTTGAGAGTAGGAGTGTGCTATAGGCCTAATGACTGTGATGAGTATAATAAGAAACTGTACAGGGAAATAGAGTGGGCCAGTAAATCAGAGAGTCTTATAATGGGGGATTTTAATTTCCCAGATATTGACTGGAATTTGGGGGCTGGTCACTCACACACTAGCAAGGCTTTTGGGGATTTATTGGATGATTGTTTTCTACATCAGCATGTTCGGGAGGCAATTAGAGGGAGTAATACTCTTGATTTGATTATCAGTAGTGCATTAAGAATCTGCAGGTAAATGAACCACTAGGTGGCAGTGATCACAGTGTGCTGATGTGGGATTTACTCAAAGAGGTAACTACCATTAGGGGTAAAGGGAAGGGTTATTGCTTTCGTAAAGGCGACTACGATGGGCTGAGACGGTATTTATATTCTATACAGTGGGACCAACTGATGATGTTACCAACAGCAAATTCAAAATGGGAAGCATTCAAAGAACTTATCTTGGAAGCTACTAGGCTTTACATACCAACTAAGAAATATTGTTCAAGGTTTAGGCCTAAGTGGATATAGCAGATGAACTAATGAGACATATGGCAGAGAAGAAAAATGCATGGGATACATACAAATTAACAAGTGACACAGAAGCCTATGATAGGTACAAGTTGATCTGTAACCAAGTTACAAAGGAGGTTAGGCAGGCGAAGGCAGATTACGAGAAATCTTTGGCAAGGGATGCAAAGAAAAACAGCAAAGAGTTCTTTACTTATGTAAACTCTAGAAGGAAGGGGATGAATCAGATTGGTCCACTTGATAATGATGGGTCAACTGTTGATGATCCTGCTGAGGTAGCTAACAAACTAAATGAATATTTTGCATCGTCATTCACACATGAGGAGTTATTCAGCGAGGGAAATGCCAAAGGTGTATTCAACTCTGGCAGTAAGCTTGATAATCTTTTAATAACTGAGAGTAAAGTGGAGGAGAAATTGTTGAAGATAAACACAAGAAAGGCACCTGGGGTGGATGGGATCTATCCAGTTATATTAAAGGAGACAGCAAAGGAAGTAAACAAACCCTTAGCCATAATTATGAGAGCTTCCTTGGACTCAAGGGAGGTATCCATAGACTAGAGATGTGCAAATGTGACCCCAATTCACAAAGGTGGATCAAAGGGCGACATAAGTAATTATAGACCTGTTAGTTTAACTTCTGTTCCTGGAAAATTAATGGAGGCACTGGTTAAAGAAGCACTGCAGGATCATCTAGACAAGACTTCAGTTATAACTCGGACACAGCATGGGTTTGTTAAGTGGAAGTCTTGCCTGACCAACTTGATTGGATACTATGATGCAGTCACAAAAGAACTGGATGCAGGAAATAACTCTGATATTATATACTTGGATCTTAGAAAGGCTTTTGATACTGTTGCACATGGAAGACTGCTGCACAAATTGGAGCAGTGTGGCATTGGAGGCAAATTGCTGCTATGGATAAAGGGGTGGTTGAGGGGGAGAAGACAGAGAGTGTTAATCAATGGACACTGCTCGTCGTGGACTAATGTTATTAGTGGAATCCCTCAGGGTTCAGTATTGGGTCCATTATTGTTTTCTGTATTTATAAATGATATTGATGATGGTATATCAAGCTTAATGTCCAAGTTTGCAGATGATACGAAGGTTGGCA
Source organism: Mastigoproctus giganteus (assembly GCF_048544385.1). Lineage (NCBI taxonomy): Eukaryota > Metazoa > Arthropoda > Arachnida > Uropygi > Thelyphonidae > Mastigoproctus > Mastigoproctus giganteus. The sequence goes on from NC_143585.1 coordinate 92,665,966, forward strand.
GGGTTGTCAAGGACACTGCTGACACTATGCTACTGCAACAGGATCTGGAAAGGTTGAGCAGATGGGCTGAGAGGCGGCAAATGAAGTTTAACATTACATTTGTCAAAGTACTACATATGGGAAACAGCAACCCCAGAGCAACGTATCAACTCTGTGGTACTACACTGACAGTGGTAGAGAATGAATGGGACCTGGGGGTGGTTGTGCAGGCAGATATGAAGTTTTCTGAGCAGTGCAGACGGGAAGCAAGAGTAGCTCATGGTGTATTGTCAATGATATATAGGAATTTTTCTAGCAGGGATAAGGAGATGATTATTCCCTTGTATAAGACAATGGTCTGGCCACACCTAGAGTACTGTATACAGGCCTGGAGGCCTCATTTCAAGAAGGATGTAGAGCTGCTGGAATGAGTACAGAGAAGGGCAACAAGATTAGTGAATGGAACAAAGGGGTGCTCTTATGAAGAAAGGCTGAAGTTTTGCAATTACAGTGTCTGGAGACTAGGCACCAGTGATCAGGTGATCTGATAGAGGTGTATAAAGCCTTGAATGGTTTGAGCATGCTCAGATCTGATGGTATTCTTCATCTTGCTCAGAATAATCACCTGAGAGGGCATAAATTCAAATTGAGGAAAGACAGATGTAGGATAGACGTGAGGAAATTTGCCTTTAGCCAGCGGGTGGTTTGTTGGTGGAACAGACTTCCATCCCTTGTCGTTTATAGCCTAAATAAGTTTATAGCCTGGAAGTTTATAGCCTAAATAAGTTTAAGGCTCAGCTGGACAGGTATTTCGAACGAACACAGGGGTGAAGTGGAAGTGGTTATTTATTTTATTTATTTTTTTTTTTGGCTGATGCTGCATAAGCTTGCTTTCTTGCATCAGATGCCTCTACTAATGCTAATGCTAACATTTCTTTTTTGCTTCAATCAAATTCAACGTGCATAGTTGGGAGAGCTGCGTAATCATTTAGGGAAATTCCGACCTATGTAAAATTCAACTTGCGTAGAGTTCCGCGGAATGCAACACTTAACTCAGTTGGGGAGTGCCTGTATATGCTTACTAAAACTAACTGATATTTCTGTTTGCTAAATTTTTTTTTTTTTTTAGATTGTAAAACTTAAAACAGTAAAAAAATACAAACAATCAATAACGACGAACACAACATGAACTTAAAAAATAGAAATGAATTGAAAATTCTGAAAATTTTTTTTTTTTTTTTTTTTATGAATGAAGATTTCATGGAAGGGGAAACACATTTTCCCATAACGTAAAATCCCACAGAATTCCAGCTATCGGTATTATTGCAAAGGCAATAAGATCAAGTTTGCTACCCATTTATAACAGATTCCACCAGCAGGAGAAAAAAAAAATGTTCCTGTTTATAATCAAGCATGACCACCATGTCAGTGGAGTTTACAATGAATTAATCAATACAATGCTAATTGTATTTAGCAGTCACAGGCTTGAACCCTGGTCCACTCAAAGAGCATGTGCTCCTGACCTCGGCTATGTCAGGCAGAATGCCCAATAAACTGGAAACCGCAAATTGTTTTTGTTTTACGGTGGAGACATCCAGAAATGTGCTTTCCTAAAATGTTAGCTTGTGTGAGGTGATAATAGTGTGATTCCACCTTAGGATACGTTAGGTATTAGGTATGTTCGGGGTCTGACGGCACCTGGGATTTCTCCCATTTCCTCGTATGTTCTCTGTATCAGACAAACCATGGATTTAAAAGTGTGTGGAATGTGTACTATGTAGTTTGTTGTGCCCATTTTTCGCCTGGCCTGTTAGCCACCGGGCCCCTAGTGAGACCCGATGTTACCAATACCCGGCACAGGGAGGCCGGCCGGGTGTTACCAATATTTGTACTCTGGCGGGTCTTGCCACTTACTTTCCTGGGATTTCAGTGGCTAAGACCAAAAAAAAAAAAAAAAGATCGAGGTTGAAATTAGTGATACAGTAAACCCTCGCTATTCGCGGTATCTGTATTCGCGATTGCTGATTTAATATAAAATGAAACCTAAAAAATGTGAATTTTAAAGCGCCGTGAATATTATCCGCCATAAAAAAACATGGGCGTGGCTAAAATTATCTTTCCCGGTTAAAACAGCGTTCAGTGGGTGGGGGGAGAGGGGTGACAAAATCGCCAGTGTGGATGTTTTTCGCTAATCCTTGTTCAGTATGTGTTATGCGCTTGCAATGGAAGTTTTTGTCGTTTTCTTTTAATTTATATGCTTATAAATTGAATAAATTTATCAATTTATAAATTGATATGCTTATAAAAGTGATAAATCTACCTTTTGCAGTGTAAAACAGACTTTTTCGAGTGTGTTAACGGACGAAAGTGACTTTATTGTGGACAAGTTCTTTCTAACCCGTACAAAAATATGGCTACGAATAACAAGAGAAATGTGAAAATATCAAAGAAGGTGATGACATTAGCGAATAAAATTGAGTTAATAGACAAAATTTCTAAAGGTGAAAGTGTCTCCTCAGTGGCAAAACATTATAAAATCAATGAGTCAACGCTACGATCAATCAAAAAATCCGCCGTAGTGTCCGTGAAAACGCGCTAGTTGCTTCAAAAATTTGCTCTGTAACTCGTGATGTTAAATTAGAAAAAATGGGAAAGGCTTGAAATCTGTGGATAGAAGACCGAACTCAAAAAATAAAATTCCGTTAAGTTCACTCATCATTCGTGAAAAGGCAAAACTCCTTTATCAACACTTTAGCGAAACTGGTGATAGCACTGGCGGGATAAGTTTTTTTTTTTTTTTTTCCTACAAAGGCGCTGGTTTGAAAGATTTGTTCGAAATTTCTAATAAATATTACATTTAATATTAAATTGTTTCTTATTTTCATTTGGATGCCATATGCTTGCATTTCACTATGTGCATAGTCATATTATGAAGGTACATATAATACATACATAGACAAAATTTTAGACTAGTTTTTCTTATATATTTCATACTTTGGAACAGAACCCCTTTATTACTATGGGAGCCATAACTCAGTATTCGCGTTTTCGGTATTCGCAGCATTTCTCAGGAACGTAACCACCGCGAATAGCAGGGGTTTACTGTACTTAACAAGTTAGTATTAATAGTATGCGACGTGGGGCTGTGTGGTGAAAGTGAGTTTTAAAAACCAAATAGGTTCGAGCAAGAATTTTGATGTTCTCTTCTGATTTTGACATGTAGGGCTAAACTCTGTGCAAGACAAAAGTTTGGGGGGGATGAAGACTGGGGGGAATAAATGGGAAATAAGGGGCCGACAGAGTAGATGGCCCCTGCAGGTAGTGAGGCATGCCCGTGCCCCACCAGAGTGAGAAAATTGGGGAGGCGAGGAATGTGCTTTCCTCTGTAGGTGGGAGAACCTCGCACTGCAATTTGAATGTGAAGGAATGATGGACTTAGGTATTTTTGGGAACCCATAAAAGCAAGCTTGCTATTGAAAAAAGATCTAGAGAAACGTTGTGTGGTACCACACCCAAGGAAAATTTTTTTTTTTTTGTGTGCCAGAAGCTGAAATTTTTCATCCAGCAAACAGACATTCATTTTGGACTATACAATTACCATTAGTTCTTTTTTGTTCTGCATTTAGCATTATAGCAAGGACACATAATGCAAGAAATCAAGCTTATGTAGCAACAGCCAAAAAAAACCAAAAAAAAAAACAAAAAAAAAACACCCTTATTTCGCCCATCCCCTCACTCCAGATGTTTGTCAAGTTCTGCCTTGAATCTATTTAAGCTATCAACTTCTACAACAACAGATGGAAGTTTGTTCCAGCAATCAACCACCCATTGGCTAAAGGCAAACTTCAGCACAACTATCCTACAACCGTCTTTCCTCAATTTCAATTTGCCCTCTCAGACGATTATTCTGAGCAAGAGGAAGAATCCCATCAGCATTGAGCATGCTCAAACAATTCAAGGCTTTATACACCTCAATCAGATCACCTCGCAGGTGCCTAGTCTCCAGACACTGTAATTTGTAAAACTTAAGCCTTCTTCATAAGAACCCTTTGTTCTATTCACTAATCATGTTGCCCTTCTCTGTACTCGTTCCAACAGCTCTACATCCTTCTTAAAATGAGGCCTCCAGACCTGTATACAGTACTCAAGGTGTGGCCTGACCATTGCCTTAGGCACCTCCGTAGCCTAAGGTGGACAGGAGCAGCAGTGTGTAGCACATGCTTCTTGATTAGACCTGGGTTTGAGCCCATGACCACCAAATAAGAAGGATGTGGAAAGATCAGGGAATGCCCACTGCATATCCCCGGAGCAATATGGCCTTAGTTGCTAATGCTCCTAAAAAAACAAAAAAAAAAAAACCCAAAACCAAAACCATTGCCTTATACAAGGGGATAATCACCTCCTTATCCCTACTAGAAAAATTCCTGTATATCATTGACAAGACACCATAAGCTACTCTTGCAGACCGTCTGCACTGCTCAGAAAACTTCATATCTGCCTGCACAATTACCCCCAGGTCCTTTTCATTCTCCACCACTGTAAGCGTGGTACCACAGAGTTGATACGTTACTCTGGGATTACTGGTTCCCATATGCAACACTTTACATTTGTCAATGTTAAACTTTATTTGCCACCTCTCAGCCCATCTGCTCAACTTTTCTAGATCCTGTTGCAGCAGTGTACTGTCATTAGTGTCATTAACAACCCTGCCAACCTTCGTATTGTCTGCAAACTTTGACATTAAGCCTGATATACCATCATCACTATCATTTATAAATACAGAAAACAACAATGGATCCAACACTCTCCTCATGGAGTATTTTTTTTAATGGTATATACACATTCAGGGCTTCTGTGATTAATGTTTTATAGGTGTATACATAATTCAATATGTATATATAATTCAATTGTATTCACTCTCTGTAAGATATCTACCCAGTTAACAGTGGCATGTAGCATCTTAAGCCATCGTAATTTCCTTTCCTGAAATTGTGAACACACACACATGAAAAAACGAGAATGGATAATGGTAGTATTAATGATGTACTAACTGCTCATGTTCTTAGAGATATAATATTATTCTAATATTGAAAGAAAACAATGTTTTGGTAAAAAAAAAAAATTGAAGAAAGTTAATCTAAAATTTGAAAACCAGTCTTCGTCGTCGATGACATGTAAGATTGAAAAATTAAAAAGTATATATATATCAAGTAGTGCAAATACAAAACAAAACTGATTTTTGAGAGTGATTGTATTTATTCAAAACTGAGCATTTTAATAAATTTAAATCACTCATTTTTTGCATATTACCATTTATTTATTTTTTTCTAATTTGGTATGAGGTGACAAAAATTTACATAATTTAATCTCAGAAACAATAACATTATTATTTGAGCAAATGCAGTTTTACATATACAGTGAAACTTTTTTAAGCTACCACTTGTTAATACTCTAGTTTTGTGGCAGGTGTATTCTGTTGATTTCTTACCGGAATGTGACCATTAATCTTGTTTGGAGGCCATTCTGTTTTACGAATTGGTACCAAATATTTCATTTTGCTTGCTTGCTTATGGACAATATCCTACCAGTTTGCAGGTGTAGTTTAATTTTTATTCTTGTTGAGTAATAAAGTTTAAATTTATACATAGTTTAATATTGACAAATGCAGAGTACTGCATATGGGTAGAAGTAACCCCAGAGGAACGTACCAACTGTGTTGTACTACATTTAGGGTGGTAGAAAATGAAAAAGAACTGGGAGTAATTGTGCAGTCGGATATGAAGTTTTCTGAGCAATGCAGACAGGCTGCCAGAGCAGGTCATGGGGTTTTGTCAATAATATACAGGAATTTTGCTAGCAGGGAAAAGGAGGTGATTGTCCCTCTGTATAAGGCAATGGTCAGGTCACGCCTTGAGTACTGCGTACAGGTCTGGAGGCCTCATTTTAGAAAGGATGTAGATTTGCTTGAGCGTGTACATTTGCTTGAGCGTGTACAGAGAAGGGCAACAAGATTGGTGAGGGGAATGAAGGGATCCTCTTACAAAGAGAGGCTTAAGTTCTGCAAATTGCAGCGGCTGGAGACTAGTCACCTGCGAGATGATCTGATTGAGGTGTATAAGGCATTGAATGGGTTGAGCACACTGAATTCTGATGGGATTCTTCCACTTGTTCAGATTACGAACCTAAGGGGGCATAAATTCAAATTGAGGAAAGACAGCTGTAGAATAGATGTGCGGAAATTTGCCTTTAGCCAGCGGGTGGTTAATTGCTGGAACAAACTTCCATCTGTCGTTGGGAAGTTGATAGGTTAAATAAATTTAAGGATTGGACAAACATTTAAGGAACTGGACAAACATTTAGAGGGAATGGTTGTGTGAATTTTTTTTTTTTTTTTGGTTGATGTTACATAAGCTCATACCCTTGCTTTCTTGCATCACATGTCACGATTACTATTACTATATACATTATATTTTTATATCGCTAGCCTGTGGACAGGATTCACATATTATATTAGAATTGGTTTAATAGAACCAAAAATAGATTTACAAACATGATCACAATAATCGGTGGTTAAATAATATTTTTAATCAGGCAACAAATTTTCCAGGTGGTGAATTGTGAGCTGTGAATTGTGCATTGAATTGTGATGATGGGTAATTGTGGGCATTGAATTTTCCTAGAGTTGTTGATAAAAGTATATAATTACAGATTTTTTTTTTTTTCCAAAATTAATAATGAAAAGCAATGTCCAAGCTCACTTAAAATTATAATTAGTGCTCAGAGTTATTGCTTTTCTTCAGCTGAGTATCAATATAATACTAATATATACATATATCAGCCTTATTTTATTTATTTATGAAAGCCCCAAACATGAAAGATATTAGAACCTATAGTACTTGGTGTCAAACATGGGTTGAAGGCTGATTAATTGCATAAGCTATTTTGTATTATGCAAAATCGCCTGTAACCGAAATTCGAGTTTTAATCCTTGAGTTTCAGCTACAAAATTAGAAAATAATCTATGAGAAGTGTGTGAAAAGTAGTGCCAAAATTGGCATCTACACATATTTTTTAGAATCACTCATATGCTCTGGCTACTTATAAAAAGAGAAAAGAAAGTGTACAGCAATAGCAGTTTATAACTATGAATGAATGGGAAAGTTGTTTCACTGGAAGTGAAAATGCATGCTGCAGGTGCTCTGATGTTCACAGTGCACGATGATTAATGCTTTCACATAAAGACTCTTTGGTCTTTACTTGTGAAGGACTGTTACTAGGGTTTACAGCCAAAATTCAACACCAGTCAAAAAAAAAAAAAAAACTATATTTTTCCTTCACCCATCTGTACCCCTCAGAATATGTCTAGTTCTCCAATTCAACCCATCCACTTCCACAATAACAGATGAAAGCCTGTTCTAACAATCAACCAACCATTGACTGAAGGCAAACTTCCGCACATCTAACCTGCAACCATCTTTCCTCAACTTGAATTTATGACTCCTCATGTGTGTAGTCTCAACAAGTGGAAGAATATTAACATTCAGCTTACTCAATCTAGTCAAAGCGTTACACCTCAATCAGATCTCCCAGCAGGTGCCTGGTCTCAAGATACTGAAATTTGCAGAACTGAAGCCTTTCTAGGTAAGAGCACCCTTTCATTCCCTTCACCAATCTGGTTGCCCTTCGCTGCACCTATTCCAGCAGATCTACACATCCTTCCTAAAGTGAGGCCTCCAGTCCTGTGTACAGTATTCAAGATGTGGCCTAATCATGGCCCTATACAAAAGAATAATCACCTCCTTATCCCTGCTAGCAAAGTTTCTGTATATCACTGCAAAACCCCATGAGTTGCCCTGGCAGCGTGTCTGAACTGTTCGGAGAATTTCATATCCAACTGCACAGTTACTCCAGACCTTTTTTATTTTCCACTACTCTGAGTGTAGTTCCACACAGTTGATAAGTTACTCTCTGATTACTGCTCCCCGTATGCAGTAAAGTAGATCCCCACTTTATTAATCTTTCTCCCATTCCAGAGACACCATCATAATGTGAACCCAATAATACATTTTTTTTTATAATTGTTCCAAGACCTGGGAAGTTGAAATTTTTGATATATAACTAAACTATTTATCTCTCTAAAAGGTGATTTTTTATAATGATAATTGTACATATTGATTAAAACTAATATATTAATTAAAGCACAACACAAAAAAAATACTTCAACTAAAGATGCAAAAACAAAACAATTGGCCAACACGTTTACAAATGCTTCTATTGACTTGAGAGGAAAGTCCACGTGGTCCAGTCTGAGGCAATCTTAAGCCCATGATAAAGTGAAATAAGTAGGTGCCAGTTAAGATGATCACTGGTTAGTAGAATCAGCTGCTTTATAGAATCAGATTTCAAGAACCCAATTCAAATTATTAAAACGCACTATACTTTCATCCTTATCATATGTCCGGTTATAAGAATTAATTTTGAATGCCTTTGTGATATTTTCTAAAGCACATTTCTGGTGGTGCCTCTGTAGCCAGGAGCAGCAGTGCGTAGCACACGCTTCTTGATTAGACCGGGGTTCGAGCCCATGATCACCAAATACGGAGGATGCGGAAAGGTCAGGGAATCACCACCGCATATCACAGGTGCAATATGGCCTTAGTTGCTAATGCTCCTAAAAACCAAATAATAACAACAACAACAACAACATTTCACTACCATTAAAAAAAAAAAAAAAACAATTAGCAGTTTTCAGTTTATCGGTCTTTTTCTGTTAGGTAGTTAACTTGATCTTATTGCATTTGTGATAATACCATAAGCTGGAATTCTGTGGGTTTTATGTTATTATGATGAAATGTGTTTCCCCTTCATCGAAGTCTTCAGTCATTTAAAAAACATAAATAAATTTTCAGTCTCTTCATTCCTATTTTTTAAGCTTCGTAAACTTATTACTCTATATTTCACTTGTGCGCATCATGTTAGTTGCAATTTATGCATGCCGTGTTCTTTGTTATTGATTGCTTATCTTTTTTACTGTTTAAATTTTACAACACAAAAAATTTCAGTGAACAGAAATATCAATTAGTATATACATATTATAGTAAGCTATGTATGTAAGCATAAATTTATTTTTATTTTGCTAACCTGTGGAAAATATTCTTCTGATTTTTACGTATCATTTAATTTTGTTAATGGGTAAGGTAATCAAGTGTAAATTTGTGCTTTTTACCTTTACTTTTATAGCCTGTGGATAATATTCCTCCTATTTTCACTTATTAGAATCGCCATTTAATAGAATTAAGATTTAATTTGAAAATGTGACCACAATAACTGGTACTTACTACATATCATATAATGAACGGTTAATATGGAGAGTCCATCGTAAAGTGATTTGATCATACAGTGAACCAATCGGAAAGTGGGATTCCACTGTACCTTGCATTTGTCAATGTTAAACTTCTGGGAAAGTGATGCTAATTATTGCATATGATCAGGGTGGTATTGTTCTTTGTTATGCTATTCAACAAGCCAGAGCCATAAATATACTTCACCACTCATTTCTAGAGTAGCATTTGTGTCTAGTAACACTATGAAAATATCACTATTTTCTGGAGACAGTGCTAATCATCTTTCACAACAGTGTGGCTGGTTCTGTGAAGGCATTACTGTAGTGGCAATGGAAACTCTTTGAGCACTTCCTCCATCTCCCATCCCTACTCCTTTCCAAAGCATGACTCATTGTAGCTTTGATTTACTTCATAAGATGGAGTGCTCAGAGATCAGTGTGAATAATTTAGTTTAATGAAACAGCTAGTGTACACAAGACACACAAGTATTAGGTTGCTATCTCACTGCTCTTCAAAACTAAGCTGCTAATGGTATTGGCGACCTTCTATATGTTTTGGATAAAGTTGTATAAACTTTTTATCTCAGTTCAAGTAGATCACTTTGAGGGAATGTAACCATCAAATATTTGTAAATTAAGCTCAATATTTTGGGAACAGCTGTTTTACTACTACTTTTTAAACAACTATTGTAATATTAAAAACCTATAAAGATTGCATTGTAATCCTAATTTAATTTAAAAATTTATGAAGTCATTACATTATTGGTTTTATGGAAAGCAGAGGGAATATAGTCATTCAAAGCACTTTGATTACATATTGGCCTGATGGTTTCTACTCAGTTGATGATTTTAGTATCAAACCATCTCTCATGGCAGTCTTGATATTGATTTATTAGTGATCTATATAATAGTGATTTATCTGATAACAATTTATTTTAAAAAATGGTTCTTTTTGATTTCAGATGATAGAGACTGAATGTTTTAAAGAGTTAAATATATTTGGTCCCAACAATACTCCTAGCCCTGACTTAATCTTAGATCAGCCCCCTCCTGTAGAAACTACTGGATGTTTTCCATTTAGGAAAAAAGTCAAAAACAGGTAGGCATCAATCTTAAGTCACTAAGTGTTCTTTTCATATCATTTTTGTTAAAATAAATATTTTTCTCCAAAATAATTTTGAATAAAAACTTTTTAAGATATCATTGGTCTTTTATTTTTCAGGATATTTTTTCTGGGGGGGGGAATGTTCCTATGAGTAAGTTTTTGGAAAAGTTACATCAGGCCAAAGTGTTGGTTTAGCAACTTCTCTGAGCAGCCAAGCATTAGAGTGAATAGCTGCTCTGGAAGTTTCTGACAGTTAGTGAATGGCATTTTACACTGTGCAATATGAATTATTTAGATTGAAAATATTTAAATTACAGTTTGAAAAAACTGTAATTGAAACAGGTATTTCATGAATTTTTATTGGATGATAGCAAACTCTATGCCAAAATTTAAAGCACATGTGTAATTTTATACCACTGCCTTGCTATTAGGTCCTCTGGCAACACCTGTGTTTTCTAAAAGATCAACTAAGTCACAAATTCTTCTTTTAAAGTGTAATTGAATTTTTATGCTTAATCCAGTATCTTTTTGCATAACCGTTAACATTTATCAATTTTTTGTTAGATGTGGATATATTTCAAGAATTTTTTCCTGAAATTGGTTAGATGCCAAGATATCTGTCAAGATTTCTACTAAATATAGTTACTGTATATATTTATTATTATTATTATTATTTTTTGCATTTCTTGTTTTTTCGAAACAGATATGAAAATGTTATCTGTTTATAGTGTGATTTTATCATTAAGCTTATCATGTGATCACTGACAGTCATATCAAGCAAACAACATTATCAGTTCGAAATTAATTAAAAACTATGTGTTTCAACTTCTGGATAGATTTTTATTATTATTCATTTTTATTGGAAGAGTTGTAGTTAAAATTTAAAGGCTGTTATTAAAGCCTTTCTGCACTAAGAGAACATATTAAAAGTATCATAATATAGATTCCTTTGCACTTCACTGGTGTTTATTATTTTTTTTTTTGTAAAGAAACTTATGTGCAACGAGTCTGCTGTGATAAGCCTTCATCAGTTTAAAGGAGTATAATACCAGATTCTTAACCTCTAAGACTGCATCCTCTTTATCTGGTAAGGGTAGGTTTTCATATCACACTCAGGTTGAGAGTCAAGTTAAGAGATATAGTTCTCTCTAAAACCATCACCTGGTGATGATTTTCTTGAGTCTATTCTAACTGTACCTTTGTTTTTTTGCTGACAGGAGCGAAATATGGTTGTCACCTGCAATACCCTATTCACAACAATTGTTCATTCTGAATTACCTCTGCTGCACTGGTTATTATTTGACTAACTGTAGGGTCCCGGGTGCCAAGCAAATTGTGATCAGATGATTATCTGTGTGACCTTTCAGTAAGTGATCTTCATAAAGCGACTAGTAGTTCATTTTAAGTTCCAGTACTCAACTTTCAGAACAAAAAACTGTTTATTTCATAGAAGCTCTTCTACCAAAATGTTTTTGTAGAGAGTCAGGAAGGAAATCCACCTTTCTTTTATATTTTTCTTTCCTAATTACTAATCCTTACTAACCTCTGCCTCCCCATGGCTGGGCCGGAAACCTTGGCAGAAAAGTTGAACTGCCAAGGGCTAAAATGAGCAAATATGGAGCAAAATCTGTTTCCACCTTTAGAGCCGACAAGCTCTCGGCCACAAACTGCAACTGATTGTGACGTATCACAACCAAAGAGGTTGAAAACAAATTCTCCAACAACAGAGTGTCCTGCATTTCTAATTTTGCATTCACTTTCAGAACAACCTCTCGATAAATTATCTCCTTTCCTCATCCAGAAACACCTGGAGAGTATTGCAGGATCTCCTAAGACTGTGAAGAGGCTGCAATCTAGAGACCTATTATTAGAAACAGCAAACCATAGACATTCTGAGAAACTTTTACTAATTTCAAATTTTGCTGGGATACCAGTTAAAGTATCTCCCCATGCTACCCTAAATACATCTAAGGGTATTATATCCAGCTTGGATCTGTTGAACATGATGGAGGAAGAAATAACTCAAGAGCTTCAAGATCAAAATGTTTTTGCAGCAAAAAGAATCATGATTAAAAAAGACAATAACCTTACACCTACCAAGAATATTGTCCTTACGTTTAATTCCCCAAACCTACTGTCATCAGTAAAAGCTGGTTATCTACTTTGCCGTGTTTGTCTATGTACCCAATCCCTTGAGATGTTACAAGTGCCAAAAGTATGCCACTCTGAGACGACATGCAGAGGAAACCCAGTATGTCCCAACTGTGGATCTTCTGATCACATTCAATCTGAATGTTTGGCAACAGAGAAAAAACTTGTCCCAACTGCAAAGGCAACCATCCTGTCTATTCCAAAACGTGTGACAGATGGAAAATTGAGAAAAAAATTGTTAAATATAAGGTTGAGAACAAGGTAAGCTATCAAGAAGCCGGGAAAATAATTGCTCCTACATGCCCAAACATACCTATGCCAGTATTACACAAAAACAACAAAGTGTCCACCCAAACCGATGTTACTGTCCCCTCAAACATATCAATTTCCAACTGGGCTCGAGCTGTCTTCTCTCAACAACAGTCCAATATCACTAAGCACTCAGAACAGGCATGTAACACTTCTCTTACAATACCAGTGACATCTCCTTCCCTGCCAGTGATTGCTACAGCATCACATAGTAAAAGTTCCAATTAAAAAAAATATATATCCAAGACACCTCCATGAATACTAATTACTCATCCAACTAGGAAGACCCGATTTTAGAAATATATGTGCAGGAAGAAATTTTATTCGATTATAAAATTTCAATTTTATAATTGAATATTTCTGGAAAATATCTATCGTATGTCTTGGCACCATGCCACAGTTTTGGCCTTTTTGAAACCCAGTAAAAATCCCTCCAGTCCTTATAGTTACCGGCCAATTTCCCTTTCCAGTTGCCTTGATAAAATCCTTGAGAAAATTGTCCACAGACGACTCGTTTGGATAATTGAAGACCAAAATCTAATGAGTAATAGTCAACATGGCTTTCGCTAAAACAGGTCTGCCTTAGATCTCATGATCAAGGCCGTGTCTACAATTTGCAATGCCTTTGTGAGAAATGAACACCTTGTTATGGTCTCCATCGACATAGAGAAGGCATTTGATACTACCTGGCATCACGCCATTCTTAGAGACTTGCATACCCTTGGTCTAAATTTGCTGTTTGCATCCTATTCACCCATACTTCTTCAGTACTCAACTAACTAATCTCTACAGAAATAAACCTAATAAAATAAGGCCAGCAGGCCTATGGTTTTTTGAAATATCACATAGTTGGAAAGTTCCTCTTCACAATAGTCAACAGGTGAGGAATTACTTTCATCCACCTTGGACTCCCTCCTCAACTGAACTTTCATATTTATTTTCTTCAATGGGGTAAGAATCTTCTACCTACTCTCAATCTAAAATAATTCCATGCAAGTCATATTCAGAGCTATGTTGATTTCCTGCCAATATTTACCGATGGGTCCAAATCTCAATCAGCCGTTGGAGCAGCAGCAGTGTTTCCCTCCACTATTATTTCAGCTTCCCTTCCACATGAGTATAGCAACTTTTCTGCAGAACTACATAGAATAAAATTAGCTCTAGAAAATTTGAATCTTTACCCATCTTCAAAATATTTAATATACACAGACTCTCTCAGCTCAATTAGAGCAATGCAAAATCTCTCCTATACGAAATCAGTTTTAAACCAAATCAGGAAGTTGCTCTTGAAAATTGAACAACGTGAACAATTAGTGAACTTTTGTTGGATTCCAGCACATTCAGGGATAAAGGGGAATGAACTGGCAGATATATCGGCAAAAAATCCCTCCACATTAGATTTGACCTCTGACCATGATATCATCATAAAAGCAGCATGCCTTGAACAGTGGAAAGAGCTATGGCACACCCAGACTAATAGCAAACTTTTCCAGTTGAAACAGGAACCAAAATTTTGGCACTGAAGCATCCAAACAATTAGAAGGGAAGAAGAAATTGGGAACAAGAGTAGCCTTGTTCAGGCGAAGTTTTTACGACTCTAGCAAATAGAGAAGTTTTTTTTATATTTTTGCTGTTTTATTGAGTTAAATTGGCATATTAATTTATTTTCTAGAAGTAGCTTTATATTCCTAGCATGATACTTAGTTTAATTTTTAACTTTGATACAGATTTTGTATGGTATTACTTAGTATTAGTAAGGATATCCAATCCACATGTTTTACAAGTTTTTGCAGCTCCAGCGAATGCAGTTTTTAGCTATATTTAGCCGCTTTATTGACTTAATTGTTATATTAAATTATTTTCAATAAGTAGCTTATAGACCTAGTCAAGATCCTTGGTTAATTCTGAATTCAGATAGCGAGATTTTGGAAGTTAATTAATACTTAGGGTCCATAGATTTACCGTTTTTAACTTGCTGCCATTGTTATACAATACAACGTTATATCCCATACTAGATAGCGTTAGCTTAGTATAGTATATAGTATTATCGACTAATCAGTAAAATTTATTAATCTTGTTAAACTTCATTATCAATTAAATTGTACTTTTTTAACTAAATACATATAACGACTTAGATTTTACAAACGTAACATTATTAATTAATACATAACTTGATACGGAAGTTATATAACGAAACTCGGAGATAATACTCGATACTGAAAAAAAAAAAAAATAAATATATATATAGTGTTATAACTGCATTGGGATATAAGTTTAGGGTTATAATTTTGTACTGAAATTTAATTTTATTCAGATTGAATCGAAATCATGACTCAGACCAGAGCAGCAAAGCAAAAGGCTCAAGCTAATGGGAGTGCTGTGGCTATGATTCAGGAGGCAATTGCCCTCTGAATCGCAGCCTTTTAAAATGCACTGCTTGCTTGATGTTTGTGGAGCAGTCAGTTACGAGACATGATATTGCCATGGATGCCCTCGAAGGATCTAAATTGAGGGGCCTATCAAGCTCTCATCTGCCCACATCAACACCAGAGCTTGCACTTGAACATCAATCCAAGGCAGAATGCGCCGGTTCCACAGGAACTAGTAGTTGTCGGTGACTCTATTGTCAGGGAAACAGGAAACATATTGTGTAAAAAGGATAGGTGGAACAGAACCAGGTTATGTCTGCCAAGGGCAAAGGTTGATGACGTTGTAGAGCAGATATAATCTTTTAAGGGCACAAAAGGTGATATTTTTGTACTAATGATATTAAGAGGAGACTAGCGGAATTACTTAACAAGTACAGGTCACTGTTGAAAAAAGCCGTGAATTAGGGTTGAGTTTGAAAGTGTCTGCAGTTCTGCCCAGATACGATAGGAGGGAGTATATGATGAGAGCTTTGTCGATCAATTCGGCCCTTGAGAGATTGTGCAAGGCTCAAGGGGTAGAATTTTTCTCAGCCTGGTCTGTGCTTGTTAACAGGAGTGACTGCTTCTACAGGGATGGGATACACTTAAATAGAAAGGGTGCAAGAATATTTCTGATGCTATCGAGGCAGTGTTAGGTGGGCTGGAAAACTGCTAACTTGTGGGGGAGACTAATAGATTAACAGTAGCTGCTGGCAGAAGTGAAAGTGATTCTTGCACTCTTTCTATTGGAATGAGCAGCAGCCTGGAAAACAAGATGCAGGGGATTTCAGAGACAGCTGGGAGTCATCGCAGTACAAGGAAACACACGGGTTGTGTAAGGGTTGCTAAAAATAGGAACAGGTGCATCTACACCAATGCTAGGAGTTTGTTTGGTAAATAAATTTGATGAATTTGAGGTGTTGGTCAAAACATGAAAGGCAGATATTGTTGGGATATCAGAGATGTGGTGTCACACAGATATAAGGAATACAAAACTGGAATTTGGGGAGTACAATGTGTACAGGAAGGATAGACAGGATAGGAAGGGAGGAGGGGTTATGCTATTAGTTAAGAAACACATAAAATCTAAGGAGTTGCAGCCAATCGACATTGCTGGACAGTGGAGCGTCGAGTCAGTTTGGTGTGACATAAGCACTGGGAAATCAAAATTGAGAGTAGGAGTGTGTTATAGGCCTAATGACTATGATGAGTATAATAAAAAGCTGTACAGTGAAATAGAGTGGGCCAGTAAATCAGAGAGTCTTATAATGGGGGATTTTAATTTCCCAGATATTGACTGGAATTTGTGGGTTGGTCACTCACACACTAGCAAGGCTTTTGTGGATTTCTTGGATGACTGTTTTCTACATCAGTATGTTTGTGAGACAACTAGAGGGAGTAATACTCTTGATCTGATTATCAGTAGTGATTCTTCATGCATTAAGAATCTGCAGATAAAGGAACCACTAGGTGGCAATGATCACAATGTGCTGAAGTGGGATTTACTCAACGAGGTAACTACCATCAAGGGCAAAGGGAAGGGTTTTTGCTTTCGTAAAGGCGACTATGGAGGTCTGAGACAATATATAAATTCTATATGGTGGGACCAACAGATGATGTTACTAACAGCAAATTCAAAATGGGAAGCATTCAAAGAATTAATCTTGGAAGCTACTAGGCTTTACATACCAACTAAGAACAAGGTTTAGTAATAAATGGATGTCAGATGAACTAATGAGACATGTGGCAGAGAAGAAAAATGCATGGGATACATATAAATTAATGGGTGACATGGAAGCCTATGATAGATATAAGCTGGTCTGTAACCAAATCACAAAGGAGGTTAGGCAAGCAAAGGCAGATTATGAGAAATCTTTGGCAAACGATGCAAAGAAAAACATCAAAGTAAATTCTAGAAGGAAGGGAATGAATCACATTGGTTCAACTGTTGATGATACTTCTCAAGTGGGTAACAAACTAAATGAGTATTTTCCATCTACGTTCACACATGAGGAGTTATTCAGGGAGGGGAACGCCATAGGTGAACTAAACTCTGGCAGTGAGCTTAATGATTTTGTAACAACTGAGAGGAAAGTGGAGGAGAAATTCTTGAATGTAAACGTAAGAAAGACACCCAGCGTGGATGGGATCTATCCAGTTATATTAAAAGAGGCCGCAAAGGAAGTAATAAAACCCTTAGCCATAATCACGATAGCTTGCTTGGATTCGGAGGAGGTACCGATGGACTGGAGATGTGAAAATGTGACACCAATTCGCAAAGGAGGATCAAAGGGCAACACACGTAATTATAGACTTTTTAGTTAACTTCTGTTCCAGGGAAATTAATGGAGGCACTGGTTAAAGAAGGACTGCAGGATCATCTAGACAAGACTTCGGTTATAGCTCTGACACAGCATGGGTTTGTTAAGGGGAAGTCTTGCCTGACCAATTTGATTGGATACTATGATGTAGTCACAAAGGAACTGGATGCAGGGAATAACTTTGATATCATATATTTGGATCTTAGAAAGGCTTTTGATACTGTTGCACATGGAAGACTGCTGCACAAATCGGAGCAGTACGGCATTGGAGGAAAATTGCTGCTATGGATAAAGGGATGGTTGAGTGGAAGAAGACAGAGAGTGGTAATCAATGAACAGTGCTCTTCGTGGACTAATGTTATTAATGGAATCTCTCAGGGTTCAGTGTTAGGTCCATTGATGTT
Source organism: Mastigoproctus giganteus (assembly GCF_048544385.1). NCBI lineage: Eukaryota > Metazoa > Arthropoda > Arachnida > Uropygi > Thelyphonidae > Mastigoproctus > Mastigoproctus giganteus. The sequence continues at coordinate 92,683,986 of NC_143585.1, forward strand.
TTCTGTATTTATAAATCATATTGATGATGGTATATCAGACTTAGTATCGAAGTTTGCAGATGATACAAAGTTTGGCAGGGTTGTTAATGACACTAATGACAGTACACTGCTGCAACAGAATCCAGAAAAGTTGAGCAGATGGGCTGAGTGGTGGCAAATGAAGTTTAACATTGACATATCTAAAGTACTACATATGGGAAGCAGTAACTCCAGAGAAATGGATCAACTCTGTTGTACTACACTGACAGTGGTAGAGAATGAAAAGGACCTGGGGATAATTGTGCAGGCAGATATGAAGTTTTCTTTGCAGTGCAGACGGTCTGCAAGAGTAGCTCAAGGTGTCTTGTCAATGATATACAGGAATTTTTCTAGCAGGGATAAGAAGGTGATTATCCCCTTGTATAAGGTGATGGTCAGGCCCCACCTTGAGTACTGTATACAGGTCTGGAGGCCTCATTTTAAGAAGCATGTAGAGCTGTTGGAAAGAGTACAGAGAATTGCAACAAGATTAGTGAATAGAACAAAGGGTTGCTCTTATGAAGAAAGGCTTAAGTTTTGCAAATTAGTGTCTGGAGACTAGGCACCTGAGAGGGCATAAATTCAAATTGAGGAAAGACAGTTGTAGGATAGATGTGCGGAAGTTTGCCTTTAGCCAGCCAGTAGTCAATTGGTGGAACAGACTTCCATCTTTTGTTGTGGAAGTTGATAGCCTAAATAAATTTAAGGCTGAGCTGGACAGGTATTTGGAACGAAATCGGAGCGTTTTTTATTTTTTTTTTTTGGCTGATGCTGCATAAGCTTGCTTTCTTGCATCTTATGCATTCTAATAATGCTAAAATGCTAATGCTAAGTGGTACTTGCGTGGGCAAGAATAGGGCTTACTCATATGACCCACCTCCATCTACTCACAGGTGATGATCCTCCTCAGTGTCCACACTGCTCAGTACATCTAACAAGGCGTCTCCGTAGCCAGGTGGGAAGGAGCAGCAGTGCGTAGCACACACTTCTTGATTAGACCGGGGTTCGAGCCCGTCACCACCAAATACGGAGGATGCGGGAAGGTCAGGGAATGACCACCGCATATCCCGGAGCAATATGGCCTTATTTGCTAATGCTCCTAAAAACCAAAATAACAACAACAACAACATCTAACAGTCAAGCATAGTTTTATTAACTGTACTCAATATCACTGCTCACTGACAGAACATCAGTTCTCCTTTTTCTGACTAAACTGCAAGAACCAATATCACTAGAGCATATTAATGGCAACCAGACAAAAATTAATGAACTTTTTTGTTTTCTGAAAAAAATTGGAATATATCATCACTTCTGAATAGTTTCTAAAATGAAATTGAAATGCCTTCAATTCTGAGTTATTTCCTAACATATCTCTATGGATATGTGTACTATAGCCAGTGTTGCTTATGCACCATTAACACACACACACACACACACACACACACACACACACACACACACACACACACACACACACACACACACACACACACACACACACAAGCGCGCGCGCGCATGTGCCTCCATAGCCAGGTGGGCAGGAGCAGCAGTGTGTAGCACAAGCTTCTTGATTAGACCGGGGTTCGAGCCCGTGACCACCAAACACGGAGAATGCGGAAAGGTGAGGGAATGATCACTGCATATCCCCAGAGAAATATGGCCTTAGTTGCTAATGCTCCAAAAAAATTCAAAAAAAAAAACAATAACAACACACACACACACACACACACACACACACTGTAACCTTCATGTTACCCTGCAAGCCTTGTCAGCCTCCCCTGGCCTCTGAGTGAGATGTTTCCAGCAACAGGATCACTGCTGGTTGAATGTTATTTAGTTATTGGACCAGTCATAATGCTCCCTAGATATGGTGTATTAAGATTGAAAATACTTGAAAATCCCAGCAGGTTTGCAGTTTCTGGGTACCCACACTGGTGTGACTGATGCTGACTACCATGCCACATTCAAAGTCACTTGAATCTTACATCTTGCTCATTCTTTCACTGAATTACATACATATGCCATCCCTAATTATCTGCCCACTTGGTATGAATGTGTGACACTGTTACTGAAGGATTCTCCATTTCACAAAAAGGCTATGTGTACCTAATAATGTAGCATTTCCAAGAGGATACACAACTCTTTACTTCAGTTCCTCACTTGGTTTCATTGTAATTACTAGGGAGCATTGTCCTTTTCAATGCAAAGATCCTTTCACTTTCTCTAAACTGTTAAATATTAAAGACAAGAATTGTCATCTTGTTGCAAGACTGCACTTTTTAAAAGTTCTGAATGAATTTGAAACAGCACGGTTTCAGATTTTTTCCCAAAATAAGTTTCATAATAAAACACGCCTGCGTGCTCTGGATTCATAATTTATTTTATTTTTGTTACACAGAGCATTAAAACTATGATAAATGAATTAGCTTTCGGCTGGGTGGCAGCCTTCATCAGATTAAAATACTTTGAATGGCAGTTAGAATAGAGATGCACTGCCAGGATGGTGCGTGAGGCACGTGGTTAATTGTTTGTTGTTGTTTGTGGCTGTGACGTATGGTGGTGACGTGGCCAGCGTTTGTCTATGGACAGAATTACTGTTTCTGTGATGGGGTTAAGTTGACAACCACTGTTCCTGTTCAACGAGGTATCCGAGCATTTTATACTTAACGATTCCAACCAGGTGCGCCTTAGGTAATGGTGGGACTTGTCTACAAGTCCCACCATTACGCTGGACGTGGCCAGCGTATGTCCATAGACAAACGCTGGCCACGTCACCACCATACGTCACAGCCACAAACATCAACAAACAATTAACCACGTGCCTCACGCACCATCCTGGCAGTGCATCTCTATTCTAACTGCCATTCAAAGTATTTTAATCTGATGAAGGCTGCTACCCAGCCGAAAGCTAATTCATTTATCATAGTTTTAATGCTCTGTGTAACAAAAATAAAATAAATCAAAATAAGTTTTTATGATAAAAAAAAAAAAAAAACTCATTATTATATATTGAATGATATCTTACTCTAAAACAAACATGTTAATGTATTGCACATTTGTTCTGTATAGTTACTTTCTCATATTTATCACATTGCTGTTTAGCTTTGTTGCTAACAGGGAATGGCATTTATTGCACTTATATTCTGCAGTTGCAGTATATCTCTTTGGTTTTGGGTTGCAAGACTTTACAGACATCCTGTATTTTAAATTTGTGACTGAATTATGGTTAGATCAGTGATTGAGACTACACACAAATTAATATTTACAAAACTCTTTTATTATAGAGGTTGTTTTATGAAAGCTTCAAAATGAGAGGTATTAGAACCTATAGTATAGTACCGTGCATGGGTTGAAGGTTGAGAAGATGAAAGAAGATATTTGTTGACATTAGACTTGAACATCTGTAGATTGTAATTTTGAGGAAATGCATATGAAGGAAGGTTGTTCCTGAAAGAAAAGTTTGCTCTCTGAGTTTGAAGTTGGACAGTAAAAGGATGTTGACTGGTTGCAGCACATGTTCGAACTGTTTTGAAAGAGAGAGCAGGAATTTAAGCCATTTCAGAAGAACAGTGCCCATGGAAGTATCTATAGAAATGGCATGCAGCAATAACAGAATATCTATGAGACAGAGATTGCAAAGACTCTGTTAGAGATAAGTTAATAATTAAACCAACTGCCAGAAGCAGATTAAGGTCGTTTGAGGCCCCGGGTGCAGAAGACAATATTGGGCCCCTTAAAAAAAGAGAGAGAGAGACAGGGAAAATAAAAATTCATGTTAACCATTTTTTTAAATAAATAAAAAAAATATTATGTACTATTAATGTTTTATTTCCAATAAAATTTGAATATAATATATGTATTATTATATTCGCGTCTTTTTTCAGCCCCTGATATATGTTGTTTCATTTTTCTAGCTACCATTGGTAGCCTACCAATGAAAGTAAAAATATAAAATTTAATAGTCTGAATGATTAGAATACTAGAGAAGAGAATTTTCGTTATAGTGCAATAAATTAACGATTAATTAAAATTCAAAAATTATTCATAAACTATGAAAATCCAGGCGCTGATGTAACAACAGGAATTAATTTTATCTTAATATAATTTCAACAATATACGATATACACGTATATCGTAAGTCCTGCACTGCAGGAGAACCTTTGTAAGTATAAAGTAGCAAAAACGATTCTATTGCTCCGATGACCGGTGGTGCAGCCGCGTGGGGCCTATGCAGCGTAGTATGTGTATAGTATGCAGCGTAGTAATGAAATAATGAAAATAAGGGAATATAAACATACTATCGGGTTTTACTGCTGATTGTAAATTGTACGTAATTAAAATTTCACATATGAAACCAAACTTGGTGTCATTAGAAAAAAGTGTAAAGTTGGGGTTTTGTGGGGCCCTTCAGAATTCGGGGTCCAGGGCGCGTGCCCGGTGCGCCCGCCGTTAAATCTGCCTCTGCCAACCACCCTCTTTTGAATGGAATTTAGAAGCCTGAGAGGGATTTTTTTGCCCCAGATATGGGAACAATTTTCTATGGTAGGGTGGGTTTGCAATTTTTAGAGTGAACAGCTGTTTGGAAGAAAAGTTACACTGAGAGCAAAAGACAAAACCCAGTTTTTTAGATGCAGAGGAAGCAATATTTGTAATGTGCTTATGCCAAGAGAGAGAGATTAGAAGTCAGGGTAATCCTCAATAGAGATATATGATCTTGCCTAGAAATTGGAGTGTCATCGAAGATAAGCATAGAAGCAGAAGAATCCTTTTTGTGAGATATAAGACAGGACTGAGTTTTGGAAGGATTGTAATCAATTAAATTATCTTGGTTCCACTGGAGAATTAGCTGAAGATCAGCATTTAAGGAATTGGTAGTGGATATTCATGAGGTTGAAGCTGTTTGTACGGTTTACGTAAAAGTGGCCCCCCCGCATTTCGCCCTCTGCATTTCACCTCCCACATTTTGCCTCCTGCACATTTCGCCTCGCACATTTTGCCCCCAGTAAATAATGAGTAGACCCCTAAATTTAACTCTAAAGTCCAGCTACAGGACCAAAAGAAATAATCGGTCCATATTTATTAAACAGTTTAGACCTTCAAAAATCTAATTTTATGCCAATCCATGTAATGGTTTCCTTGCTGCCAGAGGTATGGTGTTTGAAGACAGAAGTCTTGAGCATTGTTGAGACCGCACGGTCTGAACACTATGGTTCTGACAGTGGGGAAGATGTCCCACCTGTTTTGCAAAATTGATATCGCCATCCTCAAGAATTATTAGCGAGTTGGACTAGGAGAGTTGGAAAAGAAGCTTCCTATATCTAAAATAAAGGTAATCCCTGTTGATTTATAATATAATAGAATATAGGAATTATCGAGCACTTAATAGCTCTGAATTATCAAATCTATTAAACAGTTTTTAATGCATGATTCTCAGGACGAACTGCTCCCGGGTCTCATGCCTATTTTTTTCCACTAGTAACAATCTTCAGTTATTGGCGCCTAGCCAGGAGTGGTTTTCTGATGGAACAAGAAGTATGCTGCAATTTCTACTAGAATCAAAAGACTAGTCCAAGATTTTCAAAATCGTAATGTGATTGATTACCTTAGAGGCATTGCATACAACTTCGAGTTTTAAACAATAATAATGTGCATTTATTCTATGATTGATTACCTCTAATTTGATTACCTTTACCTTTGATTGATTGATTACATTTGATTGATTCATTCTATTAAAATTAGAATTAATAAAAAATTAGGTGTATTATTTACATTTCTATAGCCTATTCATTATCTACTGGGGGCGAAATGCGGGGGGGGGACAACTTTTCTGGATCCTGTTTGTACTGGGCAAGGTTTCTCAAACTGGAAAGTGGAATGCAATGTGCAGTCATCAGCAAAACAATGGATAGGATTTCCAGTCAATGGAAGGTCATTAACATACAAGAGGAAAAGAGTGGGAGAAAGAACTGAACTTTAGGGAACATCAGCGATAGTGAAGAAGTTAGAAGACAGACAGCCATCTACCATCACCCACAGTGAGCAGTCAGAGAAAAAACTGGATACCCAGTTACAAAAAACAGTTGGAAAACTATAAGATGGATGCCTATTTAGAAGACCTTTATGCCGAACATGATCAAAAGCCTTTGAAAAGGCAAGTCAAGAGCAACTGCTTAAGTTTCACCAAACTTTTCCATTGAATTTGTCCATAGATGGGCAACACAAGCTAGAGTATAATACATGTTAATATGTTCACATTGCTCCCAAATCATCGGCATTCTCTTATTACTATTTTCATATATTACTAATATATTTGCACTTCATTTATTAATTAAGTATAATATTGTGTTTTTATAATCAGTTGCACTTGTAATCAGTTGTAATTTTTTTGCTATTAGATAATGAACATCTTACAGAGTATATTGAAATATTAGCTCATAGTCCATTTGTGGTGAAATAATCTTTTCTAATCTAATTGAATAAATAAAATGCATCTTCTGTTTATACTCTGGAATGGCCACATACAGTCAGAGGAGTTCACAAGACAGAGAGAATACAAGAATGTTATAATATTTAGTAACCACATGGGCTTGAACCATGGTCATTCAAAAATGTGTACTTTTGTACCATTGCACTTGGCTATTCAGCTGTGTTGGCCATTTTTAAATGTTTCACATTCTGTTTTACTCATAGCTTACATGAATTCATTTAAGTTAGCTTGCGCAGCCTTTTAACTCATGTGTATGTACAATTATGAAGGATAGTGAAAATCTGTGCACTTCAACATGCATAGAACACTTCAGTCTGTCATTAAAAACTTAAAGGAATATAGATAATTCTCAAGTCTTTTGTGGACTTGTACCAAGTCTTTACTGACTGACTGAATTGCTGTCTTTATCACACCATCAACTTCACACACATGATTTTCATTATTCACCATTTTGATTTACCTGCACACTATGCCACTAAAAGAACAACTTAGATTTGCAAATAGATTTGAGGAGACAAACAGGTAGTTGATAAAGTATTTACAGTAATCCAGAATTCAGTATAAAATTTCATTCCATATACGCTCACTATTTCTGTTATCAATAAAGGAAAAACCTTAATTTATGTGTAATTAAATAGCATGAACAATACAGAAAATTAAAGCAACTGTATAAAGAAAATATTTTGAAATAGCAGCTGTCTAAGTTAACTGCTCACAAATTGGTTGTAGTAGGCCAGCAAAAGTTGCTGTTCTGTTACAACTACCATTTCATCTGTTAAATTATGATCCAATGAATATTTCTGTTAGTATTACTAAAGGAAAATTGATACAAGAAAGCCAGATATCTGTCCAGCCCTTCCATAATTTTATTATATCCGGTTTATAAGTATCCTTTCAATTGAAGTGCATATCTTCTAGTTTGTGCCATCTACAACAGAAAAAGATATCCCCATTAATTTCCTAAAGCTTTTAAAAGCTTAAAACATCCCAGTCACATCTCCATCATGCAGATGTCTAATCTTAAAACTTTGTTATGTTACACAACTGAAGTCTCTCTCATGCATGGATGCACATTCACTATAGAAATGCCTCTCTATATTAAAAACTGACTTTGTTGCTCTTTGCACCACTTTTTCTAGCAGGACCACATTTTGAAATAGAAGTTCCAAACCTGTAAACAATACTCAAGATGTGGTCTGATTAAGGAAGCCTCTCTGCACCATTGAGAGAACTTCAAGTTAGATTACATAGTTTTCATTATCAACTGCCAAGTTTTTGCTAGCAAAGTAACAGGAAAATTTAGTCTTGCTGTTATTTAAATTTGAAACCTTACATTTTCCAGTGTTGTGATTTAATTTTCATTTTTCAGACCAACTAAATGATTTAACTAGGTCTTGTTGAAACTCCATAACTTGGCTCTCTTAGAGTGATAGCCATATATAACCACAGTGTTATTATTCAACCAACTTTTTGTCCACCATGACACCTTCTCACCGGTGGCACATTTCCAATTTATACAAAAGGCATTCACATGGGTTTGTTTGCTGTTTGGTTTTTAGGAGCATTAGCAACTAAGGCCATATTGCTCCGGGGATATGCGGTGGTCATTCCCTGACCTTTCCGTATCCTCCGTATTTGGTGGTCATGGGCTCAAACCCTGGTCTAATCAAGAAGCGTGCGCTACACACTGCTGCTCCTGCCCACTATGGGCAGGAGCAGCAGTGTGTAGCCCACCTGGCTATGGAAGCACCATTCACATGGGATAGCATTAAAAGCTTTCCTAAAGTGCAAATACACTATGTCAAAATTATTCTGCATCTTTGGTGACAATCTAATAATAGCTTACTAGATTAGTTAGAGGTGATTTCCTCTTTAACAGGCCCATCCTGCATTCCTTATATAATTTCATTCCTTTCCAGATGATCCTAAAGTGCACCTTTAATCATGTTTTCCATGATTTTCAGTGCTATAGAAAGAGTGAAAGAGGTACAGTCGGTCCTTGTATAACACGTGTTTACATTACACGAATTCGATCATACACGATTTATAAATAGGGGAACGTTATCTTATATAACATGAACCGAATTCGCTTATGCACGATTCCGCCTTTGTGTTTACAAGAAATGGCAGTCGAACGCAGAATCACCCCAACTGAACGCAACACGATAGGAATGAAGAAGATTCTGAAAATGTATTTATGTGTTTTATATCGGTGAAGGGGAAACACATTTCACTATAATAACGTGAAAACTAACACAATTCCAGCTATCGATATAATCACAAATGCAATTAGATGGAGTTTACTACCAGTTTATAACAGATTCCACCAGCAGAAACGAAACTGGAAATTGTTTTTATTGTTTTATGGTAGTAACCCCCAGAAATGTGCTTTAGTAAAGTGTGAGCTATTGAGGTGTTCATAGTGTGTCTCTGCCTTTACTGTGTTGTTTATTCATTTGCTACACACGTGCAGCTTTATTTATGTGTATCAAGCGTGCCTCCTCGTTTTGTAATTGCGCTTTATTCCCTAAAAATTAGTAAAATACTTAAAAGGTGTGAAAAGGAAGCGTCCTGGCGAAGGCACTGCAGATTCAGAGAGAAAAAAAAAAAAGCAATATCGATAAACAGAGGCGGACTGGGTCAAAAATGCTTACCCAGGAAAATTTATAGTGGCCTCATACTACGGTTTATGGCCAAAATCACTCCGGCCTCCGGCCCACCAGGATTTTCCGGGTAAGGCTTATGGGCAGTCCGCCTCTGTCGATAGAGAAAAAAATATGAAATTGTGAAACGCTTTGAGCGAAATGAAAGACCATGTGATATTGCACATGCTGCAGACCTAAATGAGGCAACGCCGAGAATTACAAAGAATGCGGAGAAAATAAAAACAACTTTCATAGCGGGAACAACTCAAAGTGTAATTAAAATCCATTAGATTAAGACACAAGAATTGGAAGAGATGGAACGGCTGTCATCTGTTTGGATAGAAAATCAAACAAAAAACAAGTTTGCTTACAATAGAAGCAAAAGCATTAGCAATATTTTATTACGTAATAGTCTTAATAAAATACGTAAGTATTTTATTACGACTATTTTATTTAATATAATAATTTTTTTAATACTAAAAAAATACTTTTTTAGTATTAAAAAATACTAAAAATACTTTATTATAATATATTTAATCGTTATAAAATACGTATTTTATAACGATTAAAATTACCCGATTATTTATTGTGTTTGGTAATGTTTTTGGTTCCAAATGTGGGTTCAATTTTGGGTGGTCGGCACCTAACCCCACTTTTCCCATAGGGCCTGTTGTTTATATTGCACGATTTTGCATTGCACGAGGGTTTCTAGGAACACAACTATCGTGCTATACGAGGACAGACTGTAATTACAGGTCTGTAATTACCTCTTTCACTCTTGGAACAATGTTTGTGAACTGAAGAGACATTTATACATCTCAAATGTGATGGGACTTCACATGAGTCCATAGATCCATGCATTATAATAGAGAGGTTTGGCTATCTGTCTTGGTGTTTCCTTTAATATCACTAGATAAATCCTATCAGCCCTCATGCCTTTTGCACATTCAACCATTGCAAATTCTCTACCAGTCCTTCATTGAACACAGTCATCTGTTCCTGATATCCTTACCTGGGCCATTAGCACTGTCAAGCCTAAAAGGTTGATCAGTATCATTGTTAAACATTAATGAAAAAATTGATTTAATTCTCATTGTCTAAAAAAAAGGGTGGGGGAGAAAGAGGCACTATTAGCATAAGTGAAAACTCATTCTGCCTGTTAATCCATCAGGAAAAACTATCTGTTGTACATTAATTACTGGGGGTGTGGAATTAGGGGTTATTGCTCGTTTTACCTTCCTACATATACAGTGTGCCAATTAAATAATGAGACCGATGCTACTACAAAAAAAATAATAACACTTAATGGCAAAGTATGGTTATATATTTTCGAAGTAATCACCTCCAATGATTACACACTGTTTACATCTTTTATACAAGTTTTTAAAACACTTCTGGAACTCTTCTTCTTGTACCGTTTTCAGCTGGTCGATCACTGCAGCCTGGATGTCCTCTATCATCCCGTATCACATTCCTTTCATGGCTGTTTTCGTTTTAGGGAACAAAAGGTAATCTACAGGAGCCAAATCTGGAGAAATAGGAGTGTTCGATGACTGGAATTGATTTTTTTGACAAAAATTGCTTGATGTTGATGGCAGAATGTGCTGGTGCATTGTCATGCAACAACAACCAATTTTTGGAGTTGAACATTTCGTGTCTCACCCGACAAATTCGATCCCACAACCTCCTCATAGAACTTTTTCATGACCTTTGTCCCTCGACGCACAAATTCTCGATGGATAATGCCTTTGATATTGAAGAAGACGATCAACATGGTTTTTCACTCTCGATTTTTCTAACTGCACTTTGTTCTGATGGGGAGAGGATGGCAAATGCCATTCTGAACACTGACATTTTGTCACGGTATCATATTGAAATACCCAATTCTCATCACCGGTAATGATTCTACTCAAAAATGTTGGGTCGTTGTCAACACATGCCATCAAATCAATGCAACACTTGACTCTCTTTTCTCGTTGCTTGAAACTCAACAAATGCAGTACAAAACAGGAACAAATTTTTCTCTTACCCAGATCTTATTTTAGAATTTCTCGTACAGATTCCTTATTGCTACCTATCATCTCAGCAAGCAACCTCGTTGAAACTGACCTGTCTTCAGTCACAATTTTTCTAACCTTTGTGACAATCTCCGGTGTTCAAACAGAGATTGGTAAGACAGGTCGGAGATCGTCCTCTAATGACTCATGTCCTTTACAAAAATGAGAAACCATTCAAACACTCTTGGTCGAGACAAACATTCATCAGCATAAACTTTTTTTAAATCATCAGAAATTTCCATAGAACTTTTGCCCAATTTACAATAAAATTTGATAACTGTTGTTTGCACCATTTTCAATTTTCTGATGACATTCACAAAACTACTATTACTCTTTCTGTCTTAAATCACGAACTACTGACCTGACAAGTTTCAACTTGCACTCGTTGGAAAGAGCACACTCTAGCGGATCTAATTATTATTGTTATTATTAGCTATATGATGCAAGGAAGCCTGAGGTCAGGACCTTAGGTGTGCCAACCCATACTCACTAGATGTGAGCCCCTGGGGTTATGTACTGTTTTGGCCTCTTACGTTAATACTACACACAGAGTGCACAGTCTCATTATTAAATTGGTGCACTGTGTATATACAGCCTCACTTGAGTAGTTTTGGAAGTCACAAGTTATTATTTTCTCAGAGTAATTATGGGAAGTATGCTGATACAAGAGGTACTTAATCTATCACTGATGGTTAAATCCACTGTTTATATTATATTTTTGTCTTTAAAAGGCTTTGTGTACAGTTGCAGTTTTCATCAGATGGTCGATGTTGTCACTGATTGTGCTGATGTTATTTCTATGGAAGTTAGATGCCATTCATTTTACGTTTTAATTGTCATATATAAAGTGATTTCTTGTCTCAATTATTATAATTATTTATATAAAAAGTTTACTTCTTCTTCTTCTTCTTCTTATTATTATTATTTATTTATTTGACGAAATATAAAACTATTAACATGTGCTTAATAGTTTTAGTGTGAGAAAACTTAGTTTTCTGAGGATAAAAGCTAAATTAAAGAGAAAAGCTGTTTGAATGTAAACAAAATCAGTAAATGTTCATGTGAGCAAAATGAATAACTGCATCTGAGTTAACTGCATACTAGGTTAAAACAAAATTATAACCTTAATTTCTTAAAGTTATAATAATAGATCACCTGTTGTCATATCTGAAACTTGTTATTGCTCAAATGATATTAATGTATCATAATCCAGTTTGATTAATATTCATCATTCTGTAACAATTTCAGATTTTTGCACTTGCTCAAAAATAGATAAAAAGTGAATTAGTAAAAAATTAATAATTAAATTAAGCATTAATTCACTTTTCCCAATCAGTGATTAGTTCTATTTTTCAACTTGGAGGGAAAGGGAAAGAGTGAGAGATTACATAACTTTTTTGCATTAATTCATGTGGAAAAATGTGTCTTTTATTTTCTTTACACTTTAGTCTTTCAGTTATGATTCACTGAAGAAGGATAAATTGCTAAATTAATGAAATAATTTTCTTACTTGGGTACTAGTCACATTCACTGAAAGTAATATTCTATACTACTTCTGTGTAAAATTATATGTAAGTCATTAGTTATTTATTATTTTTAAAGCATATTTTGCCTATATTTGCTAATATTTATGTTCGTAGGGTACGTTAGTAACCTTTGGCTACTTGATCCAGGCAAGCAGCCAACGAAGTGAAGATTTTCAATGGTAGCACCTGTTTGTCATCGTCAGAAGAACCCAACTCAACAGTCTCCACCCAGCCAGCTTCTGGTCCAACCAGTGCTGTCAGTTCGTGCTGGGAGCTGTTCTCGCCTATCAGCTGAGCTCCAGACATTCCTTGCCATCACTCCAGAACAGAGATGTAATGTTCTCACAGTGCCAGTGGATGTTGGACCTTATGCATAACTTGGATGGGCCACACTGCTGCCCTCAGTCATAAAAGGAGAATGGCTAGATGGCCAGACAAACTTCAATTCGTACCTCTTATAGAGCTTCCCTAGTATGTGTGTTGTACATTCTTGTACCTAAAGTTTGTTAACTGTGGTGTAGGTTGACCGCTGTAAATGGAGCAGGCAACTAAATGTGAACAACTTTTTTCTGGTACGGAAAACTGCAATCAGCAGTGAGATTTTATGTAAAATATTTGTGAATACAGAAAAAATGCAAAGCACACATTTAGGTTTAGAATGCTGAATAATTTTATAAACTGAATCCCTACCATAGTTTTCCTTAATCACATGAAATTGGACAGAATGTTACAAAAGTTTTTACAGAAACTTGGCATCTGTTCATATCAAAATTATTCTTCCAGTCATATCACTGTTTATTGCCAAGTATTTATACTATCTTTATTTTATCCAATTTTAACTGAAAAATTTATGGACATCTTTTACATACATTTACTGATAGAACTTTTCTTTTCTGTTTCTAGTAATGATATTAAAAATCTTGGTGACATGTTAATAATTGCTTGAAAGCATATGTAAATTATTATTTAATATTTATTTTATGGTCAGAAATACTTCGTACCATTTTTCATAAATAATAGCATGCATTATCTCATTTGTAATACAACAAAATCTGAGATCTTATCTTACTTACTAAGATATTAAAAAACTGAAATTTCAGTTTCACTAAGATTTTAAACATTTTTATTCGTCAGATTTTTTAGCTTTAGTCCAGATTTATATTTAGCATGAAAGAAAATTAATGTCAGTTATTGACTAGCAAGCGATCTAGATTAATTTGGGTTATCCAAAATTTGACAGTACTGTAAGTTACTCTTCATAGAAAAAAACAAAAATAAAAGAATAACTGATATTAATAAGAGCAATAAATTTTACAAAATGCCTTTTTTTTTAAATGTGAGAACATTGGGAATGAAAGTGTTCTGATTTTTTAGTAGTGATAACTAATCATGCAAAAATAATGCTTATTTTTACGGTTGAATTGTGAGCACATTTTAATTATACTGGGCATAATAAAATAAAGTATTATTAAAAAAATTTAGAGAGAGAGAGATGAGATGAGATGAGATGAGATTTTTATTCATCACACTGGAAGAATAGACAGTAACAAAGTAACATTCAATCACTGGGTTGAGAAAATGAAATAAATTACTTTGGATTTTTTTAATGTAATGTCACTATTCATCAAATAATCCGTGTTAGTAATTCTGGAACTATAGTAATGGGGGGGCAGAAACAGGAGCAGAAATTATATATTATCATGATGATACTTGGTTGTAATTATTTGAGAGAGAGGGGCACCTTAATTGAGTAAACAGATTCCTAAACTGAGATTGTTTTTTAGATAGCAATACAAATGAAGAGGGAAGGTCACAACATTTTATGTAGTTAATAATGGATAAAGTAATGACAAATCAATATTGGGAGAGCCATTCATAGCTCTAATGCAGAAATGCAAAAGTTACAGAATTGGCCCCTCTAAAAGGAAGGTATTTTATAACACAAGGACAGAAAAAGATAAAAAAATGGAGAAAAAAATAAATTAATTAAAACTATTTCCCAGCAAAAGAAAAATACCAGTTATACTTTTTATATAGTCTTAATGAATGGAGAAATGAGATTTTAAGAGCATTTCCTTCCATTACCATTCAGTAGTAATGGGAGGAAGAATATATATATATATATATATAAAAAGTAGCAATTGTGGAATTATGAAATTCAACAATTGATATGAAATTCCATAATTGATATGAAAATCCATCAGATTGATAGACTGTGATCTAAGATCTGGAATATTATAAGAAGAAATGCTAATGCATTCTAATGGCAGGTTACAGGGAAACTTTTAGTTAGTCTTTAAACAAAAGAAAAAAAAATTATGATATTTAGAGATATTCAAATTTTGAGACAGAATGAGAGGCCATTTTTGAAACGTAAGAATTTTGTAAGCAGCAGCACAGAAATTATTTCACCTGTGTGGAGATGAATGTGTGAAATGAATATATGTAGGCCTTGGAAGACAAATTTCATATAAACAATATAAGAATATATTCTTCTTATATATACTAGATATATAAGAAGAATAAGCTGGAATAAGTATATTTTGTAAGCTATTATTACAGTTAACAATATCTTCATCATTGAGAGAATTAAACATTAAAGAATGAAAACTTGAATAATAAAGGATTAAAGGGTCAGTAAATACTAAGATTAATATTAAAATCCTTCCATAATGCGGAATGCAGTGTAAAACTGAATAACAAAACACTAACTAAAAGTTCAGTCATTACCTTAAGTGCCAATTACGATTATCAACTTTCTAATTTTACGATGGCCTCTCTAATTCTAGACTGTATGTCGGGGTGTCAGTCAGAGCACAGATAAGATGCTGAAAATGAATTTAAGAATTAAAGTTTAATAAATTATTTTTAAAAAACATCCCAAAAAGAGATATGTACTTTTGACTCCTGGTTACTAAAATGTTCTATATTTTTTCTTAATTTAGTAAACAAACCAGAAAGGCTTATTCTATTCTTTTTTTTCTTGGTGTTATTTTCACTTTTTATTCACTTATAGTAAGGAAAATGTTAACTTTCTGGGTTAATTTTTGTGTAAAAGAAATTAAAATTTAATTGTTAGCAAAGGTTAACAAATAATAAATGAGCTGTCCAAGAATTAATTAACACTAGATGACTCGTATATTTTCCCAGAGTATAAAAAAAATAATTATTTCAGTATACAGAACATGAAGTCTGAACAGTTCTTGGTTGGACATTGATTTCAGATTTTTCCCCCCCTCAGTTGTTATTGAATTTTTGAATGCTCATGTATTGTACACATAAATATGAAACAGCTACAAAGTGTCTTTGCCATTTGATATTCATATTTTATTCTGGATATATTCAGAGATAGTTATTTTGAATATTGTCTTTTGTAGTTATTTAAAATTATTACCTTCGTAATTCATTTCATTGCTCACTTTTTTAAAAATATATGTACATGAAAATATCTTCATAAAACATTAACAGTAATGTCTTATACCTGGACTAAAATTATAAATATTTTTGCTGAATTTTTATTTCTAATTTCCTACTTTATACTTCATTATAAATGGGATCTCATTTGAATATCAAGTGTTATACTTCACTCAATACCCAATTATTTCCTGTTTTTATGTTAATTTTCATCCCTTCCCAGAAATAGTATTTCTGCTACCAGATCTGAATCATAATTTTCTATTTTGATGATAACACAAATTTATCTGATATATGCATATATTTAAAATTTTGTTTAGAGAGAGCATTAAAATAATGGAGATATGTACATATGGAATAGTTAATAATCATATACTCAGAGGTGATTGTTTGCCACAGAGGGTATTTAGCTGTTGCAAAAACTGACAAGCTCAAAATTTTCTCTCTATATCTTCTTCTTCTTTGTCTTTGCCTTTTCCCAATAGATATATATTTTATTCCAATTTTGATAGAGAGAAAATTTTCTCTCTCTATCAAATTACCTTATTTATGTTCTTTGATAAATATTCTGCTCCAAAATGTTAGAAAATTTACCTAAATGGATGGTTCACCTTTAATGCAATGTTACTGACAATCCTCTGTGATTTGGCTGGAACTAGATGTGTACAGGTTTCCAAATGATATTCCATTCCTGTTTGAGACTGACCCTTAGATTCATTATCAGATTTGTTGGGGTTGCTAAGGCTTATCTCAGATATGCCAGTCAAGATAATTCCACAGTTTCTCAGTGGGATTTGTGTTTGTTGCCGTGCAGGCCATGGCAACTGGGGCATATCACTCAAGTATCCTGCTTATCATTTCTGCATAGTTGTGTCCATGTGGACTGTCATATGGAGATAATCCATCATTATCCAGGTCCAGCATGAGCATTAGGGGATAAATCTGGCAGAATGTTCAGAATAACAAGGACCGATACATACCATGAAATCAGTCTTCACATGAGAACAGCATCACCAGCAACCTTCACAGATGACAGGATGCATTCAGGAACCAATGCCTCATGTAGCTTCCTCCACTTCCTTGTGCTTGTGATTCATTTGACCACATTACATGTTTGCAGTGATTCACTAACCATTGATGCCAATACTACCAAATGAACAGCCACATAGACTCATTTTACTGACCTCACTGCATTTTTGGTGTTGCCAATATTTGTTCTTATTTTTGCACATACATGACAGACCAGGTGCCTGTTCAAAATCAGAACAAATATCTGTGGTCTTGGTTGTAGACTATTTTATTCCAACCAGACTTGTTCTTCTCATTGTTGGTTTTGCTTCACAGTATCCATCGACTGATAATTCTAGGCACTATCTGTTTTGATAAATGGGTAGACTCTGCTACTTCTCATAATGATACTTTTGCTACAGAAGCATCAAGGAATATGCCTTTCATAATGGTACCTGCCTTTCACATGGTATATATACCTTTAATAATTCTACTAAGGCATGTACAGCTCTTCTTATAGGTGGTCTGATGTACTGTGTAATCCAGCATATCATAAATATTTCATTTTCATACAGCGGGGGGTCATTTGGATAATGAATTCTGGATTCCTTGATAAATTGGTAAGACAGTTTATTTGACCGAAAGGAGTAAAATTTCAAACTTTTATAGCATCATAAAACTGTGGTACTGTATTAGTATTAGTAGTGTAAATGATGGAAGAAAACAAGCTTTTAAAGCATCAGCAAAAAAAAAAAAACCTTCCTACATTCCCTCCAATAGTACGTGTGGTTCTTCCTTAAATTTACTTAAGCTACCCATTTCCACAACAACAGATGGAAGTTTGTTCCAACAATTAACCAACTGCTAGTTGAAGGCAAACTTCTGCACATCTGTCCTGCAACCATCATTCCTCAATTTGGATTTATGCTCCCATGTGTGTAGCCTGAGCAAGAAGAAGAACATCAACATTGATTTTACGCAATCCATTCAAGGCCTTATACACTAATCAGATCATCTCACAGATGCCTAGTCTCCAGATGCTGCAGCCTATAGAACTGATGCTTTTCTTGGTAAGACTACCCTTTTATTCCCATATTAGTTGGTGTTCACATAGCTTTTAGATTTAAAAAATATATACATATTATAATGCAAGAATAGTGCCTGAAATAAAGTCATAAATGCAAATGAATTACTTACTAAGTGAACTTGTGCTGTTTCCAGTTTGTAAATTGGTATTCAAGAGCATTTTTCAAATAGCAGTTTTAAGTAAGAGATATGGCACTTGATATCCATTTTTAATACTATGCAGTAATTAGTTTTAATAATTTTAGTATTCTGTTATAGTAACAAATACAAAATGGATACATACATACATCATTGTTAAACACACACACACACACATTTTGAATAATTCTGATTTTGACAGAATAGAACTTTGTATAACCACTAAACAGTGCATATTATTGCAACCTACCTTAAAATGAATTTGAAGTGAGCTGTTGAAGACAGACATAGAGATATTCAGTTTTATTCTCCTCTCTTTATCTGTATTTTATTTGATATAATCCTTATTAAACAGGCTTGTGTGCATATTTTAAAAAAAATCCTAATTAATCCTTTATACACTGTATATTATTTCTATTTTTAAATTCATTACTTGATATGTTGTAGCATTTATGTTATGAAGAGTGTAAGCAGGCAAATTTTAGAATTTCAAAGAATGTCATAAACATATTTTTAATATCTGTGATTGACTAGATTAGTTAATGTAAGTTCTTTATTAGCCAGTTTGCTAGATAATCAATAATGTTAACAACAAAATAAGGGGAAAATAAAATATCTATCTGTTGATAGTGGATCAAACTAAAGACTAAGTAAAAATAATTCAGATTGAAAGAGTAAGTTTTATTGATAAACCTTGAGAGAGAATTAATGTAATTGAGAAATGTATTAGCATTAAGTACTGCTATTAATATGAAACAAATTAATAATAAGTATTATTATTATTATAAAGGCCTACTTTTTTATGTGCAATTATTAATTCCTGAAGCAGTGATACCATTTATTTAAATATTTTTGGCATACCTTTGATCACAGTTGCATCCATATTTTATAGCCCAGGTTAAAGAAAGTTTTTTTGACATGAAGCTTTGCTCTGAGCATCATTTTAAACTAGTTATACGGACAAATTTTTAGGTAATTTTATTTTCACAAAATATGCCAGATACATCAAGCTTTCCTACTTAGTATAAAAAATACTCAATTCAGTATTTTTCAAGTGTAATTGCCTTCAAAAACTACTTTTCACTTAGTATGAAAATGATGACTCACAAATTTGTTTTTCAGGAGGATCAATAATAGTCTAGTATGATTAACAAAACAATTTGTACTTCTTTTATAAAAGTTGTTTTTTTTTATTTTAAGAAAAAGTTAATCATTAGGTCAGAAAATTGCATTTTTTGCCTTTTGAAGGAACTAATTTTTAAAAGTACATGACAGCTTATGCTCATTGGTGCATGTTAAAGTTATATGGATGTTTTAAGTTTTTTAATATTATTTTGACCTGCTAAGGAAACTTGCTTTGCCTTGAAAGTAACAGTCTCTCATTCCCAGCATCTCTATATTGTACTTTCTCAAATAATAACCTTGCTTTCTAACTAAATCTGTGTCCTGTTTTTTGTTTTTCCTTTTATAAAATAACAGTTTTATGTTAGTTAATAACACATTATTTACTCAGCTGATTAATCCACACTAGGTCACAACAAGTTTATCAGTGATTACGTAAACATTTAATGCGTCTTTTTTTTTTTTTTTTTTTTTTTCGTTTTGGGAAAATTAATTCCACATTTTGGAAATGAACTGATTCTTGTTATTTGCTTTGTCATCATAATTTAAAATTAAGTCACATTATGCATTCCTTGCAAGATTTTTTTACATGATGTTTTTTCACACTTATCCATATCACTGTTTTCTGGATTACTTAGCTTGTGCTATACAAGTACATATATGCTAATTTCCAGCAAATCCTACATCAGCTTTTAGCCAAAGTGAATATTTCAATTAACGATTCTTCTTTAGTTTCTCTTGTTTTTTTTTCCCAGTATAATCTTAATTTACTTATAATTTTCAAGAGAAAGGTTATAGTTAAGCCGAATGCATTAGTTAAGTGATACATTGAACAATTTGAATGGATTATGAAATTTATGATCTCAGTTAATCTTCATGTCTGGAGTAGAGAATTTAATGCATAATTTCCAGTGCCTGCTTAGCTTTTCGGTTTATTGATTAAATATTTTGATCTATGTTTACAGATAGATCCATATGTCCTTCAATATGCATTTCAAAATTTCAATTTGATACGTGAAGTAAATTTTTTACAAAAATTAGGAAAATAGACTGCTTCAGTCAGTAGTTGGTACACTCATTTTAAGTATTGATATTGTTTGACATGCACTTGCCAGTCTATCACTCAATCACATGACTTGCTCCTGCCACTTCAGGTTTGAAGCAAAGTTATGCATGCAGTTTAGGAGGTATTTTTAGTAACATTATACTGCAAATAAAAAAAAATAGGAATTCTTTTTGGAATGAATATTTGTTTTTTGTATTATTATTATTTTATTATTATTTTTTTTATTTTATTATTTTATTTTTTTCGATTTTCATGCTCTGAGAATTAACAAAAAATAAGTTCCTTTTTTTGAAAAAAAAATACCTAATTTTCAATTTTTTAAAATATGGCTTCAACATTATTTTAACACTGTAAATTTAGTTGAAGCCATAATTTTTTTTAAATAAAAATTTTAAAAAATCAATGCGAATGCACACAGTGAATTAATTACCTTTCCAAGATATTACCAACAGCCCTGCATTCAGAATAAAATAATGCATGCAGTAACCTCCTCCATCAAGTAGTCAGACCTTCATTTTGTATGCATTTCTCCATTGCAGTTTTATTAATTCTAAATTTTACTACTGACTGCTCCCTTTGCAAATTTCCCTAACCACTTATAAAATAACTAATTTGTATATTGTTAGTTTAGAGAAACTGGTCAACTAAACTGTTAATTGGGCATAAGATTATGTAAGCTATCAATATCAAAGTTTGCAATTGATACAAAGGTTGGCAGGGTTCTTAATGATAGGAAGCAAAATATGCTACCCACAACAAGACCTGAGAAATTAGGCAGATGAACTGAGACAGCAATGTACATTGGTTTAACACTAATAAATGCAAGGCACTGCACTTGGGTGGCAGTAATTCGAGAATGATGTACCAACTGTGTGGTACCACACTCAAGGCAGAGAATGAAAAAGACCTAGGAGTAATTGTACAGTCTGACATGAAGTTCTCTGAGAAGTGCAGACAGGCTGCTATGACAACTCATGGAGTTCTGTTAATGATATACAGGAATTTTGCCAACAGGGACAAGAAGATGATTATTGCATTGTAAGGCATTGGTTAAGACCACATCTTGAGTACTGCATACATACAAGTCTGGAAGCCTCATTTCAGGAAGGATGGGAACCTGTTGGAATGAGTGCACAGAGCAACAAGATTAATCAGGGGCACAAAAGGGTTCACATACCAAAAAACACTTGATCTGTAAATTTCAGCATCTAGAAAGTGGGCCCTGCAAGTAGACTTGATTCAAGTGTGTAAGGCTTTAAATGGATTGGGTAAACTAAATGCTGATAGCATCCTTATTCTTTGTCAGATGATGAAAAGAATGGTTGTAGGATAGAGTGCAAGAATTTGCTTTCAGCCAGAGAATAATTGACTGTTGGAACAACCACTTGGTGTTGTGGAAGTGGTAGTATGAATAAATTTAAGGAAGGATTAGACAAATTATTAGAGGAGATAATAAATGATGTTGGTATTTTTTTTTTTGGCTGATATTGTATAAGCTTCTTTCCTTGCATCATTTGCCAATACTAATAAGAAGAACACATTGTACTGCAAACTGTTTACTCATGCTATAATATACTCTTGGGTCATGATTAAAAATTTGAAAGCTGTAAGGAGAAATAATGAACTCTATGTCAATGTTTCTTGAATTAAGTGCATTGTAAATTTACTAGAAGCAGTAATTTTTTCTCAAATAAAAATAAATAAAAACCCACATCAGCCTCAGTTCTTGCAATCCTGTTTCTTTATTTACAATTTCCAAGCATTATGTAGGGCAAAAGTGATTGACAATAGAAATTCACAGTTTAGTCAAATGGCTGGATTAACAATTGAACATCACTAAGTAGCTGATCAGTGCTTCTGACCACCAAAGGGGCTATCACCTGATATATTCTTATACTACTGCTGAGTGCACTATTAACGTTGCCATTAAGTTTCCATTTTTCTTTGCTCGGATTGTGCTGGGTTTTGCATCCTGATTTCTGCCAAATGTAACAGCATGAATATATGTTAAATGTAAAGCTCCCAAACTATTCATGGGACTCGACTCGTTATTATTATTTTACTTTACCTCAAATACTTGTTTTTGTTTATTATCATTTTGTTATATTTTTGGATATATATTATTCATTGACTTACTTTGTAGTTTTTTTTCTCAAAGTTCATTACTAAATTACTTGTATATAAAAAGAAAATAAATTTATGTTAATTACACTTCTTTTGTTTGTATCAAATACAATATTATTTTTCCTTTGGCAGTACAGTTATTTTAAGTTCAGTGATGATAAAAGAGATGATTTATCAATCAATTCATATTTTGATGTTCTGATTTTCTGTGAGAATATCTGAATATATAAAGTGGTTGATAAATAAGTGCTAAAGATTTCAAAGAAAATCTTGAGCACTTATGGTAAAATGTGAAACTTAGTAGTATACTAAATTTCACATCTGCCCTCATGTTGAAGCATAATCAATAAATTTCTAAAATTTATTGACTATACTTCAGCAGGAGGGCAGTTGTGAGAAAGAAGCCTGTCTAAGGATGACAACTTTCAGCATTCCTGTGATGACCAACTTGAAACAAATATAGAGACTCTAGAATTAATGATATATTTTATTTACAATGCACATATTAACCATTTTGACCATGAGTTTTCCATAAGTTCAATTTTTTATATAACATCACTTTGAACAAAAATAAAATCTATGCAGGAAGCAAACATATTGTGGGTTATTAGGTGTCAGTCTTTTAGCATAAACCTTTTTAAATATTATTGTTAAAAGGTTTCATTTATTATTATTGATGCAAATCATTCAGTTTAAAAATTTTGGATTAAAAGTCTTCTTTTGGATTCCAAGTTTGTCATACAGTTTTTGCCCTGGGTATTTTAATTATTGTATTGTAGCCAGGTGGAGTGGGATTGCAATAGCACATGCTCTTTAAGTAGACCAGGGTTCAATCCCCTGACTGCTAAATATGGTTGATCTGCCAACCTGCACTGGCCCGGCATGGTAGATTATGGCCCATTCCCTCAATGTGACTCAATGAGTCACATTGAGGAGGCCTCCATTCTGCAGTGGATTGACAGTGGTTGCAGATTTATTTAATATTTTATATATGTATATATATAAGTTAAGAAATATAAGTAATAGAGTGAAGAGATATAGAAAGAGAGTAAAGAAATATATAAAAAACAGTAAACGAATGCAAGAAATCAAGGTATAAAAAAATATATGAATAGAAGTGTCATATAATGCACAGAAGTGTGCAACAATATTCTTATTATTTTCTATCCATATATTGTTTATTTCTAAACTTTTTTTATACTGTGATTTCTTTCATACTCTTTACTCTTTTCTATAGATTTCCTTGCTTTTTTTACATCACTTCACTCTATGACTTATATTTCTTGTATTCATTATGGTCATGGGTTCTTTCCGACTAGCAGTGGTCCTGTCCACTATATGCTTTTATCATTGTCACCTTCTTCCTGTATATATATAAGGGTAACGTGATGACTTAATTTAAGGTAAAGATAGAGATGCATTGTTACTTTAACAGTCATTAATGCCATTAAATAATTGAACATTACATGAGTTATAACCTATAATACAAGCTATAGCCAAACTATAAATTGCGTTCATGTACTAGCATTTCTAATGTATCGATTATTTATGTGCAACTAAGGGTTAATTGTGAAGAATGGTAATAGGGATATTAAAGCAGAGCAAATTTCAGTTTAAATGACTAATAAGCGTAAATTTTAAATTTAATTTAATGTTAATTTTGATATATTAATGCTGTTAGCCAGTGTAATATGCTAGTAGATCATACTTATATGCCTTAAGTTAAAAGTTTTATTTTGAAATATAATTCATCAGTTGGCTCCTACTCACTAAAGTATTTTGAATTTGAAAAGGGCATGTTTGTGCCATTTGACCCAAAGGATTTTTGTTATGATTGCTCTGAACCCAAATAAAAGAATACAGTGGATTCTGGTTATTTGGACACATTGGGACTAGTGCACTTTGGCCCGATTAAGCGGCTGCCCCAATTATAAGAAGGTTCACGTAAATAGTTATAAAAAGATATAAAAAAAGACAAACTACTATTTCACTGAGAAACAAATTATTCAAATAAATTTCAGAATAAATTAGAGCCAAATATTTAATATTTAAATATTCTTCATGCAGAACTGTCCATTTTCACTCATTGTCAATGTCAACATCATTAATGACCTGTCCGAGGATATGTATGTTGTCATTCTTGTCATTTTGTAGGTTGTTAAATTTTAATATTAAACATACAACTATGACCACCAGTAAGTTAATATTATTAAGCATTAGTAACAAAATAAGAGGCAGATATTCAATATGCTTATGTCATAATAGAATACAAGTAAGCTACTTTCTGTTTGCTAGATTCCATTCTAAATGTATAAATTCCACATAGTGCTAAGAATGAGAGTTCATGAAGAAAATAATTAAAGGCTTTCCTAAATCTTCTTAAACTAGCACAAGATACATAAGTAGGCAGTGACTCTGATACCTTTATTTTCTCTATATTTAAACCGTATAGGAACGTAATTTTTTTAACACAGTATATTTCACGGATGTTAAGCTAATGGAAAATTAATATTTCCCATATTCCCTACTAGCAATACTAACAACAGAAGCAGTGAAACACAACAATTGCTTTGACTAATGAA
Source organism: Mastigoproctus giganteus (assembly GCF_048544385.1). Classification (NCBI taxonomy): domain Eukaryota; kingdom Metazoa; phylum Arthropoda; class Arachnida; order Uropygi; family Thelyphonidae; genus Mastigoproctus; species Mastigoproctus giganteus. Next base: position 92,709,259 of record NC_143585.1, read on the forward strand.
ATACCAAGATAAAACATACTTAGATGAACACCTAAGATTATAGGCAAGCGTAAATGGTGCATTTAAATTAAATTGAATTATATGTAAGTAAAGGGTACACATAATTAGATCAGATGTTTGTTGTTTGTTATTTGGTTTTTAGGAGCATTAGTAATTAAGGCCATATTTCTCCGGGGATATGCGGTAGTCATTCCCTGACCTTTCTGTATTTGGTGGCCACAGGCTCGAATCCCGGTCTAATCAAGAAGCGTGTGCTACGCACTGTTGCTCCTGCCCACGTGGCTACGGAGGTGCCATCAGATAAGTACTGATAAATTATTTATCAGATAAATTATTGAGTTAATACATTTCTACAAACCAGTTAATTCCAAGTTGAGTTTAAATTCAAGGGAAAATTCATTTACATAAACATTACTACAAGCTTTGATTGTAAGAGTTTATCATAACTTTTCTTCCAAATTATTTCCTTCTCTTCTTTTGATTTAACAGTTTAAACAGCAGAGGTGAATACACAGAGTTTGTATGATCATGTTTACAGGATCAGGCAGAGACTGTTTGTTTCATATATGATGAGTTTGGTTCTGTTCTTATTTGTATATAAAAATATATTCATATTTTTCTGCTTTTTTCATAGTCTTTGAGTGCCAACATATTAGGACAAAAAATTAACAAAGATAAAAATTACTCCCATGACAATTTATTTTGGGTACAAACTGTAAAACATTATTTTGATATGTGACCACCACAAATGTCTGCAACACACTGCATATGGCTAATCACTGGTGGAAACATTTTGCCTGGGATGTTTGTTACCTGTTCAACTAGTCACTTGCCATTTTAGTAATATTAGCAAAAAGATCTTGTGCATTGGGAATAAGCATAATGAAACAAATCTTGTCATTACCGAAGAAACATAAAAGTATAAAGTAAAACTTTATTAAAAATACAGTAAAAATAAAAATATATACAGATAAATGATAAAAGTACTAAAAGTGATAAGTACAAAAACAAAATATACATTAATAAGCTTTCAGAGATGTGCCTCTTTATCAACTTAGAAGACAAGTAGTATGACATACATCATTATATTCTGCAGAGGTGCAGCATATATGTGCTACAGCAAATCAGTGCAGATTGTGAAGGTGGGGGGGGGGACAAACATCAGCTGTCATAAAGTAGGCAGACATAAATTTGTTACATTATCTGTCATCATATTGTAAAATAACAGGCGCCTCTGTAGCCAGGTGGGAAGGAGCAGCAGTGCGTAGTACACGCTTCTTGATTAGACTGGGGTTCGAACCCATCACCACAAAATATGGAGGATGCGGAAAGGTCAGGGAATGACCACCGCATATTCCTGGAGCAATATGGCCTTAGTTGCTAATGCTACTAAAAACCAAAACAACAACAACAACATATAAAATAACATGGCAAGAAAGTGTAGTGAAAAGTTAGTCATTAGTATTAAGAACTACAAATATTCGTGCCTCCAAATGACACAAAACGTCATGCACATTAGCTGTATCCTTTAAATTTTTGCTCCTCTACTGCTAAAATTATTTAAGAAACAGTTTCTGTATTGTTACAAGGGTATTTATGTGGTTTATTCAGTGTGCAACTTGCGATTTAAATTTCTTTTCAAATTTTCAAATTGTTCACAGCTTGGAAGCATTTTACCTGGAATGTTTGCAGAATTAAAGTCACTTTCAATTCCAGTAATGTTGGGGGGGGGAGATAACCCCTATATAAACTCTAGGTATCTGTTATTATCAAAAATCCACTGGTGTTGAAAAGCAGACAAATGAAACTATGTGCATGGAAAGTGATTGATGTTTACAAAGAACAGAGCAATCCATAATAACAGATTATGTACATCAGTATTTCTATAGCATAGCTTTAGCACTAGCTAATGCTTCACTAAATAATCACATTGCACTTGTCAGTGTGCCGACCGGGCTAGCCGGGTGGGTAAAGTACCTTCCTGGCAACTCAAGTGTCACGGATTTGAATCCCGATTTGGATCAGAGTAGTGCAAAAAACTTTGGGAGGTGCATTATGGCCACAGAAGCCAATGTGCCAACAACAACAAAAAAAAAAAAAAAAAAAGCTGAAATCATACACGTGCCATGACAGAATCAGATAGATCTAAATATAAAGAAGAGGAGACTGAATCAAATCCAGTGCTAAAAATGCCCTAAATACAAATTTATGTTATATTGAAAAACAGCCTGATTCAACAATCACCATGCGATATTTATAAAAAGTAGAGTTTTTACAGCATAACCTAACCGATGCTGCAAAACCCATTTTTCATCATATAAACAGATTCATTTTATATAAATGAGTGTATACATGTATGTTTTAAGTGAAAATAAAATTTTTAAGGTATGTTTATGATTCCCTGCTGTAAGTGACTTTTCAATTAACTGACCAACTGGTCCTAATCATGTTGAATAAGATCATTTCTACTGTATTTGATATCTTGAATGCACCCTAATATAAGAATATTAACATGTACTTTGAGAAATAGGAGACTTCAAATTTTAGAAGTTATTTTATAATTTTTCTGTATTTAAACTAAAAGTGTGTAGCTATGTTTTTTTTTTTTTTAACAGAAAAAAGAATGAATAGGATAACAAATTAAGTGATTTATATTTTGTAAAATCGAATAACAAAATGTTGACATAGTAAAGTTAATATTAAATAAATATATATTTTTAAATCATCCATTTTTTTTGCTAGCTGTTATATGTTGACTATTACAGTAATACCTCAATTTAATGGACTGCGTGGAGATGAGGCCTGCCCCTTAAAATTTGGAGTATTTTAGAAGTTGTTATAATGCTATAAACAAAATGCTGTATTATGAAATTAAAAAAATAAATAAATAAATTATAGATTGTAATACTATACTGTAGATCAGCAGTTCCCAACTTATTTTAATTGCAGAACCCTTGAAAAAAAATTGTGGAACCCTGACAATTTTTACTGATTATAAATAAAACAAAAAATCAAAAATAATTAATTGAAAATACAAAAAAAAAAACAAAAAAAACAGATTAATAATGGAAAAGCAAATATTATTAATTCGAACTGGAATTAATGTGAAGAATTAAACGTCTTCTTTTCTTTCCGAATTTGGTTTAATTGTGGACAGTGGAATTCTAATGTTAGGAGTGGCATCCAACTTATTTCTCTATTTTGTTTTTGTCACAGTGTAAAGTGAAAATCCAGTGTCACACAAATATGTGGTACTAAAAGGCAACAAACAATGAATTGCCTTTTTTGAATAAAGTTGGATATTTTCTCTTAAGTCACACCAAAACTCATTTAATAAAACTTCATTAAATTTAACTTTTGTTTGGCTGTTTGATGTCAGGTCGACGAGATTTTCATATTCTGAAGTAGATACAGAAGTAGTTCCTCTGGTTTTTCTTTAATATTGAAAACCCAATAGTTATTGTCATCTTTTAGTAGAGGAAAGTAGTAGTAGTGGCATGTGATGCAAGTGTATGAGCTTATGCAGCATCAGCCAAAAAAAAAAAAAAAAAAAATTACACTATTCCCTCCAAATGCCTGTCCAGTTCCTCCTTAAATTTATTTAACTTATCAACTTCCACAACAGATGGAAGTTTGTTCCAGCAATTAACCACCCGCTGGCTAAAGGCAAATTTCTGCACATCTATTCTACATCTGTCTTTTCTTAATTTGAATTTATGCCCCCTTAGGTTCGTAATCTGAACAAGTGGAAGGATCCCATCAGAATTCAGCGTGCTCAACCCATTCAAGGCCTTATACACCTCAATCAGATCACCACGCAGGTGCCTAGTCTCCAGCCACTGCAATTTGCAGAACTTAAGCCTCTCTTGGTAAAAGGATCCCTTCATTCCCCTCACCAATCTTGTTACCCTTCTCTGTACACGCTCAAGCAAATTTACATCCTTCCTAAAATGAGGCCTCCAGACCTGTACACAGTACTCAAGGCGTGGCCTGACCATTGCCTTATACAGAGGGACAATCACCTCCCTCTGTATAAGGGAGGTGATTAAATCAAGTATTCATTTAATGCCATAGTTATTGATTTTAGATTAGAAATAATTTCTTTTCGAATTTCCTCGTCAATTTCATAGTTCGATTCCTGTAAAAAGTCATTTAAAGTTGGAAATGGATCCATATTATTTTTTTCAACTGCCATGTATTGTAGCTTTCATAATAATGGTTGTAATTTATCTTTTGTGTTGAAAATATTTACATTTTTTCCTTGAAGGGAGAGAGAAACATCATTCAATTTTGTGAATATACCCATCAGATAAGCAATTTGACTCAACCACGAAACGTTTCTAAAGCTATCTGCTAATAGAAATTTGTCATTGTGTAAGAATATGGCGAGCTCTTCTCGTAATTCAAACAATCTGACAAGAACTCTGCCATGTGACAGCCATCTAATTTCAGTATGTACCAGCAAAGATGTATGTTGGCTGCCCATATCTTCACATATAATTTGGAATAATCTTGTTTTTAACGGTGTGGTGTGTTTTCACAAAGTTAATAATTTTCACTGCTTCACCTAAAATACATTTTAAAGATGAAGGGGTATTTCGAGCAACCAGTGCATATCTATGAAGAACACAGTGACTACTCGTACATGTTTTAGCAATATTTTTAATTCGTCTTACTGCTCCTTTCACAGATCCTATCATTGACTTCGCACCATTGCTATGTACATCGACACATTTGTCCCAACTTATTCCACAAGTCTTCATAAAATAGTTGATACATTTAAATATTTCTCCGATTGCATTGGTTTGTAAATTTTCATAGAGTAACATGTCTTCTTCAATAGAATTATTGTATTGTAGTAATAACGAACGAAAACTAATAAAATTGATAGGTTTGCAACGTCTGTTGTCTCATCTAATTGTAGAGTACTTATCACATGACTAAAGTCTTAAAATAAGTCCCTGCTCAATATCCTCAGCCATATCATGAATTCTACTTTGTAGGAAGCCATTGTTGCCCTTTCGTTATTCGACAAAATTTTCGACATAAAATGTTTAGTTTTGTCAAGAGACTCAAGTTTTCTTTCAAGAAATTTGACATCTTTATTTTTATCTGAATGGTTCGTTTCAAAATATCTGCCCAATTTAGCTGGTACTAACAAACTATTTGATAAGATCTTATTGCATAATATACATATTATGCAATAAGATCTTATCATTGGGGCCTTGGGATTTCCTGTGGTTGTGAATCCGAGTAATAAATAACTCAAGTTGTATTTATGCTTTTTATGACTTGAGCGATGTTTTAGTATTGACGAACAACACTTCCCTTTTCCTCGATTCATATGCTACACAAGTAATGCTAGTGCCTTGATCTGTATTTTTGTCAGTATCTGCTTTACCAGTCTCCTTGTCACTATAAACATGTGAACTGCTTGTTATACTTTTTTTTAAAACTCCTTCTCTCAAACAACGATCCATTATATATTTTAATTTGGGGTATGCACAATCGTAATATTATAAATTAATACGATGCCCACTTTATTTTTATATGAAAAGTACATAAGACATCACAAAATGATTGCAGTGCAAAACACCACTGATCTATGACTGATATGCCCACTCATACGCTGTACCACTGCACCCCACCTCACTACAGATGATTCCATCAGGGGATATGACTCAACTAGTGGTGGGAGAATCGAATTCAAGTATTTGAGTCATTTATCCACCATTAGACTAACCAGATTTTATTTTCCACAAATGCAAGCTGTGCAGAGTCTGTATGCAGGTCCCCCTCTCCCTATGAAATATTAATAATTTTTGAAACTTTATTTAAATAAATTTTTCATACATATTTTAAACTATTAATTAGAGCTCTTGTGGAACCCCAAATGTTATCGGCGGAACTCTAGTGTTCTGCGAACACAATTTGAGAACCCGTGCTGTAGATTATTGCACTTAGCATTTGTGTGGAGTAGACGAGCCTGAAATTTTCAAGCTTTGAAACTTCAATTTATCAGAAGTGTTTAGATTTACACACTATATTTTCTCATCACCCTTTCTAGATACTATTATGAAAAATTAAAATGGAGAAGCAAAGTTTTGTATTACAGCACCCAATTGAAAACTGTAAAACCAGTACCATAATTGGAAGATTTTTCACCACACTTCTTGTTGCTGATACTGAACAAATTACAGCATTGTAAACCAGGATCACATAAGGCAAAAACTTCTCACCTCATGCACAACTTTTGTATGGTATTTGAATTCAGGATTGTTTTTAGTAAATTTAAACAAGTTGCTTCAGAGTTCATAAAAGAGAAAAAAAATGCTTCAAACAGTATTTCAGTTTTTATATCTAATTTCAGATACTGTATAGATAAATGAAAACAAGGCCAGCCATCTCATTAACAAGTTAAATTTGCTTTATTATGAAAATATTTTAGTAGTAAATACCATCAGACTAAGGCAATTATTGTCACTAGGTCCTGTACAGATGAAAAGTCTGGTTCAGTGGACATTGTTAATTATCTCCAAAGTTTGTTACATTGAAGGTTTACTGTATTTTTGAAACCTAACTTTAAAACGTGATATGTAAAGTAACGGGGTTACTTGTAGTCCAAATAGTGTTAGAGTTTTTGAAATAGAATGGAAATCCATTTCCAAATGATTTCCTTTAATTTTTTTTTTGGCTTTCTAGTTAGAAAACGACTATACTCTTTTACCAAGAATAACATAATTAATTAATGGAATGAAAATTTAGTTAAATTAGGTAATGTCCCAAACAGTTGATGATAAAGTGCAGTATCATTGTAAATTATATAATCTTTATCTGTAAAAAAAAAAAGTTTACTTGTGCATTTGATACTACATATCCAAGATTTGGACGAACTTTTCAGTAATTTTATGTTTCACCTCCTCAAGTTTTTAATTAGGGCATGGCATATAATGATCGCAGTAAAACAAATTAGAGACTGCTTGAGAGGTTTTTTCCCTTTAACTACCATTACCTGTGCAGCCTAGAGGTTTATTTTGATAATCATACTACTTTTCTAAATGATATAGTTAGAAAAGTGGTTATCACTGTGGTTGGATTATGGTTAAAATGCATACACAAGAATTATGCATTCTTATGTTATTTAATATTTTATTAAATATTAATTCCTTTAATTTGTATATGTCATATTGGGTATACACCTGCAACAGGAACACCAATCTTCATATCTGCATACGTAAAGAATACGTTAATTTTGCTTATTTGTACCATTGTATTCAGATGATAAAATGAAGCATTCAAGTCTTATGTGAAATGAAAAGATATGATTTTGACTTTTTTTTTTTTTTTTTTTTTTACATAAATAGTGATATTTACTGTGATATAGTTTAATTTAAAATATTGTTGAAAAAGTCTTAAAATTCATTATGAATACTCAGCAAATTAGCATTATTCCCTCCTTTCCTTTAAAAAAAAAAATGCTGTGGCATGCAAAGAATTTCACTTTTAACATTGTGTTAAAAATGGACAACACATCATTGTAAAAATCTAAAAAAGTAAGTTTGTATTAAGAGATCATAACTCTGTGGCATTCAAAATCATTTTAAGGTAAAAGGACAGGATTGATTTAAAATACTAAGGGTTCTGATTTTTTTTTTTTTTTTTGAGAAGTATATAACACATAGAGAACCACAGTAAAAATGATGCAACAAAGCATGTACCTGTACATTTTTTTTTTTTTTTTTTTTTTTGCTGACATGCCATATCTTGTTGTCATCAATCCTAATGTCTTTTTTTTGCACTTTACCATTTATAAAAGGTACCTTAAATGTATATTCGTAATAAAGCACTTGCATTTTTTAAAATAAATTTCCAAAAAAAATGCAGCAAAAGAATCTTAAATATTGAGCAGGAAGGAAGAGTGCATGCATTTTTTGAGTGAACTGCAGAAAATGATTTTATTTGGCTCATGTGATTCTTGAAGCATATTTTGTACCAAAAATAATTGTAAAGACATGTAGTGGAACTTGTTTAAGACATTATCCCACCTAAGAAGTTCAGATTGCTGTTACCAAAAAAATTCCCATATTCTTATTTTAATATATTTCCATTTAGCAAGACAAGGTATGCATTAGAAAAGACTATTAAATATAGGTATAGATACACCATAGATTATTACAGTATTAGTAAAGAATAGATTTTTTTCCCGCTGTAATAACATATATTTCTTATATGTAGTGCTCTCCAACTTTGAAGAACCGACTTTAGCAGTTAATAGTGAGATAGAGAACAATGGCAGCCAAAAAATTGTTTTATTCTTAATACAAACCTTGGTTTGTAAGTTCTGATAGTTTCATATTCTTGAAGCCATATCAAACCCTGAACTAGCTAAACCATCCAGAACTTTCAGTGAAGTCTTTTACTTCACCTTCTTCTGTTCTTAAATTTTCATAAGACTTGTGGCCTTTGCTGACACCACCCTGGAGCTGATCAGTATGTTTTGTCTGTTCTGTTGATGCAGCCATGTTGCCAGCAACTTTTCTATCTTTTCCATTATGTTACTCTGCTAGTAGGCAGAAGTAGCAGCACACAATGATGTGCCTGATTTTAATCCTTTCCTCGATTTTTTTCCTTGTTGCCTCAAATGGTGCATATTGTGCAAGGTTTGTAAGTTGTTATTGGGTGCATCAGCAATTTAGGCTATATTGCACTGTATATAAGTCTGTAACTAGTGGGTCTTCTGTGGTCGATTTATTGTTTGCTGGATGAAAAATTCAAGTTCCTGGGGGAAAAAACCATGTTACCCCTGCTTGAGACCAACTAACTCAGCCGCATTCTGAAAAAAAGACCCATAAAAATCCCTTGTGTCATTGATGGGATTCAAAGTCTTTTTCACCCAGTATGGAGAAGATGGTTATCATACCAACTGTGCTACTCATGAGGGCACGGTTTTTAAGTCTAAAATAAGACATGCATGGACATGTCTAGCTGTCTTACCTGCAATTGTGTAGTTGTGATTTACAGGTAATGCCCCTCAGCTTGAAGGGGGTTGGTAAAAGGAAGGGAGAAAAATAGAAAGTTACATTTAAAAAAATAATGCTACTGATATACCATGTTTATAATTTTTCTAAGCATGAAACTTGAAGCTTTTATTTTAAAGTTTACAATTATAGTACATTTTGAATTTTCAGACCTTCCTTATATTCATTTTGTTAAGCAGGCAGCTTTTTAAAAATAAAAATAAAAATTTGCAATCTGATTTTGTATGATAACTACCAATTATTTATTTTAGTGCCAAACAGAGTGTTATATGCTCCAATACTGGAGCAAGTGAAATGAAAAACCAAGACTGTTACATTAGGAAGAAACTGCAACTCTGAAACTAGCTAGCTACTATCTTGTGTGAAAAAGGCCTTAAGAAATATCCCCAATTGCTTACAGGATTTTAACTCATACCTTTTAAACTTTTGCCTTTAGATAAATACAAAGCCACTAACCCCATGGAAAACTGAAATACTTGTATTTCTGTCTGTTAACTGTACTTGTTCAATATAATCAGTACCCAAAAGCTTACAGTAAAATGCAAACCATTAATTACTTAAAGAGAATTTTCTCACTTGGATTTAAAAAAAAAAAAAAAAAGCTCCACCTGCTTAGAATATTGTTCTGCTTAAGAAGTTAAAACCATTTGTTTTCTCCATAAACAATTTAAGCAGGTTTTACTGTAATGTGTCTTCACAAGCATTTTTTTTTTTTTTTTTGTTTAAGTTACATTAGCTTAGTAAGGTAATAAAGGCAAACAGATTGTGTATAGCAATGCTATTAATTACCAGTAAATAGCAGATTCCATTTCTTGCATTTCAAAGCATAAATTTTTTTTGTTATACATAATTTAAAGAAATTAATGAATTATGAATGGTTACTTACAAACTGCATTTGTGACGGTTACTTTTGAACAGTCTTTCAGGAAACTACTTTAAATGCCAAAAAATTCTAAAGAACAGAATTGCTGCTACTTCTTTAGACAAAATAAACTAAGTGCATTAATTAAGGATGGATAACAGAGACAGAATAACCTAACATTTATTCTCTTCTTTTATACTCATGTATGGAGCAATAAAAAGAAAGGGTAAAGCAGCCATTATCAATCCACTGCAGGATGAAAGCCTTCTGAGGTTGGGAAAATTCATATTTTAGCATTAAATCAGCTCACACACCAACCATAAGAATAAGTATTTACTGTAACTAAAATATTTACATATTAAAATAAAATAAAATAACTATTTACAAAAACTACTATTATATTAAATTAAATTATATACATGTAAAAACATTAAAACTGTGATAAAATACACTAAAATAAACCGGATTAAAAGCGATAAAAACAAGTCTCTGGAGCTTTCGGAAGCATCGGCTTCCTTCCGCAGCAGTAACAAAACTTCCTGCAGCACATCCATATATAACAGGCTCACGGTACCTATACACATGGTGCAGTCGGCGCATGGTCTGAACTGGAAGCGGAAATAGCTTGGGAACGTGTTAAGCAGAACCGTTCATCCGTACTTAGGATGACAGTTTCAAACAGAGGATGCATACGCATACCTCTGTCCCTATTCATAATATTGTGGTTGGATGAACAGATTCGTAGGCTCTTGAGCCATTTACGGTTCCAGAACCCATGCGCTCGATCCACAATAACCGCATCCTCTGGGGAAATTTGATGCTGCTTCTCCCAAAAATGTTCGGCCACAGCAGACTTATTGTAATCAGCGGTTTTTATAGCATTTGCATGCTCCCCCAGACGATCCTTGAGCCGTCGTTTTGTCTCGCCCACATAACATTCCCCACAATCTGGGCATTTTATCCTGTATACTACTCCACTACTCAGGTCCTTTGCTATTGGGTCTTTTACCTGAGACAACACTGTGTGCAACCTCCGCCCGGGAAGCTGCACACAGCGTGTTTTATAACCCCGCAAAACTCTAGCGAGATGCTCAGTAACGCCCGGATAGTAAGGAATGTATGCGGTAGCCACAGGAACAAACAGTTCCTGACGGTTAGACTCTATTCCTGTACTAAATCTGTCTATGATCCTCTGGGGGTATCCGCATTTTCTAAGGTCTGCTGTGACTCGTCTAATTTCACATTCTTTGTCCTCAGAGGTGGTGCAGTGTGACCCTGCTCTATCTAGTAGAGCTTTCACTACACTATTCTTATGCTGCCCAGCTTGTGCTGAACTATAATGGGTGTACTGGCCTCTGCACATAGGTTTTTTAAACACAGAAGTTTTGAGCCTAGGGCCTACCCTAGAGACCAGTACATCCAAGAAAGGAAGGGTACCTCCTGTTTCCACCTCTGAGGTAAATTGTATAAATTGGAAGAAGCTATTAAGCCAATGGAGTGCATCATTCTCTCTCCCCTTCTGGACCACTGCAGGAAGTTTTGTTACTGCTGAGGAAGGAAGCCGATGCTTCCGAAAGCTCCAGAGACTTTTATTGTTTTTATCGCTTTTAATCCGGTTTATTTTAGTGTATTTTATCTTAAGGATTTTATCACAGTTTTAAGGTTTTTACATGTATATAATTTAATTTAATATAATAGTAGTTTTTGTAAATAGTTATTTTATTTTATTTTAATATGTAAATATTTTAGTTACAGTAAATACTTATTCTTATGGTTGGTGTGTGAGCTGATTTAATGCTAAAATAAGCCTTCTCAACAATTCATGTTGAGGGAAATGGACCATAATCTGCCGTGCTGGTCGTGCGGATTGGCATATTTAACCTCAGTCTACTCAAAGACCGTGTGCCACTGCACTCCCTATGCTGTGGAGGCTGTTTTTTTAGGCCTCCTAACTGAGTGGTTGGGTACAAAGTACTGCTGCTTGCCTTTAGGGAGCAATAAGTTTTTCAAATAGGCTGACTTTAAGATTATTACATGAAAAAAATATTAATACTTAAGTGCTGTTTTTGTTGGTTTAAAAATAGTTTCCATGTCCTTTTCCAAATTTGAAGGATACATTTGAATTTATAACCATAAGTAAATTTTTATATTATGTTTTAAAAATTCCTTTTGCCGTACGCAATGAAATTTAATATTAATTTCAAGATTTACATTTCTGTGCTATATTCTTGCTATGAAATATGGTTGCTGATACTTCAAATGTTTAAAAACTTACAAACTAGCATCTAATTTCATTCATTTTGAGTTATGTACTTCGTTTTTGACTGGGAATGCAGCAGTACTGAAGTATATTGTTAATATAGACTACTCATACCCAGGTGACTTCTTTTATCCCTTTTTTGTGCAGTTAATAGTACACTACCTTTGTTTCCTGTTCATCATTTATAAATTTCTTTAATTTTAAGTCTACTTTCTTTAAACATGAGAAATCATTTGAGAAAGTACAGGGAAAAAAATAAAACATGAAAGAATGCTATGACATTTAATAGTAATAGGGATGCTAACAGTGAAAGAGTAATACTAACACTAACAATCAGTTTATTTGAAATTTATATCAGAGGGAACACAATTAACAAGTAACATTATCTTTATAATTATCATGCAGTCAAAATAAAATTATAATATTAATAACAATTTCAGTAATAGGAGATTTGTATATAAAAATTATGTACAAGGAATAAATTTATACAAATCAAAAAAAGGTGAAGTAAAAGCATTCCTTCTCTTCCCTCTCTCTCTCTCCCAGGGGAAAAAAAAAAAAAAAAAAAAATCAAAGTACTTATATCCTGTAATGTGATCATGCATTTATAACAGATAAATAGAATTCAGTGAATGTCCTTAAAACCAGTTAATCATGGATTGTATTTTTAGAGTTGTAGATTTTTTTATGGTCGTTAAATTCTCATAACTAATGCTCAAGGTTTTATTATATATATATATATGGGTTGTTTTGTACAGAATATTTGTATAGTGCATAAACTAAACTGGGATAGTTCCTTTTGTCATCCATTTTCTTTCCTTGTTTTACCATCCCTCCTAACATTCTACAGTACACAGATTTTTGCATATAATTTAAAGTTTATTTGACAAAGATTGCTAAACGATGTTTTTAAGCAATTACTAATCTGTTTAAAACTCCATTAATGAGCAGCATGTTTCTAAACAGTGACTATTTCATTATTTATTTAGCATTTTCTCCCAATGATGGGGAAGAGTGGGAATAAGAGAAAGAATGACTTCAGTTCTCATATCCAGTGGCTCAAACCATTTTTTAAGATGATAATAATAATTACTAGCCGACAGGTAATCTTCATATGCCAGTTCCTTATGTAAAATATAATCAGTTTGCTGTAAAGTTGCTTCCATTAAATTTTCCCAAAAATTATAATTTTTGTCAGCTGTAAATAATAGCTTAAGCTTATAAAACTTTGTACATGGAAATTTTGTACTATACCTATCTACTGACCTTGATCAGTAATTTCTTTTGTTTATCTCAGTGTATATAAATGTCTGTGCCAGTACCTGTAGCTACAGTATTTGTGTATTCTTGAGTGTTTCCACATCCCTAAATTGTGTATATGTGTGTGTGTGTAAAACTTACTCCAACATTGTATATACTTTTCTGTGTAATATTTGAAGATGGAGTGGTTTTACCCAATTTCCTTTCTGCAAGTGAAGGAAAGATTCATGAGCTTTGACAAAGAATTGGACTATGAAGTAAGAATCAAAATAACGGAATTTTTTGAGTTCCTAAATGCATAAAACTTACATTTAAAATATTTATCTATTATTTTAGTTATTAATAGTCATATCATTATTTGGAAATTATGAAGTTTATTTATTATATAAGTTCTTTCATGGAGAAAATTGTTTGGGACCTGAAACAATCATTTAAAATTAGTAATTATGATATTCCATTTCAGTAAGTCATCCACTTTTAAAATTATTCAAGATTCCTTTCCAAAATATGTGGCTTGTAATATCCTCGAATGAAAGTGTTTGTTGTCCATTCATGGAACTATATATTTAATATAACAAAATTTACAATAACTATTTGTTTCTCAATAGTGTAAGGAAATAGTGTTAAATATGGCTGTGCCTGATAGGACTGGGCAGTAAACCCCTGTATGTTTTGCCATTGATTAGTGTCAGCTCATACTTTACCAACATTGTAATGTGGGTCTATTGGAAATTGTACTAGTGTTGTATTTAAGGCAGATAAATAAAGGTTGTTAATAGCCTATTGTAATTAGCTCGATTTCCTTTTACACTAGAAAATTTGATTAATTTTATAAATAAAAATGTATTAAAATGCTTTTTGTTTCTCCTTAAATTGCTCAACTCAAACAGTACTATTAAGCCAATAACAGACATGCTAAAAAAAAAAAAGTCACATGGCAGGTGAACTGAGTGCAGCAATCACTCAGTATTTGGGGGGGGGGGATCAGAAATAGTTTTTAATGGTGCATTTGGTAATTCTATTCCTTATTCTGGCACCTCTTTCCTGACTACTCTGAAGAGTATTGACAGACTTCTAGGAAACATCATGACTGCTGTCAATGACTTTTCCAGCAGGTACAAAGAGGTGATTATACTATTGTTATAAGGCAGTGGTTAGACTTCATTTTGGGTTCTGCAACCAGGTTTGAAATCCTCATTTTAGCAAGGATGTAGATCTGTTAGAACAGCCATATCAAAAAGTAACAAGACTAGTCAGGGGCACAAAAGGGTACTCTAACCAAAAAAAAAATTAGCATTCAGTAAATTGCAGTGTCTGGAAACTAGAAATCCGTAAGATCTAATTTGTACGCCTTTAAATGGGTTGAATAAACTAAATGCTGATGGAATCCTTACTCTTTCTTGGATGGCATGCACAAAGGGGCATAAATTTAAATAGAAAAAGGGTGGTTGAAGGAAAGATATGTGAAATTTTGTTTTCAGCCAGAAAGTAACTGACTGTTGAAAAAAAAACTTCCATCTAGTGTCATGAAAGTGGGCAGTTTTTATTTGCTTCCTTGCATTGTTTTGCCACTACTAATCATCATCATCATCAGCCATTTTCAATCCACTGCAGGATGAAGGCCTCTCCAGCAACTTTACAGTTCCTTCTGTTTTGAGCACTGGCCATCCATTTACCACCCACAAAATCATGAATTTCATCTATCCGTCTCCGCCTTTGTCTTCCAGGTTTTCTTCTAGCTCCTCTTGGGTACCATTCTGTTATTTTCTTAGTCCATCTGTCAACCTGTCTTCGAGCTATGTGTCCTGCCCAAGACCATTTTAGTTCTTTAGTTTTGATAAGAATGTCCTTTACTTGAGTTTGCTGCCTAATCCATGTTTCTCTTCTTATCTAACAGTCTGATTCCCAATATAATTCGTTCCATTCTTCGCTGTGTAGTTCTTAGCCTCTCTTCCATTCTTTTGGTGAGTGCCCAAGTTTCACTTCCATAAGTCATGGTGGGGAGTATACATTGGTTCATTATTTTACGTTTCAGACAAACTGGGATATTGCTCTTCAGTATGTGACTATATTTCCTGAATGCTATCCATCCAAAATTTATTCTTCTCTTGACTTCCAGCCATTTATCATTATTACAGCTAATAACTTGTCCCAGATAAGTATATATGACTCCACCTTTTCAATTACTGCTCTTTCAATCATTATTTCTCTTTCTGTGGCATACTTGTTCATCATTACTTTTGTTTTAGCCATATTCATCTTTAGTCCAAAATCCTTACTAGCTGTGCATAACTGATTAAGATTTTCCTCTAATTCTTTGGGATCATGGCTTATGACCACAATGTCATCTGCAAATCGTAAATGGGTTAGGTACTCTCCGTTCACATTGACTCCTTTCTGCGACCAGTCTAATCTTCTGAAAGCTTCCTCAAGGGCAGCAGTAAACAGCTTCGGAGATATTGTGTCTCCTTGTCGAACTCCTTTCTCGATTTAAAATTTCCTACTGTCTTTGTCTAGTCTAATAAAGGAAGTAGCACTCTCATATATTTTCTTCAAAATCATAATATACGGGGTATCAATGCCTTGTCTTTCCAGTGCCCGAAACATTGCCTTATGCTGTATGGAGTCAAATGCCTTTTCATAATCCACAAATGCCAGGCATAATGGTGTTTTATATTCATTTGCTTTCTCCATTAGCTGTGATATTACGTGAAGGTGATCCATAGTTGAGAATCCTGTCCTAAAGCCAGCTTGCTCTTTTGGTTGATTCTCATCAAGTATTCTTTCTAATCTGTTAGTAATGACCCTTGTGAACAACTTGTAGATGTGGGATAATAAGCTAATTGGTCTATAATTTCCAATTTCTGATTTATCTCCTTTCTTATGAAGCAAAACTATGATTGCATTATTCCACTTCTTAGGCGTCACACCTTTTCTAATGCACTTTGTGAAGAGCCTTGCCAGTTTTTGTGTTATGTCTCTTCCTCCCAATTTTAACAACTCTACAGTAACTTCATCTTCCCCCAGGACTTTCTGATTCTTCATTTTCTTCAATGCATGTTCTACCTCATCAGGAAGAATAGCGGGTATGTCGCATGTGTTGCTACTTTGCAATCCATCTTCCCCACTGCTGGCATCATTCCCCTGCTCCTTGTATAATTCTCTATAGTAGTCTTCTGCTATTTGAATTATGCCTTCTCTGCTGTTTATAAGTACACCATCACTATTCTTCAGTATCAGTATCATTTGTCTTTCTGTATTACTGCTCATGGCTGCTGATTTAAATCCTTTGTTTTCCCTTAATGCTGCTTCTACTTTTCTTGTGTTAAATCTTCTTATGTCCTCTCTGAGTCTCTTTCTAATGGCTTTGCATAACTCAGTATACTCAATTTTCTCCCTGCCAGTGTTTTTCTTGCTTTTCATTTGTCGTCTTCGGTTCATCATGACAAGTGTTTCTTGACTAATTTTTTCTTCTTTGGATTTCTTTTTCCCTATAGGTTTCTTGGGCTTTATCACTTTCAGAAAGTTGTAATATTCCTCGTTGATATCTTGGTCCTGAGCAGTCTGCAGAAGCTCAAACTTATTCTTAAGTTCCAGTACATACTGCTTTTTCTCCTCTTCTGTTATCTCAAAGACCTTTGTATTATTTACTCGAGTCAGTTTTTTTTCTTTCCTTTCCTACATCTATATCAAGTGTACATCTTACCATTCTGTGATCACTTCCAACATTTACCTTATTCAGGACGGTAACATCATTCACAATATATCTTCTGTTAGTGAGGATGAAGTCGATTTCATTAGTAGTTAATCCATTTGGACTCTTCCATGTCCACTTTCTGTTCACCCTTTTCTTGAAAAAAGTGTTCATTACTGACAGTCCTTGAGATTCTGCAAATTCCACAAGTCTTTCACCTCTTTCATTTCTTTCACCAATTCCAAAATTTCCTATAGTTTCCCTTTCTGCGCTGTTTTGTCTTTTTCCAACCTTAGCATTGAAGTCTCCCATAATAATAGTGTAGTGGGTTTTCTGCTCATCTAGAAGACTCAATTTCGGTGTACATTTCTTCAACCTCTTCATCATCATGGCTCGATGTTGGTGCATAAATCATTATAATCTTTAGCTTGTACCTCTTAGAAATCTTGAGTATTAGTCTTGACACTCTTGGTGATGTACTTTTGAATTCCAAAATGTTGTTTTTAAAATCTTTATGGACCAGAAACCCAACTCCATCTTCACTCCTTTCACTGTTTCCATTGGTGTAAAGCAGATTTCCACTTGATAAACTTATATGTGATTCATTTCTTCTTCTTGTTTTAGCCAAACTGATGATATTCCAATTCACATTTAATAACATGTTTAAAATTGAGAAAGGAGTTTGCCAAGGGGAGACAATATCTCTGAAGTTGCCCTTGAAGAAGCTTTCAGAAAGTTGGACTGGTTGCAGAAAGGAGTCAATGTGAATGGAGAGTACCTAAATCATTTACAATTTGCAGATGACATTGTGATCATAAGCCACGACTCCAAAGAATTAGAAGGAAATCGTAATCAGTTATGTAGTGTTAGTAAGGATTTTGGTAAAAACAAAAGTAATGATGAACAAGTATGCTACAGAAAGGAATATAATCATTGAAGGAGCAGAATTTGAAAAGGTGGATTCATAATACTTATCTGGGACAAGTCATAATAATAATATTATTATTATTATGTAATGATGCAATAATGATAAATGGCTGGAAGTCAAGAGAAGAATAAATTTTGGATGGATAGCATTCAGGAAATATTAGCCATATGGTGCAAGGAAACCTGAGGCTTATGCTGCACCAGCCAAAAAAAAAAAAAAAAAAAATTTCCTGCATTACCGAGAGAGAGAGAGAGAGAGAGAGAGAGAGAGAGAGAGAGAGAGAGAGAGAGAGAGAGAGAGAGAGAGAGAGAGAGAGAGAGAGAGAGAGAGAGAGAGAAGTAAAGGGGAATCATCAAGAAAGCAAGAAAGAGAAGAATGATGATATCCAGCTCAGGACCCTGGGTTTGCCAATTTTACTCACCAGATGTGAGCCCCTGGGGTAATGTAGTCACATACTATGGAACAATATACCAATTTGTCTGAAACATAAAATAATGAACCAATGTATAATTATGGAAGTGAAACTGGAAGAGAAGCTGAATACGCAGCGAAAAATAAAATTATATTAGTAATTAGACTGTTGGATAAGAAAAGAAACACATGGATTAGGCAGGCAGCAAACTCAAGTAAAGGACATTCTTATCAAAACTAAAGAACTGAAATGGGCTTGGGTAGGATTTGGTTTTTAGGAGTATTAGCAACTAAGGCCATATTGCTCCGGTGCGGTGGTCATTCCCTGACCTTTCCGCATGCTCCGTATTTGGTGGTGACGGGCTCGAACCCCGGTGTTGGGTAGGAAACACAGCTGAAAGATATGATGACAGATGGACTACAAAAATAACAGAATGGTACCTAAGAGGAACTAAAAGAAAACCTGGAAGACAACAACAGAGGTGGACAGATGAAATTCAAGAGTTTGTGGGCAGGAAATGGATGGCCAATGCACACAACAGAAAGAACTGGAAAGTTGCTGGAGAGGCCTTTATCCTACAATGGAGTGAAAATGGCTGATGATGAATAACATGTTGTGACAAAAGCCAGGAAAAACTTACTTTATCACTTAACATCTGTTTTTCTTTTTAATACTACAATAATAAATAGTTTTCTACATTATATTTTTTTTTTCTTGCCAAAGTTCTGTTTTCTCCAGTGGCACACTTGAGATTACATTCATTTAGAAATGATACTGTTATCCATAAGCCTACTAATATAATTTTTAATCATATAATGCCACCTAGAAGGCAAATCTGTTATTCATTAAAAACTTCAAGGCACTACTGTGACTGGTTTCATTGAGGTCACTGGCTTTTCATCAGAGATAGCAGTGAGCTCTCTGAAAGCAGTAGTTTTATTTATATCTTGCTCTCCCGGGGAAGCTTTGTTTCCATGAGTGATATTGACATGCTTGGGTTTATGCTCACTTCAGAAACATCATTATCCATGTGTTTATCTAAAATTAGTAAAATCATTATCAAAGAACAGACCTATTAGAAGAATCATTACTTACTAGAAACTCAAAGGTGAGTGTGACCAGTTTCAGATCTCAGACTCCTCATCACCGTATGGTGCCAAATGGTGAACAATATGAGTTTAAACTTCTTGGTATATATGATTAAAAGAAAATTTAAATTGGCTTGTGGATAATGATGCCATTTTTAAAGTGAGAAAAGGCTCAAGCCTGTCACTATAGAGGAAAGACAGAAAATATAAACACAGATTAATTTTTATATCATTTCAACACCTGCATTGAATTTTAATGCCATTTCTTTGCTTAAACATATTTTTAAATTAGTTAAAAAAAAAGACAAAATTTAATTGGATTTCAAATAAGCCTTGGCAAATATAATAAAGCAGCAACTTTTCTGAATTCAAAGTATTTATAGGAGACTCTTGATTATCTGGAGGGTTGGTAAATAAGTCTGCCCGGGTAATTAAAACTCCAGATAATCTGCAAAACGAAGGAAAAACTCATAATGAATTTATTTATTTAAATTATGTTATTCACATTTATAAAATTATACTACAGACGAGATCTGACATGAAATTTAATACAAATGTATAATACTATATTTTGAAAAAGGAAAACAATGAAGTTTACTTTATCCCTTCTTTTACCTTCCTGTAAGTGGTACTATATAAATTTCAAAGAATTATAATTAAATAAATTTTCTGCCCTAAGTGCTGCTTATGTGCACTGCATCCTCAGTACATGCCCTTCACAGAAATACTCATCAAATGGTCACATTTGGTTACATTTCACTGAATCCCCACAATGCATTTCAGGAACCAGACTTTATTTACTCAATCATATTTTATTGAACTTCTTCAGAAAAAGCAATGACTGCTGGCCATAACATATCTCAACTCAGTATGATTCCTCTCTTTCAAATATCTTCTAGAAGATATAATATATCTTCTAAATAAGTAAAGAAAAGATAAGTAAAGAAAACCAACTAAATAATACATTTTTGTCAATTTGAAATTCTAAATCAGTAATACTTACTAAATTAGTAAGTAATTTACAAACTTTTAAAAAGAATCCATTCTGTAAATTTGAATTTACTGAAGGGTTCAATCCATTTTTATAGGTGTCCCCAAGTTTTTTGTATATACCAAGTACGTATTACATATTTAAATGACAATTTCTTCACCATGAATTTGTGATCAGTTAAAATTTGGCAAGCACTTAAAGTCACAAATTTTTTTTTAATATGTGATTTAAGCATTTCAATAGCTTAATGCACATAACTCTTATTATGCAGTTTTTAGTAACTGCTTATTGAAATATGCCAATTATTGAAATATGCCAAGAACACTATGCATAATATGGAAGTATACTTAATTTAATGGCAATTCAAAAAGTTTTATAATAAAATTTGGCAACTTTTCTTCTGCAAGAAAAAAATGCCTTTAGTACTTGAAAATTTTTAATACCCAATCAATTGTTTAGTATAAATGTAACCAGTCAATAACCTGTTATAGGTTACATCTTCTAAAGAACAAAATTCCCAGAATTACAAAGTTCAACGAATTGGTATAAAAATAACATTGCATCCTTGAGCAAGTTCAATGAAAATTGCAAGGTGGATTGTCCCACATACAATGCAATGTACAAATAATTTTGGCTTTTGGACCACAGGAGAGTGTTTTGCAAGATGCCACTGCAAGTGCCCTCAAAATCTGCATCACTTGGATGCTTAGGGATAAGTAAAAAGGGTAGAAAATATATACCTAGCTGTCATCCTTATTTTCTTAAAATTGGGCATTGGTGAACTTAAACAAGTGGTTTTTCCAGCAGAAAAAATGCAGATACCTTTCATAAAGTTGTATTTTAGATCTAGTTTGAGATTGAAAATGAATTTCTGCAAATGGAGACAATAAAGACTGCTGGGTAAACCATTATGTTTAAAATTTCAGAAACCTGAGACATGTATATCTTACCAAATAGAAACTCTTGTGACATATTGAAAACCAGGACACATCAGGTCACCTTCACTAAACATTCCTACCATTTATTATTAATTTTTATGATTTATTTTAATGAATGTAAACCTTATAATTTAGGCACTCTTTCACAAATTACATACATGGTGTCCTGCACTTAGACAGTACTGCCATAAATACTGTCACAAAAGTAGATGCCCGTAAAATTAGAAAATGATATCACAGAGCTGTGGATTCTGCATCATGTGTAGTACTAATGTATGGTTTTCTTTAACAGATATCAACTAGTAAAGGAAGCCAGCAAAAATGGAATGGGGAGACAAAGCAAACAGGACTACTGTCATAGGTCTTCATAAGGCAGGACATGATGCACCTACAATTTTCAAACTTCTGAAACCACTTGGAATAAGCCGAAGATTTGTCTACAGGGCAATTGATAGGTACAATGAACAACAGAGAATTGGACAGGCCCCAATCCAGCCACCCAAGAACTGTGAGGACCCTGCAGCTATCAAGGCAGTGGAGAACAGAATTCGTAGGAATTCCCTACGAAAACAGGAAATCATGTCCAGAGAAATGGGAATATCACCAAGATCGATGTCATGCATAATCAAAAGTGATCTAGGGATGAGTGCCTACCACAGGAGAACAGGACAGTTCCTAACTCCAGCTCTAATTGAATGGAGAGAAGGTGTATGCCCATAGCTCTGCAGAGGCATGTCAGGCCATTGAAAGGGGGTCATCATCCAGCATCAGTGATGGTTTGGTGGGGAGTCTCTTATGAAGATATAACAAAGATGCATTTTTGTGTTCAGGGGGTGAAAACTAGTGCAAGGGTGAACCCGAATGATATTCTGGAGCCACATGTGAGACCCCTCAATCAGGCTCTCTTCAATGGTTAGCACTGGACTCAGTGCCTGCCCACAAGGCAAAGATCACCCAAACATGGCTGACTGAGAATGTGCCGGAGTTCATCAATCATGATGAATGGCCTCCTGCCAGCCCAGATCTTAATCTACTTGATTACAATTTGTGGGCTATTTTGGAAGGGATGGTAAAAGGTATGCCACATTGGAGAGTCTGAAGAGATCACTGGAGCAAGGTGTGGCCAATTTCCCACTGGATGTGCATACTGCTGTTGATGAATGGCCGGAACATTTGAGGTCTTGTGTAAAAAACAGGAGGGGTCATTTTGAATGAGTGTTGCATTGCTTCATTTGTTGGATGTTCAAGAATAAACCCACAGAGTTTTGAGTTCCTGTGTCATTTTATTTTGTGGCTACATGCAGTAACACATGTGACATATTTATGGCAGTACTGTATATAATAGAAAACATGAAATATTTTATTGCATACATAATTTGACATAGTATTAGTTTATACGGGGTGTCCCATAAGTCCGGAATCACAATGAAAAATAACTAATTCATATTTTTCACCTTAGTGGCTCCAAGATGTCTTTGAGTAAGGAAGAAAGAGTCCAGATAATTCTTCACATAGGAAATCAGTCGGAGTGAGGGAATGCTGCAGAATTAACAGACTGCATCCAGAATGCAAGCCAACACAGAGCTGTGTTAGCAAACCTGTTGCAAAGTTCAGGAAAACAGGATCCATAGAGGATAAACCATGCATTGGACCTTTGAGAAGGGCCACCAATGACAGCCACTGCCATCCTTCCTCATTTACACAAAAGTCCAAAAATATCTCTTTGAAGATTGTCCTCTGAGACAAGTGTGTTGAAAAGCTGCATTCACTGCATCATTAAAGCTCACAAGTGACAACCACACAAACTTCATATCATTCAGAAATTACACAAAGATGATCCAGACTGATACATGAATTTTGTAAATGGGCTAGAGGACAATATGCTCAAAATGAAAATTTCCTGAATACAGTTCTGCTTAGTGACGAGGTTTTTATGCAAACGGTGAGGTAAATCAACAGAACACTCAACTACTGGTCTCAAAACAACCTTCACTGGTTTACTGCTTCGAGGGAACAAAGTGCTACTTGTGTAATGGTATGGTGTGGCATGTGGAAAAACCACATCATAGGTCCCTTCTTTTTTCAAGGGAATGTCACTGCAGATGCCTATTTATGTATGCTCAACAAGTAAGTATTCCCCATCTTGAAAGAAGATGGAGGTTTTCTGACACAGTTCCAACAAGATGGTGTGCCTGCCCATTACAGCATCCCTGTAAGAGAGTTTCTGTACTAACGGTTTTCTCGTAATTGGATAGGATGTCGAGGGCCTGTGGAATGGCCAGTGAGAAACTTGGATCTCACATTAAATCCACTAGATTTTTTTTTCTCTGAGGGTCACTTGAGGCTCTGGTCTACATGGAGAAAAATCAGTGTTGAATATATGCAGCAGTGCATTATTTATGCATGCATCATTACTCCTGCCTTCATTCACCATGTGTTTGCTGACGGTATCTCATCTGGATTTGTGTATCAGGAACAATGATGGATCCATTGAGCATGTTCTGTGAATAAAAGGGTTTGTATTGCTATTTTTATATTTTCCCCTGTGATTTCAAATTTATGAGATACCCTGAGATATTCATAAACAAGTCATCATGTATTCCAGATCTGTATGCAAACCATCATTCTCACAGTACAGAATGATTTTAACACCAGGTTCAGTGTGATATGCTCCTCACATCTTAGGTGTTACACGTTTAAAAGTATCTTTTACAGCTTCCTTTAGACCATTTCTTAAACTGGATCCTTGGATCCCTAACAATACTGGAGTAGTATTTATAGGTATAACAGGACTTACAGGACACCCTGTACATTGTTCTTAATGCCAGGCCAAATGACTCTCTCATATGTGATCCTGGTAATGGTTCTTGTCTCAGAATCTTCCTCAGTGTTTAAAATAATATAATTAATAAATTAAATAAAGTTGGAAATAAAAAATGATGTAAATAGTTTAGTAAGTTAAATGGAAACTATTTTAACTTAGTTATTAAATAAATAAATAAATAAATTTTGGTTATCTTTCTGATAATAAATAGAGAAGTATCTCTTTTCTCAGTTGCTCACCTTATGCACATAAATATGAACTGCAGTTGCTCACACCTTATGTATTCCAGATCTGTATGCAAACCATCATTCTCACAGTACAGAATGATTTTAACACCAGATTTTAATGATTTTAACACCTTTCCAATAACACTAGAGCATATTATTGGCGACGAGGCAAATATTAATGAAAATTTTCTACTTTCTGTAAAAAATCAGAATATATCATCAATTCTGAATAGGTTTCTAAAATAAAACTGAAATGGCTTCAATTCTGAATTATTTCCTAATAATTTTCAATTCTGAATTATGGCGACGAGGCAAATATTAATGAAAATTTTCTACTTTCTGTAAAAAATCAGAATATATCATCAATTCTGAATAGGTTTCTAAAATAAAACTGAAATGGCTTCAATTCTGAATTATTTCCTAACACATTACATTGAATAGGTGCACTATAGCCAGTGCAGCTTATGCACCACTAAACATAAACACACACACACACATTTTTTTCATTAATTGCTATCAAAGTTGAATTATTCTTGCTCAAAATTACAGCTATATCATTTGTAACCTTGCAAGAGGCACGTGCCAAACACGATCAAAAGCCTTTGAGATGTCAAGAGCTACTACTTGTGTTTCACCGAACCTTTCCATTGAATTAGTCCATAAATGGGTAACATAAGCCATTTTTTTCATTAATTGCTATCAAAGTTGAATTATTCTTGCTCAAAATTACAGCTATATCATCTGTAACCTTGCAAGAGGCACGTGCATCCAAAAAGTGCTAAGTTGCCATTAAATGTAAATAAAAAATTATCTAACAAAATGAGTCAATTTTAGCATTCTTCAAAATTGTTTCCTTTGTATCTGCATCATTAATTGCCTTGTTTATTAGCATTATTCGAGGCATATGATTTTGCAAGAAAGCAAGCTTATACAGCATCAGCAGGAAAAAAAACAAAAAAAACTCCCATTTCACCCAGCCATTCACTCCAAAAGTTTGTCTAGTTCTGCTTAAATTTATTTAAGTTGTCAACTTCCATGACAGATGGAAGTTTGTTCCAGCAATCAACCACTCACTGCCTAATGGCAAATTTCTGCACATCTACAACTGTCTTTCCTCAATTTGAACTCATATCTCCTCAGGTGCGTAATCTGAGCAAGAGGAAAAATCCCATCAGCATTGAGCTTGCTCAAGCCATTCAAGGCTTTATACACCTCAGTGAGGTCACCTCGCAGGTTCCTAGTCCCCAGATGTTGCAATTTGCAGAACTTAAGCCTTTCTTGGTAAGAGCAACCCTTTGTTCTGTTCATAATCTCGTTGCCCTTCTCTGTACTTGTTCCAGCAGCTCTACACCTTTCCTAAAATGAGGCCTCCAGACCCGTATGCAGTACTCAAGGTGTGGCCTGACCATTGCCTTATACAGGTCTGGAGGACTCATTTTAGGAAAGATGTAGAGCTGCTGGAACGAGTACAGAGAAGGAGGTGATTATTCCTGCTAGTAAAATTCCTGTATATCATTGACAAGAACCCATGAGCTGCTCTTGCAGCCCATCTGCAGTGCTCAGAAAACTTCATATCTGACTGCACAATTACCCCAAGGTCTTTTTTATATATTTATGTATATGTTTAATACCTCTCGTTTCTCCCTCTAAACCTCCTGACAATTCAGATGTTAATTTCCTTACCACTTAAAAGAAAGTTGTACAAGATAAAATACCTATTCTGACCCTTTTTCAATTTCAGAAACTTCTTGTTCTTGTTTAGTCAACAATGCTGGAATTGTTGAAGAGATAATGCCTTTCAATTCTTTTTAGTGATTAGTAAATTAAAAATATTTCTAACATGTTATATAATATCACAATTTGTGAAGGCTATGTTTTTTATTGGGAAAGGTTTTTCAGGTGTCACACAATTCTATGGTAGAATCCATAAATAATTAGCTTGCTGGTGTACTAAAGATACTATTGATATAGAACAAAACCTTCTTATACCTTGTGATAATACCCATCTTCTTGAAAGAATTAAATCATGTCAAGAACACTCGGAATAATATCTTGCAAATGATTTGTTCAATTATAACTGAGCAAGAAATGCTTTCTTCAAAAGTTGCATCATTTCCCTTGTCTGTCATGAATGTTGAATGTCACACCGTCCAGCCTATCTCTGTGTCTTCGTCTCAATTTAATACCAGCTTTTATTCACCAAAATATCACTTGTAGAAACCTCAACTCAAGCTGATTTTGTTGGTTTGAAGTGTGCAGAAAAAGACCAGACTGGTAACTTACTATGGGTACTATTAAAAAAAAAAAATTGTAAGTCCTTAAAAATCTGGTTTCTTCTCCACTTACAGATTCTACCATACCTTCTAATTTAGACACTTGTAAAATGACCAAAGCACCTATTACATATGAAGTACCTAATGTAAGCTCTTCCACATTGAATTCAAAAGCTACTTATGCTGAAAAGTGTGGCTTCGAACTACTGCAACACCCACCCTATTCTCCTGACCTAGTATTGTCAGACTTCTTGTTTCAAGAAATGAAGAAACCATTGTGTGGACGCTGCTTTGATTCATCTCAGGAATCCATTAATGAAGTGGAATCATTTCAGGCAAAAAGTGCAGACTTCTATGATCAAGGCATTAAATAACTGATCCACAGATGGTAGAAATGTTACAATACATGGAAAGTACCCAGAAAAGGATTCAAGTTCCTGTGAAGTTTCATCTTTCTAAGACTATTACTTCTAGATAAGGGTACGAACTTTCTGATACCCCCTCATATCAGCAAACAATCATTCATAAATATGGTACAGTCAGTCCTCGTATAGCACGATAGTTGTGTTCCTAGAAACCCACGTGCAATGCAAAATCGTGTAATATAAACAACAGGCCCTATGGGAAAAATAGGGTTAGGTGCCGACCACCCAAGATTGAACACACATTTGTAACCAAAACATTACCAAACACAATAAATAATCGTAATAAAATACGTATTTTATTACGACTATTACTTAATAAAATATTGCTAATGCTTTTGCTTCTATTGTAAGCAAACTTTTTTGTTTGATTTTCTATCCAAACAGTTGACAGCCATTGCATCTCTTCCAATTCTTTGCGTCTTAATCTAATGGATTTTAATTAGTTTGAGTTGTTCCTGCTATGAAAGTTGTTTTTATTTTCTCTGCATTCTTTGTAATTCTCGGCATTGCCTCATTTCGGTCTGTAGCACGTGCAATATCACATGGTCTTTCATTTCGCTCAAAGCATTTCACAATTTCATATTTTTTTCTCTATCGATAGAGGCGGACTGGCCATAAGCCTTACCGGGAAAACCCCGGTGGGCTGGGGGCCGGTGTGATTTTGGCCATAAACCATAGTATGAGGCCACTATAAATTTTCCCGCATAAGAATTTTTGACCCAGTCCGCCTCTGTTTATCGATATTGCTTTTTTTTTTTTTTCTCTCTGAATCTGCAGTGTCTTCCCCAGGACGCTTTCTTTTCACGCCTTTTAAGTATTTTATTCATTTTTAGGGAACAAAGCACAATTACAAAACGAGGAGGCACGCTTGATACACACATAAACAAAGCTGCACGCGTGTAGCAACTGAATAAACAACACCGTAAAGGCAGAGATACACTATTAACACCTCGCATTTTACTAAAGCACATTTCTAGAGGTTACTACCATAAAACAATAAAAACAATTTCCAATTTTGTTTCTGCTAGTGGAATCTGTTATAAATTGGTAGTAAACTCGATCTAATTGCATTTGCGATTATACTGATAGTTGGAATTGTGATGGTTTTTACGTTGTTATGGTGAAATGTGTTTTCCCTTTACTGATATAAAACACATACATTTTCGGAATCTTCTCTTCATTCCTATCGTGTTGTGTTCAGTTGGGGTGATTCCGCGTTCGACTGCCATTTCTTGTAAACACAAAGGCGAATCGTTCATAAGCGAATTCGGTTCGTGTTATATAAGATATTGTTCCCCTATTTATAAATCGTGTATGATCGAATTCATGTAATGTAAACACGTGTTATACGAGGACTGACTGTACTTCTGTTTTGCATGCTCAACAACCAAAGAATACTACCTTATTCATGATGCAACAAAGTCAACATCTAGAATTAGAAATTTGAATAATACCAAAATGCACACTGCTCTGTATTCCTGCTCACATTAAGAATAATAAACAGAGTATTCAAGGAAAATTAAAGAATTTAAAATTTATAGATACTGCTTCTACCCAGGCCTTAAGGACAGTTCCCAAAATAATCAGCCTTGTTCATATTTGTTTGGCCCCAGATACCAATGAAAGTGATATTGAATCTTACTTTGATGAAAACTATCAAATCAAGATATAAGCCTCTAAACTAAATTCTTGTTACGCTGATCAATATACAACCTTTCTTCCAACACTTTCAATGAATCCCATGCATGTGTTTTACTTGATCCTGCTGTTTAATCAGATGGGATATATTTATTGCTGTATGGAAATCTTTGGTCAAAAAACAGATTCAGTACTAAAGATATTGAAAGATTAAATTATTCTGTCGTTGCTATGTGCAATAATCATTCGCATAATCTGCTACTTTGTACATAACTCTTGTATTAACAAGCAAAGCCGATACAATTATAACAACCGTGGTACTGAAACATATCTTAATTTTTGCTATCAGAACTGTAGTTATATTCTTCCTTGCATCTCAGAAATCATTACATCTGTTCTATATCTAACAGAACGAAAAACTGCTTTCTCCTCACTTTTCAATAATCACTGCAGAATGTTCTAGGAGGCAGTCAGAATGTGGATGACTTTTTTGTTTTCATAAAATCGATTAATAAATATCACCTTGTCTGAACTCTTATCAGTAGAAAAACAAACAACAAAGATATAAGTCAGAAATCAGTGCATTATAGCCTCAGCTGCTGATGCACCAAGCTCAAAATCTTGTTTTTTAGTTCTTAATCTTAACATAAACATGGCTCACCACCAATATCTTAGATAAATTGTACCCTCGTTATATGATATTATCAGGTTGGACAGAACCCAGGATGAGGTGATGGAGCTGCGATTATTCTGCATCACTGTTTCTTAAAGACAAAATATTTGACAAATTTGAAAGCACTGCTGCAGTCATACAATTGGTGACTTGCTTATTAGTGGTGATTGCAATCTGCCTTTTCCCACCTATTTTGAGATATCACAGCCTTCCACTCTTCAAATGAAACTTGAACAGTATATAACTGCATCTCCTTCAGATACTACATTTGTTACTTTTGGGGATTTCATTTCGGAAGCATATTCCACTCAAGGTCCTTGCTGGTTCTGACTCCCTTGGTACTTACCTACAACTTATTATTCTTAACCAATATTGTTTTCTTCCTACATATGTCTCTGATTTTCTAGACATTATCTTTTCTAAAACTGAACTATGTGATGATTGTGCTAATCCTCTTGTCTCTTCAGATCATCTGCTTTTACAATTTCACTTTATATTGAACTTTTTCAATAGAGAGATCAATATATCCTTTTCACACTCCTCACCATACTCCTTCAACTGTAGACATATTGTTTTCAGATTTCTCGTGAATTACAGTTTAAACTTTTAATTGGCATGATTACTTCAAAATGCAAGATCTTGATGCCATCTGCAATTTCTTAATAAATTTCTTGTCCCACAAAAATCTAATAAAGTTTGCAGATGTCAAACTTGCCTCTCTAAAGAGACTATTTAATAATATCTGTCTAAAGAGATATTATTAAAATATGATAAACCTTAATCCTGTCTGGGCTTACCTAAATTCTGTTGAAATCATGCTGCCAATACTCATGCTAGCCCACATCCTTCAGTGTCAAAATTTACTTCTTTGTATGAAACCCTATATAAGTTGACATCAATCACTTATCCCTCAAATAACTTCAGTGATCTCTCTAATATGACTGAATTTGAAATTTCTGACAATCTGATTCTTCTAGCTTTAAACAATTTCATACTATATATTATACTAGTCCCAATAAATTATCTATGGCC
This sequence comes from Mastigoproctus giganteus, assembly GCF_048544385.1. Taxonomy (NCBI): domain Eukaryota; kingdom Metazoa; phylum Arthropoda; class Arachnida; order Uropygi; family Thelyphonidae; genus Mastigoproctus; species Mastigoproctus giganteus. Next base: position 92,739,822 of record NC_143585.1, read on the forward strand.
TTCTGGAAACACACACACATGTATCTTAGTCCTCCATTATATCATGTTATTAAAGCTTCTTTCTCAACCAGAATTCTTTCTGAGAATCTTAAAACGGTCGGTCCCTTCTTCAAAAAAGGTGACAAATTAGTTTCATCTTATTGTCCCATATAAATAATTCCTTGGCCAAATTGATAGAAATTGCTGTTTTCATACAGCAATATTTTTTTTTTTTTTTTTTTTCATAGTGACAGGAAGATCAACAACTAATCTACTTTATTTTGATCTTATTTTGCAGTGTGTGACTTGACACAACTTACATTGACTTGAGTAATGCAGTTGATACTATTCCTATTGATCTTCTTTTAATCAAACTAATTATGACATCAAGGATTTGGCCATTAACTGGTTTGTATATATTTTAAATGCCTATATGCACAAGTGTGCTACTATCCTTTTCAATTAAACAGTTGTCCTTTTCCCTCAGAGTTCTGCCATGGATCTACTCTTGTTTAGAATTTTTTTGAATATTTCCTTGGGTTGTGAGCATCTGCACATCTCATTTATGTTGATAATGTCAAAATTTTCTCCGCTATATGTACTTTGTCTGATTGTATGAATCTTTAGTTGGCTTGTGAACAACTGGTGACCTCTAATGGTCTTAACCTAAACTTAAAGTGCATTATTCTTATATCATTATTTATTCTTATTTATCACCATAAGCAATCTCTTATAACATTTGATTATAACTTGGGAACAAATTCTAATAATAGAACCTTTTAAACTAGACTTAAATATGATTTTTTTATCAGCTACATATGGTTTTCACTTTCTCTAAATGTTCTGTTTGTAGATTAGGCTTACATACACTTCAACAACATTGCTCCTATGATTACCATTTACAAAAGATTTATTCTACCCATCGTGGAATATGCAGTTCAAGTTTGTTCTCTTACTGTGTTTGTTGCATTGAAGTTTCTGAAGTTCTAAATCCTTTATTATTATTGCTGTACCTATTTTCATTCACTGCCTTCAAAACATCAAACTCTACTGGACCTTCAGCCTTTTGAATAAAATTATCTCCAGCTTCAATGATTCTCCCCAGCTCTTAAAAAATATCAGTGCCAATTGTCCTGCACAAGACACTTTCCAACATTTATAATAGACAAATCTGGCACAAAACACTTAAGCTTCTGAGTTCTTCAATAGAGTTCCAAAATCATTCAGTAACATGAATATGGACACCTTTTTCACCATACAAAACTTTAAAAAGATGCTTGCTCCCATTTCTGGAAATCCCTATCTAGCTAATCTTATATTCATTTAGTTTACAAACTGAAGATGAAGAATATTGAGCTCTTGGAAATAGATAAGATTTTTAGAATAATTTTTTCCATTTTTTGACTTAATATTAAATTGTGTTGAATAAACAACTTAATAGTCCTAGTCACATTCTTTAGCTTATTTTTAAATTTAGCTTGAAATTTTGTTAGTAATGGCTTAATATCTGTAGATTTTGTGTATCAGTGATTTGGCGCAAATATCTTTTCATGTAACTAGTGGTGTAGTGCATAGTAGTGGAATTGTAAGGTTTTAATTGTGGTAATAAGTAGCATGAAGGTTCTAATCACATAGTTTAAATAAAAAATATATGCAACCTAAGAAATTTTATTTCTAGTAAGGCTATAACTAATTTAAAACTCTATGAAAGTAGCAGTATAGTGCAATACATATTACTGCATGGTACCTATCAGTTTAGTGTAGTATTTTTAAATGAAATCGAAATTATGCATCAGACTAGAGCAGGAAAGCAATGGGCTCAAAGTTTGTTTGTTTGTTATTTGGATTTTAGGAGCATTAGCAACTAAGGCCATATTGCTCCGGAATATGCGGTGGTCATTCCTTGACCTTTCCGCATCCTCCGTATTTGGTGGTGACGGGCTCGAACCCCGGTCTAATCAAGAAGCGTGTGCTACGCACTGCTGCTCCTTCCCACCTGGCTATGGAGGCATCGAGGCTCAAAGTAGTGGGGGTGCTGTGACTTGAGGGAGAATTGAAGGGGCAGTTCTGTGAATAATAGTTCTCTTACAAAATGCGCCACTTGTGTGGTTACTGGACTGCTCTGGAATGGGACATGATAGAGCCAAGGGAAATGCCTTTGTGTGTGTTTGCTGCAAACAGTGTGAGAAAATTAGGTGCGAATGCAACATTTGATAGGTGCTTATGAGAGCTTGAAGAACAGTGGATGCCCTTGAAGAAATTAAAATGGAGGGGGGCTTCCCAACTCAATGCCAGAGCTTACACTTGTGCATCAGACAATCCCCAAGGCAGAATGCACTGGTCCCAAAGGAGTAGTTATTATCAGGAAATCGGAAATATATTGTGCAAATTGGATAGGTGAATAAGACCAGGGCATGTCTCTAATAGGGGGTAAAAGTACATGATGTAGAGCACTTAGCATCTTTTCAGGGTATGAAAGGTGATATTCTTGTACATGTTAGCACTAATGATATTAAGAATAGGAGATTTGAGGAATTACTTAATAAGTACAGGGCAATGTTGGGAAAAAGTTTTCAGTTAGGATATTTGAATGTGCAATACTGTCCAGACATGATATGAGGGGTACACGTTGAAAGCCTTGTCAATCAATTCAACCCTGGATAGACTGAGCACGGCTCATGGGATAGAATTTTTCTCAGTATGGCCTGTGCTTGTTAACAGGAGAGAGTGTTTTTACAGGGATGTGACACACTTAAACAGAAGGGGAGAAAGAAAATTTGATGATGATATTGAAGCAGGGATAAGTGGATTAGAAAACTGCCAGCTTGGAGGGATAATAGATCTACTAGAGCCACAGGCAAAAGTGAAAGTGATTCTTGCACTGCTTCTACTGAAACATGCAGCAGTCTGGAAAGCAAGGCATCAGGGATTTAAAGCTTTGCTGTGGGTCATCATGGAATAAGAAAATACATGGGCTATGTTAGAAAAAATAAGGTTAAGAACTGTTGCATATATACTTGCATGTACACTAAGGCTAGGAGCACAGTAAATAAATTTGAAATACCAATTAAACCATCTAATGCAGACAATGTGGGGATGTCAGGGACATGGTACCACCCAGACAAGGGATGCAGAATTTGAATATGAGGAGTACAATGAATATAGAAAGGACAGGGGGAGGTTATGCTCTTAGTTTTGAAACGCATAAAATCTCAGGCAGTGCATCCAGTTGATATTGGCGAGTCAGTTTGGTGTGATATAAGCACTGGGGAAAATGAGAGGAGTGTGTTATAGGCCTAATGATTGAATTGAATACAACATGCAACTAAACAGAAATAGTGGGCTGGTGAATCAGAATGGGTCTTATAATGGGAGATTTTAACTCTCCAGATATTGACTGAAACTCGTGGATTGGTCACTCACACACTAGTAAGACTTGTGGATTTATTGAGTGATTGTTTTCAACAGCAGCATCTGAAAGAGGAAGCAATACCTTTGATATAATTATCAGTAGCAATTCTTCATGCAAAGAATCTGCAGGTAAAAGACCCACTAGGTGGCAATGGTCAATGTATTGATGTGGGATTTACTTAAAAGACATATCTACTGTCAAGGGTAAAGGATAGTGCTTTTGCTTTCATAAGGGTGACTACAGTGGTCTCAGACAATTTTTAAATTCTATACAATGGAACTAGGGATTGCGTAACCGGTAAATGGTGGAAAACACGCCTCGATAAAATTACCGGTTATCAATTGCATTGCTAAAAAAACCGTTGCTATATGAATGTACAATGCAAGTGATAAATTTTGGAATCTTGGTTTGATTTGCATATATGGATCTCTGTGTGCTGAAAACTGTGTTGAATTGTTAGAAATAAAATTAAATGAATTTAATGCTTATTTCAACAATACTGTTTCTTTAATAAATGATGGGGCTGCTGCATTAATGAAGAAGGCTGCAAAAATTATTAACGCAAACAACCAATTGTGTATGACTCATGGAATTCAGTTGGCAGTAGTGAAAATACTTTACAACAAAAGTGATTTTCAAGAAAGGGAGGAACAAATAGATTCTGAGCCTGATAATAAGGATGTAGATTCAGAAGTCTTTGCGAATGAGTTCGATGGCTTAGAAGTGACACAAGAACATTTTATTGATGGTGATTATGATATGAATGTTTTACAAGATGAACATTTGAATTTTTTAATAATGAAAACATGAAATGTCAAAATGTTTCGCAAGTCACCCCTAAAATGATATTCTTCAGAAGCATATTTATTAAAGAGGAACTGGGTAAGGAACTGTCTCTGATATTGGACTCTAAAACACGAAGCAGTTTGTTGACCATGTTGGAGCATTTTTCAGAAGTAAAAAAATTCTGTTAGAATGAGTCTCATTGACATTAATTCAGATGTGACCTTTACTGAAAATTAATTTGTGCTGCTCTCAAACACAATATTTACATTACAGCCTATAAAGGTAGCAATAGAATCACTGTGTTCTGAAAACATGACTTTGTATGTTGCAGATATAACAACAGAATTCATGTTAGATGAATTATCCAAGCAAAATTTCTTTTTAAGTAATGAGCTGAAGCAAGAAATTATCTTGCAAGTGAAAGAAATTGATAGGTTAAATAAATTTAAGGAGGAACTGGACAAATATTTAGAGGGGATTGTTTTGTTTTTTTGTTTTTTTTTTGGCTGATGCTGCATAAGCTCATATGCTTGCTTTCTTGCATCACATGCCACTACTACTACTACTACATATGGACATAAGCATATTGTTTATATCCATATGTTTAGTTATAGAAGTGGACTGATTTGCATTTTGTGCAGGTTGACGAACCTGGAACAGCTCACGGGGAAACCCTACTCTTTTTTTTTTTTTTTTTTATGAAAACCTCAAACATGAGGGTATTTAGAACCTATAGTACTTAGTATCATGCAGGGGTTGAAGGTTGAGAAGATGAAAGAAGGTATTTGTTGACATTAGATTTTTTTTTTTTTTTTTTTTTTTGGTAGTTTTTGGCATATCGGCTTCTGTGGCGATAATGCACCTCCCAATGTTTTTGCAGTACTTTTATCCAAGCCCGAGGCGAGATTCGAACCCACGACAGGCACTTTACCCACCCGGGTAGCCCGGTCGGCTTGACATTAGATAGACTTGAACTTCTGTAGACTAATTTTCAGGAAATACACACGAAGGAAGGTTGTTCCAGATAATGCAAGTTGAATGAATAAATGAGGAAGAAGAAAAGTTATATCTGTGAGTTTGTAGTTGGACAGTTAAAGTATGCTGACTAGTTTCAGCACACATTCGTTTGCTTTCAAAGAGAGAATGAAAATTATAGAAGCTAATTCACAAGAACAGTGCCCATGAAAGTATCTATAGAAAAGACATGCAGCAGAAACAGAATGTCTATGAGATTTGGATTTGATTTGGATTTTATTGGCGCATTAGCAACTAAGGCTATAATGCGCCAAGACCATGTAATAATGTCTATGAGACAGAGAGTGAAGAGACTGATAGAGATGAATCATTAATTAACTTAACTCCCTTCTTTTGAATGGAATCTAGAAACTTGAGAGAGGTTTTGGAGGCATTGCCCCAGATATGGGAACAGTATTCCACGGTAGGGTTGATTTGTACAGTGTGAACATTTGTACAGTGCTTGAAAGAAAAGTAATGCCTACAGTGAAAGAAAAAACCCAATTTTTTAGATGCAGAGGAAGCAATATTTGTAACGTGCTTATGCCAAGAGAGAGAGAGAGAGAGATTAGAAGTCAGGGAAATACCCAATAGAGATATATGATCGTCTAGAAATTTAATCGGCATCAAAGATTAGTATAGCAGCAGGAGAATCCTTTTTGCGAGATATAAGATAGGTCTCAGTTTTAGAAGAATTGAAATTGACTAAGTTATTACCTGGAGATGAGTATTTAAGGAATTGGTAGTAGATATTCGAGAAATTGAAGTTGTTTGTGCAGGGCAAGGTTTCTCAAATTGGAAAGTGGAATAATGTGCTATCATCAGCAAAACTATGGATAGGATTTCCAGTAAATGGAAGAAGGTCATTAATATACAAGATGAAAAGAGTGGGGGAAAGAACTGAACCTTGGGAACACCAGCACTAGTGGAGAAGTTAGAAGCTATCTACCATCACCCTCTGTGAGCGGTCAGAGAGAAAACTTGATAACTGATTACAAAAAACAGTTGGCAAACTATAAGATGGAAGCTTGTTTAGAAGACCTTTATGCCAAACACGATCGAAATCCTTTGAGGTGTCAAGAGCAACTGCTTGTGTTTCATCAAACTTTTCCATTGAATTTGTCCATAAATGGGTAACATAAGCCAGAATATCACCAGTGGATTGACACTGACGGAATCCATACTGGTGATCGTTGATCAGACGGAAGGTTTCTAGATAGTTTAAGAGTTGGCAGTTAATTGATTTCTCCCTTACTTTAGAAAGAATAGAAGTAATTTCAGTAGTACAATAATTAGATGGGAGAGATTTGTCACCATTTTTAGTAACTGGCTGGAATGAGTAAATTTTCAAGAAGAAGGAAAAATACCTTTGGAATAAGAAGGTGAAAAAAGGTGGCAAAGAACATGAGTAAGTTCAGGAGCACAGGTTTTGAGAACAAGTGGAGAAATACCATCAGGACCTGGACCTTTATTAGCATCAAGATTCGTCAAAATCTTTCCGACATCCTTTTGACAGAAGACCACAGGAGACACTGAATGGAGCATGTTGGGAATGGTGGGAGGTGTTTTACCAAGATCATTAATACGTGAGTTGGAAGAAAAATGGGATGCTAGCAGGTCAGCTTTATCCTTGGCTGAAGTGACAAAAGAACGATCTAGTTCTGAAGGGGTGGGACCAGAGGTGGGCAAAAGCTTTGGCACGAGACCAGAATGCTCGGCTACCATTAGGGCAAGAAGTAAGTTTTCTACTCTTAGCCTGTTCAAAATCTAGTTTGGACTGCTTTACAATTGCTGCAAGCTTTGGTGTAGTCAGAAAATTAAACTGAAGAGTTGGAAACTAACCAATTATGATATGCAACATCCTTCTCTTGAACAGCCTTAGCACATTTATCAGAAAAACAAGGTTTAGATAAAGGATGAGATTTTAAGGGAGTAGCGAATAAAGGATTCCATCTCTATAAGAATAATTTCAGCCATGATCTGAGCAAACATTGATATCAGAAGATTTGAAACAGTAATCCATCCAAGGAAAAGAAATCTCACAGATCATCCCATATTGCATTCTTGTGATGCCAAACAACAAGAGGTTGAGAATGGTCATGAGAGCAAGGCTCTATTGGAGAAGAAACCCTTAGCAAGTTGTGATATGAGATGCCCAGCAGACCACTCATCTCAACCACTTATTTAGGGTTGTTTGTGAGAAAAATATCAAGCACGTTGGCTGCGTGGTTAGGACTGTCTGGTATTCTGGTAGTTAAATGAATGATCTGTGTGAGGTCGTTAGTAATTGCAAAAGCCTCAGCATCTCGACCAGCTGGGCCTGTGTAACTAGAAAATGGAAGCTTGAAAATTAAAATCACCAAGGAAAATTAACTCACTGTTAGGAAAGTAGAACTGGAGAAAGTCAAGTTTCGGAGAAGGGAAGTCAAAGAGTTCCAAGTGATTAATTAGTGGAGTTAGGAGAATGATAGAGGGAACAGATGAATTTGAAGAATGTGGTAGATTGATTTTAAGATGTAGAAGATCGAAAAGAGGAGATTCCAAATTGCTAAGTCTCTGAGAGAGAATATCAGAACAAACATATGCACAAGTACTACCTTTAAAGGGAAAGGAATCGTACAGTGAATAATTCAGACAACTGCTTTTGCCTGAGATTGATTATCTATAGCCTTTATCAAAGAGGACTATAAATTCCTCCAGTTATCAATGGGAATTGAACCCAGAACTCTACAAAAAAGTGACAGTGATGTACTATACCAACTAGGCTGTCACCATATCGACCAGTGCCTACCCACGATAAACATTTAATACAGGGATGCATACAACTTTCCAATTATTTAAGTCCGGTGTTGAAATATACTACTTTGGTAAGGTTGAAGGGTATATTCAAAGATACTGTCTTCGTTCCAAACAGATTTTGAGTAACTTATGAATACTCAGTCTGACACAGATGCAGCCAATAGGGTTTTCACTGAGCCTTGTCATCAATCTCTGCCCTACAACCCATTGGTGTCAGGAAAAGATATGGGAATGATATTTGCAGTTCATTCACTATAGCACAGTATACATTATCCTCTACAAGAACACTTCCAGAGTCCTATTATATAAAGCATATTCATGCTGCAGTAACCCCAACATTATCGATTTTCCAGGTGTAGCTTTCCAGATCTTGTGTTCAACAAATCTTCTACACCCATCCTGTTCAATAACACATTCATAATGTATTACTTGGGCCTTCCAAGATCAAATCCCTGGCTGATGATATTAGAAGAAGTAGGATAGTTTATTACCATCCCTTGCACAGATTGTGAGAAAGACTTAAGAGGAAAGTGAAAGACTGAATCTTAGAGCCCATTAAGGTCCATGTGGAACTTGTAGTATGCCACACAAAAACCTGCAAAGACAAGAGATTAAAACTCTCCATCTAAATATTACACAGCACCATAAATGGGAGTAGCAGAAGACAGATTAACTTGACTTTAGAATCTGCCATTCTGCAGAACCATCCACTAACTTTTTTATGCATAGCTATGTATATGCATGTGTGTTTTACTTATGCATGTAAGAGTACATGTATATGTAAATAGTTGTGTAGGCAGAGGCAGATATGTGGTTTGCAGATGAAATATGTGACTGAAGATGTGTGTGTATGTTTGTGTGAGACTGTGGATATACACATCTTTCTCGGAATATTTTTGTAGTATATTTCCGTAGTATTCTTCCACCATACTACTTGTTGGTCATTGGTTAACAGGTGATTGTTGACATATTTTGTGTTTGAATGCAATTGCTGTATTGAGCAGGGTCACTTTTAATGTTTGCCAAAGGACACAATAGCACCAAAGCTATGAAATCCTTCTATGTTTTATGCAACCTTTATTTGTTTCAGTTTGATGTCAAGAATACTTGTGTTCCAGTTATGTGTATGTAATAACCAATTCCATAATAAGTTGTCAGAGATAACATTTTTATTATGATTTTGCAACCTGATTACTGTGGGCTATTTCATGAGTTTCAGGTCATGGGATTGTCTTTCTGTTTATGAGCAAAAGGCATTGATAATTAGTGATGAAGAATGCAGAGGTTTTCAGTCTCATAGCCCTTAGATAAAATAATCTTTATTAGGGTGAGAGAAATTGCACACAAAATCCCATCATGGCTCAGGAATGCCAAACAATGGCTACTTTTAGACTGTTATTTCTGTAAACAATGAGTACAGTAACTTTCATTTATTTGTATCTGACTGTGGAAAATAAAAATAAATTCAAATAATGTTCATTTGTGACAGCATTATAGAAAGTATTAACAGACGTGTGAACAGACGGTATTAAGATTAATAATACTGATAAATAAAGGACTACTTTTTTCTGTCACATATATCAAAGTAGATGAAGTTGAAAGCATTTTTTGTGCTTATTTCAAATATTAAATCAGTTTTCGTCCATCACTCAGTTTTAACATGATTTCAGTTTTATGCAAACATTAAAATAGGTGACACTAGAACACTTTTTTAAAGATGAGCTTATTTATTAAATTTAAGAACTAGAACAGAGAACATAGTTACTGATGATTTCCTGTTGTATATTGTCTGTGGAACATCCCTTCTCAGCATCCAATAGTAATCAGCCAGGATGCTTGGGTTCCACTTGCCCTAGTACCTATTTTCCATTGTGGAAATAGTTTAATGGAAATGTTCCCATGCTCATCACTGATAGCCGTTTTCTGAGAAGTCCAAATGTGAATCCAAGAAAGAAATCTCTAGGGACATATTACATCCCATAATTTCACAGGCCTTCAGGAGCTCACTGACTATTTCTTGGTAATTTTCAGCCTTGGAATTTCCCAAAAAATTTCAATAACTTTAAGAGAGTTCTATGCAGTTCATTCAACTTCATTTAACTGTTCTTCAAAATGTTCATCTTTTATCAGTTTTTTGTTTGGGGTCCCACAAATATGCCCTCTTTGATTTTGTTCTCACTGATTATAGTAAACTTCTCTTTCAGGTAAAGAAAACCTACTCCATTTCAGTTCACTGCTTCGATAAAATTTTTCATTAAGCCAAGTTTAATATGTGATGGCAGTAACAAAACTTTATCAGTAGTAACCAATGGTTTGTTTGCAACATTTTTCTTTCCTGCAATTAGTTTTTTTATTTGAGGCCTATGTTTTTAACACAATTTTCTTATCTATACTGCTCCATTCACAAATAAAGCAGCAATATTTGGTAGAGCCAAGTTGTAGGCTTAATAATAGAGCAATCATTTTAAGGTCACCACAGATATGCCAAGAAAACTGATCATACTTAATGCTTGCCAGGAGAAGTTTCATGCTACCATAGATTTCTTTCATTTGTGGCATAAGGTACAGATGATAATGTATTTCTGTTAAGATGTAATATACTGCTTTCAAACTCACTTTTGAGGAATCATTGAATAACTGATATTCAGCTGGATTGTGCAGATTGCCTAGAGTTTCCATTAGAGAATTTAATTGCAGTAAAACAAATTGCCTTCTTGAGAAAATATATTATAAATGTTTGCTGATGTTTATGAAAATAGCATATTTTGATTTCCTATTGCAGGAGATTCCATCTTTTCAGCTTAGAAGTCAAAAGTTCAGCTTAATTTTTAGATAAGTTCAGATCAAGGACAAGATCATTTAGTTTCTCTTAAGATATTAAGTGGCTGTGGTTCTGAAGATGAACATGTCACTTCATATGTGGGATCATTAACTTCATGGTCATCAAGAGTCTTACTATCAAACTCAAAATCATCTGGTTTCATGTTCAAACATCTGGTTTGAACATGCCTCAGCCTGTCAGACCAACCATTTTTGCATTCATTCATGTTATTACTGTATTATTTATAACAAAATCGATGTGTCACATAAAAGTTATACAGGATAGTGAAATTCTGTTTGCATTTTTTAATTTAGCAACAAAAAATACATAAGAATTAACAAGAAATGTTTATGTGACAAAATGTATGTTTACCAGTGTAATTAATGAATCAAAGTGTTTGATGTTTAAGCACATTGCAACCAAACCTGAATCTTACTTAAGCTAAATAGTTCTCTCTCTCTCTCTCTCTCTCTCTGAAGGATAAGAATCAATTTGCATTATATTCAAAACCAAACTGTAATGAGGCACATTATTTTGAGGTTGTACTGTAATTTCAGACTGAAAATACATTAATACATCATTTCCTAACTGGTTATACTATAGCTTTAAAACTGCATTTGTAAATATTAATAATACTTTAATATCTCAATTATTTTATCTGGACAATAGTATAACAACACACATAATTTACTCAATTCAAGAACAGGCCCCCTCTTGCCCCATCCATGCAGAATGAAAAGAGAAGGTAAAGCAATGAGATATTTGTATACATACCAGAGTTCACAAAAATATTACAACTGCAACCTAACACTAGTAAGCATACCACTAATTCAGTTAGCATCCAGCAGCCAACAAAAATCAAACGTTGCATATAAGTTCCTAAATATATCATAATTTTCCTAATTTTGTTTTTCCAAATCATTAGGAAATGAGATAATTAAATTATCAATGCATTAGCATATACAAGTATTATGATTCATGAAATTTAGTTTACTGACAAAACGTCCATTTTTCAAAGAATTTTTGCAAATTTTTAGGACTCAAGTATTTTTAAACAATCAATTCAGATATCACCATAATCAAATCCCAGATTAAACCATTGAAATAAAAGTATAATTTAGATTTCTTCATATAACTTCATATTAGTTTGGTGCTTTTTCAAAAATAAACCCATATGGAACAATAACAAGATTTTTTATCGTTAGTAATATTATTAAGAACCACATATCAATAATCTAATCATGTTTGTACGCAACTAACAATTAGACTTCTTTCCTGTGAGAAAGAATGTACATGGCTGCTGTCTATGTTTGTTATCCTCACCCGAACATTATTTGATGACACAGCAAATCAGACTGAAACATACTTTCGATAAATACACTGTGGTACAATATATATTTGTATGAATTGGGTGAAGATGCATTATTTTAAATATATCATTTTGTGGCATACTGCTGCATTAAAATGCTGGGAGGAAAGAGATGACAGTCATATAACTTTATTTAAAAATGCACAAAATAAAGTCTGTAAAAATAATGTTAACTATAAAAATCTTAACAGGTAAAAATGTTTGCTTCACTTAAAAAAAATAACAATTGAGTATGAAAATACAAACTGTATATTTCTAGCGCCATTCCTACATAATCTTCAATTTGAGCAAAATGTCTTTTAAAAAAATAACATCTCACTGCTCTAAATATCCTTCACATAAACAACCTCCTAGTATAGCTATCCAAATTTAGTTAACAAAACATGATCATAGGAAATATCAAAACTGGGGAATTAAATTTCACCTGGAAAACATATAACACACCATATTTTCACAAACTGTTAGCTGTTTAACTCTGCAACACTTTCATCTGCACTGAATCGTGTATGCCACGTAAGTCCACTACCTTCTGGTTTATGTGATGATGGAAAAAGGATATGCCTCCAAGTTCTATAAATTTAAAGCAAAATTAGAGGGATTAATTAACACAATACAGATTTAATTTAACTTTATATATTTAGTAAAGTTGCACTGGTATGGCAATTGATATATCAGTGAAAGATAATTAATATTAAATCATTGAAATGTGATTTTTATCTAATTTTGGTTTTTTTGGAAAAGACTAATTGGATTATAAAATTTACATGGACAGTTTTTATCATTCTAACTGGATGATAAAAATGTGCATCATATCAGAAATGGTAATTAGTTTGATACTCATAAACTACACATCACTGAACAGAACAAGGCTTTCTTCTCACGATTAGCTGCAGTCTGTTGCTTTGAAAAATGATTGTAATCAGTCTTAAAATGTAGTCCTGATGTGGTCCACATCATGATTTTTACTATTCAGTTAAATTTCTCCACATTGTGTCATTCAGAAATTACATCAAAGGTGAATAACAGCAAGATAAAAATGCTGCTCTTTTTGGTATTGTGTATTAAATATGTTTTTAGTCTACTTTCTAAAAATGTAAAGGAAGCTTATGAGATCAACATGTGTGAGCATTTGCCACACGCTTACTTCTGAGTTTACAGTCTGGTCAAAACCCCAGTTTTAATATGTGGGGGGGATCCCACCCACTGACACCCACTTCTAGTAGTTGTTGTTGTTGTTGTGGGGGTTTCGTGGCGCATAAGCAACTTTGGCTATAATGCGCCTATTTATTTATATTAAAGGAAAAGGGAAAGAATCGTACTGCCTGAAATGTCCTTAATCAGAAAAGATTAAAAATTCTAATTTGCTTCAGAAAATGGAAGAATTCAGATATATTTGCCTTGTCACCTAACAAATTCTCTAGGGTTATTGGTTGTTGAAGGATAACCAGTGATTGCAGGGTGGAAATTCTGTCTTGTTTATAATAGGGGCAGTCAATGAGAATGTGTTTAACAGTCATATTTATATAGCAATGTGGACATTGTGGTGGATCATCTCCTGTTGGTAAATGAAAATGGGTCAGGTAAGTATGACCTATTCTTACTCTTGAAAGAATTACTTCTTCTCGTCTTGATGTCCGGACACTGGAGGGCCAGATTTTCGGAACCTGTTTAATCTGAAAGAGTTTATTATTCATTTGGGAATGCCATAGTGCTGTCCATTCTGTTAGGCATGCAGCATGAATCATTAGTGCATAGTCTGAGGCTGGGACAGGGATATTGGTGAAATCTAAGCTGGTTGGATTTTTTGCAGCTTTATCAGCCTGTTCATTGCCTAAAATACCAGAGTGTGCTGGTATCCAGCAGAAGGCGACCAGTTGGTGACGTTCTTTAATCTTTAGTAATAATTTCCTAATTTCAATTATAACAGGGTGAAATTTATCTGAGGAACTACACAAAGCGTTGATTGAGCTGAGGGAATCAATGTAAACTACTGATTTCAATGAGTATTCAGGAGGGAGATTTTTTAAAGCTAGTTTAATTGCGAATAACTCAGCTGAGAAGATACTGAATTCAGGAAGAAGGGCTACTGATACAATTGTATTCGGAAACACTGCAGCTGCTCCAACTTTTGAATTTGATTTAGAGCCATCTGTGTATATTGGTAAAAAATCAATATACTTTTGAGTGTGAACAACATTTGATGGTTGCAAAATATTCTTTCCCCACTAACAGAGGAAAGTGTCACAGGTCAGTATAGGAGTTTGAACCCATGGTGGTTGGGTACAAGTGGCTACTTGTTGTACGGAATGGATGGATATATTCCAAACCTGCAGTAGTTCAAGAAGGCGATGACCAGCTGGTTTTACTATGCTAGGTTTATTTCTGTACAGATTTTCTAATGGTGGATTGAAAAGATATGGCTGAATGGGATGCGAGGCACAACTTTGTATCTTGACAGAATACTTTAGCAATAGCAATTTCCTATGTAAAGATAGTGGCGGTTCATGAGCATCAATGTAAAGGCTATGTACTGGCAATGTTCTGAATGCGCCAAGTGCAATCCTCAATGCACTGTGTTGTACTGGATCAAGCCAGCGTAAAGTGCTCTTTCTGGCAGAGTCATAAATGGGAGCTCCATAATCAAGACGGGATCTGATTAATGCCTGTATAATCGAAGAAGGCAGGTACGGTCTGCACCCCACGCTTGTGCAGATAAAGATCTGAGTATGTTTATCTTTTTTAAGCAGGCAGTACGTACTTTTTTAATGTGCTCTAAAAAATTTAGCTTGTTGTCCATGATTAAACCTAGAAATCTAATTGTTACTAGTAACTGGGATGGAAATATTAGAGATGTGAAGTTCAGGATCCAGATGAAATTTGTGTTGTCTACAAAAATGGATAGCAACTGTTTTCTGCTGTGATAGCCTATAGCCGTTAAGGCTGGCCCATTGCTGTATTTTATTTAATGATATCTGAAGCTGTCGTTCAATAGATCTCATATTTTGGGAATGACAAGAGATGGCAAGGTCATCCGCATAAAGGTAAGTTTCTACAGTATTTGGAAGTTGTTTAGTGATAGAATCTATTCTTAGGGCAAAAAGAGTGGCACTCAGTACTGATCCCTGTGGAATACCTTCCTGAATGTAAGTTGCAGAGAGGGCATGTTGGTATCGAACTTGAAAAGATCTAGTGTGTAGAAAATGCTTTATAAATATAGGAAGGTTGCCCCGCAGACCAAGAGAGTAAAGGTCTCTTAGTATGCCATGCCGCCAGGTGGTATCAAAAGCCTTCTCTATATCTATGGAAACCATTACTAGATGTTCATGCTTAATAAAGACATTATGAATGGCAAATTCAGCCTTAACCATAAGGTCCAGGCATGACCTGTTTTGACGAAAGCCATACTGACTATTGCTCATTAACTGTTCTGACTCAATGATCCAGACGAGTCTACAGAGGACAATTTTTTCTAGAATTTTGCTGAGGCAGCTTGAGAGGGATATTGGTCTATAGCTATGGGGATTGGTTGGATCTTTTTCAGGTTTTAGGAATGCCAAAACAGTAGAATGATGCCAAGAAGTTGGATAGATATTTTCTAGAAAAATACGATTGTAAAAGAGCAGAAGGAGATGCAATGCTCTGTCATCAAGATGTTGTAGCATGATGTAATAGATTCCGTCTGGTCCGGCAGCACCATTGTGGGCTGTTCCGATAGCATGCAAGAGTTCAGAATATTGTAGGGGTTTGTTATACGGCAGAAGGAGAGCAGTTTGGAAGTTAACAGAGTGCTGTTCTGCAGTGTTTTTAATTCTCTGGAAAAGTGGAGTATAAGCTTCTGTCGCTGAGATTTCAGCAAATGTGTTGCCCAAAGCATTTGCGATATCTAAAGGACTAGATAGATCTTGCCCATTACAGGACAGAATTGGTGAAGGTACAGTAGGGAACTTACCAGAAAGCTGTCTAATTTTTTTCCATATTATTTTGGTGTCAGTGTTTTTGTTAATGCTTGATGCAAAATGGATCCAGGATTCTTTCTTGGCTTGCCTTTGTATGAAGCGTGCTTTTGCCTTCTTATAATTTATTAGATTGGGTGTTGTTGGATATTGCCGAAACAAATTCCTGGCTTTATTTTTTGCTTTTTTGGCTTTTGTGCATTGCTCATTCCACCAATAATTATAATGCTTATGAACCGAGGGATTTGATAGTGGTATTGTTTCTTTAGCCACATTTAGGAGATGTGACGTGATGCATTCTGTCACATCATCGATAGGCTGGAGACGGATTTTTTCCTCATCAAAAGATATTGATGACCGGAATTTTGCCCAGTTTGCTCGGGCAACTTTCCATTTTCTGCAGGGTTGAGCTGGAGGAGTCTGTGCTATTAATAGGTTGCATACGATCGGGAAGTGATCACTACCCATTATATCATTTAAAACATACCACTCTATGGTCGGGACCAGTAATGGGGAACAAATGGAGAGATCTATGGCTGAGGTATGTCCATTTGGGAGCTGAATGTGAGTGTGTGTGCCAGTATTGAGTATGGTGAGGTTTACTGCCTCTATTAGGCTCTCAATGAGTCGACCTCGTCTATCTAATTTAGGATCGCCCCATAAGGGGTGGTGCCCATTGAAGTCCCCTAACATACAGAGAGGTGGAGGTATCTGTATAAGGAGATCTTCAAGATCTTTTAACAGTAGGTACGGTTTGGCTGTAAGTAGATTGATACTAAAGTTATTTCAATATGGAGCGTTATACGCACAGCAACAGCTTCTATTTCAGTTTGAAGTGGAATATGTTTAGTTGGGATCACTGAATTTATCACGATTGCTACACCACCATGGGCAGCATTTGCTGTATTACGATCCCTTCGATAAAGGCAATAGTTCTTTATCGAAGGAGAAATTTGCAAAGTTAAGTAAGTTTCCTGAAGACAAAGGGCAACTGGAGAAAATCGATTTATTAGATCTTGGATATCGACTGTATTGCAACGAAAGCCTCTGCAGTTCCATTGTAAGATACAAGGCATTATTTGTGTTTAGTTGATGGAGCTGATTCTGACTGCTTTTTGAAAGTGACTGGTTTATGGCATTCCAATTTGTGTTTGTCTTTTTTTTGGAAGACTGGCCGACCAGTGTCCATTTCTTCTTCTTCGGCATGGATCTCTAAAAGAGGATCTTCCTCTATAGATGTGCCATCTGTGTCCATGGTTGTGTCTCGAATATTTTTGATTATATTTGAATTTGTAATACATGGTGTGGTAGCTAGCACTCATTGGAGGAGGAGATTCCGCTGGTATTGTAAGAGGAGTATTATTTGCTTGGTCTGAGAGTTTGGGTTGTTGTTTACGTACATTTGGTTTTTCCTCAGAGAGGACAGTTCTAGCCCAATCTGAAATTGAAATAATAGGAACTGTAACATTAGTTTGAGTAGAGACTGTTTGGTATTTTTTAACTGCATTAGCATAGGAAATATTTTTATTCATAGTAGGTGCCACTAGTCTTCTCGCTTCTGGGTAACTCACTTTGTTCTCGACCTTGTATTTTACAATTTGTTTCTCCATTTTCCATTTTTCACAAGTTCTGGAATAGGCAGGATGATCACCTTTGCAATTTGGACATATCATTTTAGTAGTCGTACAGTCACTTTGTATATGATCCGAGGAACCACAGTTGGGACAGGCAGGAACTCCTCTGCATACAGTTTGTGAGTGGCCATACTTTTGACATTTAAAACATCTTAAAGGATTGGGAATGTACGGGCGGATACGGCAAAGTAAATAACCTGCTTTTACAGAGGACGGTAAGTTGGGCGTATCGAACGTGAGAATAATGTTTCTAGTTGGGATAAGTTGATTATCTTTTTTAGTCATTATACGTTTGGCTTGAATTACATTTTGTCCCTGCAGCTCTTGGGTAATTTCTTCCTCTGTGACATTTAACAGGTCCCAACTGGATATGACACCCTTAGATGAATTTAGGGTTGGTGAGGAGATATTTTTACCGGAATGCCCGCAAAGTTTGTTAACTGTAAGAGTTTCTCCGAATGCCTGTGGTTCGTAGTTTCCACTAGCAGGTCTCCTGATTGTAATCTCTTGACAGTCTTAGGAGATCCTGCAATACCTTCGAGATGTTTTTGTATTACGAAGGGAGACAGTTTGCTCATTGGCTGACTAGTAAGGGAGTGGAAAATTAAAAAGGATGGGCAGGGTTGCTCCATCTGATTAGTCTTCTGTCTCTTTGGATGATCATTTTCTAAGTCAGGATTGGGGTCATGATTATTATAAGTGTCTGTTCTTGAGCTCGAAGGCTCTAACAGTGGATAATTATTTTTATCCATAATGGCTCCTTTTCGCCCTGGGGGTTTCTCCTTACCACCCAGGTTACCGGCCCCGCCACGGTGAGGCAGGAGCAGTGCCGCTTTGTGGCCAAGCGTAGAGTTAGTACGGTTAGTAAATCTAAATTAAAGAAAAAGGTGATTTCCTTCTTCTGGGCTCTCTTCTTATTTCTTATAAGAGACTAGAGCTACTTAACAGAAAATTGAATAACTGCAAGATAAAACAAAGGAAAACTTATTTGCTGAGAAGAAAAACGCTTGATATACGCACAATAATCACTTGGCCTCGGAAACGCTTGGCACCCGGGACCCCACTTCTAGTAGTGCAAACACACTATTCTATACCCAATGAGATAAGGCCTTCACACCAACCAAAGTAATGCAGATTGTAAGTGGAAATATTCTTCTTTGGTTAATGTATGAAAATTAACCTAATTCAAGGAAGAAGAAATGAAATAAAATGAACTCAAAAAACCTGTAGTAGCAGCAACTTTTTCTGGGAACACTTGCCACTGAGTTTTTAAAGATTGTATTTAAGTTTTTCACTGCTATATAGTAAAAATGACAATGGTTGTCCTAACCTGAATTGACAACAAGAAGGAAAATGATGAAAAAACTAAACTTGGATTGTTCCTGAAGAAGCTGTCTTTGTGAACTCCCTTTTTCATTTAATTTATTCTTCCATAGTTTGTATTGTGTCCACTGTGAGTGCCGATATTCTTATTTGATTAATGTGTCTCCTTGGGTATGGAATTATGCATTTTCACTAACGGAGGTGGGCATCAGTGTTTGTTATTAGTTTTTCTTTGGATAATTTAATTTAATGTTTAAACCCCAATTTGCAAAGGGGATCATAGGATGATATGAGTAAGTATAGATGTGTTAGTTTAACTTCTGTCCCAGGAAAAATAATGAAGTCACCGATTTTTTTTTAATGAAAGCCCCAAACACGAAAGGTATCAAAACCTATAGTACTTAGTACCATGCATGGGTTGAAGGAGAAGAATGGGGGGAGGGGGGTGCCGGAAACTTTGCTCTAGAGACTAAACATGGGTTTCACCACTGTAACATGTACTTGGATTTCAGGAAAGCTTTCAATACTGTTGCACACATAAAAGACTGCTATACAAATTGGAGCAGTGGTAATTAGGGCAAGTTGCTCTTATGGATAAACAGAAGACAGAGATTGCTAATCAATGGACATTGCTCTTCATGGACTAATGTTATTATTGGACTCACCCAGGATTCTGTGTTGGGCCCATCATTGTTTTCTATATTTATCAATGATATTAATGAAGGCACATTAGGTGATACAAAAGTTAGTGGCGGAGGGGGGGGGTGGATTAATGACAGTCATAAGAGTATGCCACAACAGGTTCTAGAAAAGTTAGGCAGATGGGTGGAGAAATGGCAATTGAAGTTTAACATTGACAAATGCAAAGTACTGCATGGACAGCAGTAACACCAGAGTAACGTACCAACTGTGTGGTGCTACATTTGGGGTAGTGGAAAATGAAAACGACCGGGGGGCAACCGAGTAGTCAGATATGAAGTTCTCTGAGCAATGCTGACAGGCTTCCAGGAGAGCTCAGAGGGTTTTGTCAATGATAAACAGAAATTTTGCTAGCAAGAATAAGGAGGTGATTATCCGATTGTATACAGCAATCGTCAGGCCACATCTTGAGTACTGCATACAAGTGTGGGGGCCTCATTTTAGGAAGGATGTAGAGCTGCTAGAACAAATACACAGAAGGCCAATGAGATTGACAAGGAGGACAAAAGGGGTGCTCTTACCAAGAAAGGCTTCAGATCTGCAAATTGTAGTAAGTGGAGACTAGGCACCTGTGAGGTGATCTGATCTGATTGAGGTGTTTAAGTCTTTGAATGGATTAAGGAAGCTTAATGCTGATAAGATTCTTCCTCTTACTCAGATTACACACAGGGGGCAGAAATTCAAATTGAGGAAGGATGATTGCAGAATAGATATGCGGAAATTTTCCTTTAGCCAGTGGGTGGTTTATTGCTGGAACAGACTTACATCTGTTGTGGAAGTTGATAGCTTAAAGAAATTCAAGGAATAACTTGACAAACTATTGGAGAGAATTAATAGGTGAAATGGGAGGTGTTTTTTTTTTTTGTTGGCTGATGCTTGCTTTCGTATAAGCTTGCTTTCTTGCATCACTTGCCACTGCTAATGGCAATAGTCTTGAATGTAGAGTTTTTTGTAGAATTTGGAAGTTTTGAGAAAATAAACATTCTGTATATCAACCCTTTAAAATATCCATTTATTCATATAAAAATAAATATTTTACTGCAGAAAATAAAATAATAAATATATAGGATTATTTAGAAATCCATGTAAAAATTCTAGTCAATTCCTGACAGCAAAAGGTCATGAAAATGCTCTTAAGAATTTTTAAGAAAAATACTTAAGAGCATTTTCTTCTGGTATCAGAAGTAATGTCACAAAAGTTTCTTTATCAAGAGAAAATAAGTGCAAAGCTGACACAATTACACTCAAATAAGATTACACACAGAATCATGACTGTGTGTGTGTGTGAGAGAGAGAGAGAGAGAGAGAGAGAGAGAGAGAGAGAGAGAGAGAGAGAGAGAGAGAGAGAGAAAACAGATTGCTGACCACCAAGATAAGTGGGGTGGCTGGTGGATATACAGGGTGTTTTATTTATCTACTGTGTAACTTAAGACTATCTAGAATGCAATTTTGAGACAAAAATTCTGAGTCAATCTTCTTCACAAAACTTAATTTTAAAGTTAATGTCAGTTAAAATTTGTTATTCTTCCTGTTTGTTGGAGACAACTGCATAAATTTTAAAAAAGTAATAAAATAACAAAGTAAAAATAAAATAAATTTCCATTTATACTCTAGATGGCTGAGGGCAGATGAGTTTACAACTTCATTGTAATTATTTTATTGTAGTTTATTTATAAGCAAACCAGCTAAAAATGGGCTGTGCACCTTTTGTGACAATGTATGGGCTTGTTCTTGGATTGTATAAATTTGCTGCATAATAGGTATTGTTGCATAATCTAGTAGCAAATTTAACAAGATGATTGTGTAAATAAAATTTTAATAAAAAGAACTCCATTAGTCATAAAAAAAAGGCTTCAACTGAATAAAATGAAAATACACCCCTATTTTAACTAATGAGAATGCTTTCAGTGGAGTTTTAGGCATCCTACTTGAGGTGAGCGGTTACTATAAGGCTACGAAACCAGGGATTTGAATTTGTTATTCTGTGTTATTATTAAATTTAGTACTGTTAAATACACTGACAGTCATTTTATTAGCATTAGAAGCATATAATGCAAGAAAGCAAGCTTATGCAGCATCAGACAAAAAAAAAAAAAAAAACCCTTCCACTTCACCCCTCTGTTCGTTCAAAATACCTGTCCAGCTGAGCCTTAAATTTATTTAGGCTATCAACTTCCACAACAAGAGATGGAAGTCTGTTCCACCAACCAACTACCCGAAATATATCAGTTGCATGCAGAAAATGCAGCAGCAGCTAAAATACTGGCAGTGATTTCCAAATTAAAATCAAGTGTGCAGATCTTTGTTTACCAATGTGCATGTGATTATCCCTAGTTGTTTTTCAATATCGACTACCCTCCATGTGATTGCCACCCAAACTGTACATTATTCTGTGATTGCCACCCAAATGGTACATTCTGTGATTACCACTACCCAGATGCAATACTTTGGCATTTATTAATGTTAAACCTCAATTGTCACTGTTCAGCTCATCTCAATTTATCCAGATCTTGGAGTAGCATACCCTGATTCTATCCATTAACTTTGCTACCTTTGTATTGTCAGCAAACTTATACCCGAAATAGCTTCAACAATATTGGTAATAAATACGGAAAACAATAAGGGATCTTGTAGTGAATCTTGAGGGACTCCACTAATAACATTAGTCCATAAAGGGCAGTGTTTGTTAATAACCATATCATTCACAAATAATTTGATAAATGATGTACTAACTGATTAGGGTAAAGGTTCAATCATTTTCTAAGTTTAGGAAAAAGAAAGGTATCTTAGGCTTCCCATTAGTACCTAATAACTTCTATTCATTTTCTTTAAGCTCAGTGTGTTTTATCATAGTTGTGCAAAATAACTTAGCTTTTAAAAAATTTGATTTTATTATAACAAAATCACAATACTCTTAAAATTGGTGTTCAAATTAAAATTGGTACTCTTTTAAAAGTCGGAATATCAGAAACATGGTGTCACACCGATATAAGGAATGCAGAACTGGAATTTGAGGAGTACAATGTGTACAGGAAGGATAGACAGGATAGGAAGGAAGGAGGGATTATGCTATTAGTTAAGAAACACTAGATCCAAGGAAGTACAGCCAATACTTCCTTGGATCTTGTGTTTCTTAACTAATAGCATAGTACAGCCAGTACTTCCTTGGATTTTATGACATGGCTGGACAGTGCAATGTCGAGTCAGTTTGGTGTGACATAAACACATTCATTCAATTCACCTTCAGCAAGTCCACCTCCTAAGCCTAGGCTTATATGTGGATTATGCTACTTCAGTGTTATTATCTTAAGCTGTTCTAAAAATGTTAATATAGTAATAATAAAATACTATTTAAAATTCAAACAACACAACACATCTTGGGAGAGCACTAATCCTCTTAGCCACAGCCAAGAAGCCAAGATATAGTATTAGCTATTATCGTCTCACATATCCTAATTGGCTGTGTTACCATCCCCAGCCACAAGGAGGCGGGAACTACTATCTAGTCTTGCTCTCCGTTTAAAAACTAAACTCACAAACTTATTGAAGTACCATAGGAGAGCCCTATCCGTGAACATAATCCATAGATCTTGTTGTTCAAGTCTATCTAGACTTATCTCCAGTTCATGCCTTAGATCAACATATTGATCACAATGGAGCATAATATGGACACTAGTTTCTTGTAACCCACAAGAACATTAATCATTTTCCACAAGGCCGAACACATGGAGTCCTTTTGTCAATCCATGTCCAGTGATAAGGAAAGTGGCATGTAGTCCAAATTGCTGCCAAGGATTTGCTCGCACATTTAATATGTCAACTCTTGGTAGATACATATAGGTGACACGGCCTTTTTCACTCGTGTCCCACCTCTGCTGCCATACAGCCATCAGTTCATTTTTAATTCTTGCCTTTTCTTGTTTATAATCAGATCTTGAATATATCTTATTTAGATCTGGGCAAGAGGACACACCCAACACAGTTTTCCTGATGTTCTTTCTAGTACAATATAGTAACGCTGACAAGATGGTCTGCAAATCAGCCGGAAATCGTCCAGCTAACACCTGCAGAGCATCTGTCGACACTGTTCTACAGGCTCGTGTTGTGCATAAGAAAGCGAACCTCTGCGCCTGGAGCAAGTACTTCTTTTCAACAGTATTAGTTATTCGGTGCAACCAAGCCACAGAAGTATATGTGATTATGGGGACAAATACACAATCATAAAGGAGATTCAGGCCTCTTCCTTTTATCCCTGAATCTGTTCTGATCATTCTTCTCAGCTTGGCATATAGCACTCGCACTTTATTTTTTAAGTACTTCATGTGCTCCAAAAATGCCATCCTCTCCCCTACACACACACCAAGGTACTTTGCAGAGGTCACATACCTAATTGACATATCAAATGCTTTAACTACTGGATTTCTATTCATACTCAGGCGTCCCTTGAGCAGCATCTGTACAGTCTTTGTTTTTGAGATCTGTAACTTATACAATGTGGACCACTCCATCAGTTCCTCCATTATTTGGGAGGCATGTACCTCTAGTTGGGACCTTGCATTGCTATATACCAGGATTAATAAGTCATCGGCATATGCCATTACATTCACACCAACGTGATTTCTTCTCAAAAAATCATCCATAACTATTGTCCAGGGGTGAGGACCAATTACCGAGCCCTGTGGACAACCTCGTTTAACATTCCTTTTTATTTCAGTATATTTTGTCCTAACAATTATCTTTCTATTTGAAAAATATTCTTTAAAAACTGAATACAATTTTTCAGAACATCGAATGGTTCTAATCCTGGAGAGGATTCCCTCCCACCAAAGCATGTCAAATGCACCGTGAAAATCAACAAAAATTCCAAGAACATAACGCCCCTCATAGCTCTGAACGTATGTTGTCATCTGATAAATAGCATCCTCTGTAGACTTACCTCTTTTATAACCATACTGGTTATCAGAGGACATTTGATTCTCATCATATTTAATCATTAATCGACTGATACACAGTCGTTCATAAGTATTAGCTATTACAGACAACAATACTATGGGACGATATGAACCCGCTTCACTTGGTAGTTAATCCGGATTTTTAATAACCAATTTCAAAACGACCACTCGCCACACCTCGGGGAACGAACCCATCTCCAAGCATTTATTAAACATCTTGCCATTAATCAGATCTTATATTAAAAACCCTTTTCATTATTTTAACTTCTATTAAGTCAGGACCAGGCAACCGGCCGTCAACCGCCTGTGCAACAGCATCTTGGACCTCTTCTGTGGCAAAATTTTGTTCACATATATTGGAACATTGAGTGGCATTGCCTCGTATCATTTCCTTCCGTTCTTGGCTTAGTTCTTGTGTGTCCATATCAGGAAACAACTCATCCAGGATCACGTCCATGGACC
The DNA here is from genome assembly GCF_048544385.1 of Mastigoproctus giganteus. Lineage (NCBI taxonomy): Eukaryota > Metazoa > Arthropoda > Arachnida > Uropygi > Thelyphonidae > Mastigoproctus > Mastigoproctus giganteus. Next base: position 92,765,025 of record NC_143585.1, read on the forward strand.
CACTCCATCCTAAGGTATCCATATTTCTTGTTCTGACAGTAAAATTTATGGAATTAAAAATATACTTTTCTGTAATTAATTTAAAAACAGTATTCCAGGGATCTCCGAGCCTTTTTCTGTCACATACGACTTCCAAGAAGTCTGCTTTGAATCATTAATTGCTTTAACATAATTTTTACATAGATTCTTATACGTATTCTTATACAATTCCATCATTTGAGCGTCCCCCAACCTTCTATACCTTTGGAATCTTTTTCTGGCTTTTCTTAGTTCTTTCTTCATTTGTTGCAAGTTCCTATTCCACCACATTACAGGTCTGGTTACAAGCTTTTTCTTTTTCATTGATAATTTTGAAGCTCTATAAACTATGTCCTGAAATTTACATACATATTCTTCAGGACTTAGTAAATCCCAGTTTATGTCATTTACTTCATGATTGAAGGCTAGATCAAAACTTTCCCAATTAACTGTTTTGACAGAAAACCTTTCCGTTTCCTTTATTTGCCGTACTTTCTCTATCTGACTCAGTTCAAACAAAATACCATTATGATCACTTGTAGTCAAATAATCAACTACTTTCCAGTCATTTATCTTATCAAGAATTGATGTAGTACATACTGTAACATCTATATAGGATTGCCCATGTACAGAGCTATAGTATATGGCCAGGAGTATTGACAACCACCATACCAGAAGTAGATAGGAAGTCCTCAAGGATCTCACCTCTATCATCAGATTCCACACTACCCCATAATACAGATTTAGAATTAGAGTCCATTCCAACAACTATATGGTAACCTTGAAGTACGTCCTTTATCTTCTCCAAGTAATTGATATAAGGATTTATATCAACTGAGTGCTGACAGTATGGTGAGATCATGTACACTCTACCAAATGCGCCAATGACTTCAGCACATATCATGTTTTCATTTGATAGGGTTGTGATCTTAGTAATCACAAGATCATGTTCTCACTACTATCGCAACTTTTGGGCTTTTTCTGTTTTCTGTCTGTCAAAATCCTATAATTACTTGGATATCCTCGTACATTGGCCCCTACTTCACAGGGCTCCTGCAGTAGACTTATGTCAATACCCTTCTTTTCCATTTCTAAGTGAATTTGAGCCGCTACAGCCTTTGCTTGTTGTGCATTTAGTTGTAGCACACTTAGTTTTTCAGCCATAATTGATCTTATTTTTATATAATTCCAAAGCTCTTTTGTACTCAAGGCAATCCTTATCAGTAGCAGTGTGATCACATTTTCTGCTTCTATTTTTACAGTTACAGCAGACTGGTCCCTCTGCCTTGTTTTTACAGTCTCTGTATGCATGTCCCTTCTGGGCACAATGTCCACATACAGCTTCTCTTTTACAATATTTGGATATATGACTGAATCCTAAGCATTTGTAACACTGAGCCACAGAGAATATTTCTTTGTAATTGTATGCCATCCAATCGGCACATAATCTTTCTTTCTGTCTTATTATATTCAGAAGCTTCGATCTAACCTCCAATATCCAATTTGACACATTCCCATTTTTAACATTATTTATAGAGACAATTTCAACATTTTCCTTGAATTCTTTCCTGGATACCCCATATTCTTTACAATTTTTTATCCAAACCTGCTCCAGAAAATCATCTTTCTGAATGTACTTTTCAATGTCAAAAACCACAATCCTAGGATGAACAACTTTTGGAATTACGTATTTTAATCCAACTTCTTGTATCTTTGAACATCCTCTAATTTTCTTAATGTCGTCCTCTCCCTCCGCTTCCAACACAATCCCACAGTCTCTTATTGTTCTTATATTTTTTGCTTTTACTTCTTTCAGAACTGGTCTAAGTTTTTTCAAGACTTTTGTTTTAAGTCTTCGCTTGTCTTGAATCTTTCACTTGCTGCTTTAATCAATACACACGTTGATGGTTTCTTGGTTTCTTTTACTGATTCTTGAGCCACATAAGCATAGCTTTTCTTTCCCTCTAGCTTTTCTTTTAATAACAAGTTTTCTATGTGAACATCCATAGCCTTCATTTCCAAGATATCCCACAGATCTAAAATTGTTTTCATTGCTGCTGTGGGAACTTTATTTTGCATATCATAAAAGTAGGTTCTAAGCCTTCCCCTTATTTCTTTGACATATTCCAATCCTTCGTACTTGGATCTTTCTTTGCTCCCATCAGTTCTTTTCTTATGAGAACCAGTTTTCTTTACACTTTCCTGATTGTTCTTTTCAACACTATTACCAGCTCTTGCTTTCCTTTTCTTAGTTTCACCATGACTTTGTGAATTCTGTTGGGAAGTTGAGAGAGAGAGAGAGAGAGAGAGAGGAGGACCTAAGACGTGCAGGAGTCCTTAACAAGGTTCTTCTAGTAAAGACCTGCGTCTCTGACAGTTCTTGAACTTGCTTAGACGGAACTTCTCCTGTTATCTCCATCTTTTCATCATCTGTAGCCTCAGATATTACTTCCACCAGTTCTTCTTCACTTGACGTTACATCTGATTCTTCAATACTTGCCATATATACAATTTAAAAGTTAAGTCTCAACAGTGAGAAATAACTATTTACAATATGTACACGGCTCGAGAGTCCTGCACAATGAACACTGAATAAATGCAGCTGCAGAATGAATTTACTAAAAGATCTCTGAAATCTATCAGAAACAAACTAAAACCGTCCACACCCAAGTTAAACGGGTTGTGATCCCAGGAACAAAACTCAAGGGCATGGAAATGCTTTTTAACAAGCTCTCCAAAATCCCAAATCAAACAAAATCAATTTAGCCCGTCTAACCAGCCGGGGAATTCTCCCCGACTGCCCACCCCAGACTACGAGGAAGTAGGGCTAGCTAAACTGGCTTTGGCAAACTATACAAGTAAAATAAACAAGAAAGCAAATTAACACATCATCAATCCACTGCAGGATGGATTACAAAGGAACTGGATGCAAAAAATAATTTTGATATCATATACTTTGATTTCAGGAAAGCTTTTGACACTGTTGTGCATGGAAGACTACTGTACAAATTAAAGCAGAATGGTATTAAGGGTAAGTTGCTACAATGGATAAAAGGATGGTTGAGTGGGAGAAGACAGTGGGTGGTAATCAATGGGTGCTGCTCTTCGTGGACTAATGTTATTAGTGGAGTCCCACAGGGTTTGGTGTTGGGTCCACTGTTGTTTTGTATATTTATCAATGATATTGATGAAGGTATATCAGGCTTAGTATCGAAGTTTGCAGATGATACAAAGGTTGGCAGGGTTGTTAATGACAGTAATGGCAGTGTGTTACTGCAATAGGATCTAGAAAATTTGGGCAGATGGGCTGAGAAGTGGCAACTGAAGTTTAACATTTAAAAATGCAAAGCACTGCATATGGATAGAAGTAACCCCAGAGAAATGTACCAACTGTGTGGTACTACACTTAAGGAGATAGAAAATGAAAAAGACCTGGGAGTAATTGTGCAGTCAGATATGAAGTTTTCTGAGCAATGCAGACAGGCTGCCAGGGCAGGCCACAGGGTGTTGTCAATGGTATACAGGAATTTTGTTAGCAGGGAAAAGGAGGTGATTGTCCCTCTGTATAAGGCAATGGTCAGGCCAACCCTTGAGTACTGTGTGCAGGTCTGGAGGCCTCATTTTAGAAAGGATGTAGATTTGCTTGAGTGTATACAGAGAAAGGCAACAAGATTGGTGAGGGGAATGAAGGGATCCTCTTACCAAGAGAGGCTTTAATTCTGAAAACTGCAGCACCTGGAGACTAGGCACCTTGCAAGGTGATCTGATTGAGGTGTATAAGGCCTTGAATGGGTTGAGCACGCTGAATTCTGATGGTCTTCAAAATTCAGAACAAATCTTCCACTTGTTCAGATTATGAACCTAAGGGAGCATAAATTGAAATTAAGAAAAGACAGATGTACAATAGATGTGTGGAAATTTGCCTTTAGCCAGCGGGTGGTCAATTGCTGGAACAAACTTCCATCTGTCGTTGTGGAAGTTTGATAGGTTAAATAAATTTAAGGAGGAACTGGACAAATATTTAGAGGGGATTGTTTTGTAATTTTTTTTTTTTTTTTTTGGCTGATGCTGCATAAGCTCATACACTTGCTTTCTTGCATCACATGCCACTACTACAGTCTGAACACATACCACCACCCAGCCAACATCCATTTACTTTCCAACTTCAAACTCACAGAACCAACTTTTCATCTTCATCATTTATTCATTCAACTGCCATTTTCTGGAATCTTCCTTCATATGTATTTTCTGAAAATTACAGTCTACAGAAGTTTAAGTCTAATATCAACAAATATCTTCTGTCATCTTCTCAACCTCCAACCCATGTATGGTACTAAGTACTATAGGTTCTAATACCTCTTGTGTTTGGGGTTTTCATAAAAAAAAAAAAAAAAATTCTGAGGCATGGAGGTAGCAGGTGCTGAAGCTCAAGTTATAACCATGATATGAAGGTCGGCAGGGTTAATGAAACTAATGACAGTATGCTGCTGCAACAGGATCTAGAAGAGTTGAGCAGATGGGATGAGAGGTGGCAACTAAGGTTTAACCTTGACAAATGTAAAGTATTGCATATGGGAAGCAGTAACCCAGAGTATTGTATCAACTGTGTGGTACTACACTGACAAAGTGTGTTAGCTGTATTACGGCATCAGGGGTTTCCCCCATCTCTGCATTGTGTACTCTCTTTGTGTAGCACAGAACTTTGTGATGGCCAGAGATTTAAAAAGTGTGTGGGGAGTGGATGGATGTGTAGTGTTGTGTACTATTGTTCTTCTAACCATTTAGCCATTGGGACCCACCATTACCACACTTGGTCCCGGAAAGGCAGGTCAGGTACCCAGTAGATTTTTTGTAGTCTGGCAGGCCCTGCTACCTAGTTTCCAAAGATTTTTCCTATGTGAAAAATGAAAAATAAATAAATAAAAAAGGGGGTTAACACTAGAATATAAAAGGCCAAGAGAGGTTTATGTAAGCATGGTTTAAATTTGGATGTTATTAATTGATAAGTTGTGTGGGGTGTACACTGTGAGTTAGACAGAGTAGGGAGAGACTGAAGGGTGGGGAGAAAAGACAGGGGTTTGGGGATAATAGAGAAGGCAGCCCCAGATGCTACTGGAAAGGGGTGCACAGAATCTGTCTCAAGTTATTGGTCTTGGTGGTTTGGGCTCCTTAATGTTCTTTGTCTGTTGAAGATATCCTGTGCAAAAATGGTGAAGTATTTATAATTGTCATGGGCATGAATTAGTATATGTTCTTGGTCCTTTGGCAAATTAATAACCTTTGTGATCAGAATACATCTCAAGTCTTCATAGTCATACATTATATGGTGCCAAGATTCGTCAGTGCCACAGTGGCAGCGTGGATCATCTGTGATGCCCAGAGACATTAATTTTTCTTGTAACATCTCTGTGCATCACAGATGATCATGCTACCACTGTAGCTACACTGACAGTGGTAGAGAATGAAAAGGACCTGGGGGTAATTATACAGGCAGATATGAAGTTTTCTGAACAGTGCAGATGGTCTGCAAGAGTAGCTCATGGTGTCTTGTCAATGATATACAAGAATTTTGCTAGCAGGGGATAAGGAGGTGATTATCCCCTTGTATAAGGCAATGGTCAGGTCACACTTTGAGTACTGTATACAGGTCTGGAGGCCTCATTTTAAGAAGGATGTAGAGTTGCTAAAACGAGTACAGAGAAGGGCAACATGATTAGTGAATGCAACAAAGGGTTGCTCTTACGAAGAAAGGCTTAAGTTTTGCAAATTACGGTGTCTGGAGACTAGGCACCTGCAAGGTGATCTGATTGAGTGTATAAAGAATAGTTTTAAATTGTATAAAGAATAGTTTTAGCATGCCTAATGCTGATGGGATTCTTTCTCTTGCTCAGAATAATTGCCTGAGAGGGCATAAATTCAAATTGAGGAAAGACAGTTGTAGCACAGATGTGTGGAAGTTGTCTTTAGCCAGCAGGTGATTGATTGCTGGAACAAACTTCCATGTGTCGTAGAAGTTGATAGCATAAATAGATTTAAGGCAGAACTAGACAAACATGTGGAGCAAGTGGATGGGTGAAATGAGGTTTTTTTTTTTTTTTTTGGTTGTTGCTATATAAACTTGCTTTCTTGCATCATATGCCTTTACTAATGCTGAAATTCTATAAGGCCACAGTATCATCAAACATGTTTTACTTAACTTATGTGAATACTTCTAGGTAATGTTGCTTGGATCTATTTTTGATCAATACAAGACTTAGAAGAAAAGTAGGATGCTAGTAAGTCATCCTTATCTTTAGCTGAGGAAGCAATGGAACCATCAGGTTTTAAGAGGTGGAAGTACAGATGGGCAAAAGTTGCAGCTAATAGCTTTAGCAAGAGACCAGAATTCTAAACTACTGTTTAGACAAGAAGCAAATTTTCTACTCTTAGCCTGTTAAACATCTAATTTTGATTGATTTACAACTTTACAACCATTGTGAATGAAGCTGGAAATTTGAATACAAATCAATTATGATATGCCACACTAATTCTGAATAGCCTAAGCACATCTATGTGGAGAACCAAGTTTAAGATAAAGGACAAGATTTTAAGGTGGGATTTGGAATAAAGAATTTCATTCACACAAGACTAATTTCACTGACATAATATCTAAGCAAGCATTGCTATCAGATTTAAAACAGTAAGCCAAACAAGAAAAGAAGAATAAAAATCTTGCAGATCATTCCATTTTCACAACGTCAAACAATGTGAAGCTGAGAATGGCAATTAGAGAAAGCCATTATTGGAGAAGAGATCAACTATCACCAACTTGCGATCTGAAGTGCCTAGAGGGTTGACTGTGTACTTTAAAGGGTTCTTTAGTGATGGGTGAGATTGGGTGGTTTAGGATTTTTTGGTATTCTGATAGGAAATGAACAAGCAGAATGAAGTCGTTAGTAATTTCAAAAGCCTCGGCATTATGACCGGCGCCTCCGTAGCCAGGTGGGAAGGAGCAGCAGTGCATAGCACACGCTTCTTGATTAGACCGGGATTTCAGCCCATGACCACCAAATACGGAGGATGCGGAGAGGTCAGGGAATGACCACCGCATATCCTCGGAGCAATATGGCCTTAATTGCTAATGCTCTTAAAAACCAAATAACAAACAAACAAACAAGCATTATGACCAGATGCATCCATGTAGATAGAAAAATGAAGCCAGCTACAGTTGTGAACATTAAAATCACAAAAGAAAAATTACATCACTGTTATGAAAGTTGGACTGGAAAAATCAAGTTTCAAAGAAAGGAAAGGAAGAGTTTGAAGTGATTAGTGGAACTGGGAGAACAACAGAAACAACAGATGAATTTTACAGAATGGGTTAGAGAGATTTTCAGCCAGAGAAGATCAAAAAGGAGATTAGGACAAGTGAGATGAGCAGTAGTTGAAGCAATCAATAACTGGGATTATGTCAGAAAAAGTAAGTGGGGCTGCTAGGCAGATTGTAGGTGGAAATGAACATTATTCAGATTGGACCTGAGACAACATATATTTGTAAAATGAATGAGGTTTTCATTGAATGAATGAGGAAATTGAGTAGTTCCTTCCAGAGATAAGATATGGTTTAGAGAGAGCTGTTACATTAGAACTTATTTCACCCCATTCTTATAATCAATGTAATTCAGTTTAATAGATAGATAATTTTTACCCACATAGTTACTCCTGATCCATATGAAGTTGTTGCAATTGTTTTATCTACTACAGTATATACTTTAATATGCTTTATGATTATTACAGTTTACTCTGAAATGGTATTTGGACATACCTTCCATGTAACAGTCCAAGGAAAAGTTTCCAGTTTGTTCTAGGTCCAAAGTTGTATGGATTTATATACACCTATTAAATATTAAAGACAATATTAAAAATATGATAAACATTAATTCATCAATGAAAAATTACAGTAAATTGAAGTGTATTAAAAGAACCTGTAATAAGATTCACTCTGCCTTTTTTAAGTGCCCATACCTTCCCTTCCTTAGCCAAACGCAATGTTTCCTTTTTGTTTATGTGGGCTTCAATGCTTGTTTCACCTCGAGTTATAAGACGAGCATGCCAAGCAGAAAGGGCTCCTACAGCCATAAATACACCAATGCAAAGCAGTCCGGCATAAACTATTGCCACATGGTAGAGGTAGCTGGAAAGAGATCTCTTGGATAAACCAACGGTACTTGGCTCACCAGGTATATGACTAGATATTTCAACCTATAATTGGTTAAAATTAATAAGGTTTAGCCAATTAAATAAAACATCCTTAATAATCTTAATATTTAAATTTAAAAAAAGTAAGTTGTAGTGAAAACAAGTCTGATAGAATTTAAACATCAGAGCCAATTTGTTTTCAGTAGAAACAATCTTATATATAGTGTGTACCAGGATACCTGCCAAAATCCTAGGTAATGTTTCATGGGTCAAATGGAGTTGAAATGATGAAATATACTCATCTGAGGGTGAACAGTTCCAGAGAAAGATGTTTTAAAGAACATGAGAGAGAGAGAAAGCAAGTTTAGCACATTTATTAACCACCAGATGTACAAAAATAACTTACAGATAAGAAGCTTGGTGAATGTATGACATGGTTTACTCAATAATATAGTTGGCTGGACTGTTTGCCTTCAATCACCATCTAAGAGGAAACATTTGATATTTTTTTGAGAAATGAATTTCCAGATTTGTTAGATGTCTGTCTCATTAATGAAAAGATGTGTGATAGAGATCCCTTGCATTACACTTGACACATGAGGAGGGAGTATTTACACAAGTATTTTTCCCAACTGTTGAATAAGTTGTTTTCAGTAGAAACAATCTTATATATAGGGTGTACCAGGATACCTGCCAAAGTCCTAGGTAATGTTCCATGGGTCAAATGGAATCCTCTCCCAGAGACATTATGCTCCTACTGTACTATAAGTATAATAGGGGTATATTGCCATATATCTGATATATTGCCATTTCAACTAAGTTGAAGAATCTTGAGCTTTGGAAATGGAAAAGTTTCGTGAAAATGTTTGCCATTTTTTACTTATTTAACATATTATGTGTTCATTAATAGTCCCAGTCATGCTCATTAGCTTACTTTTAAATTTAGCAAGTTATGACTTAATATTCATTGAGCTTTGTTATTGGTGATTCCGGCACAAATATCATCTCATAACATGTAGTTGCAGTGCATCAGTAGTAGTAGCTGTAGTAAATAAGTAGTAACTCGAAGATTTGTTTTCATTTTATTATTTTATTTTTCAGCTAAAAAAATTAGAAAGGCAATAGAATTATTCAAAAATGTAATAACGTAGCCCATACTACATAACAAAAATCTGGTAATAGCGAGCTTTGTTATACTGCTACCTCTTAGCTTTTGTGAGGTAATTTTAAATTTTAAATTAAACTCAGACTACAATCATGCGACAAGAGCAGCAAAGAAAAAAAAAGTGGAATACTTTGACCTAGATGAGAATTGTGGATGGTGATTCCTTGAGAATCATAGCTACATTTGTTGTGCTAACTGTGGCCTTTCTGCCTATTTATTTGTAGTGGGACATGATAGGGGCAAGGGGGATATCTTTGGAGCTTTTGTTGTACAGAGTGAGAGGATCTTAGGTGCTAAATCAGTATTCTGATGGGCTTATTATGAGGGCTTGAGGAACAGGATTGGTGTCCTCAAAGAAATTAAAAAGATGGACCCTTCAGGCACTCAGCAGCCCAATGCAATGCTAGAGACTACACTTGCACAACAAAGACTCAATGGGATCTTCCATGGTAGTGTGTGCTGATCCCAAGGTAGCTGTTATTGGTGATTTTTCAGATAAGCTGGAAAGGACATGTGGAGTAGGAACAGGGTATGTCTACCTAGGGCAAAAGTTAATGAGTTGTAGAGCAGCAATATCACACAAAAGGTGATAATGTTGTAAATGTTGGTACTAATGATATTAAGAGTAGATCCAAGGATTTACTTAACAAGGAAAATGTTGACAAAAAAGTCTCATCAAGTTTGGATTAAATTTGAAAGTGTCTGTAATCTATCCAGTCATGATAGGAGGGAGTACCTGATGAGAGCCTTGTCATCAGACAAGACTGAGCAGGGCTCACGGGATAGAATCTTTCTCGGAGGAATACACAGACTAACAGATTAATAGCAGCCTCAGGCAGGGATATGATTCTTCATTGCTTCTACTAGAACATTCAGCAGGCTAGAAAGCAAAGTGTTGGTGATTTCAAGGCCTGTTGGGTGTCCTCGTGGAATAAGCAAATACATGGGCTGTGTTAGGGTTACTAAATATAAAAACAGGTGGATGTATACTTGTGTGTACACTAATGCTAGGAGCATGATATATAAATTTCATCAATTTGAAGTACTGGTTAAGTCATCAAATGCAGACTTTGTCGAGATGACGGTGACATGCAGAATTTGAATATGCATAAGTACAGTATACAGAAAGGACAGGAGGTGGGTGGGATGGAGAAACGAGTTACGCTCTTAGTTAAGAATCACATAAAATCTCAGGCAGTGCATCCAGTTGATATGGGTGGGCATTGCAATTGAAAAACAAAAAATGAGTAAGAGCTTGTTATAGGCCAAATGACTGTGATGAACATAATGAACTGTACAGACAAATAGAGGTGGGCCAGTATATTATAATATCTTATAATAGGGATTAAATTTTTCAGATATGACTTGTGGGTTGGTCACACACCACGTAGTAAGACTTTGTGGATTTATTGGATGGCTCTTTTCTACATTAGCATGTTAGAGGGTCAATGAGAGAAAGCAATACTCTTTACCTGTTTATCATCAATAACTCTTCATGCATCGAGAATCTCCAGATAAAGGACCCACTAAGTGGCAATGAACATAATCTATTGATATGGAATTTACTTAGAGATATAACTAATCTCAAAGGCAAAGGGATGGGATTCTGCTTTTGTAAAGGTGGCTACAATGGTCTTAGACATTTTTTAAATTCTATTCAGTGGGGTAGTGATGACGTTACCAAGTGAAAATTCTAAATGGAAAGCATTCAGTGAAGTAATCATAGGAACCTCTTGTTTTTTATGATAAAGGCAGATTATTATAGTTTTTGGCTAAGAATGCAAAGAAAAAAGGAGCAATGAATTCTTTACTTATGTTAACACTAGAAGGAAAGGGAAGGACACACTAATACACTAGATATGAATGGAATTACTATTGAACTGTGTTACACTGCTGACAAACTGAATAAATAGATTAAGTGTAAATTCATCATTCTAATGGGCTTATATGACAGCTTGAAAGAAAGGCTGATGCCCTCAAAGGAATTAAAATGAGCGACCAATAAAACACTCAGCCGCCCATTTCAACACCAGAGTTGACATTACACAACACAACGACATCCTCAACATCAGAGACGTCTGGTCTCAAAGGAAGTAGCTACTGTCAGGTAAATGAGAAATATGTCATGTAAAAAAGGATAAGCAGAAGAAGGCCAAAGTGTATGTCTGCCAGAGGCAAAACATAATATTATAGAACAGCTGTCATCTTTTAAAGAGCACAAAATATAATATTGTTGTACATGTTGGTACTAATGACATTAAGAATAGGGGGTGTGAGGATTTATTTGATTTATGGGTCCAGGTATACAAAAATGTTGAGAAAGAGTCACGGGTTAGGATTAAATATGAAAGGATCTGCAATTTTGCCAAACACAATAGAAGGGATTACAAGATGGAAACCTTGTTAATCAATTCAGCCCTGGAGAGGTTGTGCAAGAATCGTTGGGTAGATAGAATTTTTGCTGATGCTATCGAAAGGCAGTTAGGTGGGTCAGAAAACTGATGGTTGGGGGAAAACACTGGCTAATAGTTTAATACATGGAACAGCATGGAAAAAAAACAGGAGTTGGAGGTTATGGAGGCTGCTGGGATGTTGTCTTGGGAAAATCACAGATGGGCACGTTAAGGTCGCTAAAACAGTTGCGTGTACATGTATGCTAGAAGTATAGTAAACAAATCTGATGAAATTGATGTACTGGTTAATCCTAAAAGAGTTTTTTTTTGCAGGATATCAGCCACATGGTACCACTCAGACATAGGGAATGTGAAACTTGAATATGGTGAGTATAATATATAAAAATGTAGTGCAGACAGGATGGGGAAAGGAGTTATGCTTTTGATTAAGAAGCATACAGAATCTAAAATAATGCACACTCAGCTGAAGTGGATGACCAGACCAAGGGAAATCTCAGGTTGTGCTTCCAGTTGATATAGGTAGCCATTGCAATGGGAAAACAAAAATTAGAATAAGAGCATGTTATAGGCCAAATGACTGATGAACATAATGAACAACTAAATAATCTTGATCTGATTATCAGGAGTGACCTTTCATGCATTAAGAATCTGCAGATAAAAGACCCTACAAATTAGGTAGTGATCATAGTGTATTGATGTAAGGTTTACTTAAAGATGTAACTACTGTCAAGAGCAAAGGGAAGGGTTTTTGCTTTCATTAAGGTCACTACAATGGTCTCAAATGCTTTTAAATTCTATGAAGTGGGACTGGCTGATGAAGTTACCAACAACAAATTCCAATGCGAAGCATATAGTGAAGGAAGCTACTAGGCTTTTTATATCATCTCAGAGAAACTGTTCAAACCTTAGAGCTAAATGGATGTCATATGAACTCATCAGACTTGGGGCAGAGAAGAAACATACATGGGATGCATATAAATTATCGAGACATCCCTGGCAGAGAAAACAAAAATAAGCAAGAAAAAATTCCTTACTTTGTAAACACTACAAAGAAGCAGATGAATCACACTTGTCTACTAGATGCAAATGATTTAACTGTTGATGATCCTGCTCAGGTTGGTGACAAACTGAATAAGTATTTTGCATTTACACATGAGGAATTTTTAGGGATGGGGATGGAAGTGTGTCAAATTCTAAGAGAGAGCTGAATGATTTGGCAATAACCCAGAGAAAAGTGGAGGAGTAAGTGTTGAAAGTAAATGTAAAAAGGTACCTTGGGTGGATGGGATCAATTCAATTATATTAACGGAAGCAGCAAAAAAGAAGAAAGTAAACCTTCAGCTGTGATTACGAGAGCATCCTTGAATCCCTCTGGACTGGAGATGTACAAATGTATCCCCAATCCAAAAATGGGGAATCAAAGGGTGACGTGTAATTGAAGACCTGTTAGCTTGACTTCTGTTCCAGGAAAAATGGAGTTACTGGTTAAAGAAGTTATAGAGGAAAATCTAGACAGGAATGTAGTTATACTGCAGCAACACTATGGATATGTTAAAGAGTGATACTGGCCACTCAGCTATGGAGGCCTCATGTTTTATGGTATTAATGTTTAAATTCTGAAGTTTCCAGATTCTACTGCATACATAATTTGATCAATTTGAATAACTGACTACTATAGTAGTAGTGGCATGTGATGCAAGAAAGCAAGTGTATGAGCTTATGCAGCATCAGCCCAAAAAAAAAAAAATCACACAATTCCCTCCAAATGCCTGTCCAGTTCCTCCTTAAATTTATTCAACCTATCAACTTCCACAACGACAGATGGAAGCTTGTTCCAGCAATTAACCACCCGCTGGCTAAAGGCAAATTTCCGCACATCTATTCTACATCTGTCCTTTCTTAATTTAAATTTATGCCCTCTTAGGTTCGTAATCTGAACAAGTGGAAGGATCTCATCAGAATTCAGCATGCTCAACCCATTCAAGGCCTTATACACCTCAATCAGATCACCGCGCAGGTGCCTAGTCTCCAACCACTGCAATTTGCAGAATTTAAGCCTCTCTTGGTAAGAGAGGCTTAAGTTATTGGTAACAGGATCCCTTCATTCCCCTCACCAATCTTGTTGTCCTTCTGTACACGCTCAAGTAAATCTACATCCTTCCTAAAATGAGGCCTCCAGACTTGTACGCAGTACTTCAAGGCATGGCCTGACCATTGCCTTATACAGAGAGACAATCGCCTCCTTTTCCCTGCTAGCAAAATTCCTATATATCATTGACAAAACCCCATGACCTGCTCTGGCAGCCTGTCTGCATTGCTCAGAAAACTTCATATCTCACTGCACAATTACTCCCAGGTCTTTTTCATTTTCTACCACCTTAAGTGTATAGGAATTTTACAGGAAGAATTGTATAGGAAGTGTATAGTAACCCCAGAGAAACGTACCAACCACACAGTTGGTACGTTTCTCTGGGGTTACTTCTATCCATATGCAGTACTTTGCATTTGTCAAGGTTAAACTTCAGTTGCCACTTCTTAGCCCATCTGCCCAAATTATCTAGATCTTGTTGCAGTAGCACGCTGCCATTACTGTCATTAATAACCTTGCCAACCTTTGTATCATCTGCAAACTTCGACACTAAGCCTGATATACCTTCATCAATATCATTGATAAATATACAAAACAACAGTGGACCCAACACTAAACCCTGTGGGACTCCACTAATAACATTAGTCCATGAAGAGCAGCACCCATTGATTACCACCCTCTGTCTTCTCCAACTTAACCATCCTTTTATCCATTGTAGCAACTTACCCTTAATACCATTATGCTCCAATTTGTACAATAGTCTTCCATGCGCAACAGTGTCAAAAGCTTTCCTGAAATCCAAATATATGTTATCAAAATTATTTTTTGCATCCAGTTCCTTTGTAACCACATCATAATATCCTATCAAATTTGTCCGACAAGACTTTTCCTTAACAAACCCATGCTGTGTCTGAATTATTGCTGCAGTCTTGTCTAGATGATCCTGCAATGCATCTTTAACCAGTGACTCCATTATTTTACCTGGAACAGAAGTTAAACTAACTGGTCTGTAATTACTCGTGTCACCCTCGATCACCCTTTGTGAATTGGGGATACATTTGCATATCTTCAGTCCCTGGGAACCTCCCCTGAGTCCAACGATGCTCTCATAATTATGGCTAAGGGTTTGCTTAGTTGCTTTGCCATCTCCTTTAATATAACTGGATAGATCCCATCCACCCCAGGGCTTTTCTTATGTTTAACTTCAACAATTTCCCCTCCACTTTGCTCTCAGTTATTACAAAATCATTAAGTATCCTGCTACAATTTGATAACCTTCTGCCATTTTCAAACCTTAATAATTCCTCATGTGTGAATGTAGATGCAAAATCCTCATTTGTTTGCTATCTGAGAAGGATCAACAGTCGAACCATTGATGTGAAGTGGACCAATCAGATTCATCCCCTTCCTTTTAGAGTTTATATAAGTAAAGAAATGCTTGCTGTTTTTCTTAGCATCTTTTGCCAAGGATTTCTCATAATCTGCCTTTGCCCGCCTAACCTCCTTTGTGACCTGATTACAGACTAGCTTATATCTGCCATAGGCTTCTGAGTTGCTATGATGCGGTAATCAAGGAACTGCTTGCACAAAATAATTTCGATTGCATATAGTTGGATTTCAGAAAAGCTATACTATTGCACATAAAAGGCTGCTGTACAAATTGGAGTAGTGTGGCATTAATGGCAAGTTACTGCTACTGATAAAGGGATGGTTGGGTAGAAGACAAAGTGGTTATCAATGGACATTGCAGTATAAGCTTGCTTTCTTGCATCATTTGCCATTTCTAATACCGATTAGATGGATCAACTACAGTCAAAAACATTGTGTGACACAGAAAGAGGGTCAAGATTTTCTTTAGCATTGATACACAGAAATATTTGGGCTTTTATGGTAAAAAGTAAAAGATAAACTGCAGCCATTATCAATCCACTGCAGGATGGAAGCCTCCTCAATGATGCATGTTGAGGGAAATGGATCATAATCTGCCACACTAGTCCAGTGCAGGTTGGTAGATTGGCCGTATTTAGCAGTCAGGGGCTTTAACTCCAGACTACTCAAAGAGCATGTGCTACTGCACCTCTGCTCCTGGCCACTCGGCTATGGAGGCCTCATGCTTTTATGGTATTGATGCTTAAATTTTAAAGTTTCCAAATTCTACTGCATACATATTCTTATCTAACTACAAAATTTTGCTTCTAGTACATATCATTGTAAGCTACTTGGGGCAGCTCTCTCATTGATTTTTCCATGTTTACAAAATGCATTATAATACTTTTACTCTCTTCACCAATCCTGTATGTAGATTATGCTTTTTCAATACCTACACTGAATATTTTACTATTTAATAAATGCCCACTTATGATTTCTCACATAATTTTGCATACATCCCATGTATGATCCCATACATTTCTTAAATATTTATGTATTGTTTTTTCTCCATGCTGGAAATGCAACTTGAGATTAATTAGTTTTTCAGTTAATCAACACATTCTTAGATCCAATTTAAGATGATCAAGCATAAACTTTGTTTTAATATACAAAATAAATTCAGAGAAATTTCAAATTAACATTTATTTAATACAGTAATTTTACACCAATTAAAAAAAACAATAATTATAATTAATCTGTTTAAAAAATATATTTTTTAGTTTTTCCACTGCCTGGAGGTTTAACTTTAATTTTTTAGCAATAATATATACAAAATTCATTATAACAATTTTAAAAATATTCAGTAATCAAAGTAATGTCAACTATAGGCAATAAAACTTTTTGCAATAATACCTTTTTTGATGTGTATACAACTAAGATCAAAATGTTTAACAAGCTTAACAAGCTTCCCTATAGTTCTGCTAATAAATATGAGATATACAGTAATTATGTACTGAAACATGAAATATAATTTTGTAATCACAAGCTGAAACCCCTTCAGTGGAATTATAGCACAGCTAAAGAAACATTATGTTTCCGAAATAATTATTCAAAGAGAGAGTTGAATGAACTGCACCTAGCACTTTCAAGTTACATAATGGATTGATACTATGCTACATTATCTAATCTGGAAAGTAATATTGATATCAATGCAAATAACTCTGAATACAATTTACATCTTCGTAAGCTACATTTTTTATAATGATGATGAATTAGCCAATTATTTTTTTTTTATTTACTTACTTTATAGAACCAAACTATTCTACTACTTAAGTCCAAATAAAAATCCATAACTTAACATACCCATAAACAGTATTTAATATACTAATAAATAAATTAACTTAACATGCTAGCAAAAAGGATAAGGTATTCTTTACTATAATTTTTCACAAATTAACATGCACCAACTAATTGTGAAAAAAATATATACATAAAATAGTTTGTTATGTTACCACTTTGAATTTGATACATTAAAAAGAAAAAAAAAAAAAAACGAATAAATATGTTAATACCACTTCTTTAACCAAAATGTTATTTCATCATAGTTCACCCTTGTATAGGATGTTCATTTCAAATAAGGCCCCATGACAATGCAAATAACTCTGAATACCAGAAACATGAAATTTACAACTTACATTCTTTATTCTATACACAGCTCCATCTGATTGATGACAACTATAAAACTATGAATGTGAATTTACAGTGCAAGTATTAAATGAACATGACATTCAGCCACCTTTTTACCAATCTTGTTCTCAGTGAGGTACCCAGAAATTTATGGACTGTATTTTTTCACAGAAACCATAACTTCTCATGTGTGAATGCAACTCACTACATTGACATTCCCAGGCCCTAAGCATTTTTACAAGCTTTTATATCACAATGGTAAACAGTGCAAAGTTGAATCAGTCTCTGATGAGTACAATGAACAACTGTACAGAGAAATAGAGTGGACCAGTAAATCAAATTGTTCAAGAGGAAACCAGTGGAAGTAATACTCTTGATATGATAATTAGCAGTGATTATCCATGCATTAAGAATCTGCAGGTAAAGGAACCACAAGGTGGCAGTGATCACAGTGTACTGATGTGGGATTTACTCAATGATGTCACTACCATCAGGGATAGAGGGAAGGGTTTTTGCTTTTGTAAAGGTGACTACAGTGGTCTCAGACAGTTTTTAAATTCTATGCAATGGGACCAAATGATGATGTTACCGATAGCAAATTCTAAATGGGAAGCATTCAAGGAATTATTCTTGGAAGCTACTAAGCTTTTCATACCAACTAAGAAATGCTGTTTAAGGTTTAGACCTAAATGGATGCCAGATGAACTAATGTCACTCATGGCAAAGAAGAAAAGTGCATGGGATGCATATAAATTATTAGGAGATAAATTATTAAGATATAAGCTAGTTTGTAAACAATTCACAAAGGAGGTCAGGCAAGCGAAGGCAGATTACGAGAAATCTTTGGCAAAGGATGCAAAGAGGAACAGCAAAGACTTCTTTACTTATTTAAACTCTAGAAGGAAGGGATGAATCTGATTAATCCACTTGGTACCGATGGTTCGACTGTTGATGATTCTGCTTAGGTAGCTGACAAACTGAATGAGTATTTTGCACTTATATTCATACACGAGGAGTTATTAAGGTAGGAGAATGCCAGAAGTTTATCAAACTTTAACAGAGAGCTAAAGGATTTTGTAATAACTAAAAGAAAAGTAGAGGAGAAATTGAAGTTAAACATAAGAAAGACACTTGGGGCGGATGGGATTTATATAGTTATATCAAAGAGGCAGCAAAGGAAGTAAGCAAACCCTTAACCATGATTATGAGAGTATCCTTGTACTCAGGGGAGGTCCCCACGGACTGGATATGTGCTAATGTATCCCCAATTCGCAAAGGAGAATCAAAGGGTGACACGAGTAATTGCAGACTTGTCAGTTTAATTTATGTTCCGGGGAAAAGTAATGGAGTCACTGGTTAAAAAAGCACTGCAGGATCATCTGGACAAAATTACAGTTATAGTTAGAAACAGATGAGTTTGTTAAGGGGAAGTCTTGTCTAAACAATTTCATTGGATACTGTGATGTGGTCAAAAAGGAACTGGATGCAAAAAATAATTTTGATATCATATTCTTGGATTTTAGGAAAGCTTTTGATACCATTGCACATGGAAGACTACTGTAAAAATCGGAGCAGTATGGCATTAAGGGCAAGTTGCTGCTATGGATAAAGGGAGTGGGAGAAGGCAGAGAGTGGTAATAAAAGGGACACTGCTCTTCCTGGATTAATGTTATTAGTGAAGTTCCCCAGGGTTTGGTTTTCGGCTCATTGTTATTTTCTGTATTTATCAATGATATTGATGAAGGTATATCAGGCTTGTTAATGTCAGTAATGACAGTATGCTACTGCAACAGGATCTAGAAAAGTTGAACAGATGGGCTGAGAGGTGGCAACTGAAGTTTAACATTGACAAATGCTAAGTACTACATATGGGTAGCAGTAACCCCAGAGCAAAATTCCAACTGTACTAATCAAGAATGGAATGAAAAAGACCTGGATGTAGTTGTGCAGTCAGACATGGGGTTTTCTGAGCAGTATAGACAGGCTGCAAGAGTAGTTCATGGGGTCTTGTCAATGATATACAGTAATTTTGCTAGCAAGGAAAAGAAGGTGATTATGCCCTTGTATAATGCAATGATCAGGCCACACCTTGAGTAATGCACACAGGTCTGGAGGCCTAATTTTAGGAAGGATGTAGAGCTGCTGGAATGAATACTGAGAAGGCCAACAAGATTTGTGAGGGGAAGAAAGGCTGAAGTTTCCAAATTGCAGAATCTGGAGATTTGGCCTTGAATGGTTTGAGAAGCTCAATGCTGATGGGATTCTTCCTCTTGCTCAGATTACTCACCTGAGGGGACAAATTCAAATTGAGGAAAGACAGTTCCAGAATAGATGTGCAGAAATTTGCCTTTAGTCTGAAGGTGTTTGATTGCTGGAACAAAGTTCCATCTGTCGTTGTGGGAGGTGATAGCTTAAATAAATTCAAGGAAGAACTGAACCAACTTTTGGAGTGAATGGGTGAGTGAAATGGGAAGTTTTTTATTTTTGGCTGATGCGATATAAGCTTGCTTTCTTGCTTCATATGCCTCTGCTAATGTCAATGCTAATAACAGATTTTAATGGTGCCTTATGGCAGGGGTCGGCAACCTGCAGCTCTTTGAACATGTAACTGCTGCTCTTTAACTTTCTTTTAGCTCATATGTATGACAAGTGCCCATGTGGCGACGTGAACATGGCATTAGTTTCAGTACAAGCCACAAACACTTCTCAGTTTAGTCTGCCTGTGCATCACAAGCAGAGCACATATACTGTGCAAGGCTTCGAAGATTAATCATTGCAGCGGTGGCAAATATAAAATAGTGAAAACAGGAACAATATAAAGTCTGTATAGTGTTTGTGATAGGTACGTAAATTGATATTATAAATCATTTGACTTTTTAAATCAGTAACATGGTATTATTAAACAAGCGAAATAAGATGACACATTAAAATTGCTATCATTTTTAAAATGTCAACTCAAAAGAGAAAGATTGAGCAAGAATATCAGGAATTTCAGAAGGAATGAACTGAGTCATATGCATTTGTGGAAAATTCTACAGGACTTACGTTTAACATGTAGCAAAAAACTTTTTGCTACATGATAAAAAAACAAATGTAAAAAGACATTTTTTGACTAAACATGATACATTCGCCAAAATATGTCCAGCAGGTGAGCAACAAGTTGCTAAATAAAATGTCTTTAACAAATAATTCATTGTGAAAGTAGATTAAATCATCAAGAAATACAAATGCTGCTAGTTTTGTAGTTGCACATGAAATTGTAATATGGGGGGGGGACCATTTACGATTGGCGAATACATAAAAGAATGTTTTATTAAAATGTCGGAAATTCTTTTCAGAAATTTTCAAAACAAAAAAATAATTATGAAAATTAAAGGAATGCCAATATCTGCAAAAACTGTGAGGGACAGAGCTTTACTAATGGCTGAAGATGTAACCAGTTAGTATATTATGGACCTAAAGCCAGCATCAGGATTTTCTATAGCCTGTGATGAATCATGTCGTGTGATGTGATATTGTGCAAGTTGTCCTCGTTTGTAAATATATAAATTCCCAAGGACCCCAAGAAGAATTGCTTGATTTACTGCCACTTACAAGACAAACGCATGGAGGATATAGAAACTGCAATTACCAACAAGAATGAGGGAATTAATATGAACAAAATAATTTTTATTGCAACCAATGGAGCCCCAAGTATGAGAGGTGAGAACAAAGGTTTCGTTAATTTATTTAGAAAAAAAAACATTTCACATGATGTGTTTTCCTTTCACTGTATAAATTCATCAAGAGGCACTTTGCTCGAATGTTTCCAAAAGAGATAACAGCAGTGATGGATTTGGTCATAAAGATAGTCAATAAAATAATTTCAAGACCACTATATCATCGACAATTCCGTGAATTACCCCAGGGGCTCACATCTGGTGAGTGGTGGGCTTAGCACACCCAGGGTCCTGAGCTGGATATCATCATTCTTCTCTTTCTTGATGATTCCCTTCTACTTCTGTGTCTCTCTCTCTCTCTCTCTCTCTCTCTCTCTCTCAGGGTTCAGAAATTTATTTTGGATGGTGCAGCATAAGCCTCAGGCTTCCTTGCACCATATGGCTAATAATAATAATAATAAACTTCTTGATGAAGTCGATTGTCAATATACTGACCTTATGTATAACCGTGTTAGATGGCTTTCTAAAGGGGCAGTGTTGATGTGATTTGCTGCTTGTCTTGAAGTTAAATTATTTTTAAGATAGAAAGATATCAATGCTGAATATGAAGAGCTAGAAGGCACTGATTGGTTACAAAAATTCTATTTTATGGCAGATGTGACTTCACATTTAAATGTGTTATATAAGAAATTACAAGGAAAAAGTAACACAACAGTTATGCTTTTGGAAGAAGTGCTTTCATTTGAACACAAATTATGTGTTTTTAAAGGAGACATAGGAAGTGTCAAATTATTACATTTTTCAGTGTTAAAAATATATCTATGAGGTACTAAAAATAATTCCAATCTTATTAATTTGTCATTTTTTGAACAAACAATTGTCAAAATGCATACCAAATTTAGCTATAGATTTGAGGATTTTAGGAAGGAAAAGGTGACTATCATTTTTAATCAAACTTCTTGAAGTGAGTACTTCTCAGTTAAATTTTTCTCCATTCCCTGAAATTGAGAAAGCACAATTTGAAATAGAGTTAGAAGACTTAAAAATCAAGGACATGTGGAGTGGAAGACTAAAATGCCTTCAGACTGAAATTGAGGATTGGGATAGGCAAAAAGGCTGCCCTTGCAATTCTACACAAATGGACAGCGATAAACGAGTTGAAAAAGCAAGACCAAATTGTGTTCGATGCTTGGAGTAGCTTACCGGACACTTACATAAATTTGAAAATATTTCCGTCTGGGCTTCTCTCAGTTTTTGGTTCGACATATTTTTGCGAGAAAATATTTCGAACATGAACTATATTAAAAATAAATCAAAAAACCATCTGAACGATGCAAGTCTCACAGCATGTTTAAAGATGACAATTGTGGCATTCTTACCTGATGTTGAGAGACTCGCTCAAGAAGTTTAGCAGCAAAAGTCACATTAATTCATACCTGATCAGATGTTTGTTACATATTTTCAGTATCAACAAGTAATATTTCAAAAAATGTTTTTTTTTAATAAAACACCTTCCCACTCTATTCCATTTCTTAAAAAACTACCCCCTCTTTCTCCTCCCAGCTTGAGCTGAGGTACAGTTCTTCAGATTCTTTTTTTTTTTTTTTTTTTTTTAATTAGATCAAAAATGGCTCTTTACTCAAAAAAGGTTGCCAACCCCTGCCTTATGGGATTGAATTTTCCTACAAAAATCAGAGTAGTTTTGAGAGATTGTTTTCAGGTAATGTTCCACCATAAATACAATCTGATATGCTGAATTTACATTGGAAATTTGGAGTGTGGTGTGCAACATTTTTTCAACACTTCAACTTTTTATTTTGTAACAAGTAATGTCACAATATTACAAATGTTACTTGTAAATTTCATATGTATAGTATTCATCTATTCAAAGTTATTTATTTTTGTGGTCTCTCATTTAAAATGATCATCTTATATAAGTAATGACTACAGAGAATACCAATATAAAAAATATAGAAGATGCTAACAATAAAAAACTATTACAAATAAAAATGATGAATATACTATTTATCTTATATACAGTAGAACTTTGGCAGGTTAATTTGAAAGGCATATCTTTCTTCTTATTTTTTTATTAACGGTAGTATAGTAAGCACCAGTTATAATTATCACATTTGCAAATTGAATTTTGATTCTAATAAACGAAACATCAAGTTTACTACCCATTTATAACAGATTGTACAAACAAAAAGCCCAATAAACCAACTGCAAATTGTTTTTATTGTTTTATGGTTGTGACCTTCAGAATGTGCTTTAGAAAAAAATCACAGAGACTACTGGGTTTTCTCGGAAACCATAAGTGAATTTCAGATTAGTTTAGCTCAAGATTCTGTAAGAATAATATCGGCCCAAAACTATGCAATTTATTATTTTTTTCAATTTTTACAGTAAAATGTGAACAAAATGAAAATGCGTACTTTTAACATTGCAACAAAAAAAGGAAATTAATAGAATTAGAAAAGGTGAAAATTTAGGAAATCTCTCCAAAGAGTTTAATGTGGAGACTTCAACAATTTACATCAAGAAAAATTTCAATGCTATAACAGAATTTGTGTCAATTATGGATAGTGAAGTAGAATCCAGCTGTTTTTTTTTTTTTGTTGTTGTTTTTTGGTTTTTAGGAGCATTAGCAACTAAAGCCATATTGCTCCGGGATATGCGGTGGTCATTCCCTGACCTTTCCGCATCCTCCGTATTTGGTGGTGACGGGCTCGAACCCCGGTCTAATCAAGAAGCATGTGCTACGCACTGCTGCTCCTTCCCACCTGGCTACGGAGACGCCTTGTAGAATCCAGCAGGAAACAGACAATGTTGAAACCTGAAAATGACCTTTAGAGAGTGCACTTTATTTGTGATTTCTTCAGAAGCAAAGTTTAGGCAAACCAGTGTCTGGCTCAATGTTGTGTGAAAAGTATTGGATTTTAATTGAAAATTAAGAGGTAATGAAGATTTTAAGGAAAGCACTGGTTGGCTGAAAAACTTTAAACTGAGACACAGTATATGTGAACTAGATATTCAAGATGATAAACTTTCTGCAGACGAATAAGCAGCGGTGTCCTTGTAAGTTTGCATCAGTTATAGCAAATTACGAGAAAGAAAACGTTTATAATGTTGATGAGATGTGCTTATTATGGAAAGCAATACGGAGAAAAACTAGCCATTAAAAGAAAATGCTTGCACCAGGCTTTAAGATAAGAAAAGAGCGAGTTACAATAGCTATGTGTGCAAATGCTACTGGGATGTACAGATTGTCTGTGCTCATTAACAGTAAGTCGAAAAAACTGAGCGCATTTAAAAATCTTTCTAATTTTCCTGTTTTGTATAAAAATCATAAAAATGTCTGGATGGATGTTTCTGTTTTCCGAGATTGGTTTAATTTTTTTTTGTTTTTTGTTTAATTAATCTTAATTATTTAATTTAATCATAAGGTAAGATTAAATTTATTTAATCTTACCTTATATTCGATTATTCAGAAGAGATCTGATCCAACTGAATCCAACTGATTTCTTGTCCATCACATAGGTAACATCAGGTACAAATAATCTTGTCACTGTTCGAGATAATGAAGAATCCCATCTTTCTTGCCATTTCTTAACTAAATGATACCGGTGTCTCTTCCTTTTAGCTTTTGGAACTGCATGTATCCAACTGAATCCCAAAGAGGGGCATAGATATCTGTTTTTTAATTCTGTATACTAAACCATGGGCCCCAGGGGCTCACATCTGGTGAGTATGGGCTTGGCACACCCAGGGTGTCCTGAGCTGGATATCATCATTCTTCTCTTTCTTGGTGATTTCCCTTTGACTCTCTCTCTCTCTCTCTCTCTCTCTCTCTCTCTCTCAGGGTAACTCGGGAATTGTTTTTTGGCTGGTGCAGCATAATCCTCAAGCTTCCTTGCACCATATAGCTAGCAATAATAATAATAAAAAAAAATAATAATAATAAACTATGTCTAAATCTGATGGAATTGTTCCTGCATTGTTCCTGTGCCATAGTGGATATTGTTAATGTTCTGCTAATAGCCAAAAGCACAGCTCTTTGTATTATGTGTAAATTCACAGTATACTGGACTAAACCCACACCTGATGCAAAAGGTTACCATAGTGAGAAATAGAGCTCTTCCATGTATTGTAAAATCTGAGAAAGGTAACAGGTTTGTCTTGTGTACTATATGGTGTAAATGATATTTTTAAAATTTGAGTGGTGAGAAATGCAATATAATCAGATATTTGTAAACAAATAAATAAGAAAAATCACATGAAATATATATATGAAAGGTCATAGCTTGGAATCTTTTTGATTGCTGGTTTGTATTATGATGAGGCAGAGAAGGGATCAGCTTGTCAAAAAAAAAAAAAAAAAAAAAAAAAAAGAGCAATTCTGTATCATAAATCTGGTGAGTTGATAGCTATGCAATAGATAAAAGGAGCAGTTACGTTATTTCAAAATTTTCTGAGATAGGTGATATTAAACTCCTTGTTTTTGAAACACCACACAAATCAGAGGACTACTGCAAGGTGATAATTTCATACCATCTGTATCTCAAAAAGATATGGAGACTTGGTTATGATTCAGGAGTGTTGTGAAAAGTGTTTTAGGCAATTAAAAAAATCAAAGGACCATAAGAAGATTGTTAACAATATGCTGACTAGTTTCAAAAAACTAGGTTACAATGGCTGTGAAGTTCATTTTCTGCACAACTACTTTGGATACTTTCCACAGGATCTTAGTTAAAATAGCTAAAGGATTTCACTGAGATATCAGAGAATATGGAAAAAGATATCAGGGTAAATGGAATGAGGCAATGCTGGCAGATTTTGTCGGTATATGAAAAGGGAATCATATGATGAGCAAAAAAGCACTAAACCCTAAGCAGTTTAAATCCAAAAAAACTTCAAAATAGTTTCAGAAAAGTGCAAATTCATCCATATGTAAAAAAAAAAATAATAAATAAATAAAAATGTGTTAAACTACTGAATAAATTATTAAGTCAGTGAGATGACTGAGTACCATTAGCACCTTTTCACCACACCACAATTGTTCTTAATACTCTATACTGAAAACTGTCTGCTGAATTTTTGAAACACATGTATATTTTGTTACAGTTCATAGATTTTTTATATTTTGTTTTGTGCAAAAACTGGCTGGTTGGTTGGTTGGTTGGTTAAGACAGGGGTCTCAAAAGTGGGGTGCATGCACCAGTAGGGATGTGTGCAAGATGATCCATGGGGTGCACGGATGATCCTTGGGTGATTTGGTAAGCAGAGCGAGCGATGCAATCCTTCCATTTGGATCAACATACGTATGTGAGGTGACTTTCTTTGCAATGACTATTATTAAAACCACGTTTAGAAATAAACTTAACTTGGAACTAGATCTTCAGCTAGTTGTGTCCCAAAATAAACCAAGATACATAGCAATAATGAAAAATATTCAAGCACATTGTTCCCATTAAAGATGCTGTTGATTTGTACTACCTTGTACTTAATTTCAATTTTGTTTTGTATTTTTGCATCAAATTAGATTACGAGCTTTTCAAATTATATGTGATTCTAGATATAATGTATACCATATAAATTATTTATAAAAAAAAAAAACAAATAGTGTTACATTACATTTACTACACTTGTTACATTAATGATTTCATATCATTTTGTGCTTGAACTTCAATTTAATTTTGTTTTTTTATTTGTGATCTTTTAAAATTATATGTGATTTTATAAATGTGGATTTTAGATATAACACCTTCCATGTAAATGATTTATAAATAAAATAAAAAAAATAAACTAATATATTTAATTTTTAATTCTAGGGTGCACGCTAGTCCTTTTAAGTAAAATAAAGGTGCATAAAAAAATGTTTCAAGATTACTGGGTTAAGATATTTATGGAACATTAGCATCTGTGGCTATAGTGTGAAAATGGTTGATAAAACTGTAAAAACTTGGGAGGGAGCACTACAAAGAAGTAAAAAAAAAAAAAAAAAAAAAATCATGGCGTTGGGAAAAAAAAAAAAAAAAAAAAAAACGACTGTCGGATTAAATTTTGCAGTGTATAAAGTTCAGAATAAAAGACAGACTGCATCAATTTAAAAAAGATGTATATTCAATTCAAATTGTTAAAAAAGGTGCCGCAGTATCTATACATGGTTGATTCATCCACCCTCAACAAATCAGAGTGTGAGGTGACTATGTCCTTTGTGAAGACAAGCAAGAAAATCTTCCTCCAAACAAATTCTGTACTGACTAGATTCACAAATGTGCCTGTGCTAAAATCATTGCAATTGGGAAAGTAACTGGCTATATATTAAAGGCTTATATTAGAATTAGTAATGGTCATATGGTGCAACAAAGCCTTAAGGCTTATGCTGCACCAGCAAAAAAAAAAGGAAAGAAAGAAAGAAAAAAGAGAATAAAATAATAATAATAATAATAAATAAATAAAAAAATAAATAATAAAAAAAAGGAAATAGAAAACCAATGCGTTTCCCTCCACCCGTAGATAACTATCCAACTGACCTTTGAATTTTCCCAAACTGCCAGCTTCTACCACCCATGTAGGTAACTTATTCCAGTAATTTACAACTTGCTGGCTAAAATAAAACTTCCTGCAAACCAGTCTAAACACAGTCACCAATTCCTTGTAGTGTATATATATATATATATAAGGGACTAATAAGGGGATGTCATTCTGGAGCACAGCTGATTTAGCTCTATGTCATCTAATTCATTGCCTGTAATTCCAACACGGCTAGAGAATAAGTGCAACAGCTTATATGAAAGTCCAACTCTTAAAAGCGTGTAACATCTACTGTACCTGATACAACATTGGATGTGATGTATCTCAAAGATGAGGTACGCATCACACTTGGAGAAGCTGCATATACCAATACAACTTTGTATTGTGAGCTTTTGTATGATACAAGACAGTTCTGTTGCATACTGTTTGGCAATGTATGTATGTACGCATTCATGAGGGATCCATATTACTTATCGTAGTTCTTAGGAAAACACTGTCAGATCCCACAGATGATTCAGACTTTGAGCCACCTGCATATACTGGCAAAAAGTCCAAATATTCAGCTTTATGTAGGCTGCAGAGCATTGTTAATATATAAAAGGAGATATCAACTTTCACCAATTCCTACGAGTAAAGTCACAAGATGGAAGATGAATATGCCAAAGAAGAATCTGTCTGGTTGATGTGCAATATCATTTGTTGTAAAGCTTAGGTCTTGAGCTAGATCTTGGATCTTGATACCAAGGTGATGATTGGCAATTTGTATTATACAAATTTTCCCATCATGGGATAAAAACAGATGTTATGTGGAATGGTCTGACAGGGATTTTATTTCTGTTGCACATTGAAATAACAACTACTGGTATCTAAGTATCAATAACATTTAACTAGCTTTCAGACAAAGGTTAGTGTCAATAAAAGTATGAAATGCTCCATTAGCAAAATAAATGTCCAAGTGATGGACTGTATCAAGCCGCTGAAATGAATTTCTAGCAGAAGAATAAAGTTATGTAGCATAGTCAAGTTAGACCAGGCTAGTGCCCAATAAAGATATAATAATGTGCTTCTGTCTGTTCTCTAGGAAGTGCAGATAGCACAGAACAAGTTTAAACATCTCATACATTTTATCTGAGCTGATGATTATGTAGGAGAAAGGTCAGTTTCTGATCAAAAGCGAGTCCCAGAAAGTTTGTTTTGGCTACCACTGAAACAAAACAACATTTTGTTCAAGTCTAAATTCTGGATCAAGATTTCATTTCTGACAAAAATACTCAAACTTGAACCCATTAGCTAATGCCCAAGAGATAAAGTGGTCAGTAGTTTGTTGCAGTTTTTCAATAACTCATGTTCCAAGAGTGACAAAAAATAGTTAATAAAGTTAATGGTAAATACAGTTAACAGTTATTGAACAAAAAATTGTTCAATAACTCTCATGTAAGAGTGACAAAAATACTAAGCCATGTATAGAGAGAGTGCTATTAGTATAGAGAACAGATTCCTCCATAAAGTAATACCTGATGGAGGAAGCTGTTCTGTAATAAAATTCACTTTGACTATAAAACCCTCCCCAACAACAGATCTCAGATAATGCAGTTTATATTTGTATACCAAAATTTTACATTCAATTTGAAGAATTTGTTGAAAGACTGATATATTCCAAGTTCACAAGTTGCTTTCCTTGTTAATTTTCCTGGACTAGGTTGCTTTGCAATTCATAGGGCTTCAACATTATCTGGAGGTTGAGGAGGAATGAGGTTGTTTTCATTTCTTTACATAGTCTTCCTCTTCAAAATGCTGGAATAAACAAAGTATCGTATTTCTGGCAGTGAATGAGTTTCAAAACAGCAAAAAATCTTCTCAGTATAACAGTTACACTCCTTGTTACAGCGAAAAAAAAAAAAAAAAAACTGTCAATTATGAAGTTTGGCTCCTCTGCCATTTTGCTTACTGATGGGTGTACATGTGGGGTTCAGAAGCATGCCAT
Source organism: Mastigoproctus giganteus (assembly GCF_048544385.1). Taxonomy (NCBI): domain Eukaryota; kingdom Metazoa; phylum Arthropoda; class Arachnida; order Uropygi; family Thelyphonidae; genus Mastigoproctus; species Mastigoproctus giganteus. The sequence continues at coordinate 92,794,624 of NC_143585.1, forward strand.
ATTGTGACTTATTGTCGCTTAGTGAATATTCTAAAAACTACTGGAGGATATGGCCATGAAATTCAACTGATAGTTCAGTTTTAATTGATAATACAAATGTGTTAATTTTTTTTCTGTATCATCCTGGATTACTGGCTTTGTCAATATTGAAATGGGATGGTAACTGCTTTTTCATCTTATATTTGCTCCAGATGAATGCGATTTTGCAGAAGTTCTGCATCAGTAGAACATCTGCAAAAAACCACTCAAGCACATTTCTCTTTGTTTACTGGTCTTGTCTGTTTCTTTACTTCCAATTCTGGAATATTTTGCTTTGTCTTGATTTTCTTTGCTTCTCATCTTTCCATTGTTGGCATGCCCTTGGGTAAGCAGGATGTTCTCCTCTACAATTCAAGCATGCCAGTTTCAGGGCAGAGCATTCCTTTATGCCTCACTTACTTTTCTTCCAGAGTCAGCACAAACAGAACCATGACAAACCATCTGGGAGTGATCAGATTTTTGGCATCTAAATCATTTCAATGGTGGAGCAGGAATTAGAGACCTGCACTGGTTCTGGTACCTGTGAGTTACCAATGGTGCAGGTCAGATCTTCAGAAATTTTGTAGCTTGTGGGCCGGGCACGGGTCCACTTTTTGAATGTAAATAATTTAATAAAATAACACCAAAAATTAATATGCAGTATAAACATCAACATAACACACCTCTTCAAACCATGGTTTTAGATATATTGTGGGTATGATCATGTCTCCCAAAACAAATTATGAAAAAACGTAGTGTGATCAAAAAACTAGAAATTTCACATTGGAAACTGGAAACAGTGAATACTGTACATACTTGTATCTGCTGTACATCCTACTGCTGTATTTCCAAGAGGGGAAATTAGCTAACAATTGTTGTATATTCACTTTGAAATATTCAGTATTCAGTTGCTGAGTAATTTTTGTAAACTAATTATTATTAAATTATTATAATAATAATTACTGTAGACTCAAAGTTTCTCTGCTCAGCTAGAGATGCAATAAAAGAGTATATCACAGGAATGCTAATTACAAACAGTTGCCTCTGGAGGGGAATATGGCTACTTTTCGTCAAGTGTGTTACATTAGTTACAAAGTAAATTTTTGTAAACAACAGCACATAACATCCTTTCTTCAAATAGAAGTTGCACTTAGGGTAGCAAAAAAAAAAGCTAAGGGCTAAACTAGACAAAAATATACATGAACTGACAAGTGATTTATGGAGAAAACACGTGACTTCATTTCGGCACTATGGTGGGCCAGACAACTTGATTTTGATTTAGTTTTCTCAAAACATGTTAAATTCTAGGGCATAAGAAATAAATACATGGCAAAATTAGTAAGCCTATAGGATTGAAATAACGGCTACCAAAAGAAAAAATTATACAGTTGAAAAAAATATTATTGAAAGAGTTAAAAGCGAAGAAACAAAATACAATATATTTTGCAAGTGCAGAATTCTAGAAGAAATGGTTGGGTGAAAGAGGAAGAAAAACTGTATTAATTTGTAGACTCTACAGAAGGTGAAGTAGGCCTCTAAAGAAGGAAAATTAGACTGCAAAAACAGTGATGTGGACCAATATTTACACAAGTGGTTTCTACAGAAGCATAGTGAAAGAATTCCGACAAATGGGATAATTTTGAAAGCACAGGCACTTAGTTTCATAAGCTATTTTGTGGAGATGATGACACATTTAAAGCTTCTGAAGGGTGGCTTTGGAAATGTTCTTGTAGGCAAATCTAAATTTGGTGACATTACAGCAGCGGAAGCAATTCCTGAATTGCTTCCGCTGCTGTAATGTCACCAAATGTAGATCTGTGAACCAAATGTCACAAAATGTAGATTTGCCTTTTTGTGAACAGTTGTACAACTGTGACGAAACAGCGTTGTACTATAAACTTCTTCCTGACAAGTCAGTGGATATTAAAAAGGCACCCAACAAAGTGAGCATGAAAACTAACAAAGAGAAAATTACTATTACTATGTACAAACAAAATAGGAAAAAAACAGGCTAAAGTCATTGTGCATCAGTAAAAGTCAGTCTCTCGTGTTTTAAGCATGTCAACATGAAATCTCTACCTGTAATTTATAAAAATAGCTCCAACACTTGGATGATCAGTGATATTTTTACTTCATGGTTTGAAAATAAATTTATATCATTGGTGAGATGCCACTTTCTTTTCAAAAAAACTTGAAAAAAAGGCTCTGTTATTGTTGGATCCTGTCCAGTTCATCCTTTGGCTGATATTCTGAAATCGAAAGATGGCAAGGTCAGAGTCTTTTCTGTTGAGGAACACAACTGCACTAATTCATCCTATGGACCAGGGCAAAACCTACTATCACGGTTTGTTATTGTTATTTGGTTTTTTTTAGGAGCATTAGCAATTAAGGCCATATTGCTCCAGGATATGCGGTGGTCATTCCCTGACCTTTCCGCATCCTCTGTATTTGGTGGTCACGGGCTCGACCACCAAAGAAGCGTGTGCTATGCCCTGCTGCTCCTGCCCTCCATAGCCAGGTGGGCAGGTGCACTGCTGCTCCTGCCCACCTGGCTATGGAGGTGCCACTATCACGGTGAGTTATTTGCTGGTGTTGTGAACTCAGAAATTAAAGTTCTAGAATTTCTAACATTAACACTGAAAGATGTTGCATACAATACTGAATTAGCATGGGAGTAAATAAGCTCAACAGCAATTGAAAACTGCTGGAAAAAATGTATTGGAAAAGATGAGATTACTGATAATAACCTTGTATTAGCAGCATTTTTAAAACATGAAGCAAAGGTTGTTTATAATGCACTTGATGGCAGTCTTGGAGCAAATGATCTGGCTGCTTGGATTGAGATGGACACAGAAGCTCCAGTTGCACATTATCTGAGCAAGTAAGAAATTGAAGCCTCTGTAAACATAGTCTACAGTGTATAGTGTAGTTTGGCTGGTGGCATCAGTGGTTACCCACCACTCCACATTAGTTACTATGTGAAGATTACAGTACTCTGCAGAAGCCAGAAAGGGTGTGCATAATGTGGTTTGCGTTGTGTAAGGCTGCGTTGTTGTTCTGGAAATCTTAGCCTAGGGGCCTGTGGAACACCACCAATCCTTAATTATCGGCCAGACCACGAGGAGGTGGTCTAAGAGGTAGGGATTTAAAACTCTGGCAGGGCTAACCCCTGAATCACCTGAGCTTTCCACACGAGGCCCTTAAAAAAATTGAAAGGAGCATTAGAGAATAGGCATAGGGAGGAGAAAAAGGGGAATAAACAGTGATGGTTGTAGATAAGGCAGCAATTAGCAGTCAGTGGCAGAAGCCAAATGAAGTCGTAGAAGGGGGGAAAGAGGATGGAGCACCTTAGTGAAGCCATAAAAGGAGCAGAGTGTCCTGTGTGGTAGAGTGAAGGAGTATATCACACTGCAATGTTGCAACATCAATAGATCCAGCAAAGGCTGGTGTAAGTTGAGTCAGGGGACCACAAATCCAGGGAAGTCTTGTGAAAAAATTGGTCCTTGAGGTTGTCACAGACATTCTCTCAGATATGCCAGACAAGCTGTTCTTGCTACCTGGGAGTCTAAAACGCTGATGGAACTGATATTCGGGTGACACTCAAGTCAAAGTGGACCCAATTTCGGCGAAGTCCGGACGGTCTATGACAGCCAAATCCTCTGCTTGCACCTTCACGATGGTGGGACTGTTAGTAATCCTGGGTATAACCTTCATGCACAAGTACATGGTGGGTGACCAACCCAGGTGTGAACCAACGTAAGCAGGGGTCGAGGTTTGGTGCCCACACCACATGGAGGAATGCCGCCCCTCTATGTTACCAGGCAGTACTAGGTGGTAGATGACTCTCATCAACCGGTGAAATACCACCACTTTGCTTATTGGAGGCTTGAAGTGGTGGAACCCATGTTTAGTCTCTAGAGCTAAGTTCCGGCCAACCCTTCCCTATCTCTTCCATCATGCAGTATGATTGATGATTTTTGAGGTTATGATGAATGTCGTGGCGAGATCCAATATTCCTTACATTTCGAGGGTACAGCTCTAAAACGGTGTTCGCAGGCCGGCCGCTAGTTAGTACACCGGACTGAACCTATTGGTAACTCTCTAGGAAGCTTCCGGATCAGCTAGTGTATAATCTTGCTACCTCTACTCTGCCAGATAGTGACTGGAGGGAGTCCGAGTAGTGTGTATGCGGGGAGCATTGTCGAGGCCACGTTATGTCAAGGATCTGGGTATATTCTTACCACATGTACGCCATATCCAAAAATTTCATTACTTCATACAGCATGTCCCACCCACTTTTTCTTACTATTCAATACACCATGAATTGTCAAAATAATAGAGCAAGCTTATCTGCGAAAAGATCTAAACCTCCCAAGGACTTCCTAATTCATTTCACAAATATACGTGGTCTCAATTCTAATCTCAACGATGTCCATTTCCACTTGCAGTCTTCCAAACCCCATGTACTTTTTCTGACTGAATCTCAGTTATCAGTTGATTCAACTACTGCTCATCTCAGATGTCCAAATTATTTGCTGTATGATTCCTTTCGCCTCAAAGGTGGTACATGTGCATATGTCCGTTCTGATATTCCCTGTCAGAGACTTGGCAATTTGGAATCTCCTCTCTTTGATCTTCTCTGGCTTAAAATCTCTCTACCTCATTGTGTAAAATTCATCTGTTGTCTCTACCGTTCTCCCAACTCCACTAATCACTTGGAGCTCTTTGACTTCCTCTCTTTGCAACTTGACTTTCTCCAGTCCAACTTTCCTAACAGTGAGGTAATTTTCCTTGGTGATTTTAACGTTCACAACTCCAGCTGGCTTCCGTTTTCTAGTCACACCGACCCAGCAGGTCGAGATGCTGAGGCTTTTGCAATTACTAATGACCTAGCACAGATTGTTCATTTCTCTACAAGAATACCGGACAATCCTAATCATACAGCCAATACGCTTGATCTTTTTCTCACAAACAACCCTTCTAAGTACAAGGTTGAAGTGAGAGGTTCTTTAGGCACTTCAGATCACAACTTGGTGATTGCCTCTTCTCCAATGGAACCTTTATCTCATGGCTATTCCCAACCTCGTATTGTTTGGCATTACAAGAATGCAAAATGGGATGACCTGCGAGACTTCTTTTCTTCTTTTCCTTGGGCTGATTACTGTTTCAAAACTTCTGATGTCAACGTTTGCTCAGATCGTGTCAGTGAAATTATTCTTGCAGGAATGGAATCCTTTATCCCACACTCCACTTTAAAATCTCGTCCTATATCTAAACCTTGGTTTTCCAATAAATGTGCTAAGGCTGTCCAAGAGAAGAATGTTGCATATCGTAATTGGCTTGTTTCTAATTCTTCAGTTTCATTTTCTGCCTACACCAAAGCTCGCAACAATTGTAAAGCAGTTATTAATCAGTCCAAACTAGAGTTTGAACGGGCTAAGAGGAGAAAACTTGCTTCTTGCCCTAATGGTAGCCGAGCATTCTGGTCTCTTGCCAAAGCTATTGGCCGCAACTTTTGCCCATCTCTGCTCCCACCTCTGTCCAAACCAGATGGTTCTGTTGTCACTTCAGCCAAGGATAAAGCTGACCTGTTAGCATCCCATTTTTCTTTGAGCTCATGTATTAATGATCTTGGTAAAACACCTCCCACCATTCCTAACACACTCCATTCAATGCCTCCTGTGGTCTTCCGTCAAAAGGATATCAGAAGGATTTTGATGAATCTTGATGCTAAGAAAGCTCCAGGTCCTGATGGTATTTCTCCACTTGTTCTCAAAACCTGTGCTCCTGAACTTACTCCTATTCTTTGCCGCCTTTTTTCACTTTCTTATTCCAAAGGTGTTTTTCCTTCTGCTTGGAAATTTGCTCATATCCAGCCAGTTCCTAAAAAGGGTGACAAATCCCTCCCATCCAATTATCGTCCCATTGCAATTACTTCTACTCTTTCTAAAGTAATGGAGAAATCAATTAACCGCCAACTCTTAAACTACCTAGAAACCTTCCGTCTAATCAACGATCGCCAGTATGGATTCCGTCAGTGTCGATCCACTGGTGATATTCTGGCTTATGTTACCCATTTATGGACTAATTCAATGGAAAGGTTCGGTGAAACACAAGTAGTTGCTCTTGACATCTCAAAGGCTTTTGATTGTGTTTGGCATAAAGGTCTTCTAAACAAGCTTCCATCTTATGGTTTGCCAACTGTTTTTAGTAATTGGTTATCCAGTTTTCTCTCTGATCGCTCACTGAGGGTGATGGTAGATGGCTCTCTGTCTTCTAACTTCTCCACTAATGCCGGTGTCCCCCAAGGTTCAGTTCTTTCCCCCACTCTTTTCCTCTTGTATATCAATGACCTTCTTCCATTGACTGGAAATCCTATCCATAGTTTTGCCGATGATAGCACATTGCATTCAACTTTCCATTTTGAGAAACCTTGTCCAGCTCAATCAGCTTCAAGTTCTCGAAAATCTGCTGCCAATTCCTTAAATGCCGATCTTCAGGTAATTCTCCAGTGGGGCAAAGACAACTTAGTTGATTTCAACCCTTCTAAAACTCAATCTTGTCTTATATCTCGCAAAAAGGATTCTTCTGCTCCTATGCTTATCTTTAGTGACACTCCGATTTCTAGGCAAAATGATATATCTCTTTTGGGGATTACCCTGACTTCTAATCTCTCTTGGCACAAGCACATTACAAATATTGCTTCCTCTGCATCTAAAAAACTTGGTTTTCTCTTTCGCTCTCGGCGTTACTTTTCTCCCAAACAGCTGCTCACTCTGTATAAATCGCAAATCCGCCCTGCCATGGAATATTGTTCCCACATCTGGGGTGGTGCCCCCAAAACCTCTCTCAGGCTTCTTGATTCCATTCAGAAGAGGGCAGTTAGGTTAATTAATGATTCATCTCTAACAGAGTCTCTCCACTCACTGTCTCATAGACGCATTGTTTCTGCTGCATGCCTCTTCTACAGATACTTCCATGGGCACTGTTCTTCTGAATTGGCTTCTATAATTCCCGCTCTCTCTTTCAAAACAGTCCGAACACGTGCCGCCACCAGCCAACATCCATTTACTGTCCAACTTCAAACCCACAGAACCAACTTTTCATCTTCCTCATTTATTCATTCAACTGCCATTTTCTGGAACAACCTTCCTTCATACGTATTTCCTGAAAATTACAATCTACAGAAGTTCAAGTCCAATATCAACAAATATCTTCTTTCGTCTTCCCAACCTCCAACCCAAGCATGGTACCAAGTACTATAGGTTATAATACCTCTCGTGTTTGGGGTTCTCATAAAAAAAAAAAAAAGAAGAAAGCAGTCATAACTAAGAGGAGGAGGTCTTGTGGTGAAGTCAGCTCTGGGTGGTGACTAACATGTTGAGTAGAAGTGAGCCCAAGCTCACAGTGCAGGAGGAGCTGCCTGGGAGGAGGCAAGTTTAACTAGATGGCGTATGGTGCAACGTAGGTGAAGTTTCAGATGCTGGTCCTATGTTGGGTGAAAGCTTCCTGAGAGAAGCAGGAGGGTGCTCAGCAGTTGTCCTGTTCTAGAATGAAAAGGTATTTTATGCCATGAATGGAGGTGACATCATGCTCTAAGATCTTCATACAGTGGGCAATGATAGAGGATGTGCTCCCGGTCCTCCGAGGAGCCACAAGTGTAAAATGGATCATCAATGATGCCGAGACTTGACAGTTTGGACTTCAGTGAGACATGCCCCATGATAAGGAGGGTGAGAACCAGGGAGGAGACTTGGGACTGGTGATGAGATTTGGGGCAGGAACCTATGGCAATGGTGCCCTTTGGAGTCATCCCAGCAGGTTTGCCAAAGCTGGTAGAGATGAGTGAATAATCTCTTCTTCTCTTGTTTCGAGCTATTTGCGCAGTAGATGGTGTAATCAGGATAGAGGTGTGGATGGACTTCCTCAATTTGTAGTAGAGGCCTTCAGGGTAAGAGTGCCAGAGTACTGACAGTGCAACACACTCTGGAGATGGCCAGAAGCATGGTGTGTTGAATTGACTGCAGTTTTTGGGTGTTTCTTGCAAGTGCGGCTCGAGTGAACCAGGCCCATACAGAATAAACTATGGGGATGAACACAGCTATGTAAAGTAGGAAAGAGTGAATAGTGGGAGGACTGACAAACAGAAGGCCAGTGACATAGGAAGTGACTCACAAGATAATGTGGATGACTTGTGTAAGGAAAAAACACTGGAAATTAAGTGTTTGAAAACATTAATGAGGTGATAGCAAGGTCAGAACATCAGAGTGACATTGAACATCTTCATTTATTGCATCTGACCACAATTAAGAATTATGTACTGAAAACACGCTGTCATCAGTTCCAGTAAACTAAATTACATGACTATTTCAAAATGTATACATAACAATGTAAGTCCCTAACAGAATTGTGTATTAGTAGAATGTAAAGGGAATATAACCTTTAATATTTTATGTCTTTTAGTCTGTATACTCATAAAACAATAGTAATTATTTACTAAGTAAAGCGTATTTAAGTTTTAAAAAAATAACTGAGAAAAATATGGTAAAATTTTTTTGGCTATAATGCACTTCACTTATGATGTGGATATTAAAGTTGTCACCTGACACCCATGTTATATTGAGGTTACACTGTATTAACTTATAAAGTAACTGTTTTTATTAGTTTTTCTAAGTAACGTTATCTACTGATTTACGAAGCAAGTATCGTGTTTTTTATGTGGTTATAATTGCACACAATGCTACTGATTTATACTGACACAATGATTTTGATTTATTCATAAATTTGTGTATATAGTAAGCCCTCGTTATAACATGGCTCGTTTTATGCTAATTCGCTATAATGCTGTTCTTATATTATAACCCGTATCTCACTATAACGCTCTTTTACCAGTGTAAGATTGAATTTTTTAAATTGAATTCTTTTACAGATTCTTTTTGGCATGTTTAATGAAATGTTTCATCTGATGTAGTCAATAGCATGAGAATGAATAGTGTTGCAAAACTGCATTAAAATGTTTCCCATGTCGACTTGAGAAATTTCCCCATGCTCAATAAAATTTTCTCCTACAGTGATTTAATTGCAGTCCAGCAACTTGTTACGAGATCAACATTTGAAAAAATGATCAAGTTAAGGAATATGCAGTATTGCTTGTAATATTTGCATTATATACATTTATCAAAAGTCCAGTCATCACTCAGTACAGTGTTAGACATCGTCCGTAACAAACAGTTTACTCGAACATTGTATCATAATTAATGCAACGCAGTTACATTTTTGAAGAGTATAATGCATTAAGGGCTTATGCTTCAGGCTGTGAGAGAGTTAGACCATGTGTACAAGTTAGTGCAACTGCATCATATTAGTACACAGCCAATTCTAGATTAGCAAATTATTTGCAAAAGCGGCATCTTTTAAGTCATATCTCATATTGTGAATACCTTCACGACGAGTTGCCATGACATTGCACTACTTCGAATAAATAACGCTTCAATTAAGGAGAAGACTTGTTACTTATTCTCAGTGGATACCACCACTCAGACGGCACCGTTTCAGGGCTATTTGGTCCTTTGGTGGGTAGGTACCCAAGTGATGTAATGATGGCAAAACAGTTATAAAATATAACTCCACAATATGAGAGATGCCTGATTGTGTATAAGATTATAGTCTTAATTCATCTTATACACCATCAGGCATATAACATAGCAATCCCAGGAGACACCGCAAGTGCAGATCAAGAAGGAGCCGAAACTTTCAAAAACAGAACTTGTTAAAATTATTGACGGGAATGTTATACAGCTGAACAAATTTTTAACATAGATGAAACAAGACTTTATTTGAAAACGAATGTCTAAAAGAAGTTTCATATTGAAAGAAGACACTGTGGGATTTTAAATTAAAACCCATTTTAGTTTACCATTCAGAAAATCCAAGGGCCCTTAAAAGTTTCACTAAATCAAACCTACCTGTAATTTGGAGGGCTAATAAAAAAGCTTGGGTTACCAGGCCTCTTTTTGCTGATTGGTACTCTGAATTCTTCTGTTCTGCAGTGAAAAGATATTGTGCAAAAAATACAAAACAATTTTGATCATGGACAATGTGTCAGGACATCCAAGCAAAAAGAGCCTAGAAAGACTTGAACAATCATATAAAATTTTTTTACATGCCTCCAAACACTACATCTCTGGTCCAACCAATGGACCAAGGTGTTATTGCCACATTTAAAGCCTACTACTTAAGGAGCATCTTTTTCCCAAGTTATTAAAGCCATCAACACTGGTGAAAATGTACCAAGCCTAAAGGAGTTTTGGAAGTCCTACAACATTAAAACTGCCATCTATTACATTTCAAGTGCCTAGGATGAAGTGACTCAGAAAACCATGAATGGAGTGTGGAGAAAAGTTTGGAAGGATTGCATAAAGGATTCCCAAGAGAATGTTAAAGCACAAATTGTTGAGCTCGGAAAGGAGGCAGGACTGGACGAAATTAACGATGACAACATACAAGAGATAATCGACAATGACAGGAATGGCCTCTCTAATGAAGAACTGATGGAAATGACAAAAGAACAAGAGCATGCAATTGAGGGAGAAGATGATCAAGATCCTACAGATGAAGAACCGGAAGAGTCGCTGACTGCAAAAGGACTTAGTAAAGCTTTCGAACACTTTAAAAAAATGCATGATTTCTGGAAGAATGACCCTGACATGGAACGAAGTTCCAAGGTAATAAGAAAATTTAAGGTAAGAAATGAATCTCTACATGATTTTGTACGAGAGGAAGAGGGACAAAGTACAACCCAAAATCAATAGGATTTCAATCCAAAGATATGAAAATTCGATAGCCCAGGGCCATGAGATTAATAAATTTGTGATTTTAATTTGCATTTTAAGTTTAATTTTGATACGTAATGTAGTTTATCATATAATTATATACGTATAATTACTTACCATATAATTATATACATATGTAATATAGAATATTTTATATGTACAAATTTTGTATATTAAATATTTTGACCGACATTTGTGTCTTAGGAAATATCCTATGGCACAAACTGCAACTCACATATATATATGTTACTGTATGGGAATACGGCACTTGCTTAGCGCTGATTCACTTAGTGCTCTGTTTTTCGGGAACAAATTATCAGCGTTAAGTGGGGGTCACCTGTATTCAAAAGGTATGATTAGTTTTCTAGATTTAAAATTATTTTTTTGATCCTCACCTCAGTATCACTTTCCCAGACATGAAAAAAAGACCAAAACACAAGACACACAGATGTCATTTTTCGATTTCTGAATTATCTCTAATTATTATGGTTGTAGAGTTTAAGCACATCTTAACTTAGGCCATATTGCACTGTATATAATATGTCTACAAATTGCATGTCTTCTGTGGTTGATTTGCTGTTTATTGGATGAAAAACCCAAGTTTCTGGGAGAAAAACCATGCTACCCTTGCCTGAGACTTAGCTTTTCACATTGTCAAAAAGGCCCATAGAAATTCCCCTTATCATTGACAGGTACAAACAACATCAACACGTGGGGAGGACAGCAATTATAATATCACATTCAGAGCCCTCGTGCTACCCACGGCAGCTCTGAATATGATTTTATTGCTGTTGCTATTATGTTATGTTATATCGCTTCTGATTACGAACTTTGCACTCAGTGCTACAGAATTAGAAATTGAATTGACAATAAAAATGAAATCTTTCAGTACAAAACTGAAAGAAGAACATCGTTAAAAGTTTCCCAAAAATTGAAGATATAATGAATACTAATTTAGAATTGCATTCATTATTGTAAATTCAAAATTACTGTATAATTTAAGTAGCTTATCGTCATACATACAAAGTAATCTGCATTTTCATTTTTTTACTGTCCAGATTTAATTCTTGCCATCTCTGCCATTGGTGCCAGTGCAGTAAGCGAAAGAGTTTTCTGCATCTGGATTTCTCATCCAAGGAAGAAGAGTACAGTACAGCTGAACCCAGAAACTGCTGATGTCCTGTTTCTGCACAGCAACTTACTAAAAATTTGCAAATTATATTATGAATATGTTTCATTCTTTCTTCTTTTTTTTTTTTTTTAATTTATATATTTTTTGTTATTTTTATGTATTATATACAATACAATAAAGTATTAACATTATTGATTTTAATTTAAAGCTAACTATATATTATTACTGATGTGTATAAAATTTAATAGCAATTTTCTTAATGTATTTGTTTTGTGGTTGCGAGTCGAGTTGCAGGCACAAACAATGCAGGTTGGGTGTTGGTTTAATGAAGTGGACCTACACAGGCCTCTAGTAGGAATAAAGCATTGCCCAGGACACATCAGATACCCTGCTTTGATGGAAGTGGGCAGTTTAGGAGTATTAAATGCATGGATAAAAACCTTAGTTGGAACTAGTTTTATTTCCTTATGCACGGATATCCTTTTAACAGCTGTCACTCTTTGGTTTCTCAATTCGGTGCATACCACAGGGGCTCACATCTGGTGAGTATGGGCTTGGCACACCCAGGGTCCTGAGCTGGATATCATCATTCTTCTCTTTCTTTGTGATTCCCTTTTGACTCTCTCTCTCTCTCTCAGGGTAACTCGGGAATTTTTTTTTTTTTGGCTGGTGCAGCATAAGCCTCAAGCTTCCTTGCACCATATAGCTAATAATAATAATCTCCCCTTCAAGGAAAATCCCACTCAGCAATTATGCCATGTGATGCATTAAGTGTTCTGCTACTTTGAAATATGTCAAAGAGATTTGCTTGGAGGAGCAGTTCCAAAGGTCATACTAAGAAAATTTCAAACAAAAGGTTTTCTGTTCAAAGTTCTTTTGGTAACTTTGGGGACCATGCTAGCTCTTCAGAATAAATAAGGATGATGGTGCTAATAGTCTTTTCTACTTTAAAATGTCAAAGAGGTACAGGAGGCAGTGTAGCTGCTGTTAAGTGTTTCTTTTTACTTTTTTTTTGTTTTTTCAGGTATAGCTCTGGTAGATGCAACAGAGAAAGAAGAAAATTCTAAATTAATTGTAAAAGTAAAATAAGAATTTTTGTTTTCAAGGCTCTCCACCCACCATGGAGTACTATGGGAGTTAATGAAAGCCCCAAACATAAAAGGTAATTAAAACCTACAGTACTTAAAACATGCATGGGTTGTGAAAATGAAGATACTTGTTGATATTAAACTTGAATTTCTGAAGAGAGGTTGTTCTAGAAAATAGAAGTGGAAGGGATAAATGAAGAAGAAGAAAAGTCGGTTGGTTGAAAAGTGGGCTGAGAAATTGCAGTCGAAGTTTTACATTGACAAATTTAAGGTACTGTATATGGGTAGCAGTAATCCCAGAGTAACATACCAACTGCAGAGATGGGGGAACTCCCAGTTCTGTCAGACAACTAAAAGTAACATACCAACTGTACAGTACTACACACCAATTAGTGGAAAATGAAAAGGTCCTGGGAGTACTTGTGCAGTCAGATATGAAGTTTTCTAAACAGTGCAGACAGACTGCCAGGTCAGCTCATGGGGTTTTGTCAATGATATACAAGAATTTTTCTAGCAGGGGGTAAGGAGGTAATTATCCCATTGTATAAGGCAATGATCAGGCCACACCTTGAGTAGGTCTGGATGCCTCATTTTAGAAAGGATGTAGAGCTGTTGGAATGGGTACAGAGAAAAGCCAACAAGATAGGAGAGGGAAACAAAGGGGTACTCTTAACAAGAAAGGCTTCAGTTCTGCAAACTGCAGTGTTTGGAGATGAGACACTTGCAAGATGATCTGATTGAGGTATTTAAGGCTTTGAATGCAATTAGGAAGCTTAATGTTGATGAGATTCTTCCTCCTCTTGTTCAGACTAGTATTAGTATTAGTAACAGCCGCATGGTGCAAGAAAGCCTATGGCTTTATGCTGCACCAGCCAAAAAAAAAAAAAAAAAATCCGAACAAAACAATGATAAAAACAAAAAAAAATAAATAAATAAATAACTAAATAATAATAATTAAAAAATAAAATAAAATAAAATATAAATAAAAAGGAAATTAAACCTATCATCCTATGCGCTTCCCTTACCCGAAAGTACTATCCAGATGACCTTTGAATTTCTCCAAACTGTCGCCTCTACCACCCGTGAAGGCAACTTATTCCAGTAATTTATAACTCGCTGGCTAAAATAAAACTTCCTGCAGTCCAATCTAAACATTTCCCCCCCGTAACTTGAATTTATGTCCCCTAGTTCTAGCATCATTTATAATCTTGAAAATTTTGTCCTCATTCATTTTACTGATGCCTCTCAGAGCCTTAAACACCTCAATCAAATCTCCTCTAAGGTGTCTAGTTTCCAAACTCTGCAACCCACATATTCGAAGTCTTTCTTCATAAGGACGCCCTTTTGCCGATCTCACCAGGCGAGTTACCCTTCTTTGCACCCTTTCAAGAAGCTCGATGTCTTTCTTTAGGTGCGGTCTCCATACTTGAACACAGTATTCCAAGTGTGGTCTAACATAAGCCTTATATAATGCACATGACTATGCACATGAGGGGGCATAAATTCAAACTGAGAAGGGTGGTTGCAGAGTAGATGTGTAGAAGTTTGCCTTAGGCCAATGGCACTTGATTGATGGAACAAGCTTCCATCCTTGTTAGACCGGGGTTCAAGCCCGTGACCACCAAATATGGAGGATGCGGAAAGGTCAGGGAATGAGCACCACATATCCCTGGAGCAATATGGCCTTAGTTGCTAATGCTCCTAAAAAAAAAACCAAATAACAAACCATCCTTGTTGATGTGGATAGTTTGAATAAATTCAAGAACTGGCAAACTATTAGAGGGGACGCATGGATTTTTTTAAATTTTTTTTTTTTTTTTTTTTTTTGGCTGATGCTGTATAAGCTTGCTTTCTTGCATCATTTGCTACTACCAATAGTAAACCAGTCTATTACCAGTAGATCGACACTGAAGGAATCCATGTTAGAAATCACTGATCAAATGAAAGTTTTCAAGATTGTTTAGGAGCTGACTGTTAATGGATTTCTCCATTACTTTACAAAGAGTAGAAGTAAGTGTAATGGGGTTTTAATTGGATAGGAGGGATTTGTCATCCTTTTTAGGAACTAGCTGAATATGAGCAAATTTCCAAGCAGAAGGAAAAACATCAGTGGAACAAGAAAGCTTAAAAAGTGACACAGAACGGGAGTAAGCTCAGGCAGAGCAAGTGGAGATATACCATCAGGACCTGGAGCTTTCCTGGCATCAAGATTGTTAAAAATTCTTCTGATATCCTTTTGATTTAAGACCACTGGAGGCAATGAGTGGAGTGTACTGGGAATGGTAGGATGCAGTTTACCAAGATCATCAATACAAGAATTAGAAGAAAAGTAGAATGTTAGTAAGTCAGTTTTATCTTTGGCTGAGGTGGCAATAGAACAACCAGCTTTTAACAGAGGTGGGAGTACAGATGGTCGAAAGTTGTGGCCAATATCTTTAGCCACAACTTTCAAACATCTGTTGAACAAGCTGAGATCAGAATTCTCAACTTATCATTTGGACAAGAAGCAAGTTTTCTAATCTTGGCCATCAAAATCTAGTTTGAACTGATTAATAAAGCTGTACAATTGTTGTGAACTTTGGTGTAGTCAAAAAATGACCCTGGAGATTTGGGTGCAAGCCAATTACGGTATGCAACACATTCTTATCTTGAACAGCCTTAGTACATTTATTGTGAAACTAAGGTTTAGGTAAAGGACAAGATTTTAAGGTGGAGTGTGGAATAAAGGATTTAATCCCTACAAGAATAATTTCATTGACATAATCTGAGCAAACACTGACATCAGATGAATTAAACAGTAATCCAACCAAAGAAAAGAAGAATAGAAAACTAACAGATATTCCCATTTTGCCTTCTTGTAATGCCAAACAAGATGCTAAGAATGCCCATGAGAGAAAGATTGCACTGGAGAAGAGACCACCACTAAGTTGTGATCTGAGGTGCCCAGAGGACCACTCACCTCACCAATCTACTTGGAAGGGTTGTGCATGAGAAAAAGGTCAAGAGTGTTGGCTTTGGCTAGGGTTGTCTGGTATTCTGGTAGGTAAATGAACAATCTGTGTGAGGTAATTAGTAATTGCAAAAGCCTCAGCATCTCAGCCAGCTGGGTCCATGTGACTAGAAAACAGAAGCAAACTGGAGTTATGAACATTAAAATCATCAAGAAGGAAAAAAAGTCGAGAGTCAAAGAGTTCCAAGTGATTAGTGGAACTGGGATATCGACAGAGGCAACAAATGAATTAGACAGAATGGGGTAGAAAGATTTTAAGCCAGAGAAGATCAAAAAGAGACGATTCCAAGTTAATAAGTCTCTGGTAGAGAATATCAGAGCAGACATATGCACAAGCCATGCACATACGGACATATGCACAAGCCATCTTTGAAGCGAATAATTATGACAATTGAGATGAGCAGTGGTTGAATGAACTGATGACTGGGATTATGTCAGAAAAGGTGGGGGTTGGCAGACTGTAAGTGGAAATTAACATCATTCCGATTGACACTGAGTTTACATATTTTCGTGAAATGAACAAGGAAATGTTTTTTGGCCATTTCAATCTTTTTGCAGATAATTTTTTCTATTAGTTTGATCCTTCGTGATGTATTCGGTAGTTAAGAAAAGGTGCAGAGAACATACTGTTTGAAGTAACAAAATTTTTGGATATGGCATAGAGACAGCAAGAATATACCCAGCCCCTTTACATAACATGGCCTCGAAAATGTCCCTGCATAAACGACTCAAACTCCCTCCAGTCACTATCTAGCAGAGTAGCACATCAAGATTATACACTAGCTGAAACAGATGCCTCTTAGAGCGTTACCAATAGGTTTGGTCTGGTGGGCTATCTAGTGGTTGGCCTGTGAACACCATTTTAGAGCTGAACCCTTGAAATTTAAAGAAGACTGGATCTCACCATCATGGTGAGATCCTTCATGGTGAGATCCAGTCTTCAAAAATAAATCATATGACAGATGAGATTGGGGGTTGCTTGAGCTTTGCTCTGGAGATTAAACTTGGATTTCACCATTTCAAAGCCACCAATAAGAAGCGATATTGCACCAGTTGAGAATTATTTACCACCTATGCAGTGTGGTAACACAAGAGGGGTGGCATACCTCTGTGTTCCCCTGCTTACATTGGTTCACACCTTGGTGGTCACTTCTGGTATACCAAATGACATATTTCAGGACTTGCACACAGAGGTTATACTAACAGTCCCACCATCATGAAAGTGCAAGCAGAGGTTCTGGCTGTCACAGAACAACCAAACGTCATCAAAATTCTGTCTACTTGACTCAAGTATCATCCAAATATCAGTTCCATCAGCATTTTAGACTCATGGGTAGGAAGCCTTAGCTTTTCATATCTGAGAGAATGTCTATGACAACATTTACAAACCAGCAGGTACTGGTGTGTGGGAGGGGGGTGTAGAAGACAGGTGCACTATATCCATATTGCCAATGGATCAAGTCTTCACCCTGTCCGAGGACCCAAGAGAATCTTAGAGGAAGGTTAACCCTAGGAAACTGAACGATCTCAGTTGGGCCAAATGAGGATTGCCTATCTTGGCAAAAGTAGGGGTTGAAGTAATGTATTAAAGCTGGATCTGTCAATACTCAGGTAAAATTACCCTCTTCTGGAAAGTCCATGGGTCACAGCATGCTACAAACATACTGGATTCTTGTAGTTCTTGGAAAAGGCATCTGCTGTCTAACTTCTCTACTTTGGATTTCATTGAACTTCATCATATTGTCTGTCAACAGTCTGTCTCAATCTCTCCTCATTTTTCTGGCTACATCACATTCAATTAGTGAAGGTTTTGCATTCCAGCAATGCTAATCTGAGGTCAAGCAGCATTCCTGGGATATCCTTTTACTGATTACAGAGGAGGAAAAAATAAATAAATAATAAAAAAAAACTGATATGATAGATCAACATAAATTACGTATTTGCACATTCATTTATGCATTAAAAAAGCAGAATTTTTTTAAAAATGTATGCCGCTGTCAATGCACAACTAACAAACAGACGGAAACAAGATATATGGCATGCAAAACTCTGTATGTGTGTATTATTATTCCTCTCTTTCTTCTACCTTCAATGCCTATTTTCATAAGAATTCGAACTTGGAATAATGATAAATATATTCATTTCATACATTTATTATTGTAACAGTGTATAAAATGAATGAATATATGAAAGGTCACATTAATGTAATTATGGAACAAGCTGCATCAGTAAACAACAGATACTTAATTTGAGTAAGTTATCTGGATTTCACAATATAGATGTATCTGAAGGAAAGGCTGCAGACTCCCACATTTCTGCTGTAACTAGCTGAAATTTTAATTCAAGGACATTAAACAGTTTATAAAACAAAAAGACTGCTAAAAAGCATAGAATAATTTAATACTGTTTCATTATCTTTAGTTGTGGGGTAAACATCGCATACATTTAACTAAAAATAAATGAATCTCCATTTACCTTTACAATAATTTGCACTACTTAGTTTGGGCAGATATTCATTTTTTTTAGTTAAATATATGTTAAAGTATCCCGCAAAGGATTACATCTTTTACATATGGTACATGAATCAAGTTTTATTATGAATTTTTCAAAATAAAATGAAATTGACTGTTTGCTTGAAAAAAATTATTAAACAGAAATTTTGTTATAAAGAAATATGATCTTTTCAACACTGAAAAAGAATTCAATATTCAGAAACACAGTAAAAGATGGGAAATAAATCATAAATAAGTGGGAATGAATAAATTTTTCATATGTACATGATGCATACAATTTTAGTACATTTAGAATTATTTTGCAAAAATACTTGGTTATTTTTTGTTGAACATGGGAATTTAGGGTACATCATTCATAAAAAGGTTTGCATTTGTTTAAACACAAATATATTTTCAGGAACATTTTCTTCAGTTTCTTGAGTTTCAAGTGAGGCAAAACTTAGTGTTTGGAAGACTTATTATCTTCGTTAAGCCTTCCAAATTTTCCTCCACCTTATTGTTGACATTGCCACTAGTTCTTTAAATACTGTCTAAAATGTCAGTCACTCAGATATTTGGCTACTGTAGCTCATTATCATTCCTAAAAATTCATCAAGAACAATTTCTCCACTTATCAAACATATCACCTGGAGTCCATCCCAAGATTTTTCAATATCTAGTAGTAGCTTATCCCTCTCATCAAAGTTAATTAGCACTTTAGCAAAACAATTCTGAATCTTTATTTTCATGACAGCTTGACTCCAAGCTATTGCACTTGGATATGCACATTCTCAAATCTATAACTCAATCTGTAGGTTGGTTGGTTCTATTCCCGGTATAATTTTTCTCAGTACAGGTAGGACCCATTTTACAACATGGTTAGGTTCCAGTAAAACAAGGTCGTAAAATGAAAAGTTGTAAAACAAGACCAAATTATAATGTAATTGAATGAAATAGGTTCCAAAATTCCCAAAATTTTTCCAAGTATGCACTATTTCTGTTCTTTATAAATAATTAAATATTTTAAACATTTAATGCACATGTTTTATTTATACTTATATATAAAATAATTAATAAAATAAAATTTTACTTTGGTCCTGTGGAGTCATCACTTGAGTACGTATTTACTCAAGTGATGACTCCACTACCCATTTCGTCCACATTAAAAACTAAATCAGGGTGGTAGTTGCCTTCATCTATTAAGCGTTTAAATTCGAAAGGATATTCTTCCACCACTGCAACGTCAGCACTAGCAGCCTCACCAGACACTTTCACATTGTGAATTTTACAACAGTTTTTAAACTGATGAAACCACCCTTTGCTGGCCGTAAATGTTTCAGTGCTACCAGACTCCTCACATATTTCGTCACATAACAACTTTGCCTTGTCCAGAATTACCACCTGTGTAACACGAATGTTATTTTGGTTCATATCATCAACCCACAACACTAATAATTTTTTCCATTGTCTCACTGCATGAATAAGTTGTTCTGGAGGATGACACACTTGTTATCCCTGTGTGCGTGCGCTTTATTTTATCAACATTGTTCATAATCGTTGATACAGTAGAAGGTGCTAAACAACGCCTTACACACATCCGACTGATGCTCACCAGACTCCATGTGACGATCACATCCATTTTCTCCTTAATTGTTAGTATTTTACACTCTTTTTGCCCCCCCCCCCCGCACAGAAACTGCCCTACGCTTAAAGCTCACGGTTACACAAAAATTATTATTAATGAGAAATAACACTGTGTAACCCGTTAACAATTGAGAGAAAATTCACAATGAAACGAACATGGTACACTGAATGTAAACAAAGAACCCCAGGGGCTCACATTTGGTGAGTATGGGCTTGGCACATCCAGGGTCCTGAGCTGGATATCATTATTCTTCTCTTTCTTGGTGATTCCCTTCTACTTTTGACACTCTCTCTCTCTCTCTCTCTCTCTCTCTCTCTCTCTCTCTCTCTCTCTCTCTCTCTCTCTCTCACAGAGTAACTTGGGAATTTTTTCCCTCCTGGTGCAGCATAAGCCTCGGGCTTCCTTGCACCATATGGCTATTAATAATAATAATAACCCTTGGCGTAGCTATCATTCCACCCACAATGCACCACGAAAAACAAAAGAAATGCCTAGTGCTTGTTTGGACTTGCAGGTGTTGCTGCAACGTGTTACTCAGTTGTGATTT
Organism: Mastigoproctus giganteus; assembly: GCF_048544385.1. Taxonomy (NCBI): domain Eukaryota; kingdom Metazoa; phylum Arthropoda; class Arachnida; order Uropygi; family Thelyphonidae; genus Mastigoproctus; species Mastigoproctus giganteus. The sequence continues at coordinate 92,815,388 of NC_143585.1, forward strand.
TTTTGTTATTTTCAATTTTTTCAGGTAATTTTTTGAAACAGTCGTTAATGTGAAAAGTCGTAAAATGGACCATCATAAAATGGGACCTACCTGCATACACCTTTGGCAGTGCATTTTCAAATTCTTGATAATGCTTTAATTCAATGGCTGCAGTTTAGTCATGGTATTTGAGAGAAGAAAACATAACTATAGATAGAAAGTCATCTTTCTATCTAAATTTAAAATATTCTATTCAAAAATTTCACCTGCTATCCAAGATTTTTTGTTTTAGTTCAATTCTATTGACTTTGTACCTTTGAAGCATCTTGGTGGTTTACTTTTTCCTATTACTAAAAGTGTCAGTTTTTCGATACTAGCCATATTAATGCCAACCAAAACTTTTGTCACCTTTAAAAGTCAGTGCCTCGTTTGGCAAATACTTAAAAAATAGACCTGTTTTGTCAATGTTGAATATGTTTATGGACTTGTAGTCCTCCAAAATACTTTTTCAAAATTGTTTCTTTCCAATGAATACAATGTTCTTTGATTATGCACTTCCACTTTCACCAGAAATAACTTTTTCAAGTATGCTTTTTAAATTTGTCCAACCAACCAGAACTTGCTTGGAATGCTTTACACCCCACAAAAGGTGCATAGTCTGTAGCCTTTTCTTTTATTAATGACCCTGATATCACAACATGCTTTGACCTTAAATCAGTTTCACCCTTTAAAAATGGTTTCATCTAGGAATAATTTTGCATGCTTCCAACTGAGTGTGGTTTCCTCAAACAGTTTGAGAATTGCAACAGTTTCAATTCCCATACTGTTTCTGACAAACTACTGGCACGGAAATACCAAATCCACACTATTAATCACTTCTACTCTTTCTACTTCACTCAAGGATTTGCTCTTTGTTTTAGGGTACACTTGTACCTAACATGGAAACAGAGATGAAGAAAATTTATTCAAAGGTATTGATAACTTACTTATCTGGATGGCAATATGCCATTATATATTTTCTGTGAAGCAACAGGTGTCTACCTGCTATGGTAAAGAAAAACCACTCTCTCCTAATTTTCTAATAATACACAAGTCTCTTTCTCATAATTTGTTTGTTATATGGAAATTTTCTTTGTTCTATAGAAACTGACTAAATAGAATAATTCACTCCAAAGAAGTTAATTAAACATCCAACTGAATTTAAAAATGAAAAAAGAAAGAAAACATAAGAGACTACCACTCAATGGTAGTTTACTGTAAATAATTACAGCAGACTCTCGATTAACCAGGACACTTCAAGACTCCAAAGTAATAAGGAAGAGAAAAAAAAAAAAAAAATCCGCCAGAAATCATAAAATTCAAGTAATAACTAGAATCGGTATAAACAGATATTTTACAAGTCGTAAATAAGCGACAAAACAAGCAGCATTATATTGTCCCCAGGGGCTCACATCTGGCAAGTATGGGCTTGGCACACCCAGGGTCCCCAGCTCATGGATATCACCATTCTTCTCTCTCTTGGGGTAATTCAGAATTTTTTTTTTTTTTTTTTTGGCTGGTGCAGCATAAGCCTTAGGCTTTCTTGCACCACATGGCTAATAATAATAAGTCATGATTGATACATGAAAAAATTACCCCGCAACTCACGCTGTCTTCACATCCTCCGCTCAAATAAACAACAGAAAGAGAACAAATGTTTAGTTGTTTTAGTGCATCGTGTGGATTGCTGTGTTCCGTAGTACTGCAAAAAGAAAAATTTTTTTCGTTATTTAAGTGAAGTGATTCAGTCGATTTTTTAATAGTAATTTTTTTGTTCAGAAATTGCGAAAATGACGAGTAAACGTAAAAGAGTTGTGCTTTCAACTGAGCAAAAAATTAAAATTATTAAAAAGTTTGTAAACGGTGCATCCATTAAATCTTTAAAGAACCATTATAATGCTGGTGACCAAACCATATGCGACATCTTAAAAAATAAAGGGAAGCTATTAGATTTTGCGGGCACGTCTGATAGCGTTCAAGACATGAATAAGAGAAAACAATGAAACTGTCTACATGTGAGGATCTCGACAAGGCAATGGTGTTTGGTTTAGTCAACAAAGAGCAAAAGGCATTCCTGTCTCTGGGGAAGTTTGCGCAGCAAAGGCAAAATATTTATTCGACAAATTAAAACTGCAGGGTGATTTTAACACATCTTCTGGGTGGTTGACGCGGTTTAAACAGAGGCATGGCAATTTGTCAGATTTACATTCAAGGTGAAAATCTAAGTAGTGATGCACCAGCCACCCAAGAATTCACCAGTGAGTTTCAAAAATTTATTGAAACCAATGAACTTGTGCCGGATCAAATTTACAATGCCGATGAAACAGGATTGTATTGGAAATGTCTTCCAACAAAAACTTCAGCTTACGAAATCGAGGTAAAAGCTCCAGGACATAAAATGCAAAAGCAAAGATTGACAGTTCTTTGTTGTGCAAATGCTGCCGGGTCTCATTCTTTGAAACTCCGTGCAACTGGAATGGCAAAAAAACCAAGGGCTTTCTCGAGTATGGTAATATCAAAATTACCTGCCGATTACTACAACAATAAGTCAGCCTGGATGGACAGGGAGATATTTTCCAGTTGGTTTAAAACTAAATTTGTGCCTCCAGTGCACCAATATCTGGCGTCACTGGGCTTGCCACAGAAAGCTGTCCTGCTATTAGATAACGCACCAAGTCATCCTAATGAAGAAATTCTAAAATCAGATGATGGAAATTTTTTTTGTCAAATATTTACCTCCCAATGTGACAGCTTTAATACAACCTATGGGGAGTTTGAGCACGAGAGTTTCCTGTGCGGACGTGCCTTTCTGCCGCTACTGGAACAGAGAAGTTTTTTCTGATTTATATTCTGCTTTATTAGTTTAAATTGACATATTAACTTATTTCTAGAGTAGCTTTATATTCCTATTTACGGTACTTAAAGTTAAAGTAACTTAGATAGAGATTTGTAGGTATTACTTAGTATCGGAAAGGGTATCAAATACACGAGTTTACCGTTCATAGACAGCCGCCATAGTTACGTGAAAATTAATCAGTAAATCTATTAATCTTGTCGAACTTCATTGGCAATTAAATTGTACTTTTAACTATACATATAACCACATAGGTTACGGAACATAAATAATTAGTAAAAATAAATAATTAATACATAACTTGATACGGAAGTTATATAAAGGGACTTCGTAGATAACACTCGTTACTGAAACGCGACACAGCATATCCGGAATTCGATAGCATTAGCTTTGTCTGGTATAGTGCATAATATAATATTGTCAATTAATCAGTAGATCTATTAATCTTGTTAAACTTCATTGTCAATTAAATTGTTCTTTTAACTATATATATATAACGACTTAGAGTACAAACGTAACAAATAATTAATACATACTTGATACTCGTTCGTGAATTCCCGCCATTTTTACACGATAGCATAAGCTTAGTGTAGTATAGTGCATAATATAATATTGTCAATTATTCAGTAAATCTATTAATCTTGATAAACTTTATTGTCAATTAAATTGTATTTTTAACTCTATAAATATATATAACGACTTAATCGTAACAAATAATTAATACATAACTATAGTGGTACACGTGATACGGAAGTTGTATAAAGGGAACACTAGATACCGAAAAAAAAAAAAAAAAAAAAAAACAATATATATATCCATATATATATATATATATATATAATATAACTTAAGGATTTAATTTTTGTTTTAAATTTTATTGAATTACATTGGAATCATGACTCTAACCAGAGCAGCAAAGCAAAAGGCTCAAGCTAATGGGAGTGCTGTGGTTCAGGGGAGAACTGAGGGGGCCAGTTGCCCTCTGAATCACAGTCTATTAAAATGCACTGTTTGCTTGATGTTTGCGGAGCAGTTGGGTACGGGACATGATACTGCCAAGGGGGATGTCTTTGTGTGTGCACGATGTAAGGAGTGCAAGGAAATCAGGCGACAACTCAGCGTTGTTATGGGCCTTTATGAGAGCTTGAAGGACAGGGTGGATGCCCTCGAAGGAAATAAATTGAGGGGCCCATCAAGCTCTCAGCTGCCCACATCAACGCCAGAGCTTGCACTTGGTCATCAGGCAACACAGAAGCAGCCCCCTAGGCAGAATGCGCTGGTCCCACAGGAACTAGTAGTTGTTGGTGACTCTATTGTCAGGGAAACGGGGAACATGCTTTGTAAAAAGGATAGGTGGAATAGGACCAGGGTATGTCTGCCAGGGGCAAAGGTTGATGACATTGTAGAGCGGATATCATCTTTTAAGGGCACAAAAGGTGATATAGTTGTACACGTTGGCACGAATGATATTAAGAGTAGGAGACCGGCGGAATTACTTAGCAAGTACAGGTCACTGCTGAAAAAAAGCCGTGAATTAGGGTTGAACTTGAAAGTGTCTGCAATTCTGCCCAGACACGATAGGAGGGAGTATATGATGAGAGCCTTGTCGATCAATTCGGCCCTGGAGGGATTGTGCAAGGCTCAAGGGGTAGAATTTTTTTCAGCCTGGACTGTACTTGTTAACAGGAGAGATTGCTTCTACAGGGATGGGATACACTTAAATAGAAAGGGTGCAAGAATTTTTGCTGATGCTGTCGAGGTAGTGTTAGGTGGGTCGGAAAACTGCTAGTTGGGGGGGATACAAAGACTAATAGATTAACAGTAGCCACTGGCAGAGGTGGAAGTGATTCTTGCACTGCTTCTATTGAAATGAGCAGAAGTCTGAAAAACAAGATGCAGGATATTTCAGAGACTGCTGGTAGTCATTGCGTTACAAGTAAACACATGGGTTGTGTTAGGGTAGCTAAGAATAGAAACAGGTGCATGTATACCTGCGTGTACACCAATGCTAGGAGTTTGGTAAATAAATTTGATGAATTTGAGGTATTGCTCAAAACATCAAAGGCAGATATTGTTGGGATATCAGAGACGTGGTGTCACACAGATATAAGTAATGCGGAACTGGAATTTGGGGAATACAATGTGTATAGAAAGGATAGACAGGACAGGAGGGGAGGGGAGGAGGGGTTATGCTATTAATTAAGAAACACATAAAGTCCAAGGAAGTGAAGCCAGTCGACATCGATGGACAGGGCAGTGCCAAATCAGTTTGGTGTGACATAAGCATAGGGAAATCAAAATTGAGAGTAGGAGTGTGCTATAGGCCTAATGACTCTGATGAGTATAATAAGATATTGTACAGGGAAATAGAGTGGGCCAGTAAATCAGAGAGTCTTATAATGGGGGATTTTAATTTCCCAGATATTGACTGGAATTTGTGGTTGGTCACTCGCACACTAGCAAGGCTTGTGTGGATTTATTGGATGATTGTTTTCTACACCAGCATGTTCGTGAGGCAACAAGAGGGAGCAATACTCTTGATCTGATTATCAGTAGTGACTCTTCATGCATTAAGAACCTGCAGATAAATGAACCACTAGGTGGCAGTGATCACAGTGTGTTGAAGTGGGATTTACTCAAGGAGGTAACTACCATCAGAGGTAAAGGGAAGGGTTTTTGTTTTCGTAAAGGCGACTATGATGGTCTGAGACAGTATTTAAATTCTATACAGTGGGACCAACTGATGATGTTACCAACAGCAAACTCAAAATGGGAAGCATTCAAGGAACTAATCTTGGAGGCTACCAGGCTTTACATACCAACTAAGAAATATTGTTCAAGGTTTAGGCCTAAATGGTTGTCAGATGAACTAATGAGACATGTGGCAGAGAAGAAAAATGCATGGGATACATATAAATTAATGGGTGACATGGAAGCCTATGATAGATATAAGTTGGTCTGTAACCAAGTCACAAAGGAGATTAAGCAGGCAAAGGCAGACTACGAAAAATCCTTGGCAAAGGATGCAAAGAAAAACAGAAAAGAGTTCTTTACATACTTGAACTCGAGAAGGAAAGGGATGAATCAGATTGGTCCACTGGATATTGATGGTTCAACAGTTGAGGATCCTGCTCAGGTGGCTAACAATCTAAACGAGTATTTTGCATCTACATTCACGCATGAGGAGTTATTCAGGAAGGAGAATGATGTAGGTAAAGTAAACATTGGCAGTGAGCTGGATGATTTTGTAATAACTGAGAGGAAAGTGGAGGAGAGATTGTTGAGGATAAACATAAAAAAGGCACCTGGGGTGGATGGGATCTATCCAGTTATATTAAAGGAGGCAGCAAAGGAAGTATGCAAACCCCTAGCCATAATTATGAGAGCTTCTTTGGACTCAGGGGAGGTACCCATAGACTGGAGATGTGCAAATGTAACCCCAATTCACAAAGGAGGATCAAAGGCTGACACAAGTAATTATAGACCTGTTAGTTTAACTTCTGTTCCAGGTAAATTAATGGAGGCACTGGTTAAAGAAGCACTGCAGGATCATCTAGACAAGAATTCAGTTATAGCTCAGACGCAGCATGGTTTTGTTAAGGGCAGGTCTTGCCTGACCAATTTGATTGGATACTATGATGTAGTCACAAAAGAACTGGATGCAGGGAATAACTTTGATATTATATATTTGGATCTTAGAAAGGCTTTTGATACTGTTGCACATGGAAGACTGCTGCACAAATTGGAGCAGTGTGGCATTGGAGGCAAATTGCTGCTATGGATAAGGGGATGGTTGAGTGGCAGAAGACAGAGAGTGGTAATCAATGGACACTGCTCAACGTGGACTAATGTTATTAGTGGAGTTCCTCAAGGTTCAGTGTTGGGTCCGTTGTTGTTTTCGGTGTTTATGAATGATATTGATGATGGGATATCAAGTTTAATGTCCAAGTTTGCAGATGATACAAAGGTTGGCAGGGTCGTCAAGGACACTACTGACGCTATGCTGCTGCAACAGGATCTGGAAAGGTTGAACAGATGGGCTGAGAGGTGGCAAATGAAGTTTAACATTGACAAATGTAAAGTACTGCATATGGGAAACAGTAACTCCAGAGCAACGTATCAACTCTGCGGTACCACACTGACAGTGGTGGAGAATGAAAAGGACCTGGGGGTAATTGTGCAGGGAGATATGAAGTTCTCTGAGCAGTGCAGACGAGCTGCAAGAGTAGCTCATGGTGTCTTGTCAATGATATACAGGAATTTTTCTAGCAGGGATAAGGAGGTGATTATTCCCTTGTATAAGGCAATGGTTAGGCCACATCTTGAGTACTATATACAGGTCTGGAGGCCTCATTTCAAGAAGGATGTAGAGCTGCTGGAACGGGTACAGAGAAGGGCAACAAGATTAGTAAATGGAACAAAGGGTTGCTCTTACGAAGAAAGGCTTAAGTTTTGCAAATTACAGAGTCTGGAGACTAGGCACCGGCGAGGTGATCTGATAGAGGTGTATAAGGCTTTGAATGGTTTGAGCATGCTCAATGCCAATGGGATTCTTCCTCTTGCTCAGAATAATCACCTCAGAGGGCATAAATTCAAATTGAGGAAGGACGGATGTCGGATAGATGTGCGGAAATTTGCCTTTGGCCAGCGGGTGGTTGGTTGGTGGAACCGACTTCCATCACTTGTTGTTGAAGTTGATAGCCTAAACAAATTTAAAGCTCAACTGGACAGGTATTTCGAACGAACGGAGGGGTGAAATGGGAGAGGGTTTTTTTTTTTTTTTTTGGGCTGATGCTGAATAAGCTTGCTTTCTTGCATCGTATGCCTCTACTAATGCTAATACTAATGCTAATGCTATGGATCAAGATGTTATCCAACAAATGAAAGCAGTTTATCGCAGAAATTTATCTCTCAAGTTAGTGGAAGAAAATGACATTTTGGAAAAACCTGAATTATTGACATTTTGGAAAAACCTGACTGTATTGGATGCGATTTACGAAGTTTCAGCAACATGGAATTCAATAAAAAGCATAACCTTAAAGAGGTCTTGGCGTAAAATTTTACCGGGAAACAATGAAGAATTCTTGGGATTTGACAAAAACTGCAAAGATCTGGATCTACCAGATCTTTGCAGTTTTTGTCAAAAATCTGCAAAAATTTGCAGTTTTTGTCAAAAAAGATCTACCAGAAATGTTACGAAAATTGAAACAAATTGAGGGGTGTGGGGATATCAATGAGCAATCAATTCATGATTGGTTTAATTCTGACAAAGATTTAGCTGGCCACGAAGTACTAAATGATGAAGAAATTTTATACAAAGTAACGGCTACTACATCAACCACAAATAATGATGGTGAACCTGAAGAAGAGAAAGAAGAGTTGATATTGTCACAAAAAATTAGCCATTGTTGCTTTACGCCAAGCAGAAGCACTTCCTGACTACCTGGAGCAGTAAGATGATAGTTTTCTATCGGAAAAACTGGTTTTAAGAAATATTCGAAGCGCCATTCGTCAAAAAGTTGCAAAAGGAAAAAAACAATCTTCAATACTTTATTTCTTTAAGTGAACTGATTTTCGCTGATCTCTTTCTATTTTTTGTAAAATTCAATTATAATTTTAAAACAAAACATGTTTTTAAGATATCAATAGCCTTTTTAAGTTAAAACAAAACTTGTAAAAATTATTGTGAAAATTATTGTGCACCACCATTAGCAGACTTTAGCATCCGAGTAATGCAAGGTAATTTTTTTTTGCTTTTTATCCATCAGCGTATTTTTTAGGTACATTCCTGAACATTTTTCGATATTTTTGGATTAACCGGGAAATCGATTATCCGGGATTTGTTTTTTACCATCTATCCTAGAAAATCGAGAGTCTACTGTATATCAAAATTTATAACGCGCACACACACACACACAAAAACAAAATTGGTTCCTTTCAGTAGTACACTGATAATATTTCTAGATTAGGATGGGAAAGGACTAAACAATTTGTCCACTTACAAAAAAGCAATTAATTAGACAAAATTTCTAAATTTAAATTTAGAAATCATAAAATCTAAATGGTATTCCTTAGTCCAATTTTAATCAAATTCAAAATTTTCAACCTAAATATGACACAACCTGAACTTAAAAATAAGTTATATAGATTCCAGTACCGTCTGAATGCAAGAAATTGTTGTGTATGCAATAATGTCATTCATCCAATCATTGCTTGTGTTGGCTGGAAATAAAAAAAAAAAAAAAAAAACACATAAAACTGGGACTAATCAAAACAGTTTGTTAAGACTACATATAAACAGGGAGGCTGTTTTAATATATCATTTTAAACTTTCCTGAGATAAATGATGCAAAACCACACACTGGTGTTTTAAATGATCCATAAATTGGAGAACTTCAGCAAGATGATAATTTTACAGCTTCTATTCTCCACTCAAAGAATTAGAGCAGTGCTTTTCAAAGTGGACGATATCGCCCCTGGGGGGTATTTGAATTATCCATGGGAGTGTTAGGCATGAAAGGGGGCAATAGGCATGACGGTGTACGACAGAGGCATTTGAATTATCCGTGGGGGTGTTAGGCATGAAAGGGGGCAATAGGCGTGACGGTGTACAAACAGGGGGGCGTTAGGTATGATTGTGTGTAACAGGCGGCTTGCAATAATTCGCGCCTTTAATTGCTTTGACCAAATGCTGACTACAGAAATGATATGATTAGGCTGAACAGACAAATGGCCTGAGCCACCCATGTTAACGTGCTACAGACTAACTATCCCTTGAAAATTAAAATGAGCTCTCCCGATCGAGACTGTTTCTGCGTTGATCAGGTGATGGTCATTCACTAGTTACATTGATTCTAGAACTATTCTACAATTCATTGAATGTTCTGTGGTGTGTTTGTAATTTTTGTCTGCTAAACGGTTTTTCTTATTAGGATAAAATATATAATAAAGGTAAGTGTAAAACATAAAAATAAGGTTTTTGTCATAGGTAACATTGAATGCATTTTCTATGGAAACAACGCTCCTATATTCAGTACAATACCCAGGCAACCGTTTTGCTTGCTCCACAGTCGGCCGATTTTGATGTGTAGGTGACAGTTTCTTGGACCACCCTATACATATTATTTGCAGATTCCACGAAAATAATAAAAGTCGATTTATAGTTATTTTTACTACTTTGAGTTCTTAGAAATAGCATCTCAACACAAATTTGAATAAATAATTCTTTGTTGACATGTAAGGTATAGTTTACATTTCACAACGGAAGTAATGATCTGGTACTGTGCATAGCATACAAGGGGGCACGATTAGACAAAAACAACTAGCAATTCGGACCTCCTACTCTAAATTGAGTCCTGAACATCCTTTTCTAAGCTCCATATATGTTCTTATATATGTGGTTTCCAGCTTCAAGCTTGGACCAGACCTGACCCTACAAAAAAGTTGAAAACAGTATAATGTCAAACAAGCTTATCGCAAATATTTTTATAACTTATTTTTAATTTTCTTAATAATTAATGTTACGTATATGCTCTTCTTCTTCTTCTTCTTCTTCTTCTTATTTATTTATTTTTTTAAATAGGAAGAAAAATGGCCAAGCCAGAAAAGAAAAAGAAATGTAGACAATATTCTGCGGAATATCTAAAATATGGATTTATATCAGCACCAGCAAACAATCAACTTCCAATGTGCCTTATTTGTGAAAAGACATTCAAATGAGGCTATGAAGCCTTCCCGATTACTGGAGCACTTAAATAAGGTGCATTCAGATAAGGAAATAATGACTTGTCTTACTTTCAAAAGCAACGTGACAAATTTGAAAAGTCCAACGTTGTTTTGTTGCGATGCAACAAAACAACGATGGCTTGCAGGCCTCATACGATATTTCACTGTCGATCGCAAAAGCTGGTAAGTCTCATACAACTGGTGAAGAATTCATTTTGCCTGCAATTTCTGAAGTTATCAGTACTGTTTTACATAAATCACCGCACAATATAATAAAATCTATTCCACTTAGCAATGATACAGTTCAGAGATGGATAGACGAAATGGCCAAAGACACGGAAAATTCCCTATGCAACATTTTACGAACAACAGAATTTGCCTTACAACTGCATGAATCAACTCTGCCAGGTAACGAATCTTTACTACTAGCATACGTATGTTTTATAAAAGATGAAAAGTTGAGCGAAGAATTATTATTTGCAAGATATCTAGATACGTATACCAAAGGAGAGTCTATATTTCAGGTTACTGAAAAGTTTTTTAAAGACAGGGAAATTCCACTTACAAATGTACTTGCTTGTGCAACGGATGGAGCACCATCAATGATTGGCCGTTACAAGGGTTTTATGGCTTATTTAAAAAATGCTGTGCCAAATATTATTACTGTTCATTGTGTCATTCACCATCAGCATTTAGTTGCAAAAAAACTTGGTGATCAACTGCACAATTCTCTACAAACTGTTATTACTGCTATAAATAAAATTAAAGCACATTCTTTGAATGATCATATATTTCGAAAGCTTTGTGATCAAAACAGTGAAGATTTTGAACGATTGCTACTTCACTCCGAGGTTCGGTGGCTGTCAAAAGGCAACTGTCTCAACAGATTTTATGAACTCTTTGATACTGTTGTCGAGTTTTTTGAAGATAGGAACAACGACCTTAGTAATGACCTCAAGAAAATGAAAACTGATATTGCTTATCTTGCAGATTTATTTACTAGATTCAACTCAATGAACTTACATTTACAAGGACAAGATGTAACTCTTATTAAGGCAAAAACTCAAATTTCAGCATTTATTTCAAAATTAAAGCTTTTTATGCACAATATAGGACAACGTGAATTATATCAATTTCCAAATCTGTTGGAAATAGAGAAAAAAGAAAAAATAGCTGATGAAACTCTACTAACTTTTTGTAATCATCTAGGAATGTTGCACAGAGATAAGCAGGAAAGGTTCGAAGATCTCCTTAATTTGAAAATTCCAGATTGGGTTATAAATCCTTTTTTAAATAATGACGATGGTGAACGTTTTGTAGAAGAAGAATTGATTGAGTTACAAACTGAAGTTGAACTGAAGCCAAAATTTCAAAATTCATATCAGGAATTTTGGTTACAAAAGAAAGTCCCTGACCATTATCCTGCATTGTGGGGAATTGTAAAAAAATTACTTATTTCTTTTCCAACATCATAGCTAGTCAAAACCGGTTTCAGTGCTGTATCTCAATTACTGACAAAACAAAGAAATTGTCTGGATGTTGTTAAACGTGGCAATTTACGACTTCTACTTACAGATATTAAACCTAATATTGATAAGCTAATAAATCTCCACCAAGCTCATCCATCGCATTAAATATTAAAATATAATTAACTTAACTATTTCCATTAATATCATGACTTATTTATGTAACTATAACTGACTTTATTTATGTAGTTGGAATTTTTTATGAAGAAGGAATAAAGTGCAGTAAATAGTTTTCTTCATAATTCACACACATACATGCAGGGCTGCATTTATGTTTTTGGAGGCAAACAGACAAATATTCATTTCAGTTATTTAGCTTCACTTTATATTAGTGGGCTAAAAAAAGCCCTGGTGAGGGCTTTTTTTTTTTTTTTTTTTTTTTTTTTTAGGTGGGGTGGTGATCCAAAAAGGTTTGAGAAGCACTGAATTAGAGGCTTGGTTAGCATTTGAGAATGTTGTGACAAACCTTTTAGGTATTTATAAATCAAAGGACTATGAGAAGACTGTCAGCAATATGCTTATATATTGCTGACAGTCTTCTCATGCTCATTTTTATATAATATATATTCATACATTTGCTGGTTTTTCAAACAATTAGGTTAAAACAGGCATCTGAAGGTTTAACTTCTGCATATGCCACCTTGAATACTTTCCACAGAATCTTGATGCAATGAGTGGAGCAGAATGGAAGTTATCACCAAGATATCAAAAGCCTGGAAGAAAAAGATACTAAGATAAATGGAATTAGGCAATGATGGCAGACTACTGTTGATGTTTGAAATGGGAGTCATGTGATGAGGTGTAATGAATGTGTGCAAAAAAAAAAATGTACTAAACCACTTAATAAAATACTAATTTAGAAAGATAACAGATGACTCACTATCTATGTATAATACCATTTGCTCTTAATACGCTGTGATGAAAATTGTCTTGATTGATCAAAATACAAGCACAGACATGTATTGCTACAGGCAATAATTTTTTTTATATTGCCTGTATTACTACAGGATTGATTACAGAGTTAGAACAAATCGCAAAAATTTGTCTATTTGCATTAAAAAGGCAGAATTAAAAAAAAAAAAAAAAAAAAACTGTATACCAGTGTTATTAAAGTGTAAAAATCATGGAAATCTGTTTTAATATAAACAAAATGTACAGGAATAAAACCGCTTGTTAGTATGCTAAAAGGAATTCAGCAGCATACATATAAGAAATAATTATTCCTTATGCTGTGTTCTCAATCTTTTTTGAGAATGTGACCCATTTTGACAATTCAAAATTCATGAAGTAAACTTCATGAATTTTTTAAAAAAATTATGTCAAATGCATCAAATGAACACTACAGTAAACCCCCGCTATTTGCGGGGGTTACGTTCCTAAGAAATGTCGCGAATACTGAGTTATGGCTCCCATAGTAATAAAGGTTCCGGTCCAAAGTATGAAATATATAAGAAAAACTAGTCTAAAATTTTGTCTATGTATGTATTATATGTACCTTCATAATATGACCATTAGAAATGCAAGCATATGGCATTGAAATGAAAATAAGAAATAATTTAATATTAAATGTAATATTTATTAGAAATTTCAAACAAATCTTTCAAACCAGCGCCTTTGCTAGCTAAAACACTTATCCCACCAGTGCTATCACCAGTTTCGCTAAAGTTCGCTAAAGTTGATAAAGGAGTTTTGCCTTTTTACAAATGATGAGTGAACTTAAGGGAATTTTATTTTGAGTTCGGTCTTCTATCCACAGATTTAAAGCTTTTTCCATTTTTTCTAATTTAACTTCACGAGTTACAGAACAAATTTTTGAAGCAATTAGTGCGTTTTCACGGACACTATGGCGGATTTTTTCTTCCAATTTCTTGATTGATTGTACCGTTGACTCATTGATTTTATAATGTTTTGCCACTGAGGAGACACTTTCACCATTAGAAATTTTGTCTAATAACTCAATTTTATTCGCTAATGTCATCACCTTCTTTGATCTTTTCACATTTCCCTTGTTATTCGTAGCCATATTTTTGTACGCGTTAGAAAGAATTTATCCACAATAAAGTCACTTTCTTCTGTTAACGCACTTGAAAAAGTCTGTTTTACACTGCTTTTGCAGTGTTTATATGCTAATAAATTGAATAAATTTATCAATTTATAAATTGATAAATTTATTCAATTTATTAGCATATAAATTAAAAGAAACGACGAAACCTTCCACGACAAGCGCATAACATATTCTGAACAAGGATTAGCGAGAAACATCCACGCTCGCGATTTTGTCACCCCTCTCCCCCAGCCCACTGAGCGCTGTTTTGACCAGGAAAATAATTTTAGCCACGCCCATGCTTTTTTTATGGCGGAAAATGTTCACGGCGCTTTAAAATTCACATTTTTTTAGGTTTCATTTTATATTAAATCAGCGACCGCGAATACGCGAAACTGTGAATACAGATACCGCGAATAGCGGGGGTTTACTGTATTTTCATATTACATGCACATACAAAAAAAAAGCCTCAGTCTTCTTAAATAAATCATGTTTAATAGGTTTAATAATTAAATTCTGTTGCAATTTATTTGGTTTTGCCAATTGATATGAAGTATAAATCCAAACGATGCTGGGAAGTGGAAGCCAGAAGCTCATCAAACTCTAACAGGGAGCTAATTGAGTTTGTAATAACTGAGAGCAAAATGGAGGAGAAATTGTTCAAGTTAAACATAAGAAATGCACCGGGGATGGATGAATTCTATCCAGTTATATTAAAGGAGGCAGCAAGGGAGTAAGCAAACCCTTAACCATTATTATGAGAGCATCCTTGGACTTAGGAAAATTGCCCCAAAGACTGGAAGTACAAATGTATCCCCAATTCACAAAGGGGGATAGAAGGGTGACATGAGTAATTACAGACCTGTTAGTTTAACTTCTGTTCCAGGAAAACAAATGGAGTCACTTGTTAAAGAAGCGCTGCAGATCATCTACTCAAGACTGCAGTTATGGGTCAGACACAGCATGGGTTTGTTAAGAGAAAGTCTTGTCTGACCAATTTGAGTGGTCACAAAGGAACTGAATGCAAAAAATAATTTTGATATTATATGCAGTAAACCCCCGCTGTTCGCAGTATCTGTATTCGCAGTTTCACGTATTCGTGGTTGCTGATTTAATATAAAATGAAACCAAAAAAATGTGAATTTTAAAACGCTGTGAGCATTTTCGGCCATAAAAAAACATGGGTGTGGCTAAAATTAACTTTTCCGGTCAAAACAGCACTCAGTGGGTGGGGGTGGGGGTGACAAAATCGCGAGCGTGGATGTTTCTCGCTAATCCTTGTTCAGTATGTGTTATGCGCTTGTCATAGAAGGTTTCGTCGTTTGCTTTTAATTTATATGCTTATAAATTGAATAAATTTATCAATTTATAAATTGATATGCTTACAAAAGTGATAAATCTATCATTTTGCAGTGTAAAACAGACTTTTTCGAGTGTGTTAACGGAAGAAAGTGACTTTCTTCCGTTAACACACGTGGACAAGTTCTTTCTAACCCGTACAAAAATATGGTTACGAATAACAAGGGAAATGTGAAAAGATCAAAGAAGGTGATGACATTAGCGAATAAAATTGAGTTATTAGACAAAATTTCTAATGGTGAAAGTGTCTCCTCAGTGGCAAAACATTATAAAATCAATGAGTCAACAGTACGATCAATCAAGAAATCGGAAGAAAAAATCCGCCGTAGTGTCCGTGAAAATGCGCTAATTGCTTCAAAAATTTGATCTGTAACTCGTGATGTTAATTTAGAAAAAATGGAAAAGGCTTTAAATCTGTGGATAGAAGACCGAACTGAAAATAAAATTCCCTTAAGTTCACTCATCATTTGTAAAAAGGCAAAACTCCTTTATCAACACTTTAGCAAAACAGGTGATAGCACTGGCGGGATAAGATTTTTAGTCAGCAAAGGTGCTGGTTTGAAAGATTTGTTTGAAATTTCTAATAAATATTACATTTAATATTAAATTGTTTCTTATTTTCATTTCGATGCCATATGCTTGCATTTCTAATGGTCATATTATGAAGGTACATACAATACATACATAGACAAAATTTTAGACTAGTTTTTCTTATATATTTCATACTTTGGAACGGAACCCCTTTATTACTATGGGAGCCATAACTCAGTATTCGCATTTTCGGTATTCGCGGCATTTCTCAGGAACGTAACCCCAGCTATTCGCGGGGGTTTACTGTACTTGAATTTTAGGAAAGCTTTTGATACTGTTGCACATGGGAGATTACTGTACAAATTGGAGCAGTATGGCAAAAAGGGCAAGTTGCTACTATGGGTAAAGGGATGGTTGAGTGGGAGAAGACAGCATAACAATCAATGGACACTGCCCTTCGTGGACTAATGTTATTGGTGGAGTCCCCCAGGGTTTGGTGTTTGGCCCATTTTTGTTTTCTGTTTTAATCAATGATATTGATGAAGGTATATCAGGCTTAATATCGAAGTTTGCAGGCGATACGAAGGTTGGTAGGGTTGTTAAGGACAGTATGCTACTGCAACAGGTGTCAACTGAAGTTTAACCTCGATAAATGCAAAGTACTGCATATGAGTAGCAGTAACCACGTGTTACTAGTGCGTTACTACACTCCGGGTAGTGGAGAATGAAAAATACTTGGGGGTAATTGTGCAGTCAGATATGAAGTTTTTTGGCAGTGCAGACAGGCTGCAAGAGTAGCTCTGTAAATTGCGGAGTCTGGAGACTAGGCACCTGCGAGGTGATATGACTGAGGTGCATAAGGCCTGGAATGGTTTGAGCAAGCTCAATACTGATGGGATTCTTCCTCTTGCTCAGATTACACACCTGAAGGGGCATAAATTCAAACTGAGGAAGGACAGCTGTAGAATAGATGTGCAGAAATTTGCATTTAGCTAGCAGGTGGTTGATTATGGGAACAAACTTCCATTTGTAATTGTGAAATTTGACAGCTTAAATAAATTCAAGGGAAGTGAAAGCCAGAAGCTCATCAAACTCTAACAGGGAGCGAAATGAGTTTGTAATAACTGAGAGCAAAAACTAGATAAACTTTTGGAGGGAATGAATGGGTGAAATGAGAAGGGGTTTTTTTTTTTGGCTAATGCTGTATAAGCTTCCTTTCTTACATCATGTGCCTCTACTAATGCTAATGGGACCTTTTCTCTATCTAACAAAAAATAAAAGTAAAATAAATTCTATAGATTGATACTATTTCCACTTACACAAAGATAACCCCCAATTCTGCCTTGAACTCAGTGAGACTTGCTGCCTCTACCATATTTAGGCAACTTATTGCCAGTGTTTGACAACACACTGCAGATAGGTGAATTTCATGAGAACAAGTTTTCTGTTAGTCTATGAAATTTTCTATTTGTGCCCCATGGTTCGTGTCTTGCCTATGAAAGAGAACATACCTTTCTCAGTAAATTTATTCAACTCTTTCAGAGTCTTATATACTTCAATCAGATTTCACCTTAGATCTCTAGTCATCAAAGTTTGTAGTCCACATATTTTAAACTATCCTTCATAGGTGCATCAATTTGCACTCATCACTAATCTGGCTGCTCTTCTTTGAACCATCTCCAGAGCTTATTTCCAATAATTTCTTTCTTATTATTGAATTGTTCCAGGTCTGTCATCATGGTTAGTAGAAACAGAGTTTGTTCTTTCAAAAACAATGTATTGTGACGAACCCATTGTACATTAAATAATAAAAATTTTTACTTAATGTTTCTTGCTTCTAGTACTTTCTCTTAAAGTGAAGGTTTTTAATCTTAAAGGCAAGGTTTTCAACACAACTGAACTCTTTAAATTTAATAATCATACTGTTAACAATATATCGGTAATTTAGCTTCTTGCTATTTTTATGTCCAAGCAAGAAGCAATCCATGCTTCTCTTTCAGCAGTTTTCATTAGTATTAGAAGTGGAAAATGATCTGGACTGTTGACTGAAACTCTTCCTGCCATTCTCATAAATAAAGAAAATTAAAAAAAAAAAAAAAGTCAATGTGTAGGCAAAATCAAGTACTATACAGAAATCACAACCTCTAAGTCAGTTATATACACAGCACTGTGTTTCTCATAAGTTCTAAAATGACCCACAGCATGTATTACTGCTGAATGAGAGCTTCTCATCCAATGCCATTCCTGAATTCATGTGGCACCTCTTCTGCCTTCATTATCACTTCAGGTTGACAGTGAGCAAGCTAGGAATAATCAAGAATATTCTTTCATTGTAATTGTTTTAGAGAAATCTATAACCATTAGTTTTCAACATTTAGAGCAAAATGAAATGTGATCCAATTTCAGCAACTTATGTAAAAGTAAACACTGTTTTGTGAAAAACTGGATACCATTTTTGGAATTGGCACGTACAATTTGTTGTACAACAGGTAAAATTAAGAAAACAAAACAATTACAAATATGCATAATTCCTCATACCTTTAATTTGATAATAAAATATTTCTGAAAATACTATATTTAAAGATATTTTAAAATGTGTTGGTAAGTTTACGAGTAGGTATTATGGTTAAAAAAGTTTAGTATTCTTTTAATGCAATACATATGCAATTCAGAAATTTTACCCTAACCTGCAAGGCTTGGGATAATGCTGGTGCAATCAATAGCACCTTCATCTCTAATTCAACTTAATGGTAATATTATTTTATAGAAACAAACTGAACGATAAGTCTAACAAAAGTGAACTTTACAAACTGATTAGCATTTGTAACCTTGAAGAATCAAAAAAATTTATTTTTCTGTCTGCTATTATTATGGATAATTTATGTATTCCTTTATCCATATGCTATTGTATAAACCAAAATAATCCTAATTAATTAGAAGTATTGATGAATACAACCATTATTACACTTCATCTTTGTTTCCAAATATTCATTACACTTCAATTCAGTCACAAATGTTTTCTGTTATCATACTGAAAGCTTAATACATTGTTCCGTTTGAATACTCTGTAACCAATGATTAAGTTTACAGTTTTTGTCAGAGTGTTATTCTTAGTATTTTTTTCATAATGTGATGTGCTTGACAATATAAATGATAGAGCCCAGAAGTGACTGTCCTTTAAAAAAAAAAAAAAAAAAAAAAAAAAAGGTTGGTGATACCAGTAGATGCTGCTTATGGTGATCACTTCAGGACTTAACTAAAGCAATAACTGAAGAAATAAAAATGCAGCTATTCAACATTGTTTATTTATGTGGAATGCAAATATGAACATAAAAAGGTGTATGAGTACAGGAAAATATCAAAAGACAACATTAAAATCAAGCAATATAAAATACTTTAATCTGATTATACACTATTTCTTTGAAAAGGTCACCCATAAAAATGAAACTGTCTGTGTTTCTGGAAATACATTAAAAATAAATGAAGATATTAAAATCAAGATTAGAAAAGGGTTAATGCTCTAGCATAAAACAGTCAAACTGGCAGGAGTACAAATACAGTACTTTCTTTCACAGAGTAATGACACTGACAACTATACAAACTTATGAAAGCAAAATCAGTAACTCGCCACACAATACATCAGGGTTCTAGAACAAATCA
Source organism: Mastigoproctus giganteus (assembly GCF_048544385.1). Taxonomy (NCBI): domain Eukaryota; kingdom Metazoa; phylum Arthropoda; class Arachnida; order Uropygi; family Thelyphonidae; genus Mastigoproctus; species Mastigoproctus giganteus. Next base: position 92,835,105 of record NC_143585.1, read on the forward strand.
GGACTGCATATGTATTAAAACATAAGGCAAAAATGCGATAACATAAACCAAACTACTGTTACTATAAATGGAGTTTTTACTATGTATTCAGTATACATCTGGCTGGTATTTCATAAAAGTGATCACATTACACAAATAAAAACTATCTGCAAACACAATGACTGATGTGCACTGTATTAAGAAAGAGTATCTTTGTTAAGTTTTTTTAATCTGTTCAGGTTATGCATGTTTAGTGCAGCTATACAAGAAAGTTTCGAGAATTTATATGGAGCCTGAAAACTATTCTAGTTAAAAGAACGAAAGTTAAAAGCCTGAAAGTAAAAAGAATTTAATTAATTAGTTTTCATTCATAAGGCTGGGCTATTTCTTGTTATTTGTTGATAAACAAGGAGGCAAGAGCAAGAGCAGTATTTAATTTAAAAGTTCTTTGAAACTATGGCATTTGAACATTCTATTGCCAGCTGATTTTCATAAAATAAAGTTTAATTTTCCAGTGCAGAAAAAGGATTAATAAATAAGTATGGAACATTAAATAATGTTGCCATTTGTAAGAAGATAAACAAGTAAGAGATTTCCTAATAGTTAGAGTAATCTTGAAATACAGATTGGAGCAAAGTTGGCACATTAAAGGGAAAAAAAAACTGTCTGAAAGTGGCCATTATCTGGAACTAATTTAAACAAAACAGAAGTAAAGAATTTTAAAGTAAAGGATATTCCTCCATCACCATAACTAAAGATTACAGACTGTTTACTTAATGATAAAATATACTGGGAATCTAAATCTCTAAAATATATCTAAAATGGTTATAAATTGTCTGAGAATTTAACATGGTTACTAGTTTTAATCTCAGTAGCCACCTTTTAGTTAGCAGTTTAACAATATGGTTTATAATTCTGTGTTTATATGCTGAGGCTGTTATTTGGTAAGTACCTGATCAGATATGTAAATGGTAAAATTATTATACTGAACTTAATTAAATGAACTCTTTTCTAAAAATGAAATTGCCTCTGTCTCTGAATTTCATCATTAGAAATGTCTTATTCAGATTTTGAAACATGTTGTTCCTTTAAAACCAAGTATTTCAGATCTATGTCTGTTGGAACCCATGTGGTCACTAGAACAGTTAAGAATCTGTCAATTAGAAATACTTATCTTAAATTAGGATTCAAGAGTGCAGTTATTACACAGAACTTGTTGCCTTTTGTAACTGTTTTCCTTCAAAGATTACTAACTCTACTAATATGATAGTTTCATTTCAGGAATGGAGAACAACAATCATCTTATCAGTAACGTGATGTGTTGCTGCTAGATGACAAAAGTTATTAAGACATTTAGAAATAAATAGATACTTTTACCTAACAGATCCCTAAAAGACATTTAGTCCTTTCAGGTAAGCACCCACAGTGGGACACCATTACAGTTCAGTATATATATTAAATGCCTTCTGTTTTATTATCTCGATGAACATTCCATTTTGAACCCAGCTTCAGTTGGCAGCATGCAAGGTTTTCTGACAACAACTCATCTGCTTTAAGGAGAGGCCTTAAAGAGGTTGTAAAAGAGGTCAGTCTTTTTTGTACACAATGTAATCAGGCAAGAGATAATAATATACAACCAGAAGTGTATTTTATGAACAATCTCTTCAGTAGTAATTTGGGTATACAGGGTCAACTGTTTAAACTCTTTTACCATCTCCTCTGTGAGTGTGCTTCCGAATACAAGTATCCTGATAGGTCAACTCTATGGCTCAAAATGATACTCAAAACTAACAGGTTCTGAATACAAGTATCCTGTACTACTTGATAAGGTCAACGCTGTGGTTCACCAGGATATTCAAAACACACAGTATATCTGAACTATTTATACCAATGATTAATAACAATGTGTCACATGATGGGCAATCAATAAGCAGTCAACAACTCATGAATTATTTTTTGCTTCAATGACCTGTGACAGAAAAAAATAGATATTGCATTAATTTAATATATCAGGTATAAAGAAATTTTTGTGTGAAGATGATCCTACATTTTTACTTTTGAATGGTTTTTTTTTTTTTTTTTTGTAGTTGTTGGCGCATCGGCTTCTGTGGCCATAATGCACCTCCCAAGGTTTCTGCCGTACTTTGATCCAAGCCCGAGGCGGGATTCAAACCCGTGACCTTTGGGTTGCCAGGCAAGCACTTTACCCACCCGGCTAGCCCGGTCGGCGAATATATTTTATGCACATATCTGAAGGAAATATGTACATAATGGAGTCAAATGTTTTACAGTATTTTCTTACCACTTCTTCAGTGACAGCTGTCTGTGCAATATCACCATCACAAAAGGTCACTTCAGTCACAAGCACTTGTTGAACTAAAATGACCACTTGTGACCAAAGTGACCTTTTGTGATGGTGATATTGCAAGGACAGCTGTCATTGAAGAAGTGGTAAGGAAATACTGTAAAATGTTTGACTCCATTATGTACATATTTCAAATTCAGAAATAAACATATTTTATACCAAAGTAGCTTTGAGTGCTTTATTATCTTCAAATAATGCAGTTTACCAATACACCATGCAGTTCAAGAAATACCTAAGATTCTGCACGTATCATTGAAAAATAAAATCAGCTTTATATATCCACTTCAAACAGAAAACTTTCTTACCATCCTTAAGCTACATTAGGTTATCATATAAAGAAACAGATATTCCAGCTACAAAAGAGCTTACTTTATATATTTCTGTTTGAAGTGGATATGTAAAGCTGATTTTATTTTTCAATGATACGTGCATAATCTTAGGTATTTCTTGAGCTGCATGATGTGTTGGTAAACTGCATTATTTGAAGACAATAAAGCACTCAAAGCTACTTTGGTATAAAGTATGTTTATTTCTGAATTTGAAATATGTACATAATCTTCAAATAATGCAGTTTACCAACACACCATGCAGCTCAAGAAATACCTAAGATTATGCAAGTATCATTGAAAAATAAAATCAGCTTTATATATCCACTTCAAACAGAAAACTTTCTTACCATCTTTAAGCTACATTAGGTTACCATATAAAGAAACAGATATTCCAGCTACAAAAGAGCTTACTTTATATATTTCTGTTTGAAGTGGATATGTAAAGCTGATTTTATTTTTCAATGATACGTGCATAATCTTAGGTATTTCTTGAGCTGCATGATGTGTTGGTAAACTGCATTATTTGAAGATAATAAAGCACTCAAAGCTACTTTGGTATAAAGTATGTTTATTTCTGAATTTGAAATATGTACATAATCTTCAAATAATGCAGTTTACCAACACACCATGCAGCTCAAGAAATACCTAAGATTATGCAAGTATCATTGAAAAATAAAATCAGCTTTATATATCCACTTCAAACAGAAAACTTTCTTACCATCCTTAAGCTACATTAGGTTACCATATAAAGAAACAGATATTCCAGCTACAAAAGAGCTTACTTTATATATTTCTGTTTGAAGTGGATATGTAAAGCTGATTTTATTTTTCAATGATACGTGCATAATCTTAGGTATTTCTTGAGCTGCATGATGTGTTGGTAAACTGCATTATTTGAAGATAAAGCACTCAAAGCTACTTTGGTATAAAGTATGTTTATTTCTGAATTTGAAATATGTACATAATCTTCAAATAATGCAGTTTACCAACACACCATGCAGCTCAAGAAATACCTAAGATTATGCAAGTATCATTGAAAAATAAAATCAGCTTTATATATCCACTTCAAACAGAAAACTTTCTTACCATCCTTAAGCTACATTAGGTTACCACATAAAGAAACAGATATTCCAGCTACAAAAGAGCTTACCTGAGATATTGTATCTTCACTAGATAAATGGCTGTCACTTACTGCTGTGGACATATTAATAGGCTGTAAAGAAAGAAAGAATTTTTTTCTTGATCTTTCATAACAATAATTAGAAAGGAAAGTCAAATAAAAGTGTTCCATGATATACAAAAGGAAACCAAGGTATTTATTTAAAAATACATTCCAAAGGCATTAATTCTTTTATTGCAATGTATTAATAACCTGTTAATGTTGTGTCTGTAGATAAAATTTGATGACTTCAACATTATTTCTATAATCCAAGTTAAAACATATGGCTTTCAGCTTTTATTTAAGTTCTCCACACACTTAGAAGTTACAAGATGATAGATCTAGACCACACTGTGGAAGTTCCAATATTTCCCATCCAAATCTACTGAGCCTCAGATATCATTAACAGATTAACATTAACTTAAAAAAATTTAAGATTTAGTTGCTGCTGCAAACAGCTAGTCACCGGGAGGAGGGAGGAGCAGCAGAACTGCTCTGGAACTGCCATTACACAGTAAGCTTGAGTCAAAGTGAAAACACTTTTTACCCTGCTTGCTGTGTATGATGTCAATTTCCTAGGGTAGCTGAAATCAACCTCATACTATGATACTTGATGGATGTTTATAATTAACTCTGCAAAAAAAGCTCATATATTTATTTACATGACTAACCTTTTATTTATATGTTAAATTGATTATAAATGATACATTGTCTATTACTAGCATACTGAAGCAAAACAAACTAAAAAAGCACAAGATCATTAAGATCATTAAATTGCCAAGTTCCTCCCTCCCTGAATTACAAATACCCAATTTGCAACAATTGTACATGTAAACCAAGCCCCATGAGATAAACAGTATGTGTTCATGAATGAACCACTTTGAATATTAATTTATTTTTATCCTGATAATAAAATTTGAAGAGAATGAAATTTGATTACTGATGTTGAATAAGAAACTAATTACAATATGTGCTCCAGGTAAGTAATTTTTGCACGGTCCTAACAAATGCTGGATATGACTGATTCAACTATTATTCATTATTGCATTCCTTCAACCAATAAGATTTGTTCCATAAAATAATGCCGTTGATAGTTCAGTATCCATACTATAGTCCATCATACTATCTTCGTCACCAATCTTTGTAAGAACTGGCAGTTCCAACTCACAGCTGCTAGACCTACCCATAAAATACTAGTCACCATGGTGACCAGTACAGGGGTTTATCAAGCCCTAGTCATAAGTAACATATGGGGCTTGACATTACCACGAAATTAGCACTCTTAAGATATGTGTGTGTGGTTGTTTTTGATTGCCTTTAACACACTTCATGGAGGAGTGTGTCCAGTGGTGTGCTGATAAATTTTTAACCAGCTTGCTATTAAAAAAAAAAAAAAAGACCAAGAATATATGTGTATATATATTTATTGTAAGTTTCACTGATTTACAACAATTCTGAATACAAATATTTCAAACAATAATAAAATATTAATTTTTTTATTAAAATTTCCACATAGCCAATTGATTCTCACAAAACGTTTTCGGTGACTTTTACTGAGCTCTTGTATCTATAGCCAATCTATGGTTACTATTCAACCATGATTTGTCAAATGGAGTTGCAACCCAGTCTGCTAATTCTTTTCTCAATAAATTTATCATCATTAAATCTGATATGTGACAATATCACGACAAATCTAGAAATGCAAAATCTTTGAGAGACGTCGAGCATGGAAATGTCACTACCTTAAGAAGAAGTGGCCTAGGATGTTTGTTGGAAATAATATTCCTGTAAAATGGCTAGCAGAGATAATCCCTACATAGGCTGCTGCATAGGGAAATGAAGCACAAAGGATGCCGAAATAAGCGTGCCCCAGCTGGATTTTCCGTGTCACCATATACAAGATTATCGCCCAAACGCTACTAGCAATTGTGGACTGAAGTCGGTGCAACTCTACAGTTTATAGCCATTGTCAGTTTAACAACCAGTTCACAAAATTCTTGACAATTTAACAATCGGCTCATGCAAGCAAGCTCCAGCACACCACTGAGTGTGTCCCTTATGGCCATAGAACAACATGAACAAGAGCAGAGAAAATACTACACAAACACAGAGGATTAAAGTTCAATAAGAGTGAAAATTTAGAAGGGCTATGGCCTCAACCTACGGGGAATTCATTTGAAGTAATGGTTAGTGCAATAGCATCATTGTTACACATAAGTGAATAACCGAAATGGTGGAAACGGCATCTTTTTTTATACCTTATATTGTGAATACCTTCACAACGGGTTGCCTGATATTGCACTACCTCGAATAAGCAACGTTTCACCAGTGGAGAAGGCTGCTGTTGCTTATTCTGAGTGGATACCACCACCACCACCCAGACGGCCGTTTTAAGGCTGTTTGGCCTCTCATCAGTGGGTGGGAAACCCTAGCCCTTCCAAATTGTTTGTCTATATTGTTGTATACCACATGGCATGCGCATCTCTCATATTGTGAAGTTATACTTCATAACTGGGTTGTCACTTATTGCAACACCTGGGTACCAATCCACCATAGGTGGGTAGGTAGGTACCCTGGTGTTGCAATAAGTAACAACTCAGTTATGAACTTACAATAATGATCAGTAAATACAAAATTTTGAATATAATAAGAATTACTCATATCAATGGTGATGGTAAAACACAAGTAAATGCTACAGAAAGTACTGCATGATTGTAGTAGAAAATGATGTAAGAAACAAGATTAGATGGCATTAGCAAAAAAAAAAAAAAAAAAAAAAACTATACACTTCACCCAGCAATACTATCTAAGAATTTGTCTAATTCTTCCTTAAATTTATTCAAACCATCCACTTCCACAACAACTGGTGGAGGCCTGTTCCTACAATCAACTACCCATTGGCTGAAAGTAAACTTCTGCACATCTATACTGCAACCATTCTTCTTTAACTTAAATTTATGCCCCATCACGTGGGTAGTCTCAGTGAGAGGAACAATACGATAAACATTCAGTTTACTCAATCCATTCAAGGCCTTGAACTTGAAATAAGCATTACAATCTTTACAGGAAGTATACATGTTTCGTACGTATACATCACAACAGAGACCCTGCTTATTGCAGTGGCTCCTATGGTTTTGGCTGCCGACCCTCTGATGCAGTAGTTAAAGTCCTAGAACCCATTGCATTAGGTATCATTTTTGTTATCATTATTATTTTTATGTTAATCTTAATTTTATTTAATTTCAGGTAATCTGCTTTTACTCTGCAGGCATTCTCAATTTTTTCCATTGTAATTACACTTGACAGGTCAGCACTCATACCGAATACACTGATAAAATACATTTGTCTGCATATATACATATACACCAATGAGCCAAAACATTATGACCACCTACCTAATATGATGTTGGTCATCCACGAGCAGCCAGAACAGCTCGTACCTGGCGAGGCATGGATGCTACAAGATTTATAAATGTGTCTTGTGGTATCTGGTACCAACACGTAACCAGCAAATACTTCAACTCCTGTAAGGTCAGTGGTTGAGATGCTGCAGACTGGAGTTGCTGTTCCAACACAAACCACAGATGTTCGATGGGACTGATGTCTGGGGAATCTGGGAGCCAGGCCAATACCTGGAAGTCTTTCTCATGTTCCACGAACCAGTCGCGAACAATCCGGGCAGTGTGGCAGGGTGCATTATCCTGCTGAAAGACGGCACCGCCAGAGGGAAAGACTGTTGCCATGAAATGGTGTACCTGGTCAGCAATGATATTTAAGTAGGTGGTAGACATCAGAGTGCCTGGCACATGGATGATTGGATCCAGGGTATCCCGCCAGAACACCGCCCAAAGCATGACACTGCTGCCACCAGCTTGTTTTCATCCTATGGTGCATCCAGGCACCATCATTTCCCCAGATAAAAGACCCACACATACCCGGCCGTCAACATGGTGCAACAGGAAACATGATTCATCAGACCAGACGACCTTCTTCCAATCACTCAAGATCCAGTTTCGATGCTTGCATGCCCATTGTAGCAGCTGTCACTGGTGAATTGTGGTTAGCATGGGCACTTGGAGCAGCCTGCAGCTACACAGCCCCATTTTCAGCAGGGTTCGATGCCGTGACACATTACTCCCGACACCAGCATTTCAATTACCGGTGAGTTGCACTACAGTCACCCTTCTGTTGCCAAGTACCATCCGGGAGAGCCTTTGCTCACTTTGAGCATCGATGACCCGTGGTCATCCAACACCTCGCCGGCAGTTCATGGGTTCCCCCTCCTCGGACCACTTTCAGCAGGTACTAACTATGGCTGACCATGAGCACCCAACCAGTCGCGCTGTTTCAGATATGCTCTGACCCAGTCATCTGGCCATTACAGTTTGGCCTTCATCAAACTCGCCTAAGTCTGCTGCCTTTGCCATCTGAAGAACAAGAGTAACACTGATTAACGGAGCTCAGTATCAGGTGTTTTTTATACCGTGTCCTGACCCGTGCCATAGTTCACCAGCAGTTGCTTTGATTGGCAAAACGCCTTGCTGGTCATGTTTTGGCTCATCGGTGTATATGCGCGCATCTGCACACACGCACGCATGTGTGTGCATTTTAACCACAAGCTATTATTTTATATTAATTCTAATTGTAATTGTTCGAAAATACTTGCCTATCTTGTGCAGGCTGCAAAAATAGAGCTAGTAAGTAAATATTTTTGTATTGACTTTTCTAAGTGTAGGTTGTTTCCATAAGCAGTCCATGTCTGGCTATATAGCTAATGGGAAGCGAAGTTAGGAAACTACTTAGGATAGCAATAGACACTGCTGCCCTCGTATTGCACTAATAGCTCAGAGTGTTGAAGAATTTTAGGGGAAGGACAGTGAATAGAATATGATTGTAGAAAATACAGTTGGTGCTCAGGAAATCTGGGCACGCAAGTTCCCGTCCGTATTAGTAACGGCCCTAGATTTGGTAGGTATTTGCAATTTGGAAAGAGCTGTCTTTGTCTCTCTGTATATCCGAAATGTTATGTCAACTCTAATGTTCAAAATAACCACAAGCTATTAACAATAATAGAGTCAATTTTTTAAATTTAAAATATTAACCATTAAAATTATGTTCTGAATTGTATTAAACATAAAAATTATCATAAAATTAGAAATTAGGTAACTGGCAGATATATGTGAAATGGTATCTCTTTAGGATGCCACACCATGTCACTATTTCAGTACATGTACTGAAATAGTCCATATATGCCACCATTAATGTTTCAATAGTTTCCTGTCCATATAATTTAGTGTTAGGGCCAAAAGTTTAAAAACGTGGATTTATTTTGTGTACAGGACACTGTGGCATCTATGTTAAGTTACCTATACATTTATACACATAAGTTGTTGACGGTAGCGGCAGTTACAATTAAAACGAAAAGATCAATTATCAAGTTAATTTCCTGCTAGAACTTACCAATCTGCACGTGGCAAACTGAACCAAAAAGTGAGAATGATTGTTTGAGTTTGCCACCCTAGTCAAGGGCAAGGGCAAAGGTGGCGACCTCTCACGGTCACCAATGTGGTAAAGGCACTCTACAATAATGTTTGCAAAAAAAAGTATGAAATAAACCAAAACTTACTAAGATTAAACTAAATACAACAAAGAAATAAGCCACTATGAAGCTGACTTTCCAGAGGGTGTTCACTTTACATGCTACAGGGAGTGTACAGACAATGTTAATACAATTCATGGTTAATACCATTCAGAATGTAATTTTAATGGTTAATATTTTACATTTACAAATTGAGCTCTTAAGGCTAGTGAGTCTATTACTGTTAATAGCTTGTGGTTATTTTAAGCATTAGAGTTGACATAACTTTTCATATATACAGAGAGACAAAGACAACTCTTTCCAAATAGGAAATACCTACCTAATTCAGGGCCATTACTAATACGGATGGGAACTTGCGCCCCCGGAGATGTGCACATGTGTGTGTGTGTGTGAATATATATATATATATATATATCCACACACACGTGCACACACACACACGTGCGCATTTTTCAGGCAGTTCTTGCTTTGCAAGTTTTCACTTCACAAGTTTTTCTTTTTTTTCAAGTGTCAAGTTATCAACAAAATCGAAAATATCACCATTAATTGCAAAAAATGAATGATAAACATTCATAAATACCGCATTTCAAACCACGCGCGCGTAGCTATACAATACGGTGTACTCCCAGTTTACGATATTAATCTGTTACTATCGTATTGCAAAAATATCGTAATGTGAACCCAATAACACATTATTTTTTGGTAATTCATTCCATGACCTCGGAAGTTCAAATTTTCGCTATATAATTCCCTAAAAGGTTGTTTTTGTAGTGTAAATTGTATTAATTACTAATTCAAATCATTAAACGCACTACACTTTCATCGTTATCATATGTTCTGTTATAAGAACCAATTTTGACCAGCTCGGTAATATTTTTCTAAAACACATTTCTGGAAGTCACTACCGTAAAATAATAAAAACAATTTGCACTTTCCGGTTTATTGGGCTTTTCTGTTGCTGCATTTGTGAAAATACCGATAGCTGGAATTGTGTGGGTTTTTACATTATTATGGTTAAATGTAGTAGTAGTAGCAGCAGTGCCATGTGATGCAAGAAAGCAAGTCAAAATTCACACAACCATTCCCTCTAAATGTTTGTCCAGTTCCTCCTTAAATTTATTTAACCTAGCAATTTCCACAACGACAGATGGAAGTTTGTTCCTGGAATTAACCACCCACTGGCTAAAGGCAAATTTCCGCACATCTATTCTACATGTCTTTCTTAATTTGAATTTATGCCCTCTTGGGTTGGTAATCTCAACAAGTGGAAGAAGCCCATCAAAATTTAGCGTGCTCAACCCATTCAAGGCCTTATACACCTCATTCAGAATACCGCACAGTCTCCAGCCACTGCAATTGGCAGAACTTAAGCCTCTCTTGGTAAGAGGATCCCTTCATTCTACTCACCAATCTTGTTGCCCTTCTCTGTACATGCTCAAGCAAATCTACATCCTTCCTAAAATGAGGCCTCCAGACCTGTACTTAGTACTCAAGACGTAGCCTAACCATTGCCTTGTACAGAGGGACAATCACCTCCTTTTCCCTGCTAGCAAAATTCCTATATATCATTGACAAAACCCCATGACTTGCCCTGGCAGCCTGTCTGCATTGCTCAAAAAACTTCTTATCTGACTGCACAATTATGCCCAGGCTTTTTTCATTTTCTACCTCCTTAAGTGTAGTACCACACAGTTGGTACATTTTTCTGGGATTACTTCTACTCATATGCAGTATTTGCATTTGTCAAGGTTAAACTTCAGTTTCCTCTTCTCAGCCCATCTGCCCAAATTTTCTAGATCCTGTTGCAGTAGCACGCTGCCATTACTGTCATTAACAACCCTGCCAACCTTTGTATCATCTGCAAACTTCGACACTAAGCCTGATATACCTTCATCAATATCATTGATAAATATACAAAACAACAATGGACCCAACACCAAACCCTGGGACTCCACTAATAACATTGATCCACAAAGAGCAGCACCCATTGATTACCACCCTTTGTCTTCTCCCACTCAACCATCCTTTTATCCATTGTAGCAATTTACCCTTAATACCATTCTGCTCCAATTTGTACAGTAGTCTTCCATGCGCAACAGTGTTAAAAGCTTTCCTGAAAACCAAGTATATGATATCAAAATTATTTTTTGCATCCAGTTCCTTTGTAACCACATCATAATAACAAATCAAATTTGTCAGACAAGATTTTTCCTTAACAAACCCATGCTGTGTCTGAATTATTGCTGCAGTCTTGTCTAGATGATCCTGCAATGCATCTTTAACCAGTGACTCCATTATTTTACCTGGAACAGAATTTAAACTAACTGCTCTATAATTACTTTTTTACCCTTTGATCCTCCTTTGTGAATTGGGGTCACATTTACACATCTCCAGTCCATGGGTACCTCCCCTGAGTCCAAATAAGCTGTCATAATTATGGCTAAGGGTATGCTTACGTCCTTTGCTGCCTCCTTTAATATAAGTGGATATAGATCCCATCCACCCTGGGTGCCTTTTTTTATGTTTATCTTCAACAATTTCTCCTCCATTTTCCTCTCAGTTATTACAAAATCATCCAGCTCACTGCCAGAATTTAACTCACCTCTGACATTCCCCTCCCCGAATAACTCCTCATTGGTGAATGTAGATGCAAAATACAGTCAGTCCTCGTATAACACGTTTACACTACACAAATTCGATCATACACGATTTATAAATAGGGGAACAATATCATATATAACACGAACTGAATTCCCTTATGCATGATTCACCTTGGTGTTTACAAGAAATGGCAGTCAAACACGGAATCACCTCAACTGAACGCAACACGATAGGAATGAAGAGGAGATTCTGAAAATGTATTTATGTTTTTTATATCAGTGAAGGGGAAACACATTTCTCCATAATAACATAAAAACCCACACAATTCCAGCTATCGATATTATCGCAAATGAAATTAGATTGAGTTTACTACCAGTTTATAACAGATTCCACTAGCAGAAACACAACTGGAAATTGTTTTTATTGTTTTATGGTAGTAACCCCCAGAAATGTGCTTTAGTAAAATGTGAGCTAGTGAGGTGTTAATAGTGTGTCTCTGCCTTTGCGGTGTTGTTTATTCAGTTGCTACACACGCGCAGTTTTGTTTGTGTATCAAGCATGCCTCCTCATTTTGTAATTATGCTTTATTCCCTAAAAATGAGTAAAATACTTAAAAGGTATGAAAAGGAAGTGTCCTGGTGAAGACACTACAGATTCAGAGAGAAAAAGAAAAGCAATATCAATAAATAGAGGCCGACTGGATCAAAAATTTTTACCCGGGAAAATTTGTAGCGGCCTCATACTAGCATTTATGGCCAAAATCACACTGGCCTCCGGCCCACTGGGATTTCCCCGGTAAGGCTTATGGCCAGTCTGCTTCTGTCGATAGAGAAAAAATATGAAATTGCGAAACGCTTTGAGCGAAACGAAAGACCATGTGATATTGCATGTGCCACAGGCCTAAATGAGGCAATGCCAAGAATTACAAAGAATGTAGAGAAAATAAAAACAACTTTCATAGCAGGAACAACTCAAAGTATAATTAAAATTCATTCGATTAAGACACAAATAATTGGAAGAGATGGAACGGCTGTCATCTGTTTGGATAGAAAAAAAAAAAAAAAAAAAAGTTTGCTTACGATAGAAGCAAAAGCATTAGCAATATTTTATTACGATTATTTATTGTGTTTGGTAATGTTTTGGTTACAAATGTGTGTGTACAATCTTGGGTGGTCGGCAACTAACCCTATTTTTCCCATAGGGCCTGTTGTTTATATTGCAGGATTTTGCATTGCACCAGGGTTTCTAGGAACACAACTATCGTGCTATATGAGGACTGACTACTCATTTAGTTTGTTAGCCACCTGAGCAGGATCATCAGCAGTTGAACCATCAATATCCAGTGGACCAATTTGATTCATCCCTTTCCTTCTAGAGTTTACATAGGTAAAGAAATCTTTGTTGTTTTTCTTTGCATCCTTTGCCAAAGATTTCTCATAATCTGCCTTTGCCTGCCTAATCTCCTTTGTGACTTGGTTACAGACCAGCTTATATCTATTATAGGCTTCCATGTCACCGATTGATTTATGTATCCCATGCATTTTTCTTCTCTGCCATATATCTCATTAGTTCATCTGACATCCATTTAGGCCTAAACCTTAAACAATATTTCTTAATTGGCATGTAAAGCCTAGTAGTTTCCAAGATAAATTCTTTGAATGCTTCCCATTTTAAATTTGCTGTTGGTAACATCATCAATTAGTCCCACCGTATAGAATTTAAATACTGTCTGAGACCACCGTAGTCACCTTTACGAAAGCAAAAACCCTTCCCTTTACCCCTGATGGTAGTTACCTCTTTGAGTAAATCCCACTTCAGCACACTGTGATCAGAAGCACAAAGATCTGGGAGTCATATTCAACTCTAAGCTATCAATCATCTAGCATGTTAATCTTACACATTCAAGGCCAACTTCTCTATGGTGGGTTAAAAGGCAATAGCTGCTCCACACCTGCTCGTATCCAATCTATACCTGGTCGCCCTATATGCCTCATGGATGTGGGCCTTAGCTGCCAAAATCCAACATTAAAAGGAATTCTGGCTGTTAAAATGGGCCAACACCAAACTCCACTTTTCCCTACCTCTCAGAGCAAACAGTTAGCAAATGCCCTTCAACTGGCAATACAGTCCTACGTTAGAAAAAGAAGGCTGCTGTACTCCATCAAGAGCTAAAATAAGAGAACAGAATTTCTGGGATCAATACTCTCAGTGAATTAATCTTCTTTATCTCCAGTTTTCAGCACAGCTATTAGCAAACCATAACCACCTAGCACTCACCAATAGATTCCTGCCTAAGCAAATGCTGTCTTCACTGCAAGTGACTGACGGTGACCTCCAAAAAGTGGTAGACAAGAAATACAGAAAGGAAATCCTTACCACACTAAAAATTTAGAACACCACATCTCAGCCAACTGCACTTTTACCTGCCAATAGTGACACCGATGACCAACACAGACATGTCAGTAAGATGCCAATAGTTGCCTGCACATGTGACTCTGGCCAACCATGTTTGGGATACCACCAGGACTCAAAGTGCTTCCAGCTCTGTCCATCCAGCTGTGTGATGTAGTTGTCTCTAGGTTCGGAACTGCTACGTCACACAGCTCCAGCTCTGGACCATTATACTAACAGTATACAACATCACAGTTATTCTATAAGAACTTATAGTTATGTGCCTGTAATATCACAATAAGATTTCAATGCCAATTTATGTTATAATTTTGTGAGTATGGGCTTGGCACACCCAGGGTCCCGAGCTGGATATCATCATTCTTCTCTTTCTTGGTGATTCCTTTCTACTTCTGACTCTTATTCTCTCTCTCAAGGTAATTCAGAAATTGTTTTTTTTTTTTTTTTTTTTTTTTTTTGGCTGGTGTAGCATAAGCCTCAGGCTTCCTTGCACCATATGGCTAATAATAATAATAATAATGTAATTATTTAATTATATACGTATTTGTAAACCCCTGGCACCACCACCAATCCCAACTAAGGGATTAATTGTATACACAGTAGACTCTCGATTTTCCGGGATCAACAGTAAAAAAAAAAAAAAAAAATCCCAGATAATCGACTTGCCAGTTAATCCAAAAATATTGAAAAATATTCAGCAACCAACATAAAAAATATGGCGATAGATAAAAAATGAAAAAACTTACCACGCACTACTCGTGTTCAATACAATGCTTCCCTTTATTTTTTATGATGTTGATTTTAAATCTAATAGCTTCCCTTTATTTTTTATGATATTGCATATGGTTTGGTCACCAATATTATAATGGTTCATTAAAGATTTAATGGATGCACCATTTTCAAACTTTTGAATAATTTCAAGTTTTTGTTCAATTGAAAGCTTAACTCCTTTGCATTTATCTATCATTTTTGCGATTTCTAAACAAAAAAATATATATATTTACTATAAAAAAAATTGACATCCCTGACATAAAACAAAATTTGTCTTTTTGTGTTGTGATGGAACACAACAATCCATAGGACACACTAAAACAAACTAAACATTTGTTCTCTCTTTTTTTTTTTTTTTTTTGGTTGCGGAATAATAGGTACATTAATCTCCCAATCAAGACTTATAACGCTGCTTCTTGTCGCTTATTTACGACTTGCAAAACATCTGTTTATACCTGTTCGATTTATTACTTGAATTTTGTGATTTCCGGTTGATTTTTTTTTTTTTTAATTTAGAGTCTTGAATGTCCTGGTTAATCCGATCCTGGTAAATCGAGAGTCTGCTGTATCTTATTCTGCAATTAAAGATTCTATTAGCCATTTTATTTAAACGTCACCTTTTTTGTGACCCATTTGTTTTCATTATTTATTTATGTACATTCCAAAGTCCTCAACACAGTTGTTGTTTGGTTTTTAGGAGCATTAGCAACTAAGGCCATATTGCTCTGGGGATATGCGGTGGTTATTCCTTGACCTTTCTGCATCCTCCGCATTTGGTGGTCATGGGCTCGAACCCCAGTCTAATCAAGAAGCGTGTGCTATGCGCTGCTGCTCCTGCCTGGCTACGGAAGTGTCCCTCAACACAGTACCCAGAAGTTATTCTAAACCCACCATCTATATGACCAGTTGTGCGCTGTCTAGAAGTGCAGGAGCAGGAAGCAGAAAAGGCTGGTTTCCCACAGAGGAAATCTGTAAAACACACAATTTTTTTGGGTGCAGGTAAAAACTGGAGTTCCTGGAGGGAAAATTCTGCGATTCTTGCTTGAGATCAACAAAGACTCTTTGAACAGAGCTTGGCAGAACAACAAGTCTGAACCAAACTTGATGAAAACTGGAAACTATGCGATAATGCACCTAATGTTTCCTCTCCAAGTTAAAAACAAATCTGCATATCCATCTGAGCTGCACCAGGTGTATTCTTTCCTTTGGAAGTTTTGTCACACCAAGATAATCAGCTACTACATTTTGAATGAATAATCCCATTTTTCAGCAAAGTGTCCTTCTATCCCACAAAGGATGAGCTGGCATGCAAAATGTTCTCATTTTGCACCCCATTTAGAAGTTACATAAAAATATTGTAAGAGAATAACATTTCAAGTTAAAAAATATTTAAAACACAACTATAATAAAATAACATTTACCAATTTACCATCTGTTTTTAATAAGCTCATGCCTATTGGAAACAGTGGGTAAACAGCAATGTAAGTAAAAGCATAATCATCTGTGATAGACACTGTACATTTCTAAAATATTACATATGGGCTGTCACATGCTTGCATTTTGTGTATGACCTAAGCAGCCAAATGTCTTGGGCTGCTGGTTAGCCAAGATATGTCCTGTTTTTTGATTTTTTAAAATCAAAAAACAAGGGAAAGTTTCTTTGACAAGAGAAAATGCAAATGTACCAACTAGGCATCCATTTATCACAGGGAGGCCTGACTTGCATAGCACCATATCCATATGGGTTGGACCAAAGGAACTACGGCATTTTTGCTTCCACCCTAGGTTTTTACCATTAAGAACTGCATAGCCATTTTTTAAAATGCAAACAGCCATACATCCAAAAACCATTCAAATGTTTCTGGCTACTTGGCCACTACTACCACAGGGAGATGGGCCAGGCAGTCCATTGATCACTGGCTAGTCCCTGCCAGAGTTGCCTGAGCTTCCTGACAGAGACCAAGTTAAAAAAAAAAAAAAAAAAAGTGAGAGCAAGGGAGATAGTTTAAGAGAGGAAGCAAAAGTGGGAAGGACGGGGAAATAAGCCATTCTCCTGATAAGGGTCCTGATGAATAGAGGGTAAAGGGTTGGATCCTCCTGGGCTGAGAGGCCCACTCAGACCCTAGGGAAAGTAGAAGGCTTACAGGGCACCCTTGCCCTGTAAAGTGCCAGAATGGCATCCCACACCTGAGATAAGTGTCAGCAGCACCTGACCTACTTTTTGCAGTCTACTGGGAACCAGCGAATCCTAACCTGAGGTTC
The DNA here is from genome assembly GCF_048544385.1 of Mastigoproctus giganteus. Lineage (NCBI taxonomy): Eukaryota > Metazoa > Arthropoda > Arachnida > Uropygi > Thelyphonidae > Mastigoproctus > Mastigoproctus giganteus. Next base: position 92,852,579 of record NC_143585.1, read on the forward strand.
AGGGTTTGCAATTCCTGAACATTGTTTTTTATCAAAGAACAATAAACAAACACAAACTAAATTGAAATGTAGTTTTTATTGCATTTATCATATTCAATTCCACAATGAATTAATAATACTGAATAGGTGAGTCATAAATGGTAAAGGTCAGACAATGCAAATGAAGTCAGGCAAGCATACAAGGCATAACAAAAAAGAAGTTATGCATATTTATGTGTACTGCATAAGTAATTAATGGACAGTTTATGCATCTGTTACCCTGATGGTATATCATATTGCCCCTTCCCATCTAATTGTTTATTTACTATTTATTATACATTTTATATAATTATAATATTAGTACAGCTCTGATTCATACTATATAATTATAATATATTGTTATATATTTTATATTATATATAATATATATATATTTTATATTATATATATATTATTTTTACTATTTATTTATGTTATAGAATGGCTTCTTTGTCGAAGTGAATGACTGTCAACTTGAATATGGCTATAATACAACAACAGAAAACTATAATCATAAGGCTTTCAGACATTAAGCTGGCCCTCCTATGAATGGGCATCCTATAAGCACATGCTGAATCTCTGGGATCAATTTGAGTTACACAGCAAACACAAGCCTTTATAAGCCATAGAAAAGTCATGGTAACATTGCACTAAACTAATGTGGATAATTACCTAGGCCTCTGAAGTTCAATGTGTACACCTTTGTCAGTGCGCACACATATAATAAAAAAAAAAAACATGCTGACCCATTTATCACAATGTCCTTGAAAAATAATCAGATTGGCATGAATGGACATCTCTTTTTGCACCAGATATAGTTTATAACCAGAGAGAATCCCACTAGAGACTGAGCATCTATTTATGGATTAAAACAATAATTTATTACTGCAAAAGTCGGATACAGCCTTACCACATACATGATCTCGCTGATGTTATGTTATTTGGTTTTTAGGAGCATTAGCAACTAAGGCCATATTGCTCCGGGATATGCGGTGGTCATTCCTTGACCTTTCCGCATACTCCGTATTTGGTGGTGACGGGATCTCGCTGATCTCTTATTGTTGGATGCACTTTGCCATAAGCTGCTCAGGTATTGCACCACTCTAAATAAAAAGCACTTCTTCAATGGAGAGGTATATTACTATTTATTTAATAGTGCATGCCACTACCCAGACCATAGTTTCAACCCTGATTGGGGTTTCCTCATTGGATAAGTAGGCACTATGAAGATTATCTACAATATGTGTGATGCAAGAAAGTACAGCAGGTAAAATAAGTAATTTAGGGCAAAGGCTTTAGAGTCTGCTCATTGCACATACAGTGAAGCTATACCCTGCTTGTACAATAATGTTTTATAGCTCTTGTAACTATAACTTTTGTCCTAAATGATTGAGTACAATACTTTTTTGCAATTATAGTATCACCTGCCAATTAGTCTTTTCTCTAAGCTAAGATAACTCAGCAGAGTTTATGATGGAACAAATAGTATTAATTTAGAAAAATATATACAGTGGATGCCCACTTTACGATTAGTTCACTGTACAATCAAATCACTTTACAACGGACTCTCCATAATAAAAATACCGCTCACTATACAATATGTAGTAAGCGCTGGTCATTATGATCATGTTTGCAAATTGAATTTTAATTCTATTTATCTGCGATTCTAATAAGCAAAATTAGGAAGAATATTATCCACAGGCTACAAAAGTAAACATATAAAGCACAAATTTATGCTTTATTACCTTACCAATTAACAAAATTAAATGACATGTGAATATTTTCCACAGGTTAGCAAAAATAAAAATAAATTTAAGCTGGCATGCTTAGTTTAATTAATACTATAATATATGCATACTAACTAATTGATATTTCTGTTCACTTTGTTTTGAGCTGTAAAATTTAAAACAGTAAAAAAGATAAGCAACCAAAAACAAATAACAAGGCATGCACCAATTGCCACTAACACACAAGTGAGATACAGAGTTACAAATTTACAAAGCTTAAAAAATAGGAATGTAGAGAAGATTCGCCTCCTTTTTCAACAGTGAGGCTTATCGTACGGTACATCCTTAAATATCAGCAAGCTCACGGTTCTCAGCACGTGGTTCCACAAGAGCATCGGCAGCGCTCTCCCCATGTGCACTGGAACCGGAAATGGCTTGGGAGCATGCCAAGCAGAACTGCTCATCCTGTCCAAGAACCACTGCCTCGCAGAGGAGATGAATGCAGATTCTCCTGTCTCTATTAATGGTATTGCTTTCAGAGGAACAAATCCGCAAGCTCTCGAGCCACATGCGGTCCCAAAATCTATGTGTCCGGTCGACAATAACAGCTTCGTCTTGGGAGATTTGATGGTGCTCCTCCCAAAAATGCTCTGCCATAGCAGATCTTCCATAATCCACAGTCTTTAACACGTTCATATGCCCCCCAACCAGACGATCTTTGAACCACCGTTTCGTTTCACCAACATGAACACATTAAAGACTGTGGATTATGGAAGATCTGCTGTGGCAGAACATTTTTGGGAGGAGCACCATCAAATCTCCGCAGACGAAGCTGTTATTGTCGACCGGGCACATAGGCACATAGAATTTGGACCGCAAGTGGCTCGAGAGCTTGCGGATTTGTTCCTCTGAGAGCAATACCATTAATAGAGACAGGGGAATCTGCATTCATCCCCTCTGCGAGGCAGTGGTTCTTGGACAGGATGAGCGGTTCCGCTTGGCATGCTCCCGAGCCATTTCCGGTTCCAGTGCACATGGGAAGAGCGCTGCTCATGCTCCTGTGGAACCACGTGCTGAGAACCGTGAGCCTGCTGATATTTAAGGATGTGCCGTACAATAAGCCTCACTGTTGAAAAAGGAGGTGGATGCCTCTGAAAGCTACGGTATTTTAGCGCTTATACTATCCTGTGTTTCATCTACATTGTTTTATTGTAAATACTTCTTTGCAGTTTAAATTCATATTATATTGTACAGTCAGTTTTTATCAGTTTTTATTGGAATTTTATTTTATTTACAACATTTTAATAAACATAACGCTATTTATAACATCGGTTGGTGTATTGTATATGAACACAATAAACCAGAAACAGCAATTTGTTTTTACTGTTTTAGGGTTGACCTCCAGGAATGTGCTTTAGAAAAAATATCACATAGGCGTTCAAAATTGATTCTTATAACCGAACATATGATAGCAATGAAAGTGTAGTGCATTTTAATGAATTGAATTTTTGAAATTTGATTCTATAAAACGGCTGATTCTACTAACCAGTGATCAAATTAATCGGCACCTACTTATTTCACTTTACGATAGGCTTACGATTGTCTCCAACTAGACCACATGGTCCTTCCTCTCAGCCAATAGCAGCATTTGTAAATGTGTTGGCCACGTGTTTTGTTTTTGCATCCTTTAGTTGAAGTGATTTTTTTTGTTGTGCTTATTAGACACAAATTTACTGTACTGAATTTGTGTATGTACAACACTGTTGAAAATAAAAAGAGATAAATAATTTAGTTATATAGCAAAAATTTCAACTTCTGAGGTCTTGGAATGAATTACCAAAAACAATGTGTTATTGGGTTCACATTACGATATTTTCACAATACAATGGTGTCTCCGAAATAGATTAATATCGTAAAGCGAGGGTCCGCTGCATTTAGTGCTGGACAAATTAATAACAACTTGCCTGTTTATAAATTTTTTGTAAACGAAAAACTATGGGTACTATGAAATGACATGGGTGACAATGATGAAGAAAATAAATAAAATAATTGAAGCAATTAGTAATGGACAAAATAATCATTAATGGCAATTAAAAAAAAAAGTTTTATTACTCACTTAAAACCAAAATATTATAACATATTTTGTTGGATATCCAAGACGACATACTTTTTAATAACTTTACAAATGTAGCAATGAAGGTTTTTTTTAATATTTCTGTGGTATTTCATGATATCATACTCTAATTACTTCCTCCATCAACTCATATGAGGGTTTTCTTCATCAATTTTTTTTTTTTTTTTTTTTTAACTACATCCACAGACTTTTTGTGAGGTTCAAATTTGTGAATTACCAGCCTAAGTGATATTTTTAACATTTTTGGACAATAAAGCATTTCTGCATCAGCCATCAATAAAGTTGGAAACATTAGAAATTTATTTTTAAGTACATTTCAATAACATTTTTGGCTAATCTTTACAACATGATAACCCTTCTCATGGATCGCTGCAAATAGCAGTGATTGACAGGCCTAGCCTCTCCTATTCTTTGCTTTCCTCACAGTGATTGGAAGCTCTGATCTCTTCAGTATAAGGTATCCATTTTAGTCAGTATGTTTATTCTCTCCCCCACCCCTACAGCTGTTTTAAAACCAGAAAATGAGTTCCCAGTTTTAAAACAGCAGTGGGGGGGGGGGGATTCACTCTAATGCCAAGTAAAAAGCAACCAGTGGGAGGTGTTACGCCTGTCTCACAGCCTCAGCAACGATCGATCAGAAGGGATACCACACTGTACAGTTTAACCAGATTTCATATTACTGAAATTTGCTTTCAAGTAAATTCTCTATTTCGCAGATAAAAGTAAGTTTTACTTTGCTTTTATATGTAGATTTTCCCTTTTGTAGTTTTATGGGAAATGAAAAGAAAACAAAAAACTAAGTTCTTTCATGCATATAGTTTGTAAATTTGTATCATAACCTTGCTTTTGATGGCAACAGTTGCAGCAGGTGACAAGATGTTGAAATAATTATAGATGAAAACTGATTGATCACCATCATTGGTAACACTTTCAGTGTTATCAATGATGGCGATCACTTAAAAATATTTCTGAAATGTGTGAAACTACTTATCTGAAATTATGTTTAACTAAAAACAAAATATATGACTGAAGTTTAACTTACAGGCAAGATAGAATCCTTTCCAAAATAATGCTCCCAAGCCACAGGAAGTCCAAAGAGCATTACAAAGCTTACCCCTAACCAAATATATATGCAAAACATAAAGAAGTAACGGTGGTTGAAGTGACCGATACAATTATTTAGCCAAGCTGTATCGAGTTAAGGATTTATGAAATTAAATAAAAAAAATTTATTTGCAATTAACATAAACACTTGTTATAATTAATTACATTACTTTTTGTCATACTAGTACTACAATATGAGAAGAATGCATGAAACTGTGTAAAATTAGGATAACATTACAAATTCTTTAATATTAGCATTGCAACATGATGCAAGGAAGCAAAGCTTATACAGCACCAACCAAAAAAAAAAAAAAACTTCATTTCTTTATTCTTCCCAATAATTTGCCCAAATCTTCCTCAAATTTATTCAAACACACCTTCACAACATTAGGTGAGCTGTTCCAACAACTAATTCCAACAATTAATGACTGTAACTATAACTGTAACTAAGCATACAAGTTAGTGCAACTGCATCATTTCTGTACATAGCCAACTACTTAAGTAGTTATGAATTGGCATCATTAAGTATACTCATATTGTTTTTTTTTTTTTTTTTTTGTTAGTTGTTGGTGCATTGGCTTCTGTGGCCATATGGCCAAGGTTTTTGCATTTTCTACTCTGATCCAAGCCCAAGGCGGGATTCAAACCGGCGACCTTTGGGTTGCCAGGCTAGCCCGGTCGGCCTACTCATATTGTGAATACCTTCACGAGTTACCATGATATTGCACTACCTCGAATAAGTAATGCTGCACCATAGGAGAAGACTATTGTTACTTATTCTCAATGGATACCATCACCCATACAGCACAGTTTCAGAGCTTATTGGCTCCTCAACAGTGGTTGGGCATAATGTTTTAGCGCTAAATTATTCTGTAATCTAAATTACTCCACACCATCAGGCATCCCTCATATTAACTCTTAACTGTCATTTCTCTCTTAACTGTCAGTTTAACTGAGGAAAGTTGACAAAGCAACCGAAAGCTTTTTGTTTGTATGTATCTAATCTAATATATGTATATTTCCTATTATTAAACTTGTGACAATCTATTTTGTATCCGTTTTCGCTCTGAGTTACAGTAATTTTGATAATCTCTCATATTGTCGAGTTATACTTCGCAACTCAGTTGTCATCATTGCAACACCAGGGTACCTGCTCACCCACTGATGAGGAGCCAATAAGCTCTGAAATGGTGCTGTATAGGTGATGGTATCCACTGAGAATAAGTAACAATAGTCTTCTCCTATGGTGAAGCGTTACTTATTCGAGGTAGTGCAATATCATGGTAACGTGTTGTGAAGATATTCTCATTAAATATACTTAATGATGCCAATTCTTAACTACTTAAGTAGTTGGCTACGTACAGAAATGATGCAATTGCACTAACTATTCTGTAATCTTATTTACTGTAATTAATTCCAACAGTTAATTACTGTAAATGAATGCAACAACCCTTTAAAATTTATGTAACTGCAGATCTATTTTGCAACCATCCTTTTAAATTTAAGCCACCTTATGTGTTGGTAAAGATCCCATCAGCAATTAGTTTATTTCAATTAGGTCACAATACCAACCTTAGGTGGTATGTTATTCTGGTATTACTGTTACCAAAATGCAGTGTCTTGCATTTATCACTAGTAAAACTCAACTGCCATTTTCCAGCACATCTGCTGCATTTATTCTCATCCTCTTGAAGTAACATACCCTGATTACTGTCATGAAAATCAGATTACCATTGTAAAATCAGATAAATAGCAAGGGAATAGGAGAATGTGTTTTGGAACCGATTTTTTTTTTAATACTATTATCCTTACTTTGAAATGCTACAATGTACTTTCACATTATTTTCTACTCACATTGCACACCGTTGTTATGCTTACATGTTTGCAAATGTCGGATTACATTGCATTTATTGCCATTTTAAATTAGAGCAGAAAAATCATATCTACATACAGTACACAAAACAAATGTGTTATCTTTTCCATATTTTAAAATACATAAAAAATCTTGTGTACAGGCACTCCTCAGCTTATGTACTTAATCGTTTTTTTTTAATGTACCTAAGTCTGTTTTGTATGCAAGTCCAACTTCGGCCTTGTGGATATATATGTGTACAGTACAATGCACTGAGAATATAACCCCCAGCAAACTTCATCATGTGCAGCATTTTACGATTTGTAACAGAGTTAAATGAAGCTGAAAAAACACACAATGAATAATAATGTAGAGTACAGTATTTATTCAAAACTAATTTAATCTAAATACAATAAGTAATTTAATTTAATCTACAATCAAATTGCTTTACGATGGACTCTCCAAAACAAAATACGGTTCACTATACGATATGTAGTAAGTGCCGGTCATTATGATCATGTTTGCAAACTGAATTTTAATTCTATTAAACAGCTATTCTAATAAGTGAAAATAGGAGGAATATTATCCATAGGCTATAAAAGTAATCCTATAGAGCACAAATTTACACTTTACTTCCTCCAATTAACAAAATTAAATGATATGTGAAAATCAGTAGAATATTTTCCACAGCTTAGCAAAATAAAAATAAATTTACGTTTACGTATTTAATAAATAAATAAAAATAAATTTACGCTTATTAGCTTAATTAATAGTGTAACTAATTGATATTTCTGTTCACTTACTTTTTTTTTTCGTTGTAAAATTTAAAACAGTAAGAAAACAGGCAATCAATAACAAAGAACACGGAATGCACAAATTGCAACTAACATGAAAGCACAAGTGATATAGAGTAACAACTTTAAGAAGCTCAAAAATAGGAATGAAAAGAAGATTCTGAAAATTTATTTATGTTTTATATATGATTGAACATTTCAGTGACGGGGAAGCACATTTCACATTATAACGCAAAATTCCACAGAATTCCAGCTTTCAGTATCATCGCAAATGCAATAAGATTGAGTTTACTATCTGTTTATAACAGATTGCACTAACAGAAAAGCTGAATAAACAGGAAACTGCAAATTGTTTTTATTGTAAACAAAATTGTTCTTAAGATTTGTACTCTGTGGTATGTAACAATTTCACACATTCTACAAATTGTGGACAATACACAGACAGCACTTTTGAGTCAATTTGTTAACTACAGATGAAAAATAAAATTAAGAAGAAATTTGCAGAAATTAATTTTGTATTTAGTTTTACTTTTTTTTTTTTTTTTTGTGAAAAAGATGGAGAACAATTGTCAGGACAGTAGGTATGAAGGACAAAAAAAAGTGGAAGCTGTGAATCCAGAGTTGTCAGCTGTGACATTATAATGGATACAACTATGACATTAGAAATATAGAACATTAGAACTATGAATAAAATATTTTTAAATTACAAACATATTTTTAAAAAAAATTTTAAAAGGAAACATGGCACTTTCATTTAAAAGGTAAGGTAAAGCATGGACAAAATGATCAAGAGTGCAATACAAACATTTAGACACAAAGAGAATTCTGAAGCAAACACTACATGGTTTTGCAAAGGAAAAATCATGTTAAACTAATTTAATTAGCTATTTTTAGAAAATCACCCAAAAGTTATTTAGGAAAATTTATTAAAATTATTTTTCCCAAAAATTATTTAGGAAATAATTTTGATACTATCTGAATTTTAGCAAGTCAGTTTACCCAGTTCCATATAAGAGGTTATTATATAACCTGGACCACATTTGAATCACATGTAAGATTCTTAGATGAATTGCAGGATGACTGCAAGACAGAGGTGTGTTTCTCTTTTCATTTTTTTTTATTATTATTTTTTTTTTTTTTTTTTTAGGGCAACACAAAAGGTATAACAACCTATAGCACTTAGTACCCTCATGGGTTGAATGTTGAGAAGATGAAAGACAATACTTGTTGACATTAGAATAGAATTTCTGCAGATTCCAATTTTCAGAAAATGTGCAAAGAGAGATTATTCCAGAAAACAGAAATTGAAGGAATAAACAAGGAAGAAGAAAAGTCTGTTCTGTAAGTTTGAAGTTGTATAGTAAAGGGATGCTGATTGGTTGCAGCACATGTTCGGACTGGTTTGGAATAAAGAGGGAGAATTACAGAAAAACACTACCCGTGGAAGTACCTATAGTAAAGGCATGCAGCAGAAACAGAACTGCTATGAGACAGAGGTGGAGAGACTCAGTTAGAAATGAGTCATTAATTAACCTAACTGCCCTCTTTGGAATGGCATCTAGAAGTCTGAGAGAGAGATTATGGGGACACCGCCCCTGATGTGGGAACAAAATTCTGTATTAGGATGGATTTGAGATTTGTACAGAACGAATGAAACAACACAAAACACAAAAGGTATAACAACCTTTTATACCTTTAACAAACTTAAAACTTAAAAGGTATAACAAACTTAGTGCCATCATGGGTTGAAGGTTGAGAAGATGAAAGACAATACTTGTTGACATCAGAATAGAATTTCTGCAGATTTCTACAAAGGCCTCCATAGCCGAGTGGTCAAAACTGGGAGTACAGTAGCACACGCTCCTTGAGTAGACTGGGTTCAATCCCGACTGCTAAATACGGTAAATCTGCCAACCCGCACTGGACCAGAGTGGCAGATTATGGTCCATTTCCCTTAACACGAATTGTTGAAGAGGCTTCCATCCTGCAGTGGGTTGATAATGGAAATGGACATCACTGAGATTGCAACTGATACCATATACGTTTGTGAAATTAATAAGAAATGTTTAGGAGGTTTAGATCTTTTTGCAAATAAGTCTGTTCTATTAATTTGTCTATTCATGGGGTATTCAGTAGTAAGAAACATATCCTGTCCATGGGGACCATCCTTGAATCCAAGGATGCTCTCGTAATTATGGCTAAGGATTTTGCTTACTTCCTTTGCTGCCTCCCTTAATATAACTGGGGTGGTGGGACCTATTCAGGGAGGCAGCAAAGGAGACAAGCAAACCCTTAGCCATAATTGTCTGCATTGCTCAGAGAACTTCATATCTGTTTAATTAACCCCAGGTCTTTTTCATTCTCCACTACTGAGCATAGTACCACACAGTTGGTGCATTACTCTGGGGTTACTGCTACCCATATTTTGTATTTGTCAATGTTAAACTGCAGTTGCACTTCTCAGCCCATCTGCCCGATTTTTCTAGATCCCTTTGCAGCAGCATACTGGCATTAACAACCCTGCCAACCTTTGTATCATCTGCAAACTTGGACAGTAAGCCTGATATATCTTCATCAATATCACTGATAAATATAAAAAACAACGGGCCCAACATCGAACCCTGGGGAACTCCACTAATAACATTAGTTCACAAAGAAAAGTATCCACTGATTACCATTCTCTGTCTTCTCTCACTCAACCATCCCTTTATCTATAGCAGCAACTTGCACCTAAGGCTACTGCTCCAAACTGCACACCGCTCTTATGTGCAACAGTATCAAAAGCTTTCCTGAAATCCAAGTATACAATATCAAAATTATTTTTGCATTCGGTTCCTTTGTTATTGCATCACAGATTAAGTAAAATTGGTCAGAGGATAATCTGGATGACTCTTCTAAGAAAAAAGCACCAGAAATTAACAAATTGCTTGAAAACATTAATGAGGTAATGGTTAGTTGTCATGGTTAGAACTTCAGAGAAGGCGCCTCCGTAGCCAGGTGGGAAGGAGCAGCAGTGCATAGCACACGCTTCTTGATCAGACCGGGGTTCGAGCCCGTCACCACCAAATACAGAGGATGCGGAAAGGTCAAGAAATGACCACCGCATATCCCCAGAGCAATATGGCCTTAGCTGCTAATGCTCCTAAAAACCAAATAACAACAACAAGAACTTCAGAGTGACAGTGAATATTTATTGCATCTGACTGCTATTAAGAGTTATGTACTAGAAAAATGCTGCTGTTAGTTCTGGCAAACTAAATTACATCATTGTTTCAGAACAGATACATAAAATGTAAGTCCATAACAGCAGTAGAACGTAACCTTTAATACTTTGTCTTTTAACCTGTATACTCATAAAACATTAGTAAATAAAGTATTTATTTACTAAGTAAATAAATTAGTAAATAAAGTATTTAGTTACTTAGTAAATAAAGTATTTATTTACTAAGTAACGTGTATTTATGTTAAAAAAACTTTAAAAAAATGGTAAAATATTTTTGGGTTCTACAAGGCTCTGAGAGGGGGATAGCAAAAATGAATGAACGCAATATTTTCACTGGTATAAATGACTTCAGAACCAGAGACTGTAAATTCAAATTACCAGGAGAGAGATTTAGGTAATGCAATACAGTCCCACGCTAATTTAATTGCACTATGGTAACTTATGTAGTTCCGAGATCAACATTTTAATAAAATGATATTGCTTGCAATATTTGCATTATATATGTTTATCCGAAGTCTAGTCATCACTCAGTACAGTATTCGTCTGTAACCCACAGTTTAGCATTCGCAAAGGCACATGATGCAAGAAAGCAAGCTTATATAGCATCAGCCAAAAAAAAAAAAAAAAAAAAAAACGCACCCTTATTTCAGCCATCCACTCGCTCCAAATGGTTGTCAAGTTCTGCCTTGAATCTATTTAAGCTATCAACTTCAACAACGACAGATGGAAGTTTGTTCCAGCAATCAACCACCCGCTGGCTAAAGGCAAACTTCCATACATCTATCCTACAACTGTCTTTCCTCAATTTGAATTCATACCATCTCAGGCGATTATTCTGAGCTAGAGAAAGAATTCCATCAGCATTGAGCATGCTCAAACCATTCAAGGCTTTATACACTTCAATCAGATCATCTTGCAGGTGCCTAGTGCCCAGACAGTGAAATTTTCAAAACTTAAGCCTTTCTTCGTAAGAGCAACTCTTTGTTGCTCTAATCTTGTTGCCGTTCTCTGTACTCGTTCCAACAGCTCTACATCCTTCTTAAAATGAGGCCTCCAGACCTGTATACAATACTCAAGGTGTGGTCTGACCATTCCCTTATACAATGGGATAATCACCTCCTCATCCCTGCTAGAAAAATTCCTGTATATCATTGACAAGACACCATGAGCTACTCTAGCAGACCAGCTGCAATGGTCAGAAAATTTCATATCTCACTGCACAATTACCCCCAAGTCCTTTTTATTCTCTACCACTGTCTGTGTAGTACCACAGAGTTGATACATTACTCAGAGATTACTGCTTCCCATATATAGTACTTTACATTTGTCAATATTAAACTTCATTTGCCACCTCTCAGCCCATCAGCTCAACTTTTCTAGATCCTGTTGCAGCAGTGTACTGTCATTAGTGTCATTAACAACCATGCCAACCTTCGTATCGTCTGCAAACTTTGACATTAAGCCTGATATACCATCATCAATATCATTTATAAATACAGAAAACAACAATGGACTGAACACTGAACCCTGAGGGACCTCACTAATAACATTAGTCCACGAAGAGCAGTGTTCATCGATTACCACTCTCTGTCTTCTCCCACTCAACCATCCCTTTATCCATAGCAGCAATTTGCCTCCAATGCCACACTGCTCCAATCTGTGCAGCAGTCTTCCATGTGCAACAGTATCAAAGGCCTTTCTAAGATCCAAATATATGATATCAGAGTTATTCTTTGCATCCAGTTCCTTTGTGACTACATCATAGTATCCAATCAAATTAGTCATACAAGACTTCCCCTTAACAAACACATGCTGTGTCCGAGCTATAAATGAAGTCTTGTCTAGATGATCCTGCAATGCTTCTTTAACCAGTGCCTCCGTTAATTTTCCTGGAACAGAAGTTAAACTAACAGGTCTATAATTATTTGTGTTGCCCTTTGATCCTCTTTTGTGAATTGGGGTCACATCTGCACATCTCCAGTCCATGGGTACCTCCCCGAAGTCCAGGGAAGCTCTCATAATTATGGCTAAGGGTTTTCTTACTTCCTTTGCCGCCTCCTTTAATATAACTGGATAGATTCCATCCACCCCAGGTGCATTTCTTATGTTTACTTTCAACAATTTCTCCTCCACTTTACTCCCAGTTATTACAAGATTATCTACCTTACTACAAGAGTTGAATACACCTCTGGCATTCCCCTACCTGAATAACTCCTCATGTGTGAATGACTATGCAAAATATTCATTTAGTTTGTTAGCTACCTGAGCAGGATCATCAACAGTTGAACCATCGATATCAAGTGGACCAATCTGATTCATCCCCTTCCTTCCAGAGTTTACATAAGTAAAGAACTCTTTGCTGTTTTTCTTTGCATCCTTTGCCAAAGATTTCTCGTAATCTATCTTCGCCTGCCTAACCTCCTTTGTAACTTGGTTACAGACCAGCTTATATCTATCATAGGCTTCTATGTAACATTTTAATTTATCTGCATCCCTTGTATTTTTCCTCTCTGTCACATGTCTAATTAGTTCATCTGACATCCATTTAGGCCTAAATCTTGAACAATATTTCTTTGTTGGTATGAAAAGCCTAGTAGCTTCCAAGATTAATTCTTTGAATGCTTCCTCTTTTGAATTTGCTGTTGGTAACATCATCAGTTGGTTCCACCGTATAGAATTTAAATACTCTCTCAGACCACAGTAGTCACCTTTACGAAAGCAAAAACCCTTCCCTTTACTCTTGATGGTAGTTATCTCTTTGAGTAAATCCCACTTCAGCACACTGTAATCACTGCCACCTAGTGGTTTTTTATCTGCAGATTATTGATGCATGAAGAATCATTACTGATAATCAGATCAAGAGTATTATTCCCTCTAGTTGCCTCCAGAACATCCTGCTGTAGAAAACAATCATGCCAATAAATCCACAAAAGCCTTGCTAGTGTGTGAGTGACCAATCCACAAATTCCAGTCAATATCTGGGAAATTAAAATCCCCCATTATAAGACACTAATTTACTGGCCTACTCTATTTCTCTGCAACTGCTCATTATACTCATCAGATTCATTAAGCCTATAACACACACCTACTCTCATTTTTCCTTTTCCAGTGCTTATGTCACACCAAACAGAGTCAACATTGCATTGTCCACCAACATCAATTGGATGCACTTCCTTAGATTTTATGCATTTCTTAACTAACAGCATAACCCCTCCTCCCTTTCTGTCTATCCTTTTTGTACACATTGTACTCATCAAATTCCAGTTCTGCACTGCTTATGCCTGTGTGACACCATGTCTCTGATATCCCAACAATATCTGCCTTTGATCTCTTGACTAGCACTTCAAGCTCATCGAATTTATTAACTATACTCCTAGCATTGGTGTACATGCAAGTATACATGCACCTGTTTCTACTTTTAGTCACCCTAACACAGACCATGTATTTACTTGTTCCACTATGACTCCTAGCAGTCCTGGAAATTCCCATTGGCTTGCTTTCCAAGCTGCTGCTCAATTGCATTTCAATAGAAGTAGTGTAAGAATCGCTTTTACCTCTGCCAGTGGCTACTGTTAATCTATTAGTCCGTGTATCTCCCCCCCCCAAGCTAGCAGTTTTCCAACCCACCTAACTCTGCCTCGATAGCATCAGCAAATATTCTTGCACACTTTCTATTTAAGTGTATCCCATCCCTGTAGAAATAGTCTCTCCCGTTAACAAGCACAGACCAGGCTGAGAAAAATTCTACCCCTTGAGCTTTGCACAATCTCTCCAGGGCCGAATTGATCGACAAGGCTCTCATCATATACTCTCTTCTATCGTGTCTGGGCACAATTGCAGACACTTTTAAATTCAACCATAACTCACGGCCTTTTTTTTCAGCATTGTCTTGTAATTTTTAGCATTTCCTTAGCAAACCCTTAGCCATAATTATGAGAGTTTCTTTGGACTCAGGGGAGGTACCCAAAGACTGGAGATGTGCAGATGTGACCCCAATTCACAAAGGAGGATCAAAGGCTGACACAAGTAATTATAGAGCTGTGAGTTTAACTTCTGTTCCAGGAAAATTAATGGAGGCACTTGTTAAAGAAGCACTGCAGGATCATCTAGACAAGACTTCAGTTATAGCTCGGACACAGCATGGTTTTGTTAAATGAAAGTTTTGCCTGACCAATTTCATTGGATACTATGATGCAGTCACAAAAGAACTGGATGCAGGGAATAACTTTGATATTATATCAAAAGGTGATATAGTTGTACACGTTGGCACTAATGATATTAAGAGTAGGAGACCAGCGGAATTACTTAACAAGTACAGGTCACTGTTGAAAAAAAAGCCGTGAAGTAAGGTTGAATTTGAAAGTGTCTGCAATTCTGCCAAGACACGATAGGAGGGAGTATATGATGAGAGCCTTGTCAATCAATTCGGCCCTGGAAAGATTGTGCAAGGCTCAAGGGGCAGAATTTTTTCCAGCCTGGTCTGTGCTTGTTAACAGGAGAGATTGCTTCTACAGGGATGGGATACACTTACATAGAAAGGGTGCAAGAATATTTGCTGAAGCTATCGAAGCAGTGTTAGATGGGTCGGAAAACTGCTAGCTTGGGGGGAGACAAAGACTAATAGATTAACAGTAGCCACTGGCAGAAGTGAAAGAGATTCTTGCACTGCTTCTATTGGAATGAGCAAAATCCTGAAAAACAAGTTGCAGGATATTTCAGAGACTGCTGGAAGTCACTGCGGTACAAGTAAACACATGGGTTGTGTTAGGGTAGCTAAGAATAGAAACAGGTGCATGTATACTTGCGTGTACACCAATGCTAGGAGTTTAGTAAATAAATTTGATGAATTTGAGGTATTGCTCAAAACATCAAAGGCAGATATTGTTGGGATACCAGAGACGTGGTGTCACACAGATATAAGGAATGCAGAACTGGAATTTGGGGAGTACAACGTCTAAAGAGAGGATAGACAGGATAGGAAGGGAGGAGGGATTATGCTATTAGTTAAGAAACACATAAAATCCAAGGAAGTGAAGCCAGTCGACATCGATGGACAGGGCAGTGTCGAGACAGTTTGGTGTGACATAAGCATAGGTAAATCAAAATTGAGAGTAGGAATGTGCTATAGGCCTAATGACTCTGATGAGTATAATAAGATACTGTACAGGGAAATAGAGTGGGCCAGTAAATCAGAGAGTCTTATAATGGGGGATTTTAATTTCCCAGATATTGACTGGAATTTGTGGGTTGGTCACTCGCACACTAGCAAGGCTTTTGTGGATTTATTGGATGATTGTTTTCTACACCAGCATGTTCGGGAGGCAACTAGAGGGAGTAATACTCTTGATCTGATTATCAGTAGTGATTCTGCATGCATTAAGAATCTGCAGATAGAGGAACCACTAGGTGGCAGTGATCACAGTATGCTGAAGTGGGATTTACTCAAGGAGGTAACTACCATCAGAGGTAAAGGGAAGGGTTTTTGCTTTCGTAAAGGCGACTATGATGGTCTGAGACAGTATTTAAATTCTATACAGTGGGACCAACTGATGATGTTACCAACAGCAAATTCAAAATGGGAAGCATTCAAGGAACTAATCTTGGAAGTTACCAGGCTTTACATACCAACCAAGAAATATTATTCAAGGTTCAGGCCTAAATGGTTGTCAGATGAACTAATGAGACATCTGGCAGAGAAGAAAAATGCATGGATACATACAAATTAATGGGTGACATGGAAGCCTATGATAGATATAAGTTGGTCTGTAACCAAGTCACAAAGGAGATTAGGCAGGCAAAGGCAGATTATGAGAAATCCTAGGCAAAGGATGCAAAGAAAAACAGAAAAGAGTTCTTTACCTATTTAAACTCAAGAAGGAAGGGGATGAATCAGATTGGTCCACTGGATGTTGATGGTTCAA
The DNA here is from genome assembly GCF_048544385.1 of Mastigoproctus giganteus. NCBI lineage: Eukaryota > Metazoa > Arthropoda > Arachnida > Uropygi > Thelyphonidae > Mastigoproctus > Mastigoproctus giganteus. The sequence goes on from NC_143585.1 coordinate 92,869,352, forward strand.
CAGTTGAGGATCCTGCTCAGGTGGCTAACAATCTAAACAAGTATTTTGCATCTACATTCACACATGAGGAGTTATTCAGGAAGGGGAATGTCGTAGGTGAAGTAAACATTGGCAGTGAGCTAGATGATTTTCTAATAACTGAGAGGAAAGTGGAGGAGAAATTGCTGAGGATAAACATAAAAAAGGCACCCGGGGTGGATGGGATCTATCCAGTTATATTAAAGGAGGCAGCAAAGGAAGTAAGCAAACCCCTAGCCTTCTTTGGACTCAGGGGAGGTACCCATAGACTGGAGATGTGCAAATGTAACCCCAATTCACAAAGGAGGATCAAAGGCTGACACAAGTAATTATAGACCTGTTAGTTTAACTTCAGTTCCAGGAAAATGAATGGAGGCACTGGTTAAAGAAGCACTGCAGGATCATATAGACAAGAATTCAGTTATAGCTCAGACACAGTATGGTTAAGGGCAGGTCTTGTCTGACCAATTTGATTGGATACTATGATGCAGTCACAAAAGAACTGGATGCAGGGAATAACTTTTATATTATATATTTGGATTTTAGAAAGGCTTTTGATACTGTTGCGCATGGAAGACTGCTGCACAAATTGGAGCAGTGTGGCATTGGAGGCAAATTGCTGCTATGGATAAAGGGATGGTTGAGTGGCAGAAGACAGAGTGAAAATCAATGGACACTGCTCAACGAGGACTAATGTTATTAGTGGAGTTCCTCAGGGTTCAGTGTTGGGTCCATTGTTGTTTTCTGTATTTATAAATGATATTGATGATGGTATATCAAGCTTAATGTCCAAGTTTGCAGACGATACAAAGGTTGGCAGGGTTGTTAAGGACACTACTGATGCTATGCTGCTGCAATAGGATCTGGAAAGGTTGAGCAGATGGGCTGAGAGGTGGCAAATGAAGTTTAACATTGACAAATGTAAAGTACTACATATGGGAAACAGTAACCCCAGATCAACGTATCAACTCTGCGGTACTACGCTGACAGTGGTAGAGAATGAAAAGGACCTGGGAGTAATTGTGCAGGCAGATATGATGTTCTCTGAGCAGTGCAGACGAGCTGCAAGAGTAGCTCATGGTGTCTTGTCAATGATATGCAGGAATTTTTCTAGCAGGGATAGGGATGTGATTATTCCCTTGTATAAGGCATTGGTCAGGCCACACTTTGAGTACTGTATACAGGTCTGGAGGCCTTATTTCAAGAAGGATGTAGAGCTGATGGAACGAGTACAGAGAAGGGCAACAAGATTAGTGAATCGAACAAAGGGTTGCTCTTAAAAAGAAAGGCTTAAGTTTTGCAAATTACAGAGTCTGGAGACTAGGCATCGGGGAGGTAATCTGATAGAGGTGTATAAGGCTTTGAATGGCTTGAGCATGCTCAATGCCGATGGGATTCTTCCTTTTGCTCAGAATAATCACCTGAGAGGGCATAAATTCAAATTGAGGAAGGACGGATGTCGGATAGGAGGTAACTACCATCAGAAGGACGGATGTCGGATAGATGTGCGGAAATTTGCCTTTAGCCAGCGGGCAGTTGGTTTGTGGAATAGACTTCCATCACTTGTTGTTGAAGTTGATAGCCTAAACAAATTTAAGTCTCAGCTGGACAGGTATTAGCATTAGTAGAGGCATATGATGCAAGAAAGCAAGCTTATTCAGCATCAGCCAAAAAAAAAAAAAAAAAAACACACCACTCCCATTTCACCCCTCCGTTCGTTCGAAATACCTGTCCAGTTGAGCCTTAAATTTGTTTAGGCTATCATCTTCAACAACAAGTGATGGAAGTCGGTTCCACCAACCAACCACCCGCTGGCCAAAGGCAAATTTCCGCACATCTATCCGACATCCGTCCTTCCTCAATTTGAATTTATGCCCTCTGAGGTGATTATTCTGAGCAAGAGGAAGAATCCCATTGGCATTGAGCATGCTCAAACCATTCAAAGCCTTATACACCTCTATCAGATCACCTCGCCGGTGCCTAGTCTCCAGACTCTGTAATTTGCAAAACTTAAGCCTTTCTTTTTAAGAGCAACCCTTTGTTCGATTCACTAATCTTGTTGCCCTTCTCTGTACTCGTTCCATCAGCTCTACATCCTTCTTGAAATGAGGCCTCCAGACCTGTATACAGTACTCAAGATGTGACCTAACCATTGCCTTATACAAGGGAATAATCACCTCCTTATCCCTGCTAGAAAATTTCCTGTATATCATTGACAAGACACCATGAGCTACTCTTGCAGCTCGTCTGCACTGCTCAGAGAACTTCATATCTGCCTGCACAATTACCCCCAGGTCCTTTTCATTCTCCACCACTGTCAGTGTAGTACCGCAGAGTTGATACGTTGCTCTGGGGTTGCTGTTTCCCATATGTAGTACTTTACATTTGTCAATGTTAAACTTCATTTGCCACCTCTCAGCCCATCTGTTCAACCTTTCCAGATCCTGTTGGAGCAGCATAGCGTCAGTAGTGTCCTTAACAACCCTGCCAACCTTTGTATCATCTGCAAACTTGGATATTAAACTTGATATATCCATCATCAATATCAGTCATAAACACCGAAAACAACAACAGCCCCAACACTGAACCCTGAGGAACTCCACTAATAACATTAGTCCACGTTGAGCAGTGTCCATTGATTACCACTCTCTGTCTTCTGCCACTCAACCATCCCCTTATCCATAGCAGCAATTTGCCTCCAATGCCACACTGCTCCAATTTGTGCAGCAGTCTTCCATGTGCAACAGTATCAAAAGCCTTTCTAAGATCCAAATATATAATATCAAAGTTATTCCCTGCATCCAGTTCTTTTGTGACTACATCATAGTATCCAATCAAATTGGTCAGGCAAGACCTGCCCTTAACAAAACCATGCTGGGTCTTGACTATAACTGAATTCTTGTCTAGATGATCCTGCAGTGCTTCTTTAACCAGTGCCTCCATTCATTTTCCTGGAACAGAAGTTAAACTAACAGGTCTATAATTACTTGTGTCAGCCTTTGATCCTCCTTTGTGAATTGGGGTTACATTTGCACATCTCCAGTCTATGGGTACCTCTCCTGAGTCCAACGAAGCTGTCATAATTATGGCTAGGGGTTTGCTTACTTCCTTTGCTGCCTCCTTTTATATAACTGGATAGATCCCATCCGCCCCAGGTGCCTTTTTTATGTTTATCCTCAACAATCTCTTCTCCACTTTCCTCTCAGTTATTACAAAATCATCTAGCTCACTGCCAATGTTTACTTCACCTACGACATTCTCCTTCCTGAATAATTCCTCATGCATGAATGTAGATGCAAAATACTTGTTTAGATTGTTAGCCACCTGAGCAGGATCCTCAACTGTTGAACCATCAATATCCAGTGGACCAATCTGATTCATCCCTTTCCTTCTTGAGTTTAAATAGGTAAAGAACTCTTTTCTGTTTTTCTTTGCATCCTTTGCCAAAGATTTTTCGTAGTCTGCCTTTGCCTGCCTTTGTGACTTGGTTACAGACCAACTTATATCTATCATAGGCTTCCATGTCGCCCCTTAATTTGTATGTATCCCATGCATTTTTCTTCTCTGCCACATGTCTCATTAGTTCATCTGACAACCATTTAGGCCTAAACCTTGAACAATATTTCTTAGTTGGTATGTAAAGCCTGGTAGCTTCCAAGATTAGTTCCTTGAATGCTTCCCATTTTGAGTTTGCTGTTGGTAACATCATCAGTTGGTCCCACTGTATAGAATTTAAATACTGTCTCAGACCATCATAGTTGCCTTTACGAAAACTAAAACCCTTCCCTTTACCTCTGATGGTAGTTACCTCCTTGAGTAAATCCCACTTCAACACACTGTGATCACTGCCACCTAGTGGTTCATTTATCTGCAGATTCTTAATGCATGAAAATATTTCAAACGAACGGAGGGGTGAAATGGGAGTAGTGGTTGTGGTTTTTTTTTTTTTTTTTTCTTTTTTTTGGCTGATGCTGAATAAGCTTGCTTTCTTGCATCATATGCCTCTACTAATGCTAATGCTATATATTTGGATCTTAGAAAGGCTTTTGATACTTTTGCACATGGAAGACTGCTGCACAAATTGGAGCAGTGTGGCATCGGAGGCAAATTGCTCCTATGGATAAAGGGATGGTTAAGGGGGAGAAGTGGTAATCAATGGACACTGCTCATCGTGCACTAATGTTATTAGTGGAGTCCCTCGGGGTTCAGTGTTGGGTCCATTATTATTTTCTGTATTTATAAATGATATTGATGATGGTACATCAAACTTAATGTCCAAGTTTGCAGACTATACAAAGATTAGCAGGGTTGTTATGGACACTACTGACACTATGCTGCTGCAACGGGATCTGGAAAGGTTGAGCAATTGGGCTGAGAGGTGGCAAATGAAGTTTAACATTGACAAATGTAAAGTACTACATATGGGAAACAGTAACTCCAGAGCAATGTATCAACTCTGTGGTACTACAATGACAGTAGTAGAGAATGAAAAGGACCTGGGGGTAATTGTGCAGACAGATATGAAGTTCTCTGAGCAGTGCAGATGGGCTGCAAGAGTAGCTCATGGTGTCTTGTCAATGATATACAGGAATTTTTCTATCAGGGATAAGGAGGTGATTATTCCCTTGTATAAGGTAATGGTCCGGACACACCTTGAGTACTGTATACAGGTCTGGAGGCATCATTTCAAGAAGGATGTAGAGCTGCTGGAACGAGTACAGAGAAGGGCAACAAGATTAGTGAATGGAACAAAGGGTTGCTTTTACGAAGAAAGGCTTAAGTTTTGCAATTACAGTGTCTGGAGACTAGGCACCAGTGAGGTGATCTGATAGAGGTGTATAGGCCTTGAATGGTTTGAGCATGCTCAATGCTGATGGGATTCTTCCTCTTGCTCAGAATAATCACTTGAGAAGGCATAAATTCAAATTGAGGAAAGACAGATTAAAGGATAGATGTGTGGAAATTTGCCTTTAGCCAGCCGGTAGTTGGTTGGCGGAAGAGACTTCCATCCCTTGTTGTGGAAGTTGATAGCCTAAATAAATTTAAAGCTCAGCTAGACAGGTATTTCGAATGAATGTAGGGGTGAAATGGGAGTGTTTTTTTTTTTTTTTTTTTTTGGCTGATGCTGCATAAGCTTGCTTTCTTGCATCATATGCCTCTACTAATGCTAATATCATTAGTGCCAACATGTACAACAATATCACCCTTTGTGCCCTTAAAGGATGATATCTGCCTTACGTCATCAACCTTTGCCCCTGGCAGACATACTCTGTTCCTGCTCCATCTATCCTTTTTGCACAATATGTTCCCCGTTTCCCTGACAATAGAGTCACCTACAACAACTAGTTCCTTTGGGACCAGCTCATTCTACCTTGGGGGTTGCCTCAGTGTTGAGTGATGTTCAAGTGCAAGATCTGGCATTGATGTGGGCAGCTGAGAGCTCGATGGGTCCCCTCAATTTAAATCCTTCGAGGGCATCCACCCTGTCCTTCAAGCTCTCATATAAGCCTATAACAATGCCAAGTTTGTGCCTGATTTCCTCGCACTCCTTACATCGCGTGCACACACAGACATTCCCTTGGCAATATCATGTCCCATTCCTGATTGCTCCACAAACATCAAAACAAGCATTGCATTTCTATAGACTGTGATGCAGAGGACAACTGCTCCCCTCAGTCTTCCCTGAGCCACAGCACTTCCACTAGTTTGAGCTTCTTGCTTTGCTGCTCAGGTATGAGTCATGATTTCTATTCAAGTTCAATAAAATTCCAATACAAAATATAACCCTAAACCTATATCCCAATGCAGTTATAACACTATATATATATATATGTATTCAGTATCGAATATTATCTCCAAGTTACATTATATGACTTTCTTATCCCTGTCAACTTATAGGTATTAATTTATGATGTTACGTTTGTAATAACAAGGTTGCTGTATTTATTTAGTTAAAAAAGTACAATTCAATTGACAATGAAATTTAGTAAGATTAATAAATTTTACTGATTGATTAATACTACTATACTCGCTATCTAGTTTTCTGTTAAACCTTACGCCATCTAGTTTTCCCTTAAACCTTACACTAGCACACGTTGTACCATATAACAATGGCCGCAAGGTACGAACAGTTAATCTACGGACACAAGGTATTATTTACTTTCCAAATTGCACTATCTAAATTCAAAATAAACCATGGAGCTTGACTAGGTCTATAAGCTACTTATAGAAAATAATTTAATCTAACAATTAAGTCAATAAAGCGGCTAAGTATAATTAAAAACTTTCGTTTGAGGGAGCTGCAAAACCTGTCCACACGTGGATTTGATACCCTTACCAATACTAAGTAATAACCTACAAAATCTCTATTAAATTCAATTTAAACTAAAGTATTGTTACTAGGAATATAAAGAAACTTTAAAAAATAAATTAATATGCCAATTTAAGTCAATAAAAAAGCAAAAACTTCACTTGTTCACATGTACTTTCGCACCCAATCACCTCAATGTTTACTCGAGCATTGTATCATAATGCCAGGGGCAAAGGTTGATGACGTTGTAGAGCGAATATCATCTTTTAAGGGCACAAAAGGTGATATAGTTGTACACGTTGGCACTAATAATATTAAGAGTAGGAGACCGGCAGAATTACTTAACAAGTACAGGTCACTGTTGAAGAAAAGCCGAGAATTAGGGTTGAATTTGAAAGTGTCTGCAATTCTGCCCAGACACGATAGGAGGGAGTATATGATGAGAGCCTTGTCGATCAATTCGGCCCTGGAAAGATTGTGCAAGGCTCAAGGGGTAGAATTTTTTTCAGCCTGGACTGTACTTGTTAACAGGAGAGATTGCTTCTACAGGGATGGGATACACTTAAATAGAAAGGGTGCAAGAATATTTGCTGATGCTATCGAGGCAGTGTTAGGTGGGTCGGAAAACTGCTAGCTTGGGGGGAGACAAAGACCAATAGATTGACAGTAGCCACTGGCAGAGGTGAAAGAGATTCTTGCACTGCTTCTATTAGAATGAGCAGAAGCCTGAAAAACAAGATGCATGGTATTTCAGAGACTGCTGGGAGCCATTGCGGTACAAGTAAACACATGGGTTGTGTTAGGGTAGCTAAGAATAGAAACAGGTGCAGGTATACTTGCGTGTACACCAATGCTAGGAGTTTAGTAAATAAATTTGATGAATTTGAGGTATTGCTCAAAACATCAAAGGCAGATATTGTTGGGATATCAGAGACGTGGTGTCACACAGATATAAGGGATGCAGAACTGCAATTTGGGGAGTACAACGTCTACAGAAAGGATAGACAGGATAGGAAGGGGGGAGGGGTTATGCTATTAGTTAAGAAACACATAAAAACCAAGGAAGTGAAGCCAGTCGACATCGCTGGACAGTGCAGTGTTGAGTCAGTTTGGTGTGACATAAGCATTGGGAGATCAAAATTGAGAGTAGGAGTGTGCTACAGGCCTAATGACTCTCTGATGAGTATAATAAGGAACTGTACAGGGAAATAGTGGGCCAGTAAATCAGAGAGTCTTATAATGGGAGATTTTAATTTCCCAGATATTGACTGGAATTTGGGGGCTGGTTACTCACACACTAGCAGGGCTTTTGTGGATTTATTGGATGATTGTTTTCTACATCAGCATGTTCGGGAGGCAACTAGAGGGAGTAATACTCTTGATTTGATTATCAGCAGTGATTCTTCATGCATTAAGAATCTGCAGATAAATGAACCACTAGGTGGCAGTGATCACAGTGTGCTGAAGTGGGATTTACTGAAAGAGGTAACTACCATTAGGGATAAAGGGAAGGGTTATTGCTTCCGTAAAGGCGACTACGATGGACTGAGACAGTATTTAAATTCTATACAGTAGGACCAACTGATGATGTTACCAACAGCAAATTCAAAATGGGAAGCATTCAAAGAACTTATCTTGGAAGCTACTAGGCTTTACATACCAACTAAGAAATATTGTTCAAGGTTTAGGCCAAAATGGATGTCAGATGAACTAATGAGGCATATGGCAGAGAAGAAAAATGCATGGGATACTTACAAATTAACACATGACACAGAAGCCTATGATAGATACAAGTTGATATGCAACCAAGTTACAAAGGAGGTTAGGCAGGCGAAGGCAGATTACGAGAAATCCTTGGCAAGGGATGCAAAGAAAAACAGCAAAGAGTTCTTACTTATGTAAACTCTAGAAGGAAGGGGATGAATCAGATTGGTCCACTTGATATTGATGGGTCAACTGTTGATGATCCTGCTCAGGTAGCTAACAAACTAAATGAATATTTTACATCGACATTCACACATGAGGAGTTATTCAGCGAGGGGAATGCCAGAGGTGTATTCAACTCTAGCAGTAAGCTACAGAATCTTGAAATAACTGGGAGTAAAGTGGAGGAGAAACTGTTGAAGATAAACACAAGAAAGGCACCCGGGGTGGATGGGATCTATCCAGTTATATTAAAGGAGGCAGCAAACCCTTAGCCATAATTATGAGAGCTTCCTTGGACTCAGGGGAGGTACCCATAGACTGGAAATGTGCAAATGTGACCCCAATTCACAAAGGAGGATCAAAGGCTGACACAAGTAATTATAGAACTGTGAGCTTAACTTCTGTTCCAGGAAAATTAATGGAGGCACTGGTTAAAGAAGCACTGCAGAATCATTTAGACAAGACTTCAGTTATAGCTCAGATTTGATTTGATTTGGTTGTTGTTGGCGCATCGGCTTCTATGGCCATATTGCACCTCCCAAGGTTTTTTTGCAGTACTTTGATCCAAGCCCGAGGCGGGAATCGAACCCGCGACCTTGGGTTGCCGGGCAGGTACTTTACCCACTCGGCTAGCCCGGTCGGCTATAGCTCAGACACAGCATGGTTTTGTTAAGGGGAAGTCTTGCCTGACCAACTTGATTGGATACTATGATGCAGTCACAAAAGAACTGGATGCAGGGAATAACTTTGATATTATATACTTGGATCTTAGAATGGCTTTTGATACTGTTGCACATGGAAGACTGCTACACAAATTGGAGCAGTGTGACATTGGAGGCAAATTGCTGCTATGGATAAAGGGGTGGTTGAGGGGGAGAAGACAGAGAGTGGTAATCAATGGACACTGCTCATCGTGGACTAATGTTATTAGTGGAGTCCCTCAGGGCTCAGTGTTGGGTCCATTATTGTTTTCTGTATTTATAAATGATATTGATGATGGTATATCAAGCTTAATGTCCAAGTTTGCAGATGATACAAAGGTTGGCAGGGTTGTCAAGGACACTACTGACACTATGCTGCTGCAACAGGATCTGGAAAGGTTGAGCAGATGGGCTGAGAGGTGGCAAATGAAGTTTAACATTGACAAATGTAAAGTACTACACATGGGAAACAGCAACCCCAGAGCAACGTATCAACTCTGTGGTACTACACTGACAGTGATAGAGAATGAAAGGGACTTGGGGGTGATTGTGCAGGCAGATATGAAGTTCTCTGAGCAGTGTAGACGGGCTGCAAGAGTAGCTCATGGAGTATTGTCAATGATATACAGGAATTTTTCCAGCAGGGATAAGGAGGTGATTATTCCATTGTATAAGGCAATGGTCAGGCCACACCTAGAGTACTGTATACAGGTCTGGAGGCCTCATTTCAAGAAGGATGTAGAGCTGCTGGAACGAGTACAGAGAAGGGGAACAAGATTAGTGAATGGAACAAAGGGGTGCTCTTACGAAGAAAGGCTTAAGTTTTGCAAATTACAGTGTCTGGAGACTAGGCACCAGCGAGGTGATCTGATAGAGGTGTATAAAGCCTTGAATGGTTTAAGCATGTTCAATGCTGATGGGATTCTTCCTCTAGCTCAGAAAAATCACCTGAGAGGGCATAAATTCAAATTGAGGAAAGACAGATGTAGGATAGACGTGCGGAAATTTGCCTTTAGCCAGCGGGTGGTTGGTTGGTGGAACAGACTTCCATCCCTTGTGGTGGAGGTTGATAGCCTAAATAAGTTTAAGGCTCAGCTGGACAGGTATTTTGAACGAACAGAGGGGTGAAGTGGAAGTGGGTTTTTTTTTTTTTTTTTTTTTGGCTGATGCTGCATAAGCTTGCTTTCTTGCATCAAATGCCTCTACTAATGCTAATGCTAATAATTAATGCAACTCAGTTACATTTTCGAATATTAATAATGGCAGATAAGAATTAAAAAGGAACAACGTCCGGACACGGTATGAAGTCTACTAAAGTAAGAAAAATTCCGAATTTGAAAATTAAACTATACGTTTTGAAGCGAATCGATTCCATTCAACGTTAAGTGGATGTGTGCAATAATTTAGGACTGGCAGGTTCCACTGTAAGAACAATTATAAAAAATAAAGAATTAATTTTAGCAGCAGGAAAGACAGCTGTTCCACTGCAAGCAACTAGGCCGGTTATTATAATTGAAATGGAGAGACTTCTAAATAATTTTATTGAAGATAATATCCAACGCATAATTCCGTTAAGTTGAATATTATTAAAGAAAGAGTGATCAGCCTATATGATGATCAGAAGAAAGCTCACCTTTAAAAAAAATAAAATAAAATGTGGAACCCTTTAAAGGTAGTAAGGACTGGTAAGATAGATTTAAAATCCAGGGAGAAGCCACAAGTGCAGATCGAAAAGGAGCCGAAACTTTCAAAAAAGAACTTCTAAAAATTATTGCAGAGTGGTGTTAAACTTATAAACAAGTTTTTAACATAGGTGAAACAGGACTTTTTTGGAAATAAATGCCTAAAAGAAGTTTCATATTGGAAGAAGAAGAAGAAGAAGAAAAAAACATGCCAGGCTTTAAAGCGGCGAAGGATCGGTTGACTTTATTGTTGGGTGGTAACACTGCGGGGATTTTAAAGTAAAACCCCTTTTAGTTTACTAGGAAGACAGCCAAAGTACAACCCAAAATCGAACAAAGTTACGAAAACTCGACAGCCCAGGACCATCAGACTAATAAATTCATGAATTTTAAGTTTAATTTTGATACATAACGTAGTTACTTACCACATAATTATATACATATTTAATGGAGAATATTTTATATGTACAAATTTTTAATATTAAATATTTTGACCGACATTTGTGCATCTTTTTGCTACCACTTATTATTGATTAGAAAATATCCTATGACATAGACCGCAACTCACAAATACATATGTTACATTACAGGAATACAGTGCTTGCTTAGCACTGATTCACTTAGCACTCTGTTTTTCGGGAACGAATTATCAGCATTAAGTGGTCACCTGAAGTGGAAAACTCACCTCATAATACAAAATTAGGCGCTCTACATGCATTTCCTGCAGGGTAATGTAGTAAAAAATCCCACATCACTGATAACTTGCTTGGTATTTCAATTGGACAGTAAATGATCAAAAACCAACATATGGCTTTAACAAATATAATTTACTTAAGTACTATTCTAATAGCGGACAATGCATATTTTCAAAATAACATGAGGCAATAGACCCAACGTGAATGGTTCAGACAGAGTAAAGTGGCAATAAAGTTTGGAGAATGTTGTCAGAAGTTTTTGGGTACTCTGAAACTAGAACAACACCTGAAAGTAATGGAATATCTGAATGTTGCAGACCAAATACATCCATCAAAGTTCCTGCTATTCCCTAACAGTGATGAATCTTTCAGTAAGTCAATACAATATACCATTAAAGCCCAAACCTCAAGTCTCAACCGCATCAAGCATCTGATGAGGCTTAAATGGAATATACATGTGGAATCGCCATTGCTCGCAGTATCGGAATTTTAAGACTCTGCAGGCAAACATGTTCAAGATACTGTTTTTACCCAATATCTTGAACTTATAATGTACTTTCTTGACAAATACAGTTGATAGCACAAGCTATAAAGTAAAATTTAAACCATTATAATTTACCAATCAAACCAAAGGATACGGCAGTGATGGTCCATTTTTAATACACATCTGTTACAAACACTACAATGATGAGTCCTAGGAGGCTTTGGAGCTATGCATTTTTTACAGATGGATACAGCTTCTGGAATGAGTGCACCCTTAAAAAAAAATAAACATAACTTGTTAAAAAGGATGCCTAAAAAATCAATTGTTCAATGTTAACCCTTGTGCATTATAAACATGGCATAAAAATTTCTTATAAATCAGTGTGTACTTTAAGTTACAAAATGTACAACAGTATTAATTTCAACATTTGGATTTTTCAGCAAAAAAACATTTTAAAAAAGAATAAATTTTGCAGCTATAATAAATCAGCACTACCTAAGAATGTAAGGTTAAGCCACTGACATAAGCACATTAAAAAAAAAGTTTTGTACAAGGTGTGGCAATAATAAGAACACATAGTGAAGGAGCTAAAAAATGGTTTTATTTTTATTCAAAGTAATCACCACCTGACTGAATGTACTTATTACACTGTTCTAAAAGTTTTTGAAAAGAGCCGGAAAGGTGTCTGGAGAAAAGATGTTCAGTTCGGCAGTTATGTTTTTCTTTATCTCCTAAACTTCCTGAACTCTCTTTCCTTTGAGAGCAGTTTCAATTTGGGAAAGAGGAAGAAGTCTGCTGGTGCTAGATCAGGGAAGTAGGGTGGTGGGGCCATTGTCATGCAACAAGAACCAGATGCCTTTCTCTTAAAATTGCAGCCTTATTCAGGAATGCACTTTAACAGTCTTTGAAGCACCTGTACACAGAACACACTATTGACTTTCTACCCTTCGGGTACAAATTCCTTGTGAATCACACCCTGTTTTTCTTAAAACATGATCAGCATTGTCTTGAATCGGAATTTTATAAATGAAACGTTTTTGGAGCTTGATGATTTTTAAGTCCACTGCATGCTTTGGTTTGCTTTGTTTAGGTTTTATTGGCACATTGCAACTAAGGCTATAATGCAACAAAACCACATCGTGGAAAAGATTACGTTTAAAATATTTCAGTGAACTAAAAAATTAGGTCATGTCAAACGGGATAATGATAAAAGTATATCAGTGGTATAAATGATATATTTTAAATAAGGCTAAAATGGTTTAAGGCCTTTAAATAATTAAAAACAGCTGACACGTGTTCATTGTCAGATAAAATCTGACTGAATATATAAGGCTCAGTCAGATGACTAAAATCATTAAAATACAAAACACGTTCATGGACACTCAATTAATTTATGCCAAACGCTTAAAACATTTTCACAATTCTCACACACAGGAGAGTCATCTGCCCTCAGCATGAACAGGTGTGTAAGATGACTGTGCTCTGTGCGGAGGCGAGCGAGAACAACTTCCTCTCTGCAGTTCCTGTGCAGACCAGACTGCCACAGTTTAATTATAGGTGAAAGATGTTTGATCATCTCATAATGGATGTCATCTGGCCCAAATGCACTCGCATGGGATAGAGACAGTGCCACTTTCAATTCCCATTCTGTGAAAAGCTGATTGTATGTCTCCCAGTTATTAGAAGATAGCTTCAAATGCTGCTTTTCACCTTTTTTTTTTTTTTTTTTTTTTTTCAGGGCCAGAAACTGGTGGGGGTAAAATGCTTCGGAAGACACTTTAGTAAATGTGTCCCCCTAGAGTGTTAGCAATTGTGGTTGGGTCTACAATTGCACATCCATTATAATCTAGAATCGATGTAGTGAATGATGTGTATCTACCCTTCATTTTCCAGACTTTATCCCAAACAAGCTGTCTGGTTGGTGGAAGATGTGAAACGGATCCAAAATTCCTTTTGACTCTGACGTCTGATGTAACATGCTTTTTCTCGGGCACATTTAAAGGCTATTAGATTATCTGTAGTGGGATATCAATGAAATATCTCCCAAACCTTGTTTTGTGCCTTTCTGGCTGCTGTGCATTCTTTGTTCCACCACAATTTTGGAAATGACAGAAACCGATTTGATGTTTTCGGAATTGCAATTGCCACTGCGTGGACATTACTTTCTGTTATGTACTTAACTGCCTCATTAATTGACTCCTGGCTGACTTGATCTATGCTACCCCATCTAGGACATCATGGTGTCCTAGACAGGTAGCATGGTCTCCCATTGCAAAGGGTGGATATCACAGGGAAGTGATCACTACCATAAGAGTTTCCTTCGAACTTTCATGTACATATAGATAGTAGGGAAGAGGAGCAGATGGAAAGATCAATGGCAGTAAAGGTAACGGGTAACCATGTGGAACAGGTAATGGGTAGCCATGTGGAAAAAGGTATGAGATCCCAAATTATGAAGGATCAGGTCGTTGTTTTCGAGCAATCGCTCTATATAATCCGACACCTTCCATTGATGTTCAATGGACATAATACCCACAGGGTATTATGTCCATTGAAATCCCTTAGTAATAGAAAAATGGGTAGCAATTGTTAATGAGATTATCAAGGTCTGCCTGGGGGATGTCGTTTCCAGGTGTCAAATAGATTGAGCAGATAGATGAGAAGAAACCCTACTGAAAGATGTATGGCCATGGCCTCTAAATTGGTAGTCAGTGGCATAGTTTAAAAGGGGGTATTGGTTACCCACAAGGTTGGTGACTCCTCCACAGGTCCATCCCCAGTTCTGTCTTTCTGAATGATAGAATAGCTACACATATGAAGGTCCTCATTTGCCTTTAAATATGTCTCCTGTAAGCAGAAGCACACTGGCTCATACTTAGGGTGCTCTCACATAGAATGCAGGTGACCGCTTACTTGGGACCAGCAGCTACAAGTAGCCTAAATGAACAATGTAAGTCAATAGGAGTGCATACAGTAACAGCATGTGGACAGTGGCATCGCTTCTTGTGTTAATCCCCCAGCTTACCTCAACAAAAAAAAAAAAGAAAGATTATCGTTTTTTGTACAATTCTGGTGGCTGACACTGGAAGAGATGCCAGATTTGTTTGGCATGGGACAATATACTTATGTATATTATATCTTACGTTCAAAATGTATTATTTTTTTTGTCTTTTATTATTATGTTTTTTACTTTTTCGATTTGTAACTATGCTTCCTCCTCTTTTCTAATTTATTTTCTTTCCCATTCTCCTCAACTGCTATCAATACATAATGCTTATTTATATATAGCTTCCGAATACTTCACAACTTTAACGTTTTTTTTTTTTTTTTCGTTGATAAATTTTAAATTCTTCACTTGCAAAAATTTTATTCCCTTCCTCTTTCAATTATTTCAACAAATTGTTGAAATAATTGAAAGAGGAAGGGAATAAAATGCCCAATGCAAGAAAATATCTTGCGATTGGGCATTAAACAACTTGCTCCCTCTCCTTTTCCCTAATTATTTATCTTTTGATAAGTTGCACCTGAAAATTACGTGACACCCGCTGAACTGCAGGCGGAGTTGATCAGCAATTTTACGGTCCAGTTTACCTGAAAGCTAAAGGGATTAACATTCCGCAATACAGTGGCGCCCGTAAAACCTACCCCACCGCATAGTGAGAAGTTGCACTGGTTCTATGTGTTCATACCCAGTGAGAAGCTTCAGCTGCATGTCGCTGCTGGTTCCAAGTAAGTGGTCACCTGCATTCTATGTGAGAGCACCCTTACATAGGAGGGTCTTGACGTCTTCACTGTTTTGACGGACACCATGGCAGTTCCACTGCAGAAATTTGAAAGTGGACATTACTTAGATTTGGTGGGTCAGTCTATGGGCTGCCGAAGGGATGAGGGCTTTAGTTTCTCAGTCTTGGATTTATCCTTTCTGAAAAAGACTAGACATTGTCCAGTGTCCATATCTCCGTCCGCAAGAAGTTCCAAGACCACGTCTTCATTTGTTTCTTTCACTTCTATCTCCATTTCTTAATTTGCCAAGGGCAGCGAATCAGGTTTTTTATTTCCTCATTATTTTGTTTAGGTAGAGGTGGAGCAGTAGGTGGTATCGATATGGGAGTGGCAGCTGACTGGGTGTTTTGAAGTAGCTTTGGAGTGTTCAGTAAGAGTGTGCAATTGGAGCAAAAGATTCTTTTGGTGGGTTTGTTTGTTTGTTATTTAGTTTCTAATGCTCCTAAAAACCAAGGCCATATGCATCAGGATATGCGGTGGTCATTCCCTGACCTTTCCGTATCCTCCGTATTTGGTGGTCACGGGCTCAAACCCCGGTCTAATCAAGAAGTGTGTGCTATGCACTGCTGCTCCTACCCACCCTGCTACGGAGGCGCCTCTTTTGGTGGGATTGTTATATCTGTTCGAATTCCAACAGATAGCTTCCCTGCAGCCATCTGTGCATAAGTAGGTTTATTACTACTTACTGGCATTACGATATTCCAGGCCTCCTGATAAGGAATATTCAGTTCCAGCTTGTGTTGCTCTATTTGCTTTTCTTGTTTCCACTGCTGGCATGCCCTTGGGTATGCCGGGTGCTCACTTTCACAGTTGGCACATGGGTTTTAGGGCTGTACATGCATTGCTTTCGTGGTCTTTTTCACTGCACTGAGGCAGAGGCAGGTGCTCCATGATAGGCCATCTTTGAATGCCCATACTTCTAGCATTTAAAACATCACAGTGGGTTTGGAATATATGGCCTTACTCTGCAATTAATGTACACTGCTTTTATTGAATTTGGAGACTATTAAATGTAAGGATGAGGTTTCTAGTTGGTACTGACTTCCCATCCTTACGCACAGAAATTCTTTTAATAGCTATTATTTCCTGTGGCTTAAATTCAGGGAGGATTTCTTCCTCAGTAATCTCAAGCAGTTCCCACTATGAGATGACACCTCTTGATGAATTCAGAGTTCTGTGCGGTGTCACGGTAACTGGTATTCCTCCGATTGATGTTGCTCAGAGTAGCTGCTTAGAATGCCTGTCATTTCTGGTTTCAATTAAGAGGTCCCCAGAACAAAGCCTCTTAACTTTAGGGGAACCTGCTAACCCCTCTAAACCCTTCTCAATGAAAAAGGGCGACATTTTTCCAATAGGTTTCTCAGTGTTGGAGTGCATGATCAGAAACCTGGGAATGGGACCTGACAGAACTTCAGTTCATGGTCTCTTTGCTGCTGTGGCATTTTCTACATCTAAGGTATTGTTTTCAGTTAGGGACTAGGTTGGGGCCCCAGAAGAAATAATTTTATCAGGATTCATGAGTCTTTTTGTATTGGTTCAGTGCCTGGGCTCTCCCACCTACCATGAAGCCCATAGGGTTGCCCAGTACCCTGCAAGTAACAAATGCACTCTGGAGTGGAATGCCAGGGCTACCCAGCCACCATACCCAACACCACTGCCAGCCTGAATCCTGTCCCTCAAACCATGAGGGTAAGGGCATGACATTGACATGGTTGACCCTTGCAGGCAAACCCACTAGTCGACTGATCCCAGCCAGGCCATCCAGGACCACCTGTTTTGTCGAAGTAATGGCCAAAGTGGTGTGTTGAAGCTGGGCCCCTCAATCACCAGGATCCCCCTTTCCGAATTTCCACAGATCGCAGAATATGACAAACACGCCAGATTCCATTGATGTTAGCCTGGAACCGAGGCTGTGGGCATTGGATTCCAATGATGCTAATCTGGAGGACCAGCAGTATCACTGGGAGGTCCCCTCACCAAGTACAAGTTGTTATTTGGTTTTTTAGGAGCATTAGCAACTAAGGCCATATTGCTCTGGGGATGTGCGGTGATCATTCCCTGACCTTTCCGCATCCTCCGTATTTGGTGGGCACGGGCTCGAACCCCAGT
Source organism: Mastigoproctus giganteus (assembly GCF_048544385.1). NCBI lineage: Eukaryota > Metazoa > Arthropoda > Arachnida > Uropygi > Thelyphonidae > Mastigoproctus > Mastigoproctus giganteus. The sequence continues at coordinate 92,887,060 of NC_143585.1, forward strand.
CTAATCAAAAAGCGTGTGCGACGCACTGCTGCTCCTACCCACCTGGCTATGGAGGCGCCCCATGTACAGGTTCCGACGTCGACGGGTCCACTGCATGCTCAGACACTGTCTCTGTTGTGCAAAAATACCAAACACTCATCTACAATGACAGTACAGTTAAGGCAATTCTGATTGTCTTGACAAGTCTGGATGAAGTCTTCACATGATGACATGCTGCTCATCCATGAGGCTGTATAGCACAAGTTTTGCACAAACCTTCCTTTCTCTAAATCTTCATACAGAATTTCATGAATTGCCTCCTTATTCATATCCAACTCATCAGCTGACATTCTGAGAATCAAACAACAATCTCTTGCCACAATTTCCTGAACTTTTGCAACTCTGTCCTCATTATGAAAGGTTTACAGACACCCATTTCTTGGACCGATGTGAACATTCTCACATTTTTCTTTAAAACACTTCATTCAAACTCACTGGTACAATGTAACATTTCATCACCATAAAAGTTTTTAACATTTCATGTGTTTCTGTTGCAGATTTTCTCAGCTTAAAGCAAGAATTATATTCATTAAATTATATTCATTCATTGCGCCATTGCAAAATCGTGACACAGTAACACTACTAATGAAACTGGTTGTTACTTGTAACCTGTCAGCCTACTGGACGATCTCTGTACCATCATTTTCGGAAAAGTTTGAACTACAACATACTTCTATTTATTTTCAAGGTCATTGAACATGACTGCAACAGCATCAGTTCAGGAACTTTATTGCCACACCTCATAATACTAAATGTATTTTTGTATATATTTTTAGAAACCTTTATTTCTAAAAACTATAGACTTTAAAATTCCTAATTTTTTCCTATGAACCTTTCTTTTTTAATTATTTTAAAGTTTACGGCTCCATTATTACACAGCAACTTTTATCTGGCTTTGTATTTTTACTTTCATGTTTAAATGATCTAGTGCCTATCTGTCCTCATCAGATGGCAACACAGTGAAACAAATGTTGGGGTACCATATTACATAAAATATATTTTCTCTGAGTTATTCTGGGTTTTTTTGTTATTTTCTCCACAGAAATAATATAATGGTGTAACATGGCCTAGGATACTGATGCATCATAAAACTACTACCAAATTGTTACATTTAAATAGTAATAATACTGTTTGGAACAACACATTTCTCTTATCTATTGTCATCATCAAAATAGCAACAATATTGCAGCTACCCCTAAAAGTCTATAGAAGAAAATAATGACTGAAGGAAAATAAAGTCCTTGCTCAGTTTAATCCTTGAAGGTACTGATATGAGAAGGTTGAACAGACTAGATGCACTGCTGTTAATATTGGTAGAAAATGAATTATCCTCAACTTCAACTGGAAGAATGAAATGCAAGGGAGGTTTCAGATATTTAAAAATACCCAAGACATCTGTAATCACATCTTATAAGTTCTGCAACCTTATAAGTTTAACATCTAAAAACTGATCAAATAATCAGTGAAATATGCAGTGTTGCACCAGTAATATTTCTGTTATATGCTTTTATATAAACTAATTAATATTCCTGTTATATGCATTTATATGAACTACTGATAAGTAAAAAAAATAAGTAGCAATATTTAATATTCTTGTTATGTGCATTTGTATGCAATGAATATAATCCAATGTCTAGTCAATTGTAATCACAAACGCCTCAGTAACTCCATTAGGTGGGTCCATATCACTAGAAAAAATGAAGCCAACTGCAGTTTTGAGCATCTACTTAAATGTGCATCTCTCCATTATGTTCTTAATAAGACTTAATAGCATTTGGTGGCATTAGCAGGGAAGTCAAGAACAGAGGGGAGGTGGGTTAACTATGGGCCCAGACATCATGCAAGAAGCCCAGATATTGGAAATTACAGAAAAGAGGAAAGAGAGGGAAAGGAAGTCCCTCTGAGGCTATTTTTCCCGTAATCTCCACGACTCTCAATGCCCTTGGGCATTTGTTGTCTATCCTTCGCACTCTCTCATCATTCATTATGAAAGTTTTTGTTGGTCCATTTTCATTGTACGAGTACATAAGGTCTGTTGCTAGCAATCTGATTGTGCATAGAATTTGTTCTGCCTCATTTCCACTGTTTACCAAATGGTACTGTCTGGGACTGCTTAGCCCACAATAAATTATATATTTAAATAATATAGTATTTAACATTTCACATTAAATACAGCAAAATCCCCTTTAACAGACACCTCTCTAAAGTGAACATCCCTTGTTGTGGACAGTCCGGCTTGGGTTCCAGCCATAAGTATATGTATGTTAAGTAACCTCTCTAAAAAGGACACTCTAGTATGGACATGGACACTTTGATAGCCGTCTTTGATTTTTCAACCTCCTTGCTAAGTGTCACGATATAGAATCACTACTGATATAGAATTTACAAACTTCATTTTGACTGTCTGAAGTAGTTCACTGGCGTGCACATCACTTAGCAAGGAAACAAAATTGTAAACCTGAGAGACGCTGTTGCAGAGAGAGAAAGGGGAGAATTTCAGTGTGAACGTGAGAATACAGTTGTAATCCGCTGTCTAATTTATTGTATAATACTGTGCAATTTGTGTTTAAAAAATTAACATCCTACAAATGGACTCTAATGCATTCGCAATTTGTATGCTACATTAATAAAACTGTCAGTCAAACTTAATAGGACACTTTGATTGAAACTTCTCTGTAGTCTATCACCACCAAACATATGGTATTTCTAGATCTTCAAAATAAAAAAACTGGCTTGCTACCATCTATCTATTCTTTAAGGCTAAGTTTTGTTTCCTCAGAGTGTGTGGTTATTACAGAACTGTAGTAAGTTTCAAATGGACAAATCTAGACAATTATGAAATTCTGTGTAGAGTTCCAGGCATGAGTAAGAATTTACATTTACATTTTTGCACTGTACTACAGTATATCTCGAAAACAGTTAACTGTGAAAGAAAAGTGATAGAATATCCTAGAAAAGAAAAGTGTGGAGTTCGTAAGTTAGCTGATCATTTCAAAATTGGAAATACATCAACAGCAATTATTAAAAATCAAGAAACTGTTAATCAGTGGCAGGATAATGAAAATGGAAAGAAGTATACCATCTCTGGTCCTATAATTCAAACCAAAGAAAAAGAAATTAGAAATTGCTAAAGAAATTGGCACCACTGACTTTAAAGCATCTAATAGCTGGTTAGGTAAGTTCCATGTCAAAAGATTTACTTCAAAGCATTTTGTGAGGAGTCTACTGATGTTAATTTGAAAACAGTTTCTAAATGGGGAAAAAAAAAAAAAGGCTGCCATCAATACTTGTTGCATATTCACCAGAAAACACACTGAATGATGATGAAATGGGTCTTTCTTTTCACACAGCTCTAGAAAAAGATGGGCTCCTGAAATAACTCTTGTTATAAGCAAACTAAATGTACATTGTACTACAAGCTATAATCTGGATTAGTGCAACATGGAATGCAGTGAGTCACTCTACAATTAAAAACTGCTTCCACAAAGCAAGATTTGATTTGAGAGTTAGGTAGTGTGATGGTGACTTTGCAGATGCAGCCGATGCAGTCTGTACTTAATAGCTTGCTATGGACACTAGGAAATCCTTCACTGAGAGGTGATAAATATGTTTCTGTAGACTCTAATGTAGCAATGGAAGGCATAAACACTGAAGTAAAAGACATTGTAAGTGAATTTATGAACAATGAAGAACTTATGAAGAAAGAGGAAGACGAAGAACCTGAAAAGGATGAACAATAGCGTGACCCCAAATTAAAAAAATATGCTTTGCATTACACTACCTAAACACATTAAAAGATTTCTATGTGAGCAGAAACGAGTTTTACTTAATATTCAAGTATGGAGTGAAACTAATAAGTGATCTAATTATTCACAATGAAAATGAAATTGTCAAAATGAAATACCCTAAACAAAGCAATTTATATTCATTTTTTACTAAAAGTTAATGATATTTTATAATAAATAACACAAATAAAATGTTATTTATTAAAAGTTAATTGAAACTCAAATGTATAATGATAAGCAATAAAAAAGTCTGTGTTAAGTAATCAGTTACAGTGAATTTCATTTTAGTTTAATTATTGAAACTGACTACACACACACTGACCTCAGCAAAGTGGACACCTCCCTACAGCAGACACTTTGTTCTGCCTAGTGGTGTCTGCTATAGAGAGGTTTCACTGTACTCAAATAATTCCACTAGATTTCAAAAGGTACAGTGGAATTTTGTTTATTCAATATTATGATTTCTTCTCCCTGCAGGGGGAATCCCAACCAAATCTCTTAGTCTAACTAAATTTGTAGATGGTAAGAGGTAAATGAAAATATATAACAATGCAAGTTTTTTTATACAAAATAATGCCATGTAATTTGAATAAACATGTTATTTAATTTATTTAATAGACATTATCATTAGGAGGAGTTTCAGTCCCTGCAGCCCAACCACTCTGTGGGTACAATCCTATATTGCCTACTCAATAGGGTGTTGCCTTTTCAATAGGGTGTGTCAACTGGCAACAGGTGGAGGTGCAAGTCTTGTAGCCATAAGTAGAGAAGCTGACCTTAGAATGCACTGAACTCTGTGTGTGTGAGTGAGAGAGAGAGAGATGTGTGCTAACATTTCATTGCCTAACCTGCAGATTTTTAAAACTCCATATTAAAAATGCTTATTGCTCATATTTTCATATAAAAATCGGGGTCAAAATGGAAAATTTCATGAAACAGAATGCTCATTGATATCATGCTATTTTTAAAATGAAAAACATACCTATCATAGAATAAATCTTGTTATAACTGACAACACTGAAAAAGCTTTATTAAAAATGTTAAATAAAATAAAATAGCTAAAAACTTGTAGAATAAAACCATAAAACTGCATGAAAATATAATAAAAGCATTAAAAGCAATAATAGAGGCACTAAAACTGTTTAAACGTATACAACAATATATATACAAAGTAGCTTTTGGAGTGATGTGCTCCATTATCAGCTTTAAGAAACATGGTATGTGAATCACCATTATATACATCATAGAACCCAATTGAAAAAACATGCAACAAAAAGCACATAACAGAAAACCAGTGCAGATCGTGACTGGTGAATATAAAAGGAAAAAATAAATAAAGGAAGAGGAAAGGGGAGAGGAATTAAAAACAGAAGGAAGAAGAGGAGTCAAGAAAAGAAAACATCATCTGTCAGACTCTGGGAAAACTGGATTAAACATATTAGTCAAAGTATAAGAAAGTTTGCCCCACTCATAAGGTTTAAAGCAATGTGGTGAGTCCCTCTATTGCAACTGATATTGGGACTCATCATACCCACATGGAGTGCTCCTAACCAAGAATGATGATGAGAATCACCAGCATAGTCCAAAATCTAAACATCAGAATGCAGATTATAATTAATTGTGAACCATATTCTAATGTATTACAGTTATTTTATTGTTTTTAGGCACTTTTATTATATTTATGTGTGTGTTTTTATGCTGCTAGTTTTTAGTTATTTTATTTTATCCATAAAATTTTTAATAATGCTTTTTCAGTGTCATTGGTTGTGATAAGATTTATTTTATGATATTTTTATTCCCAATCAAGACTGTTATGCAAATATATACATGACATTACCAATGCATGTGAAGAACCAGAATGGCATTCCAGTACACTCCAATCCATTCTAAGCACTAATAAAAACCCATCATGTATTGCATTATTTTCAAGTAAATAATACATTACCTATCTTTGGGTTTTTTTTGTTATCACCAATATCTATGAGTAATATTCTATGAGTAATAAAACTAGAAATCACACACAAATAGAAATGAGAAAGTGTGATGGATTAGGCTATATTTCATGCTAAAAATTATTTTAAATTGTAACTTAAGTTAATTTATAATTTTTATTCAATGTAAAGAAGATCTGCAACTAAAACTTTATTCTGCTGAGTTGGGATAGGGGTGGGGAGATGCTTTGCTACATAAAGTTTGAAAACCACTGTAGTGATCTATGCATTATCTTATTTTGTTTACTTGTCGAAGTAAACAAATCATTTTTCAGCTTAACTGACATATTTATATATGTCTGCTAAGCTGATTAACAAAAAAAGAAGTTTGTAAGCTTACTGCTATCTTTCACAAGACATTAATAGAAACTGCATTAACTAACTACAAATGAATTAATTTAAACTTAGGCCTGAAACTTATCATGGTCTATATTTTCTAATAAAAGATTGAGGTTGTCTGATAAATAATTCCCTGTTTTTATTTTAATTACAAAAATAGAGCACATAGGAAGGAACAGGTTTTGGCCACACATTTTCAGGCATATACAAATAGCATTCTCCATGCATAGTGTCTTTTGTAACTGGTACGGACCAACAAAGTGCATTGTAGTCAAGCCATACCAAAAAGTAAATTTTTGTGAAACTTAAACTGCATTTTCTCCACTGTCATTCTGGATTATAATTTACCCAATAATGGGAGCTGTGGCAGGTTATGGCCCTGCCAATGCAAAATGCCACTTTGTATAGATAGAAAATTTTACCCCTAGGGGGCTCAGCTCACATCTGGTGAGTATGGGCTTGGCACACACCCAGGGTCCTGAACTGGATATCATCACATCATTCTTCTCTTTCATGGCGATTCCCTTCTACTTCTGACTCTTGTTCTCTCTCTCTCTCTCTCTCTCTCTCTCTCTCTCTTCCAGGGAGTAATTCAGAATTTTTTTTTTTTGCTGGTGCAGCATAAGCTTCAAAATTCCTTGCACCATATGGCTAATAATAATAATATTATGTGCACAAGGTAATCATGGAGTAATCAAGGTAATTTTTTTTCAAGATAATGTGTTTATCAAATTCTATGCATCTGTCTCAAACAATTTTTAAACATAATATGACTTCCATGCTTGGTAATGCAGTTCCTTGTTTCAGCACAGTATAACATGTTATTCCACTTTCTCTTGCAGTCTGTCATATGGATTTTATTGACTGCGGAAGGACATGGATCAAACATTTTCTTCTCTTTGTGAAGTCAAAGGCCTCTCTTCCAATCTTTAACTGAACCCATGGTCATTACTTTTTTGTGAAAATTTCTAATTGTTTTTTCATCTAATACTGCATTGTCTTCTATGCATAGCTCATCACCATCTTTAAACTTTGATGACAGTCCATCACACTTCAATCTTGCTGCAATTTACACAAGACTCCAGGATGTTTAAGGAGTTGGTCATTCTTTACCTAAAAAACAACAAAATGGCAATTACTGTGCTTCACATATGACCATTATATCCATTTAATTTCATTAGTTATATCAAAGTAAAAATAAGGACTTGTCAATCTGAAGAAGGAAAGCAAATCAATGAAATAATTCATTTTTACATATATTTTTAAAAATATTAATTATATAAAATTTATTCATAATTTTATAAAATATACCTCAGGAGGAAATCCAGGCGATGTGATATATGCCATATAATAATGAAAGACAACATTGACCAATATCCAGTGACCGATTACAAGAACTACAGCAGTCATCATCTTGCTTTTCTGCCACCAAAATGGCAATCCAATAATATAAGCAACAGCAATCATTGATGCCATCAAAATAATGACACCAACTACTAAAATCTGGAAAAAAAAAAAAAAAAAAAAAAAAACCATGCTATATACAAAATACAGATACAAAAATGGAACCATATGAAGAAAAAAATTTATTCTACTGAGATCCATCCAAAAATAAGTTTCACGTACCCACTGTAGCAACTGAGAGAACAGTAGGCAATCAATCCCTTCCTATTTTACTACATCATAGAAACAATATGCAAGTCTCATTCACTGAACCACTGAATGCTGCTTAATTCATGTCTTGTTTTTGAGACCACTAAACTGCTATGAATTTATAGCAGGTCACTGTGTGACGTGCTATAAATTCATATTGTATGGGGTCACTGTGCAATGTCAGACTGTACTATCAGGAAATGGATTTGCGAATTCAAAAGAATTACAAATGCATATAAAAATGACTCAAAGGCTGGAAAACATATATAACACACACAGCCAAAATGCAGCTCAAGTGGAAGAACTGATAATGAACAATAATAGATCATTCTGATATACATTGATGGCATCTGTGTATATCTAGAAGTAACATTCAATATAATCTTTGTGCATGATGAAAGCAACTTCATAATGGGTACACAAATGCTGGATGAAAAAAAAAAAAAAAAAAGCAGCTTTGACTGCCTCACGTTAGTCTCTTCTCATTCAGCACAGATCAGAGCCAGCAGGATTTTTGAACCAAATCAAATGCCGCTGATGTGACAGATTCCTTTCTGCAACCCAGTGGCCAAAAGATAGTCAAAGCAGTGGAAGCCTACTGATTAGTATGTTTTCAACAATTTCAAACAATTCACGTTTTCAAATTCAATTTCAAATTGAAACTGTTTGAAAACATAAATTTATTTGCTTATGTTAAACACTAGAAGAAAAGAGATGAACCACACTGGCCCACAGATATGAATGGCATACCTATTGATGATCCTGTCTGGTTACTAAAAAACTGAATAAATATTTTGCTCTATACTCATACGTGAAGAAATTTTTAGGGAAGGGAAGGGATGCCAGAAGCATATCAAGTTATAATTTGGAGCTAAATGATTTTGTGATAATTCAGAAGAAAGTGGAAAAGAAATTGTTGAAGCTAAAAATAAAAAAGAGACACTTTTGAGCTCATTGAATCTATCTGATTATTTTAAAAGTAGCAACAAAAGAGTTAAACAAACCTTCAGCCATTGTTATGGGAGCATTCTTTGGTTTTGGGGAGGTTCCCACAGATTGGAGGTGCGCAAATGTCATGTGTATTCACAAAGGAAGGAGGGGAGGACAAAATGGGTAATTAGAGACTTGTAAGCTTGGCTTCTGTTCCAAGAAAAATAATGTGGTCAAAAATTGAAGAAGAAATAAATAAGTAAGAATCCACAAGTCGTCTAAGGTCCGGCCTATTGAGAAAGATCCAGTTGTGCAGATATGTAAGCCGAGAAATCTAAGTGAGAAAACGTGTCCAGTCCAAGAGCCCCCAAAGAAGAGACAGACCATCAGAAAAATTTGAAATGGATGCGAGAAGCTTGTCTGCCATGAAAGAACCAGAATGCCGTAAGCCTGTTTGCCACGAAAGAAACCAGAGTGCCAAGGAATGGAAAGTAAGCCATTCCTTGGGCTCATCAATGGGCTGCTACAGAGGAAACCAGAGTGCCAAAGAATTGAAAGTAGCAGCCCATTTTGTAATGTAAGTGTGTTCCAGTTTTATTGAACCCCACACTCATAAGCTAAACTCTGTGAGAAATTTGTTTGATAGTGTCTTTCAAAAGAAGTTCTTTCGTAATATACAAGTGAGTAGTTTTTAAGTTGGGTTAGATTACAGATAGAGTTAATAACCATGAAATAACGTAAGGGTAGTAAAGGGAAAAAAAATAAAATAAAAAATATATATATATATATATACAGTTGGTCGTCGACTTACGACTGCCTTCTTGTTTGTTTGTTTTTGGTTTTTAGGAGCATTAGCAACTAAGGCCATATTGCTTTGGGAATATGCGGTGGTCATTCCCTTGACCTTTCCGCATCCGCCGTATTTGGTGGTGAACGACAACTGCCTTCTGTTCTGACTGACAGGTCGTAAGTCGATCTGGTCGTATGTCAACCATATATTTATTAACAGTATTTTTTAACCTTTCTAATCTTTTTATTATCTTTATAATTTATTTTTATAATCTTTTAAATTTTTATCATCTTTTATTTTTCATTTTAAATACAGTAATGCTTTTATCTTTTACTTCATTTCTACGCCTAGGCTACCTCTCTCTAGGAGGTTAAATTCAAACGCTCTGTACATTTTAATTGGTTTATTATTCATACTGTTTATAAAAAATACAAAACTACGATCTATAATTAAATATACTGACTGACAGGTCATAAGTCGATCTGGTCGTATGTCGACCATATATTTATTAACAGTATTTTTTAACCTTTCTAATCTTTTTATTATCTTTATAATTTATTTTTATAATCTTTTAAATTTTTATCATCTTTTATTTTTCATTTTAAATACAGTAATGCTTTTATCTTTTACTTCATTTCTACGCCTAGGCTACCTCTCTCTAGGAGGTTAAATTCAAACGCTCTGTACATTTTAATTGGTTTATTATTCATACTGTTTATAAAAAATACAAAACTACGATCTATAATTAAATATACAGTATTGTCATAATTTGAAAAACAATACTGTACATAATGTACTGTAAACACAGAAATACAATCTAAAATTAATGTAAAAATTAATACAAATGAAATTTACAAAATCAAATTTTTAATCTTTGCTTGTGCTGGGTTGTGGATCATCAGGGTCATTTTCTTGAGTTGAGGTAGGAGATGTTTTCTTGATGAGGAACATGCTGAGCTTTGTTTGAACAGTTTGTTTCTTTTTTTCTTCATATATCTCATGATAGCAACGCACAGCGTCTTGAATGATACGTTCAACCTTTGTAAATCGTTCGACATTAGCGTCCATTGCTTCGAAACTGGCGAGAGCTTTATTTAGTTGCGAAAAAGAATCTGATAAACCCTTTGCAGTGAATTTCTTTTCTGGCTTCTCTTCTTCTTTCTCTTCTTCCTCCCTCGCTTTTTCTTGTGCCACTCTCTGTGCTTCCAATTCAATCAACTCTTCATCCGAAAGTTCTTTTGTCTCACAGGCTAGCAACTCCTCTACGTCTTCTATTTCACATTCTAATTTAAGATTTTTTGCAAGGTTAACTATTTTTTCTGTAATCACTTCCAGCTCCTCTCCTTTTTCAGATCCTTCAAATGCAGTATTCGCATAACATTTTAGACACTTTTTCCAAATTCCCGACATACAATTCTTTGATACACATTCCCATGCGGTCGAAATATTCTTGACACACTGAAGAATGTTGTACTGCTTCCAAAAGTCTCGCAAAGATAAATCAGCATCAGAATCTATCGCATCGATGGCTTGTGCGAATGTCGTTCTGAGATAGTGAGCCTTGAATGCTGAAATAGCACCTTGATCCATGGGTTGAATAAGAGCGGTGTGTTAGGTGGTATAAAAACCACTCTAACATCATGATGAAGGTCATCCAGATGAGGGGGGTGGCCAGGAGCATTGTCTATAACCAATAAAATCTTGAAAGGGATACCTTTCTCCGCACAATATTCACGAGCTTGGGGAATGAAGCAGTTCATGAACCAGTCTTCGAACAGTGCTTGAGTCATCCAAGCTTTACGGTTTGAACGGTAGTAAATGGGCAGTGTGTGCTTGTTGATGTGCTTAAATGCACGAGGGTTTTCTGAATGATAAATGAGAAAAGGCTTCAGCTTAAAACCCGCGGCATTCCCACCAAGCAACAAAGTTAATCGATCCTTAAAAGCTTTGAATCCTGGCATCCTTTTTGCTTCTTGGTGTATGTACGTACGATTAGGCATGCGTTTCCATTGCAAGCTGGTTTCATCTATGTTGAATATTTGTTCCAGTAGATAACCTTCTTCTTTGATTAAAGAATCGAAACTATCAACGAATTTTTTGGCTCCATCTTCATCTGCACTTCCTGCTTCTCCTGTGACATGTACATTATGCAAAGCAAATCTTTTTTTTAAAACGCTTAAACCACCCAGTACTAGCCTGAAAATCTTGTGCGTAATCGTCTCCGGCGCGTGATTTTAAACTCTGAAACAAACTTCTAGCCTTCGCTTGCACTGTGTGAAGACTCATGGGTGTATTTTTTTGTATTAAATCTTCCATCCACATAAACAACAATTTCTCCATTTCATGGATGGGTCCCTGTTGTTGTTTGGTTAAAATTGTAGACTTAATAGGTGCAGAACCTTTCACAGCTTCCCGAATTCTTTCTTTGTCCTTAAGTATCGTCGATACCGTGGAATGTGATAACTTCAAGTCACCACTTATCGTATTCACTTTCTTTCCACCTTCATACTGCTGGATAACTTTCATTTTACACTCTAAATCAATAGTTTTCCTTAACTTCTTAGCTGACGTATATGTAGATGAAGGCATTTTCCTTTTACTAAACATTTTATGGGTACAGTATTTCAATAGAATTTGAATTAATATACCACACGCAACAGATGCTTGAAAGCGACTGAGTGTATGTGACAGAGGAGTCTAAGAAATTTTATTGCTCGCAATTTAACGCCAGCAATTAATCGCTAGCAGTTTACCGCCACGTCAGTTTATCGCATAAACAATTTATTGCCTACAAATATCGCCAGGCAATACTGTACAGTCGGTCCTCGTATAACGTGTTTACATTACACGAATTCGATCATACATGATTTATAAATAGGGGAATGATATCTTATATAACACGAACCGAATTCGCTTATGCACGATTCGCCTTTGTGTTTACAAGAAATGGCAGTCGAACGCAGAATCACCCCAACCGAACGCAACACGATAGGAATGAAGAGAAGATTCTGAAAATGTATTTATGTTTTTTATATCAGTGAAGGGGAAACACATTTCACCATAATAACGTAAAAACCAACACAATTCCAGCTATCGATATAATCGCAAATGCAATTAGATGGAGTTTACTACCAGTTTATAACAGATTCTACTAGCAGAAACGCAACTGGAAATTGTTTTATGGTAGTAACCCCCAGAAATGTGCTTTAGTAAAATGTGAGGTGTTAATAGTGTATCTCGGCCTTTACGGTGTTGTTTATTCAGTTTCTACACACGCGCAGCTTTGTTTATGCGTATCAAGCGTGCCTCCTAGTTTTGTAATTGTGCTTTATTCCCTAAAAATTAGTAAAATACTTAAAAGGTGTGAAAAGGAAGCGTCCTGGCTAAGACACTGCAGATTCAGAGAGAGAGAGAGAAAAAAAAAAAAAAAAAGCAATATCGATAAACAGAGGCGGACTGGGTCAAAAATTCGTACCCGGGAAAATTTATAGTGGCCTCATACTACGGTTTATGGCCAAAATCAAACCGGCCTCCGGCCCACCGGGGTTACCCAGGTAAGGCTTATGGCCAGTCCGCCTCTGTCGATAGAGAAAAAATAAAATATGAAATTGTGAAACGCTTTGAGCAAAATGAAAGACCATGTGATATTGCACGTGCTACAGACCGAAATGAGGCAACGCCGAGAATTAGAAAGAATGCAGAGAAAATAAAAACAACTTTCATAGCAGGAACAACTCAAAGTGTAATTAAAATCCATTAGATTAAGACACAAAGAATTGGAAGAGACGGAACGGCTGTTATCTGTTTGGATAGAAAATCAAACAAAAAACAAGTTTGCTTACGATAGAAGCAAAAGCATTAGCAATATTTTATTACGTAATAGTCGTAATAAAATACATAAGTATTTTATTACGACTGTTTTATTTAATATAATAAATTTTTTACTATTTTATTAATAAATTTTTATTATTTAAATAAATAATAAAAAAATAAATATTTTTTATTATTTATTATATTATAATAAAAATAAAAAAATATTATAATATTATTTTTTATTACGTATTTTAATCGTTATAAAATACTTACAATCGTTATAAAATACGTAAGTATTTTATAACGATTAAAATTACCCGATTATTTATTGTGTTTGGTAATGTTTTGGTTCCAAATGTGTGTTCAATCTTGGGTGGTCGGCACCTAACCCCACTTTTCCCATAGGGCCTGTTGTTTATATTGCACGATTTTGCATTGCACGAGAGTTTCTAGGAACACAACTATCTATCGTGCTATACGAGGACAGACTGTACATATAAAATTTATTTTTAACTTAAGTAGCATAGCATGTTTTAGGAGAGTGGGGGTAGGGCGTGTCGATCAGGGAGGTACTAATAATTAATTATCCCAACGTGACTGATTCTGAAGATTGCATAAACATTCATTTTGAATTTTTGCAGTGTACTATGACATACATAATGTTATAATTAGTTTAGTTTAAAATTAATCAATTGTTATACTGTTTAAATAATGGATTTTTTACTATTTTTGTGATACATGTAACTATGATTTATTATTTATTTATTTTTTTTGTGGTCATAAGTGCGGCCGGTCGTAAGTCGCATAGGTCGTAAGTCGATGACCAAGTGAATTATATTAAATTATATTAGTGAATTATATTATCATTGAATTATATTAAATATTAACATAAGTTAAATTATAATAAAGTGAATTAATAAATAAATAATTAAGCATTCATTAGAGGCAGCGACATGCAATTCCTCCATATGAAGCTGAAATACATCCAATATTTTAAATTAAATAAAATAAACCATAAGCCAGTAGTATGGCAAAAACTGTAGAGCGAAAATTAACATAAAAATAACCCAAATAAACAAACGAACGAAAAGAAAGAATAGATAAATAGTAGCCCAGAAACCCTTGTATAATTTCAAACTTTAAATCCAATTAACAAAAACTATACAAAATTTAGGATAATGCCAATTACATATTAATTTAGCGGTACCACCCCCCCAGAGGTACCAGTTCCGAAAGACGTGAAATATCACCAAAAGAGGATTAAAGGAACTACCAAACGATAACAAAATCGAAATAAATTAAAATAAAATAGACTGACCATCATGCCCCATATCGACAGAGGACCACGAGGCCAATAATGGTCATGGAATCGCTGCATTTCAATCGCTATACAAATCGTCACCATGGTGAAAAGATCGAAGTACCAATTCACCCTCCCTTCTCCGATCGATCCACCAATGCAGAGGATTTGCACGGCGGCGATCCTTAAGCTTCATATGGAGGAATTGCAAGTTGCTGCCTCTAATGAATGCTTAATTATTAATTTATTTTTATTTATATTTTATAATATAAAATATAATAAAATTATAATAAAATTAGCTTCTATATAAGCTGATTCAGCTCACAGTATGTCAGTGGTGTGGCTCTGCTCTAGAGTGCTCTCTGTTCTATAATTTATTTTACGCTGCATAAGGACCACCGCCGTGCAAATCCTCTGCACTGGTGGATCGATCGGAGAAGGGAGGGTGAATTGGTACTTCGATCTTTTCACCATGGCGACGATTTGTATAGCGACTGAAATGCAGCGATTCCATGACCATTATTGGCCTCGTGGTCCTCTGTCGATACGGGGCATGATGGTCAGTCTATTTTATTTTAATTTATTTTGATTTTGTTATCGTTTGGTAGTTCCTTTAACCCTCTTTTAGTGATATTTCACGTCTTTTGGAACTGGTACCTCTCGGGGGGGGGGGGGGGGGGGGGGTTACCGCTAAATTAATATGTAATTGGCATTATCCTAAATTTTGTATAGTTTTTGTTAATTGGATTTAAAGTTCGAAATTATACAAGGGTTTCTGGGCTACTATTTATATCTATTCTTTCTTTTCGTTCGTTTGTTTATTTGGGTTATTTTTATGTTAATTTTCGCTCTACAGTTTTTGCCATACTACTGGCTTATGGTTTATTTTATTTAATTTAAAATATTGGATATATCGCGGTTTTGCGTATTCGTGATCGCTGATTTAATATAAAATGAAACTTAAAAAATGTGAATTTTAAAGCGCCATGAATATTTTCCGCCATAAAAAAACATGGGCATGGCTAAAATTATCTTTCCTGGTCAAAACAGTGCTCAGTGGGTGGGGGAGAGGGGTGACAAAATCGCAAGCGTGGATGTTTCTCGCTAATCCTTGTTCAGTATGTGTTATGCGCTTGTCATGGAAGGTTTCGTCATTTGCTTTTAATTTATATGCTTATAAATTGAATAAATTTATCAATTTATAAATTGATATGCTTACAAAAATGATAAATCTACCGTTTTGCAGTGTAAAACAGACTTTTTCGAGTGTGTTAACAGAAGAAAGTGACTTTATTGTGGACAAGTTCTTTCTAACCCGTACAAAAATATGACTACTAATAACAAGAAAAATGTGAAAATATCAAAGAAGATGATGACATTAGCGAATAAAATTGAGTTATTAGATAAAATTTCTAATGGTGAAAGTGTCTCCTCAGTGGCAAAACATTATAAAATCAATGAGTCAACGGTACGATCAATCAAAATTTTTCGGAAGAAAAAATCCACCGTAGTGTCCGTGAAAACACGCTAATTGCTTCAAAAATTTGCTCTATAACTCGTGATGTTAAATTAGAAAAAATGGAAAAGGCTTTAAATCTGTGGATAGAAGACCGAACTCAAAATAAAATTCCATTAAGTTCACTCATCATTCATGAAAAGGCAAAACTCCTTTATCAACACTTTAGCGAAACTGGTGATAGCACTGGCGGGATAAGTTTTTTTTGCTAGCAAAGGCACTGGTTTGAAAGATGTTTGAAATTTCTAATAAATATTACATTTAATATTAAATTGTTTCTTATTTTCATTTCGATGCCATATGCTTCCATTTCACTATGTACTGTCTATGTACATAGTCATATTATGAGGGTACATATAATACATACATATACAAAATTTTAGACTAGTTTTTCTTATATATTTCATACTTTGGAACGGAACCCCTTTATTACTATGGGAGCCATAACTCAGTATTCATGTTTTCGGTATTCGCGGCATTTCTTAGGAACGTAACCCCCGCTATTCGCAGGTGTTTACTTCCTAAGAAATAAAATATAAGGTAATTAATAATAGAATGAATCATAGGCATAGTAGGATGAGAATGTGGTAACCTATATTATTGTTCTAGACAATATGTTAACAGATGATAATATGACAGATAAGATTCTAGGTAATGTGTTAATGTGTAAAGGGAAGAAGAAATTTATTTTCAGAAAAAAGGGGAATGCTGCCCTGTATTAGAAAGGGAGAGTAACTAACTAAAGATGCTAACTAAAGCAGTAACTAAGGTAGAAATAAGTGATTTGCAGTAAATCCTACTGATGTAAGGTGATAATAATAGTAATTGAACTGATATGTGTTAATAGGTAAGTGATTTGTTGTAAGTACCACTGAAGAAAGGTGATGAAATAGTAAACTGATTTGATATGGGTTGAATAGATAGGTGAATTGACAGAAATAAGATTTGTAGTGCACATATTGCTGATGTAAGGTGATAAGTGGAGATTTTTTTTTTTTTTTATGAAAACCCCAAACACAAAAGGTATCAAAACCTATAGTTCTTAGTACCGTGTATGGGTTGAAGGAGAAGTATGGGAGGAGGGGGATGCAGGAAACTTTACTCTAGAGACTAAACATGGGTTTCACCACTTCAAGTCTCCAATAAGCAAAGTGGTGGTATTTCACCGGTTGATGATTGATTTGATTGTTGATTTGATATATAGGTGATTTGACAGACACTGGAGATTTATAGTAAAGAAGAGACAACTAATAAAAAAATTATATGTGAAAACCTGTAAAGGGTTGTGCTAATCAAAGTAAATTGTATATACATATGAGGAATATATGAGAATAGTAGATTATGTGTGTGAGATGAGAGGAAGAGATTTACTTGTATTACAGTTTACATTACATGTATTACAGTTTATGAGACTTTAAATTTGAAATCTGTATGTGTGTGTGTGTGTGTAAATAATTTTTATGAGACTTATTAAAAGTTTGTTAATTATGTAAATGTTGTTATATAATGCTCATTAAAAAATTTAATCCGTTGTGGAACCTGTGGAATGTTTTCCAGGGTGAACCTGGTGACTAATCATAGCTCACCTGGGGATTCTTTTCTTTGTGATCGATGTAAGGAGTGCACCGATCTTAAATTACAATTTGGTGCACTGATGGAACAATTTGAGTCACTGAAAAAATGGATGCTTGCCCTCGAGAATAATGATCTGGGAGCTCGCCAGGGACTCAAGATTCGAGCAATCTACCAAGTGATGCATACCTGATTCGGGCCTCAAAACAGAAAAACCAAGTGCAAACTACTCTGGTTCAAAAGGACATTGTTTTATTAGGAGACTCCATTGTCAGAGCAACTATTAATGATGTCACCAACAGATTGTCAGATTTTAAGGGGGGGGTAAAGAGAACATTATTATTCATGTGGGGACTAATGACATTAAACGTACACGATCTGACGATTTGTCGGAAAAATACAGGGCCATGCTGAGGAAATGCCGCGAGCTAGGCCACAATGTCTATGTGTCTGCAATTCTGCCCAGACACGATAGGAGGGATTATATGTTAAAAGCCTTGTGGATTAACTCAAGACTTGAAGGACTCTGCAAGGCTTTGGGGGGAAATTTCTATTAGCTTGGCCCACAATTGTAGGTAGAAGGAATTTGTTTTGTAGAGAGACAGGATACACTTAAACAAAGGTTGATTTGGTAGTTATTGGCGCATCGGCTTCTGTGGCCATATTGCACCTCCCAAGGTTTTTGCAGTACTTTGATCCAAGCCCGAGGCGGGAATCGAACCCGCGACCTTTGGGTTGCCGGGCAGGTACTTTTACCCACTCGGCTAACCCGGTCGGCCCTTAAACAAAGGTGGTGCAAAAGTTTTTGCCAGTATTATTGAGGATACCTTAAAGGTTCAGGAAAGCTGCTAGTTAGGGGGGAATGTCGGAAATACTGACACACGTTTATCTGATAATATTGGTCAAAGTAACTCTTGCACATACCTCAAGAGTTCTTATCTGTTACCCCAACTGGACATATTATTTAGATGTTCTGGGGGCAGAAATGTTTTAAGTGAGCGGGTAGCTAATGCCAGGGAAGAGAGCCTAAAAAACTTCAAGGGCTGTGTTAGGGTAGTTAAATATACAAGAACAGTAAGTCTTAATTGTTTATATAGTAATGTTAGAAGTGTCGTCAATAAAATGAGAAAATTCAAACTGCTGGTTAAAACAAGTAACGTGGACATAATAGAGCTTACGGAGACGTGGTGCCACCCGGAAATTGGGGGTGATGAGTTTCAGAACGGCTTGTATAATGTATTTAGGAAGGATAGGGTAGATAGAAGGGGTGGTGGGGAATGCTTCTTATCAGAAGCAGCGTGAGCACGACAATAGCTTTCCCGGATTCAGATGTTTCACATGCTAACATAGAATCTGTATGATGTGAGATAGTTGGAAACAAAGGTATAATGCGAGTAGGAGTAATCTACAGACCAGGTGATTGTGAAGATTATGACGAAAGCCTCTACATGCAAATGGAATGGGCAAGTAAGCATCAATGTCTTATTATGGGTGATTTCAATTTGCCTCTAATTGATTGGAGTAAATGGGAAGGAAACTCGACATGGGGAACAAAATTTTTAAATCAACTAGATGACTGTTATTTGTATCAACATGTCAGGGAAAGTACTTGAGAAAAGAATATCCTAGACCTCATCATCACTCATGAATCAGATGACATAACAGGGCTGACAGTAGAGGAACCAGTAATAGGAAGTGATCACGGAGTTCTACGGTGGATGATGATGAGAGAGAGGTAGTAGCAGTAAAAGGCAAAGGAATGGGTTTTAATTTCAGAAAAGCAAATTACGATGCCTTAAGGTACTACATGGCCTCTATATATATATATATATTTTTTTTTTTTTGGTGCATTGGCTTCTGTGGCCATAATGCACCTCCCAAGGTTTTTGCAGTACTTTGATCCAAGCCCAAGGCGGGATTCGAACCCGCGACCTTTGGGTTGCCAGGCAGGCACTTTACCCACCCGGCTAGCCCGGTCGGCATCATGGCTTCTATTAACTGGGTAGATATCGCACAGAGAATGAATACATTTGAACTTTGGTATGCTTTTAAAACATTAATCACAGATGCCTTGAATGCGTATTTACCATTAAAAAATACTCCACGAGGAGGGTTCCAAGTTGGATGAATAGTGAAGTTGCCACATTACTTTAGCAGAAAAAGGTGGCATGGAAAGGTTACAGAGCAATGAAGCCTATAACAGCTACAAGATGATCTGTAATAGAGCCACAGAAAAGGTTCGACAGGCAAAGGCAGTTTATGATAAATCACTAGCAAACAGAGCAGAGGGGGGTAAGGAATTCTATATATATATATATAAATGCCAAGAAGAGCAGGACAAACCAGATCAGAATTTTACTTAAGGGAAAGAGGATAGTATTAAATACACCAGCTGCCATTGCAGATGAACTCAACAGTTATTTTGCATCAATATTTATAAATGAAAAACCTTTTGTGGCAATAGAAAATTGTGGGAGCGAAGTTGAAAAATATGTAATTAATGATATTGAGATTTCGCAAGATTATTTAATGAAAAAACTTTCAAGCCTACAGGCCAGTAAAGCTCCTGGAGTTAATGGAATATACCCTATAATCTTAAGGGAGGCGGCAAGTGAGTGCACATTGAACCACTGAGGCTAATTATGAGAGCATCACTAGACTCTGGGGAGATTCCGTTGGATTGGAAAAGTGCCAATGTATCTCCCATACATAAGGGTGGCTCTAAGAGTGAAGTGGGAAATTATCGACCTGTCAGTCTGACTTCAGTAGTAAGGAAAATCATGGAGGCAATGATCAAGTGTGGAATTCAGGATCATTTGGATAGAATTGAAATTCTCAAGGATACTCAGCATGGTTTTGTAAAGGGAAAATCATGTTTAACAAATCTGGTTCCTATTTTGAAAGGGTCACTCACGAGCTGGATTTAGGGAATAATTTCGACACTGTTTATTTAGATTTCAGCAAAGCTTTTGACTCAGTCCCACATGGGTGGTTGCTTTATAAGCTGGAACAGGTTGGAATCACTGAGAAAATCCTTAGATGAATAGCAGGATGGCTTCAGGGCAGGAGGCAGTGTTGTGATAAATGGCTATTCCTCAGATTGGGTTGATGTAAGAAGTGGGGTTCTCCAAGGATCAGTATTAGGACCACTGTTGTTTTTAATTTTCATAAAAGACATCGACGAAGGGATAGAGGGCATGATGTCTAAATTTGCAGATGATGTTAAAATTGGTAGAGTAGTTAATGATCACTGTCAAGCTGAGCTTCTTCAGAGAGACCTAGATAGACTTCAGAAATGGTCAGAAAAATAGCAGCTATGCTTTAATCCAACTAAGTGTAAGGTAACTGGGAAACAGTAATCACAAAATAACTTATTCACTTGGTGGAGTTTAACTAAACCCAGTACTGGAGGAAAGGGACTTGGGCGTTACGATATGGTCAGATATGAAATTCTCTGAGAATTGTAAACAGGTTGCAAGGAAGGCCCATGGTGTCCTATCGAAATTTTGCAAGTAGAGATAGGGACGTGATAATCCCATTATATAAGGCTTTTGTTAGACCACACTTGGAATACTGTGTTCAAGTATGGAGACCGCACCTAAAGAAAGACATCGAGCTTCTTGAAAGGATGCAAACACGGGTAACTCACCTGGTGAGATCGGCAAAAGGGTGTCCTTATGAAGAAAGACTTTGAATATGTGGGTTGCAGAGTTTGTAAACTAGGCACCTTAGAGGAGATTTGGTTGAGATCTTTAAGGCTCTGAGAGGCATCAGTAAAATGAATGAGGACGAAATTTTCAAGATTATAAAGGATGCTAGAACTAGGGGACATAAATTCAAGTTACGGGGTAAAAATGTTTAGATTGGACTGCAGGAAGTTTTATTTTAGCCAGCGAGTTATAAATTACTGGAATAAGCTGCCTGGGTGGTAGAGGCTGACAGTTTGGGGAAATTCATAGGTCATCTGGATAGTACCTTCGGGTGAGGGAAGCGCATAATTTTCTTTTTTTTTTTATTAATTTTCTTTTCTTTTATTAATTATTATTATTTATTATTTATATTTTTATAATTGTTTTATTTGTTTTTTTTTTTTTTTTTTTTTGGCTGGTGCAGCATAAGCCATAGACTTTCTTGCACCATGCGGCCATTACTAATACTAAGTCAAATCACTAGCCAGGGGTCCTTATATGGATTCTTCACTGTAGACTGTGTGATTTGAGAATAATTGGAATCTATTATTTTATCCATAATTTTGTAACTTTAGTTTATCTTTGTATTTTGTATTGCTGTTTATTTTGTATTCATTCATGTCCTCTCATGGTTTTTTTCCCCTCTAATATGAACCCCTGGCTTGTAGCGGTAACTGTATTGTATATTAATATATATACCATACATTCATGTATACAAGAGTTATTTAAACTAAAAAAAAAAAACTGCAAATGTAAGTAAATAATAGTATCTAATATATATATATATATATATATATATATATATATACACTTTTTTTTTTTTTTTAATTTTCTAAAAACTCTTTATATACATACTCATGTGCATGTATTTCTGCCTATTATGTATATAAAGAGTTTTTAGAAAATATGTTTGAAATTTTGGGTATTAAACAGTTTTTTAAAATGGAAAATACAAGAAGCTAACAGTTTCATCTTTATGTTTTATGTCTATTTTCTTAATTTTCTGCAAATTAATATATTTATTAAAAAACTAAAAAATTGCACACAGTAAGTATTCTGGTCTATTAAGAAAAGGTGAAATATTGGTATACTCCAAGCAGAATTCAAAAAATTAAAAACAAAGTAGATACCTGTCAGGTCTCATGCTTCCTTTTTTGTTATAACTAAGGGCACTAACACTGCAGGGTTATTAATAACATTTAGGAAATATTTAATTGCAGCTGAAATATTAATATATTCTAATTTAAAAAAAAAAATAAATAAATGCATATGAAATCGATTACTTTAACCTCTATAAATTTTAAAATCAGGTGATTTTACTCAATCAGGTTATAGGCTGGACAATATCTGCAATTACACCAAAATATGGCCCTATGCATGTAAAATATTTTCATGATCTTAATAAAATCATACTTGATAAACCAGACAAAAGAATATTTCCACAAAAAAAAAATTTTTTCTTCTCCAAAAAAAAAAAAAAAAAAAAAGTCTACCCACTAAGGATTAGTATTCTGGCAGATTACAAAATAATTCTTTAATGACACCTCACATGTCATCTTGACATGTTAAGGTAGTCTCAATAGTGATGGATCTGAATAAAGAAAGAAAACAAAGCTGCTGCTTTGTTTTCTTTCTTTGTTCAGATCCATCTTAAACTTCAAAAAAAAAACTTTGCACTCTATTCATATTATAAAATGAGAGGATCTATTACTGTTTTGTACTCATTACTTGCTCCAATAAAAATGGATTTTTTAATTAATATAATAATTAATTGTTTTCAACTAGATAGTAGGCATAGCTTAGCTTAATTATCAGCACTCACCTCATAGTAATCCGCTTAGTTTGATTAAAGTTTCAACACATACATAGTAGTTATGAAACTTTAAAATTCTGATTAGTAGCTATTTTTAACTTAAAGAAATTATGAATTAAAAAAAAAAATTAGAAATTACTAAATTATGAGTTTTAAATTATAAACTTTTAAATTATAAACCTAGTGATTTCTATTTTTTTTTTTTTAATTCAAAAATAGCTACTAATCGGAATTTTAAAGTTCCATGACTACTATGTACATGAAACTTTCATCAAACTAAGCGGATTACTGTGAGGTGAGTGCTGATAATTAAGCTAGGCTATACCTACGATCTAGTTGTTAGATCACAGCACATAAGGATTCCTTAATATATCATCAGTTAATTGTTTTCAGTAAATATGGCTATATTTCTAAAGCTGACAAAGTGAAGTTAATGAGAATTTATATAAACAAATATATTTCTAAATTCATTTCTAAATACGCAAAATTAATCACTTGCTCAGAGGAAGAAAACAACAAAAAATAAATAAATAATAAGGCACTGCACAATTTGCAAATGATTTCAGAAATTTAAATACAATTATATTTCATTTTATGTGACAGACAGGTTAACAATTTCATGCTATGCGAAATTTATGCAAAATGAGATTATAAATATGTTAAGCTGATTAGGGTAGATGATACAAAAAAGTAAAGCGAAATATTAATATAAATGCATTTATAAATTTATATATATATTTTAACCTAAAAAATAAAAATAAATATTAATATTTCATAAGTTCTGTGTTGCAACCTTAATAAGACTGATTCAAATTGGATTATATACGAAGCTTAACAGTATCATTATGCAATAATACGGAAAGGTCAGGGAATGACCACCGCATATCACGGAGCAATATGGTCTTAGTTGCTAATGCTCCTAAAAACCAAATAACAACAACAACATGCAACAATAAAGCTGTGTGAAAAAAAGGAATCATATAAAGTGAGGTGCAACTACAAAATATCAAATAGTTTGAAATAATAACAAATTCTGTGTTCATAATACTTCATTACTAATATTTAAATTATACTTACCGGACCAAGAGCCTTAGAAAAATGATCAACAAACCAGAACATTGGTTCCATACATGTATCACTTAGATAATACTTATCAGCAAATTCATTATAACACAGAGAACAGCACGTCAACCTTATTAAGTATGCTTGAAATTTTAGTCGTTCCCAAAGACGCTGTGCACATGAATCAAGAGTCCATCGAATTTTCATTTTGAGATGCTATCAATTTATCCATAAGCTTTATCTAATACTTCCTGAATATATTTGCATGATGAGCTTCATTATCTGCAATTCCATATTGCACTTTAAGAATAACAAAAAAATGGCAATGAAAGGCAAAAAAAATATAAATTCAATCTGCAATTATAAAATAAATTTCCATTTTATTTAATCCAATAAAATGAAAAACTTCATAATTCATCCTGCATAGATTTCATTATCTGTAATTATATATTGCATGTTAAGAACAGAAATAAATAAATTTCCATTTATATTTGGTATGGCCACTGCAGTCAAAACAGTTTACAGCTTCATAACTACTTCCACAGATGCCAACTGTTAGAAATCATAAATCAGAAAATATTTAATGCAGATCAGTTATTATCCAAAAAAATCAGAAATCATGTGTGTGTGTGTGTGTGTGTGTTTAATGGCACACATGCTGCTGTGGCTATAGTGCACCTATTCTTAGGAATGTTAAATTAAATAATTATCAGAAATCGTGGAAAGTTTTTTAAAAGTAAAATGAGAATTGTGATATACATGCCTTTACATAAATTGTGCCTAACTGTCAGGATGCATTAATTATACTGATATAAAAATTTAAAAACAATCGGAAACATGCATGCCAGCGTTTCTCAAACTTTTTTAGTCATGGAACACTTTTCATCTCACAAATGTATTCACAGAACACTTACGGAACACAAGTTTAGTGGGAGCCAAAGAATTGTTTGCTAATATTTTATTACATACAACAACTGTTCATCAGGAGCATCTTTATTTCCAACACATGTAAAGCCACAATTCAAATAACTGTCATCATACTTTCGTTTTGGTCTTTTATTAGTTGGTCCCTGTTTTATCAATTCGGATTTTTGGGGAACAAAAGGCTGCGATTGTTCATCCTCATTTTGAAGTGTGTTCATTTTCATCGACCACAGTTGCACTACTAGAAGTACTTTGCTTCTCGTTTTAACGTTCCTTTTTTCAACCACAAATTCATGGTCATTTATTTTAATAATGATATTTTGAAATACTAATATTATCAAAAAAAATTTATACAAGGAAGTGAATTTAGTTATGATATCGGTTTGCTTCCCCCTCTCCCTCAACCCGTGTACTCCAGGCTAAATCACATATGAATGGCATATCAGATCACTACATTGCTACTTTTTCGTAGATGTCATTACCTCTATGCAAAGCACGCCAAAATAAATTGTTCCACGGTCTATTATTAGTCTATGTCAGTATATTAATAACCGAAAAAAAAATTATGTTAAATATTATAATGATACAAAAGTGGTGTACGCTACAAATATGCAAAATTTATTTATTTATTTATTAGATCACTTGTGTTCCGCAGAACACAGTTTGAGAAACGCTGCACTAAGCAATGCCCCTTGTGTACAAATGCAATGCTAGTGAAGGCTCAAACATTTCATTGCCTGAGTTGTCTGCAATGCTAGTGAAGGCTCAAAGTTGGGAACTGATATAGGATTGTAGTTCACACATGTCGTGATCAGTTTTTAAGTGTCTCCTAGGAAGAATGAACTGGCATTGAGATCTTTTGACTTTGACTAAATTGGCATATTCATTTATTTTCTAGAAGTAGCTTTATATTCCTAGTTACGATACTTAGTTATTTTGAAATTAGAGAGAGAGATTTTGTGGATTATTACTTAGTATCGGTAAAACTTGTACCATTTGAAACTTGCCGCCACTGTGTAGTATCGATACAGAATCACATTACGTATATCTCGAACTTGATAGCGTGAGGTATAACATAAAACTAGATAGCGTAATATGTAGCACTGTAGTGGGAATCTGTTAGCTTAATATAGTATTGGCAATTAATCAATTAAATTTATAAATACTTTTAATTTTTATTGTTAATTAAATTGTATTTAAACGGAAATCATTCCCCAGAGTAGAGCAGCAAAGCAATGCGTGCAAAGTAGCAAAAGTGCTGTGGTTCGTGGGATAACCAAAGGGGACGATTCTCATCACAGTCTAAAAAAAGTGCAAAATGCGACATGTTTGCAGATCTCTCTCGAACAGGACATGATCTAGCCATGGAGGATGTCTTTGTGTGTGTGTGCTAGGTGCAGAGAATGTGAAGAAATTAAGTGCCTTCTCATAGACACCCAACTCAGCATTCTGATGGGCATCTATGAGAGCTTGAAGAGTTAGGTGGATGCCCTTGAAGGAAGTGAAATGGGAGGCCCATCAAGCTCTCAGCTACAAAACTCAATGCCAGAGCTCAGCTCACTCTTATGCACCAGGAAACATAGCAGTAATGTTCAGGGAAGAATGTGCTGGTCCCACAGGAGCTAGTTATTGTTGGTGACTCAATTGTCAGAGAAATGGGAAATATATTGTGCAAAAAGGATAAGTGGAATAGGACCAGGGGATCTCTGCCAGGGGCAAAAGTTGATGATGTTGTAGAGCAGATATATTTTAAGGGCACAAAAGGTGATATCATTGTACATGATGACACTAATGGCACTGACCTGTACTTGCTAAGTAAATCTGCAGATTTACTTAGCAAATAAATGTTGAAAAAAAGTTGCGAGTTAGGGTTAAATTTGAAAGTGTCTGCAATTCTGTCCAAAAATGACAGGAGGGAGCATATGATCAGAGCCTTGTCAATCAATTCGGCACTAGAGAAATTGTGCAGGGCTCAAAGGGGTAGAATTTTTCTCAGCGTGGTCTGTGCTTGTTAACAGGAGAGACTGCTTCTACGGGGATGGGATACACTTAAATAGAAAGGGTGCAAGAATATTTGCTGCTGCTATCAATGCAATGTTAGATGGGTCAGAAAACTGCTAGCTTAGGGGGATTCACAGAATAATGAATTAACAGTAGCAGCAGGCAGAGGTGGAAATGACTCTTGCACTGCTTCTATTGGAATGAACAGCAGCCCGGAAAGCAAGTTACTGGGGATATCAGGAACTGCTGGGAGTCATGAAACAAGTAAATACATGGGCTGTGTTAGAGTAACTAAGAGTAAGAACATTTGCATGTATACTTGCATGTACACCAACGCTAGGGGAATAGTAAATAAATTTGATGAATTTGAAGTGCTCGTTAAGATATCCAAGGCAGATACTGTTGGGATATCAGAGACATGGTGTCACTCAGATATAAGGGATGCAGAATTGGAATTTCGAGAGTACGATGCGTACAGAAAGGATAGACAGGATAGGAAGGGAGGAGGGATTATGCTGTTAGTTAAGAAACACATAAAATCTAAAGAAGTGCATCCAGTTGACATAAATGGATGCAATGTCGAGTCAGTTTGGTGTGACATAAGCAATGGAAAAACAAAAATGAAGGTAGGAGTTTGTTCTGGGACTAATCCAAGTATATGATATCAAACTGGACTTGGGAGTGATTCCGTTGGATTGTATTGAGTTGGATTGGATTGAGTGAAGTGAGAAATTACCAGCCGGTAGTAACTTCAGTAGTAGGGGAAATCATGGAGACTATGATCAAGGGTGGAATTCAGGATCACTTAGATAGAAATGGAATTCTGAATGATACTCAGCATGGTTTTGTAAAGGGAAAATCATGTTTAACTAATCTGGTTAGCTATTTTGATAGGGTCACTCAAGAGCTGGACTTAGGGAATAAGTTCAATATTGTTGTTTATTTGGATTTCAGCAAAGTATTCGACTCAGTCCCACATGAGTGGTTACTTTATAAGCTGGAGCAGGTTGGAATCACAGGGAAAATCCTTAACTGGATAACAGGGTGGCTTCAGGGTAGGAGGCAGAGGGTTGTGATAAATGGTTATTCCCAGTGCTTTTTTTGTAAAAAAAATAGGTACCAGTACTCATTCTTTGCTATCAGGAAAAATTGAAAATTAAAAGTACATGAAAAGTACTCTAAAAAAATTTTTTTCTGATATTGTTACTTTAGTAATAATGTTTTTAGAATAAGAACAACAAATTAAGTATAATAACAGTTTATTAAGCATAAATTCAAGTATATAAAAAAATAAGTAAAATGTGAGTAAAATAAGTAAAAAATAATAATATAAGTAAAAATAATTTCATAATAAAGTTTTTGTAGAATATACCAAATTTTTATTAAGTTCTCACCGACATCCTATGCCAGGGGTCAGCAACATTTTTTGAGTGAAGAGCCATTTTTGATCTAATTAAAAAAAAAAAAAAAAAAGAAAGAATCCGAAGAGCTGCACCTCAGTTCAAGCTGGGAGGAGGAGGGGAGAGGCAAGAGTTTAAGAAATGGAAGAGTGGAAAGGTGTTTATTAAAAAAATATATATATTTTGAAATATTATTTATTTAAACTGAAAAAACGTAACAACATCCAATTAGGTACAAATTAATGTGACTTTTGTTGATGAACTTCTTCAGCGAGTCTCTCAACATCATGCGAGTATGTTGTAATTAAACATGCTGAGCTTTAAACATGCTTGCATTGTTCAGACAACGGTTTCTTGATTTATTTTTAATATAGTTCATGTTCAAAAATATTTGCTCACAGAAATACGTCAAACCAAAAACTGAGAAGCCCAAACGCAAATATTTTCAAATTTATATACGGGTCCAGTAAGCTACTCCACGAATCAAATGCAATTTGGTCTGCATTTTAAACTAATCTATCACCGTCCATTTGTGTAGAAAAAGGACAGCCTTTTGGCTCCCCAAATCCTCAATTTCAGTTTTAAGGCATTTTAGTCTTGCACTCCACATGTCCTTGAATTTTAAGTCCTCTAACTCCATTTTAAATTGTGCTTCATGCGAGCTGTAAAGTTAAAGAACTGCAGTTACGTGTTAAAAGAGCTGCATGCGGCTCGCGAGCCGCAGGTTGCTGACCCCTGTCCTATGCCGACTTCTTTTCTTCCACTTTGTGTGTCGGTTGCTGAATGATGTTTCCGATGCAGCCATGAATCGACATATTTTGCTGGATCAAAGCAGGTCAGTGGCGGGCCTACAATTTTAAGAAACAGTAGTGAAAATCCTCATTCACATTCACTCGATGAAATTGGTATCGTACTCAGAGCGTTCTTCAATTCTTGGGAAACCTTATCAAATAGGTATCCCCGAAATCCACAAATTGCATCCCTTTCATTTAACTGTAACCTAATTGACAATTTTCTAACTTTGCTTTCACCAAATGCCAACAATTCATGCTTAGAAGGATTAATACCTTCATTGTCCTCGTTTTCCGTCTCTCGTCATCAGTATTGTCACTAGTTCTTAAATTTGAATTTTTTCTTTTCTTTTTTCGAAACTGTCCAAAATGTCGGTGTCATTCGGATATTCAGGTACTGTGACCATGTAAACAGAGATAGGGAAAATTTATTGAAAAATGTGGATAACACACTTCCACGAAACAGATGATTATTTGTCAGGGTAAAAGAAAATCACTTTTCTAATTCTCGAACGGGGCACTTATAGTTGATTCACAGAGGTGTCCAACCTACGGCCCACGAGGAAAGTGAACTAAAACAGCATTTTAAATTTTGTTAATTATCAAAAAAATTCTCATTAAATGTAAATATTCACTAAATGTAATTGTGTATTGTACTTAATAAAATTTTCGAATATTTTCAATTTTACTTTTACATGCAACAAGATATGGAAAATGTAGCACACTATTTTTTCTCTAATCACTCAGTGCGGTCCGCGAAAAAAATACAACTTTGAATTTTTTTGAATATGGCCCCTGTACGGGAAAAGGTTGGACGCCAGTACAATAGAAGGTGGGTCAGAGCCCATTGGGAATACACCTTGATCTGCTGACTCTTGACTAGTGTGACTCCTCCGTATGTGAGACAGGTGGTCGGATAGGTTTTACCAGGCACCACTAAGTTGTAGAATGCGTTAGCTCTCTTAATTCGTGCAGCAGCACTATTACCTTAATTGCCAGAAGGCCAGAAATGCGAACAGTGCGTACCGAGTTAATTCTCTCCTAATCCGTTCGCTATACGAAAATTTTCTTTGCTCAACGGAAAGTATTTTAAATGTAACTTCCAAGGGGAAGTCAAAATAATTCGCTATAAAAGGACTTTGTTAAACAGAGGTCCGACTGAGTAATTTAGAATTATAAAAATGTTATACAGTTTTATATTGAAATATCTTAACAATAGACAGTAAAAAATGCAAATTTAGTTAAATAATTTTATGCTTATTTCAATAGTAGGTAAACATGTGAAAAAAAATTTATGGAATATTACAAATTTCGAAGTGCACTGCATTCCAAATGTCACACGTCACTGTACCGTCCCAAAAATAGCACTGGTTATTAATCATATTGGGTCGGTGTAAGAAGTGGGGTTCCCCAAGGATCAGTATTAGGACCATTGTTGTTTTTGATTTTCATAAATGATATCGATGAAGGGATAGAGGGTGTGAGGTCTAAATTTGCAGATGATGTAAAGATTGGTAGAGTCGTTAATGAAATTCTTTAACATCTCTGAAGTCTATCTAGGTCATTCTTTTCTTCAGAATGACCTAGATAGACTTCAGAGATAGTCTGAAAAATGGCAGCTATGCTTTAATCCTTTATCTTTAAGTGTAAAGTATTGCACCTGGAGAACAGTAACCCCAAATTAACTAATACACTTGATGGAGTTGAACTAAAGTGGTAGTGGGAAAGGAACTTGGGTATTACAACATGGTCAGATATGAAGTTCTCCAAGCATTGTAGACTGGTTGCAAGGAGGACCCATATTATCCTATCGATGATTAATCGAACAATCGCTAGTAGAGATAAGGACTTCATAAACTCATTATGTAAGGCTATTGTTGGACCACACTTGGAATACTGTGTTCAAGTATGGAGACCGCACCTAAAGAAAGACATTCTTCTTGAAAGGGTCCAAAGACGGGTAACTCGCCTGGTGAGATCAGCAAAAGGGCGTCCATATGAGGAAAGACTTCGAATATGTGGGTTGCAAAGATTAGAAACTAGGCACCTCAGAGGAGACTTGATTGAGGTGTTTAAGGCTCTGAGAGGCATAACCATAATGAATAAGGATGAAATTTTCACGGTTATAAATGATTCTAGAACTAGGGGCATAATTTCAAGTTACAGGGGGAGTTGTTTAGACTGGATTGCAGGAAGTTTTAATTTACCCAGCGAGTTATAAATTACTGGAATAAGTTACCTACATCGGTGATAGAGACTGACAGTCTGAGAAATTCAAAGGTGAGCAAGATAATTACCTAAGGGAGGATTAAAATGCATAGTTTGTCCATTTGTTTTTCTCTTATTAATTTTTTATTTTTTTAATTTTTTTTAATTTTCTTCTTATTATTATTTATTAATTTGTTTTTTATTCCTATTCTTTTATTTTATGTATTTTTTGTTGTTTTATTTTATTATTATTTTTTTTTTTTTTTGTTTGTTTGTTTTTTTTTTTTGGCTGGTGCAGCATAAACCATAGGCTTTCTTACACCATGTGGCCATTACTAATTACTTACCTTAAATAAATAACCTCAAAAAAATATTTTTTGAACTGGATGCAAAAAATAATTTTGATATCATTATACTGGATTTCAGAAAAGCTTTTGATACTGTTGCGCACTGGAAAGCAAAAAGCACTGGGAAAGCAAAAATGAGGGTAGGAGTTTGTTATAAGACTAATGACTTTGATAAGTACAATGAACAATTATACAGAGAAATAGAGCAGGCCAGTAAATCAGTTAGAAATCAGTGTCTTATAATGGGGGATTTTAACTTCCCAGATATAGACTGGAACTTGTGGATTGGTTTTTAACTTCCCAGATATAGACTGGAACTTGTGGCACACTAGCAAGGCTTTTGTGGATTTATTGGATAATTGTTTTCTACAGCAGCATGTTAGAGAGGCAACAAGAGGAAGTAACACTCACAA
Source organism: Mastigoproctus giganteus (assembly GCF_048544385.1). NCBI lineage: Eukaryota > Metazoa > Arthropoda > Arachnida > Uropygi > Thelyphonidae > Mastigoproctus > Mastigoproctus giganteus. Next base: position 92,919,436 of record NC_143585.1, read on the forward strand.
TCTGATTATCAGCAATGATTATTCTGCATTAAGAATTTACAGATAAAGGAACTGCTAGGAGGCAGTGATCACAGTGTATTGATGTGGGATTTACTTAAAGATGTAACTACCATCAGGGGTAAAGGGAAGGGTTTTTGCTTTTGTAAAGGTGACTACAGTGTTCTCAGATATGTTTTAGGGTCTATACAGTGGGACCAACTGATGATGTTACCAACAGCAAATTCAAAATGGGAAGCATTCAAAGAATTTATCTTGGAAGCTACTAGGCTTTACTTACCACTAAGAAATATTGTTCAAGGTTTAGGCCTAAATGGATGTCAGATGAACTAATTGTTATTTGTTGTTGTTATTTGGTTTTTAGGAGCATTAGCAACTAAGGCCATATTGCTCTGGGGATATGCGGTGGTCATTCCTTGACCTTTCCGCATCCTCCGTATTTGGTGGGCATGTGCTCGAACCCCCGGGCTAATCAAGAAGCGTGTGCTACACACTGCTGCTCCTGCCCACCCGGCTACGGAGGCGCCAGATGCACTAATGAGACTCATGGCAGAGAAGAAAAATGCATGGGATGCACATAAATTGTCAGGCGACACAGAAGCCTATGGTAGATACAAGCTAGATTGTAATCAAGTCACAAAGTAGGTTAGGCAAGTGAAGGCAGATTATGAAAAATATTTGGCAAAGGATGCAAAGAAAAACAGCAAAGACTTCTTTACTTATATAAACTCTAAAAGGAAAGTGATGAATCAGATTGGTCCATTTGTTACGAATGATTTGATTGTAGAAGATCATTTTCAGATAGCTGCCAAACTAAATGAGTATTTTGCATCTACATTCATACATGAGTTATTCAAGGAGGAAAGGGCCAGAAGTTTATCAAACTCTAACAGGGAGTTAAATGATTTTGTAATAACCGAGAGCAAAGTGGAGGAGAAATTGAAGTTAAACATAAGAAAGGCACCTGGGGTAGATGGGATCTATCGAGTTGTGGCAAAGGAAGTAAGCAAACCCTTAGCCATAATTATGAGAGCATCCTTGGACTCTGAGGAAGTCCATATAAACTGGAGATGTGCAAATGTATCTTCAATTCACAAAGGGGGATCAAAGGGTGACAGGAGTAATTACAGACCTGTTAGTTTGACTCCTGTTCCACGGAAAATAATAGAGTCACTGGTTAAAGAAGCACTGCGGGATCATCTAGACAAGACAGCAGTAATAATTCAGACACAGCATGAGTTTGTCAGGGAGGTCTTGTCTGACCAATTTGATTGGGTACTATGATGTGGTCACAAAGGATATGCAAAAAATAATTTTCATATCATATACTTGGATTTCAGGAAAGCTTTTAATACTGTTGCACATGGAAGATTACTGTACAAATTGGAGCAGTATAGCATTAAGGGCAAGTTGCTACAATGGATAAAAGGATGGTTGAGTGGGAGAAGACAGAGTGGTAATCAATGGATACTGCTCTACGTCAACTAATGTTATTAGTAGTGTTCCTTCAGAGTTCAGTGTTGGGCCCATTATTGTTTTGTATATTTATCAATGATATTGATCAGGCTTAATGTCCAAGTTTGCAGATGATACATTGGCAGGGTTGTTAATAACAGTAATGACAGCATGCAGCTGCAACAGGATCTGGAAAAGCTGGGTAGATGAGCTGAGAAGTGGCAACTGAAGTTTAACATTGATAAATGCAAATTACTGCATATGGGTAGCAGTAACCCCAGAGAAATGTACCAACTGGTACATTTACACTCAGGGTAGTGGAGAATGAAATAGACCTGGGGGTAATTGTGCAGGCAGATATGAAGTTTTCTGAGCAGTGCAGATAGGCAGCCAGAGTAGGTCATGGGGTCTTGTCAATGATATACAGGAATTTTGCGAGCAGGGATAAGCAGGTGACTATCCCCTTAAATGAGGCAATGGTCAGGCCTCACCATGAGTACTTCATACAGGTCTGGAAGCCTCATTTTATTAGGAGGGATGTAGAGTTGGTAGAACGAGTACAGATAAGGGCAACAAGACTGGTGAAGGGTACAAAGGGGTGCTCTTATGAAGAAAGGCTTAAGTTCTGCAAATTGCAGCTTCTGGAGACTAGGCACCTGCAAGGTGATCTGACTGAGGTGTATAAGGCCTTGAATGGATTCAGCAGGCACAATGGGATTCTTTGTCTTGCTCAGATTACAAACCTGAGAGTGCATAGATTCATACTGAGGAAAGACAGTTGTAGAATAGATGTGCGGATGTTTGCCTTTAGCCAGCAGGTAGTTGACTGCTGGAACAAACTTCCATCCGTTGTTGTGGAAGTTGGTAGCTTAAATAAACTCAAGGCAGAACTATACAAACATTTGGAATGAATGGATCAATGAAATGGGAAGGATTTTTTTTTTTTTTTTGGCTGATGCTGTATAAGTTTGCTTTCTTGCATCATGTGCCTCTACTAATGCTAACTCTGTAAAAGCCAGAGAGTAGGAGTTAGCACACACTTGTGTAGTGTTGGAGATGGGTTGTGTTATTAAGTTGTTGATCTGATATCTTAGCCAGGGGTCCCAGAGAATACTACTAATCCCCTGTAGTGCATCCATCAGAGTGTGCAATAGGGACAGGAAGCAATAAGTACTCTGGTGGAGCAAACCCTCAGGTTGCCTGAGCTTCTCAGGGAGTGCTCAGAAAAAGAAAAAAAAAAAAAATGGAGAGATAAGTTATACAGGGATGGATTGAGGATGAGGAACAAGGAGGATGAGTTCATCCACAAAAGCAACTTTGTCCACTGGACTGAGATCTAGGTTCATCAAGTACTGCAGTCCAAAAATACGTCAGACACTTGTATCATAGACTATAGAAGTCAACGACAGTCAGACACAAGAAACTGCACCTTGCACACCAACAATGGACCAATGACATGAGCAAATCTGTTGCCTGGTCTGATGAATCCTGTTTTCAACCCTGCCATGCTGATGAGCATATTAGCATTTGGAGAAATAACATGAGGCCATGGCATTAGATACACTGCTGGTGTTTGGCAGTCTGGAAGCAGTAGTGTTATGGTTTGGGTACTGTTCTTGTCATACCCTGGTTCCTCTTATCACTGTTAATCAATGGCTCAATGAGAATGCCTACCTTTCTATTGTTGCCAACTGAGTACACCCCTTCATGATGACAGTGTATCTGGACAACTCTGCCATCTATCAAAAAAGACAAAGCAACATGCCACAATGCCCAGCAGGTAGCTAACTGGTTTCAGGAACATGACAATGAATTCTCTGTCTTCCCACGGCTGCCCAACTCATCTCAAATTATGTTTGGGATCCACTGAAAAAGGCCATTCAGTGCTATGACCATCCACCTGACAATGTGTAAGAAAAACCTGAAATTTCAATGTCAGGTTTTGGCAGTTTCTATCTCCTACATATTGGAAAGAAATTCTAGAGGTGAATGAAGTCATTCACTAGCTGCCCTCTTCTCAATCTTATTCCATATACGTTTCACCCACATAATTCATCGTACTGACTGCTTACATATGGGAATGTATTTCTTAGATGAACAGTTTGATGATGAGAAGGGGGGACTGTAGCATGAAAACGTTTCACCCACATAATTCATCGTACTGACTGCTTACATATGGGAATGTATTTCTTAGACGAACAGTTTGATGATGAGAAGGGGGGACTGTAGCATGAAAACCCTTGAACTGCTTAGAGAAATTCTCTCGACTATATCACTTCGCTCTTTAGCTTATTCACGATGTAGCTACAAGCCATGAAAAAGTGATCCGTGACTATAAAAAAAGTGATTTTTGTTTTTTCTTCAAGTATGCTAATTTCAGTGTTCCAGGACCAACTAACAAATAATTGTTCTGAATGGAATGATAATGTACTTCAAGTCCTGTGGCTTGTTCATGCACATTCTTCAATGATAATGGCCAAGGCTGCAATGCCACTTAACATCTAAAATACAAATACAGCTGATATTCAGGCCAACTTTTGACTCATGCACAAAACAGGCAAAGTTTAGTCATTTTGCAACAACCAAATTTTCTGCTTGCATTTTTGTGGTGATGGGACTGCAAATAATAATCCTGGGTATATCTATGAACTGTAAAGATCTAAAAATACTGCACTACAGGTGGTCACCCAGAAGCAAATCAATATAACTAGGGTTCAAGCAGTTCACTGAGCATACATTAGCATATTAAGTAAATGTGATGGTATTGTGCCACCACCTCACTTAATGTGTGCTTTAAGTGGCAAGAACCATGTTTGGTCTCTAGAGCAAAGCTCCAGCATTTCTACAATCATGCAGTATAAGTCATGTCTTTTGGTGTTATGATAGGCATTACAGCAAGATCCAATAATCCATGCATTCAGGATACAGCTTTAAAACATTTTTTGTAGGTCGGCTGCTAGATAACCCACAACATTTAAACTGTTGGTAACGCTCCACAAGGCATCTGGATATGGTAGTGTATTATCCTGATGCCTCTACTCTGCTAACTGTGAGTGGAGAGAGAGCTAAAATAGTGTGAATGCAAGGGAAATGGTAGTTAATTAGCTGGGTATATCTTGCTGTGCATCATATCTAAAAATTTCATCAATTCACACATATACCCAAACTTTTACCTCATCTATATCAGCACATCACAAATTAGTCAAACTAATGGAACAAACTTATCTGTGAAAAGAATTACTATATATTACAGCATATAAGTTGAATTTGTATCAGTATTAGTACTGGCAAAATGATGCATAGAAGCAAACTTATATAGCATCCCAAAAAAAAAAAAAAAACCTACCCACTTCATTTGTTTATTCCTTCTAATAATTTGACTAATCCTTTATATTTATTATAACTACCACTTCCACAATACCATATGGAAGTTTGTACAAAAAATCAATTCCTGTTTAGATGAAAGCATATTTTTGCTTTCATGCAACCTACAATACTAAGTACTGTGCATAGGTTTAAGTTTGAGAAGACAGAAGATACTCATTGATATTAGACTTTAATTTCTGTAGACTGTAATTTTCAGAATATACATGTGAAGGTTCAACTAAACTTGTTTTTTATCCTTCACACCTTAATTTATCCGCATCCTTCCTAATCTGAGGCTTCCAGATATGTATTATGTTGTACTCAAGATGCAACCTAACCATTGCCTTCTTTCTGACATATATTTTGTTGTTCAAAAATTTATGCTTAATCATATATTTGCTCTATAAGTCAGCTCCTTATTTTATATTCATCTTTGGCATCTCACATAGTGGTGTGTTACAGTAATGTCTGCATTAAGAACCACTGTCTACCTTTAATTCAACTTTTCTGCTTTTTCTTAACATATTTTCAGAAAGAATTCGTAGCAGAAAAGCAGATTTGCTTTTCAAGTTCTCGAAAACATCAACTCTAAAATAATTCCAGAAACTGTCTTCATCTAACAAAGACACAGTATACCGTATTAAATATATATGTAATAAAGTGTAAATATATTGGTATTAGTTCATACTCAGAATACAAGTTGAACCTCATCCACTTACTCTTCATGACAGAATCTAAATTACTGATTTCATTAACCATCACTCATCTGATTTGTGGTAATTACAAGATTTGTATCTGCTCAATGATTCCTTCCGCTTTAAAGATGGTACTTATGAACATGTCCCACACAGATTAGTAAGTTCAGAAACTTCCTAATCTGGAGTATTCTCTTTTTATTCTTCGGGAGCACAACATCTTGAGTACTGTATACAGGTCTGACTTTAGGAAGGATGTAGGTCTGCTGGAACAGGCACAGAGAAGGACAACCAGACTGGTGAAGGGAACAAAAGGGTGCTCTTACCAAGAAAGGCTCCAGTTCTGCAAATTGCAGCATTGGAGACTAGGCACCTGTGGGGTGATCTGATTGAGGAGAATGAATTGAGTAAGCTAAATGTTGATGGCATTAATCCTTCTGCTGAGACTACACATGAGAAAGCATAAATTCAAGTCAAGGGATAGGTGTGCGGAAGTTTGCCTTCAGCCAACTGATTGTTGGAACAAACTTCCATCTGTTATTGTGGAAGTGGGTGGTTTGAAGAACTAGACAAATTCTTGGAGGGTATGGATGGCTGAAGTGTGTAGTTTTTTTCTGGCTGATGCTTTATAAGCTTACTTTCTTGCATTATTTGCCATTACTAATATCGCTTGACCCAATTCTGTCAAATCCCTTTGTTGCCTCTAGCATTCTCTTAACTTAGTAAATCACTAGTTATGCTGAACGTTTTTTTTTTACTTATCTTCTTTGAAACTCAAACAATTTTGCTTTGTGAGTTTAACATTCACAATACACATGGCTGCAAATTTTTAATTTATGGACCCAGCTGATGGAGATGCTGAAGTTTCTGCTATTACTAGTGATTTGATCAACTTGTTCATTTAACTACACAAATAGCAGACAATCCTAATCACATATCTAATGCTCTTGATCTTTTCCTCAACAACAACCCTTCAAATTAAACAGTTAATGTTAACTACCCTCCAGGCAGCTCAGATCGCAACTTGTATCCCCAGAAACTCTTTCTCTCTTAACTGTCATTAGCTGGCTTTTGCAGTGGACCAGTTTCATAATTTAGCAACTTACAATATCAAAGATTGCATATAATCTTCCATCAACCCAAACAACAATGGAATAATCAGTCTCAGCTGCTTTTAGGAAGAAACAATCTGATTAACAAAATTACAAATAGCAACATTAATTAACACATTTAGTGAATTCATTGACCAAAGGAAACAATTTCAGGAGCTGAAGTAGAATGAACTCTGTTCCTACATAACTCAGAATTTCAAGAAAAACAAAAGAATATTTTCATTTTATTTGGTGAGAAGAGGAACCTTCTCTTCCCACCAAACCAAGGGACTAATGTACGTTACACTCAAACAGCTGAACTCTCCATCCTCTTACATATCTAATGCTCTTGATCTTTTCCTCAACAGAGAATGACAGCTCCCCTGCTACATTAAAATGTAGGTATATTGAATGCTACAATAACAAAATATTCAGTATAACTAAATAGCTTCCCATCAACAGCCTTAATATATATCTTTAAATAAAAATGTTTCAATTTAATGAATATCATCATAATGAAAATATCAGTTTAGCATAACAAAAATTCATCCCATTATTACTCTAAGAGGCAACTACCATCAGGGGGAAAAGGGAAGGGTTTTACTTTCGTAAAGGTGACTACAGTGGTTTGAGACAGTATTTAAATTCTATACGGTGGGACGAACTGATGACGTTACCAACAGCAAATTCAAAATGGGAAGCATAAGAACTAATCTTGGAATCTACTAGGCTTTTCATTCCAACTAAGAAATATTGTTCAAGATTTAGGCCTAAATCGCTGTCAGATGAACTAATTAGACATTTGGCAGAGAGGACAATGCATGGGATAAATAAAAATTAACAGGTGACACAGAAGCCTATGATAGATAAGCTAGTTTGTTACCAAGTCACAAAGGAGATTAGGCAGGCAAAGGCAGGATACGAGAAATCTTTGGCAAAGGATGCAAAGAAAAACAGCAAAGAGTTCTTTACTTATGTAAACTCTAGAATAAAAGGGATGAATCAGATTGGTCCACTTGATATCACTGGTTCAACTGTTGATGATCTTACTCTGATAGCTAACAAACTAAATGAATATTTTACATCTACATTCACACATGACGAGTTATTCATGTAGGGCAATGCCAGAGGTGTATTAAATATCTGCCAGTAAGCTAGATAATCTTGTAATAATTGAGAGTAAAGTGGGGGGAAAATTTTTTAAGATAAACTTAAGAAAGGCACCTGGGGTGGATGGAATCTATCTAATTTATTATTATTATTATTATTATTATTAGCTACATGGAGCAAGGAAGCCTCAGTCTTATGCTGCACCAGCCAAAAAAAAAAAAAAAATCCTCAGTTACCCTGAGAGAGAGAGAGAGAGTCAAAGTTGAAGGGAATCACCAAGAAAGAGAAAAATGATGATATCCATCTCAGGACCCTGGATGTGCCAAGCACATGCTCACCTGATGTAAGTCCCTCGGGTTTTAAAGGAGGCAGCAAAGGAAGTAAGCAAACCCTTAGCCATAAATATGAGAGCTCTCTTGGACTCAGGGGAGGTACCCATGGACTCGAGATGTGCAAATGTGACCCCAATCCACAAAGGAGGATCAAAGGGAGACACAGGTAAATTACAGACCTGTAAGTTCTGTTCCAGAGAAATTAATGGAGGCACTGGTTAAAGAAACATTGCAGGATCATCTAGACAAAACTCCTGCTATAGGAAACAGCATGGGTTTGTTAAGGGGAAGCAGAGGCGTAGCTAGGTTTTTGGCGCCCTCGGCAAATTCGTGGCTATGCGCCTTTTTATGATAATTAGTGAAACCATCGTAAAAAGGGGCGTAAATAAAATTATAATAATAAGTACAGTCTGACTTTTGTTTAACGAAATTCTTTATACAAGAATTTTCTGTTTAGCGAATTTTTTGAATTTTCCTTCGCAATTACATTTAAAATAGTGCTTATAGAACAAAGAAAATTTTCTATATGAGATTACGTGGTTAACGGATTATGAGAGACATAACTGGGTACGCCTTGTTCGCCCCTCTCGCCTTCAAGAAATTTAGGCAACAGTGCTGTTGCTAAGCACAATGGTAATCTCTTTTGCTTAAAAGATTACCGTTGGCAATTTAGTGGTACCCGTAAAACCTATCCAACTTCCTGTCCCACATTTGATTGGATACTGTGATGTGGTCAAAAAGGAGCTGGAGGCAAAAAATAATTTTGATGTGATACACTTGGATTTCAAGAAAGCTTTTGATACTATTGCACATGGAACAAATTGGAGGAGTATGGAAGTAAGGGCAAGTTGCTACAATGGATAAAATGGTGATTGAGTGGGAAACGACAGAGAGTGGTAACCAATGGACTCCTCTTTGTGGAATAATATTATTAGTGGAGTCCCCAGGATATTGGGCCCAATGCACACCCAGGGTCCTGACTTGGATATCATCATTCTTCTCTTTCTTGGTGATTCCCTTCTACTTTTGACTCTCTCTCTCTCTTTCTCTCAGGGTTATTCGGGAACTTTTTTCCCCCTGGTGCAGCATAAGCCTCGGGCTTCCTTGCATCATATGGATATTAATAATAATAATAATAATAATAATAATGAAATTTGTAAAAAAAATCCTTAATCAATATCTCTTTGTATAAGGCAACGGTTAGGCCATATCCTGAGTACTGCATACAGGTCTGGAAACCTCATGACAAGAAAGATGTGGATCTCTTGGGATAGGTGCAGAGAAGGGTAGTGAACAAAAGGGATACATTTACCACAAAATACTTTGGTTCTGCAACTGTGGTGCTTGACAACTAGGTACTTACGAGGAGACCTAATTGAAGTGTCTTATGATCAGAGTATCAAGCTAGAGGGTAACTGATTGTCGGAACAACAAACTGCCATAGCGTTGTGAAGTAGACAACTTGAATAAATTTAAGGAATAATTACACATATTATTAGAGGGGATGGGCAGATTAGGTGGGTAGTTCTGTTTTTTTTTGGACGGTGCTGTATAAGCTTGCTTCATTGCATCATTCATTATTATTATTAGTGGCATATGATGCAAGAAAGCAAGTTTATAAAGCATGTCAAAAAAACCTCCCACATCATCTATCCATCTCCTTCAATAATTTGTCTAGTTCTTCCTTCATTTATTCGAACTATCCACTCCCACACATCTATCCTGCAACCATCCTTAATTTGAATTTATGCCCTTGCCCCCATGTGTGTAGTCTGAGCAAAAAGTAAGAATGCCATTAGAACTGAGCTTGCTCAATCCACTCAAGGCCTTAAAAACCTCAATCACATAACTTCATAGGTGCCTAGTTTACAGATGCTGCAATTTCCAGAATTGAAGCCTTTCTTGATAAGACCCATACAGTATTAATAATATTTGCCCATACAGTACTACTAATAATAATATTAGGAAAACTGGCGAAGGTAAAGAAAGCCTGCACGAGAACGACGAGAAACGTCGGATAACTTACGCGGAAAATTAGTTTGCCGATACGGCACTCTAGCGCAGCTCACTCGGTAAACAGACGGTAGGTGTTAACGGTCTGGAGCAAAGTCGAGAACGATATACTGATTGACAGGTAGGCGTGGCAAACGACGTGCTGATTGGTGCGCGAACACAACACACGATAACATCGGTTTAGTATCACTGTAGCAGCACTAATGGTAACTTGTCCTAATCGTACATGCCCTAACATTTACTGTAACGGTGAAAAAAGATCAGGTTACCTCGACTTGAATCCCATGGGAGCTTGAACCCCTCCCGAAGTGGAGGGGGTAACCTAACCTTTTTTCTTTAGAATCAGTCATATTTAGAAATACATTCATAAAAAAATAAATTTTTTTATGACCGTATTTTTATTTTCTTGTTCAATAATATGCCCTAATGGTGAAAATAGGTCAGGTTACCTCCACTTGAATCCCATGGGAGCTTGAACCTCTCCCGAAATGGAGGGGGTAACCTAACCTTTTTTCTTTAGAATCATGAGTGGACTAGCACATAAATTGTTTATTAATAAATCATTTCATTGTTTGCCACGCCTACCTGTCAATCAGTATATCGTTCTCGACTTTGCTCCAGTCCGATAACACCTACCGTCTGTTTACCGAGTGAGCAGCGCTAGAGTGCCGTATCGGCAAACTAATTTACCGCGTAAGTTATCCGACGTTTGTCGTCGTTCTCGTGCAGGCTTTCTTTACCCAAGCCGGAAAACTTTTTGATCTTTGTTTTTAGCATATGGAAATGCTCTGATGATTTGCTGACTGAGCTATTAATTCCCTGTTTCACATTATTGCTTTTCGTTTGTCTATCTTCCTAAAGGCATACTCAAACAGTTTTGGAAGTGATTGATTGTTTACATAGAATTACATATTTAGTGTAATGTACTGGTAGCTGAAGCTCATACAGCACCATCCAAAAAAAAACTACCCACCTAATCTGTCTGTCCCCTCTAATAATACATCTAAAATAAAATATTGAAATTATGTTTGTTTACAATTTTGTTGAAGAAGTATGGTATTTAAAGAAACAGTTATGTTGTGAACCCAATGCATTTCTTTTTTTTTTTTCAGTTTTGTTTTTCAATTGCAATGTATTTGATAAAGTTAAATCTTCCTTTATTTCATATTTCAATATTGCACTTATACACTAAATACTACTTTACAGATCAGGCTGAGTGTTTTCCTATTTAGACCCCACACAGCAAGGCTGATTCTGGCAATCAAGGCAGCATGATTTCTAATTTTGTTTGGCTATGTGGTCTATATGGGGTGCAAATGACAGCTTACTATCAAAAATGATACTAAGATAGTTTAATTCTTGGATTAAAATATATGACCTGATGAGTGTCATAGATTTTAATAACTGGTGATCTTCTGAATAAGCAATTTAATACTAATTTAATGCTCTTAGTTAAGAAACAAAAGCTAAGGCAGTGCATAAAGTTAACATGGGTGTTCAGCGCAACGTTGAGTCAGTTTGGAGTGACATATACAATGAGAAAACAAAAATGAGAGTAGGAATGTGTTTTAAGCCTAATGATTTTGATGAAAGAAAAAAATAAAAAAGAAGTGTACAGACACAATACACAGTGATCACAGTATATTGATGTGGGATTACTTAATGTAACTAATGTAACTTAATGTCCATAGATTTACCGTTCGTAACTTGCCGCCATTGTTTATACGTTATATCCCGAACTAGATAGCGTTGGCTTATTATAGTATAATATATAATATTATCAATTAATCAGTAAATTTATTAATCTTATTGAACTTCACTGTCAATTAAATTGTACTTTTAATTAAATACATATAACAACTTAGATTTTACGAACGTAACATAATTAATTAAGACATAACTTGATACGGAACTTATATAAAGAAACTCGAAGATAATACTTGACACTTAAAAAAATATATATAGATATATAGTGTTACAACTGCGTTGGGATACAAGTTTAGGGTTACAATTCTGTACTGAAATTGAAATTTTATTGAAACTGAATCGGAATCATGACTTAGACCAGAGCAGCAAAGCAAAAGGCTCAAGCTAAATGGAGTGCTGTGGCTCAGGGGAGAACTGAGGGGGGCAGTTGCCCTCTGAATCACAGGTTTTTAAAATGCACTGCTTGCTTGTGTTTGTGGAGCAATCAGGTACGGGGCATGATATCGCCAAGTGCGATGTCTTTGTGTGCGCAAGATGTAAGGAGTGTGAGGAAATGAAGCGACGACAGCGTTGTTATGGGCCTATATGAGAGCTTGAAGGAAAGGGTGGATGCCCTCGAAGGATCGAAATTGAGAGGCCCATCAAGCTCTCAGCTGCCCACATCAACGCCAGAGTTTTCACTTGATCATCACGCAACACAGCGGCGGAATGCGCTGGTCCCACAGGAACTAGTAGTTGTTGGTGACTCTATTGTCAGGGAAATGGGCAACATGCTGTGTAAAAAGGATAGGTGGAACAGAACCTGGGTGTGTCTGCCAGGGGCAAAGGTTGATGACTTTGTAGAGCAGATACCATCTTTTAAGGCCACAAAGGGTGATTTTGTTGTACACGTTGGCACTAATGACATTAAGAGTAGGAGACCGGCAGAATTACTATCAAGGTGTAGAATTTTTTTCAGCCTGGTTTGTACTTGTTAACAGGAGAGACTGTTCTACAGGGATGGAGATGTACACTTAAATAGAAAAGATGCAAGAATATTTACTGATGCTTTCGAGGCAGTGTTAGGTGGGTCAGAAAACTGCTAGCTTGGGGGGGATACAAGGACTAATAGATTAACAGTAGCCACTGGCAGAGGTGAAAGTGCTTTTATTGTAATTAGCAGCAGCCTGGAAAACAAGATGCAGGATATATAAGAGACTGCTGGGAGTCATTGCGGTAAAAGTAAACACTTGGGTTGTGTTAGGGTAGATAAGAATAGGAACAGGTGTATTTTTTTTTTTTTTTTTTTTTTTTATGAAAACCCCAAACACGAAAGGTATCAAAACCTATAGTACTTAGAACCGTGCATGGGTTGAAGGAGACGTATGGAGGGAGGGGGATGCGGGGAACTTTGCTCTAGAGAATAAACATGGGTTTCACCACTTCAAGCCTCCAATAAGCAAAGTGGTGGTATTTCACCGGTTGATGAAAGTCATCTACCACCTATGTATACTTGCATGTACACCAATGCTAAGAGTTTGGTAAATAAATTTGATGAATTTGAGGTATTGCTCAGAACATCACAGGCAGATATTGTTGATATATCAGAGACATGGTGTCACACAGATCTAAGGAATGCAGAACTAGAATTTGGAGAGTACAATGTGTACAGGAAGGACAGACAAGATAGGAGGGGTTATATTATTAGTTAAGAAACACAAAATACAAGAAAGTGAAGCCAGTCGACATCACTAGACAGTGCAGTGTCGAATCAGTTTGGTGTGACATAAGCATTGGGAGATCAAAATTGAGAGTAGGAGTGTGTTATAGGCCTAATGACTCTGATGAGTATAATAAGGAACTGTACAGGGAAATAGAGTGGGCCAGTAAATAAGAGTCTTATAATGGGGGATTTTAATTTCCCGGATGTTGACTGGAATTTGTGGGTTGGTCACTCACACTAGCAAGGCTTTTGTGGATCTATTGGATGACTGTTTTCTACATCAGCATGTTCGGGAGGCAACTAAAGGGAGTAATACTCTTGATCTGATTATCAGTAGTGATTTTTCATGCATTAAGAATCTACAGATAAAGGAACCACTAGGTGGCAGTAATCACAGTGTGCTGAAGTGGGATTTACTCAAAGAGGTAACTACCATCAGGGGTAAAGGGAAGGGTTTTTGCTTTCATAAATGTGACTACAGTGGTCTGAGTCAGTATTTAAATTCTATACGGTGGGATCAACTGATGATGTTACCAACAGCAAATTCAAAATGGGAAGCATTCAAAGAATTTATCTTGGAAGCTAATAGGCTTTACATACCAACTAAGAAATATTGTTCAAGGTTTAGGCCTAAGTGAATGTCAGATGAACTAATGAAAAATATGGCAGAGAAGAAAAATGCATGGGATACATATAAATTAGTGGGTGACAAGGAAGCCTATGATAGATATAAGCTAGTCTGTAACCAAGTCACAAACGAGATTAGGCAGGCAAAGGCAGATTATGAGAAATCCTTGGCAAAGGATGCAAAGAAAAACAACAAAGAGTTCTTTACCTATGTAAACTCTAGAAGGAAAGGGATGAATCAGATTGGTCCACTGGATATTGATGGTTCAACTGTTGATGATCCTGCTCAGGTGGCTAACAAACTAAATGAGTATTTTGCATCTACATTCACACATAAGGAGTTATTCAGGTAGGGAAATGTCACAGGTGTATTAAACTCTGATAGTAAGGTAGATAATCTTGTAATAACTGGGAGTAAACTGGAGGAGAAATTGTTGAAGATAAACACAAGAAAGGCACCTGGGGTGGATGGAATCTATCCACTTATATTAAAGGAGGCAGCAAAGGAAGTAAGCAAACCCTTAGCTATAATTATGAGAGCTTCTTTGGACTCGGGGGAGGTACCCATGGACTGGAGATGTGCAAATGTGACCCCAATTCACAAAGGAGAATCAAAGGGCAACAAAAATAATTATAGACCTGTTAGTTTAACTTCTGTTCCAGGAAAATTAATGGAGGCACTGGTTAAAGAAGCACTGCAGGATCATCTAGACAAGACTTCAGTTATAGCTTGGACACAGCATGGTTTTGTTAAGGGAAAGTCTTGCCTGACCAATTTGATTGGATACTATGATGTGGTCACAAAGGAACTGGATGCAGGGAATAACTTTGATATCATATATTTGGATCTTAGAAAGGCTTTTGATACTGTTGCACATGGAAGACTGCTGCACAAATAGGAGCAGTGTGGCATTGGAGGCAAATTGCTGCTATGGATAAAGGGATGGTTGAGTGGGAGAAGACAGAGTGGTTGGTAATCAATGGACTCTGCTCATCGTGGACTAATGTTATTAGTGGAGTCCCTCAGGGTTCAGTATTGCGTCCATTATTGTTTTCTGTATTTATAAATGATATTGATGATGGTATATCAAGATTAATGTCCAAGTTTGCAGACGATACAAAGGTTGGCAGGGTTGTCAAGGACACTAATGACAGTACACTGATGCAACAGGATCTAGAAAAGTTGAGCAGATGGGCTGAGAGGTGGCAAATGAAGTTTAACATTGAGAAACGTAAAGTACTACCTATGGGAAGCAGTAACCCCAGAGTGACGTATCAACTCTGTGGTACTACACTGACAATGGTAGAGAATGAAAAGGATCTGGGGGTAATTGTGAAGGCAGATATGAAGTTTTATGAGCAGTGCAGACGGTCTGCAAGAGTAGCTCATATGTCTTGTCAATGATATATAGGAATTTTACTAGCAGGGATAAGGAGGTGATTATTCCCTTGTATAAGGCAATGGTCTGGCCACACTTTGAGTACTGTATACAGGTCTGGAGGCCTCATTTTAAGAAAAGATGTAGAGCTGTTGGAACGAGTACAGAGAAGGGCAACAAGATTAGTGAATGGAACAAAGGGGTGCTCTTAGGAAGAAAGGCTTAAATTTTGCAAATTACAGTGTCTGGAGACTAGGCACCAGCGAGGTGATCTGATAGAGGTGTATAAAGCCTTGAATGGTTTGAGCATGCTCAATGCTGACGGAATTCTTCCTCTTGCTCTGAATAATCATTTGAGAGGGCATAAATTCAGATTGAGGAAGGACAGATGTAGGATAGCTGTGCACCCGCTGGCTAAAGTTTGCCTTTAGCCAGCGGGTGGTTGGTTGGTGGAACAGACTTCCATCCTTTGTTGTGGAAATTGATAGCCTAAATAAGGCTAAGCTGGATAGGTACTTGGAACGAACAGAGGGGTGAAGTGGAAGTGGTTTTTTTTTTGGCTGATGCTGCATAAGCTTGCTTTCTTGCATCAAATGCCTCTACTAATGCTAAATGTCTGTCATTCTTGTTGGGTTTTTCAGCTACATCAGTAACTTGGGCCATATGGCCACTGTGTATTATGTCCGTACAAATGTGTCCTCACAGGTAGCATTGTGGTTATAATATGTTTCACTGACCTCCACCAGATGAAAAATGCCTGGTTCAAATCCCATCAATGAAACAAGGAACTTTTTATGGGCTCTTTTCACTTGTTATACACAGTGTGCCAATTAAATAACAAGACTGACACTACTACAAAAAAAAAAAAGAATAACACTAATGGCAAAGTACATATAAACTTTTTTTAAATCATCAGAAATTTCCATAGAACTTTTGCCCAATTTACAATAAAATTTGATAACTGTTGTTTGCACCATTTTCAATTTTCTGATGACATTCACAAAACTACTATTACTCTTTCAGTCATAAATCAAGAACTACTGACTGGACAAGTTTCAACTTGCACTCATTAGAAAGAGCACACTCTAGCAGATCTAATCATGTACTATTTTGGCCTCTTATGTTAATACTAAACGCACAGCACACACAGTCTCATTATTTAATTGGAACACTATGTATGAAGGAGGATATCAAGGTTTTTCCTCACCTGGAAATTTGGGTTTTTCATCTAAACTAGCAAAACAGGAAAACTCACCACAGAACACATGCAATTTATGGACATATACACATGCATTGATGAAATTGTTCTTGGATAACTCGAATATGACAGTTTTTTTTTATTTTTTTTATTTATGTGTGTATATGTATGTATGCACATAGGTACATGCTGCATGGCTCAATGGATACATGAATCTTTGGCAACGTTATATGGTTAGGTAAAGGAATTAGAGAGATTTAAATACATGTGAAATTATATGTGAACCCGAACACACATTCATGATTTAGATGACTGTTCAAAGAGTATGACTCCTCAAAATGCATATTCACTACAACTATATGGTACTTGTGTGGAACACATCACAGAAAAGATTTTAATTAACTTTGAAAAGTTCAGCAAATTTAAACCAGGAACTGAAGAACTAATTTTTTTATTTGTATGATGTAGAGTCATCCCTACTTTAACAACAAATTCTAGAATGTGACATCTTATCAGTGAGCATTACATTTTCCGAAGTGGACACAGTCGTAATAAGCAAGCTTCTCAGAATTTAAACTCAGTATTGGAATGGACTAACTACAGTCAATCCTACAATGACATATTCTAGAATGTGATATCAGTGAATGTAGTACCTCTATTCACTGATATCAGTTCTAGAATGTGGTATCGTATCTCTCAGTATTATAATATGATCTGGATGTAATCATTACAGGAACTCTTTTGTTATTTTTTAACTGGCTTTTATCTGTATGACATTGTAAATACATGGTAGAATTGCCAAAGACCACCTTTAGAATAAATTTTTAAAAAAATGTACAAGTGGGTATTTGCAAGTAAATTTGTATGCAGTGCAAACTGAAAAACTTGGAATAATTCACATTAAAAACCCTACTGCCTCTATCTGAGATCAGCCAATCAGAGCCCCAACTTAAGGGGCCTTTGGAAATATATTTGGTCTTTGAGAGGACTTATTCCTAGAACTCACCAAAGAATGACAAGTGACAACACCACTATACTCTCACTAGAGTTCCACATATCTTGTTTAAGCCAGTCACTTCAGCTTTCTGAAAATATGTCCTCTCTCAGAAAACAACTGTCTGGATTTCCAAGATAATACAAAATAAAATTCATGTGACTAAGTGTTTAGAGCAATTTTGTAAGATTCCTCAAACTGAATTCATTCTGAATGTGTTTATTCTAAGGTTTGTCCTCGTCCAATCTCTTTTGTAGTATATACCAGTTAGTGCTTGTACATAACAATATAATCTTCTTTCTGTGGAAACCACAGCAACAGCAAGAAGCATTGTCCTGTGTGAAGGGCGTTGACAGCTAGTAAGCTTTACAGTACTGGTTAAACTATGAAGTATTTAAGGGCAAAGGCCTCGTGCTACAAGGTCAAATGACTAATTAATTAATTTAACTACTTTGGTAGATCATCATCAGCCATTTTCAATCCACTGCAGGTGGTTGTTGTTTGGTTTTTAGGAGCATTAGCAACTAAGGCCATATTGCTCCGGGGATATGCGGTGGTCATTCCCTGACCTTTCCGCAACCTCCCTATTTGGTGGTAACGGACTCGACCCCCAGTCTAATCAAGAAGTGTGTGCTTCGCACTGCTGCTCTTGCCCACCTGGCTACGGAGGCGCCTCCACTGCAGGATGAAGGCCTCTCCAGCAACTTTCCAGTTCCTCATGTTTTGTGCAATGGCCATCCATTTACTACCACACAAACTCATGAATTTCATCTATCCATCTCCGCCGTTGTCTTCCAAGTTTTCTTCTAGCTCCTCTTGGGTACCATTCTGTTATTTTCTTAGTCCATCTGTCGTCATGTCTTTGAGCTATGCGTCCTGCCCAACACCATTTTAGTTCTTTAGTTTTGATAAGAATGTCCTTTACTTGAGTTTGCTGCCTAATCCATGTGTTTCTCTTCTTATCTAACAGTCTGATTCCCAATATAATTCGTTCCATTCTTCGCTGTGTAGTTCTCAGCTTCTCTACCAT
Source organism: Mastigoproctus giganteus (assembly GCF_048544385.1). Classification (NCBI taxonomy): domain Eukaryota; kingdom Metazoa; phylum Arthropoda; class Arachnida; order Uropygi; family Thelyphonidae; genus Mastigoproctus; species Mastigoproctus giganteus. Next base: position 92,938,132 of record NC_143585.1, read on the forward strand.
TCTTTTGGTGAGTGCCCAAGTTTCACTTCCATAAGTCATTGTGGGGAGTATACATTGGTTCATTATTTTACATTTCAGACAAACTGGGATATTGCTCTTCAGTATGTGACTATATTTCCTGAATGCTATCCATCCAAAATTTATTCTTCTCTTGACTTCCAGCCATTTATCATTATTACAGCTAATAACCTATCGCAGATAAATATATGACTCCATCTTTTCAATTACTGCTCCTTCAATCATTATGTCCCTTTCCGTGGCATACTTGTTCATCATTACTTTTGTTTTAGCCATATGTGCGGAAATTTGCCTTTAGCCAGCGGGTAGTTGGTTGGTGGAACAGACTTCCATCCCTTGTTGTGGAAGTTGATAGCCCAAATAAATTTAAGGCTCAGCCGAACAGGTATTTCAAACGAACGGAGGGGTGAAGTGGAAGTGTTTTTTTTTTTTTTTTTGGCTGATACTGAAAAAGCTTGCTTTCTTGCATTATATGCCTCTACTAATGCTAATGCTAATATTCATCTTTAGTCCAAAATCCTTACTAACTGTGCATAACTGATTAAGATTTTCCTCTAATTCTTTGGGATTGTGGCTTATGATCACAAAGTCATCTGCAACTCGTAAATGGTTTAGGTACTCTCCATTCACATTGACTCCTTTCTGTGACCAGTCTAATCTTCTGAAAGCTTCCTCAAGGGCAGCAGTAAACAGCTTTGGAGATATTGTGTCTCCTTATCGAACTCCTTTCTCGATTTTAAATTTCCTACTGTCTTTGTCTAGTCTAATAAAGGAGGTAGCGTTCTCATATATTTTCTTCAAAATCATAATATATGGGGTATCTATGCCTTGTCTTTCCAGTGCCCGAAACATTGCCTTATGCTGTATGGAGTCAAATGCCTTTTCATAATCCACAAATGCCAGGCATAATGGTGTTTTATATTCATTTGCTTTCTCCATTAGCTGTGATATTACGTTAAGGTGATCCATAGTTGAGAATCCTGTCCTACAGCCAGCTTGCTCTTTCGGTTGATTCTCATCAAGTATTCTTTCTAATCTGTTAGTAATGACCCTGGTGAACAACTTGTAGATGCGGGATAACAAGCTAATTGGTCTATAATTTCCAATTTCTGATTAATCTCCTTCCTTATGCAGCAAAACTATGACTGCAATATTCCACTCCTTAGGCATCACACCTTTTCTAATGCACTTTGTGAAGAGCTTTGCCAGTTTTTGTGTTATGTCTCTTCCTCCCAATTTTAACAACTATACAATAACTTCATCTTCTTCCGGGGCTTTCTGATTCTTCATTTTCTTCAATGCACGTTCTACTTCATCAGGAAGAATATTGGGTATGTCGTATGTGTTGCTAATTTGAAAAGCATCTTCCCCACTGCTAGCATCATTCCCTCACTCATGGTATAATTCTCTATACTAGTCTTCTGCTATTTGAATTATGCCTTCTCTGCTGTTTATAAGTACACCATCACTATTCTTCAGTATCATTTGTCTTTCTGTATTACTGCTCATGGCTGCTGATTTAAGTCCTTTGTTTTCCCTTAATGCTTGTTATACTTTTCTTGTGTTAAATCTTCTTATGTCCTCTCTGAGTCTCTTTCTAATGGCTTTGCATAACTCAGTATACTCAATTTTCTCCTTGTCAGTGTTTATCTTGCTCTTCATTTGTCGCCTTCAGTTCATCGTAACAAGTGTTTCTCAACAAATTTTTTCTTCTTTGGATTTCTTTTTCCCTATAGGTTTCTTGGGCTTTATCACTTTCAGAAAGTTGTAATATTCCTCGTCGATATCTTGGTCCTGTGCAGTCTGCAGAAGCTCAAACTTGTTCTTAAGTTCCAGTACATACTGCTTTTTCTCCTCTTCTGTTATCTCAAAGACCTTTGTATTATTTACTCGAGTCAGTTTTTTTCCTTTCCTACATCTATATCAAGTGTACATCTTACCATTCTGTGATCACTTCCAACATTTACCTCATTCAGGATGGTAACATCATTCACGATATATCTTCTGTTAGTGGGGATGAAGTTGATTTCATTAGTTGTTAATCCATTTGGACTCTTCCATGTCCACTTTCTGTTCACCCTTTTCTTGAAAAAAAGGGTTCATTACTAACAATCCTTGAGATTCTGCAAATTCCGCATCTTTCATCTCTTTAATTTCTTTCACCAATTCCAAAATTTCTTATTGTTCCCCTTTCTGTGCTGTTTTGTATTTTTTCAACCTTAGCATTGAAGTCCCTCATAATAATAGTGTAGTGTGTTTTCTACTCATCTAGAAGACTCTCAATTTCGGTGTACATTTCTTCAACCTCTCCATCATGGCTCGACGTTGGTGCATAAATCATTATAACCTTTAGCTTGTACCTCTTGAATCTTGAGTATTATTCTTGACACCCTTGGTGATGTACTTTTGAATTCCAAAATGTTTTTTAAATCTTTATGGACCAGAAACCCAACTCCACCTTCACTCCTTTCACTGTTTCCATTGGTGTACAGCAGATTTCCACTTGATTAACTTATAAGTGATTCATTTCTTCTTCTTCTTCTTCTTGTTTCAGCCAAACCGATGATATCCCAATTTACATTTTATAATTCCTTTTAGTAGATAGCTATGTTAAAATGATGCATTTGCACCAACCTACATATTAGTACTGGTTAATTAAAGTGCTGTTTAAAGCACTTTATTATTTATTGTATGCCCATATAAAACTGGTGAAATTATCAGCACTATATTCAAAATGGCAGGAAAAAGAATACCCCTGCATAAAAAAGAAAAAAAATAGTGAAGGTCAATATTAAATGTATTGTTTATTGTATGGGCATGATACTGAGTCAAAAATGAAAAGGTGACTATTAAACACAACTGTAATTGAAAACAAAATAAATAAAACTGAATCAAAAAAGCAAAAAACCCATCAAGCTAACAAAATATGGACCTATTTTTTAAACATTAATATATTTTCAAAATATTCAATATTTTTAATCATGTACAAAATCCATATTTCAATCTGAAAAGGTTGATGTGCTTTTTAGATTTTAAAATGTCACAACCCTATCACAAAGAACTTGCAAATGTACACACTTACATAAGAATATAATAACCCTTGATTTTACAAACGAAAACATTTCATTGGTACCAGAGAGTACTCGCAAAATAGGGAAACTGGGAGCTAATGAATCACAGAAGCAGGCATGCACGTCAGTCTACTTAGGGTAAAGCGACCAAATGTCCTGGTTATATGGGACAGTCTCAGATTTAAGTCATTTCACCCGCATTAAAAACTGTCCCAGAAAATGTCCCGGATTGGACATGTATCCTCCATACTTATATCATGAATCACGATTTTGCATTTTTTATTTTATTCTGCATCCTTACAACGTGAAATAAAAGAATAGAATGATGAAAGAATGTAAACAGATGTGAGGTGGGTCAAAATATTTAAACATTTTGACAAAAAGGATATAAGCATGAAGGCATTTGAAAAGTTTTTTCAGTAGTAAATAAGTTGTAGACATCGGAAAAAACACAACTAACCACAGAAATGCTGAAAGCAACACATTAAGTTCAATTCTGCTAATTCTTGTGAAGAAATAGCAAATAATGAAGAATTATTAAGAAAATTCATTTTGAGGAAAAATATATTTAATTATATTATTTAATTTCTATTGTTTTTATTGTTAAAACATGTATTTTTATTATTATGTTTCACAGAAATAGTGAAATAATATAGGTATTTCTGCGAAATAAAGCAAATTATATATGTGAAAAAAACCCCAAATATAGGCTATATTTGCTTTTTTTAAGACGTGTGATATTTTATTTTATAAATTTAGTTATTATTATCAATTTATTTCTCTGTCGAAGGGACACCCCTGCGACAGCCATTGGCTACAAGGGTGCGAGTTACATTCTAAGGTGTGAATGGGCCCCATGAGCAAAAGGTTAAAGTCCATGGGACGTTCACCCTGAAAGGATGAATACAAAATTTTGAAATAGATGTAACTGTGATTTTTTATTAGAATATTTCAAATTCAATAGGTCAAAGAAGTATATATATTTAATTTATATTTTGTATGTAAATACTTTTTTATAAATAAAAAATTTAAAAAAAAATATATATGTATATATATTGTGTTAGGGAGGGTTGAAAAATCAATGTCCCGCATTGGAATACTAAGGATCTAGTCACTTTAATTTAGTGTTACGCTCACTATCATATCGTGCCCTCTTTATTATAACCTCATTGACAAGTATCATCACAGCCCGAAGAAAACTGGTGAGAAAAAAAAAGTGTGCTTGTTGTTGGTTTGCTATTTGGTTTTTAAGAACATTAGCAACTAAGGCCATACTGTTCCGGAATATGCGGTAGTCATTTCCTGACCTTTCCGCATCCTCCGTATTTGGTGGTGACTGGCTCGAATCCCGGTCTAAATCAAGAAGTGTGTGCTACGCACTGCTGCTCCTTCCCACCTGACTATAGAAGCGCCTAAAAAAGTGTGCAACACAGTATTGTGCAAAAGTTAAAACTGAAGAAGTTTCCCTTCAGTTTATTCAGGAATATGAAGTCTAAAAAAGGCAAGGAGGGCAAAATTTAAGGGATCTAATTCTGAATATACACAAGAATCTCAACTTTGGCTTCTTAGCTCTCACTCAAGTTTTTCCAGGCACTATTACATGATCAGGGTAAATTATCTCCTACCTTGTACCAACCAACAAGTCAAGATAAGTTTTTCCAGGCACTATTACATGATCAGGGTAAATTATCTCCTACCTTGTACCAACCAACAAGTCAAGATAAGTTTTTCCAGGCACTATTACATGATCAGGGTAAATTATCTCCTACCTTGTACCAACCAACAAGTCAAGATAAGTTTTTTAGCCTAAAAGCTAAGGCGCATTTAGGGCTAGAGCCTCAAGCTGCGAACAAATTTAGACTATGTATATAAAGTGCTTAGCATCATAATACACAGCCATTTCTGAATAAACAGAAAATTTTTAAGGTGGCATCGTTTTAGGTTACATAGTCTAAATTTGTTCGCAGCTTGAGGCTCTAGCCCTAAATGCGCCTTAGTCTAAATACATCATACACCATCAGGCATCTCTCATATTGTGGAGTTATACTTCATAACTGTTTTTGCCATCATTGCATCACTTGGGTACCTACCCACTCACTGACGAAGGGCCAAATAGCCCTGAAACAGTGCTGTCTGGGTGGTGGTACCTATCTGAGAATAAGTAACACTAGTCTTCTCCTTAGGTGAAGCGTTACTTATTCGAAGTAGTGCAATATCATGGCAACTCGTTGTGAAGGCATTCACAATATGAGATATAACCTAAAACGATGCCACCTTAAAAAATTTTCTGTTTATTCAGAAATGGCTGTGTATTATGATGCTAAGCACTTTATATACATAGCCTAAAAGCTATTATTTGGGTACCAATTGTCTCTGCGCAGTGGGCGTGGTCATAGAAAGGAGTGATTGTACGGTCAAGTTCGGCGATTGGCTGATTATTGTGAAGCCGTTTTGTTTCTGAAAACGAGTTGCCAGTTTCAAAACAGATGCAAGTGGGGGTTAAACACCCTAGGAGGCCAGTGGGTGGGAGAAGCAGTGAGTGGCACCTGCCAATCACTGCTGTTCCTGTTCGTTTGTCGAAATATGGAAATACTAGTAACCAAGATCTGGAGTTTTATCGTTTTTTATTGATCAACTTTATTTCGATTTTTAATTATGAGTACAGATTACCTTGAAAAAAAGATTTCCACTTAACTGAAATATACAGTACTCATTAAACCTTACGTCTTGAATGGTAAGGTGTATCCTTCAAGGAAAAACTGGCGACTTTCGACACTCCAAGAACGAAAAATTTTATTAATTGAAATGTATTAAGAAACCTAAACGACCACTAAAACATAATACTTATTCAATTTATTAAACTGGGAAACATAAAGAGGGAAATGTTTTGAAGGCTAACTGTAACGAACACTTATGTCTGGTACGTTCATGTGCATTCGTTCCGTTGCGGGGCACCAGTTAAAAAACTTACCTTTCCAAATGAATCATGACCAAAACAGAACGATATGTAAAAATAAGAGGCCGTCATATACACCAGACTTTGTTCTTTTTACTTCCTTATTTTATTTCTCGGAAATTTCCATAATTTTCGTACAATGGAAGATCAAAATAGCAATACTTCAATTGAAAACCATCTGAATAATATATTATTCAGCGATTCGCCATTATTATTGCCATCTAGTGGTTCGAGGTGGAAGCTTTAAACACGGCGCCATGCATAGATCAATACTGAGTTCTACTCTTTTTTTCTCACAGATTATTATTATTATTATTATTATTATTATTATTATTAGCTACATGGTGCAAGGAAGCCTGAGGCTTATGCTGCACCGCGAAAAAAAAAATTCCCCGTATCCTAAAAGAGAGAGTGAGTAGTCGAAAGGAATCACCAAGAAGAGAATAATGACGATATCCACTCAGAACTCTCGGTGTGCCAAGCCTATACTCACCAGAGGTGAATAACATTCCCAATTCGGTATAAATAACTTTCTGTGTATGATCTATCAATATCGTGTCACTCTCGAGATATGTCATATATAGAAAGACAACTGCAAATCACTATCAATAGAATAGCTACAGGGACAAATTACAAAGGCCATCATCTATCAAAACAAAAGACAGCAGCCATACATTTGTGTAAAAAACGAAATACATATCCGGAACTTCAGGTATATTTTTATTATTATTATTATTATTATTATTATTAGCCATAGGGTGCAAGGAAGCCTGAGGCTTATGCTGCACTAGCCAAAAAAATTCCTGAGTTACCCTGAGAGAGAGAGAGAGAGAGAGAGAGAGAGAGAGAGAGAGAGAGAGAGAGAGAGCGAGCCAGAAGTAGAAAGGACTCATCAAGAAAGAGAAGAATGATGATATCCAGCTCAGGACCCTGGGTGTGCCAAACCCATACTCACCAGATGTGAGCCCCTGGGGATGTACGAGACTATATCATTCCCTTCACTAGTACCATGCGCTGCATGGGATTAATACTAGGTAAAGGGCAGCCATTACCAACCCACTGCAGGATGGAAGCCTCCTCAACAATTCATGCTGAGGGAAATGGACCTTAATCTGCCACGCTGGTGAAGTGCGGGTTGGCAGATCGACCGTATTCAGCAGTCAGGGGCTCGAACCCGGTCTATTCAAGGAGCGTGTGCTACTGCACTCCCGCTCCTGACCACTCGGTTACGGAGGCCATTCTGGATTAATACTAGACGGGAAAAAAAGAAATTGAATTCCAGGCTCATATAAAGCAAATCGGAACGACTGCTCATAAAAAAATGAACATTCTTAGAGCAATATCTACCAAAATCAGGGGTGCTGATATTCAATCTCTACTGAGCTTTAATCAGATCGCATCTGAACTATGGCTATCCAGCCCGTTATTCTGCAAGGAGGAGTGCACTAGCATCGCTTGACCCTATCCAGCACAACGTTTTCAGAATTGTGTTAGAAGCTTTTCCAGTTCAAAGTCTATATGTAAAAGCTCACGATCCACCATTGCATCCCAGAGAGGAAAATTTTATTAGGAAACTATACATACAAATTTCAGAGCCTTCCAAACAACAAGGAGTTCTTTACTTATGTAAATTCTAGAAGGGAAGGGATGAATCAAATTGGACCACTTAACATAGATGGGTTGACCATTGATGATCATGCTCAGGTAGCTGATAAACTGAATGAGTATTTTGCATCTACATTCACAAATGAGAAGTTGTTCAATGAGGGGAGTGCCAGACGTTTATCAAATATTAACACGGAGCTAAGTGATTTTGTAATAACTGAGTGCAAAATGGAGGAGAAATTGTTAAAGTTAAACACAAGGAAGGCACCTGGGGTGGACGGGATCTATCCAGGTATATTAAAGGAGGAAGCAAAGGAAGTAAACAAACTCTTAGCCATAATTATGAGAGTTTCATTGGACTGAGGGGAGGTCCCCATGTACCGGAGGTGTGCAAATGTATCACCAATTCACAAAGCAGGATCAAAACGTGACACAAGTAATTACAGACCTTTTAGTTTAACTTGTGTTCCGGGGAAAATAATACAATCACTGGTTAAAGAAGCATTGCAGAATCATCTAGACAAGACTGCAGTAATAGTTAAGACACAGCATGGGTTTGTCAAAGGGACGTCTTGTCTGAACAATTTCATTGGCTACTATGATGTGGTCACAAAGGAACTGAATGCCAAAAATAATTTTGATATCATATACTTGGATTTCAGGAAAGCTTTTGATACTGTTGCACATGCAAGACTGCTGTGTACCAATTGGAGTGGTATGGCATCAACGTAAGCTTCTACAATGGATAAAGGGATCGTTGAGATGGGAGACAACAGAGAGTGGTAATCAATGGACACTGCTCTTGAACTCCCCAAATGTTATTAGTTGAGTTCCCCAGGGTTCGGTGTTGGGCTCATTGTTGTTTTGTATATTTATCAATGATATCGATGAAGGTATATCAGGTTTAACGTCCAAGTTTCCAGATGATACAAAGGTTGGCAGGATTGTTAACGACAGTAATGATATTATGCTACTCCAACTGGATCTAGATAAGTTGGGAAAATGGGCTGAGAAGTTGCAACTGGAGTTTCACATTGAAAAATACAAAGAACTGCATATGGGTAGTAATAATCGAAGAGAAACGAACCAATTGGATGGTACTACACTCAAGGAAGTGGAAAGTGAAAATTACCTGAGGGTAATTGGGCAGCCAAATATGAAGTTCTCTGAGCAGTGCAGACGCGCTGCCAGGGCAGGTCATGGAGTCTTGTCAATGATATATGGGAATTTTGCTAGCAGTGACAGGGAGGTGATAACCTGTTATACAAGGCAATGGTCAGGCCACACCAAGAGTATTGTTGTTGTTGTTTTTGTTATTTGGTTTTTAGGAGCATTAGCAACAAAGGCCATATTGCTCCGGAGATATCCGGTAGTCATTCCCTGACCTTTCCGCACCCTCCATATTTGGTGGTTACGGGCTCGAACCCCGGTCTAATCAAGAGGCGTTTGCTACGCACTGCTGCTCCTGCCTACCTGGCTACTGAGGCGCCACCTAGAGTACTGTGAACAGGTCTGGAGTCCTCATTTTAGGAAGGATGTAGAGTTGATAGAACGAATAAAAAGAAGGGCAACAATATTGGTGAGGGGAACGAAGGGGGTGCTCTTACCAAGAAAGGCTTAAGTCCTGCAGTGCCTGGAGAGTAGGCACCTGCGAGGTAATCTGATTGAGGTGTATAAGGCCTTGACTGGATTGAGCAAGCTGAATGCAGATGGGATTCTTCGTGTTGCTCAGACCAAAAACCTGAGGGGGCACAGTTTCAAATTGAGGAAAGATAGTTGTAGAATAGATGTGTGGAAATTTGCATTTAGCCAGTGGGTAGTTGATTGGTGGAACAGGCTTCCATCTTTTGTTGGAAGATGGAAGCTCAGCCCTTAATAAATTTAAGACTGAGCTGGACAGACATTTGAAACTAATGGAGCGATGAAATGGGAGGTTTTTTCTTTCTTTTTTATTAGCTATTGCTGCATAAGCTTGCTTTCTTGCATCGTATCCCTCTACGAAACCCCGAGAGGCTCACATCTGGTGAGTATGGGCTTGGCACACCCAGGGTCCTGAACTGGATATCATCATGCTTCTCTCTCTCTCTCTCTCTCTCTCTCTCTCTCTCTCTCTCTCTCTCTCTCTTTCTCTCTCTCTCAGGGTAACTCGGGAACTTTTTTTTTACCCTGGTGTATCATAAGCCTCAGGCTTCCTTGCACCATATGGCTGTTATTAATAATAATAATAATAATAATAATAATGCTAATGACTCTTCCAGCCTCAGTGAATGGCGCAATATAGCAATAAACCTCTCTTCGATGTACCTGCAGGCATTAGATTCCACGAGATCACTTCAGATTGGAATTTACTGAATGAAAAAAAACCTCTCTAACCCTCCGTGGACTACAATGATAATCAAACCTAAGGCAAACTAAACCAATTTTCCCTTTAACTTGGGCAAAATTGTTTCAGAAGCGTTCTAAAGAGTTTCCAGCTCAGGAATCATTGCTGAATAACATAACCAAAATCTCCAGTTATCTGATCCATAAGTTACTCTGTATGATGACAGTTTCTTATAGTCTAATTTTTAGACAATTCGAGATTTTATTGCCCTTCCATATGTTTTTGAGTTTGTTCATGTTTGTTCATTGGATGTTTAGTCTGTGATTAATTTGATCAATATTACTTGGGTTTCCGTTTATTAGAAAGCCCAGATATACAAATTTTTGTACTTGTTCTATTTGTAGATTTTCGATGTTTATGTTTATGTCTTCTATGTTTTTCCCGATTTGCATTACTTTGGTTTTATTTATATTAATATTAATTCCATAATTGTTGCTTGCTTTATCGATGTTTGTTAATATTTTTTTAGTTATTCTTTGGTTTCTGTTAAAATCACAATATCATCTGCATATTTTATGTGGTTTTTATTTTTTGCATTTATTAATGTGTCTCTTTTTTCTTCAATTGATTTCATTAGTTCTTCTAGGTAGATAATAAACAGATATGGGAATAAAGGGCATTCCTGCATGACTTCTTTCTCTATTTAAAATTTCTCTGTTCTAAGGTTGTTGAATTTAACTATTACTCTTGTATTTTGGTAGAAATTATTTACAAACGTGATTATTTCATGATCAAGTGGGTTTTGTTGTAGTTGCTTCATTAAATTTTCTCTGGTTACAGAGTCAAAGAGCTGCTTGAAATCGATGAAGCAGAGATAAAGAGGTTTCTTCTTATTCCAATATTTTTCAGTAATGATGTTTGTTGTGAATATTTCGTTTATTGTTGATCTGCTTTTTCTAAATCCTGCTTGTACTTCCCCTATTGTTTCTTCATATGCGTTAAGTGTCCTATTTTGTAAGATCCTGATAAATATTTTATATACAGGGTGATTCATTACCAGTGCGACAAATTTGCAGGAGGTGTAGGGGGCACAAAGACGAAATGGAATCACATAGCATTGCAGGGTCCGAAATGCCTTCGTCATGCGGTAGAGGACATTGAACAGGAGGTCGCGTGAACAGCGATCCCGCTGGAAGTCAGCATTTGCGAACCGGTTCCCGATGCAGTAGGATGGACAAGTATTCAAACGTTGAACTGGCCGACATGCACTTCGCGTATGGAGCTGCGGACTGTAACGGGCGCGCCGCTCTGCGCTTGTACAAGGAACGTTTCCCGCACAGGCATGCTCCTCATCATACGATTTTAATCGTATGATGAGAGAGTTACGTGAGACTGGTTGTTTCACGAGAGGTACCACGAATCGAGAGCGAACGATGAGGATGCCAGACAATGAAGAGAATGTCCTACGTCTTGCAGAAGGCAATCCGAGTAGGAGTACTCGAGCGATAGGCCAACGATTGGGTATTTCCCAATCCACTGTATGGAGGATAGTGTCAACAAACCAAATGAGTTCATACCATCTGCAACGCGTCCAATAATTGGAGCCTGCGGATTATCCACTCCGGAGGACTTTTGCTACTTGGTTTCTTCAACAGAAACGGTTCGCAAATGCTGACTTACAGTTCAACGTCCTCTACCGCATGACGAAGGCATTTCGGACCCTGCAATGCTATGTGATTCCGATTCGTTTTTGTGCCCCCTACACCTCCTGCAAGTTTGTCGCACTGGTAGTGAATCACCCTGTGATTGGTTTAAAAGGGTAATTAGTCTATAATTCTGACAATTTTCTTTATCTCCTTTTTTGTGTATAGGTACTATTATTCCACTTTTCCAGTTGTGGCATATCACCTGTAAATAAAGTTATAATTAAACAATTGTGCAAGCTGTTTTAACGTTGCATCGCCTCCGAATTTCCATAGTTCTGCTTGGATACCATCATTTCCGGGTGCTTTGTCATTCTTAATTTGGCTAATTGCTTTCTGAATTTCCTCTTTTGTAATCGAGGGTGCTTTATCTCTTCTATTATCTGAGGCAAGAGTGTTTTTTCCTTCCCCTTTGAACAGGGTTTGGTAATATTCTTTCCATATTTTTTTAATTTCTTGCATGTTTCCGGTTTTTATATTGTTTTTATTTTTCATCGTCAGTGTTTTCGGGGTGTATGTTTTAGATTGTTCCTTTATAACCCGGTAAGTTGTTTTAGAGTCGTGACTTAGGCCATATTGCGCCGTATATGATATGTCTGTAAATTGCTTGTGTTCTGTGGTCGATTTGTGTTTGCTGGAAGAAATTAAAATCGTGCTGTCCTCTCTTGAAATCAAGTAACTCAGACACATTCTGAAAAAGACCGATAAAAATTCCTTGCATCATTGACGGATTCGAACTCAGGTGTTTTCTACCCTGTGTTGTAAGGATGGTGATTATACCAGCTGTGATACCCACAAGAACTCTGGAGTAGTAAATAGATACCAGAGTAGTATCTTACTGCATTGTGTGCTCCAAAAGAGTTACTGATGTTATTAAAGTCCATAACTACCGTACTCAATAAAAACTTCTTTTTTTTTTTTATCACTGGATATTTTTGCTTTCGTGTTCCAGTTCTGCCTAGTTCATTTCAGAAATTACGTCGTCTGAGTTTTAATCTCAGTGATGTCCATTTTCACTTACATTTAGCCAAACCCCTTGTACTTTTTCTGACAGAATCTCAGTTAATTCAGCCACTCTCATCTCAGTTGCCCAAATTATTCGCTGTATGATTCCTTTTGCCTCAAATGTGGTAATTTTGTATATCTCCGCTCCAATATACCCTGTCAGAGATTGATAATTTGGAATCTTCTCTGGCTTAAAATCGCTCTCCCTCATTCTGTCAAATTGATCTGTTGTCTAAACCGTTCTTCCAACTCAGCTAATCACTTGGAAATCTTTGACTTCCTCTCTTTGCAGCTTGACTTTCTCCAGTCCAACTTTCCTAACGATGGGGTAATTTTCCTTAGTGATTTTAATGTTTACAACTCCAGCTGGCTTCCGTTTTCTAGTCACACAGACCCTGCTAGTAGAGATGCTGAGGCTTTTGCAATTACTAAAGACCTGACACGGATTGTTCATTTATCTACCAGAATACATTTATCTACCAGAATACCGGACAATCCTAACCATACAGCCAACACGCTTGACCTTTTGCTCAACTCTTCTAAGTACATGTTCGAAGTGTGTTGTCCTTTAGGCACCTCAGATCACAACTTGGTGATTGTCTCTTCTCCAATGAAGCATTTATCTCATTGCTCTTCCCAACCTCGTGTCATTTGGCATTAGAAGAATACAAAATGGGAAGACCTGTGAGTTTTCTTTTCTTCTTTTTCTTTGTCGGCTCAGATCGTGTCAATGAAATTATTCTTGTAGGAATGGAAATACTTTATTCCGCACTCCATTTTAAAATCTTGTCCTTTATCTAAACCTTGGTTTTCTGATAAATGTGCTATGGCTGTTCTAGAAAAGGATTTTGCATATTATAATTGGCTTGTTTCCAATTCTTCAGTTTCATTTTCTGCCTACACCAAAGCTCGCAACAATTGTAAAGCAGTTATTAATCAGTCCAAATTAGATTTGGAACAGGGAAAAAAAAGAGTAGAAAACTTGCTTCTTGCCCTAAGGTAGCCGAGCACTCTGATCTCTTGCCAAAGATATTGGCCGCACTTTTTGCCCATCTCTACTACCACCTCCGTCAAAACCAATGGTTCTATTGTCACTTCAGCCAAGGATAAAGGTGACCTACTAGAATCCCAAATTTCATTCCAACTCATGTATTAATGATCTTTGTAAAAGAACTCCCAAGATTCCCAACACACTCCATTGAAAGCCTCCTTTGATCTTCTGTCAAAAGGATTATTTCGAATCTTGATGCCAAGGAAGCTCCAGGTCCTGATGGCATTTCTCCACTTGTTCTCAATACCTGTGCTCCTGAACTTATTTCTGTTATTTTCCGCATTTTTTCACTTTCTTATTCAAAAGGTGTTTTTCTTTCTGTTGGAAATTTGCTCATATCCAGCTAGTACCTAAAAAGGGTGTCAAATCAATCCCATTCAATTATCGACCCATTGCAATTACATCTACTCTTTCTAAAGTAATGGATAAGTCAATGAACTGCCAACTCTTAAAGTATTTAGAAATCTTCCGTATCAACGATTGCCTGCATGAATACCGGCAGTGTTGATCCACTGTTGATATTCTGGCTTACGTTACCCGTTTATGGACAAATTTAATTGAAAAGTTCGGTGAAACTCAAGCAGTTGCTCTTGATATCTCAAATGCCTTCTATCGTGTTTGGTATTAAGGACTTCTAAACACGCTTCCGTCTTATGGTTTGCTGATTTTTTGTAATTGGTTGTCCAGTTTTCTCTCTGACCGCTTACTGAGGGCGATGGTAGATGGCTCTCTAACTTCTCCACTAATGCTGGTTGCCCTGAAGGTTAAGTTCTTTTCCCCACTCTTTTCCTCTTGTATATTAACGACCTTCTTCCATTGACCGCAAATCGTATCCATAGTTTTGCTGATGCTAGCACATTGCATTCGACTTTCCAGTTTGACTAACCTCGCCCTGCTCAATCAACTTTAATTTCTGGAATATCCGCTACCAATTTCTTAAATGTCTATCTCCAGTGGTGCAAAGGCAACTTAGTCGATTTCAAAGCTTCTAAAACTCAGTCCTGTCTTATATCTCCCAAAAACGATTCTTCTTCCAAAGGTTATCTTTGGTGACCCTCCGATTTCTAGCCAAGATGGTATATCTGTTTTGCGGGATTACTGTGACTTCTAATCTCTCTCTCTCTCTCTCTCTCTTGGCACAAGCAAATTACAAATATTGCTTCCTCTACATCGAAAAAAATTGGATTTCTCTTTCGCTCTCGGCGTTACGTTTCTTTCAAACATCTCTTCACTCTTTAGAAATTCCAAATCCGCCCTGCCATGGAACTTTGTTCCCACATCTGGGGCGGTGCCCCCGAAACCTCTCTTAGGCTTGTAGATTCCATTGAGAAGAGGGCAATCAGGTTAATTAATGACTCATCTCTAACAGAGTCTCTCCACTCTCTCTCTCTCTCATAGACTTTCTGTTTCTGCAGAAAGTCTATGAGACAGAGAGTGGAGAAAAGAAACTTTCTGTTTCTTTTCTACAGATACTTCCATGGGGGCCGTTCTTCTGAATTTGCTTCTATAATTCCTCCTTTCTATAATTCCCGCTCTCTCTTTCAAAATAGTCTGAACAGGTGCAGCCACCAGCCAACATCCATTTACTGTCCAACTTCAAACTCACTGAGCCAAATTTTTATCTTCCTCGTTTATTCATTCCACTGCCGTTTTCTGGAACAACCTTCCTTCATACGTATTTACTGAAAATTACAGTCTAGAGAAGTTGAAGTCTAATGTCAACAAAAATGTTCTTTCCCCTTCTCAACCTGCAACTCAATCACGGTACCAAGTACTGTACTTTAGTTTATAATACCTTTCGTGTTTGGGCTTTTCATAAAAAAAAAAAAAAAAAAGTTCACATTGTAGTACGTCCGATTCACACTAATTGCACGTTTGAGGAAAGTTTTTAGCGCGTATGTGAAAGAATGGCATGTACATTGTTTAATTCAAGCGTATTTCTTTTGAATGTTTTACGACCCAGCCAGGTGCCACTCGAAGTGAATAAATTTCTAAGCAGATTGGTATTTATTCGTAGAAATTCTAGTGATTCTTCAGTTTCGGTTGATTCGAAAAAGGTAGTTGTTTGCTATGTGGGAAACGATTTTCGTGAAAAATCATTGCTGATGAACGGAACTGTTAGCAGTGTTTTGGAAGTTAATAATTAGCTTAATTGATTCATTTATTTTTTCCATTGGCTTGTGGAGTGCGGGAGAAATAAAGTAATGTTATTATTTTCTAGTAATAATGGCGGGAAAAATTTTGGTTCCAATACGAACTTCTCCTTCAACCCAATGCACGGTACTAAGTACTATAGGTTTTGATACCTTTCGTGTTTGGGGTTTTCATAAAAAAAAAAAAAAAAAAAAACAACCACTGTTTGGAAACCATTGAGGTATGGTGTTTTGAGTGCACGGTGTTGTGGTTGATTTGGGGATATGCTAATTTCACGAATAAGACAGGGGGGAAAAAAACTTAAACCAGAAATAAATTTTCACACACTATTACAAAATGCTTTTTAATTAAATATAGTACATTGCAATATGTTAGCTGTTTGAAATAAAATGCAAGGAAAGAAAAAAAAGCAATTGAAGTTTAATGAGCTTGTTTATGGATATGAGTGTTCTGTAGATAAATGCAATTCAGCTGATTTAACCGAAAGTTACAGTTATGCGTCTGAAAGGTATATATAGCTCACACACAATAATATATATTTCAGAATATACTGATCGCACTAAAAAAATATTTAAAAACATATACAATTTTTTCAAAATTTATCAGTTTAATGTATTGTTTTAATGTATTTTAATACATTGAAATGTATTTTAATGTATGTAATTAAAATGTAATACAAAACAATGTATTTTAATACATGAAAACAATTTAAAACAATACACAAAACAATGTTTGTTTCAAGTTGAAAACTTGAAACACAAAACAATACATTAAATTCAATTCAATTCAATACATTAAATTTCAAGTTGAAAACTTGAAACTTACACGTACATATGAAGAAAATTTTTAAGGGGGATGCCAAATTGCGATTTGCACCCGGGTGCCACATACCCTAGGAATGTCCGTGCTGGTATGTGAGTGACCAACCAACAAGTTCCACTCAATATGTGGTAAACTAAAATTGCACATTATAATTATAAGACATTCTGATTTTCTGGCCTGCCCTATTTCTCTGTACAGTTGTTCATTAGGTCTATAACATACTCCTACCCTCATTTTTGCCTTCCCTATGCTTATGTCACACCAAAGTGACTTAATATTTCACTGGTGACTCATGTAAACTGGATGCACTGCCTTAGATTTTGTGTGTTTATTATTATTAGCTATATGGTGCAAGGAAGCCTGAGGCTTATGCTGTACCAGCCAAAAAAAAATATTTCTGAGTTACCCTGAGAGAGAGAGAGAGAGAGACAAACAAAAGGGAATCACCAAGAAAGAGAAGAATGATGATATCCAACTTAGCATCTTGGGTGTACCAAGCCCATACTCACCAGATGTGAGACCTTGGTGTTTCTTAACTAATAGCATAATCCCTCTTCCCTTCCTATCCTGTCTGACCTTTCTGCACACA
This sequence comes from Mastigoproctus giganteus, assembly GCF_048544385.1. Taxonomy (NCBI): domain Eukaryota; kingdom Metazoa; phylum Arthropoda; class Arachnida; order Uropygi; family Thelyphonidae; genus Mastigoproctus; species Mastigoproctus giganteus. Next base: position 92,955,429 of record NC_143585.1, read on the forward strand.
TTTTATTTCTCATATTCAAATTTTGTATTCCTTATATCTGTGTGACACCACATATCAGATAATCCAACAATGTCTGCAAACAGTTCACTTCGACCTTCTCCGAAAATAAATGAAGCCCAAATCTTAATAAAATTTAATTCAAACTACAAGTTCTTACACATGACACTGTGGTAATTGAATAGTACTATCAAGTCCCTGTTATGATGTTTGAATGGCATATTGCATAGGTTATCTTTGATCTAAATAGTTGAAATGAAAGCACATCATCTGTCTGAAGTTTTTGGAATCTTTAATGAATAGAGTTTAGAAATCGTAATCGTGTGGAGGAGAAAGCAGCAAAATGTATGATTTTGATTTGTAGACTCTATTAACAAAAAATGCATTTTAAAACTTACACAGATGAATTGCTTTCAGATTAGCTGTTTAGATCAAAGATAACCTGTACAGCATTCTGTTTAAACATTATATTAGCCTTAACTGTGGAAGAAGCACTATCTGAGAGTTAAATAGAAAAATTCCAACCAAAGATTAATTTGTATTTTTGATTAGTTTGGTCTTTTGTTATTTTTTGAGTCAGTGTAAATGCAAGATTACAATCACTGAAGAAGAAAACATATACACAAAACATATTCTGTTATCAGTGAATAGATTCTGAAATTTTACATAGGTTAAGTGCTTTCAGTTCAGCTCTTAAATCTCTTTTTGTGTTATTGTTAATGTTTGTCTTCCTGCTGACTTTTTTGCAAGGTTGGAAGCTAAGTCACATCAAAGTTTCCCTAGGATTGTGTGAATCTGTTTATTTGCTTGAGTGCTGTGAGGAATTAGATGCTTCCCATTGTGCATTAATCTTACAGATGTTTCAGGTAGGTGGCCTGAGGAACCTGAATATTTTATCCTGCAGTTATATGAAAATCCAATAGATAATTAGGCTGTTCAATTGAACATCCCTTTTTAATGTTTCCTTCATTATATTCTAGAAGGAGAGCTATATGAAAAAGACAGGAATGTAAATATAATAAAGCATATTATTTTGAACTGATAAGAAAAAATAACTAGGATCACAACAGAGATTTTTAAAATTTATAAAAATCTTTAAATTCCCATCTAGATACCCATATTATTATTGTATTCGTGTACAGTTTTGAAAAAAATTTAAATAATAATGTGTTAGTCCAAATGAAGTCCTTGTAAAAACCTTTGTCCATATATTACTGCTTTTTTAGTGTATGTTTGTCACAGAATCCATCAGCAAAAACATTTCACATGTTGTTTTGTTTTGTTTTGTTTTGTTTGCACTCTGAGACCTGTCTGGCTCTTGCTGCCATTGTATCATATAGATATTTCAAATTGATGACCTGGGGAGCTTGAATATTATCTCTCAATGCATTTACATAAATTTTCTTCATTAATAAACATAATTTCCATTTATATTACACCATGCAACTTCACAAACTCATATCATCTGAAGAAATAAATGCCATAAATGCAAACAAGCATTGAGAAATGCAGTATGCATCTTGTGGCCAGAAATGACATTTTTTCCCGGTTTGAGCCTTGTGATCTGTGGAAGAAGTCTCAAAAAAACATCATTAAACAACATTTAAAAAAAAAAAATTTTATTATGGTGTCCAACCTGTAAGTAGGTACTCTTAAGTACAGAGGTGCCATAATAAAAAAAAAAAAGTTGATATACCTGATTATTGTACAGAACTTAAAATTGAATTCTTTTATAATACAGTATTTGGATTTTTCATTTTAAAGTAAGACAGGATATCACATTCTATAACAAATTGCAAACTGTGGCATCAAGAAAGCTGGCTGCCCTTAATAATTATTAATTCAATATATATATATACAGTCACAATGAATATGTTTACTCGTCTGGCCTTAGCCATATTCAGGAAATTTATTTTTAAGAATATAAAAACAGAAAATTTATTTTTTAATAATATTTAAAAAAAATAACATGGTCATACCTTTTGGACACAAATGTATATTGGTTATTCTTATCTTCATTATCATTATTACATTTATAAAGCTATATTTATTTTGCATAGGGTACATAATTCATGAATATGTGTAAATAGATCTTTATTTGTGGTGAATGTTTGTGAAATTTTGTTTTATGGTTAATCATTATCATAAAACAAATCATTATCATAAAACATCACAAATTTATCATTAATGATTATTTAATTATAATTACAATTATTATAATTGGTATTATAATACCAATATACAGGGCGTCTCAAAAATATTGGTACAAAAAATGTTTAGGGGAGGTGTAACATCTAAAGGAATGTGAATCGCATAGGAACCCATAACTGGAAACGTCACGGGAAAGTAGGAGCAGAGGCACAAACGTTTATTTGACATAATATTAACAATGGAGTCCGAGATGGATGCATTTCATGATGTTACAACAGATGCTCGAAGGTTCCACCATGAGACGTGATGACACCGACGCAGCATGGATTGGCGGACACGGTCGAACACACTTGGAGTTTCTTTGACAGTAGCAGCAGCGCAGACCAGTCTCGCCACGAGATCCATTTCCGGCTCCACAGGCGATTCATACCCGATAGATTTGAGGAACCCCCCACAGAAAGAAATCAAGTGAGTGTGGGGGGCAACGGATCCACCACGGCCAATCCATCGACACCCAAAATGCCTGTTCAAATGGTCACGAACACACCATCCATAATGGGCAGGCACCCCGTCATGTTGAAACCAAATGTTGCATCTCACATTTGCTGGAACATCGTCAAGTAACCCTGGTAGAACTTGTTCAGGAAAGATCTGATATTTAGTGGAGTTCAAGCAGGATGGTAACAGGTATGGGCCGACTAAGCAGTCACCAACCATACTTGCCCACACATTTATTGCGAAGTGATGTTGTGCCACATGGGGGTGCACACCGTGTGGGTGTCAAGAGCCCACACATGAGCATTGTGCTGATTGAATAAGCCTTCCTGAGTGAAATAAGCCTCATCTGTGAACAAAACATAGGCTGGAAAATTCAAGTCTTGTTGAACACTTTCTTGGAGAAACCACTGCACAAAAGCCACACGTGCAGGATGATCTTGGGGGAGCAGTAACTGAACCCTTTGGAGATGAAAGTTGTGTAAGGAATCGTCATGCCAGATACGCTGTACACTACATAACGTATGGTCATGTCAGACAGCACCTGGGATTTCTCCCATCTCCGCATGTGTGTTTCGCTGTATTGAGGACAGTACACTGTCAAGCCAGAGACTTGAAAGTGTGTGGGCCGTGTCTGTGCAATGTGATATTTTGTGTCCATTGTTTGTCCGGCTTATTGGACGCCAGGCCCCTAGTGGGGCACGACGTTGCCCATACCTTGCCACAGGGAGGCTAGCTGGGTGTATTCAGTATCACAACAAATTGCTCTGGCAGGTTTGCCACCTAGTTTCCTGAGATTTCAGTGGCTAGGACCTATAAAAAAAAATATGCGTTTTACATTAATGCTTAATGGGATTGCTGTTATGAAATCGCTGGTTTGGGGTTGAATGCTAAAGAGATGTGTTAAAGGCCTAATTGGTAGGGCAAAAATTTGATGTTATTAAATTTAGACATGTGAGGCTATATGCTAGATAAAAGCTAATAGTGTGAGTTGTCTTAGAGATTTACACGAAACCGGTAGAATTTAGATGTTGATTAGAATTTGGCGGCATTGTTAAGGGTGTACCCGGTCGATTTAGTGAGAGAGGGGGGAGACTGAAGACTGGGGGGGAAAAGATAGAAGAATAGGGATGATAGAGTAGGCATCCCCAAAGAGGTCAGTGGAGACGAGCCCACCAGGTGAAGTAAGGGGGGGTAGGCAGATAGGCGAGGAGACAGAGATCTGTCTCCTCCCTCCCCTGACTGGGGATGGGGTTTTAAAGGGAACCAGGTTAGAGTACCCAGTTCAGATCGCCAATGCCTTGTTGGCAGCAAAGCCGCAGAATGTCTTCGTCGGTGTCATGTCCAAGCAGTGTTGAATCCGGTATTGAAGGTCAAGCTGCCCATCCCGCTCCGGGGGTGGGATATGTTAGCTGGCAGTGCGGAACCCACCAGGTGAGGGGGTGGGAGAGAGAGAGACACATTTACTTCATTCATAATCTGCATTCTCACTCTACTTGCATTCTTTTTTTTTTTTTTATTATTATTATTATTTTAATTTATTTTATTATTTTATTTATTTATTATTATTTTTTTAATACTTTTTTCTTATTTTATAATTTTTTTCCAAGTTTTTTATATATATATAAATATTTATTATTATTATATTTTTTTTCTTTTCTTTTCTTTTTTTTTTTTCTCATTGTGCTGATTGAATAAGCCTTCCTGAGTGAAATAAGCCTCATCCGTGAACAAAACATAGGCTGGAAAATTCAAGTCTTGTTGAACACTTTCTTGGAGAAACCACTGCACAAAAGCCACATGTGCAGGATGATCTTGGGGGAGCAGTAACTGAACCCTTTGGAGATGAAAGGTGTGTAAGGAATCGTCGTGCTAGATACGCTGTACACTACATAACTCATTCTCATTCATCTTTTTCTCACACACCCGGAGGGGATGCAATGATGTGTTGTGTAAATTTAAATACTAATTAAAACTAGGGTTAGTGTTTACTTAACTGTAGCATTTATGGTTTGTGTTCTTTTTCTCACACGCTTATACTTTTATTCATTCTTCTAGCTCTCATCTCATTTATTCGACACTTACTTTCTGCACTGCACTCTCTGGACACCTCAACTTACTGTTATTCTTCGGTTGTAGTGGTGCAGGCCTAGCCGCAAGTTTTTTTTTTTTTTTTTCCGGCCAGGGGAGAATGCAGTGATAGTGTTCATGTGGTTAGTAAATGTTTGTTAGTACAGTATATGTAAAGTAATGTAAGTTATTTTTAACTTTGTATTCTTTCGACCAATTACATTTGCTCTTCCAATCATTCCCATTCACTCTCTCTTTCCCTCATGTTAGGTCACTCTTTCTTTCACCAAAACTACCATTTATTCCCTTTTACCATAATTCCTAGTTCACTCGCCTATTCATTCTTCTTTCATTCTACATTGCATCCCCTTGCTACTAGCTTACTGATATTTTTCAGTTAATCTGCTTCCCTGGCTGCCTTGTAGCTGTATGCTACAACGAGACACTCGTAAGGTAGAGGCAACGGCACGTGAGCTGGTAGTAGGATTATTCTGGAAGGCATTCAACACACTTTCTTCCATGGCGGGAATTCACGTTGAAAATGGTCTGCCCGCACTACTCCTGTTACCTCTAAATGACCCATAATCACACAAATTTTGATGCACATGCACAAACAAACGGTGGTCCGGTACATGTCTGTCTGGGAAGCATTCTCCATAAATTCATTGAGTGGCTCATCCATTTCCCTCCACTAATCCATACAATAGGTGCATGTCTGCCAGCTCACAGTTTGTATATCGATGCATGCTCTTCGTGCGGCGACTACTGCTTGAATGAGTAAACCAGAAATTTTCCCTCTCGCGAACCGATGAACAGCGCCGTGTACAGACTTACGGTGACGTTTCCGGTTATGGGTTCCTATGCGATTCACATTCCTTTAGATGTTACCTACCTCCCCTAAACGTTTGTACCAATATTTTTGAGACAACCTGTATAATAATATTATATGATAGGAACCCATAACAGGAAACGTCACTGTAAGTCGGTAGACGGCATGGTAGTTGGCGCACGAAGAGCATGCATCGATATACACTGTGCGATTATGGGTCATTTAGAGGTAACAAGAGTAGTGTGGGCAGACCACATTCGACGCGAATTCCCGCCATGGAAGAAAGTGTGTTGAATGCCGTCTAGAATCCTACTACCAGAACTCGTGCCTTTGCCTCTGCCTTAGGAGTGTCTCGTTGCAGTGTACAGCATGTCTGGCATGACGATTCCTCACACCCCTTTCATCTCCAAAGGGTTCAGTTACTGCTCCCCCAAGATCATCCTGCACGTTTGGCTTTTACACAATGGTTTCTCCAAGAAAGTGTTCAAGACTTGAATTTTCCAGCCTATGTTTTGTTCACGGATGAGGCTTATTTCACTGGGGAAGGCTTATTCAATCAGCACAATGCTCGTGTGGGCTTACGACAACCCACGCGGTGTGCGCCCCCATGCGGCACAACATTGCTTCACAATAAATGTGTGGGCAGGTATCGTCAGTGAGTGCTTAGTCGGCCAATATTTGTTACCATCCCGCACGAACTCCATTAAATATCAAATCTTTCTTGAACAAGTTCTATCAGGGTTACTTGACAATGTTCCACCAAATATGAAATGCAATATTTGTTTTCAACATGATGGGGCGCCTGCCCATTATGGAAGGTGTGTTTGTGACCATTTGAACAGGCGTTTTGGGCATTGATGAATTGGCTGTGGTGGACCCATTGTCTGGCCCCCACGCTCACCTGATTTATCGAGCCTTGATTTCTTTCTGTGGGGGGGCCCTCAAATCTATCGTGTATGAATCGCGTGTGGAGACGGAAATGGATCTCGTGGCGAGACTCGTCTGCGCTGCTGCTACTGTCAAAGAAACTCCAGGTGTGTTCGACAGTGTCTGCTAATCCATGCTGCGTTGGTGTCACGCATGCATCGCGTCTCATGGTGGAACTTTCTAGCATCTGTTGTAACATCATGAAATGCATCCATCTTGTACTCCATTGTTAATATTATGTCAGATAAAAGTTTGCCACTAATTACTGTCTTGTGTCATTTCTGGGTTCTTGTGCCTCTGCTACTACTTTCCCGTGACGTTTCCAGTTATGGGTTCCAATGCAATTCACATTTCTTTAGATGTTACCTACCTCCCCCAAACGTTTGTACCAATATTTTTGAGACACCCTATATAATTATTATATATAGTATTATAATAATTACAATCAATGCATGTAAATTTACCAATTTACAAGCTATAATAATGGATTTTACTACTTTTATGAATGTTTATACATTTCAATAATGGTACTAGTTGTACCTGGTCATTTTTCTATTAAGTGGAGATTTCTTCAAATTTTAAAAGAGAAAAACATTTCTGGGAAGATATTCTAAGTTATTATTGGGTGAACAGAATAGTTTTAGAGTGCAGCAGAGTGTAATAAAAAAAAAAAAAAAAAAAAAAGAGGTTGATATACACCCAACACACATCCTTGGAACGAAATAAGTGCTTGGAGCACATAACCCTAGTTTCTTCTCTGTCTTTTTTCACTATAAAACTACTCTTTTCAGCCAGCAGTAACTTGCATTACCTTCCCAGAAATATTTTGCCCAATTTCTGTATTCAAGACATCTCCATTCAGTGGAGATTTCTTGAATATCTCAAGAAATATATTTAATGCCTGTAGGTACTAATTATCTTCTGGTCATCATTTTGACCCTATTCATTGGGGTGAAAATGATTTCCAGGAGAAACTAGTGCGTACAGGCATGCTTGCTTAATGGGTTTAAATAATCACAAATATATTTTGTATGTTTCTGTTTTTACTGTATATTTATCTATACTGTAATGAAAAAATAAAAATTATGTATTTGTAATATGTAAATGATAATCATTTTCAGAAACGAGGCTTGATATTAGGAGCACATGAGACTAGAGAAAATCATATAAGAAATATTTTGTTGACACCAGAAGCTGAAAAATACGACACTGTGGTTAATGGAAGGTTGAAAGAACTTCTCACTATGTAAGTTCTTATGTTGTTGTATTTTACAATAAAATACCAAATACATTATATTGCAGAACAGAATGCTAAAAATTATATGAGAAAAATAAGAGTGAAAATAATGACCAAAAACAGTTTGTAAGGAGAGAAATTAGAGATAACTGGTAAAATTAGGTCTAATTTATTTGTGTAGAAAAAGGAAAAAAATATAATTTAGTGAGAACATTTGTAATAATTTGTTTTTTGAAAGGGTCACTCACAAGCTGGATTTGGGGAATAATTTTGACATTGTTTATTTAGATTTCAGCAAAGCTTTTGACTCAGTCCCACATGAGTGGTTGCTTTATAAGCTGGAACAGGTTGGAATCACTGGGAAAATCCTTAGATGGATAGCAGGATGGCTTCAGGGCAGGAGGCAGAGGGTTGTGATAAATGGCTATTCCTCAGATTGGGTTGATGTAAGAAGTGGAGTTCCCCAAGGATCAGTATTAGGACCACTGTTGTTTTTAATTTTCATAAACAACATCGATGAAGTGATAGACGGCGTGATGTCTAAATTTGCAGATGATGTTAAAATTGGTAGAGTAGTTAATGATCACTGTCAAGCTGAGCTTCTTCAGAGAGACCTAGATAGACTTCAGGAATGGTCAGAAAAATGGCAGCTGTGCTTTAATCCAACAAAGTGTAAGGTATTACACCTGGGAAACAGTAATCCCAAAATAACTTATTCACTTGGTGGAGTTCAACTAAACCCAGTACTGGAGGAAAGGGACTTGGGTGTTACGATACGGTCAGACATGAAATTCTCTGAGCATTGTAAACAGGTTGCAAGAAAGGCCCATGGTGTCCTATCGATGATCTATCGAACTTTTGCAAGTAGAGATAGGGACGTGATAGTCCCATTATATAAGGCATTTATTAGACCACACTTGGAATACTGTGTTCAAGTATGGAGGTCGCACGTAAAGAAAGACATTGAGCTTCTTGAAAGGGTGCAAAGACGAGTAACTTGCCTGGTGATCAGCAAAAGGGTGTCCATATGAAGAAAGACTTTGAATATGTGGGTTGCAGAGTTTGGAAACTAGACACCTTAGAGGAGATTTGAGTGAGGTGTTTAAGGCTCTGAGAGGCATCAGTAAAATGAATGAGGACGAAATTTTCAAGATTGTAAATGATGCTAGAACTAGGGGATGTAAATTCAAGTTACGGGGTGGAAATATTTAGATTGGACTGCAGAAAGTTTTATTTTAGCCAGCGAGTTATAAATTACTGGAATAAGTTGCCTACATGGGTGGTAGAGGCTGACAGTTTGGGGAAATTCAAAGGTCATCTGGATAGTACTTTCGGGTGAGGGAAGCGCATAGGATGATAGGTTTAATTTCCTTTTCTTTTACTAATTATTATTATTTATTTATTTTATTTTTTATTTATTTATTTTTTTATTATTATTATTATTTTTTTTTTTGGCTAGTGCAGCATAAGCCATAGGCTTTCTTGCACCATGTGGCCATTTCTAATACTAATACTAATATATCATATAAATAATTATGTGAATGCCTTCTCACTAGAGTACATTGTGCATTAAGCCAGCAATTACATGAAATCATATATAAGTGCCTATGCATTTTGTTCCCGTTATAGTGATTTTTCGAAGTTTTAAAAGATATTTTTGAAAAAAATTATCGTGACAAGCATTGTGAATTACCCCTGGTAAACAAAATGGTTTTAGAGATCAAAATAGATAAATAAAATTAAGTATTGGTGTCCCCTGCTTAGCACTCTTAATTGGGGCTGTAAAACCAAAGTGCTCAGTGAAACCTTATTAAGCAGGGGAAATTTATCCATAAGAAATAATTTAACTGGTTGGTGTGATCAGTGTTTCTGGCTGATTTTAAGGTACCATTTCTCTATATAACAAACCTAAGGGGGCATAAATTTAAATTAAGAAAAGACAGATGTAGAATAGATGTGCGAACTTCTTTCTGTCGTTGTGGAAGTTGATAGGTTAAATAAATTTAAGGAGGAACTGGTCAGGCATTTGGAGGGAATGGTGTGATTTTTTTTTTTGGTTGATGCTGCATAAGCTCATACACTTGCTTTCTTGCATCACATGCCACTACTACTACTACAACAACAACAATATTAAATGCAGCAGAAACATTTACGTTTAAATATGTAAATTATGCAATAAAACATGGTCAAGAAAATTCAAAATAATTTTACTTAAAATTGCAGAACTTTATATGTATACTGTATTTACATTATTTATAATAATAGCTTGCAATACAGTTAGTTAAAGATCTCTCAAAACTTGATTACATTACTGAAAGTAATGTAATCAAGTGCTCTCCTGAATCTCTTTCTAGAATGTCCAATTTAGTTTCCATCGACAAGTTTTTCCAATAGCTTTTCTTCTTCTTTGCATCGTTAATGCTAGCTGACTCATTTGGTCTCTTTTAAGGTTATTTTAAAAAAATAGAGGAACTACCTACATGGTAAACTAAAATCAGTTGCGTGGATGCGAAATGCACATAAATAATATGTAAACCAGAACTGACTGAAAACTGAAACTAAGTTGAAAACAACATTGTTGAGTGCAGTAGCAACACTCAACACTCAGCATTGCTGAGTGTTGCTACTGCACAGTGTGCAGCTGAAAGCAACTCCATGTCAGGAAACGACAGTTTTTAAAGAAGTTTTATAAACAGCACTTCAATAAACTTCAATTAATTAGAACTATGGAGCAGGTGCTCCCTTTCCTATAACATCACTGGGTGTGTGGATGTAAAGTGTATATTTTCATAACATGCAAGAAATGGTGCATGTGACCATATTGTTTTTTAGCTGTGGACACAGGATACATATGCCAGTAGAGAAAATTTAACACATAGATATAAATTACTCATGGACACAAAAAATAACTTTTGGGGCAATTAAAAGACACTTTTGAAATATCTCCTTGTTATAAATAAATTAGAAATGCTTTGCAGGCAGCATTTCCACTTTGGCTTGCAATTCAGCCGTTTTTTTCTTTAATTACAGTATCTGTTTGAAGTCAATTTAAATCAAAGAACACACCTTTGAAGGGCAAGTACTGTGCATAACAATTGATTGGAAATTTGATTTGAAGAGCACCAAAAAATTTTTTTTTCAATTGTCTCTCAGGCACCCAAACATGCTAATGGGTAACTCCTCCCAAGGCATTTGAGGGAAGAGCACTATTCTGGGGAAACAGTGCACAACTCTTTGGGGGGGGGTATCACAAAATACAGAGTGCTATAGCAAACAAGTGCTTAGTGAACTATGCTATAGTGGGGACAGCTATAGTTTTTTTACGTGGCTCATATGTGCAAGGCTGATGCTTATCTGCCAGTTCTCTTCATTCATTTGCACTAACTATATTGCTGTCTTGGCTCATATATTTATTCTGTGCAACTTGTCTAATGGTGGAACATGCTATTTGTGTTAGTGTATTTTTTTATCATGCAGAACTTTGCTGTAATGAGTGCAGTCTACTCAAAATATCTTCTATTAGATCTGCAAAATGTCTATAATCTGCTGCTGAAATTAGCATGTGAATTTCTTTGTATGCAGCATTTATTTAGAGGTGGAAGACAAGAAAGGTTAAAATTAAATTTCACAGGAATTGTTTAACCAGAATAATTCAAGCAAATATAGTTGTGTAGAAGGTTTAAACAAGTTGATTGCTTTTATCAAAATGCAAGGAGTCTTAACAAAAATTGGACAACCTAATTTAAGTTCTTCTCTCTCTCTCTCTCTGCTTAGTGTGATATCCTATTGTTTTTTGAGACTTTACTCAAGATTTATTAACATTTTCTGCTAATTTTGATTAGCAGAAAATGTTTATTTTTGTCCAGTAGGAATATCCCATAATTAAAACCAGACTTTGGGTATTTTAAAGTTTGAACTGCTTTCCCTAAAGGGTGTCAAGCTGTAATACTGTTGTCTGTTATTTTGTACTTCTTCTGAGAAGTAACTCTCTAAATAAATTTTATATTTGGCTTCTGACCTTTCTGTGTGTACAATACCTACAAAAACAATTGGTGGTTTTAATCTCTGAAGTTTAATGATACTTAATTACATTTAAATACTAATAAATGTAATTTAGAGATTTTTTTTATTGTAGAATAGTTTGCACCCCCTCCTGCCCACAAAAAAATAGGATCTTTATGAATATTGACTAGTCTAATTTACCTTCTAAGAATACACTGGAAAATGTTTAACATGAAAAAATATTCTGATCCTGACAAAATGCTATGTTATTTCATACATTTATTTTCTTTTAACATGAAACAAAAAATGCTTAACATGAAAAGATTTGCATCTCAGAAGAACAAAAAAATATACAGGCTGCCGCATCGTCACTAAATTTTTACTGTTTATGACTTTATGACTCAACTTTCTATTGATTAGGCTGACATCTGATAATAAACAATATGTAGGTAGTACAAGGATGCCACTTTCCGCACACCACCCTTATCATTTTAAACAAATGGGATTACCCTTTGGTGGGCAAAACATTTCATTTACAGTCTTGAAGTGAGTGACACATACTGTATAAAGTGGTGAATTTCGTGTTTAGTAAAAAATCCGCAAATTTATCACCCCAATGGAAAAATCAGGGCATAAATAAAGCGCTATTTCGCTTAAAGTTAAAATGGAGTTGCTTAAAGCAGTAGATGTAGGGAATTCTTCAAAAACAGACATTTGTAAAAAGTTCAGAATCGCTAACTCTACGTTGTCAGCAGTCATAAAGAATAGAGACCAACTTACTTTTGAGCGCAGCATGTTTGAGCCGGATAGAAAACCAATAGAAAACTGGATAGAAAACACGAAGATTTGGAGGCTGCATTGCTTGTTTGGTTTAAACAAGCTAGGTCCCTCTATTAATGGAAAAAGTGGATGTGTTTGCAATTCAAATGGGGATTGAATTCACTGTGAATCCAGGCTGGTTGGAACATTTCAAGAAAAGAAACGGCATTGTTTTTAAAAAATGTTTGCGGTGAAGCAAATCAAGTTTCACCGAGTATGACATCGGATTGGCTGCAGTCTACATTGCCCACAGTGCTTGAAGAATATAGCATGAGAGATGTCTTTAACGCCGATGAAATGGAGTTGTTCTGTTGCTGCTTACCAGATAAAACTTTATTGTTTAAGGGACAGCAGTGTTTTGGTGGCAAAAAGTCCAAAGAGAGGGTAATGGTGACTTGCAATTCGGACGGATCTGAAAAGCTGCCCTTATTTGTTATCGGGAAGAGCATGAATCCGCACTGTTAAAATGTAGAAAAAATACCATTTGAGTACATGCCAAACAAGAAGGCGTGGATGACCACGACAACATTTACTGATTGGCTTTTGAGTTTAGGTAAGCACTTTTTATGCGAAAAGTTGCCATGATTGTTGATAATTGTCCAGCTTGCTCTGAAGTGAGAATTAAAAACTATAAAGCTTATATTTTTGCCTCAAAACACTATGAGCATTTTACAGCCTTGTGATCAAAGCATAATACAGAATTTAAAATTTTATTACTGTAAATAATTGCTAAGAAAATATTTGGCGACAGTTGAAGCAAAAGAAGATTTCTCTGTCAACTTATTGGATGCATTGCATATGTTTGCACACTGCTTGGAATCTTTTAACACCAAAGACTGTCAAATTGTTTTTGTCATGCGGGATTTTCTAAAATGTTTCCAACATTTTGGAAAATTTTGGAAACCTACTCAAGAGTCTCAAGACGATCAAGAAGCTGAACTGACATTCAGTGAAATATTTGGGCACATTTTATCCCTTTTAGAAAGTTCGGTATCTTTGGATGAATTTGTCACAGTTGATGATACTAATTTGTGTACAGAGCCGATTTTAACAGATAGTGATATTTTGGATGTCGTACGACGTATGGAAGTGGATCCCATGTGTGAAGATAGTGATGGTAATGTAGACAATGACATCGATTTGTTAGTTCCTGTTCCTACTATATCAGAAATGCAGAAATTGATAAAAAGTATGCACAGATATTTAGATCTACATACGAGTGGTGAAATGAACCAAATGATGGACGATATTGAAGAATTTGTAGATAATAAGATGATAAATAACACGGTGCAAAAAAAGATATCAGATTTTTTTACAAAAAATAATTAACATTTTTTAAAAATTTTTACATATTGTATGTGTTTTTTTTATCTGATGAAGTCAATGAACATGTTAAGTGTTAATAAATTGTGTTTGTAAAATGCCCCTTGTGTAGTAGTAGTAGTAGTAGTAGTAGCAGTGGCATTTGATGCAAGAAAGCAAGTGTATGAGCTTATGCAGCATCAGCCAAAAAAAAAAAAAAAAAAATCACACCATTCCCTCCAAATGCCTGTCCAGTTCCTCCTTATATTTATTCAACCTATCAACTTCCACAACGACAGATGGAAGTTTGTTCCAGCAATTAACCACCCGCTGGCCAAAGGCAAATTTCCGCACATCTAATCTACATCTGTCTTTTCTTAATTTGAATTTATGCCCCCTTAGGTTCGTAATCTGAACAAGTGGAAGGATCCCATCAGAATTCAGCATGCTCAACCCATTCAAGGCCTTATATACCTCAATCAGATCACTGCGCAGGTGCCTAGTCTCCAGCCACTGCAATTTGCAAGACTTAAGCCTCTCTTGGTAAGAGGATCCCTTCATTCCCCTCACCAATCTTGTTGCCCTTCTCTGTACATGCTCAAGTAAATCTACATCCTTCCTAAAATGAGGCCTCCAGGCCATGGCGTGGCCTGACCATTGCCTTATACAGAGGGATAATCACATCCTTTTCCCTGCTAGCAAAATTCCTATATATCATTCACAAAACCCCATGACCTGACCTGGCAGCCTGTCTGCATTGCTCAGAAAACTTCATATCTGACTGCACAATTACTCCCAAGTCTTTTTCATTTTCTACTACCTTAAGTGTAGTACCAAACAGTTGGTACGTTTCTCTGGGGTTACTTCTTCCCATATGCAGTACTTTGCATTTGTCAAGGTTAAACTTCAGTTGCCACTTCTTAGCCCATCTGCCCAAATTATCTAGATCCTGTTGCAGTAGCACACTGCCATTACTGTCATTAACAACCATGCCAACCTTTGTATCATCTGCAAACTTCGACATTAAGCCTGATATACCTTCATCAATATCATTGATAAATATACAAAACAACAGTGGACCTAACACCGAACCCTGTGGGACTCCACTAATAACATTAGTCCAAGAAGAGCAGCACCCATTGATTACCACTCTCTGTCTTCTCCCAATTAACCATCCTTTTATCCATTGTAGCAACTTACCCTTAATAGTGTTATATAGTGCATAAAATGTTAACTTGTTTAATCTTTCTATCTTAACTCTTTTGATTATTACAACATCAAAAACATTGGTGATTTTTTTTTTGTTCACTTCTTTTAACACGAAAAAATATTTCTGTCCACATGGTTTCATGTTAAACAATTTCCACTGTACTTTTGTATTTGGCGATTCTGTTCTAAATTTTTACTCTTTTGGCACCAATTACCTCCTCCATCTCTCAGTTAACTCTCCAACATCATCGAAAGCCTATGTATCAAATTAGTTATTTCCAATATATAAATAACTAAATAAAGCTTTGTCTGAAAGATTTGAGACTCATTACTGCATAAGGTACATGATGGACCTAATGCAGTAATGAGCATTAGGACCAAAACCTGTTAAATTTTGTTTTCAGTGATAAAGTATCCTCTACCATTCTGTATCTCTGTTTCTTAGCTTTCTTTGGGATATAATTAGTATTAAAATGGAAAGTGATTAATGATCCAAGTTAAAAAATAAAATAAAATAAAAAAAAGACATGATTCAAATCACCAAAAAGTGTCTGTCAAATTCATCCTTGAATTTTACCAAACTTTCCACCTGAGCCATCCTTGCAGACAAATTATTAGTAATGGTAATTGATGTAAGAAAGCAAACTTATAGCAAAAAGAGGGGAAAAATTACACATATATTTGTCCATCCCCTCTAATAACACTGGTCAACAAGGTTTTGCTAACATGGATGAAATCAAGCATTTTTTGTTAATTTGTATATGCTAATTACGAATATGATGGTAAAAAGTTCCTATCATGTCACATATTTTAGAAAAATGCAAAAACAGTTTTAAAAAAAAAACATAAAATAGCTTTGAAATCATCCAACATCGCACTCTGTACCTTTTCCAGTTGAATTTATTGTAACAAAAGAGACATATCTATGTTGTTTAATGGTGTACCTATACCTCTTTTTAGTTTTATGGCCCTGAGGAGTGGCCACTCTGAGTTATATTGTTATAATCCTTATTATGCAGTAGCATGTGTGGACCCTACTATATTTCTGGTGACCAGGCACCTCTGCAAAAGACAACTTGTTTACAAGCTGTCTTTAACCCTTAAATGTACATTTTTGGGGTTAGTTTCGATTTGTGAGATCTAGTGGTATGTTGTGGTGTTTTAAAGTTCCATTTTGGTCTGTGAAAACTCGTGAAATGGAGCAAAAACGCTGTGCATGTGTTAATTTGCCAAACAGTTTTTGCTATGTTTGTGGACAACTTACAGTGAAGTCTCAGTGTCGATCAATCACAGACAAGGTGAAACAAGCTTATTATTTTTATTTTGTTTGCCATGTGGGTGATCAGGATAAAAGGTGAGCACCGCATTTGTGCTGTTTAACATGCTATGTAAATCTGACTGAATGGTTGAAGGGGAAGAATTTTAAAATGCCTTTTGCTGTTCGGATGATCTGGCAAGAACCAACAAGTCACCTTGAAGATTGTTACTTCTGTCTCACAAATACTAAGGGTTGTTTTCAAGGAAAAATAGAGTTAAAATAAAATACCTTAACTTTACCTCTGCAATAAGACCAGTGCCACATACACACCAGAACTCCCTATTCCTTCACTATTCCAGAAGAAGAGCAAGATTCACTAGAGCCCATACCTGCCCCCTCAATGTCTGCAGATCTCTTTGTTACAATCCTGAACATGACAAAATTCCACACTTAATTGAGCAAAGTGAACTTAATGATTTTGTTAGGGATTTAAATCTTTCAAAGCAACAGGCTGAGCTATTAGGATCTAGTTTGCAACAGTGGAATTTGCTGGCATAAACCATGAGGATTTCTGTGATTAAAAACCAAAATGAATAGTTTCCAGGTTATTATTAAATGGAAGGTTCTCTTTGTGTCTGTAAATGGATTGATGGATGAACTAGGGTTTGAACACAATCTTGAAGAATGGAGATTATTCATCAATTCTTCTAAACTCAGTTTAAAAGCAGTTTTGATACACAATGGTAATATCAAACAGTCGGTCCCAGTGGTTCATTCAATTGCTATGAAAGAAACCTATGATAGCATGTAATTGCTATTAAATGCTTTAAACTATAAGAAATATTTGTGGAAAAATCTGTGTGGTTTTAAAAATAATTGCTTTGTTCCTTGGACTATAGGGTATTTTTACTAAGTATTGTTGTTTCCTGTGTTTATGGGATAGTTGAGCAGTAGAATGTCATTATACAGGGTGATTCTAAATTATTGTCGGGGTTTCCGTGGCCTATAATTTTCAAAATGCCGGAAACAACAAAATAAAACTTCTTACAGAATATGAAAGTATAACTCAAAAAGTTTTATTTGGCAAAGTTGTACTCGCTGCATTGATGTCTGGGAGATATTGAGTAGTATTGCAATTGCATCTTTGAGGCTGTCACAGACATTCTCTCAGGTATGTCAAGCTGAGCTTGCTATCCAGTAGTCTAAAACAGGGGTCGGTCAGCAAACTTTTTTTGGAAAGGGCCAGATCGTAAAATTTTTAGGCTCGTCGGGCCAGGTAGCAAGCTTGAAGATATTTACATGGATAATTCTACTCGTAGAACAACAAAAAAAAACAGGTTCAAAATCTTTTTATTAGGAAGTGATATTTTACATAATATTTATACACATGCTGACACTTACAAAAAAAATAATAAAATATTTCCATTTATTAATAAACGTATTATAGAACTGGTTAAATTTTGTACTAATGCGATGAATGTAATTGTTTTTTTCTGAGATAACATTTCATCATACTGGAGTTCGAAGTTAGTACTTCCTATCATTAAAGTTGTTTGCAAATGGTCATCCATTAATAATGATCTGCATTGCGATTTTACATATTTCCTTTTCGAAAATGTCTTTTCACATTGGTAAGTATTCCCAAATATAGATATAAATCCCCGTGCATATGATTTTAATTGACCGTATTTATCTTCCGAAAGATATTTATAGAATTGGGTTAGATCAATTTCTTTAAACCTAACCATTAGCATATCATCATTTTGCAGATCAATCACTTCCAATTGAAGGTCTGATGGAAGCTCCTCAATTGTACAGCCAAATGGATTGTGTAAAGTGTATTGATGTCTAACAGCACCAGGGGTTTCCCCCATCTCCGTGTTGCTTTCATTGTAGGTATATTAGTTCACTGGGAAGGCCAGAGATTTAAAAATGTGTGGATTTTGTATATGTGTATCGTTGTTCTGGCCGTTTAGCTGCTGGACTCCTACTGAGGCCCAATGTTGCCCACACTTGGCCTCGTGGAGGCAGACCAGGTATACACAATGAAATTTTACTCTGGCAAGCCCTGCCACCTAGTTTCCTGAGATGTTAGTGACTAGGGCCTAAAAAAAAAAAAAAACTCTATAGGGGGTGAGCGGGTGAGCACTGGAATTAGAAAAGCCAATTGAGTTTTATGCGGTTTAATTTGGACGAAGTTAAGTTTTGCAGTTTGTGTGGGGTTATACGCTGGCATATTAGGCAGAGTAGGGGGGGAGACTGAAGGCTGGGGGGGGAAGACAGAAGTATGGGGACGATAGAGGAGGCGACCCCAGGATTTTCAGTGAGGCAGGCCCAAGCCCCACCAGGAGAAGAATAAGGGTTGGCAGGGGTGGAGGGGAGACAAGACTGTCTCCTCCTCCCCACCAGGGGAAAGGGAGTAAAGGTACCAGGCAAGGGAGCCCGGTACAGATCGCCATCAGGCATTGACAGTTGTGAGCACGTGGGGGTTCAAGTGATCTGAACCGGATGGATTTTGAAATATGGAAATGTCTTTTGCACTTTCATCAAGATCCGAAAAACGCTGTTGTAACTGTAGTTTAAGTTCAGAAAATATATCTGCCGCGAATTTTTGTGGAAATGAGGATTTCGCTAATATTTGAAATTTTTTACAGCATGGAAAATGGTCAAACTTGGTTAATGTGATTTGTGTTTCAAACAATGCAAATTTTTGACGATATGACTTTACGATAGAATACGTTTCACATATGAGCACTGTTTTCCCCTGTAATTTTAAATTAAATCCGTTAAGATATCCCACGATGTCTGTAGCAAATGCTAATTTCCATAGCCATTCATTGTTAGATAATAGTGGTTGTGGGCAGTTTTTCTCATTTGGAAAAATTTCTATTGCTTCTCTGAGTTCAGAAAATCTCAATAAAACTTTTACATTGCTGAGCCATCGAACTGCTGTATGGTAGGGCAAATCAGGATATTCGGCTTCAATCTCTAATAAAAAATCACGAAACTGACGATGGTTAAGTCCACGAGTCCGAATAAAGTTAACCGCTGACACAACTGCTTCAATAACACATGACAGATTGACACAACTGGTTCAATAACACGACAGGCTCTTTCCCACAGAGAGCCTGCTGGTGAATAATACAATGAATTACCAGAGGTTTTGAACATTTAGCTTCTTCATAAGCCTTAAAATTTGTCCAACTAATGCTTTCCCCGTTCCACACATATTTTTACCACCATCAGTTGTGACACATTTTAACTGATTCCATTGCAAATTGTACTGTGTTAGTGTTTTCTCGACTTCCTTGAAGATATCTTCGCCTGTAGTCGTTCCATGCAGACTCATAGAAGCTAATTCTTTAGTAACCTCAAACTCAGTATTGACTCCTTGAATAAACAGCAACGATTGGGCAGTATCAGTAATGTCTGTAGACTCATCAAGTGCCAACGAAAACCATTTGAAATTTTTTGCCTCATCTTTAAATTGACTCTTGATGTGGCTCCCGATGTCCTCAACTCTTCTAACAGTTGTTCTCGCCAAAAGACTGACAGATCGAAACAAATCCATTTTCTCTGGACAAGCATGGCTGCCACAAGCAAGCATGATTTAATTAATTCACCATCAGTAAATGGTTTCCCTTTCTTGGCTAATAAATGAGCTATTCGTAAGCTTACTTTAGTTACTGCTTCATTATCATTTTTTATTTTAACGAATAAATTGCGTTGTGATGATGCATTACGTTTTAAACTTACCAATTTTAGCTTCCGTTGATTTTCTGTGAGTTTTGAATATTGTGCCACGTGCTTAGTTTGGTAATGACGACATATATTGTTCTCTTTTTGCACAGCTATTGTGTCATTACATAATAAATAAACATGATACTTTGTCATTTATTTCTACGACAAAATAATTCACACTCCATTCAGCTTTAAAAGCACGACATTCGAAGTCCACTTTTCTCTTCATATTTGGCTTTGAGGGCATAGAAAAGGTGGGTAATAAATAAAAGGAAAAAAAAAAGATTGCAGAGCGCCATGACAGACAATACCACGTGCGCCGCTAAAGCAAAACTGAGAGAAATGCTGGCAACAATTGTTCTACGGTAGATGACAGAATGCGAATATGCGACACCAGTAGCGCCACGTGCGGTCATTATTCTCAACTCAACTATCAGCTATTGCAGCACGTAATTTGATTTATTTTTAATTTTTTTTTTCACGTAATAAACAATATTAACCCGCGGGCTGGATTAAAAAGAGGAGGCAGGCCGGATTTAGCCCACGGGCCGTAGTTTGCCGATCCCTGGTCTAAAACACTGATAGAATTGATGTTCAGGTGACACTCAAGTCAAGTAGACTGATATTGGGTAAGTCTGGTCATTCTGGGACAACCATTATCCTCTGCTTGCACCTTCATGATGATGAGACTCTTAGTAACTCTGGGTATAACCCTCATGTGCAAATCTTGAAATATGGTACCTAGTATGCTGAAGGTGATCACCCAGATGTAAGCAGGGGTTGAACATAACCAATGTAAGCAGGGGTTGAAGTGTGGTTTCCACCCACACAAAGGATTGCCATATTGGTCTTGTAGGAATGGAATCCTTTATTCCACACTCCACTTTAAAATCTCATCCTTTATCTAAACCTTGGTTTTCCAATAAATGTGCTAAGGCTGTTCAAGAGAAGAATGTTTCATATTGTAATTGGCTTGCTTCCAATTCTTCAGATTCATTTTCTGCCTACATCAAAGCTCGCAACAACTGTAAAAGAGTTATTAATCAGTCCAAATTAGATTTTGAACAGGCTAAGAGTAGAAAACTTGCTTCTTTCCCTAATGATAGCCAAGAATTCTGGTCTCTCGCCAAAGCTGTTGGCCGCAACTTTTGCCCATCACTTTTCCTACCTCTGCCAAAAACAGATGGCTCTATTCCCATCTCAGCTAAAGATAAAGCTGACCTGCTAGCATCCTACTTTTCTTCTAACTTGTGTATTGATGATTTTGGTAAACCACCTCCTGCCATTCCTAGTACACTCTATTCAATGCCTCCTGTGGTCTTCCATTGTAAGGATGTGAGAAGAATTTTGAACACTCTTAATACCAAGAAAGCTCCAGATCCTAATGGTATTTTTCCACTTGTTCTCAAAATCTGTGCTCCTGAACTTACTCCTCTTCTGTGTTGCCTTTTTTACACTTCCTTATTCCACTTGTGTTTTCCCTTCTGCTTGGAAATTTGCTCATATCCAGCCAGTCCCTAAAAAGGATGACAAATCCCTTCCATCTAGCTAGTTATTTTGCCATTGCACTTCCACTCTTTCCAAAGTAATGGAGAAATCTATTAACCACCAACTCCTAAACTATCTAGACACCTTCCACATGGTCAGTAATTGCTAGTATGGATTCCATCAGTTTTGATCCACTGGTGATGTACTGGTTTATGTTACCCACCTGTGGACAAATTCAGTCGAAAATTTTGGCCAAACTCAAGCAGTTTTTCTTGACATTTCAAAGGCCTTTGATCATGTTTCCTCATGAAGGTCTCCTAAATAAGCTTTCATCTTATGGTTTGCTTTTGTTATGTTTGTTTGTTATTTGGTTTTTAGGAGCATTAGCAACTAAGGCCATATTGCTCCAGGGATATGCGGTGATCATTCCCTGACCTTTCCGCATCCTCTGTATTTGGTGGGCACGGGCTCGAACCCCGGTCTAATCAAGAAGCGTGTGCTATGCACTGCTGCTCCTGCCCACCTGGCTACGGAGGCGCCTTATGGTTTGCCAACTGTTTTTTTTTTTTTTTATTTGAGTATCCAGTTTTCTCTCTGACTGCTTACTGCACATGATGGTAGGCAGCTCTCTGCTTTCTAACTTCTCCACTAATGCAGGTGTTCCCCACTTCCATCTGTTGTCGTGGAAATTGATACTTTAAATAAATTTAAGGCTGAAGAACTAGACAAACATTTGGAGTGACCGGATGGGTGAAGTGGGAAAAGTTTTTTTTTTTTTTGGCTGATGCTATATAAGCTTGCTTTCTTGCATCATACGCCTCAACTAATACTAATGCTAAAGTTTCTGTCTTTCTCTTACTGTTTTCCTCTTGTATATTAATAATCTTCTCTCATTGACTGGAAATCCTACCTATAGTTTTTCTGATGACGATACATTGCATTCCATCTTTCAATTTGAGAAATCTTGCCCTTCACAAACAGCTTCAATTTCTTGAATATCCACTATCAGTTCCCTGAATGCTAATCTTTAGAATCATCACCAAGGCCAAAAATTTTTGTTTACACAAGTCCAGGATCAAGATGATGCTGACCATGGTTTTCAATAAACGGTCTGATTCACAAGGCAGTTGTACCTGAAGGAGAGAAAGTGTGTTGCATTCTGTGTGCAAGCAGTGGCATAGCTAGGGGAGGGCAGAGGCGGCAGTCCACCCCGGTCGGCACTTTTCACGTGAGACACAATTTTATTTTTCGACGATTCATTTATTTTTGTTAACTTATTAATTTTTATTACTTAATTAACAGAAAAGCAAGAAAAATAACATTTTAGAACATTGGAATTAAAGTTTTACTTTAAAAATAAATTTACATAGTGTTTTAATTTATTTCCCTATACGTCATTTTGACTTTTTGTAGTATTTTTGGTGTGTGTTGAGAGGGGTGGTAAACTCAAGGACCGCCCCAGGCGGCAAAAGCTCTAGCAACAGTACAGTGTACAGATGCATCAAAAACTAATGAAGTTTTTGAAGCACCTACACTCACCCATTCCACACTTGTTGCAAAGATATTTCTGATGAAACATGGCATCGTACAGATAAACCATCCAGCCTGCTCACCCGATCCAGCAGCAGCAGCAGACCTCTTTCTCAAGGTGAAAGCTACCCTTCAAGGAAAGAGATTTCAAGATTTTGAGGGTATAAAAAAACGTAACTGCTGAACTGAACATCTTCCCTTTGGATGCTTTCTTTGACTCATTTCAGAAATTAGAAGGGTGCAATAAGTGCATTCAATTAGGTGGTGATTACTTTGAATAAAAATAAAACCATTTTTGAGCTTCTTCATTTTGTGTTCTATTTATTGCATCAGTCCAGGATTAAAAATTAACGTGTGAAAATTAACAATTTTCACACGTTAATTTTTATTTTTAACGTTTAACTTGTTTTTTTCATGTATTAATATGAAAATTAAACTTTAATGCAATCAGGAAATATTAGTTCAGACTACAACAATTTGAATTAGGTTACTTATTCTCTAATGCTTTTTTGCTGAATTAGTGATCATTTATGGGAATGTTTCTAGGGCAGTGCTTTTCACATAATTTCTTTGATTTGAGCATTTTAAAAAAAATTTCTAAAAATAAAAGGGGGAAAAGGAAGTAACAATCATGTGCATCACCCAGTTTTTCTTTTTTTTTTTATACAGCCAC
Organism: Mastigoproctus giganteus; assembly: GCF_048544385.1. NCBI lineage: Eukaryota > Metazoa > Arthropoda > Arachnida > Uropygi > Thelyphonidae > Mastigoproctus > Mastigoproctus giganteus. Next base: position 92,979,157 of record NC_143585.1, read on the forward strand.
TCACTGACTTACGTAACACTCGACTTATGTAAATTTTTGTTGTTCAGTGCAAACTTAATGCACTGCACTTTCGTTGCTATCATATGTTCGGTTATAAGAATCAATTTTGAATGCCTTTGTGATGTGTTTTTTAAAGCACATTTCTGGAGGCCACTGTCATAAAACACTAAAAACAATTTGCAGAGTCCAATTTATTGGGCTGTTCTATTAGTACAATCTATTATAAACAGGTAGTAAACTCGATCTTATTGCATTTACGATAATCCGATAGCTGGAATTCAGTGTGCTTTTACATTATTATGGTGAAATGTGTTTTCCTTTCGCTGAAATCTTCAGTCATATGAAAGATATAAATAAATTTTCTGAATCTTTTCTTCATTCCTTTTATTTTTTGAAGCTTTGTAAGCTTGTTACTCTATATCCATCTTGCATGTATCGTGTTAGTTGCAATTTGTGTGCCCCGTTCTTTGTTATTGATTGCTTATCTTTTTTAACTGTTTTAAATTTTAAAACCCTAAAAAAAAAAAATGTTAGTATCTACCTACAGTATTAATTAAGCTGTGTATGTAAGCACAAATTTATTTTTATTTTCTAACCTGTGGAAAATATTCTTCTGTTATTCACGTATCATTTGATTCTGTTAATTGGTAAGGTAATAAAGTGTAAATTTGTGCTTTATATCTTTATTTTTATAGTCTGTGGATAATATAGCGACTCAGCAGCCTATGGCAGATATAAGTTAATCTGTAATCAGGTCACAAAGGAGGTTCGGCAGGCGAAGGCAGATTACGAGAAATCCTTGGCAAAAGATGCTAAGAAAAACAGCAAGGATTTCTTTACTTATATAAACTCTAAAAGGAAGGGGATGAATCTGATTGGTCCACTTGACATCGATGGTTCAACTGTTGATGATCCTGCTCAGATAGCAAACAAACTGAATGAGTATTTTGCCTCTACATTCACACACGAGGAATTATTAAGGTTTGAAAATGGCAGAAGGTTATCAAATTGTAGCAGGATACTTAATGATTTTGTAATAACTGAGAGCAAAGTGGAAGAGAAACTGTTGAAGTTAAATGTAAGAAAAGCACTTGGGGTGGATGGGATCTATCCAGTTATATTAAAGGAGGCGGCAAAGCAACTAAGCAAACCCTTAACCATAATTATGAGAGCATCCTTGGACTCAGGGGAGGTTCCCACGGACTGGAGATGTGCAAATGTATCCCCAATTCACAAAGGGGGATCGAAGGGTGACACGAGTAATTACAGACCAATTAGTTTAACTTCTGTTCCGGGTAAAATAATGGAGTCGCTGGTTAAAGATGCATTGCGGGATCATCTAGACAAGACTGCAGCAATAATTCAGACACAGCATGGGTTTGTTAAGGGAAACTTTTGTCTGACATTTTTGATAGGATATTATGATGTGGTTACAAAGGAACTGGATGCAAAAAATAAATTTGATATCATATATTTGGATTTCAGGAAAGCTTTTGACACTGTTGCGCATGGAAGACTATTGTACAAATTGGAGCAGAATGGTATTAAGGGTAAGTTGCTACAATGGATAAAAGGATGGTTAAGTGCGAGAAGACAGAGGGTGGTAATCAATGGGTGCTGCTCTTCTTGGACTAATGTTATTAGTGGAGTCCCACAGGGTTCAGTGTTGGGTCCACTGTTGTTTTGTATATTTATCAATGATATTGATGAAGGTATATCAGGCTTAGTGTCGAAGTTTGCAGATGATACAAAGGTTGGCAGGGTTAATGACAGTAATGGCAGTGTGCTACTGCAACAGGATCTAGATAATTTTGGCAGATGGGCTAAGAAGTGGCAACTGAAGTTTAACCTTGACAAATGCAAAGTACTGCATATGGGTAGAAGTAACCCCAGAGAAAAGTACCAACTGTGTGGTAATACACTTAAGGTGGTAGAAAATGAAAAAGGCCTGGGAGTAATTGTGCAGTCAGATATGAAGTTTTCTGAGCAATGCAGACAGGCTGCCAGGGCAGGTCATGGGGTTTTGTCAATGATATATAGGAATTTTGCTAGCAGGGAAAAGGATGTGATTATCCCTCTGTATAAGGCAATGGTCAGGCCACGCCTTGGTCTGGAGGTCTCATTTTAGGAAGGATGTAGATTTACTTGAGCGTGTACAGAGAAGGGCAACAAGATTGGTGAGGGGAATGAAGGGATCCTCTTACCAAGAGAGGCTTAAGTTTTGCAAATTGCAGTGGCTGGAGACTAGGCACCTGTGCGGTGATCTGATTGAGGTGTATAAGGCCTTGAATGGGTTCAGCACGCTGAATTCTAATGGGATCCTTCCACTTGTTCAGATTACGAACCTAAGGGGGCATAAATTCAAATTAAGAAAGGACAGATGTAGAATAGATGTGCGGAAATTTGCCTTTAGCCAGCAGGTGGTCAATTGCTGGAACAAACTTGATAGGTTGAATAAATTTAAGGAGGAACTGGACAGGCATTTGGAGGGAATGGTGTGATTTTTTTTTTTTTTTGGCTGATGCTGCATAAGCTGATACATTTGCTTTCTTGCATCACATGCCACTACTACTACTACTAATATTCCTCCTATTTTCGCTTATTATAATAATCGCCATTTAATAGAATTAAAATTCAATTCGCAAATGTGATCACAATGACTGGTGCTTACTACATATCGTATAGTAAACAGTATATTTTATTTTGTCCACGTAAAGTGATTTGATCGTACAGTGAACCAATTGTAAAGCAGGGGTTCACTGTAGTCAAATGAATGCATACTTTACTACTGTTTCGGATCAGAGACCTGCAGTTGTGCTGTCAGTGTTCTTTTTAACCCTGTGTCAGTTGCCGTCAGTGTTCTTTTTATTTCCATGTACTTATATACAATGAAGGGAAAGCGACCAAAGGAAAGTGCAAGTGGTGGCAGTGCTAGGAAACGAAACAAAATTGATTTAGAAATTAAGAAACTGATTAAGAAGTACGAAGCAGGTCAAAGTTTGTCATCTGTTGCACCGAATTAGGTCTCGCTGCTTCAACAGTGAATATTATATTAAAGGACAGCGCACATATAAAAGAACATGTTAAAAGATCAACGCATTTAAGATCAACAGTGATCACAAAACAGTGTTCAGGTGCTGTATCGGAGATGAAAAAGCTATTAATAATATGGATGGAAAATCAGATTTAGAAGCAAGTGCCCCTGAATCTAATGGCCGTTCAAGCAAAAGCAAGAAATATTTATGAAGATATTAAGAACAAGTATGGCGAACCCCAAACCAAGGCAAGCAATAGTGGGTTTAGTAGGTTCTAGCATTGTGCTGGTTCCCACAACGTTAAAGTATGTGGTGAAGTTGCTAGTGCCAATTCTGCAGCTGCAGAGAAATTTTGTGATGTATTGGAAAAATTATTGATAAAAGCAGCTATTCAATCAGCAAATTTTTAATGTTGATGAGACTGCTCTGTATTGGAAAAAAATGCCGGATTGCACATACATTGCCAAAGAGGAAAAGATGATTCCAGGTTTCAAGGCTTCAAAAGATAGGGCAATGCTCTTGCTTGGGACTAATGCAGTGGGAGATTACAGATTGAAACCACTGCTTGTGTTCCATTCTGGAAATCCTTGTGCATTTGAGGGCATCAATAAAGCCACCTTACCCGTGCATTTCTGATCGAACCAGATAGAATAGATAATAATATCTCTCTTTGAGGATTGGTTTAAATGCTTCTTCATTCCTGAGGTTGAAAAATATTGTAAAGACAACAGCGTTCCTTTCAAGATTTTGCTTCTATTAGATAATGCTCCTGGACAACCTACGCACCTAGATGATTTCATTTCTAACATGAGAGTTATCTACCACCCAACACGACTTCACTCATCCAACCTGTGGATCAGGGTGTTATTTCGAATTTCAAAGCATATTATTTTCACACAGCATTTGCTCAGGCATTGTCTGCAGTAGATGGTGAGAAAAATTTGATGTTAAGAAACTTTTGGAAAGCTTACAATATTTACCATGGCATCTTAAACATTAATAAAGCCTGGGTGGAAATTACTAAAAGTTGTTTAAATGGTGTATGGAAGAAAATATGCCCATGGCACGTAAAAGGCTTCAAAGGATTTGAAAAAGATCAATCATACGAAGAGGTTGCAGATAAGATTGTAAAGCTTGCAGTGCTACTTCAATTGGAGGTTGATGCCAATGACGTGGAGTAGTTAATAAAGGAAGAAGAGAAGGTATTATCTAATGAAGAACTTATTGACTTGCAAGCAGTGATAGTGAGAGAAGAAAATGCTGATGAGACCCAAGGTGAACCAAATGAGGAGCCGCAATTCTTCATCACCAGAGAGATAGCAATGGCATTTCGTGAAATTGCATTGGCAATGGTGAGGTTTGAGAAAATGGATCCTGACAGCGAATGATTCTTAAATGTTAATAGAGGTTTGAATGATATGATTGCTTGCTACAAAGAAATCTATGAAGAAAAGAAAAAGCCGTCATCCATTAATATGTTCTTTCGTAACGCTGAGTGACCGACCCCTTCTAAGTCTCCACAGCCCTCAACCTTCGCAGCAACGTACTTATCAGCCAGAAACATTGATTCTGGCAATAATGCTCAAGAGGTAAAACTTGCTGATGTTATGTCCGTCCCCTCTCTTTTTTTGTAATTTTATAATTTTAAAATTTTTGTAATTTTGTACACTTTTGTAATTTTTCCTGCACATGAGATATAAAATCAAATAAATAAAAATTCTGTTTACACGTTCATTGAACATTTCATTTTTGCTTCAATCAAATTCAACATGCATAGTTGCGAGTGCTGCATAAGCATTTAGGGAAACCGACTTACGTAAAATTTGACTTGCATAAAGTTCCGTGGAACGCAACCCTTACATAAGTCATGGAGTGACTGTATATCGTACCATTTCTTGCCAAAGTAGACCATTTTTTTGCTTAAAGTACATCTGCCATTTTTACTGTATGGGTACATGGAACTTTCATAATTTTCGCATAAAATTTTTTTTTGGTTCTAAAAGGATATACAGAGTGGCCATAATTAAAGTATCTCTATTGAGAGCTCGCTGCAGTTCTAAGTAATATGCGGAATGCCACCAAAATTAGTAAGTAAACTATTCAAGGTATGGGGAGAAGAATCCCGTGAAAAAAAAAATAGTTCCAAAATCTGCTGATAGGGAATAATATGGTGCTGTACCAGTGGAAAGACATGACAAAGTACCAAAAAATAAATAACTAAGACAAACCTTAATGAAATTACAAATTTTTATTTGTGTTCTTTGCAAAAACAGAAAGAAACTGAACTAAACTGCCAGCGACAATGGTTTCACAGTTTACTCCCAGTGGTCACTGATGTCGGATTTGGTTTTTGATGTGATTACCATTGTTCTGGACCAGAAATTGCATTCGATGCACAGTGTGCTCAACTGCAGAATGCAACATCTCTGGAGTAATGTTCCGCACATGCTGCATTACGTTGTCCTTTAAGAAAGCCAGGTTAGGGATACTTCCTCGATAGGCATTGGCCTTGAGGTGACTCCACAGCCAATAATCACACGGTGTAAGGTCAGTCAGGCAAACATGGTGGCCATGCAATGGGAAACAAATAACTAATGACTCTTTCTGCAGTAAACTGATGCTGGAGAAGCTGCTGTACTGGTCATGCGATATGAGGCTTGCATAAAAATTGTCTCATCCAGGCATCCTCTTTGCTGCAGTTGAGGAATAATGAAAGTGCTCAGCATGTGATGATAACTTTGTGCTGTAATGGAACAGGTGGCTGCTCTTGCTGGGTGGAATTCCTTGAAAAAGTATGGTTCTAGGATGAAATCACACCACACCAGACGGTGATTTTCGGCGATTGCAATGGGATTTGTTGAATAGCATGCTGTGCTTCTGAAGCCTATGTTCGGCAATTTTGAGTGTTGACAGTCCCATCGAGATAAAAATGGACCTCATCTCCCCAAAGAATGTTCCATGGCCAGGCATCGTCCACTTCCATTCTGACCAAAAAACTTTAGAGCAAATGCCATTCGTTTTTCGGGATCATCTCTTTGCAGCTGCTGCTGGCGACTGATCTTGTATGGATAATAGTGGATTAGTTTCCGAAGAACTCCACCTTTGCTCCTTTCACTGTTTCCATTGGTGTACAGGAGATTTCCACTTGATAAACTTATAAGTGATCCATGTTTTCTTCTTGTTGTTTCAGCCAAACTGTGAATTGGAATATCATTGGTTTGGCTGAAAAAAGAAGAAATGAATCACTTATAAATTTATCAAATGGAAATCTCTTGTACCCTAATGGAAACAGTGAAAGGAGCAAAGGTGGAATTGGCTTTCTGATCCATAAAGATATAAAAAACAATATTTTGAATTCAAAAGTACATCACCAAGGGTGTCAAGACAAGGTAAAGGTTATAATGATTTATGCACCGACATCGAGCCATGATGATGAAGAGGTTGAAGAAATGTACACTGAAATTGAGTCTTCTAAATGAGCAGAAAACCCACTACACTATCATTGTGGGGGACTTCAGTGCTAAGGTCGGAAAGAGACAAAACAGTGCAGAAAGGAAATTTTGGAATTGGTGAAAGAAATGATAGAGGTGAAAGACTTGTGGAATTTGCAGAATCTCGAGGAATGTCAGTAATGAACACTTTTTTCAAGAAACGGGTGAACCGAAAGTGGACACAGAAGAGCCCAAATGGATTAACAACTAATGAAATCAACTTCATCCTCACTAACAGAAGATATATTGTGAATGATGTTACCGTCCTGAACAAGGTAAATGTTGGAAGTGATCACAGAATGGTAAGATGCATACTTGATATAGACTTAAGAAAAGAGAAAACTGACTCGAGTAAATAATATGAAGGTCTTTGAGATAACAGAAGAGGAGAAAAGGCAGTAGGTATTGGAACTTAAGAACAAGTTTGAGCTTCTGCAGACTGCTCAGGATCAAGATATCGACGAGGAATTTTACAACTTTCTGAAAGTGATAAAGCCCAAGAAACCTATAGGTAAAAAGAAATCCAAAGAAGAAAAAATTAGTCAAGAAACACTTGTCATGATGAACCAAAGACGACAAATGAAGAGCAAGATAAACACTGATTGTTTGTTTGTTCGTTTTGGAATTTTTTAGGCACATCGCTAGTGGCATAGCTAAGTTTTTTGGGCCCTTAAGCAAGAAATCATTTTGGGCCCCTTATTTGTATTAAAATAAATTTTAATTAGGTATAATATAAAAAAATTTTAAATCATTTTAATAACATAAATATGTATTTTATTTACAATTTCTTTATAATTTTACAAACATCAAAAACATGAAAATTAATATTACAATATGATACTACTTATTAAATACAAATTGACAAACATAAAAAATTATACTATAGCTAAAAAATTTATGAAAAAAGTTAAAATGTTACTTTTAGCGCTTTTCCATTTGCGAAATCATTAAAAAAATCCATTTTACTGTCATATTTATGCTCAGTAGCCAACATTTCAAGATTGCACAATCTACTTTGACCAATAGCATTTCTTTTATAATCTTTTATTATTCGTAATTTACTGAATGATCTTCTTTCGGCAGAGGCAGCTGGCAGGGTAAAAAATAACATAAATAAAGTAAAAATTTCTGAAAAGTCAAATAAAAAAATTGTCTGATAGACATGTCTGTTGATAAATCTTGTTTAATAAGTGTGATTAAATTACAGTATTGAATTGGCAGTTGGGGAGAGAGAGTGCAGGTGAATACTTTTTTATGAGATTTTCACACTCACTTATTGTTGGTGACTATTGTCAGGGAGATGGGAATATACTTTGTAAGAAGGATAGGTGGAACAGGACCAGAGTATGTCTGCCAGGGGCAAAAGTTGATGACATTGTAGAGGAGATATCATCTTTTCAGGGCACAAAAGGTGATATTGTTGTACACGTTGGAACTAATGACATTAAAATTAAGAGATCTGCAGATTTACTCAACAAGTACCGGTCAGTATTGAAAAAAAGTTGCAAGTTAGGGTTGAATGTGAAAGTGTCTGCAATTCTGCCCAGATACGATAGGAGGGAGTATATGATGAGAGCCTTGTCAATCAATTCGCCTTGGAGAGATTGTGCAAGGCTCAAGGGGTAGAATTTTTTTCAGCCTAGTCTTTGCTTGTTGACAGGAGAGACTGCTTCTACAGGAATGGGATATACTTAAATAGAAAGGGTGCAAGAATATTTGCTGATGCTATTGAGGCAGTGTTAGGTGGATTGGAAAACTGCTAGCGTGTGGGAATACACAGACTGAAAGGTTAACAGTGGCTGCAGGCAGAGGCAAAAGTGATTCTCGCACTGCTTCTATTAGAATGGCAGCAGACTGGTAAGCAAGGGAATGTAGATTTCCAGGACTGCTGGGAGTCATAGTGGAACAAGTAAATACATGGGCTGTGTTAGGGTGGCTAGGAGCAGGAGCAGGAGCAGAAACAGGTGCATATATACTTGCATGTACACCAATGTTAGGAGTATAGCTAATAAATTTGATGAGCTTGAAGTGCTAGTGAAGACATCAAAGGCCGATATTGTTGGGATATCAGAGACGTGGTGTCACACAGATATAGGCAGTGCAGAGTTGGAATTTGGAGAGTACAATGTGTATAGGAAGGATAGACAGGATAGGAAGGGAGGAGGGGAGTTATGCTGTTAGTTAAGAAACATAAAATCTAAGGAAGTGCATCCAATTGATGTTGGTGGACAATGCAGTGTTGAGTCTGTTTGGTGTGAAATAAGCACTGGGAAAGGAAAAATGAGAGTAGGTGTGTGTGTTATAGACCTAATGAATTTGATGAGTATACTGAGCAATTGTGCAGAGAAATAGAGAGTGGGCCAGTAAATCAGAATGTCTTATAATGGGAGATTTTAATTTTCCAGATATTGATTGGAACTTGTGGGTTGGTCACTCGCACACTAGCAAGACTTTTGTGGATTTATTGGATGACTGTTTTCTACAGCAACATGTTTGAGAGGCAACCAGAGGGAGTAATACTCTTGATCTGATTATCAGTAGTGATTCTTCATGCATTAAGAATCTGCAGATAAGGAACCACTGGGTGACAGTGATCACAATGCATTGATGTGGGAATTATTTGAAGATGTAACTACCATCAAGGCTAAAGGGAAGGGCTTTTGCTTTCGTAAAGGTGACTACAGAGGTCTCAGACAGTTTTTAAATTCTGTACAGTGGAATCAACTGATCCCACTGTATGGAAATTGGAGAAATTGTTTAAGTTAAACATAAGGAAGGCACCTGGTGTGGACAGGATCTATCCAGTTATATTAAAGGAGGCAGCAAAGGAAGTAAGCAAACCCTTAGCAATAAGTATGAGAGCTTCTTTGGACTTAGGGAAGGTCCCCATGGATTGGAGGTGTGCAAATGTATTACCAATTCACAAAGGAGGTTCAAAAGGTGACACAAGTAACTACAGACGTGTTAGTTTAGCTTGTGCTCGGGAAAATAATGGAATCACTGGTTAAAGCAGCATTGCAGGATCATCTAGACAAGACTGGAGGGTCCCGGGTGCCAAGCGTTTCCGTGGCCAAGCGATTCTCGTGTGATAGAAAAGCGTTTTTCTGTAAGCGACTAGGTTCTATTTTGTTTTCTCCCTTGATTATTAAACTTTTTCATTAAGTAGCTCTTTTTCTTAAAAGCACTAAGAAGAGAGCCCAGAAGAAGGAAAGAACCTTTTTCTTTAATTAAATTAGTCTTACTAATTGTACTAACCTATACGCTTGGCCACAAGCGGCACTGCTCCTGCCTCCCCGTGGCGGGGCCGGTAATCTGGGTGGTAAAAATATACCCCCAGGGCCAAAAGGAGCTAACATGGATACGACTAATTATCCACCTTTAGAGCCATCAAGCTCAAGGTCAGAAATTCCTGACAACGACCGTGACACCAACCAGCCCAAAAGGCTTAGAAGGAAACATGAATGCCATGATGAATTACCAAATTTCTTGGTGATTCATTCCTTATCCTCCCAACCTGTAGGAAAATTGTCACCATTCTTGATTCAAAAATATTTGGAATCAATTACTGGATCACCAAAAATGGTGAAAAGACTACAATCCGGAGATCTCCTCATTGAAACTGCCACCGCTAAACATTCTGAGCGGCTCTTAAACACAGCATCATTTTGTGGGCTCACAGTATCAATTACTCCACACAGAACCTTAAGTTCATCAAAGGGTGTAATCAGTGAGTGGGACCTAATTACAGTCTCCGAAGAAGAGCTACTTCAAGAACTAAGTAGTCAAAAAGTTACAAATGTGAAACGGATTATGACTAAAAAAGATGGAAATCTCACTCCAACAAGATCGATCATCTTAACATTCAGTACGCCAGACTTACCATCCTCAATTAAAGCTGGCTATTTGAATTGTCGTATAAGACCATTTATCCCGAATCCCGTTCGCTGCTTCAAATGCCAGAAATACGGGCATTCGCAGCAGGCATGTAGAGGTGAGGCCATATGTCCCATCTGCGGCTCTAAAGATCACACTCAAGCGGATTGCTCTGTCAAAACCCCTGTTTGTCCAAACTGCAAAGAAAGCCACCCAGCTTTTTTCCAAAACATGTGAGCTATGGATTACAGGAAAGAAAATTCAAAAGTACAAAATATAAAATAAAGTCACCTTTCCTGAGGCACGTAGACAAGTTATGTTGACCCTGCCTAGTAGTCGTTCCTATGCAGCTCGCACTCGGAACTTCGTTTCTACTGCAGCTCAAACAGATGTATCAGTTCCACCTAACACCTCTCTAGCGAACTGGCTCAAATCTACGCTTTCAACCTCAAAGAAAGATAATCCTCCAAAAAGAACTAGCGAAGCCACAAATACTCCAATCAGCATTCCTACTCATACCCCATTAGTCCCAGTTGGAAAAGAACAATTAAAATCAGAATCAGTCTCAAAAAAAACGGAATCTTCCTCCAAAAGCATGGATGTAGATGAGCTGCTAGATAATGAGGAACCTATTCTAGAACTCCATGCAGAAGACACCATGGATACTGGACGCCCCACATTCTCAAAAGAGGACCGGAAAAAATGTCCCACGTACAGAAAACAGTCAGATGAATCACCCTCAGGTAAACCTCAATAATGAATAAGATCATACAATGGAATTGCAGAGGACTAAGCACTCATTCTGATGACGTAAGAGATTTAATGCTCAATTTAATCCCATAGGTGTATGCTTACAGGAAACATTCTTGTCACCCCAAGTTTTGCCAAAATTTTCAAGTTATACCATTTACAGACGAGATAGAAACTCGGTATCACCTGCACGTGGAGGAGTTGCTATTCTTGTTAACACTAACATACCATCCAAGCCGATCCAATTGAGAACTACCCTAGAAGCTGTGGCTGCTCGCCTTGCAGTTGGTACGTCATTTACCATTGTTTCCATTTGTATTCCGCCATCTGCCCCACTTCTGCTTTCAGAACTTGACAACCTCATTGCACAACTCCCAACTCCAATTTGTCTTTTTGGTGACTTTAATGGACACCATCCATTGTGGGGATCGGCCACAATGGATATAAGAGGCAAATTGATGGAGGAATTCATGCATAATAATGATCTTAATTTATTAAATTCTGGATCTCCTACCTACATCCACTTAGCAACCGGATCTGCTTCCGCAATAGACTTGTCAATTTGTTCACCATCCATATTTCCAATCATGACATGGTCGGTATTAACCGATCCCTTCAACAGTGATCACTTTCCAATTATTTGCTCGCTACAAACAGGGGTAACTTCAAATCCTGACCAACGATTCACTTGGCAGTTTAAAAAGGCAAACTGGGGTGGCTATTCTGCCCAGATACGCTTAGACAGATTTTATGTTCAAAGGCAACATATTGATGATGTCAACACTTACATAACCAATCAGATTCTGACTGCAGCTAAGGCCTCCATTCCAAAATCCACACCATATCGAAAACACAGAAATAACTGGTGGAATACAGATTGTTTAATTGCCAAACTGGATAAAAACCGCGCCTGGAATCATTTCCGCAAGTATCCCACCACTAGTAACCTAATTGCTTTTAAAAGCAAAAGCTAGACAAGTTAGGCAGAAAGCGAAACGGGATTCATGGATTGCTTTTGCCTCCACCATTACCAAAGACACGGACGCACAAGTGATCTGGAAAAGAATACAGGCACTAAATGGCAAATTTTCTCGGCTGCCCTCTCCAATACTTCATTGGAAAGGGAAAGACATTTCTACTCCCGAAGAAGTTGCAAATGCATTAGCAGAATCATTTGCAAAAATATCAGCTTCTGCCACCTATGCCTCCACCTTCCAGAAAATCAAAGCAGGTGCAGAACAGTATAAAATTAACTTCTCCACGCGCCGTTCATTCCCGTACAACCAACCGTTTACATTAACAGAACTTCAAGGATCATTAAACAGATCTTCCAATAGTGCTGCAGGTCCAGATGGAGTTCAATACATTATGTTAAAGTATTTACTTGGAGAAGACTTAAGAACCCTATTAATTTTTTACAATCGGATCTACTCTGAAAATGCCTATCCATCTTCATGGCGCCATTCGTTCATTATCGCCTTACCAAAACCAGGAAAAAATCCTTCCTGTGTTGAAAACTACAGGCCAATATCTCTTACAAGCTGCATGGGAAAAATTTTCGAAAGAATGGTTCATACTAGGCTCACTTACATCCTGGAGTCAGAGAATCTCCTTCCAGATCACCAATATGGCTTTCGAAAAAATAGATCAACCCTAGATGTGCTCATTAAAGCCGAGTCTCATATCCGAAATGCCTTTGTCATGAAACAACATCTAGTCGTGGTAAATTTAGATCTTGAAAAGGCATTTGACACTACATGGTGGCATGGTATTATTATGGACCTTTACCATCTGGGGCTTAGGGGTCATTTGCCAGAAATAATTCAGAATTTCCTGCAATTGCGCTCTTTTCAAGTCCGATACAAAAACGTCCTCTCTACATCTCACATTCAGGAAGAGGGAGTCCCGCAGGGATCAATACTCAGTCCAACACTGTTTTCAATCCGAGTTAGCAGCATGACACGAGATATCCCAAAAACTGTTCAAACTTATATGTATGCAGATGATCTTACCATTTCCTGTCAATCTCAAAGTATGAATACCATTGAACGGCAGCTACAACTTGCCATAACCAAAATAGAATCCTGGACTTCACGGAACGGTTACAGACTGTCAGAAAATAAATGCACTGTCACTCACTTTTGCAAGAAGCGAGCTCTGCATCCTGAACCTGAATTACAAATAAACAACACTCCAATCCCTCTCGTTAATACCGTTAAATTTCTTGGACTACTATTAGACCGCAAACTAAATTTCCAAGCTCACATCACTTATTTGAGAACTTCTTGTTTAAAGCATTTGAATATACTTCGTTCCGTATCATCTATGTCATGGGGAGCTGATCGGTGTACTTTGCTGCATCTTTATAGAAGTTTAATCCGTTCAAGGCTATATTATATCAAGGCTATATAAAACCATGCCAGGAGCACTACTTTAAAACGGCTAAATATGATCCATCACAGTGCTCTGAGGACTGCGTTGGGAGCTTTCAGGACTTCTCCGATCCAAAGTCTATATATTGAAGCGCATGATCCTCCATTACACCTGCGTAGAAAAACAGTACTGCTTCACTACGCTGCTAAGATCCAGAGTCTACCATCACACCCAAGTTGGGAGTACCTCTATAATACTCGTTGGGATGTGTTCTATGAGAGCAAGCCAAATGAAAATAGACCCGCCTCTCTCAGGATCAAAGAGCTTGTTCAGACTTGGAATGTTGATTTAAATGAAATCTTCCAAGACACAACTACACCTGTTGCTCCTTGGACATATGTGTCTGTCTCTGAAGATACATACTTCCTCCAATGGGGGAAAAATATACCTTCCTGTAACATCAGACAGTTACATTCAGCTCATGCTATGGACAACCATGCCTGTAAAATTTATACCGATGGTTCAAAAACTGAGAGTATGGTAGGTGCTGCGGTAGTTTTTCCTTTATGTACAATTTCAACCACACTACCGCTTACTTGCAGCGTCTTCACAGCTGAATTATATGCCATTAAGTTGGCGCTTAGTAAGGTAATTGAGCTTTCCATCTCATCTGCCATAATTTACACAGATTCTCTTAGTGCTGTCTCTGCCATAAGGAAGAATTCCTCCATTTCTCACCCTACATTGAAACAGATTCATTCCCAGCTATTTGCTTGCAGTGTGTTGAATTGGTCAATTAGTTTTTGCTGGATCCCTGGCCATTCAGGCATTCCGGGAAATGAAAGTGCCGACTTTGCCGCTAAACATCCTCAACCCGCTCTCTCACAACATCCTCAGGTTCCTTTCTCTGATTTTAAGTCTGTCGTATGCAAAGCCTGCTACAATAAATGGTCACAGACCTGGAAAAGTGACCTTAACAATAAACTTTACCAGATAAAAGAAGATCCAAAGCTGTGGCTGTCTGGCTTCCGAAGAAACAGATGAGAGGAAGTGGTACTGGCAAGACTCAGAATTGGACACACTCACCATACTCATCTCTTTCTATTATTGGGTGAAAGCCCACCCCAGTGCCCATCCTGTCAGACGCAACTTACAGTCCGTCATTTCCTGGTTGATTGCCCCTTACATTCAACCATCCGGTCAAACAATTTTCAGTCTCTCTCTAAATTGAATATATCACCTGATTTATCTCGCATCTTAGGAAATGAAGCAAATATTGAAGAACTTTTATTATATCTAAAACATATTGGTTTGTACGGAAGCATATAATGTAATTTCTCTAACAATATACTTTTTGTCAATTAACGCTGAAGAGACACAATTTGGCCTTAGTAGCCCTTGTGTTGTTAAACCGAACAACAACAACAAGACTGGAGTAATAGTTAAGACACAGCATGGGTTTGTCAAAGGGAGGTCTTGTCTGACCAGTTTGATTGGTTACTATGATGTGGTCACAAAGGAACTGAATGCCAAAAATAATTTTGATATCATATGCTTGGATTTCAGGAAAGCTTTTGATTCTGTTGCACATGGAAGACTGTTGTACAAATTGGAGAGGTATGGAATCAAAGGTAAGCTGCTACAATGGATAAAGGGATGGTTGAGTGGGAGACGACAGAGACTGGTAATCAATGTGACACTACTCTTGAACTCCACAAATGTTATTAGTGGAGTTCCCCAGGGTTCGGTGTTGGGCCCATTGTTGTTTTGTATATTTATCAATGATATTGATGAAGGTATGTCAGGTTTAATGTCCAAGTTTGCAGATGACACAAAGGTTGGCAGGGTTGTTAACGACAGTAATGATGTTATGCTACTCCAACTGGATCTAGATAAGTTAGGAAAATGGGCTGAGAAATGGCAACTGGAGTTTAACATTGACAAATGTAAAGTACTGCATATGGCTAACAATAACGAAGAGAAACGTAACAACTGGGTGGTACTACACTCAGGGAAGTGGAAAGTGAAAAAGACCTGGGGGGTAATGGTGTAGCCGAATATTGAAGTTCAATGATCAGTGCAGATGGGCTGCCAGGGTAGGTTATGGAGTCTTGTCAATGATATAAAGGAATTTTGCTAGCAGGGACAGGGAGATGATAATCCTGTCATACAAGGCAATGGTTAGGCCACACCTAGAGTACTGTGTACAGGTCTGGAGGCCTCATTTTAGGAAGGATGTAGAGTTGCTAGATCGAGTACAAAGAAGGGCAACAAGATTGGTGAGGGGAACAAAGGGGTGGGTGCTCTTACCAAGAAAGGCTTAAGTTCTGCAAATTGCAGCACCTGGAGAGTAGGCACCTGCGAGGTGAGTGTGGCTAATGGTGAATATTTATGATGTGGCGAATACTACGATTGTGGAGAATATTTATGATGGGGCTAATGCCACAAGTGGCATTAGCCCCAATTTGTTGTGCCAAATATTTGATCAAACTATTTGACTCAGCTGGGACTTGCAATGTTCATTTGCAATAACAATGGAAATCATCCAGGATCTGGAAATATTTTCATTATATCGAAATTTTCATTAAAACTGTTAATTGTAACAGGATTTTACTGTATTCTGTAACATTGGCTGATCCCTCAGTATGGCAGGCTAATTTTTCTGATGATTGTTATTATGAGTCTTTATTATTATTAGTGAATTTGAAGTCAGAATCAGGAAATTATTCAGTTTCATCGGTTTTTCATAAATTTTTTTGAAAAATTTATTGGAAAATTTTGAACTTAATAACGAAGTGTTATGAGTCTTCTTCAGCAGAACCAACATTATATTCTTTATTAACAATTAAAAGTTCAAATGATACGTATGGGTGCTAGGAATATGCAATTTTCATATGCAATTTTCTGGTAAACAAGTAACTTTTCTGAACTGGAATCAAAAGAACAGTCCACAGTTCATATGCAATTTTCTGGTAAACAAGGAATCAAAAGAACAGTCCACCTGTTCTTAGGCATTTGTAAACAATTGCTCACTGCACTTACAATATAAAGTAAGATGCTTTAATCAGCTTTATTAAGCTCTTCTATCAGTTTTTACTGTTTTAAGCTTTATTCAGCACTAACATTTGGTTGTTAGTTGAAATACAATTTTCCATTTTTTTTAGCATCAACAAAAAATAAATAAATAAAATAAAATAATCCCGAAAACAGCGAGAGCCACCAACCAATGAACTAATAAACTAGCAGCTATACAGTATGGGATTTCTGATATTTAGCCGTATTTGAAACACATTGGTTTCCTCCTTCAGTTCAGAATAATGATTGTAGGATTTCATAGGTTTATTTATAATTTTGAAGTATTTATTTATTATCTGTATTTATTTATTTATTAAGTAACAGTGTTCATTTACTACTGTTTTTTAGATCAGGATTTACAAAAGAAGATAAAAGCAGATTATATTTTGGTCTTGACAAGGTAGGTAATGATTGATTGGTAATTACAATTATTTATATCAGGATTTACCCCTTTTCTCCCCTTTTGCAGTTATTGATCCAAGATTTTATTATCAGTTTGTGTCTCATTTGTAACTCATCATAATTAAACAAAAATGCAAATACAGTATAATAGTATCTAATAAAACAGATGATGTCAAACTATAAATTATTTATATTAATAACCCAAATGATTATTTTCACTAAATGTTAATAAAACTAAGAAAATGAATGGAGGTGATATTTTCATAATATTAAATGATACTAAAACTGTAAGATATAAATTCTTACTAAACTATAAATTATTTCTACTAATAATTCTCAATTCTCAAATGATTATTTTCACTAAATGTTACTAAAAACCTTAACTTGATTTTTATTAAATTATTTATCAAATACTAGTTTAGGCTAATAATTAAATACTAGTTCCTCTGTACTTAAGTAAAAACAAATCTTTTCATGATTCAGGCATTATTATGAATTTAGAAATTAAAATATTTATTTGCACACTGGATGTGAGATTTAATGGACATTGTGTAACTTAGGGATCTTTGTTATTTAGGTACTCTGACAATATCTTGGACAAATTAAATTTAATTGCAGAACTTATAGCTAATATATCTGCAAGAACAAATTGATATTTTGTACATAAAACTCTCACCTATAATCAGTATAAAATAATACATGTGCATAAGCATATTGAAAATACAGAACTGTGGAAAACAAATATACTTCTAAATATATCAGGTGCAGAGGTGACTACACAGTTTAAATGTTTAATGGATATGGAATTGATAAGAAATTATGTGCATGTGTTGCATGAGAATCAACACAATGGATTGTTACCAAAAAATCTTGGTTAAAACTTTTTTTTATCAAAATTGGATGATGAGTCAAATTTGGAATGTACACATATGGGCAAAAGTTAAGATACAGATACCAAAAGTGCATTAGTTTGCAAAATAATGTATATGTCAATGAATTTAATATATACAATTTTAAGTAAATTATGTATGATTCAGCAGAATTGTGTGCAACCTTATGAGTAAAGGATGTCATTTCTGAAATATACAGATCAGGTCTCTCTCTCTCTCTCTCTTTAAAGATCTCTATCTGGGATGAGGGAGTATTAGTATAATTCAGGGAAACTGGAAGCTTTTGATGCACTATAAAAAGAAAACAACTCTGCTCTGTGTTTTTCTTTTCCTGTAGGCACTGATCCAGAAGGTCTTTGAATTTCCCCATGGAGGCAACTTATCCAAATGATTAGCAACTTGCTGGCTGTAGGAAAACTTCGTACAATATAATTCTTTATTTCATTCATCACCTTCATTCGTTTTACTTTCTCTTCTTAGTCTTATAAACCTCAATTAGATCTCTTCTAAGTAGTTACCAAGCTCTGTAGTGCACGTATTTGAAATCACTCCTGATACAGGTGCCATTTAGCCAGTCTCACTAGTCACATTTCTACATGTTATTGCACACAATCTGCTTTTGACAGTAACCCATCCCTTCTCTCTTATTCTTCCTAAATACATTTGGATGTCAAAGTGATAATTGTTGTACCCTATTTCTGGGTGACACAGAGATTCCATTAGCGTCATTATTTCAGTGTCACTTGTCCTAAGTAGGAATCCAAAACTTGCTTGTTTTATTGACAACACTTCTGAATATTTTTTCTGCAGGCAAGTTCAGATTGAGTTTTCTTGTATTGTTCAATACCCTGACACACATTCCTTAAAGTTACTTAGCATGTTAAGAATAAATATTGTCACAACTAACAAAACAGTGAAATAAAACTTTATTAAAATATATAAAAATATAAAAGAAAATCAGATATCATTGAGCATGTGCAAATCGTGGATGGCAAAAGAAGAGATGTGGGGGGAAAAGAAAAGAGAAGAAGAAGAAATTATCAACCGTCAGGTTCTGTGGAAGTAAGGTGATGAACATTTACCATATTGTGAACCTGCCATTTCTTGTCATGCTGCAGGAGCAGCATGATGACAGGTGACAACATAACTGCTTCCATAATAGCAGGTATCTGGGTTCCACGATTGTGATTAATTATGGAACCCACAACAGCAGTATGGAGGGCTTCCAACCAAGAACCTTGAGGAGAATCCTGCATGTTGTCTTGCACTACCATTGTACTGTCATTGTTCAAATATATTCCATCTCTACAAAATATATGCCTCTGTAGACAGGTGGAAAGGAGCAGCAGTGCGTAGCACACGCTTCTTGATTAGACCGGGGTTCGAACCCGTCACCACCAAATATGGAGGATGCGGAAAGGTCAGGGAATGACTACCGCATATCCCGGAGCAATATGGCCTTAGTTGCTAATGCTCCTAAAAACCAAATAACAACAACAACAAAATATATACCTTCTGCCTACTGCAGCAGGTGATGATAAAATAATAAAAATTACCCCCCAAAAAAAAAAGCTTGCACACTCCCTCGAGTCTGGGTTATTACATAAGGATTTCAGTGTCTAAACTCTCCTGCCATGGCTTTCCAGAATTGCAAGCACATGTACATTCCGATCCAACTCATAGCATTTTTTAGTGTATCCCATTGCTTAGCAACAAGGTTGTCATTTCATATGCAGTTAATGTCATTAGGTCCCACATTAATAATAATATTCTCTTTAAAATAATTACTATTCTGAATAATTATGTATGTATTAATGACTTATCAGCTTCATTGCATTTGTAGTATACTGATTTTTTTTTTTTAAATATATGTTTTGGTGGATATTCTCAATTTTTATGATATTTATAGAAATACACCTGTGTTGCAGTAGTCAACCTTGGAAACTTCAATGCTTGCTACGATGAATTGGAAGAAGTTGATCAGAGAAAAGAGAATATTAGAAATGCTGTTGGATGTAAGTTATTTAAATTTAAATATGCTTAATTGTTTGGCAAACAGATATATTTAGGAAATAAAAATGTTTTGTTTCTGCATATAGGTAGAAAAGATTTGAAACTGCTTAAAGTATCTGATCAAAAATTGCCATTACAGTTTCTATAGAGTAGAAATTTTTCAAATATGGTCTAATTTTTTTTTTATATATCATGGTATGCTGACCTTTTCTTTCACCCTATTCCCACTGCTTTACCTATATTAGTATATATAGATATCATTTTTTTTTTTAATAAACAGCATGTATATTTCAGTTTTTTAACTGAAAGAAACTAACCTTTTAGTTTCCATTGCCTTTGGCATATTCCACTGCATAAGGCAATGATAAGGCCACATTGAGTACTGTATACAGGTCCAGAAGCCTTATTTTAGGAAGGATGCAGAGAAGAGTAATGAGATAAGTGATGGAAACAAAAGGGTACCCTTACCAAGAAAGATCAAGAAATACTTTAGTTCTGCAAATTCAGTATCTGAAATTAAGAACTTGTGAGGAAACCTGATTGAAGTGCTTCAGGCTTTGAATGGATTGAGTATGCTAAATGTTTAGTATTAGTAGTAGTCATATGGTGCAAAGAAGCCCTGGGGTTTAGCTGCACTGGTCAAAAAAAATAAAATAATAATAATAAACCACCTATTTTATCCTTCCTCATGTAGGGCTCTCTTCAACTGAGCTTTGAATTTCTCCAAGCTGTCAGCCTCACCAATTATTGGAATAAGTTGTCTCCACCCATGGAGGCAACTTATTCCAATAATTAATGAACTGCTGGCTAAAAGAAAACTTCCTGCAATCCAGCCTAAACCTCTTTCCAATTAATTTGAATTTATGCCCTCTAGCTCCAGAATTATTTATAACAGTGAAAATTTCACACTTGTTCATATTATTTTCATCTCTCATGTTCTTATACACCTCAATCAAATCTCTTCTAAAGTGTCTGGTTTCCAAGCTGTGCAGCTCATGTATTTGAAGTCTTTCCTCACGTGGATGCTTTTTGCTGATCTCACCAGGTGTGTTGCCTGTATTTGGATCCTTTCAAGAAGTTTGATGTCTTTTTTTAGGTGCAGTCTCCATACCTGGACATAGTATTCCAAGTGTAGTCTCACAATTGCCGTAAACGTTAGTATTACAGCCTCTCTATCTCCACAAGCAAACGTTCGAAAAATCATTGATGGATTACCATGGACACTATCTATACTGCTCAGAAAACTGCATGTCGAACTGTATTGCAACTCCTAAATGTCTTTCTTTCTTCCTCTACTGTTTTTTAGTTTAATCCTAGTAAGTGTGTAAGTTATTTTGGGGTTGCTATTCCCCAAGTGCAACACCTTGCATTTTTCTGCATTAAAAAAGATAGTTGCCACTTTTCTAACCATCTCTGGAGTCTATCTAAGTTGTCTTGAAAAAGCTTTGCTTGGCACTGTTCATTAACTACTCTGTTGATCTTGATATCATCTGCAAATTTTGACATTACACTCCTATGCCTTCATTGATGTCATTTAAGAAAATCAAAAACAAGAGTGGTCCCAGTACCAACCCTTGAGGAACCCCACTTCTTATATTAACCCAATCTAAAAAAATATATATATATATATATTTACAGCCCTCCTCCTCTGCCAGCCATTCTGCAGTCCATCGAAGGATTGCCTCTGTGATTCTGTGTTCCAGCTTATATAGTAACCTCTTGTATAGGACCGAGTCAAATGCTTTGCCGAATCTAAATAAACAGTGTCGAAATGATTTCCTACATACAGGTTAGTTCAAATGCATCATTTTAGTATGCAGCAAACTACTAAAGTAGCTAAGAATTGGCATCGTTTAAGTATATCTCATATTGTGAATACCTTCACAATGAGTTACCATGAGTAACTCATTGTGAAGTAACTATTGTTACTTATTCTTGGCAGATACTGCGACCCAGATGGCACTGTTTCGAAGCTTATTGGCTTCTCGTTGGTGGGTGGGAAAGTACCCTAGTGTTGCAATTATGACAATCCAGTTATGAAGTTTTGCGAAGGTATTCACAATACCTTCACAACGAGTTGCCATGATATTGCACTATTGAATAATTGGTGAAGCGTTATTACTTATTTGAGGGTAGTTCAGTATTATGGCAACTCATTGTGAAGGTATTCACAATATAAGATATATTTAAACAATGCCAATTCTTAGTTACTTTAGTAGTTTACTGCATGCTAAAATAATGCATTTGCACTAACCTGTACATCAGTTGACTTCTCTGCAGCCTTAGGCTTTAGCCCTAAAATGCTTTTAAATGATTTCCTACCATGAACTCATGAATTGACTCTCTCAAAATAATTAACCAAGTTGGTGAAACATGATTTTCCCTTTAATAAACATGCTGTGTTTCTTTCAGAAGTTCATTTCTGTCTAAATGATATGTAATGCACTTTTATTATTGTCTCCATTCTTTTCTCTACTGCTAAAGTCAGACTGACTGGTTGGTAGCAGTAGTCCACATGGCATTAGTAGTTGATACTTGCAAATTTGGAAGCAAATAATAAGTTTTAATGTAATTTTAAAATATTTTTTACCAATCTTTTAATAACTGGTTTTATTTAGCGTGTAAATTAGAATCTATCCTCTAGAGCAGGGTCCCCAACCTTTTTCATTGGAGGGCCACATAGAAAATTCATAACAAATTGTGGGCCGGAGTCGGTGCAATTTTGATGACTAAAAACACTGTAAACTTAAAAATGCAATTTTAGCGACTTAATATCCTATTCTTAATATCATTAGTGCCAGTGTGTACAACAGTATCACCTTTTGTGCCCTTAAAAGATGATATCCGCTGTACAACATCCTCAACCTTTTCCCCTGGCTGACATAACTCTAGTCCTTAAATAAAATAAAACCAAAATAAAATAAAAGAAAGAAGAAACCAAGCAACATGCACTCCCAGCAGTGAAGTGCGTGACTCGCTGTCCAAGGAGATGTAAACCTATAACCAGTGAAGTATGAGTGTCACTTAGTTATAAAAATAAAAAACCAAAGACAGTGAACTCACGAGCACCTCATTTTCAAGGGACAGCACTTGTGCATTCCATAAGGATCATATTTCAGTTTTTCATTGTTATCCAGCCAAAAGAATGTGCCTATATGATCCCGAATACAAAGAAAAGTAATGAACAAACTCAAATCATAAGGAATGCTATTGCCACTGCCCTCTGTGGATTAAATAAGGAAACATAACAAAAAAATGTAAATTTAAACTTCAACCATCCATTCAACAGGTCTAAAGCAAATAAACATTAAACCAAATAATAATAAAAAGAACTAACATAAATAAAAAAAATAAATCAAATTCAAATCAGTTCACCACATAAAATTAGAACAAAAGAAGTAAATACTGCATTTTTCTTGGTATCCTTTCAGTAAATGATGCTTCTTTATTTTAATGATAATTTTATAGGCATAACCATGTTTATCTAATTTTAATAAAGGCATAATTCTTCTTTTCCCAAATGTTACACATTTTTTTTTTTTGTTCATTAAAACATGGTTGGAAAAGATAAATACATTAGTGGTGAATTAATAAAAGTGGCTTTCCCATACTGAAAAAATGAGATTTCTCACCATTATTAAAAGAGGTTTTGGAAGAAAGAAATGCAACAGCCCCTGCCTTAGAATGGCTTGCACAAATGTGGACTCGTACTTCAAGTGCTAATGCTAACTTTAATTAATTATGTTTAGCAAATGAGCTAATAAATTCATTACAGAAAAAACAACAAAAGTGCAGTCTTACCTAGAATTTTTTAAGAAAGAAAAAATTGAAAAGGAAAACTTGTGTTTAGAAAAGGACACATGAGTTTCCTCTGCTTATTTTAGATTTCTCCTGTGTTCGGTTCAGATGATATAGCTATAAACAGCAGTGAATCAGGTAATGAAGATTTCTCACCATTACAAAAATCAAAAGAGAAATCTTGTAAAGAACCTGATTTACTTATGGTTAAACTTATGTGGCAAATCCAGGGCATTAAATGTCCTGGATTTGTCACAGGGTGAGAAAGGTGACAAATCACAAAGGTGAATATGGATTTTACAGTAGTTCCTGCCACAAACTTTTCTTGTGAAAGAGTATTCTTGTAGTTATGTCATGTTAAATCTAAGTAGCCTTCAACAACAATGCAGGAATGTCTTCAAAATATAATGCTTCTGGAGACATTTCTACATCCAGTGTTGAAGTTGTAATTGATGGTTTTAAATGAAAACTATGTATTTATATATTTTTTAATTGTAATTGTTTATTCTGTGGATATAGTAAAATAAATATGAGTAAATAGGTACAAATTTTTTCTTTTCTTATACTTGCACTCCCTAACAAATTACTTTAGTTTTCCTATGGCCACTGTTCGTCATATCACATTTAAATGGATTTAAAGATAGGGTGAATATGAATACTCTTGTCTCTGTTAGTGTTATACTGTGTAGACCATGCGATAGTCTTCCAACGATTTGCAGAGTGCCATGTATGAAAACTATTGATAATTGTGGCATCACGTGGATCACTCTTGTATCCCTTCAAACTTTGTTGAGCAGGTTAGTAAAGGTTTCTCCTTTTTGTAGCTTTAATGGTAATTAATGACTATCTCCCCCTCCCATGTCTTGTATATTTCACAGAATGAAAACATTACAGTTTTTGTGAGTTAACTTTGTTTGTCATAGAAAGGAGGGGAAGAGGTCATCTTAGATTCAAGATTGGTCTAGTTTAAATGAATGTGGCATCATCAGTCTTATTATCATTTTTATATTGGCCTTAAAAATATACATTAGTTTGTATTTATAAATACAATATACAGGGTGATTCATTACTAGTGCGACAAACTTGCAGGAGGTGTAGGGGGCACAAAGACGAATCGGAATCACATAGCATTGCAGGGTCCGAAATGCCTTCATCATGCGGTAGAGGACGTTGAACGGGAGGTCGCGTGAACAGCGATTCCGCTGGAAGTCAGCATTTGTGAACCATTTCTGTTGAAGAAACCAAGTAGCAAAAGTCCTCCGGAGTGGATAATCCGCAGGCTCCAATGATTGGACGCGTTGCAGATGGTATGAACTCATTTGGTTTGTTGACACTATCCTCCATACAGTGGATTGGGAAATACTCAATCGTTGGCCTATTGCTCGAGTACTCGTACTCGGATTGCCTTCTGCAAGACGTAGGACATTCTCCTCATTGTCTGGCGTCCTCATCGTTCGCTCTCGATTCATGGTACCTCTCGTGAAACAGCCAGTCTCACGTAACCTTCTGTGCACATGTGAGAAAATTGTATGATGAGGAGCACGCCTGTGCGGGAAACGTTCCTAGTACAAGCGCAGGACGGCGTGCCCATTACAGTCCGCAGTTCCATACGCGAGGTGCATGTCGGCCAGTTCAACGTTTGAATACTCGTTCATCCTACTGCCTCGCGAACCGGTTCGCAAATGCTGACTTCCAGCGGGATCACTGTTCACGTGACCTCCCATTCAATGTCCTCTACTGCACGATGAAGGAATTTCGGACCCTGCAATGCTATGTGATTCTGATTCGTCTTTGTGCCCCCTACACCTCCTGCAAGTTTGTCGCACTGGTAGTGAATCACCCTGTATATATAAATTTATAAATATATCATGTCTCTGAGAGTTCTGCTGGAATGCATCAAGCATAGTCAAGTATAAAGCACTTTCACTGACCAGTTCATGATTATTTTATCACTTACCAGTAATGAGGTGTAGTATTATATGTAAGTCTTTAGGCATTCACTAATTGAGACTGGCTGCTATCAGCTGAATGACCAATAAGTCTTGAAACAAGCCAGCATAGTGGTGTCAATATTTTAAAAAAATAGCAGAATAGCCTTTTGGTTATGCTATTTGTTTAAAGGTAGTGTGTCATGAATATTAAAATTTTGCTGTCTTCCAAACATAGAAGGACAAAATAATTCTTGATTTAATAAATTTATATCTAAGGTTATATAGCTTCTGTTGTCTTCTGAACGTAGATGGACAAGGTAATTCTTGATTTACCCAATTTATATGTAAGGCCATATAGTATCTGCTGTATTAAATACTTGAGGTATATTTAAGCTTTTTGCTTGACTATATTTTTGTTGTTATATGCTGTACACTAATATCAACTTGTCACGTAATGTTTTATTATAGTGGGTGTTAGTCATTTACGGAGTGCTGGCATCACAGAAGTTGATGTTGATTCATGTGGAGATTCAGAAGGTAAATATTAAGAATACTTTGCTTGTTACATTAATTTTTTTTTTCATTGCTGAAATTGACAATTGATATGGTTGATTCAATAGAAATTTCTTCAAGGGCACTAGCTGATCATCGTCATCAGCCATTTTTAATTCACTGCAGGATGAAGGCTTCAACAGCAACTTTTAAGTTCCTTCTGTTTTGTGAAATGGCCATCCATTTACTGCCCTTGAATTTCATCTGTCTGTCTCCATTGTTTTCTTTTATCTTTTATCTCCTCTTAGGTACTATTCTGTTATTTTCTTAGCCCATCTGTCATCATGTCTTTGAGCTATGTGTCCTGCCGAAGTCCATTTCAGTTCTTTAGTTTTGTTCAGAATGTCCTTTACTTTAGTTTGCTGCCTAATCCATATGTTTCTCTTATCCAACAGTCTGATTCCTAATATAATTCATTCCATTCTTCACTGGGTAGTTTTCAGCTTCACTTCCATTCTTTTGGTGTGTGTGCCTAAGTTTCACTTCCATAAGCCATGGTGGGGAGTATATATTGGTTCATTATTTTACATTCAGACAAATTGGGATATTGCTCCTCAGTATGTGAATATATTTCCTGAATGCCATCCATCCGAAATTTATTCTTCTCTTGACTTCCAGCCATTTATCATTGTTACAGCTAATGATAAGTACAGTCATCCTTCGATTTGCATGGTTTTTTATTGTGCAGTTTTGCTGTTATGCAGTCACGTATTTACTACTCAAATTTTAGATTGCACAGTGAGTTTTGCTACCTTGTTTACAAAGTTTCAAAAATAGGAATGAAGAGCAGATTTTGAAAATTTGTTTTTTTACATGACTGAAGAGTTCATTGAAGGAGAAACACATTTCACCATAATGACATAAAATCCCACAGAATTCCAGCTTTCGGTAAGATCGAGTTTATTACCCATTTATGTTTAGATTGCACTAACAGAAAAGCCCAATAAACCGGAAGGTGCAAATTGTTTTATGGTCATGACCTCCAAAAATGTACTTTAGAAAAATATCACAAAGGCATTCACAACTGATTCTTATAACCAAATGTAGCAATGAATATTGCTACATTTGGTTATATTTGGTTAATGAATTTGTCTGGTTATTTTTGAAATAACTTCCTCATTCGGGAACCTCCTTCATCAGTTATCCTACGTTAGCTGTTCAGACACTGGTTCACACAACATAAAGTGTTTTTATCGGGAAGCATTGCCTTTGCTGATTTAATATTGCTTGTCTATATAAAGTGTGTGTTTAATTAGTGCCTAAAATGAAGAAAGCTACAACAAAAAAAATTTAATTTAGAGGAAAAATTAAAAATTGTTAAGGAGTTAGAAAATGGCGAAAAGGTTGTGACATTGGCCAAGAAGTACAGCATAAATGAATCTAGCATTTGACGAATGAGGGAAAATGCTGAGAAAATTAAAAGTTCAGTTATCTGTTCCACATCATTGGCTGCAAAAAGTACTACAAAAGTGAGAAATTTGTTAAGAGAGAAAACTGAAAAATTTCTTTCTTTCTGGATAGAAGATCTTAATCAGAAGAGAATGCCTCTTAGTTCAGATATTATTCGTGCTACAGCTGTGCAAATTTTTAATCACTTACAAGAAGAAGAAGCTGCTCCTACCAATACAGACCAATTTCAGGCCAGTAAGGGGCGGTTTGAAAATTTTAAAAAACCTCAAAAGTTTTCACAATCTAAAATTAACAGGCGAGGCAGCCAGTGCAGATATGGAAGCTGCTTCTTTATATCTGAAAACTTTAAAGGATGTTATTGTGACTGAGGGCTATCTAGCAAGTCAAGTGTTTAATACTGATGAAACTGGCTTATTTTGGAATCGTATGCCAAGCCAAACATTCATTTCAGAAGAAAAGAAAACTGCCCCAGGTTTCAAAGCTGCAAAAGATAGGTTAACACTTTTGTTATGTGGCAATGCAGAGGGTGACTTTAAGTGTAAACAGCTTCTAATTTATACATCAGAAAATCCATGTGCTTTTAAAGGAATATCAAAAAACTCCTTACCAGTTCATTGGAAATTGAGCAAAAAAGCCTGGATGACAGCTAAAATCTTTAAGGATTGGTTTTTGAATTGCTTTCGCGTTGAAACAAAAAGATAGTGCCTGAAGAAGAAGAAGAAGTGTATAATGAGCAATTGTGCAGAGAAATAGAGTGGGCCAGTAAATCAGAGTGTCTTATAATGGGGGATTTTAATTTCCCAGAGATTGACTGGAATTTGTGGGTTGGTCACTCAAACACTAGCAAGGCTTTTGTGGATTTATTGGATGATTGTTTTCAACAGCAGCATGTTTGGGAGGCAATTAGAGGGAGTAATACTCTTGATCTGATTATCAGTAGTGATTCTTCATGCATTAAGAATCTGCAGATAAAGGAACCACTAGGTGGCAGTGATCACAGTGTGCCGAAGTGGGATTTATTCAAAGAGGTAACTACCATCAAGGGTAAAGGGAAGGGTTTTTGCTTTCGTAAAGGTGACTGTGATGGTCTGAGACAGTATTTAAATTCTATACAGTGGGACCAACTGATGATGTTACCAACAGCAAATTCAAAATGGGAAGCATTCAAAGAATTAATCTTGGAAACTAGGCTTTTCATACCAACTAAGAAATATTGTTCAAGATTTAGGCCTAAATGAATGTCAGATGAACTAATTAGACATATGATGGAGAAGAAAAATACATGGGATACATATAAAATAACAGGTGACACAGAAGCCTATGATAGATATAAGCTGGTCTGTAACCAAGTTACAAAGGAGGTTAGGCAGGCGAAGTTAGATTACGAGAAATCTTTGGCAAAGGATGCAAAGATAAACAGCAATGAGTTCTTTACTTATGTAAATTCTAGAAGGAAGGGGATGAATCAGATTGGTTCACTTGATATCGATGGTTCAACTGTTGATAATCCTGTTCAGGTAGCTAACAAACTAAATGAATATTTTGCATTACAAAGTTACAAAGGAGGTTAGGCAGGCGAAGTTAGATTACGAGAAATCTTTGGCAAAGGATGCAAAGAAAAACAGCAATGAGTTCTTTACTTATGTAAATTCTAGAAGGAAGGGGATGAATCAGATTGGTTCACTTGATATCGATGGTTCAACTGTTGATAATCCTGTTCAGGTAGCTAACAAACTAAATGTATATTTTGCATCTACATTCACACATGAGAAGTTATTCAGGGAGAGGAATGCCAGAGGTGTATTAAACTCCAATCCACAAAGGAGGATCAAAGGGGGAGACAGGTAATTACAGACCTGTTAATTTAACTTCTGTTCCAGGGAAATTAATGAAGGCACTGGTTAAAGAAGCATTGCAGGACCATCTAGACAAGACTTCAGTTATAGCTTGGACACAGCATGGGTTTGTTAAGGGGAAGTCTTGTCTGACCAATTTGATAGGTATACAAAAGTTGCAGCCAACAGCTTTGACAAGAGACCAGAATGCTCAACTACCATTTGAAAAGTAAGTTTTCTACTTTTAGAGTGGTGAAATGTATATCATTGCAAACAACAGATTTTTGTTTTTCATTATTTAACTGTACAAGTTGCATTTATTCTGCAATTGATTGATAATTCTCTTTTTGAAAGATTTTACTGATCCATATTTTGTAACTCTAATTAGCTGCTGCAGAAGGAGGACATCTTAGAATTTTTGTTTACGATGATCTGAAAAACAAGTCATCTAGAAGTCGCAAAGTTATTTTGAATCTCTATGACAAAGAGTGTGGGTAATGTATCATGAAAGTTTCATTTTTATTTTTTTTTAAATGTGACATTATTATTATGTAGAACTGAATATTATATATTCTTTAAATTTAATACTTATCTGTATTAGTTTTAGCAAAATGATGGAAGGAAGTAAGCTTATACAACATCAGCTGTAAAAACAAAAAAACGAAAATACTTTTCACTCATTTTATTTGTCCATCACCTTTAATATGAGGTGAAGGAAAATCCAATTCTTATATTCCCACATCAGATTTCATTTTTGCCAGCATTATTTGCTGCTTTCCCAGGAACAAAAGTGCATGAACCTTGAATGACCATTATGTATATATTGCTCACCAGATATTTAGAATTTTAAATGGAGTTCATGATTGTCAGAAATGATTAGAGTTCCTGGTCCCATGAATTAGTCACTGTAGTTTGTAGCAGACAATTTGGTGGTTCTGGTACACGTAATGGTATGGCAGTGATAATTTGAGCAGACCATTGAAAACACATTACGTGAGTAAAATCCCATGTATGCCTAAAATTTTTTTAATGGATTTTTGGGAGATCCTTTTAAGTAGGGAAAAATATTTGAGCTATGAGACATTTTTTAGAAACAGCCAGAATTTCCCAAGTGGGATAACATTGAACAGGTTCCAGTGTAATATTAAGCTGCTTTCCATTGTGTTATTAAATAATTGCTGATCTGAAACTGTATTTGAATTTAGAAAGAGAAAAATCATGCAAAGTGGATCTTACACACTGCTTGGCCAAAATTTTAGAAACCTCCACCTTTTCTAGGACAGTGGTTTTCTTAGCCAAGGAGCTATTTATGCCACTTCACCTGTTTATTTTAAAGTTGTAATGGATATAATATGTGTGAAACAACAAAATCTTTTCAGAATTGATTTTCAGAACTTGTTCTTGACCATGTATTTCCTTTGCAGGTTTTGGAACGGGAATAATGGAGGTGGGTTGACGGGACAAAATTGGAAGAGTAATAACTGCTCCCTTGTTGTAGAACTTTCATGTGCTTGTGTTTGGCATGGATATATCTAGTAGCCAAAAGGTATCTAGTGTAATTTTATGCCATTGCTCCTGCAATAATTTTTCATTGATGGTGAAGGAAGTGGACTCAATGCCCATACTCCATGTTTTAAAGCATTGCATAGATTTTCAGTGGGCTTCAGATTTGGAGATTGGGAGGATTATAGAATATGACTAAATTCACCATCATGATCCTCAAATCGCTAACAGATCTAGCACAATGAATAACTACATTATCATTTTCAAAGTAGCCATCTCTTTTGGAGTAAATATGAAGCAGTGAAAGGTGCGTGTGATCTGATAAATTTCTTAAATATGTGGCATCATATTGTCATCTTTCAGGCATATTACTATACCTAGTTCATGCTATTAGAACCCTGCAATTATACCACATTCTGTAACTTGTGTAATAAGGGTAACACATGAGGTATCCACTGTCATATGTATAAAAAAAAGTGCAAATTCGGATTCAGCAGACTATAATTTTTGTTTCTGAGTTTTGGCCAATGGTTTATATATAGACTGTTGGTGATTGTTTTACAGTGCATCACTTTCATTGTCCATATTGCAATAATGCATTATGTCTGTGTGGATGCGTATGTTCATCTTCATGTGTGAGATGAAAATCCTGGTATAACTCACAGGGGCGCCTCCGTAGCCAGGTGGGAAGGAGCAGCAGTGCGTAGCACACGCTTCTTGATTAGACCGGGGTTCGAGCCTGTCACCACCAAATATGGAGGATGCGGAAAGGTCAGGGAATGACCACCGCATATCCCGGAGCAATATGGCCTTAGTTGCTAATGCTCCTAAAAACCAAATAACAAACATAACTCACAGGGAAAAAAAATAACCTTATTGCCTTTCCACCTCAGATAGTTGCAGATGACTGTGAAAGGCTTTAGGAACTCTTCCACTCTCTGATGGGATTCAAACCCATACTTCCAAATGAGTGAAAAGTGGCAAACCTAGCCTAATATCAGAGAGAATTTATAGATAGGATGATGGCTGCCATATCCCATATTTCACAGTTCCTTGTGCACTGTTGAAGCAATATGGATTATTGGTGCTTGTCTACGTTGAAATTATTCCAGTTGCTCATCAACAAATTTACAGTTTGGTTTCAAAGTCCCATGTAAATTTCTGTGGTCTGTTTGTTTTTTCTCTAGTATCCTTTTTCTATCACAGTTACTCCTTCTGGAAGTGGATACCACATCTAATAAATATCTGGATACCACATCTTATAAATATCTGGATACCACATCTTATAAATATCTGGATACCACATCTTATTATTAATTATTTTCATACATTAGCATTAGCATTAGTAGAGGTATTTGATGCAAGAAAGCAAGCTTATGCAGCATCAGCCAAAAAAAAAAAATAAATAAATAAATAAAAATAACCACTTCCACTTCCCCCCTCTGTTTGTTCGGAATACCTGTCCAGCTGAGCCTTAAACTTATTTAGGCTATCAACTTCCACGACAAGGGATGGAAGTCTGTTCCACCAACCAATCACCCTCTGGCTAAAGGCAAATTTCCTCACGTCTATCCTACCTCTGTCTTTCCTCAATTGGCGCCTCCGTAGCCAGGTGGGAAGGAGCAGCAGTGCGTAGCACACGCTTCTTGATTAGACCGGGGTTCGAGCCCGTCACCACCAAATACGGAGGATGCGGAAAGGTCAGGGAATGACCACCGCATATCCCGGAGCAATATGGCCTTAGTTGCTAATGCTCCTAAAAACCAAATAACAACAACAACAACAACTTTCCTCAATTTGAATTTATGCCCTCTCAGGCGATTATTCTGAGCAAGAGGAAGAATCCCATCAGCATTGAGCATGCTCAAACCATTCAAGGCTTTATACACCTCTGTCAGATCACCTCGCTGGTGCCTAGTCTCCAGACACTGTAATTTGCAAAACTTAAGCCTTTCTTCGTAAGAGCACCCCTTTGTTCCATTCACTAATCTCGTTGCCCTTCTCTGTACTTGTTCCAGCATCTCTACATCCTTCTTGAAATGAGGCCTCCAGACCTGTATACAGTACTCTAGGTGTGGCCTGACCATTGCCTTATACAAGGGAATAATCACCTCCTTATCCCTGCTAGAAAAATTCCTATATATCATTGACAATACACCATGAGCTACTCTTGCAGCCTGTCTGCACTGCTCAGAAAACTTCATATCTGCCTGCAAAACCACCCCCAGGTATCCCTTTCATTCTCTACCACTGTCAGTGTAGTACCACAGAGTTGATACGTTGCTCTGGGGTTGCTGTTTCCCATATGTAGTACTTTGACAAATGTAATGTTAAACTTCATTTGCCACCTCTCAGCCCATCTGCTCAACCTTTCCAGATCCTGTTGCAGTAGCATAGTGTAAGTAGTGTCCTTGACAACCCTGCCAACCTTTGTATCATCTGCAAACTTGGACATTAAGCTTGATATACCATCATCAATATCATTTATAAATACAGAAAACAATAATGGACCCAATACTGAACTCTGAGGGACTCCACTAATAACGTTAGTCCACGATGAGCAGTGTCCATTGATTACCACTCTCTGTCTTCTCTCCCTCAACCACCCCTTTATCCATAGCAGCAATTTGCCTCCAATGCCACACTGCTCCAATTTGTGCAGAAGTCTTCCATGTGCAACAGTATCAAAAGCCTTTCTAAGATCCAAGTATATAATATCAAAGTTATTCCCTGCATCCAGTTCTTATGTGACTGCATCATAGTATCCAATCAAATTGGTCAGGCAAGACTTCCCCTTAACAAAACCATGCTGTGTCCGAGCTATAACTGAAGTCTTGTCTGGATGATCCTGCAGTGCTTCTTTAACCAGTGCCTCCATTAATTTTCCGGGAACAGAAGTTAAACTAACAGGTCTATAATTACTTGTGTCGCCCTTTGATCCTCCTTTGTGAATTGGGGTCACATTTGCACATCTCCAGTCCATGGGTACTTCCCTTGAGTCCAAGGATGCTCTCATAATTATGGCTAAGGGTTTGCTTACTTCCTTTGCTTCCTCCTTTAATATAACTGGATAAATCCCATCCACCCCAGGCGCCTTTCTTGTGTTTATCTTCAACAATTTCTCCTCCACTTTACTCTCAGTTATTACAAGATTCTCTAGCTTACTGCCACCTCTGGCATTCCCCTCCCTGAATAACTCCTCATGTGTGAATGTCGATGCAAAATGTTCATTTAGTTTGTTAGCTACCTGAGCAGGATCATCAACAGTTGACCCATCGATATCAAGTGGACCAATCTGATTCATCCCCTTCCTTCTAGAGTTTACATAAGTAAAGAACTTTTTGCTGTTTTTTTTTGCATCCCTTGCCAAAGATTTCTCGTAATCTGCCTTCGCCTGCCTAACCTCCTTTGTAACTTGGTTACAGATCAACTTGTATCTATCATAGGCTTCTGTGTCACATGTTAATTTGTATGTATCCCATGCATTTTTCTTCTCTGCCATATGTCTCATTAGTTCATCTGACATCCACTTAGGCCTAAACCTTGAACAATATTTCTTAGTTGGTATGTAAAGCCTAGTAGCTTCCAAGATAAGTTCTTTGAATGCTTCCCATTTTGAATTTGCTGTTGGTAACATCATCAGTCGGTCTCACTGTATAGAATTTAAATACCGTCTCAGTCCATCGTAGTCGCCTTTACGAAAGCAATAACCCTTCCCTTTACCCCTAATGGTAGTTACCTCTTTGAGTAAATCCCACTTCAGCACACTGTGATCACTGCCACCTAGTGGTTCATTTACCTGCAGATTCTTAATGCATGAAGAATCACTACTGATAATCAAATCAAGAGTATTACTCCCTCTAGTTGCCTCCCGAACATGCTGATGTAGGAAACAATCATCCAATAAATCTACAAAAGCCCTGCTAGTGTGTGAGTAACCAGCCCCCAAATTCCAGTCAATATCTGGGAAAATAAAATCCCCCATTATAAGACTCTCTGATTTACTGGCCCACTCTATTGCCCTGTACAGTTTCTTATTATACTCATCAGAGTCATTAGGCCTATAACACACTCCTACTCTCAATTTTGATCTCCCAATGCTTATGTCACACCAAACTGACTCGACACTGCACTGTCCAGTGATGTCAACTGGCTTCACTTCCTTGGATTTTATGTGTTTCTTAACTAATAGCATAACCCCTCCTCCCTTACCTATCCTGTCTATCCTTTCTGTAGGCATTGTACTCCCCAAATTCCAGTTCTGCATTCCTTATATCTGTGTGACACCACGTCTCTGATATCCCCACAATATCTGCCTTTGATGTTTTGAGCAATACCTCAAATTCATCAAATTTATTTACTAAACTCCTAGCATTTGTGTACACGCAAGTATACATGCACCTGTTCTTTTTCTTAGCTACCCTAACACAACCCATGTGTTTACTTGTACCCCAATGATTCCCAGTAGTCTCCGAAATATTCTGCATCTTATTTTCCAGGCTGCAGCTCATTCCAATAGAAGCAGTGCAAGAATCACTTTCACCTCTGCCAGTGGCTACGGTTAATCTATTAGTCCTTGTATCCCCCCCCAGTCTAGCAGTTTTCTGACCCACCTAACACTGCCTTGATAGCATCAGCAAACATTCTTGCACCCTTTCTCTTTAAGTGTATCCCATCCCTGTAGAAACAGTCTCTCCTGTTAACAAGTACAGACCAGGCTGAAAAAAATTCTACCCCTTGAGCCCTGCACAATCTTTCCAGGGCCGAACTGATCGACAGGGCTCTTATCATATACTCCCTCCTATCGTGTCTGGGCAGAATTGCAGACACTTTCAAATTCAACCCTAATTCATGGCTTTTTTTCATCAGTGACCTGTACTTGTTAAGTAATTCCGCCGGTCTCCTACTCTTAATATCATTAGTGGCAACGTGTACAACTATATCACCTTTTGTGCCCTTAAAAGATGATATCCGCTCTACAACGTCATCAACCTTTGCCCCTGGCAGACATACCCTGGTCCTGTTCCACCTATCCTTTTTACAAAGCATGTTTCCCATTTCCCTGACAATAGAGTCACCAACAACTACTAGTTCCTTTGGGACCAGCGCATTCTGCCTTGGGGGCTGCCACTGTGTTGCGTGATGACCAAGTGCAAGCTCTGGCATTGGTGTGGGCAGCTGAGAGTTTGATTGGCCCTCACTTTTAATCCTTCGAGGGCATCCACCCTGTCCTTCAAGCTCTCATATAGGCCCATAACAACACTGAGTTGTCGCCTGATTTCCTTACACTCATTGCATCGTGCACACACAAAGACATCCCCCATGGCAGTATCATGTCCCGTACTCGAGTGCACCACAAACATCAAGCAAGTAGTGCATTTTAATAGGCTGTGATTCAGAGGGCAACTGCCCACCTCAGTTCTCCCCTGAGCCACAGCACTCCCATTAGCTTGAGCCTTTTGCTTTGCTGCTCTGGTCTGAGTCATGATTTCGATTTAATTTCAATAAAATTTCAATTTCAGTACAAAATTAAAACCCTAAACTTATATCCCAACACTGTTATAACCCTATATTTATGTTTCAGTATCGAGTGTTATCTACGAAATCCCTTTATATAACTTCCGTATCAAGTTAAGTGTTACTTATTTATTTTTTACTAATTATTTATGTTACGTAACCAAGTCGTTATATGTATAGTTAAAAGTACAATTTAATTGTCAATGAAGTTCAACAAGATTAATTATCTGATTAATTGACAATATTATGTACTATACTATACTATATTAAGCTTATGCTATCTAGTTCGAGATATTTTGTATCGCGTAGCAATGGCGGCAATTCACGAATGGTAAACACGTGGATTTGATACCCTTTCCGATACTAAGTAATACCTACAAAATCTCTATCTAAGTTACTTTAAACTAAGTATCGTAAATAGGAATATAAAGCTACTCTAGAAAATAAGTTAACATGCCAATTTAAGCTAATAAAACAGAAAATAAATCAGAAAAAACGTCTCTGTTCCAGGAGCGGCAAAAATCTACGTCCGCACAGGCTACGCTCATTCCCAACTTCTAGCCAACTACATATCACGTATACTATCTATATGCTATGCATTGTAGTTGAAAGTTTATTTCCATGCACTGATTTGAGGAATGAATGGCAATGTGGTAGAGTCACAGAAATGAAATGTTCTCAATTCTCGCATAAAAATTTTGTTGCTTTTTTTTGCTTATTTTTTGTTATAACTTATAAATCACAAATTACACCAATCTGCATGGTTTTTAATGTTTGTAAACTAATAGCTGTTTTTAACTCAGTTTTTTACCTGATTTCAGAAATGTTTTTTTTTTTTTTTTTTTTTTTCTATCATGTGCTGTGATTTTTACAAATCACTTCAGTTGATGTCATGAGTTGTATTATTGAGTGTATTTGCTGGGAATTTGTAAATCTCTATCTAAGAAGATTTAGTAGAACTAAATCTTCACATGTCGGCAGCAGTACCTTCAGTCATTTGTTTTCTTGAGAAATAAATGACTGAAGGCAGTGTTGCCAGCACTTGCTTTTTTTTTTTTTTTTTTTTTGTAGTTATTGGCACATCGGCTTCTGTGGGCATAATGCACCTCCCAAGGATTTTGCAGTACTTTGATCCAAGCCCGAGGTGGGATTCGAACCCGCGACCTTTGGGTTGCCAGGTAGGCACTTTGCCCCAGCACTTGCATGAAGTAAAGTGTCTTCATGCAAGTGTTTCACCAATCCAAACTTATTTTGTTATATTTGTGGAAGTTATGTAGTCCTCAAGCAAAGAAAAGATATTACAGAATATATAAAAAAAATGTGTATTATAAATAAGATCTTTATTGTACAGTTCACCGGTACACGCAGGTACCACGACTATACAATACCCTTCATGGCACCATGCCAGGGGTTAACAAACGGCAGAGATAATAAAGGAATTGTAAAGATTAATTATAAGCAAATTATATAATAAAAAATAAATAAAAAAAAGTACTCATAGCAGATAACATTGACTTGAAAGGAAAACTAATACAAAATAACAAAAATAACAAATTGTGATAACAAAAGATTTTCCTCAAGTCCAGTTTTCTGAGAGTCTCTTGCCCTGCCATAACGATCTGAGATCAGTTGGTAGTTCTGGAGACCACGTGCAGATCTAGGATGATCCGTCTATACTTTTTATCATCTATGATTTTAAATAAGTCAGCATCCAGGGATTGAACCAGATGGAGCTTCTGATAAGGGAGGAACCGATCTTTCAAATGTAGTCTCGAAGGAAGAGCAAAAAGCTTGGGAGTGGAGCGGAGACCTGGTTGGGGAATCCGCCAGCACACGATGTCCCAAACGTTGGGTGCTGAGACTCTTCCGGCAATCATTTTTACGGTGAAGATGAGTCTTCTCTCGTGCATTAATGCTAAAAACCTGGTTAAATTCAGCGCGTTGGCCATCGGTGTTGTGCGCTGCTGTGGTGGGAGATGACACTTCCACGTTGCCCACTTCAGGAGCCAGTATTCAACGGCTTTTAATGGTTTAATTGTGGTGTCTGCAGCTGAGCCCCCACAACTCTACTCCATACAGTACACTTCCAAAAATCATCATCCTGATATACATTTTTATCAGGTTTCTGTTGTGAATGTGTAGCAAGTGCTGCTTGGCCACCCACCGTTTCTTGTTGAATTTAGCACAGAGTTCTTCTATATGGTGATGGAATCGTAATTTTCTGTCGAAGATTACACCCAGATCTCTTTGCTTTTCAACGCAGGGGATCGGGACTCCGTCAATCGCAGGCTGAATTATGGTTGGTATGGGTTTATGCTTATTTTGGAGTGAAACTTGGTGAGCAAGATAAATGATGGACTCCATATAAAGTTTGCTGAACTTGTGATTGAGATTATAGAAAAATGGTAAAAAGAAGACTATGCTATTTGCAATTCACATGATTTGTGGGAGCTTACAAAACACTGATAACTGTTATTTTTGATTAGTTAATGTAGAGGGATATAATGTAAAGAGTAAGAAGGGCATTGTATATCCTAATATTCCATCTATCATTATATCAGTCCGATAAGGGGCAATAACTTGTCAATTCCATGGCCTTCACTTATATTGGACAAGGTAGCTGCAGAGAGAGAGCTGAAAGTGAAGCTTCTGAAGATGAAATAAAAGTCTTCACAACCTGGAGACATTGAGTCCAGCCCTCAACTGTTTTCATAACATGAACTCAATGATCTGGTAAGAGATTTAAATTTATGAAAGGAATCTGGCAAATTCCTTGGTTTTAGACTTAATTAAAAAATCTTCTAGCACAAGACATTTTTCTCATGGTACAGACACAGACGAGAATGAGAACTGGTCCCCTTCTTTTCTGTGGATGATTCTGTGTTTTTTTGTAGTAATAAAAAATACTTAATGAACTACTTTTTGTGGATTTATTGGATGATTGTTTTCTACATCAGGAGGCAACTAGAGGGAGTACTACTCTTGATCTGATTATCAGTAGTGATTCTTCATGCATTAAGAATCTGCAAATAAAGGAACCACTAGGTGGCAGTGATCACAGTGTGCTGAAGTAGAATTTACTCAAAGAGGTAACTACCATCAGGGGTAAAGGGAAGGTTTTTGCTTTCGTAAAGGTGACTGCGGTGGTCTGACACAGTATTTAAATTCTATACAGTGGGACCAGCTGATGATGTTACCAACAGCAAATTCAAAATGGGAAGCATTCAAAGAATTTATTTTGGAAGCTACTAGGCTTTATATACCAACTAAGAAATATTGTTCAAGGTTTAGGCCTAAATGGATTTCAGATGAATTAATGAGACATGTGGCAGAGAAGAAAAATGCATGGAATACATATAAATTAATGGGTGACATGGAAGCCTATGATAGATATAAGCTGGTCTATAACCAAGCCACAAAGTAGATTAGGCAGGCAAAGGCAGATTATGAGAAATCTTTGGCAAAGGATACAAAGAAAAACAACAAAGAGTTCTTTACCTATGTAAACTCTAGAAAGAAAGGGATGAATCAGATTGGTCCACTGGATATTGATGGTTCAACTGTTCATGATCCTGCTCAGGTGGCTAACAAACTAAATGAGTATTTTGCATCTACATTCACCCATGAGGAGTTATTCAGGGAGGGGAATGCCAGAGGTGAGTTAAACTCTGACGGTGAGCTAGATGATTTTGTAATAACTGAGAGGAGAGTGGAGAAGAAATTGTTGAAGATAAACATAAAAAAGGCACCCAGGGTGGATGGGACCTATCCAGTTATATCAAAGGAGGCAGCAAAGGAAGTAAGCAAACCCTTAGCCATAATTATGAGAGCTTCCTTGGACTCAGGGGAGGTACCCATGGACTGGATGTGCAAATGTGACCCCAATTCACAAGGAAGGATCAAAGGCTGACACAAGTAATTATAGACCTGTGAGTTTAACTTCTGTTCCTGGAAACTTAATGGAGGCACTGGTTAAAGAAGCACTGCAGGATCATCTAGACAAGACTTCAGTTATAGCTCGGACACAGCATGGTTTTGTTAAGGGGAAGGCTTGCCTGACCAATTTGATTTGATACTATGATGCAGTCACAAAAGAACTGGAAGCAGGGAATAACTTTGATATTATATACTTGGATCTTAGAAAGGCTTTTGATACTGTTGCACATGGAAGACTTCTGCACAAATTGGAGCAGTGTGGCATTGGAGGCAAATTGCTGCTATGGATAAAGGGGTGGTTGAGGGGGAGAAGACAGAGAGTGGTAATCAATGGACACTGCTCATCGTGGACTAATGTTATTAGTGGAGTCCCTCAGGGTTCAGTATTGTGTCCTTTATTGTTCTCTGTATTTATAAATGATATTGATGATGGTATATCGAGCTTAATGTCCAAGTTTGCAGACGATACGAAGGTTGGCAGGGTTGTCAAGGACACTACTGACACTATGCTGCTGCAACAGGATCTGGAAAGGTTGAGCAGACGGGCTGAGAGGCGGCAAATGAAGTTTAACATTGACAAATGTAAAGTACTACATATGGGAAACAGCAACCCCAGAGCAACGTATCAAATCTGTGGTACTACGCTGACAGTGGTAGAGAATGAAAGGGACCTGGGGGTGGTTGTGCAGGCAGATATGAAGTTCTCTGAGCAGTGCAGACAGGCTGCAAGAGTAGCTCATAGTGTATTGTCAATGATATATAGGAATTTTTCTAGCAGGGATAAGGAGATGATTATTCCCTTGTATATGGCAATGGTCAGGCCACACCTAGAGTACTGTATACAGGCCTAGAGGCCTCATTTCAAGAAGGATGTAGAGCTGCTGGAACGAGTACAGAGAAGAGCAACAAGATTAGTGAATGGAACAAAGGGGTGCTCTTACGAAGAAAGGCTTAAGTTTTCCGAATTACAGTGTCTGGAGACTAGGCACCAGCGAAGTGATCTGATAGAGGTGTACAAAGCCTTGAATGGTTTGAGCATGCTCAATGCTGATGGGATTCTTCCTCTTGCTCAGAATAATCACCTGAGAGGGTATAAGTTCAAATTGAGGAAAGACAGATGTAGGATAGATGTGTGGAAATTTGCCTTTAGCCAGCGTGTGGTTGGTAGGTGGAACAGACTTCCATCCCTTGTCGTGGAAGTTGATAGCCTAAATAAGTTTAAGGCTCAGCTGGACAGGTATTTCGAACGAACAGAGGGGTGAAGTGGAAGTGGTTATTTTTTATTTATTTATTTTACTTTATTTTTTATTTTTTGACTGATGCTGCATAAGCTTGCTTTCTTGCATCAAATGCCTCTACTAATGCTAAAAAAAAAATGCTAAAAAATGCTATTATTATTATTATTATTATTAGTCATATAGTGCAAGGAAGCCTGAGGCTTATGCTGCACCAGCCAAGAAAAAATCCCGAGTTACCCTGAGAGTGAGAAAGAGACAGACAGAAGTAGAAAGGAATCACCAAGAAAGAGAAGAATGATGATATTCAGCTCAGGACCCTGGGTATGCCAAGCCTATACTCATCAGATGTGAGCCTCTGGGGTTAAATGTAATAAGAGGTTGTAGAGGAAAGTTACAAAAAATTTATTTAAATGGTTTTTGGACCAGGGACACTGCAAATTTTAGCAGAATGGACCCAATCACCATAATGGGATGGTGGAAAGTAAGGAAGAGCTAACAAAAGTAAGGTAATGAGAGTAAGGTAATGAGCTAACAAAACAGGAATTGAAACTATGAAAATACCGGAAAGGTACAAGAAAAATAAACATAAAAAAAAAATAATGAAAAGTAATAAAAGAAGTACCTGATGCTGAAGATCCCATGATTTCAACTAATATATGTACGTGTGTGTGCGTACGTGCACGCGTGCGCGCGCGCGCACACACACACACACACACACACACACATTTTTAGCTTTAGCATTAGTAGCGCATATGATGCAAAAAAGCAAGCATATATAGCATCAGCCAAAAAAAAAAAAAAAACACCCATCCATTCACTCCAAATGTTGTCTAGTTCTGCCTTGAACTTATTAAAGTTGCTGACCTCCACTACAACTGTTGGAAGTTTGTTCTATCAGCCACCTGCTGGCTAAAGGCAAATTTCTGCACATCTATTCTAGAATTGTCTTTCCTCAATTTGAATTTATGTCCTCTCAGGTAAGTATTCTGAACAAGAGGAAGAATCCCATTAGCACTGAGCTTGCTCAATCCATTCAAGGCCTTATACACCTCAGTTAGTTACTTGGTAACGCCAACCCTTTGTTCCACTCACTGCTCCCATTGCCCTTCTCTGTACTTATTTACTTATTCCAGCAGCTCTACATCTTTCCTAAAATGAGGACTCCAGACCTGTACACAGTACTCAAGGTATGTCCTGATCATTGCCTTATACAAGTGGACAATCATCTCCTTATTCCTGCCAACAAAATTCCTGTATATCATTGACAAGGCACCATGAGTTACTCTTGCAGCCTTTTTGCACTGCCCAGAGAACTTCATATCTGACTGCACAATTACCCCCAGGTCCTTTTCATTCTCCACTACCCTGAGTGTAGTACCACCCAGTTGATACATTACTCTGGGGTTACTGCTACCCATATGCAGTACTTTACATTTGTCAATGTTCAACTTCATTTGCCGCTTCTCAGCCTATCTGCTCAACTTTTCCAGATCCTGTTGCAGTAGCGTACTATCATAACTGTCATTAACAACCCGACCAATCTTTGTAACATCTGTAAACTTAAGACATTAACCCTGATATACCTTCATCAATATCTTTGATAAATACCAAAAACAACAAGGGCCCAACACCGAACTCTGGGGGACTTTACTAATAACATTAGTCCACGAAGAGCAGTGTCCATTGATAACCACTCTCTGTCTTCTTCCACCCAACTATCCTTTTATCCATTGTAGCAACTTGCCCTTAATGCCACACTGCTCAAATTTGTACAGTAGTCTTCCACGCACCACGGTATCAAAAGCTTTCCTGAAATCCAAGTATATGATATCAGAATTATTTTTTGCATCCAGTTCCATTGTAACCACATCATAATATCCTATCAAATTTGTCACACAAGACATCCACCTTAACAAACCCATGCTGTGTCTTAACTATAACTGCAGTCTTGTCTAGATGATCCTGCATCGCTTCCTTAACCAGTAACTCCATTATTTT
Organism: Mastigoproctus giganteus; assembly: GCF_048544385.1. Taxonomy (NCBI): domain Eukaryota; kingdom Metazoa; phylum Arthropoda; class Arachnida; order Uropygi; family Thelyphonidae; genus Mastigoproctus; species Mastigoproctus giganteus. The sequence goes on from NC_143585.1 coordinate 93,022,777, forward strand.
CTTTGGAACAGAAGTTAGACTAACAGGGTTGTAATTACCCATGTTACTCTGTGATCCCCTTTGTGAATTGGGGACACATTTTTCACTCCTCCAGTCCATGGGGATCTCCCCTGAGTGCAAGGACGCTTTCATATTTATGGCTAAGGGTTTTGCTTACTTCCTTTGCTGCCTCCTTTAATACACTGATGTGCAAAACTTAAGGACCACCACTATTTCTAAAGTGTTGACTGAATCTACTGATGAGAGTAGATTCAGTCTAGCAGCAATTCTGAACATCAGCTAATCTGGCGAGAGGTTTGCAAATGGTATCAACCCGCAAACATCACTGAAAGGGATCGATATGGCGGTTGAGGTGTTCTCGTCTGGGGAGGCGTTATCTTGGATGGATGTACACAACTCCAGATACTGGAAGGCGGTACTGTAACCGGTGAACGCTGCTGTACTGAGGTAATCCTTACCCGTGTACATCTGTTCCGAAGTGCCATTGACCCCGAGTTTGTGTTTATGGATGATAACACCACAACCCATCGCACTGCAGCTGTTGATATGCTTTTGGAAAGTGAAGATATTGTTCGTATGGATTGGCCTGCCCATTCCACCAAACTAAATCTCATCAAACACATATGTGATGCTCTTGGGTGACACCTAGCGGCACGTCCACACCCACCAGAAAATGTTCACCAGCTGAAGATGGTGCTGACAGAGGAATGGACGATGTTACCGCAAGAACTTAACAACATTGTTCTAAGTATGGACAGGCAGTGCAAAGCCTGCATCGACATTAAGGGTGTCCATATCTCCTACTGAGGACCACCTGTTCCCTTTGTTCCATCTTTGGCAGTGATGCATCTTGGCAGCCAGTGCTATGTTGCCATTTTTTAATAAAGTCCCTCTGTACCGTTTTGTTTCCGTTGTTGTGTCGGTGTTGTTTCCTTCATCATTTCTGTACCTCACGAGGTTCCTTTGGTATACTTTTCCTATATCCAGGCCACTCCTATGAAAAGCTATAAGTGAAAACCTGACTTGTCCTTAAATTTTGCACACCAGCGTATAACTGGATAGATCCCATCCACTCCAGGTGCCTTCCTTATATTTAATTTCAACAATTTCTCCTTCACTTTGCTCTCAGTTATTACAAAAATCACTTAGCTCCCTGTTAGAGTTTGATAAATATCTGGCCCTGTCCTCCTTGAATAACTCCTCATGTGTGAATACAGATGCAAAATACTTATTTAGTTTGGCAACTATCTGAGAACGATCATCTACAGTCAAACCAAGTGGACCAATCAGATTCATCCCCTTTATATAAGTAAAGAAGTCTTTGCTGTTTTTCTTTGCATCCTTTGCCAAATATTTCTCGTAATCTGCTTTCGACTGCCTAACCTCCTTTATGAATTGATTACAGACAAGCTTATATCTGCCCTAGGCTTCTGTGTCGCCTGATAATTTACATGCATCCCATGCATTTTTCTTCTCTGCCACGAGCCGCATTAATTCATCTGATATCCATTTAGACCTAAACTTTGAACAGTATTTCTTAGTAGGTATGAAAAGTCCCTGAAGGCTTCCCATTTAGAATTCACCGTTGGTAACATCATCAGTTGATCCCGCTGGACAGAATTTAAAAACTGTCTAAGACCACTGTAATCACCTTTATGAAAGCAAAAACCCTTCCCCTTACCCCTGATGGTAGTTACATCTTTAAGTAAATCCCAAATCAGTACACGGTGATCACTGCCATCTAGTGGTTCCTTTATCTGCAGATTATTAGCCCATGAAGAATCACTTCTGATAATCAGATCAAGGGTATTGCTCCCTCTCATTGCCTCTTCAACATGTTGCTGTAGAAAACAGTAATCCAATAAATACACAAAAGTCTTGCTAGTGTGCAATTGACCAACCCACAAGCTCCAGTCAATATCTGGAAAGTTAACATCCTCATTATAACACATTCTCATTTACTGGCCCACTCTGTTTCTATGCACAATTGCTCATTATACTCATCAGATTCATTACGCCTATAACACCCGTCTACTCTCATTTTCCTTTTTCCAGTGCTTATATCGTACCAAACTGACTCAACATTGCATTGTCCTCCAATATCAATTGGATGCACTTCCTTAGATTTTGTATGTTTTTTAACTAACAGCATAATCCTTTCCTGCCCTGTCATTCCTTTCTGTACACATTGTACTCCCCAAATTCCAATTGTGCACTGCTTATGTCCGTGTGGCACCATGTCTCTGATTTCTCAACAATATCTGCTTTTTATGTCTTGACCAGCAGTTCAAATTCTTCAAATTTATTTACTATACTCCTAGCATTGGTGTACATGCATGTATACATACAACTATTCTTACTCTTAGTTACCCTACCACACCCATGTATTTAATTATTCCGTTATGACTCCCAGCAGCCGTTGAAATTCCCAGTACAGCAGGCCCCCGTTATAACGCGGTTCGCTTTACGCTGATTCGCTATAACGCTGTTCTTATATTATAACCCGTATCTGACTATAACGCTGTCACAGATCACTATAATGCTCTTTTACAGATTACATTTTTGACATATTTAACGAAATCGTTTCATTTGATGGAGTCGATAGCTTGAAAATGAATAGCAAAACAGCATTAAAACGTTTCCCACGCCGACTTGAGCAATTTTCCCACGCTCAGTGAAATTTTCTCTCACGCTAATTTAAGTACAGTCACTTGTTACGTAGTTCCGAGATCAACATTTTAAAAAATGATCAAATATATTGCTTGTAATATTTGCGTTATATGCATTTATCCGAAGTCTAGTCATCACTCAGTACAGTATTAGACATCGTGCGTAACGGACAGTTTACTTGAACATTGTATCATAATTAATTCAACCAACGCAGTTATATTTTCGAAGAGCTAATAATGACCGACAGGAATGAAAATGCAACAACGTCTGGGCGCAGTATGAAGACTATAAATGTAAGAAAAAGACTGAATTTGAAAATTAAATTAGACGTTTTGAAGCGAATCGATTCCGGTCAACGACAAGCGGATGTGTGCCATAATTTAGGACTCGCAAATTTAACTATAAGAACAATTATGAAAAAATAAAGAATTAATTTTAGCAGCGGGAAAGATAGCTGTTCCACTGCAAGCAACTAGGACTAGACCGGCTATTAGGATTGAAATGGAAAGACTAATTTTTTTGAAGATAATATTCCAATGCAGAATTCAGTTAAATTAAATATTAAAAAAAGAGAGAGAGAGAGAAAGAGATTAGCCAATACGATGATCTGAAGAAAACTCGCCTAAAAAAAAATGTGGAACCATTTAAAACTGGTAGAATAGATTTAAAATCCCGGGAGAAGCCGCTAGTGCAGATTAAGGAGCCGAAACTTTCAAAAAAGAACTTGTTAAAATTATTGAAGAGGGGTATTATGTGTTATACTTCTCAACAAGTTTTTAACATAGATGAAGCAGGACTTTTGTGGAAACGAATGCATAAAAGAAGTTTCATATTGAAAGAACAAAAAACATGCCAAGTTTCAAAGCGGCGAAGGATCGGTTGACTTTATTGTTGGGTGGTAACGCTGCGGGCCATTTAAAATGAATACCCCTTTTAGTTTATTTGGAAGAGGGCCAAAGTTCAACTCAAAATCCACACATTTTTCATGATTAAATTCATCCATTAAATTAAATCAATTAAATTCATTATTTTAATTGGAATTTTGTTTACTTTTGAGACGCAAGTAGTTACCACATAATTATACGTATGTAATGCAGAATATTTTATATGGGCAAATATTTGAATATTAAATATTTTGACCGACATTTGTGCATCTTTTCATTACCGTTTATTATTGATTAGGAAATATCCTATGGCACCGACCGCAGCTCACAAATACATATGTTACCTTATGGGAAAGCGGCGCTCGCTTAGCGCGGATTCACTTAGCGCTAAGTTATGACTGTAGTCACGTGTTTTTCCGGAACGAATGATCAGCGTTAAGCGGGGGTCACCTGTATCTTGCTTTGCAGGCTGCTGCTCATTCCAATAGAAGCAGTGCAAGAATCATGTTCACCTCTGCCTGTGGTTACCATTAATCTGTTAGTCTGTGAATCCCCCCCCCCCAAAGCTAGCAGTTTTCCGATCCACCTAAACTGCCTCGAGAGCATCAGCAAATTTTCTTGCATCCTTTCTATTTAAGTGTATCCTATCCCCGTAGAAACAATTTCTCCTGTTAACAAACACAGACCACTCTGAGAAAAATTCTACCCCATGAACCTTGCACAATCTCTCCAGGGCAGAATTTCTTGACAAATTTCTCATCATATACTCCCTCCTGTCTTGTCTGGGCAAAATTGCAGACTCTTTCAAATTTAACCCTAACTCGTGACTTTTTTTCAACATTGACCTGTACTTGTTAATAAGTCCACAGATCTCTTACTCTTAATATCATTAGTCTCAACGTGTACAACAATATCACCCTTTGTGCCCTTAAAAGATGATATCTGCTCTGCAATGTCATCATCTTTTGCCCCTGGCAGACATAACCTGGTCCTATTCCACCTTTTTTTATTATTTACTTAATGGCCTATATTAAGCTATGCTCCTTGGAGGATGTTTACTTTACATGTAACATTGAAAAACGTAACCAGTAATGGTGACATAAAAAAAAAATATATATATATACAGGCACTCCCCGACTTACGAGAGGGTTGTGTTCTTTGGAACTCTGCGTAAGTCAAGTTTTGCACAAGTCAGGATTTCCCTAAATGCTTATGCTGCACTCGCAACTATGCTTGCTGAATTTGATTGAAGCGAAAAAGAAATGTTTGATGAACATGTAAATAAATTATTTATTCAATTTTTTTCATTTCATGCGTAGGGAAAATTACAGAAATGTGCAATTATAAAATTACAAAAAAAAGGGAGGGCACAGGCATAACATTACTAATTTTTACCTTTTGAGCATTGTTGCCAGAATTAACGTTTCCAGCTGATAAGTATGCTACTACAGAGGTTGAGGGCTGTGTAAATTTAGATTGAGGTTTTTCCTAACACATCACAAAATTTCTCTGCTGCTGCAGAATTGGCGCTGGCGACTTCACTGCATACTTTAACGTTGTGGAAACCAGCAGGATGCATGAACCTATTAAACCACCTGTTGCTTGCCACGAACTTGACTTGGGGTTTGCCATACTCATCTTTAATACCTTCATAAATACTTGTTGCTTTTGCTTGAATGGCCATTAGCCTTGGGGCGGGCACTTGCTTCTGGATCTGATTTTCCATCCATGTTATTAATTGTGCCCTTTTCCATCTTCGATATAGCACCAGAATGCTGTTTTGTTGTTTTGGTTTTTAGGAGCATTAGCAACTGAGGCCATATTGCTCCAGGAAATGTGGTGATCATTCCCTGACCTTTCCGCATCCTCCATATTTGGTGGTGACGGGCTTGAACCCAGGTCTATTCAAGAAGCGCGTGCTACTCACTGCTGCTCCTTCCCACCTGGCTACGTAGGCACCTGCTGTTTTGTGATCACTGTTGATCTTAAATGCCTTGATCCTTTAACATGTTCTTTTATACATGCACTGTCCTTTGAAATAGTATTCACTGTTGAAACAGCGACACCTAATTCCCATGCAATAGATGACAAACGTTGTCCTGCTTCTTACTTCTTAATCATTTTCAACTTTTCTGATCATTTCTAAATCAATTTTGTTTCATTTCTTGTCACTGCCACTACTTGCACTTTCCATTGATTGCTTTCCATTCATCATTGTAATAAGTAAATAGGAATGTAGAGAAGGTTATGAAAATTTATTTATGTTTATTATATGATTGAAGATTTCAGTAAAGGGAAACACATTTTACAATAATAACTTAAAAACCCACACAATTCCAGTTATCAGGATTATCGCATCACTTTTACTACCCATTTATAATTTTACTACCCATTTATAATTAGATGCACTAACAGAAAAGCCCAATAAACCGGAAAGTGCAAATTGTTTTTATTGTTTTATGTTGTGATCTCCAGAAATGTTCTTTAGAAAAATATCAACAAAGCCATTCAAAATTGATTCTTATAACTGAATATATGAAAGCGATGAAAGTGCAGTGCATTAAGTTTTGTATCTGACAGCAAAAATTTACATAAAGTTGAGTATTACGTAAGTCAGGGAGTGCCTGTACATCTAACAGCCTATACTGAATTACTCTACCTGGAGGTTGTTCTCTTTACATGATATAGAGAAAAGAAGTAACCAGTAGCTGTGAAATTGATTTATATACATAAATTGGCTACCTTGCACTTGAATCTGTTATTTAGACGATATTCTATATTTTAGTAGGGTTTTTACTCTGTTATTAATGAGCACATTATTTAAGTAAAATCTAATGAAGTTGGTTGGTATTCCATTCTTCTTTAGTTTTTCATTTAATGAGTGCAATGCCTCATATCCCCCTTTTTTTGTTACTATTGCAAATCCTTATTATTAGCATTAGCATTAGTAGAGGCATTTGATGCAAGAAAACAAGCTTATGCAGCATCAGCCAAAAAAAAAAAAAAAAAAAAGTAAAATAAATAAATAAAAAATAACCACTTCCACTTCACCCCTCTGTTCGTTCGAAATACCTGTCCAGCTGAGCCTTAAACTTATTTAGGCTATCAACTTCCACGACAAGGGATGGAAGTCTGTTCCACCTACCAACCACCCGTTGGCTAAAGGCAAATTTCCGCACATCTATCCTACATCTGTCTTTCCTCAATTTGAATTTATGCCCTCTCAGGTGATTATTCTGAGCAAGAAGAAGAATCCCATCAGCATTGAGCATGATCAAACCATTCAAGGCTTTGTACACCTCTATCAGATCACCTCGCTGGTGCCTAGTCTCCAACTAGGACACTGTAATTCGCAAAACTTAAGCCTTTCTTCGTAAGAGCACCCCTTTGTTCCATTCACTAATCTTGCCCTTCTCTGTACTCGTTCCAGCAGCTCTACATCCTTCTTGAAATGAGGCCTCCAGACCTGTATACAGTACTCTAGGTGTGGCCTGACCATTGCCTTATACAAGGGAATAATCACCTCCTTATCCCTGCTAGAAAAATTCCTATATATCATTGACAATACACCATGAGCTACTCTTGCAGCCCGTCTGCACTGCTCAGAGAACTTCATATCTGCCTGCACAATCACCCCCAGGTCCCTTTCATTCTCTACCACTGTCAGTGTAGTACCACAGAGTTGATACGTTGCTCTGGGGTTGCTGTTTCCCATATGTAGTACTTTACATTTTTCAATGTTAAACTTCATTTGCTACCTCTCAGCCCATCTGCTCAACCTTTCCAGATCCTGTTGCAGCAGCATAGTGTCAGTAGTGTCCTTGACAACCCTGCCAACCTTCGTATCGTCTGCAAACTTGGACATTAAGCTCGATATACCATCGTCAATATCATTTATAAATACAGAGAACAATAAAGGACACAATACTGAATCCTGAGGGACTCCACTAATAACATTAGTCCACGATGAGCAGTGTCCATTGATTACCACTCTCTGTCTTCTCCCCCTCAACCACCCCTTTATCCATAGCAGCAATTTGCCTCCAATGCCACACTGCTCCAATTTGTGCAGAGGTCTTCCATGTGCAACAGTATCAAAAGCCTTTCTAAGATCCAAGTATATAATATCAAAGTTATTCCCTGCATCCAGTTCTTTTGTAACTGCATCATAGTATCCAATCAAATTGGTCAGGCAAGACTACCCCTTAACAAAACCATGCTGTGTCCGAGCTATAACTGAAGTCTTGTCTAGATGATCCTGCAGTGCTTCTTTAACCAGTGCCTCCATTAATTTTCCTGGAACAGAAGTTAAACTCACAGGTCTATAATTACTTGTGTCAGCCTTTGATCCTCCCTTGTGAATTGGGGTCACATTTGCACATCTCCAGTCCATGGGTACCTCCCCTGAGTCCAAGGAAGCTCTCATAATTATGGCTAAGGGTTTGCTTACTTCCTTTGCTGCCTCCTTTAATATAACTGGATAGATCTCATCCACCCCAGGTGTCTTTCTTGTGTTTATCTTCAACAATTTCTCCTCCACTTTACTCTCAGTCATTACAAGATTCTTTAGCTTACTGCCAGAGTTTAGTACACCTCTGGCATTCCCCTCGCCAAATAACTCCTCATGTGTGAATGTCGATGCAAAATATTCATTTAGTTTGTTAGCTACCTGAGCAGGGTCATCAACAGTTGACCCATCAATATCAAGTGGACCAATCTGATTCATCCCCTTCCTTCTAGAGTTTACATAAGTAAAGAACTCTTTGCTGTTTTTCTTTGCATCCCTTGCCAAGGATCTCTCGTAATCTGCCTTCGCCTGCCTAACCTCCTTTGTAACTTGGTTACAGATCAACTTGTATCTATCATAGGCTTCTGTGTCACGTGTTAATTTGTTTGTATCCCATGCATTTTTCTTCTCTGCCATATGCCTCATTAGTTCATCTGACATCCATTTAGGCCTAAACCTTGAACAATATTTCTTAGTTGGTATGTAAAGCCTAGTAGCTTCCAAGATAAGTTCTTTGAATGCTTCCCATTTTGAATTTGTTGTTGGTAACATCATCAGTTGATCCCACTGTATAGAATTTAAATACTGTCTCAGTCCATCGTAGTCGCCTTTACGAAAGCAATACCCCTACCCTTTATCCCTAATGGTAGTTACCTCTTTGAGTAATTCCCACTTCAGAACACTGTGATCACTGCCACCTAGTGGTTCGTTTATCTGCAGATTCTTAATGCATGAAGAATCACTACTGATAATCAAATTAAGAGTATTACTCCCTCTAGTTGCCTCCCGAACATGCTGATGTAGAAAACAATCATCCAATCATTCTAATCATTTGCTTTATTATTTTATTCCTCTGCATCCTAGTGGGTATATTTGATTTCTATTGGGTCAAATTTGTTATTTCAAAGCTATAATTTTTCCTTTTTGTCATATAATCTGATTTCAATTTAATTGTTTTCATTAATATTTATATTAAATCCAAGAATGCTATTTCTGTGTGATCTGTATTAGTGTTTTATTAGTTGAAGTTCATTTCAGTGTATTTGTTTTTGATTTCTTCTGAATTACTATTAAAAGAGACCATGTATACCTGTTTGCTTTTATAACTTCTTGGAGGGCAACATAAATCCAAATTATTGGAAGGCAACAAAGCACAGAACTGTAATAATAGCAATAGTAATAGTAGTAGTGGCATGTGATACAAGAAAGCAAGTGTATGAGCTTATGCAGCATCAGCCAAAAAAAAAATCACACCATTCCCTCCAAATGCCTGTCCAGTTCCTCCTTAAATTTATTTAACTTATCAACTTCCACAATGACAGATGGAAGTTTGTTCCAGCAATTAACCACCTGCTGGCTAAAGGCAAATTTCCGCACATCTATTCTACATCTGTCTTTTCTTAATTTGAATTTATGCCCCCTTAGGTTCGCAATCTGAACAAGTGGAAGGATCTCATCAGAATTCAGTGTGCTCAACCCATTCAAGGCCTTATACACCTCAATCAGATCACCACGCAGGTGCCTAGTTTCCAGCCACTGCAATTTGTAGAACTTAAGCCTCTCTCTCTCTCTCTCTTGGTAAGAGGATCCCTTCATTCCCCTCACCAATCTTGTTGCCCTTCTCTGTACATGCTCAAGCAAATGTACATCCTTCCTAAAATGAGGCCTCCAGACCTGTACGCAGTACTCAAGGCGTGGCCTGACCATTGCCTTATACAGACGGACAATCACCTCCTTTTCCCTGCTAACAAAATTCCTATATATCATTGACAAAACCCCATGACCTGCCCTGGCAGCCTGTCTGCATTGCTCAGAAAACTTCATATCTGACTGCACCATTACTCCCAGGTCTTTTTCATTTTCTACCACCTTAAGTGTAGTACCACACAGTTGGTACATTTCTCTGGAGTTACTTCTACCCATATGCAGTACTTTGCATTTGTCAAGGTTCAACTTCAGTTGCCACTTCTTAGTCCATCTGCCCAAATTTTTTAGATCCTGTTGCAGTAGCACACTGCCATTACTCTCATTAACCCTGCCAACCTTTGTATCATCTGCAAACTTCGACACTAAGCCTGATATACTTTCATCACTATCATTGATAAATATACAAAACAACGGAGGACCCAACACCAAACCCTGTGGGACTCCACTAATAACATTAGTCCAAGAAGAGCAGCACCCATTGATTACCACCCTCTGTCTTCTCCCACTCAACCATCCTTTTATCCATTGTAGCAACTTACCCTTAATACCATTCTGCTCCGATTTGTACAGTAGTCTTCCATGCGCAACAGTGTCAAAAGCTTTCCTGAAATCCAAATATATGATATCAAAATTATTTTTTGCATCCAGTTCCTTTGTAACCACATCATAACAACATCATCACTGTGCTTCGTTGCCTTCCAATAATCTGGATTTATGTAACATATATGTTTTTCTCATGTGTATCTCTTTTGGAAATATGTATTGTAAACCCCTGGCCCCACCTTGCCATGACGGGACTAATTGTTTGTACATCATGCTGCAATTAAAGATTCCATTCTATTCTTTTTTTTGTCTGTGTACAGGTAGTGCTGAAAAGACTACTTAAAAGTAATAGTACTATATACACTAACTACCTTCACATGTCGGAAGATTTAAAAGAGTTAATATCGAAACAGAAATTTCAACTATAATTGCAAACACCATGTCAAGTCTTATCAAATATGGTAGAAAGAGTGTTTGCACTTTACAGAAGTATGCAATCCATGGGTTGTTTGCAGTCTGTCCCTTCATGCTATAATGCTCACAACCATGTAGGCAGCCCTAAGGGTTATTTGTCCCCTGAATCTAAAACTAAAGTGTTACTAAATACAATATTGCATTGACTTTTTAATAATAATCATTTGTAGTAATATTTAATTTTTCTTCATTGTTTTCTTATGACGTATTATGTATCTTTCTAAGTATTTAACAATATCTATTGTAACCATATAATAAGAATGTTATTAGTATTATTTAATAATTGTTGGATTTTTCATATTTAATTGTTAAATTAGATAGTATGAAGCAGAACTGTAATGCTCAGTATGTTCTACGTTGATATCAATATTTGTAAAATAATAAGAATCTAGAATGTTCTACATACTATATTGAGGTAAACTTCTCTTATTATTTTACAAATTAATTGTTAAATGTAAAAAAAAATTAAATTGTAAATGTAAGATTTGATAACAAATATTAAATTCTGTTTTGAAAAATGTATAGTGGAAAGGTACTGTTCTTGTGGCCAGCAAACTGCTTCTTATAAGAACCCATGTGAGTTGTGGGCTTCAGTATTTTATCTGTTTTGGACCAAAGTTTGGCTGCCCCTATACTTACATTTGGGAAAGAGGACACTTTCAGTGTTTATTACTATAATGATAATGATAATTGAAATTTAACTCATTCTAATCCCTTTCATAATTATATTTGTAATATTAACTGAAATAAAACTGAAAATATATTTTGGGTTACATGTCTTTTGAGTCGACTGTATTTCTGTTGCATGGTGTCAATGAAAATGAAGTAAAGCTTATAGTTTTTTTGATGGTCAGTATATTATGATACAGAATTTATTCATCGTTTTTTGTATATTAAAAGAATTCTGATTTTGCTATAAGTTAAGTATTTCTGTTGTACATGATAGTGAAAAAGAGTGGAAAATGGGTGCTGCAAAAGCTGCTGGACAAAATTTTGCTCGTTTGCTGATGGAAATGCCTGCTAATATTCTGACTCCTACAAAGTTTGCTGAAGTTGTTACAGAGAAATTAAAGCCATTAGGAATAGAAATTATCATAAGGTATATATAATATATGATTTTTTTAATGGAAGCCACAAATCATTAGTGCTTCATTAAGTAATAAATTTTCTGAGTACACAGTCAAGCTGACCATATATATAGAACTCTCTTTCTTGATACAGCTCTTTACATATTGAAATGCATTCAGGTTAAATATGCAATATATTGTATGTAATAAGTCCAGATAGTTTTTGGCTAGATAGCAGTACACTTTTAAATTTGTTTTTGTTGCTACCTGCTGTTGCCTATATTCATGTGCTCTATTTAGAAAACAGATGTTTTTTACTTGTGGTAATTAATTCCTAAATAGAAGGATCTGGTTAAATATTTTCAACCATTTTCACCTGAGAACAAAACTTCACTTGAGAATTAATCATATATAAATGAATACAGGAAACATTTTAAATGAGGGAGAAATTAATTTAAATAAGATCAACTAATTCTCCATATATGTACATTGTATCAGCAAAATTACTAAGAGCTTTAAAAACAAGGTTTCGAAACTGTGTGCCTCTGCAGCAAATAAACTAAATATGTACAAGTATGAATCAATAAGTAATGCATAATTTCTCACATATGTGAGTGCATAAGGAAGAAGAGGGAATGTACACTTGTTGTACCATCAATTTTTACCTATTAACACACCTAATATAATTTTTCAGGTTTCTTTTTGATTCTGAAGATATGGATGGACAAAGTGACAGCTGTTTCTGGCAGCAGTGTATGGAGTTGCTGTTCAAATCAAGTGATCATTCGGCTACATTTATCTATTGAAACTCCTGGTATTCCCTGGGAATTAGACAGTTGATTGAATTAACATCCAGAGGTGGCTCCAGTGGTTTCAGGAAGGTAATTTCAACATCAAGGACAAACCAAGAACTGAAAGACCAACAGCTATCACAAACAGTGAAAACAAAGAATTTATTGAAATGACAGGTGCATAACCATTAGACAAGTGATGGACAAGTGTATTAGTTGTCTGATGGCACCAGGGGTTTCCCCCCCATCTCCGCACAAGCGATGAACACTGTGAAAATGTCAAAGGGAAGTGTTTTGATCATTATCAACAGAGACTGGGGTACAAAAAACTCTGCTCTTGGTGGCTGCCTAAGCTGCTCACGAGAGATGATGGCTGTGAGGAAAGAGATCAGTGAAGATCTGGAGAGGTTTGGTTCTAGCAGTCCTGAGTACTTGAAAGGGATTGTCACATGTGATGAAACATGGGTATTCCATTATGACCCACAAACCAAATGACAATCTGTGAAATGGGCATACTCAACATCACAAAAAAAGCTATAAGTCGTGTTTACATCATTGACAGAACTTATGGCAACCTTCTTCTGAGATCAATTATTAAAAGGCATAATTTTTATCAATTTCTTGGAAAGTCGAACAACCATCAACAAAGAAAGATACTACTTGTCCCTGGAAAAGCTTAATTGAGCTCTGAAAACCACAAGTGATAAGTACATATGCTTGTTTAAAATTTTCATTTATGTTTATACAGTATTTGTATTTGCACGAATTTCAACTAACAACGTGCGTAACTAATGTAGGCCTACATTTTAATCACACATCAATGTTATGGTGTCTCTTGTTTGTGGAGGGTTAAATAATGTCAACATATATGTAATTAATTATTGATATGGAATTAACAATACATTTCTTCCACATAAATATTTGCATAGTTTTTCCACAAGATATATTTTTAAAAGTGCAGAAACTTCATGATATTGGGCCTCTAAATAAGTGCATTTTAGAAAAGTCTTATTGCATAGTTTTTCCACAAGATATATTTTTAAAAGTGCAGAAACTTCATGATATTGGGCCTCTAAATAAGTGCATTTTAGAAAAGTCTTATCCATTTAAAGTAATCTGCTTATCATTTAAAAAAGAGTTCTACCTTAGGGAACTAATTCATATTCAGAATGTAGATTATGAGCCTTGTTATTATATAATTTTTGAAACTAAATGATGATAATTCATTTTTGTGAATCAGTATTGGTTCCAGTGTTAGTAATGGCAACTGATGCAAGGAAAAAAGCTTATACATAATTTGCTAAAAAAAAAAATAAATTAAAAAACTCATCTTTACATTCACTCTATCAATTTGTGTAATCCTTAAATTTTAAACTACCCACTTGCACAACACCAAATGGAAGTTTGTTCCAGTAATCAGTTACTCTCTGGCTGAAAGATATCCTGCAACCATTTTTTTACAATTTTAATTTTTGTCCAGGATGCTGGTAGACTGAAGGCATACCTGTGTGGTAAGGTGTAAAGTTACCTAAAAAATAGAATAGAATAGAGGTAATAGTAGTAATAGTATTCACCATATAGTGCAAGTGCCACAGGCTTTTGCTGCACTGGCAAAAAAAAAACAAAAAAACAAGTAGATAAGAAAACACAAATTATATGATTTGCTCCTCCCACAGGTAACTATCCAGTTGACCTTTGAATTTATTCAAACTGTCAACCTCAACTACCTGTGAGGGCAACTTGTTCCAGCAATCAGTGACTCGCTGGCTAAAAGAACTCTTTCTACAATCTAATCTTGAGCCCTGTAATTTGAATTTATGATCCCTACTTCTGGAATTCTTTGTAACAGTGAGAATTCTACCTTCATTCATTTTACTAATCTCTCTCAGAGCCTTGTAAACCTCAAACAGGTTTGAGGTTTACAACGTTGTCAAGCTCTGTAGCCCACAGTCTTTCAGAGTCTTTCCTCATACGGTCGTCCTTCTGTCGAACTCACCATTCGAGTTGCCCGTCTTTGGACCCTTTCAATAGGCTCAATGTCTTTTTTCAGATGAGGTCTCCATATTGAACACAGTATTCCAAATGTGGTCTTACAATTGCCTTATACAGTGGGATTATGACGTCACTATCTGTACAGGATAATGTTTGATAAATCATCAATAGGACACCATGGGCTCTCCTGGCTGTCTTTTACACTGTTAGGAAAACTTCATATCTGCCTGTATTGTAACATGCAGATCCCTTTCCTTCTCCAATGTTTTTAATTCAATCCCACCAAGTGTATAATTTATTTGCGAGTTGCTGTTACACTAAGTGTTAGACCTTGCACTTAGCAGCATTAAAACATAGCTACCACCCTTCAGACAATCTTTGAAGTCTGTTTGGGTCATCCTGAAAGAGTGCTGCATGGCATTGATCATTAACGTCAGTGTTCATTATCGTCTCTGCCAATCTTTACGTCAGTAATAAATGATTATAATTATAGCTAGGTTACTACTCAGGATTTCTAAGAGGTACAAACTAAAGGTTATAATGATATATGCACCAACATCAAGCCATGATGATGATGAAGCCATCGAAGAAATGTACACCGAAATTGGGAGACTTCTAGATGAACAGAAAACTCACTACACCATCATTATGGGGGACTTCAATGCTACGGTTGGAAAGAGACAAACCAGCACAGAAATGGAAAACAATAGGAAATTTTGGAATTGGTGAAAGAAATGAAAGATGTGCAATTTTCAGAATCTTGAGGTATGTCACTAATGAAACTTTTTTCAAGAGAAGGGTGAACAGAAAGTCGACATGAAAAAGTCCAAATCGATTAACAACTAATGAAATTGACTTCATCACTAACAGAAGACATGTTGTGAATGATGTTACCATCCTGAACAAGGTAAATGTTGGAAGTGATCACAGAATGGTAAGATACACACTTGATATAGATGTAATAAAAGAAAGGAAAAAAACTGACTCTAGTAAATAATATGAAGGTCTTCGAGATAACAGAAAATGAGAAAAAGCAGTATCTACTGGAACTTAGGAACAAGTTTGAGCTTCTGCAAACCTTTCGGGATCAAGATATCAATGAGGAATACAACAACTTTCTGAAAGTGATAAAGCCATGAAACCTATAGGTACAAATCCAAAGAAAAAAAAATTAGTCAAGAAACACTTGTCACAATGAACCGAAGACGACAAATGAAGAGCAAGGTAATCACTGACAAGAACGAAATTGAGTATACTGAGTTATGCAAAGCCATTAGAAAGAGACTCAGAGAGGACACAAGAAAAGTAGAACAAGCATTAAGAGAAAACAAAGGACTT
Organism: Mastigoproctus giganteus; assembly: GCF_048544385.1. Lineage (NCBI taxonomy): Eukaryota > Metazoa > Arthropoda > Arachnida > Uropygi > Thelyphonidae > Mastigoproctus > Mastigoproctus giganteus. The sequence continues at coordinate 93,038,750 of NC_143585.1, forward strand.
AAATCAGTAGTCATGAGCAGTAATACAGAAAGACAAATGATACTGAATGTGAAGAATAGTGATGATGTTCTTATAAATAGCAGGGAAGGCATAATTCAAATAGTTTTTGAATTATGCCTTCAAATAATTATATTGAATTAATTTCAAATAATTATACAAGGAGCGGGGGAATGATGCCAGCAGTGGGGTAGATGGATCACAAATTAGCATCACATATGACATGCCCAATATACTTTCTGATGAGATAGACATGCATTGAAGAAAATAAAGAATCTAAAAGCTCCAGGTGAAGATTAAGTTACTATCAAGTTGTTAAAATTGGGAGGAAAAGATATGACACAGAAACTGGCAAGACTCTTCACAAAATACATTAGGAAAGACATGACCCCTAAGGAGTGGGATAATGTAATTATAATTTTGCTGCATAAGAAAGGAGACAAATCAGAAATTGGAAATTATAGACCAAAAAATTATATGTCCCTTGTCTACACGTTGTTCACAAAGATCATCACTAACAGGTTAGAAAGAATACTGGATGAGAATCAACTGAAAGAGCAAACTGACTTTAGTACAGGATTCTCGACTATGGATCACCTTTACGTAATATCACAGATAATGGAGAAAGCAAATTAATATAAACACCATTATGCTTGGCATTTTTGGATTATGAAAAGGCATCCGACTCCATACAATTTAAGGCAATGTTTCAGGCAATGGAAAGACATGGCATAGACACCCCATACATTATGATTTTGAAGAAAATATATGAGAATGCTACCTCCTTTATTAGACTATACAAAGAAAGTGGCAAATTTAAAATTGAGAAAGGAGTTCTACAAGGAGACACAATGTCTCCAAAGTTGTTTATTGCTGTCCTTGAGGAATCTTTCATAAGATTGGACTGGTCACAGAAAAGAGTCAATGTGAATGGAAAGTACCGAAATCATTTACGATTTGCAGATAACATTGTGATCATAAGTCATGATTCCGAAGAATTAGAGAAAACCTTAACCAGTTATGCAGAATTAGGATTTTGGACTAAAGATGAATATGCCAAAAACAAAAGTAATGATAAACAAGTATGCCATAGAAAGAGATGGTATAATCGTTGAAGGAGTAGAAATTGAAAAGAAATAGTAGAAATATGAAATTGAATTCACATACTTATCTTGGACAAGTCATTAGCTGTAACATTGATAAATTAGGCTCCTTGAGGGTGTCATAAATTCTCTCTTTTTATTGAATAAAAAGAGAGAATAGCTTGGAATAAAAAGAGAGAATATTCCAAGCTATGCTTGCTACTTGGAAGTCTAAAATGCTGATGGAACTGATATTTGGGTGACACTCAAGCCAAGTGGACCTAATTTTGGTGAAGTCCAGTTGGTCTGTGACAGCAAAATCCTCTGCTTGCACCTTCACAATGGCAGCACTGTTAGTAACACTGGGTACAACCCCCATATGCAAGTCCTGAAATACGCAACCAAACACACTGCGAGTGACCACCCAGGTTCGAATTAACGTAAGTAGGGGGTGCCACTCCTCTGCGTTACCCACAATACTAGGTGGTAGATGACTCATCAACCGGTGCAATACCACCGCTTTTCTTATTGGAGGCTTGAAGTCGTGGAACCCATATTACCAAAACTTTGCTCTGGAGCAAAGCTTTGGTAAACCCTCCCAATCTCTTCCATCATGCATTTTTTTTAATGATATCTTTTGAGGTTATGATTGACATTAGCATTAATAGAGGCACATGATGTAAGAAGGCATCATGTGCCTCTATTAATACAGCTGATTCTTATGCTTAGCTCTATTAATTTTTTTTGGCTGATGCTGTATAAGCATCAGCCAAAAAAAAAAAAAAAAAAAAAAAAAACCCCCTTCCCATTTCACTAATCTGTTCATTCCAAATGCTTGTCTAGTTCCACCTTTAATTTATTTAAGCTATCAACTTCCACAACAACAGATGTAAGTTTGTTCCAGCAATCAACTACCTACTGGCTAAAGGCAAACTTCCACACAATCTATTCTACAGCTGTTTCCTCAGTTTGAATCTATGCCCCCTCAGGTTTGTAGTCTGAGAAAGAGGAAGAATTCCATTAGCATTGAGCCTGCTCAATCCATTCAAGGCCTTATACACCTCAATCAGATCGCCTCGCAGGTGCCTAGTTTCCAGAAGCTGCAATTTGCAGAACTTAAGCCTTTCTTTCTAAGAGCACCCCCTTTGTTCCCTTCACCAGTCTAGTTGCTCTTCTCTGTACTCATTCTAGCAACTCTACATCCTTCCTAAAATAAGGCTTCCAGACCTGTACGCAGTACTCAAGGTGTGGCCTGACCATTACCTTGTATGGGGGGGGAGGTAATCACCTCCTTATCCCTGTTTGCAAAATTCCTGTATATCATTGACAAGACCCCATGACCTACTCTGGCAGCCTGTCTGCACTGATCAGAAAATTTCATATCTGACTGCACAATTACCCCCAGGTCTCTTTCATTTTCTGCTACCCTGAGTGTAACACCACCCAATTGGTACATTTCTCTGGGGTTACTGCTACCCCTATGCAGTACTTTGCATTTGTCAATGTTAAACTTCAGTTGCCACTTCTCAGCCCATTTTAAGAAAATATTGCAGAAGGTGGATGCTGAAATTAATGACTGTGGAACCGGCTGGTCAAATAGAGCAGAAAAAGATAGCATGGGACAGTAACAGAGCAGTGAGAAGTATTGAAGCCTACAACATGTAAAAGTTGAACTGTAATAGTACCACAAATACGTCAGGAGAACCAAGGCTGCTTGTGAGAAAGCATTGGCTAAGAGAGCAAAGAATGAGAACAAGGAATTTTTCATGTGTTTGAATACAACAAAGAAGAAAGCTAATCAGATCAGACCTTTGTGCACTTGGTGTGGGAAAGTTTTAGATAACCCAGCTAATGTTGCAGATGGATTGAATAGGTGCTTTGCATTGGTCTTTGCTGGCAAAAGACCCTTTGTACTGAGAAGAGACTGAGACATGTAAAATTAGTGATGTCATAATTACAGATGATTGTTTATAAGAAAAACTCTTGAGCATAAAGGCAAGCTTCCGCAGTTGATGGCCTGTATTCTGTAGTTTTGAGGGAAAGTGCGAGGGAGTGTATTGAACCATTGAGGTTAATTGTGAGGACATCTTTAGACTCAAGGTAGATTCCTCTGGATTGGAGAAGTCCCCAAGTAAATAAAAGTGGTTCTAAGAGTGAAGTTAGTAGCTACAGACTGCTTAGTATGACTACAGTGGTGGGAAAAATCTTAGAGGCAATGATTAAGAGTGCAATCCAGGGACATTTAGATAGATATGGTATTCTGAAGGACATACAACATGACTTTGTTAAAGGTAAATCATGCTTACCTAATTTAGTAGGCTATTTTGACACAGTTACTAATGAGCTGGATTTAGGGAACAGTTTCAACATAGGATTGTAGCAAAGCATTTGACTCAGTCCCTCACTATATAAGCTTGAACAGGTTGGGATTACTGGTTAGATTTGTAAGATTCTAAGATGTATTGCTGGGTGACTACATGCAGAAGGCAGAGGGTTGTGATTAATGAATATTCTTCAGATTGGTGCAACGTCAGGAGTGGGGCTCCCTCAAGGATTGGTTCTTGGAACACTGTTGTTTCTCATTTTCATAAATGACATTGACAAAGGGATAGAAGGCATAATGTCAAAATTTGTAGATTGCGTAAAGATTGCAGAGTCATTAATGATCAGAGCCAAGCAGCACTCCAAGATGACTTGAACAGACTTCAGAGGTGGTCAGAGAAGTGGCAGCTACGTTTTAATGCTGCTAAATGCAAGGTCTTACATTTGGGGAATAGCAACCCACAAATAAATTATACACTTAGTGGGTTTTAATTAAAAACAGTGGAGGAGGAAAGGAATCTGGGAATTACAATATGGGCTGATATAATTTTTTTCCCTAAACAGTGTAAACAGGCAGCCAAGGAAATACAATGGTGTCCTATCAGTGATGTATTGAATGTTATCCTGTAGAGATAGGAGGTCATAATTCCACTGTATAAGGAAACTGTAAGACCACATTTGAAATACTGTGTTCAGGTATGGAAAACTCATTTGAAAAAAGACATTGAGCTTCTTGAAAGGGTCCAAAGATGGGCAACTCGAATGGTGAGATTGGCAGAAGGATGATCATATGAAGAAAGACTCCGATTATGTGGACTACAGAGCTTGGCAATCAGGCACCCCAGAGGTGATCTTATTTGCTATACCCTCTGAGAGGGATTAGGAAAATGAATGTACATGGAATTCTTACTGCTATAAAGAATTCCAGAACTAGGGGTTATAAATTTAAATTGAAGAGATTGAGGTTTTGATTAGATTGTAGGAAGTTTTCATTTAGCAGCGAGTCGTTGACTGCTGAAACAAGTTGCCCTCACAGGTAGTTGAGGCTGATGGTTTGAATAAATTCAAAGATCAATTGGATAGCTACCTGTGTGAGGAGGGTAGCATATAATTTGCATTTTCTTATCTATTTGGTTCTTTTTTCTTTTTTTTTGCCAGTGCAGCCTGTGGCTTCCTTGCACTATATGGTGAATACTATATCTCTACAGCATCACTACCAGCTGGGTCTGTGTTTAAGGCCAGTTGGAGCTGTGAACATCAGAATCAACAAGAAAATTACCTTAATGTTAGGAAAGTTAAATAGGAGAAAGTTGAGTTTCAAATAGAAGAAGTCAAAAATGTTCTCAGTGAGATGTAGGGTTGTGAGAATGATAGTGGCAATACATGAGTTTGACAGAATGGGATAAAGCGATTTTAAGTAAGAGAAAATCATCTCAATTATAGAGTTAAAGTACTCGATAATTGAGATTCTGTCAGAAAACCATGTGGAGCCTTGGTAGGTTGTAAGTGGAAATATACGTAACTGAGATTTGAACTGAAAACCCACATGTATTTGTGCAATGAATGTGGAAGTGTTTGAGAAGTTTAGATCTTTTCACATATAAGTCTGTTCTGTTTGTTTGACTTCATGCTTCATTGAGTAGATTTAAAAGTAGAGCAGGGAAAGGAATGAATTAATTAAATTTCCATGCAGAAATGAAATGTCTACGCAGCAAGAATATACCTAGATTCTTGACTTAACTGATTTTGACAGTGCCTCTTTCATATACATAACTTGGCCTGCTTCCAATCACTAGCTGCAGATTAGAGGCAATGAGGTTAATTCACTAGCTGATCTGGATACATCCTAGAGAGTTACCAGTAGGTTCAGTCTGGTGCACTGTCTAGAAGCTGGCTCCTGAAACCATTTTCAAGCAGTATCCTTGAAATGTAAGGAATATTGGATCTCACCATGATACTCATCATAACCTCAAAAGCTGTGTGGTGTAGTATATTAAGAGGTGAGGGGCTGCTTTTCTAAATGTGAAAAGCAGCCCCTCACCAAGACTAAATGTGAGCTTAACCACTTCAAGCTTCCAAAGTGGTTTTAATGCACTGGGTGAGAACAGTCATGTACCATTTAATATTGCCTGGTGGGTGACCTAGAGCAGCGATTTTCAACCTTTTTCAACTCATGGCACACTGAGCGAGGTGCTAAAATTGTCAAGGCACACCATCAGGAGAGATTTTATCATTAAAAAAAAAACCGCGTATTAAGATTGTGTGTAAAAGTTCAATAGCTAAAATTCTAATCATCGTGTTATTTTTTAAAATAATATTGATCTGGATTTCAAAAGATTTATTTTTAAAATTTATGTTCATATTTATTATTATTCCAGTTATTGAAATAAGATATAGTTGAAAAAGATGCTATTTATAAAAAAAAAAAAATGATTAAAATGATTAAAATATTATTTATACAGGGTGTCTCAAAAATATTGGTACAAACATTTAGGGGAGGTAGGTAACATCTAAAGGAATGTGAATCACATAGGAACCCATAACTGGAAACGTCACCGTAAGTCAGTAGACGGTGCGGTATTCGCCGCACGAAGAGCATTCATTGATATACGAACTGTGAGCTGGCAGACATGCACCTAGCGTATGGATTAGCAGAGGGCAATGGACGAGCCGCTCAATGAATTTATGGGGAACGCTTCCCAGACAGACATGTACCGGACCACCGTTTGTTTGCACGAGTGCAATTATGAGTCATTTAGAGGTAACAGGAGTAGTGCGGGCAGACCATGTTCGACGCGAACTATTCTGCCATGGAAGAAAGTGTGTTGGATGCCATCCAGAATAATCCTACTACCAGCACACGTGCCGTTGCCTCTGCCTTAGGAGTGTCTCGTTGCAGTGTACAGTGTGTCTGGCCTGACGATTCCTTACACCCCTTTCATCTCCAAAGGGTTCAGTTACTGCTCCCCCAAGATCATCCTGCACGTGTGGCTTTTGCACAGTGGGTTCTCCAAGAAAGTGTTCAAGACTTGAATTTTCCAGCTTATGTTTTGTTCACGGATGAGGCTTATTTCACTCAGGAAGGCTTATTGAATCAACACAATGCTCATGTGTGGGCTCACGACAACCCACACAGTGTGCGGCACAACATCGCTTCGCAATAAATGTATGGGCAGGTATGGTCGGTGACTGCTTAGTCGGCCCATACCTCTTACCATCCCGCATGAACTCCGCTAAATATCGGATCTTTCTTGAACATGCTCATGTGTGGGCTCACGACAACCCACACGGTGTGCGCCCCCATGCGGCACAACATCCATCACTTCAAAATAAATGTGTGGGCAGGTATGGTCGGTGACTTAGTCGGCCCATACCTGTTACCATCCCGCATGAACTCTGCTAAATATTGGATCTTTCTTGAACAAGTTCTACCAGGGTTACTTGATGATGTTCCAGCAAATGTGAGATGCAACATTTGGTTTCAACATGACGGGGTGCCTGCCCATTATGGAATGGTGTGTTCGTGACCATTTAAACAGGCGTTTTGGGCATTGATGGATTGGCCGTGGTGGACCCGTTGCCTGGCCCCCACACTCATTGATTTATCGAGCCTTGATTTCTTTCTGTGGGGGCCCTCAAATCTATCGTGTATGAATCAGCTGTGGAGATGGAAATGGATCTCGTGGCGAGACTCGTCTGCGCTGCTACTACTGTCAAAGAAACTCCAAGTGTGTTCGATCGTGTCCGCCAATCCATGCTGCATCGGTGTCACGCATGCATCACGTCTCATGGTGGAACCTTCAAGCATCTGTTGTAACATCATGAAATGCATCCACCTCGTACTCCATTGTTAATATTATGTCAAATAAATGTTTGCCACTAATTACTGTCTTGTGTTATTTCTGCTTCTTGTGCCTCTGCTACTACTTTCCCGTGACGTTTCCGGTTATGGGTTCCTATGCGATTCACATTCCTGTAGATGTTACCTACCTCCCCTAAACGTTTTTACCAGTATTTTTGAGACACCCTGTATAACAGTATCAGTGGGAAACCTGTGCTTGGTGATGGGAAACCTGTGCAGTGACAAACTTTGTCTCATGATGTCTTGCTGAGGGTATGTACATCAACCATCTGACCTTGGACAAGGTCAGATGGCTGATAAGCATACCCTCAAGTCCTTCTCCAATCTTTGAAGCTACGACCTGTTCTTGCTCTTCATCGTGTTCATAGCAGAAAAGCCAGCCTCACACAGATACGATGTGGAGAAAGGAAGGAGTGCTTCAATTGACTCCTTTGTGATAATGGGGTACTCCTGTTGGAGAGACAACCAGAATGAGGGCAAATCTGTTGATGAGTGCTTTAGTTTCAGTCCTCTGTCATTCTTATTTCTGTCAGCTCATCATCTTCTGCAACAGTTAATTCTGCTGATTCCAATGCACTTAATACAAACGGATCTCTTACCCAGTCCAAGGAAGATATATCAAGTGACGGGAAATACTTTTCAATGTTTTTACTCAGCAGTGACAAACTTTGTAGAATTAAATCGACAAGATTTTTGTCCAGTCTGCAAATTTTTATCTGCTCAAACATTTCAACTTTGTTCTCTTTTTTGAATCCCCACAATTTAAATTTTTCCTTAAAAGAGTTAATTTTGTCAGTACAAATAAGAATCTTTTCATTATTTCCTGCATACTCTTGTTAAGAGTGTTCAAGGCCTGGGAAATGTTAGCTAGGAAAGCAACTTTATTGAACCAGGTCTCATCACTGAGCAGGTCATTCATTCAGAAACACCTTCAGCACATCCACCTCCTAAGCCGTAGCTTATATGTGGATAATGCTACTTCAGTATTATTCTATTGCCATAATTAAAACATTATTATTATTTTATAAACATCAACTATTAAAAATACAAAACCCAATTCAACTTAAAGAGAGCACTATACCTCTTAGCCATAGCTAAGAAGGATATAGTATTGGTTACCTCAGTCCCACTTATCCTAATATGTTACTGTCCCCAGCCACGGGGAGGCAGGTACTACTATCTAGCCGTAATCTGGCAAAAAAATCGGCTTGTTTAATGTTAGCTATCACTTGTGACTCGACGTCTTCAGACATGTCTTGTATATGTCGGCTAATAGTGTTATCGGACATAGGGATTTTCAAAATCTCTTTTTCATATTTCTCGCCAAACATAATATTTACAATTTTACAATATGCTGGTAAAATTACTGACTCAGCAATTGTATGTGATTTCATCTTTTTTGCCACAATTTAAACAACTGCATAGCTTGCTTCTTGAGCTTTGTCAGAAATAGTTGTGATTTTGATCCATTGTTTAGCCTGGCATGTTTGATCAGCTATAAGCCTTTTAAAATATTTAATTGGTTTCTCGCATAAATGTGAGTGTTTTTTGTGAAAGTGTCTTTTCAGCTTGCTTGGAACCATAGCTTGGTTTGCCAGTTTCTCACCACAAACAACACACTTAGGACGTGGCTGCTCTTCTCCAGATGAAAAGAATCCAAAAGACAAATAGTCTTAATTATACTGGCACACGACAGTTTTAGAACTAATACTAACTGCGCTATGTGTTATTCTACTAGAACTAGTGCCAGCTACACTTGATTCATTGTCATCATCTAACTTACGTTTTTTAATTAGAAATCTGCCCATGTCTAATAAGCCCTAATAAAAATAAAAATCAACAAAATTCAGAAATAACAAAATAATTAAAATGAAATAAAAATAAACAAAAATGCATTAGTGCAAACTCACACGGAATAACACACCCGATGCGAACAGCTGACTGAAGACTGACACTGGTGGCTTGACAATGGTGAAAGGTGGGGTGGTAAAAGTACATTGCAGAGTTATTTTGGATTTGGAACAACAAGGACGGAAGTTCTTGGAATTTTACTATAATTATTTTTTTTTTTTATTAAACTGTTATTGTTTTCATTTTTATTGGCCTTTCAAGAAAAATATACAGTAGTTCTAAAATTTACCTCAACGATTTTTTTTTATTCTCCAATTTTTTTCTCGCTTCTTTTCTACCTTCCCCCAAACTCCACAGCACATCTGTAGACCCTTTGTGGCACACCAATGTGCCGCAGCACACTGGTTTAAAATTGCTGATTAGAGGGTTGTCCATTCCTCTGTGTGATATGCATGCTGTAAGGTGATGCTGCTTATGTTGGTTCGCACCTGGGTTACCTTGCAATATACTAGGTGCAGTGTTTCTGACCTTGTGCATGGGTATATACCCTAGGTTAATTTAGTGGTGTCCAAAGCCATTTTTCTTATGTAACATTGAGAAAACTCAGTTTGCTGCCTAGTGTACCAATCTCATATTTTGGAGGCACCTTCACCATGAGTTAGCATTAGCATTAGCAAAGGCACATGATGCAAGAAAGCAAGCTTATATAGCATCAGACAAAAAAAAAAAAAAAAAAATCCTTATTTCACCCATCCACTCGCTCCAAATGTTTGTCAAGTTCTGCCTTGAATCTATTTAAGCTATCAACTTCTACAACGACAAATGGAAGTTTGTTCCAGCAAACAACCACCCGCTGGCCAAAGGCAAACTTCCACACATCTGTTTGTTTGTTGTTTGTTATTTGGTTTTTAGGAGCATTAGCAACTAAGGCCATGTTGCTCCATGATATGCGGTGGTCATTCCCTGACCTTACTGCATCCTCCTTTTTTTGGTGGTGACGGGCTTTAACCCAGGTCTAATCAAGAAGCGTGTGCTATGTACTGCTACTGCTCCTTCCCACCTGGCTACGGAGGCGCCTTCCGCACATCTATCCTAAAACCGTCTTTTCTCAATTTGAATTTATGCCCTCTCAGGCGATTATTCTGAGCAAGTGGAAGAATCCCATCCGCATTGAGCATGCTCAAACCATTCAAAGCTTTATACACCTCAATCAGATCACCTTGCAGGTGCCTAGTCTCCAGACAACACTGTAATTTGCAAAACTTAAGCCTTTCTTCGTAAGAGCAACCCTTTGTTCCAGTCACTAATCTTATTGCCCTTCTCTGTAGTCGTTCCAACAGCTCTACATCCTTCTTAAAATGAGGCCCCCAGACCTGTATACAGTACTCAAGGTGTGGTCTGACCATTGCCTTATACAAGGGGATAATCACCTGCTTATCCCTGCTAGAAAAATTCCTGTATATCATTGACAAGACACCATGAGCTACTCTAGCAGACTGTCTGCACTGCTCAGAAAACTTCATTGCCTGCACAATAACCCTTCCCCCCAGGTCCTTTTCATTCTCTACCACTATTAGTGTGGTACCACAGAGTTGATACGTTACTCTGGGATTACTGCTTCCCATATGTAGTACTTTACATTTGTCAATGTTAAACTTCATTTGCCACCTCTCAGCCCATCTACTCAACTTTTCTAGATCCTGTTGCAGCAGTGTACTGTCATTAGTGTTATTAACAACCATGCCAACCTTTGTATCGTCTGCAAACTTGGACATTAAGCCTGATATACCATCATTATCAATATCATTTATAAATACAGAAATCAACAATGGACCCAACACTGAACCCTGAGGGACTCCATGAACAGCAGTATCCATTGATTATTACTCTCTGTCTTCTCCCACTCAACCATCCCTTTATCCAAAGCAGCAATTTGTCTCCAATGCCACACTGCTCCAATTTGTGCAGCAGTCTTCCATGTGCAACAGTATCAAAGGCTTTTCTAAGATCCAAATATATGATATCAAAGTTATTCTTTGCATCCAGTTCCTTTGTGATTACATTATAGTATCCAATCAAATTTGTCATACAAGACTTCCCCTTAACAAACTCATGCTGTGTCCGAGTTATAACTGAAGTCTTGTTTAGATGATCCTGCAATGCTTCTTTAACCAGTGCCTCCATTAATTTCCCTGGAACAGAAGTTAAACTAACAGGTCTATAATTACTTGTGTTGCCCTTTGATCCTCCTTTGTGGATTGGGGTCACATTTGCACATATCCAGTCCATGGGCACCCCCCCTGAATCCAGGGAAGCTCTCATAATTATGGCTGAGGGTTTGCTTACTTCCTTTGCTGCCTCCTTTTATATAACTGGATAGATTCCATTCACCCCAGGTGCCTTTCTTTAACAATTTCTCCTCCACTTTACCCCCAGTTATTACAAGATTATCTAGTTTACTGCCAGAGTTGAATACACCTCTGGCATTCCCCTCCCTGAATAACTCCTCATGTGAATGTCGATGCAAAATATTTATTTAGTTTGTTAGCTACCTGAGCAGGATCATCAACAGTTGAACCATCGATATCAAGTGGACCAATCTGACTCATCCCCTTCCTTCTAGAGTTTACATAAGCAAAGAACTCTTCACTGTTTTTCTTTGCATCCCTTGCCAAAGATTTCTTGTAATCTGCCTTCGCCTGCCTAACCTCCTTTGTAACTTGGTAACTGACCAGCTTATATCTATCATAGGCTTCTGTGTCATGTGTTAATTTATATGTATCCCATGCATTTTTCTTCTCTGTCACATATCTAATTAGTTCATCTGACATCTATTTAGGCCTAAATCTTGAACAATATTTCTTTGTTGGTATTAAAAGCCTAGAAGCTTCCAAGATTAATTATTTGAATGCTTCCCATTTTGAATTTTCTGTTGGTAACATCATAAGTTGGTTCCACCGTACAGAATTTAAATACTGTCTCAGACCACCATAGTCACTTTATGAAAGCAAAAACCCTTCCCTTTACCCTTGATGATAGTTACCTCTTTGAGTAAATCTCACTTCAGCACACTGTGATCACTGCCACACTTTATCTGCAGATTCTTAATGCATGAAGAATCACTACTGATAATCAGATCAGAGTTGCCTTGGTATTGCACTTTAAATAAAATTCACTGCTCCAGTGGAGAAGTATATTACCATTTTATTTAAAATGTTGCATTACTACTTAGATGAAACTGAGTTTGCTCAATGCTAATTAAAAAAAATGGCTTTGGCCACCATTTACAGTAATGTTTCTTAGCACTCATAGCAGTGGCTTTCTCTAGTCGCTTAATACACACAAGATTTTTAACAGTCCCAGCACCTAGAAGGTGCAAAATGGATTTGGTTGTAACAGAATGCCCAGACTGCTGAATTTTCATCCACTTGGTTTAGAGGTAGGACCAGAATATCAATTCCACGAGTGTTTTAGACTCCAAAGCAATAGCCCTAGCTGTCACATCTAGAAATTCTGTGACAAGCCTCAGGAACCAAGTTTTCTAGTTTTAAGTTCAAAAACCTGAGAGTTTTGCATATACTAATTCCTTTACACAACCTGTTCGTTTACCTACCAAAATATCAGACAATCCTACTCACACATGAACACAATTGATCCTTTCCTCACCAACAGTCCTTCACAAAGTATACAGTTAACATTTGTGGTTCTCTAGGTACTTTTCAGATCATAACTTGGTGATGGTCTATTTTCCATTGGGGCCAGGGGTGTAGCTACTGTATAGCAAAAGTAGGCAAAGACTAGGGCCCCTACTTCACCAGGGCCCATAAACAGATGCAAGTAGGGGGCCACCCCTACTCTGCTAGGGCCTATAAACAGATGCAACATGTAATGAAAATATTTTTCTCACTGAGCTCTTCAACAATGTGATACATCTAGAATAAGGAAGGAATTCTTTTTATATCTTGTCACCAAAGCATAACAAACTCAGGCGGTGGCAGTCTTTATTTCGCTTTTACAAATGCAACTTCGTATAGTGATCAGATACCTGTTCGGTTACTGTATGTGTATGCGTCATATTGTATGGTGTTCAGGATTCCCCAACTTAACAGGACGGGGTGGATAGGCCCCACGTATATGAACATTTAGCCATATACAATGATCAGAAGTTGTTAGTTGATTAATTTCAATTTAAGTTTCTTCAAGTTCAAATCATTATCAAAACAGCAATTGACATACAAAAATGTATTTGTTTATTATTGCTATTTGTATTTAAAATATAAAGTTTAAAATTAAATTAATAAAATTTTTAGTTAAAAATGGATGAAAAGAAAAAGGGAAAGAGTGGAACCCGAAAAAGAGCAATGAAGAAAGAAAAAGAACAGGCAGTCAATAAATTACATAAATTAGATAATTTCTTTACAAAACACAGTAATGAATTTTGTCCAGAAGTGAATCAGAAAATGTGGAAAAGAATGCTGCTGGTGTAAATATATTTGCAGATCATTTAAATCGAGCAGGGTCATCAAATGAAAACAATTCAGCAATCATAGATATGCCTTTGTCGGAAATTTGTGTTGAATGCACCGCACCATTTATTCCCTCGAGTGATCTTGGAGAATACGTGGACATCAACATTTCCGATGAAACAAAAAGAAACATTATGAGTTTGTTACCTCAGAGACCTAAATTACCATTTCCAAGGGATCCTGAACAACAAAATAGAAGTTTTAGTTATGCGTACTACTATTCTACTTCAATGTATGGTCCAGTTCCTTGTTTGTGGCTGTGCTACTCACGAATTTTAGATGCTACACATTGCCAGCCATGCTGGCAGTTTTTAAATATTAAAAAGTCAGTGGTGTTCCTGACTACGAAATTGGAAATATCTATCTTTTCGGATAAAAATTCACAGTGTTTCTCAACATCATATCAAGGCATATGCTATACATGAAATGTGGCAAAAGACCTTGAGGAAAAAGTAAGATACAGATCCTCGTTTTGGAAAATGATACTAGAACGATTATTTTGGATAATGCTTATGTTGGCTAAAAATTCTTTAGTTTCGTTGTCATTGGGAAGGATTTTCGGAAGATTACAATGGCAATTTTTTATCGCAAGTCCATTTACTTTCCTACTATGATGACATAATGAAACAAATTATTAATAAGTCATCTGGTTCAGTAACTTATTTAAGCCCCACTATCCAAAATGAGTTAATAGAATGTTTAGGTACCAAATTAATAAAAGAATTAACACTCAAAATTAATTCAGCGCACCATTCTATTCACTAATTTTAGATACTATTCAAGATCTCACAAAAAAAAGATCAATTAAGTGTTATTGTACAACATGTTCACGTAATTTGCAGTGAAAATGAAAAATCCAAAGATTTTGAAATTTATGAAACGTTTTTAGGATTCTATGACATGAATGATCATTCGGCAGAAATGATGACGGATAATATAATGAAAATATTACCCAAACTAAATATTCCCATTGAAAAATGTTATGGTCTGGGATATGGTGGGGCTAATGCTGAGTGGGGTGTATAATGGTGTGCAGTCACTCATTAAAAGGATTCAATCAAATGCAGTGTACATTCATTGTGCAAGTCACAATTTAAATTTAGTTATTAATGATAGTGTAAATTGTTGTAATAACGTTTCATCATTTTTCAACATTCTTCATAATTTGTATAATTTTTATTGGAAATAGTACAAAAGGATGGGATGTTCTTTCTAAATTTACTGAGGAATCTGAAGTTAAAATTTATTTATATATTTAAATTAAAAAAACTCAACCCTACTCACTGGTCTGGTAGATTACAATCTCTAACAGCTGTGAAAGTTCATTTTGCAGATTTTATAAAAGCTTTGACAGAAATGAATCTTAAATCAACTAAAAGCAGACCTAGACAAAGTGCTTAGAATAATGAAGCAAATGATTTTATTTTCATTTGTATATTTTTGAATAACGTGATGTGCAAAATTAATTATGCTTCAAAAACTCTACAGAAGCTTGCTATAGACCTTGAAGAATATACTTCTGTATTGGATCGAGTCAGTAAAAATTTACAAAACATTTGAAATTCATACGAACAAATTAAATTCGAATCTGAGCAAATTGCCAAGGATTCAGTGTAGATCCCAAATTTGAATACAAATGACAATGTAGAACTAAAAGACAGTACAGTGAATTAGCTTCAGATTTTTTTGTTTGACAATAGAGATCAGTATTTTAAAATCAGTGTTTTTTACTATGTTTTAGACAAAATTATAACACAAATTAAAAATCATTTCAAAAGTATAAAGTTAGTAAAAAATTATATTGCAATACTAGAACCAAAAAAATTATTACTATGTCAAATGCTGATTGTGAAAATTGTATATTAAGTGAGTGTGAAAATCGTATATTAAGTGAGTGTGAAAATCTCATAAAAAAGTATTCACCTGTACTCTCTACCCAACTGCCGATTCAATATTGTAATTTAATCCACTTATTAAACAAGATTTATCAGCAGACATGTCTATCAGACAATTTTTTTATTTGTTAATTTTAAAATATAGTGCCCTAGAAAGTGACTTTTCAGAAATTTTTACTTTATTTGTTATTTTTTACCCTGCCTGTGTCAGCTGCCTCTGCCGAAAGATTATTTAGTAAATTACGAATAATAAAAGATTATAAAAGAAATGCTATTGATCAAAGTAGACTGTGCAATCTTGCAGTGTTGGCTATTGAGCATAAATATGCCAGTAAAATGAATTTAAAAGATTATTAATGATTTTGCAAATGTAAAAGTGCGAAAAGTAACAGTTTAACTTTTTTTGTAAATTTATTAGGTATAGTATAATTTTTTATGTTTGTCAAATTGTATTTAATAAGTAGTATCATATTGTAATATTAATTTTCATGTTTTTGATGTTTGTCAAGTTATAAAGAAATCGTAAATAAAATACATATTTATTTTATTAAAATAATTCAACAATTTTTTATATAAAATATACCTAATTAAAATTTATTTTAATAAAAATAACGGGCCCAAAATGATTTCTTGCGTAAGGGCCCAAAAAACTTAGCTATGCCACTGAGTGGATCCCTCTCTTCCATGGCGCTTCTCATCCGATGTCATTTGGCATTACGAGAATGTGAAAATGGGATGATCTGTGCAATTTCTATTCCTCATTGCTTTTTTTTTTTTTTTGTTTAAATCTGCTTATCCTAAGTGTCTGTTTAGATTGAGTGAAATTACTCTTGTAGGCCTGAAATTCTTTATTTTTCATTCCACTCTAAAATTTTGTCCTTTATCTACTAAACCCTTGGTTTTGTAAATCTGTAGTTTTAATTTCTGCTTATACTAAAGCTTGCAACAGTTGTGGCGCCTGCGTAGCCAGGTGGGAAGGAGCAGCAGTGCGTAGCACACGCTTCTTGATTAGACCGGGGTTCGAGCCCCGTCACCACCAAATGCGGAGGATGCAGAAAGGTCAGGGAATGACCACTGCTTAATCACGGAGCAATATAGCCTTAGTTGCTAATGCTCCTAAAAACCAAATAACAACAACAGCAACAGTTGCAAAATAATTATTAATCAGTCCAAACTCAATTTTCCCAAACTGTAGTTGAGCCTTCTGGTCTCTGGCCAAAGCAGTTGGTTGCAACTTCTGTCCATCTACCTTTATTCTAACCCTTGTATCAGTGATTTAGCTATACCACCTTCTGCCATACCCAGTGCACCTCACTTAGTATCACCCCTTGGTCTTCTTGTATAGGTGGATGTTGATTGTTAACAAGTATATACTGTATATATTATCTATTGTTTCAATGGCCTGATGCATTGATCATCCTGAAACATACCCATTTATTAGCAAACAGAATCAAGTCTAAAGGTCAGCAGTGGCCTTTCTAATCTAATCTAAGATCAACAGCACACATGATTAGAACAGTTTAATCTGTTATTAACACAAGTTCTATTCAGTTGATTGTACCCTTTTACAATCAGAGTTGAAGGTGAGTATTTATTTAAGAATGAATATTTGAGAATATATAAAAAAACTAACAAGCAACTGTTCTGATTGTGACCATTGTTTTCCCAAATTATTTACACATATTTGGGAATCTAAATTCCATGTTATTCTTACAATAGATTGACAAAAAAAAAATATAACTGAATTAAAGACATGGTATTCAATAAAATTTTAGAGAAAATTTTAGTTCCAGAATTAGCATTAAATTTTCAGAGTTGGTGGAGGGGAATCCAACCATTTTTAGTTACAAAATTAATTTCCCCACTTAACACTACTTTTGGTCACTGCCAGCTATACCTAGTGACTTAAACTTAGTAGAAATACTGTACTCAATATTAGCATTGTAAGTAAATCCTTTTAATAGTAAAAATTCTATTTTCAATGAGTGAAACTGTTTTTCACTCTTCTCAGCAGCATGTGAAATAAGCAATATTAGAGTCATAGGACTAGTGAAAGGATGGTGCTAGTTATTATGGCCACTGTTTCCTTTTTAAATTTCAGCTATTGCAATGTATATGATACTTGTTTGCAGAAAGAAAGAAAGAAATTCCTCTTACCTGTTGGGAATTATTCATCTTGACTCTCATGCTATCCTAACAATTTTGGTTGGCAACCAAATTTCCAAACTTTTCTCTGCAGAGTAACGTTGGTACAAAAAAAAGGAAGCTTACAGAACTGAAAGAAAAGAAGTAGTGTGTTGAATAAAAAATCACTATATGTGGTTTATTGATTGGTTCAGGTATTTCAGCTGAGTCCTATTTGGTCTTCATTGTATCAGCATATTTTAAGTGTTTTAACAACATCTAGTCTTTCAAAATTATTTTTCAGATTTTTGTGGACAATGTATAGATTATGTTATTCCTTGTGGCACTTTTTTTTTTTTAAATATCAAACAGTGTGTCAGTTTTGTCTGTAGTGATTTTTGTTATGGTGCAACAACAAGATTATAATCAGTGAAGAAGCAGAGGATTTGAAAACATCTGCAAAATGTGATTTTTAGACTCTATTAGTAATAAGTATATTCTAAACTTTACATGGGTGAAGTGTTTTTTAAATTAAACTAGTTTGGTTGGGAAAAACTTCAAGAGTATCATTTTCTTAATTTCTATTGATAGAGACAAGATATGGGCAGAGCAGAAAAAAATGGAATCATTTTTAAGCGTGTCCAAAGGCTCAGAAGAACCACCTGTATTTCTAGAATTGTTTTATAAAGGAGAGAAAGGAGACAGACCTGTAGTTTTAGTGGGAAAAGGTATCACATTTGACAGGTATAGTTATTTGATATTCATCATAAATATAAAATACAAATTTTTCATTTTCACATTGAAAAAAAAAAAAAAAAAAAAAAAGGTGGCTGCTTAATGACTAAATTTTATCTCCTCTGAACTCTATTTTTCTAAACCTCTTTTAATAATTATGCTTGTTATTTGCCCTCCACTGTACATAGTATGCATGCTTTTGATAATTTATACATTGAATTTTTCAATGTTGTTTACAGTATTAATTCAGTGTAGAAATTATCAAAAGCCTAATCCTAGCCTTTTCTTGATATACATACTTATTGCTATTGAGAAAAATGCTGTTAGTTCCTAAATTTGATATACATGTAGATGTGTGTATGTCACCAGCAAGTAACAAAATAATATAATTGATACGGCTGTATTGGACAGTAAGTAATGACATGAATTTGTGTGTATTAAATAAGCTGAAATTAGATTAACCAAATTATACATATATATACTTATATTTGAATAATGTTTGAAATAATTGAAAACTGAATCTTACATAAAAAAGGGGTAAAAGCATACATCATAGGCAGCAAAAAGCATTTTCTTCTACATGACACTTGAGATACAACTTAAGTGAGAATAATGATAAAAAATAAATAAAAATGCCAGAAATAGGACAGAAATAGATATCTATCCATAGTTCATGTTTTGCCTATATAATCTGGTTAAGATTACTTTTGTCAGTGGTGTGGCCTTGCATTTGAGTGCTTGTATCTGTCCTCCACATATACTGTTTCTGAACTGTGTTTCACCTTCTGTTGCTATATTTAATAAAGCTCTCCACCTTGATCTTCAGACATCACCAGCATTATCAGATCAAGTACATTCTAAGATGGGTAATCTGCATTGTATACATTGTTTTAAATCTAAGTCATTAATGATTGTGTTAACAGTGTTATGTCCACATTGTATCTGTTAAACCTGACAGTAGTCTACCTATCCAGAATCACATTTCCCACCATTTTTGGTTTTCATCTGACTGCCTTTCAAAATGACTGCCCATTGCTCTCTGCTTAAATTTCTTCACCAGTCTTAGGCTACTGCTGGCATCAGTTTGTTTTCTCTTCACCATACACATTAGCCTGTCACTAGTGGAAAATCCCACCTTCATTAGGAATTTCATAATGGCTCTTTGCTTTGGCTTAAATTGGTTAATGTTCACAGACAGACCTAGAAAGAAAAATATACTTTATAAGAAAAGCAGTTTACTTGTTTTTTTAAATATGCAAGTTTTCCCAAAAAACACAGCAAATCAGTAAAACGTTATTGAATGGACAACAATATGTACAACGTGTGTGCGCGAGCGCACTCCCATATAAAAGTCGGGAATCACAACGTATCACAACAACAGTTTTAATTAATTTTTATGAAATTAGCTATGACAATGTAAGGTTTAATATATAAAAAAACAACGCACTACAAAGTATTTTAAGATGTTTTTTTTAAGCTGTGAAAAATTTAGAGAAGAAAATATTGAAATGATTAATATTAGCAACTATACTGATTTTATCATTGCTTTCCATGGATGTGGCATTCTGGTGATCAATTTTATAATAGTGTCTTGACTAAAATTAATCCAAGTGATCTGCAAGGTTCCCCATAATTTTTGTGATTAATCCAAGCGATCTGCAAGGTTTCCCATAATTTTTGTGAAGATGGGCAGACTTCATGGACTTGATGGTTCAGATGATCCCATAAAAGATCTGTTGGGTTTAAGTCGGTGATTGGAGTGACCACATCATAATTTGCAGTAATTTTTCCTGTTGTTTATTTGCTAGAAAATCCATGCACAGCTTATAGCTGTGCTTGGGGTTATTGTCTTGTTGTAATATAAAATTTCTTCCACAAAGCCAAAGCCCATAGGATATTGCATTATGTTCATGAATATTTTTATAGCCTTCTTTTCTTAAAATTCTTTCAATTTGACAATGTCACCCACTCTAGAAAAAAAGAAGCAACCCCAGATCACGATTGAACAACCGTTGTGCTTGACTGTAGGCACCGTTTTTCTTCAGTTGATCAAATTTGTAGGTGGTAGATGACTTCCATCAACCGGTGAAATACCACCACTTTGCTTATTGGAGGCTTGAAGTGGTGAAACCCATGTTTAGTCTCTAGAGCAAAGTTTCCGGCATCCCCCCCTCCCCCCATACTTCTCCTTCAACCCATGCACGGTACTAAGTACTATAGGTTTTAATACCTTTCATGCTTGGGGTTTTCATAAAAAAAAAGTCACAAAGGAACTGGATGCATAAAATAATTTTTATATCATATACCTGGATTTCAGGAAAGCTTTTGTTGCTGTTGCGCATGGAAGACTACTGTATAAATTGGAGCAGTTTGGCATTAAGGGCAAGTTGCTACAATGGATAAAAGGATGGCTGAATGAGAGGAGACAGAGAGTGGTAATCAGCAGATATTGTTCTATGTGTATTAATGTTATTAGTAGTGTCCCTCAGGGTTCGGTGTTGGGCCCGTTATTCTTTTGTATATTTATCAATGATATTGATGAAGGTATATCAAGCTTAATGTCAAAGTTTGCAGATATTAAGGTTGGCAGGGTAACAACCCTGACAGTAATGACAGTGTGCTGCTGCAACAGGATCTGGAAAAGTTGGGCAGATGTGCTGAGAAGTGGCAACTGAAGTTTAAAATTGAAAAATGCAAAGTACTGTATATATGGGTAGCAGTAACAGCTACAATCTGAAGAACAACTAATCATTAACTTAACCTGGAACTGACCACTGGCTTAAACTGGAGCCATTATCTGGACTCGACCACTCACACGGACAGGACAACATGTCCCAGGAATGGCATAGGAAGACCTGACAAAGACATTGTGCAGTTTGCTGCCGAAACATCATTAGGCGATCTGAACCAGATATCCTCACCCGGTTCACTTTCGATCCCTTCCCTGGGCAGGGGATGGTTACTCTGTACCCCCCCCCCCCGTCACCCCCTCCCTATCTTCACCTGGTGAGGCATGGGCCTGCCCCACTGACTTTTGGGGTTATATTCATTATTGACCCCATATTTCTGTCTTTCACCCCCCAGTCTTCAGTCTCCCTTCCCTCCTAGCTATCTTGCGACTAGCATTTGTCCCTTGTCAAAACTACACAAATCTCTAAAAATACTGGTGTACTCAGTCTGCCTCCATGAGGTATACAACCCACTGTTGTGTGGGTTGTATACCTCATGGAGACCCACTGTTGTGTGGGCAACAGTGGGTCTCATTTGGGACCCAATGGCTAAAAGACCAGATGAACAACAGTACAAAACATTACACACCACAATATCCATACACCTCAATCAGAGGTGTATGGATATTTTAAACCTCTGGCCTCTACAGTGTTCTGTATCACACCACAGTGTATACTACGCAGAGATGGGGGGGGAACCCCTGATGCCGTTAGACCCCTAAACACACTATACACTATACTATGTGGGTAGCAGTAACCCCAGAGAAATGTACCAACTGGGTGGTGTTACACCCAGGGTAGCGGAGAATGAAAGAGATCTGCGGGTAATTGTGCAGTCAGATATGAAGTTTTCTGAGCAGTGTAGACAGGCTCCCAGAGTAGGTCATGGGGTCTTGTCAACGATATACAGAAATTTTGTGAGCAGGGATAAGGAGGTGATTATCATTAGCATTAGCATTAGCATTAGTAGAGGCATTTGATGCAAGAAAGCAAGCTTATGCAGCATCAGCCAAAAAAAAAAAAAAAAAAAAAAAAGTAACATAAATAAATAAAAATAACCACTTCCACTTCACCCCTCTGTTCGTTCGAAATACCTGTCCAGCTGAGCCTTAAACTTATTTAGGCTATCAACTTCCACGACAAGGGATGGAAGTCTGTTCCACCCACCAACCACCCGCTGGCTAAAGGCAAATTTCCGCACATCTATCCTACATCTGTCTTTCCTCAATTTGAATTTATGCCCTCTCAGGTGATTTTTCTGAGCTAGAGGAAGAATCCCATCAGCATTGAGCATGCTCAAACCATTCAAGGCTTTGTACACCTCTATCAGATCACCCCGCTGGTACCTAGTTTCCAGACACTGTAATTTGCAAAACTTAAGCCTTTCTTCGTAAGAGAACCCCTTTGTCCCATTCACCAATCTAGTTGCCCTTCTCTGTACTCGTTCCAGCAGCTCTACATCCTTCCTGAAATGAGGCCTCCAGGCCTGTATACAGTACTCTAGGTGTGGCCTGACCATTGCCTTATACAAGGGAATAATCACCTCCTTATCCCTGCTAGAAAAATTCCTATATATCATTGACAATACACCATGAGCTACTCTTGCAGCTCGTCTGCACTGCTCAGAGAACTTCATATCTGCCTGCACCACCACCCCCAGGTCCCTTTCATTCTCTACCACTGTCAGTGTAGTACCACAGAGTAGATACGTTGCTCTGGGGTTGCTGTTTCCCATATGTAGTACTTTACATTTGTCAATGTTAAACTTCATTTGCCACCTCGAAGCCCATCTGCTCAACCTTTCCAAATCCTGTTGCAGCAGCATAGTGTCAGTAGTGTCCTTGACAACCCTGCCAACCTTCGTATCGTCTGCAAACTTGGACATTAAGCCTGATATACCATCATCAATATCATTTATAAATACAGAAAACAATAAAGGCCCCAATACTGAACCCTGAGGGACTCCACTAATAACATTAGTCCACGATGAGCAGTGTCCATTGATTACCACTCTCTGTCTTCTCCCCCTCAACCACCCCTTTATCCATAGCAGCAACTTGCCTCCAATGCCACACTGCTCCAATTTGTGCAGCAGTCTTCCATGTGCAACAGTATCAAAAGCCTTTCTAAGATCCAAGTATATAATATCAAAGTTATTCCCTGCATCCAGTTCTTTTGTGACTGCATCATAGTATCCAATCAAATTGGTCAGGCAAGACTTCCCCTTAACAAAACCATGCTGTGTCCTAGCTATAACTGAAGTCTTGTCTAGATGATCCTGCAGTGCTTCTTTCACCAGTGCCTCCATTAATTTTCCGGGAACAGAAGTTAAACTCACAGGTCTATAATTACTTGTGTCAGCCTTTGATCCCCCTTTGTGAATTGGGGTCACATTTGCACATCTCCAGTCAATGGGTACCTCCCCTGAGTCCAAGGAAGCTCTCATAATTATGGCTAAGGGTTTGCTTACCTCCTTTGCTGCCTCCTTTAATATAACTGGATAGATCCCATCCACCCCAGGTGCCTTTCTTGTGTTTATCTTCAACAATTTCTCCTCCACTTTGCTCTCAGTTATTACAAGATTCTCTAGCTTACTGCTAGAGTTGAATACACCTCTGGCATTCCCCTCGCTGAATAACTCCTCATGTGTGAATGTCGATGCAAAATATTCATTTAGTTTGTTAGCTACCCGAGCAGGGTCATCAACAGTTGACCCATCGATCTCAAGTGGACCAATCTGATTCATCCCCTTCCTTCTAGAGTTTACATAAGTAAAGAACTCTTTGCTGTTTTTCTTCGCATCCCTTGCCAAGGATCTCTCGTAATCTGCCTTCGCCTGCCTAACCTCCTTTGTAACTTGGTTACAGATCAACTTGTATCTATCATAGGCGTCCGTGTCACGTGTTAATTTGTATGTATCCCATGCATTTTTCTTCTCTGCCATATGCCTTATTAGGCATATCCCCTTGTATAAGGCAATGGTCAAGCCACACCTTGAGTATTGCATACAGCTCTGGAAGCTTCATTTTAGGAAGGATGTAGAGTTGCTAGAATTAGTATAGAGAAGGGCAACAAGACTGGTGAGGGGAACAAAGGGGTTCTCTTACGAAGAAAGGCTTAAGTTCTGCAAATTGCAGCTTCTGGAGAGTAGGCACCTGCGATGCAATCTGATTGAGGTGTATAAGGCCTTGAATGGATTGAGCAGGCTCAATGCTGATAGGATTCTTTCTCTTGCTCAGATTACATACCTGAGGGGGCATAGATTCAGACCAAGGAAAGACAGTTATAGAATAGATGTGCAGAACTTTGCATTTAGCCAGCGGGTAGTTCATTGCTGGAACAAACTTCCATCTGTTGTTGTTGTAGAAGTTGATAGCTTAAATAAATTCAAGGCAGAACTAGACAAACATTTGGAACGAATGGATCAGTGAAATGAGAAGGTTTATTTATTTTTTATTTTTTTGGCTGATGCTGTATAAGCTTGCTTTCTTGCATCATATGCCTCTTCTAATGCTAAAAGTCTTTGCTTGGATCCAAAAATATCACATTTGGTACGTTTTTCCACTCTTCAGTCGTCAAATGCCCAACACAACCAATCATTTCTTTCAATTTTCCACTTTTAATAAAGATTTTCGTACTGCTGTATCTCCAGAAGTCCTGCTTATTTTAGATGAACTTTTGAATGTAGACAAAGGAATTTCTCTGTTCCTGTTAAACTCAGCGTGGATTTTAGGTACAGTAAGTCACTGATTGCTTTTAGAAATTGTTATGGACTTATCCTGTTGCTTCCATTGTTACACACAATTGTCCTGATTGTAGTTTGTCCTTTAAACTGTCAATCTCCTTAAATATTCAAATTGTAGTTTGTACTCATTTATATGAAACATCTAGTTTTTTGGTAATACTTTTCACAGAATAACTTTTTTTATACAGAGTTATCAAGAAAAAAAGGCAAGAAATAATGAATTTGATGTTCCGTATTTCTTGCCTTTTTATCAGAACACAAAACTTATATCAAACACTCTTTCTGAATGACTGGTGTTCAATTTGATAAGTTACAGCTCTTATTCCTCAATTTATATTGTTGCGAAACACTCTAGAATTGTTTATAATCTTCTATAATATTGAAACAATATTTCCACTTTTTAGAATATCTAGAATCATCTATAATTCTCATTCAGGAATCTTCTTTTTTAGCTTTCCAGAATATTCTCAAATATTGTAGAAATTTATTAAACATTTCTTAAACATCCTTTAGTTTTTTTGATTTTTATACATAATATAAATTTTTATTACAAATCACCTGGGTGCAGTAAGCAAGTTGGTCCTATTTTAATAAAAAAATTTAAAATTAAGAAAAATTAAATGTGGTCCCAAACTTTTAGGTAGGAGTGCATATTTACAGGGTATTTCAAAAATGATGGTCAATAATTTAAAGGTCAAAAGTACAAACTAAATTAAGCAAAAAAGTCCCAGTGAACATCGGGCTGCAAATGAACCATTTTTGAGATAATGCACATTTTCTGTTAAGATCTGCCACTGACTATGGGAGTGATAGTTTAGCAAAAAGCTGTGAATCCTTTGCTAAGGGTCATTTTATTAAACATAAGATAATATATTTTTAATTTTTGGTTTCAATGCCACAGGATTTTACAGATGTTACATGTTACAGGATGTTACAAAAGGTGTTCAAAATGCTGTCCTTGCATCCATACGCAGCTTTGTAGTCTTCTCTACATCGAGTTGCGAATCCTCTCAGGCATCCTGGGTCATTTCTGATTTCCTGAAAGGCTCATTCAACCTGACTCTGCAATTTCTCAACTGTGTTAATGTCAGAAGTGTACAGAAGTGTACACCAAGCTTTTTACATGACCTCAGATACAAAAATCCATAGGATTTAAGTCTGATAATCTGGAAGGCCACATTACAGGCCCACCTCTACCTGTCCACCATTGACCATACCTTCTAGTTAGGTACTGATTCACAACTTGAGCAAAATGTGCCGGTGCACCATCATGCATGAACCACATGTTCTGGTGTTGCTGAAGTGGAACATTATCATCATGATGGAGATCTGGAAGAACATTCTGCAGAAACTGAAGGTACATCTCTCCTGTTAGCCTGTTTGGCGGAAAGTGTGGTCCAATCAGACGGTCTCCTAGTTGTCCTACCCAAGACATTCGACGAGCAACATTGCTGATGTCATGACTCGTGAATTGCATTAGGATTTTCGTCAGACCAAATTTGACAGTTATGAAAATTAAAAATACCATTACGAGTAAACTCAGCTTCATCAGTAAACAAAATGTTTAAAAATTGGGGATTCAGGACACACTGTTGTTGCATCCACTGGCAGAAGTTCACTCTGGGAGGGTAGTCTGTACTGCTGAGACCTTGTACATGCTGGATATGGTAGGGGTACAGTAATTGGTGATGTAAAATTCGCCATACACTGCTATGACTCAGTACATGCTCTTGCAGAGCAACCCTCCTTGTCGAAATTCCTGGATTTTGTTCTATTCTTTCTAACACCATTTCCTCAACATCAGGTGTTATGCTTCTGGGCCTACCTGCTTGTACTTCATGTGCGAAGCACCCATGTTCTCTAAGCCGTTGATGTACCCTGATGAATGTGCTCCTGTTGGGCTGCCTTCAATGGGGAAATGCTTCTTGGTACAAATGTACAGCCTCGAGTGCACTGCCATTGGCTTTACCATACATGAAGTGCGTCTACATACTCTTCGTTGCTGTAACCTCTTTCCATGTTGACTATCCTTTGACAAGTACTAGTATGCCTGCTATGTCTCAGAGCATTGAGAGAGGGGAAAGGGAGAGAATGAGCATAACCTAACCTAAACAAACAAGTCAGTGGTAGATCCCAACTCTGTACAGTTCACCTTATCAGTGGTGGATCCTAACTAGAAATGTGCAATATCTCGAAAACGATTCACTTAAGGATGTTTACTAGGCTTTTTTTGCATATTGTAGTCTGTACAGTCCACCTTTAAATTATTGACCATAACTTTTGAAACACCCTGTTATTTATTATTATATTATATTATATTATATTATATTATATTATATTATATTATCTCGCTTATACCATTAATATTAGTATGAGTAGTGGCAAATGATGCAAGAAAGCATGCATAAAAAGCATCAGCCAAAAAAAAAAAAGAAAAAACCCTACACGCTTCACCCATCCATACCTTCTAAGAATTTGTCTAGTTCTTCCTTTAATTTATTCAAACCATCCACTTCCACAACAACAACAGATGGAAGTTTGTTTCAACAATTAACCATCTGCTGATTGAAGGCAAATTTCTGCACATTTATCCTTCAGCCATCCTTCCTCGACTAGAATTTATGCCTCCTAATGTGTGTAGTCTCAGAAAGAGAAAGAATGCTATTAACATTTAGCTTACTTACTCAATCCAGTCAAGGTCTTAAACACCTCAAGCAGATCACCCCCACAGGTGACTAGTCTCCAGATGCTGAAAGTTGCAGAACTGGACTCTTCTTGGTAAGAGCACCCTTTTGCTCCCTTCACCAGTCTAGTTGCTCTTCTCTGCACCCATTCCAGCAAATCTACATCCCTCCTAAAACAAGGCTTGTTGACCTATATACAGTATATTCAAGATGTGGCCTAACTATGTACAAGGGGATTATCCCATCCCCTTGTACATGGCCTTGTACAAGGAGATAATTGCCTCCTTATCCTTGCTAGAAAGGTTTTGTATATCATTGACAGAATCCCATTAGATGTTTTGGCAGCCTGTCTGCACTGCTTGAAAAATTTCATACCTGATTGCACAATTACCCCAAGTCTTTTTCATTTTCCACTTCCCAGAGTGTAGTACCACAGAGTTGGCTTATTGCTATCCGTTTACAGTACCTAGAATTTGTCAATGTTAAACATCAACTGCCATTTCTCAGCCCATTGACCTAATTTTCCTAGATCTTATTGCAGTAGCTCATCCTGATTGTCATTAACCATCCTGCCGAACTTAGTATCATCTGCAAATTTAGACATTAAGATATACCTTCATCAAAATCATTAATAAATATTGAAAACAACAATGGGTCCAGCACTGCACTCTGGGGACTCTACTAATAATAATAGTCCATGAGGAGCAGTACCCATTGATAACCGGCGCCTCCGTAGCTAGGTGGGAAGGAGCAGCAGTGCGTAGCACACGCTTCTTGATTAGATCGGGGTTCAAGCCCGTCACCACCAAATACGGAGCATGCGGAAAGGTCAGGGAATGACCACTGCACTGGAGCAATATGGCCTTAGTTGCTAATGCTGCTAAAAACCAAATAACAACAACAACCATTGATAACCACTCTGTCTTCTCTCACTCAACCATCCATTTATCCATAGCAGTAACTTTCCCTTAATGCCACATTGTTCTAGTTTGTGCAGCAGTCTTTTATGTACAACAGTATCAAAATCTTTCCTGAAATCCAAGTATGTGATATCAAAATTATTTTTTACATTCAGTTCCTTTGTCACTGCATCATAGTATCCAATCAGATTTGTCAGACAATACTGCACCTTAACAAATCCATGCTGTGACTACAGTATAATTACATTCCTGTCTAGATGATCCTGCATTACTTCTTTAACCAGTTACTCCATTATTTTCCAAAGAAAAGACATTGAGCTAATGTCTGTAATTACTTATCACCTTTTGATCCTCCTTTGTGAATTAGAAATACATTCACACATCTCCAGTCCATAGAGACCTTTTCTGAATCCAGGGATGCTCTCATAATTATGACTTAGTGTTTACTTACTTCCTTTGCTGTCTCTCTGAATATAATTGGATAGATTCTATCCATCCCAGGTGCCTTTTATATGTTTAGATTCAATAATTTCTCTTCCTTTCCTTTTATTTATCACAGAATCATTTAGCTCCCATTAGAGTTTGTTAAACTTCTGGCATCCCCTTTCTTAAAGAATTCGTCATGTGTGAAGATAATGCAAAATACTTATTCAGTTTGTCAGCAAGTTAAGCGGGATCATCAACATTTAAATTATTTATATCAAGTAGCCCAATGTGATTCAACAGCTTTCTTCTACTGTTAAGATAAGCATAGAAGTCTTTGCTGCTGTTCTTCGCATTCTTTGCCAGAGACTTCTCATAATCTACCTTATCTTGCATAACTCCCTTTGTGACTTGACTACGGATTAATTTATGTATACCATAGGTTTCTGTATCACTTGATAATTTTTCTTCTCTGCCACAAGTTCCATCAGTTCGTCTGACATCCATTTAGGTCTAAGCCTTGAACAGTATTTCTTAGTTGGTACGAAGTGCCTAGTAGCTTCTATGATTTTTTCCCTGAATGCTTCCATTTTGAACTTCCTGTTGGTAACATCATTAATTGGTCTTACAGCATAGAATTTAAAAACTGTCTGAGACCACAATAGTTATCTTACAGAAGCAAAAGCCTTTTGTAAGAATGATTTTACTGTGATCATTGCCACCCAGTGGGTTTTTGATCTACAGATTCTTAATGCTTGAAGAATCACTGTTAATAACCAGATCAAGAGTATTGCTTCCTCCTGTTGTCTTTCTGACTTGCTGCTGTAGAAAACAGCATCATGTTAGAGAGCAACATGAGGAAGCAATACTCTGTAGTGGATGGAATCTATTCAATTTTATTAAGGGAGGCAGGAAAGAAGGTAAGCAAATCCATATCCATGATTATGAGATCATCCTTGGATTCCAGAGAGGCCCTATTGTAAAGTATACCTTTTAAACTTGATTTTACATTTTCAGTGGAGGAATATCTATAAAACCATCAGCTGGAATGGAAATTATGAGAGGTGATTTAGGAGGGGCTGCCTGTGTTGTTGGCACTATTTTTAATTTAGCCACCCTGAAAGTTCCAGTTAATGTTATTGGTGAGTATATGTAACTCTTTTAAACTATAGCAATATTAATTATTCTTTTTTAAGATTACATAACTTTTTAGAATGAATTAGAATTGACATCCATGTATATTTTGTGTCCAAAATAGCTTTTGTGAATAATTTTGAGCAGAGTGACTGCATCCCCTTTCATTATATTTATGTCACTGCTCAGACTACATAAAAAAATAATTTATTAATTACATTACAATAATTTCATGTAATATTTCTATAATTATAATAATGATTTGTTTAACCCTAGCTTTATCCCATCCCCCAGTAACCCTAATTACTTGAAAATTGCCCCCTCCCCCGAAAAAAAACTAATAATTTCCATAATTTCTACTCAATTTAAGAATTGAAACTCTCAATATACATAAACAGAAGTATATTCTTTGATTTCCTACCTTTAAATTGCAGCAAAAACTATTAATTCACTCGAAAACAGCAAAAATGTATGATCACATACCAATGTATGAAATTATGACCAGAAAAAAACTGCGGCCGCACTTTGATTATACAACGAGTTACTGAATTCGTTTGAATTTGGCGCGTCATTGCAGCATCACTGGCTAAAACGAATCAACACACACACAGAGCCATAATTGACTGGTCAAGCTTATGTCATTAGCGTTACCAAGGTGATCCAAGGAGAAAATAAAAATGTAAGCAACTTTCTTGGAAAACAAACAGTTGAGCATCATTACTTTTGAACAATATTTTGCATCGCTCTGTCACAACATTTTGCTTTACTGCTTTTCGTAATTGCTTTACAAAAAATTGCAACGAATTGTTTTTGAAAAGCAAAAAATGTTTTTCCTTTCTTCAATATGTATTGTATCTACTAACAAAAAATCAGGGACATTCATCTATTGGGAGCCACAGTGGAAACAAAAATAAAAAAAAAACTGTCATAAAACAAATAATGTTCATTTGATAAAAAAAACCACATTGCTTTTCTATAATGGTTTAGGGAACAATAATTTGAATTTTTACTTTCGAACAATATTTTGCATTATAGCCCTGTTACAACATTTTGCTTTACTGCTTTTCAAAATTGTTGTTCGCAACAATTACGAAAGAATTGCAGCGAATTGTTTTTGAAAAACAAAAATATCGTATTTCCTTTCTTCAATATGTATTGTATCTAATAACACAAAATCAAGGAAATTCGTCTATTGGAAGCCACAGTGGAAAATGAAGAAAAAATAAATAAATCTGGCATAAAATTGATAACACAATGTACATTTTATAAAAAAAAAACCACTTGCTTTACTGTAATTGTTTCAGGGAACAATATTTTGCTTTTTTATTTTCTAACAATACTTTTCATTTTTACCTTCCAACAATATTTTGCATTATAGCCCCAAATCAGCTTCATCCAAGAATGCAGAAGTTCTAATAAGTCCTATTTTGGTCTGGCACGCATTTGATAAAAAAAAAAAAAACATTTTGCTTTACTGTAATTGTTTTAGGGAACAATATTTTGTATTATTGCCTTATTACATTCTAACAATATTTTGCATTATTGCCTTATTACATTCTAACAATATTTTGCATTATTGCCTTATTACATTCTAACAATATTTTGCATTATAGCCCTGTTACAATATTTTGCTTTATTGCTTTACGTAATTTTTTGCTCGAACATTTTCTGTTCCTAACGTGTACTTGTCAATAATCCCTTTGCAAATAGTGGCAAGTGAACTGCATTATAAATTTCAAACATCGTTATATAGCCTGTCCTTGAATGCAAATGACTACGGTTGCTTTCTTTTGAGTGATCACATGTTTTCGCTTTATAAAGATGTTTTATTGTGGAAAGTGTCTTCCAGTCAAATCAAGTAGTAGTAGTAGTCCTTTATTGTACCTAAAGTAATTCATTATGTTGGGGGAATGGAAATGGATTTGCTCCTAAAGTAGCACTTTCGAATTTTCCCAAAGCAGATTATCTGAACACAATGTAAATTAGAAGGACAGTAAAAGAGTTGATAATTGGTGCCATTGGTGGGCAGCATTTCGACAAACAAAATTTTCTGTTTATACTCCGGGATGACCACATGGTCAGAGATCCCAAGATAGAGAGAGAGAATACAAGAAAGTCACGGGTTGATTGTGTGAAATTGCACATCTGCCAAAAACCACAGTAAAACAAGAGAAATGATAGGGAGTAAATCTATTTTTCAGTGGGGTATATCTTTTTATTGCAGCTCAGACAGCATATGACCATAGATGAGAATTTATTCGGCTTCTGTACTAAAACAGAATTTCTCCCTTTGTGATAACCTCAAAGCATACCAAGCAAATATTTTCTAACAATACTCTTTGAGCAGCCCATTAGTCATAATCTGTTAGCTCTGTATTGTTAGAAAATATTAGTTTTGTGAAGAATACACATTTCAAGAAACATCCATTATTCTTAGGGCATATATATATTTTATTTTCTTTGGCGTTTTCGAAGTGCCATTTTCACCAGTTTTTGAAGTTTATAATGCAGCTATAAATAGAAATATTTTCTTGAAATTTTGTTAGAAGATCAAATATACATCCAGGAAACTGCTGTTTTTATATTGTTCCCTAAAAACAATTACAATAGAGCAAACTTTTTTTTTTTATCCAATGCGCATTGCAGTGTTATCAGTTTTACACCAGTTTTTCTCGTTTCCAATAGATGAATTTTCTTTATTTTCTGTTAGTAGGTGCAATACACATTGAAGAAAGGAAATACGATCTTTTCTACTTTCAGAAACAACTGTTACTACTATTTCACTTTATTGCTCTTATGGCAACTAACAGTGTCTTGCACCTACTACCATGCCACGTTCGAAGTGCGTTAGATCACTCCTTTTCTCCATTATTGCTATGGTTTGTACATTTAACTGGATCCAAGTCTGTTAGGACATTTGTTGACATACTAGAAAGGTTGTTCTGCTGCATTTATATCCACAACTGTGGTCATGTCATTCGCAACATTGTGGGACAAATCATTTATGTGCACAGCAGGGGTGTACCTAATAAAGTGGCAGCACAGTGTATGTATCACTGTATATTAGTTTATTTTACATCCTTTAAAATTTTTAAATATTTAAATTTTAACTTACCACTAATGTTAAGGCTGAACTTGTTTTTGTTTAGTAATATTGTGATAATGTCATTGAATTTCTTTGCAAATATGATAAAATGTAACCCACATTTTTTTAAAATTTATTGTGGTCAATTGAACTTTAAAGCAAACTGCTCTGCCAGTAAATCAGAATATCTTGTAGTGGAGAATTTTAAATTTCCAGATATTGACTGGAATTTGTGGTTTGGCCACTCAAAGATCGAATACATCGAGAAGATCAAATATACACAGAAGAAAAACTTTCTGGATTTGTAGGATGGCTGTTTTCTACACTCGCAGGTTAGAGAGGCAATAAGAGAAAGGTGTACTCTTGATCTAATTATCAGTACTGACTTTTTGGCATGAAGTATCCACAGATAAAGAAACCACTAAATGACAGTGATCATAATATAATGATGATGGATTTACTGAAAGATATAACTGTTGTCAAGGATAAAGGGAAATGATTTTGTTTTTGTAAAGTTAACTACATTGTTTTAGACATTTTTTAAATTCTTTTCAGTGGGATCAACTGTGCTGTTCTAAATGGGAATATTCAGGGAAGTAATCATAAAATATACTAGGTTTTTTAATACCAACTGAGAGATACTGTTCAAGATTCAAACCTAACTAGATGTAAGATGAACTGATGAGAAACTAGTGGCAGAGAAGATAAATGTATGGGATGATTATAAATTATCAGAGGACACTGAAACCTACAGTAAGTGCAAACTAGTCTGCAGTCAAGTCACTAATAGGGTTAGGCTAGCTTTTGAGGTATTTAGCTAAGGAAGCAAATAGTTTTTTGCTTATATTAACACTAGAATGAAATGGATGCACCACACTGGGATACTGGATATGAATGGCTTAACTATTGATGGATGGCATAACTGTTCAGATTGCTGACAAACTGAATAAATATTTTTGTATCTAAATTCATGCTTGAATAAATTTTTAGGAATGGGGATACCAGAAGTATACCAAGTTATAAATGGAATCTAAATAATTTTGTGATAACTGAGAAGAAAATAAAAGAGAAATTGTCAAAGCTAAAAGTAAATAAGGTACCTGGGGCTGATGGAACCTATATTTAAAGAAGCAGCAAACCAAGGCAAGCAAATCTCTGATTCTAATTATGAGAGCATCCTGGGGTTCAAGGAAGTTAGCTATGGATTGGAGAAGTGCAAATGTCTTGCCTGTTCACAAAGGGGTACGAAGAGCACAGTGGGTAATTACAGATCTGTAAGCTTGACTTTTGTTTCAGTGAAAATAGTCAATGGTTAAAAAAGGAATGGAGGTTCATCTTGACAGGAATGCAATTATACAGAAATCACATCATGAATTTGTTATGGGGAGTCTTGTCTGACTAATCTGATTAGCTACTATGATCCAGTGACAAAGATACTAGATGCAAAAAATAATTCTGACATAGTATACTTAGATTTTGGTAAAGATTTTGAATGAATAGGAGCATTGTGTAGTAGTCATTGCTGTGAATAAAAGGATGCTTGAGTGGCAGAAAACAGACGTATTATTAATGTGAACTACTTTTCTTGGACTGTTATTGATGGAGCCACTCAGGGTTCAGTGCTCTAGGCCCCTTACTGATTTCAGTATTTATTAATGATATTGATGAAGTCATATTAAGCTTCATGTCTAAGTTTGTAGCTGGTACAGAGGTTGACAAGGTGATGATTATTGGCAGAAATTAATGTGTAATACTGAAACAAGACCTAGAAAAAAAAAACAATTTAGGCAGATTGGCTGAGAAGTGGTAACTGATGTTTAACATTGATAAGCACAATGTACTGTATGTGGATAGCATTAATTCTAGAATAACATACCATTTGAGTGATCCTACACCTCAAGGTGGTGGAGAACGTAAAAGACCTAGGGGTAATGGTATGGTCCGACATGAAGTTTTCTGAGCAACACAGACAGATTGTTAGGATAGCTCATGGAGTTCTGTCAGTAATATACAGGAATTTTTCCAGTTGGGACAAGGAAGTGATTACCCCCATTGTCTAAGGCAGTTGTTAGTTGTTGTTGTTTGGTTTTTAGGAGCATTAGCAACTAAGGCCATATTGCTCCGGGGACATGCGGTGGTCATTCCCTGACCTTTCTGCATCTTCCGTATTTGGTGGTCATGGGCTCGAACCCCAGTCTAATCAAGAAGCGTGTGCTACGCACTGCTGCTCCTATCCACCTGGCTATGGAGGCGTCCAGTTGTTAGACTGCATCTTGAATATGCATACAAGTCTGGGGACCTCATTTTAAGAATGATATGGATCTCTTGGAATGGGTGCAGAGAATATCAACAACAGGGACACAAAAGGGCACTCTTATCAAGAAAGGCTTCAGTTCTGCAAATTGTAGACCTGGAAACTAGGCACTTCTGGTTTAAACTGATTGTTGAAGCATTTAAAGCTTTAAATGGATTGAGTAAACTAAATACTGATATTTGTTACTCTTTTTTGGATAACATATAAAGGAACATAAATTTAAATTGAAAAAAGAATAGAGTTGCAGGATATTCTGTGCAAAAACTTGTTTTTTTCCATAGAGTAAATGATTGTTGGGACAAACTTCTGATGTGCAAGTAAGTAGTTCGTATAAATTCAAGGAAGGATTAGAAAAATTGTTAGCTGCAGTATATAGATGAAGTTTTTTTTTTTGGCTGATTAAAATAAATGAATTTTCTATTTATACTCTGTGAAATGACCACATAAAGTCATAGGAGTTAACAAGATGGGGGAAAATACAAGAACTGTATAACTTTGCTTCCTTGAATCTTATACTAATACGTAATACTAAAATGGGAGTCCCCAAAATATCATGTAAAAAAATCTAAACATGAAATAATTTTTTATTCTGTATGTGTTTAGTTTGATAATAAAATGAAAGATCATTTTGATGTTTACCACCAGCGACATCTACTTTTGGAATAGTCTACAATAAGTTGTATTTGCAATTATTGCTAATTTATTGTAAATTTATTTATGATGTGGGAATATTGTTGATGATTAAAAATTTGTTTCCATAGGATCAGGATTAATATCATAAACAAGGATAGTTCTGTTCATATTCTGAGTCAATCCTTTTGAACATTTTAAGTAAACGTTTTTAGTGAATGAAATGCAGCAACTCACTTTCAATTATAAATAATATTCAGCAGCTCCCCCTTATTTATTTAATGTACATTTTTTTTTTTTTTATGAAAACCTCGAACACGAGAGGTATTAGAACCTTTAGTACTTAGTACCGTGCTTGGGTTGAAGGTTGAGAAGACGAGAGAAGATATTTGTTGACATTAGACTTGAACTTCTGTAGACTATAATTTTCAGGAAAGACATATGAAGGAAGGTTGTTCCAGGAAACGGCAGTTTAATGAATAAACGAGGAAGATAAAAAGTTGGTTCTGTGAGTTTGAAGTTGGACAGTAAATGGAATTTAATGTACATTATTCCAGAGAAAACTTAAGTGGGGAGATTTTACTGTTCTAAAATTTATTCACTTATATTTATTATTATTTTATAATTCTAAATGGGTTTGCTATTATTGAGGACTCCAGATGAGTTTGTTAGTTTATTGAGGGATCCATTTAGCCAGACCTGATATAAAAATAAACAATGTAATTTTGGAACAACAGTGCAATTTACCATGGTTTTGTTGTATTCTGAGATAGGATTGTAGAATTTGAATATGTCAGTACAATGTGTGTAGAATAGACTCATAATAAACGAAGGCAGCTTTTGGTTAAGAAGCATATAGATTATAAGACTATTAGTAAAATAATAAGAGGAGTTTACCTCAATATAGTACGTAGAACACTTCCGTATGATACCCTCCAGAAATTAAAACGGAAAAAACGAAAAAATCGACAACTTACCGGTACATTAGAGTAAAATATAAATAATTAAATAATCAATTTAACACAATTCAAATCAATTTAAAACAATTAAAAATCAAATTAACGCAATTAAAAGAATCTAACGAAAATATTCAAAACGAATTTTCATTCCTGTGATCACGACATACGGTCGAAAAGCGTTGTCGGCTTCAGGAAGGAAAATCGTTTTGAATATTTTCGTTAGATTCTTTTAATTGCGTTAATTTGATTTTTAATTGTTTTAAATTGATTTGAATTGTGTTAAATTGATTATTTAATTATTTATATTTTACTCTAATGTACCGGTAAGTTGTTTTTTTTTTTTTTTTTTGTTTTTTCCGTTTTAATTTCTGGAGGGTATCATACGGAAGTGTTCTACGTACTATATTGAGGTAAACTCCTCTTATTATTTTACTAATATTATTATCAATGTAGAACGTATTGAGTAGTACAGCTCTGATTCATACTATCTAGATTATAAGACTATACAACCACTAGAGATAAGTTGCAAGTGTAATATTGAGTCAGTCTGTTGTGACATAAGATTGGAAAATGAAAATGAAAGTAAGAATATATTATACAGTAAACCCCCGCTATTCACGGGGGTTACGTTCTTGAGAAATGCCGCGAATACTGAGTTATGGCTCCCATAGTAATAAAGGGGTTCCGTTCCAAAATATGAAATATATAAGAAAAACTAGTCTAAAATTTTGTCTATGTATGTATTATATGTACATACATAGACAACAGATGAACTTACAAATTTTGTAGTAGGAAAGAAATGCAAGCGTAAGGCATCGAAATGAAAATAAGAAACAATTTAATATTAAATGTAATATTTATTAGAAATTTGAAATATCTTTCAATCCAGCGCCTTTGCTAGCTAAAAAACTTATCCTGCCAGTACTACGCCAGTTTCACTAAAGTGTTGATAAAGGAGTTTTGCCTTGTCACGAATGATGAGTGAACTTAATGGAATTTTATTTCGAGTTCGGTCTTCTATCCACAGATTTAAAGCCTTTTCCATTTTTTCTAATTTAATATCACGAGTTACAGAGGAAATTTTTGAAGCAATTAGCGCGTTTTCACGGATACTATGGCGGAATTTTTCT
Organism: Mastigoproctus giganteus; assembly: GCF_048544385.1. Taxonomy (NCBI): domain Eukaryota; kingdom Metazoa; phylum Arthropoda; class Arachnida; order Uropygi; family Thelyphonidae; genus Mastigoproctus; species Mastigoproctus giganteus. The sequence goes on from NC_143585.1 coordinate 93,076,897, forward strand.
TCCGATTTCTTGATTGATCGTACCGTTGACTCATTGATTTTATAATGTTTTGCCACTGAGGAGACACTTTCACCATTAGAAATTTTGTCTAATAACTCAATTTTATTCGCTAATGTCATCACCTTCTTTGATCTTTTCACGTTTCCCTTGTTATTCACATCCATATTTTTGTACGAGTTAGAAAGAATTTGTCCACAATAAAGTCACTTTGTTCCGTTAACACACTTGAAAGTCTGTTTTACCCTTCAAAATGGTAGGTTTATCACTTTTTTAAGCATATCAATTTATAAATTTATCAATTTATTCAATTTATAAGCATATAAATTAAAAGCAAACGAAGAAACCTTCCATGACAAGTGCATAACACATACTGAACAAGGATTAGCGAGAAACATCCACACTCGCGATTTTGTCACCCCTCTCCCCCCACCCACTGAGCGCTTTTTTGACCGGGAAAGATAATTTTAGCCATGCCCATGTTTTTTTATGGCGGAAAATGTTCACGGCGCTTTAAAATTCAAATTTTTTTAGGTTTCATTTTGTATTAAATCAGCGACCGCGAATACAGATACCGCGAATAGCGGTGGTTTACTGTAGTTCAAATACTCTCTTGCTATATTGGTGGACTTTGCTGGAGCTTTCGACCGCCTGTGGTGGCCCAGCGTTCTTCGGAGACTTCAGCACTCAAATGTTTCTAAAAATCTATATAGCAGTTTGAAGTCTTATCTAACCAACAGAAAAGTACGAGTTACTAACAAATATCAGACATTTACCAGATTCATCCACCGGGGATGTCCGCAGGGCTCTGTGCTTGGCCTGTTCCTCTGGTCTATTGTCTTGGACGAGTTCCTGGGCTTGGACCTTGGGGGGGGGGGGGGCTGAGCCCTTGGCCTTTGCGGACGACCTTGTCCTGTTGGTGCGTGCAGACACTAGGTCGACCTTGGAAATTATTGCAAATGCGGCGCTTGTGAAGCTCCAGAACTGGGCAGCCTTGCACAACCTTACCATCTCGGCAGAAAAAACAAAATCCATTCTCCTCAAGGGCAGACTACAAATTAGAAGACCACCTACGATGAAATTAAACTTCACCCCCATCCGACTGTACACAGAGGTTAAATACTTAGGTATTTACATTGACTCAGGTCTTACTTTCCATAACCACCTGAAATATCTAGCCACCAAAATCCGGAAGTATGCGGCCATGATCAGGAGGGTGAGCAGAGCCGACTGGGGCCTGAAGCACAAAGCTCTGACCCTCATATACAAAGCAGTATATGTCCCGATTGTTTGCTATGGTGCCTCCACCTGGTATAGACAAGCTACACTAACAAAAAACAAACAGAAGCTGGATACAATTCAAAGGTTCATGCTGCTATCAATTAGTAGGGCGTGCCGCACTGTTAGCACCCCTGCCTTGCAAGTTCTAACAGGTTGTCAGCCACTCTACCTAGAAGTAGTCAGGCGAGGCCTGTATTACCACCTTAGGAAAGGAACACCAGCTGAAATAGTAAATCTCCAGCTGGATCTTGCAAATGACCCCAAGATAGAGAAGAGGAGAATCACCCAACACCTACAAGCGATATGGCAACAGAGCTGGGAAACCACGCAGAAAGGAGACATCACGAGGCGATTCCTCCCAACTATAAACCATACTCACCCAGAGCCCCCTCCCTGGTTCTCACCTGGTCTGCACATGACGTTTATTATCACTGGACACGGCCCCTTCCGTCAGAAACTCACAGCTATGGGGATTGAAAGAGACCCGCGGTGCCATTGTGGAGAAGAAGAGTCCTGGGGGCATCTCATGTATGAGTGCCCTGCCTATGACAACAGTAGAATCAAGTTTGCTACCGCAATTCAAAGGAATCCACGTAACCAAGAGTCCTCGCTGCTGCTCGATGAAAACACATACAGGGCACTAACTGTGTATGCGCAGGAAATCTTCGCACTGAGGCTAGCCAAAATTGCTGAAATGAGAACAACATTGGATCATGCTGCCCAAGGCCTGAATCAGACTGGCGTGGGTTAGCTCCTTCTCCGCTAGAGGACACTGCCTTGACAACTTACAAATCCTTTAAGGGTAGGAACACTGCTGGTACCATTCTGGTGCGGGACTGCTGGCACTCATCGAGTGCGGGATACTGCTGCAAACCCCTTATAGGGTAGGATCAGCCGACACCATTCTGGTGTGGGATTGGTGGCACTCTGGAGAACTTCTGAGTGCGGGATACAGAGTCCATTGGCCTCTGGTGATCATGCAGGGGCACCTGTCCCCTGCTACTTTAACTCCCACCCCCAGATCCCTATTTTCACCTCACAAAGAGCGGACTGCTCCTTAACTTCAGTCCGTCCTCCTTTCCCTCTTTCTGTTCCTTCTAACTCGTACTCCTGCTCTGTTTTCTTCCCCCCCACACTTTTTTATTTTTTATTATTATTTTTTATTTATTTATTATTATTTTTTTATTATTTATTTTTTATTTTATTATTATATTTATTTTTATTATTATTTTTTTTTTCACTTGACCTTTGTCAGGAAGCTTAGGCAACCCTGGCAAAGGCCAGCCAGAGTATAATGGGCAGCCTGGCTCACCTCCCAGTGGTGGTGGCGGGCAACGTGGGGTCCCACTAGGGGCTCTGCGGCCAAGCAGCCAGAGACACAACAACAAAACATAACACTACTCTGACAGAAACCAGACATTACACTTTTTCTGGCTTTTACAGAGATTCTGTACTTCTTCACAAAGTACCATGGTGCAGATGCGGGAAACCACAGGTGGCGCCTTTCACAAAACACTATGTAGTTCAAATAGAGAGGATCACCTAGTGGGATTTCGACCGTGCGGTCACGTTTCTATGTGCTCTGATTAATAAGTGATTTTAGTGTTGATTAAACATGGATTTACTATTCGCCAAAGATTCGGACTTGAAGAACTAACGATACTGAATCATCAGGTGATTTTATGTGAATTTCTGTCTGGATTTAAAGAATTTATGTGAGTTTTTAAATTCTTACATATGTTAGCGTTGTGCCTGTATGCAATGCGTATGCATAGAGCCAGAGCCAATATGGCCGCCTTCACGATCGTTAATATGGCTGCCGGACACGTTGTTTATTTCACACTCGTGGATTTCAGTTTAAAGTGTTTTTCTCATCAAAAGTATATACAGTGATTCCTCAACTCCAGTGGACTTTCTGTGCAAAGTCCACTGGAGAAACTTTCTGTGCTTTGTTGGGAATTTGGCTGGTTGGAAACGTCACTATTTGTATTCTTTGTGCCAGACCGTATGGTCACCATGTGGCTGACATTTGGGATATAGAGAGGCAACCGACATAACGCGGTCGCCATGCTTCTATCGAGCAACTTGACTGGGGAGGTGACCCAAGCTTAGTAACCTCGGACTGTGACCTAGTCCCAAATTTTCAGCGATCTTCGTACTCTTCATTTTAAGGAACAGTGACCAAAACGGTTCCCCCCCCTCCACTACCGTAGACTTACAATGGTGAAATGTCATCTTTTTCCCGATGCACCAAATAACTTTTTAGTATTACCAGAAACTTCGCCGTCCCTAAAAACCGCAAAGAAAGTGACCCTGCTCTCCTAGGAGTATTTCTGTACCGAGCTGTTTTCTCCCCCCCCACAATCTATATGGGGGCACAAACCAAACTTCAATGGCTTACTGCAAGCCAACTAATATACCCACAAACTTGTGGCTGACATCATCCGCCGGCAAAATCCAAGCCCTAATAAACACTATCAACAAAATCCCGCTAATTCGGACGACCCCGTTAATCCGAATTTTGTAGACATGGACGGGGAAACAGACAAAATGAAGGACACACAGCAACCTAATCAATGCGACTACATCCAGATAACCACAGAGCAATCAGAGGACTTGGAGGACACTCACCCGGGGGCCCTCTCAACCAAACGGAAGAATGTCAAACGAATGGCACCAAAATCAGAACAACGTGAAACGCGGTCTCAGACTGAAGCGAGAGACCAATTACACAACACAACCTCACAGAGGGACCAGAACGACGAAAAGCAACAGAACTCACTACTTGACCCTGCTCTCCCAGAGGGTACTGTCTACCAGAAGTCTCTCTTCCTAAAGATGGCCCTCGAAAACTTATTCAAGGACCACTCAAACAGAGTATCCACAGGCCTTAGGGCCCAAATAGTTACGATCTTCCATAAAATGGAAACAATACTCCTAGACACTCATGTCGAATGTGAAAGAGCGACCTCGCGACTACAAGCATACATGGAATGTGGGGCAAACCAAATGCCACAGTGTGCCTCCACATACGCTCAAGCGCTGAGGACCAGAATCCAGGAACCACCAGAGACGACACTCCAATCGGCATCCAGACGGAAGACACTACTCCCAAGGCCGAATTTGGTCATCCTCAGACCAACTTCCACAGAGGAGCACACATCCAGCGAAGCAGTCAAAACCACAGTAATGACAAAACTAGCAGAGGATCTCAAAGCACAAAAATTAAATCAGTACGGAAAACGCGCAACACAGGCATAATAATCGAAACGCATACGCAGGAAGATGCCCAAAAAATAATAGCCAATCTGAGAATACAAACTCTTGGCCTGGAGGCTGCGCCCCCCCCAAAAAAAGAGGGCCTAGTATAATTATATTCAACACGGACAAAGACCTCACACCAACAGCTCTTCGAGAAGAACTGTATATGAGAAACCTCCAGCAAGAACACCCGGAGTTAGATCCAGCATCACTTATAAATCCGAGGTATCAAATCAAATCCCGAATAGGTAGCGCCACAAACTGGGTGGTTGGGCTTTCGCCTGCAGCCTGGAATACTATAAACAAACACAACAGAGTGTTCATAAACTGGGGCAGTCATCGCTACAATGAACATGTGACAGTCCCCAAATGCTTCCGGTGTGGCCGCTTCGGACACACCACCCACACATGCGCCCAAACGCAACCAACATGTGGGCACTGTGCTGAAGTAGGACACGAATTTAAGACATGCCCTAAAAGAGAGGATCCACCAACATGTGCAAACTGCAAGGCGCACAAAATCCAGGCAGACCATTCAATCCGTGACAACAAGTGCCCTGTATACATAAAGGCCAAGGGAGTATACCAAACAAGACTCGACTATGGAAGCATGCCCTAAACAGTATAACCAACTAAAAGTTCAGTTCACACAGCTCAACGCGCAAAGGTCTAGGGCGGTTGCCGCCTAGTTGGTAAAAAAGGCCAACAAAGAAAATGTCTACATTATGCTCGTGCAAGAGCCGTATACACACAGCAAAAAGGTCAGGGGATACCCCATGCAATACAAGATTGTGCATACTGATGCTGAAACCCCGTGGGCAGCCATCCTAGTTAGAAATCTGGATTACACAGTGACTAAACTATCAAACTACTGCCTCCCCTGGGCTGCGTGTGCCCACATAGTCACCGCACTAGGGGAATTTTATGCTGTCTCAATATACAGTCGACCGGGGGAAGATATCCTCCCAACAATTAACTACCTACAGACCATGCACACAGAATTTCCGAACGCCAAAATAATTGTAGGCGCAGACGTAAACTGCCGCTCACCGGCATGGTATAGCGAAACCCCAGGACGGAGAGGCGTTGTGAACGGGCAGCATCTGGAAGAGTACCTCACAAACAGTTGCTATAATATACTTAACCAGCCAAACAACCTCCCAACATTCTCCAGTACTATGTGGGAGACAACAATTGATGTCACCCTTGCCACAAGATCCGTCACTGATCACATCACAGCCTGGACAGTAACGGAAAACTGGACAACATCGGACCACAGAGCAATAACATTCCAACTAAACCAAACAATAGCCAGAAGCACAACTCCCAGACAAATACAGCACAGATACGCCATAGGAAAAGCAGACTGGCCCAAATTCCAACAAACCATACAGGTGGCCGCCCACACATTCAATACAGAAGAGACAACCCCAGACCAACACCAGCAAAACTGGTGAGACTTATCACAGAAGCGGCAGACAAATCTATCAAAAGAAAGAAACCATCTCCGGGGGGCGGTACCCTGGTGGAACCCTGAGCTTCAGCAACTAAGGCAGGTAGTAAACACCTGTCAGAAAAAATTCCAGCGGGCTAGACGTGATTGGCCTACTGCAGAAGTAGAGGCACTCCGGGAACGATACCGCACTGCAAGGAATCAATACACAGCAAAAATCAGAGAAAGAAAACAGCGTACATGGGAGCACCTAGTTTCCACGACAGGAAATGAGAACCCCTGGGGAGTGGTCTATCGGGTGACTACAAATAGGCTTCCCAGAGGCAAGGTACTCCCAGCAATGAGGAAACCGCAAGGGGGGTTCACAAAGACGTGGCACGAAACTGTCAACAATATTTTGGATGCTATGTTTCTGGTCCTGCTACGCCAGAAAAAGTACTGCTCTGCCAACAGAACAGGATATACACAACCCAGCAAATTGAGGAACCTTTCACCAAGATTGAGTTGGAGATCGCGGCGGCCAAGCTGAGAAACAAAACGTCCCCAGCGGAAGATCTCCTAGAGCCAGAGATCATCAAGAAAGCAGTGGACACTATCCCGGAGGAAATACTGAAACTATACAATAAATGCCTCAAAGAAGGCTACTTCCCATGCAGTTGGAGGGTGGCGACGCTCCGGCTAATCTTGAAGAATCCCATGAAGAGGCAGGACCTCCCAGGGTCCTATCGCCCGATAGCACTCCTGACAGTTCTCAGCAAGCTTCTTGAACATCTCCTGCGAAACAGGATAGAGAAGCACTATAGAAACGCAGGCCTAGAGTCACCCAAACAATTTGGATTTCGACAAGGATACTCCACCACCGATGCCCTACGCAGCATCACCAACGCTGCAACAGAAACAGACCGCAAATACTTTCTTGCCATCGCGGTTGACTTTGCCGGGGCGTTTGACACCCTCTGGCGGCCAAGCGTCCTCAGCAGGCTCCGTGAGGCCAAACTCCCAAGTAATCTATACAATTGCATCAGCAGTTACCTATGCGACAGGTCAGTAAAAGTCACTGCTCCTTACTGTACAATAACCAGACGCATCTACAGAGGATGCCCACAGGGCTTCTTCCTGGGCCCACTGCTCTGGAACGTGGTCCTGGACGGATTCCTCAATCTCAACCTCGGAAATGCAACCTCCCATGAATATGCGGATGACCTTGTCCTGACACTGGCAGAAAACTCCAGGGCACAGCTGAAAAACACAGCAAACGGGGGGCTCACCACTCTACAACAATGGGCTGACGAAAATAACCTGAAGATATCATCCACTAAGACAAGCTCCATCCTACAAAGGAGGTTCGGCAGGCAAAGGCGGATTACGAGAAATCTTTGGCAAAAGATGCTAAGAAAAACAGCAAGGATTTCTTTACTTATATAAACTCTAAAAGGAAGGGGCTGAATATGATTGGTCCACTTGACATCGATGGTTCGACTGTTGATGATCCTGCTCAGATAGCAAACAAACTGAATGAGTATTTTGCATCTACATTCACACGTGAGGAATCATTACAGTTTGAAAATGGAAGAAGGTTATCAAATTGTAGCAGTGTGCTTAATGATTTTGTAATAACTGAGAGCAAAGTGGAGGAGAAATTGTTGAAGTTAAACATAAGAAAGGCACCTGGGGCGGATGGGATCTATCCAGTTATATTAAAGGAGGCGGCAAAGCAACTAAGCAAACCCTTAGCCATAATTATGAGAGCATCCTTGGATTCAGGGGAGGTTCCCACTGACTGGAGATGTGCAAATGTATCCCCAATTCACAAAGGAGGTTCGAAGGGTGACACGAATCATTACAGACCAGTTAGTTTAACTTCTGTTCCGGGTAAAATAATGGAGTCACTGGTTAAAGATGCATTGCAGGATCATCTAGACAAGACTGCAGCAATAATTCAGACACAGCATGGGTTTGTTAAGGGAAAGTCTTGTCTGACAAATTTGATTGGTTATTATGATGTGGTCACAAAGGAACTGGATGCAAAAAATAATTTTGATTTTTTGGATTTCAGGAAAGCTTTTGACACTGTTGCGCATGGAAGACTACTGTACAAATTGGAGCAGAATGGTATTAAGGGTAAGTTGCTACAATGGATAAAAGGATGGTTAAGTGGGAGAAGACAGAGGGTGGTAATCAATGGGTGCTGCTCTTCGTGGACTAATGTTATTAGTGGAGTCCCACAGGGTTCGGTGTTGGGTCCACTGTTGTTTTGTATATTTATCAATGATATTGATGAAGGTATATCAGGCTTAATGTCGAAGTTTGCAGATGACACGAAGGTTGGCAGGGTTGTTAATGACAGTAATGGCAGTGTGCTACTGCAACAGGATCTAGATAATTTGGGCAGATGGGCTAAGAAGTGGCAACTGAAGTTTAACCTTGACAAATGCAAAGTACTGCATATGGGTAGAAGTAACCCCAGAGAAACGTACCAACTGTGTGGTACTACACTTAAGGTGGTAGAAAATGAAAAAGACCTGGGAGTAATTGTGCAGTCAGATATGAAGTTTTCTGAGCAATGTAGACAGGCTGCTAGGGCAGGTCATGGGGTTTTGTCAATGATATATAGGAATTTTGCTAGCAGGGAAAAGGAGGTGATTGTCCCTCTGTATAAGGCAATGGTCAGGCCACGCCTTGAGTACTGCGTACAGGTCTGGAGGCCTCATTTTAGGAAGGATGTAGATTTGCTTGAGCGTGTACAGAGAAGAGCAACACGATTGGTGAGGGGAATGAAGGGATCCTCTTACCAAGAGAGGCTTAAGTTCTGCAAATTGCAGTGGCTGGAGACTAGGCACCTGCGCGGTGATCTGATTGAGGTGTATAAGGCCTTGAATGGGTTGAGCACACTGAATTCTGATGGGATCCTCCCATTTGTTCAGAATACGAACCTACGGGGACATAAGTTCAAATTAAGAAAGGATAGATGTAGAATAGATGTGCGGAAATTTGCCTTTAGCCAGCGGGTGGTTAATTGCTGGAACAAACTTCCATCTGTCGTTGTGGAAGTTGATAGGTTAAATAAATTTAAGGAGGAACTGGACAGGCATTTGGAGGGAATGGTGTGATTTTTTTTTTTTTTTTTTTTTTGGCTGATGCTGCATAAGCTCCTACACTTGCTTTCTTGCATCAAGTGCCACTACTACTACTACTTCGGGGAACCCTGGACACCAGGAGACCCCCCCAAATAAAAGTACAAGGAACCACCGTCAAGCTGACCACAGAAATGAAATTTCTGGGGGTTGTCCTTGATAGAAACCTATCCTTCACTCTCCATCTTAACTATCTCAGAAATAAAATCAGAAATTACTCGTCACTATTTGCAAGAATCACCTGCAAGGACTGGGGCATAAAGAAGAAAACCCTTGCTCTTTTTCACAAAACTGTGTTCCTGCCAGTCATCCTCTATGCCTCCGGTGTCTGGTACAAGAAAGCAACCACTGCAACTAATAAAAGAAAACTAGAAACCATACAGAGGTACATCTTACTGACTATCTCTCGAGCTTGCAAAACAGTGAGTACACATGCGTTTCAGGTGCTCACGGGTGCCCTCCCCTTGGACCTGGAAGTGATACGCAGTGGACTCCTCTACAGCCTTTCCAGAGGCATACCGGATACCTGCCTAAATTTCACATTAAATGTAGCCAGCGTACCGAAAATAGAGAAAAGAAGACTAACTGTACATCTTCAGCAAACCTGGCAAACACAGTGGCAAAACTCAACAAAAGGGCAAATAACACGAAAATTCCTCCCAACTGTCTCGGCTGTATACCCAAAATACCCAAGCTGGCTCTCCCCAGGATTGCTGGCCACGTACCTCCTAACTGGCCATGGCGCCATCAGATTCAAACTAATGACCTTTGGACTGAGCAACACTGCCCTCTGTCATTGTGGCTTAGTGGAAACGTGGGAGCATTTAATGTACCACTGCAAGCTTTATGAAGACCTCCAATGCTGACTAATTACAGAATTACATTATGTACCAGAGAATCAAGAGGAACGCTTATTGGAGGAGGAGCACAGCTACAAAGCAAACTTTGCATAAGATCTTTTTCACAGAAGGCATACTCTTCCGCCCCCACAGCCACAATAGCGTTTCTCAGGCTCACAATATATGACTTTGCAAACAACCATATAAGGTGTACGGACAGTCACCATCAAGACAATCCACAAAGGGATTGCATCCCAGGAAGAAACAGCAAAAAAAAAACAAAAATAAACACCAGGACTCGACAAACTTGGATCCAACAAATGGACCCAGGATCCAATAACTAATGACCATGACTCCAGATAGAGACATAAGTACAGACTGGACTAAATACCCACAACTACGGACCTGACTAAGGCACCTGTCCTGCTGCCAAGTGACAACCACAGACAGGAACCTATACACGGATGGGACAACAAGGACCTGACTCAAGCAGACATGCAGCTGCCAGGCCATATGGTGATCTGTGCCGGCTCCCTTGCCGGGCACACTTTCCTCCCTTCCCTGGCAGAGGGGGAGGCGACAGCCTTCTTGTTGCCTCTCCCCTGCCATCCCACATCTTTCTCTCTGGTGGGGCATGGGCATCCCCACTGGCACATGCTGGGGTCATCTACTCTATTGACCCCAGTCTTTCCTAACTATTCCCCCCCCTAGCCTTCAGTCTCCTCCCCTCTCTATCTCTATGCCAGCGCAAGACCCACACCAAAATTCTAGCTTCTCTAAATTATTTCGCCCTCTCCCCGGCCATTAAATTTTCAAATGCAACCCCTTCAAACCGGGAAACATGTATGTGATCAACATACAACGTGTGATTATTTTTTAAAATTTTTTTTTTTTTTAAGGTCCTAGCCACTGAAATCTCAGGAAATTAGGTGGCAGGACCTGCCACAGTAAATTAATTATAATACTGGTGTACCTGGTCTGCCTCCACGGGGCGAAAGTGGGGCAACGTTGGGCCTCAATAGGGGTCCAGCGGCTAAATGACCAGATGAACAACGGTACACGACACTACATATGAACAATATCCATACACTTAAATCTCTGGCATTTCCAGCAAATTGGCACACCCATCACAATGTAAACAACGCGGAGATGGGGGAAACCCCTGGTGCCGTATGACCCTAAATACACTTTACACTTTACACTTTGTAGTTCAAATAACTGTGATGAGTCTAATAAACAACTATACAGACAGATAAAGTGGGCCAGCAAATCAGAATGGAGGATTTTAACCTTTCAGTTATTGACTAGAATTTGTGAGTTTGTAGCTAACTCAGCAGTAGAACATTTCCGAATTTTCTAGATTCTTTTTATATCAACATTAGAGAATTCTCTACCTGATTATCAGCTGTGATTCATAATTTATTAAGAATGTTCATGGAAAAGAAGCTGGGCAGTTGTGATCATAGTGTATTGATATAGGATTTATTCATTCAAGTAACTACTGTCATGAATAAAGGAAAGCATCATTATCTTCATTTTGTTTTCAAAAAAAGAAGATAATGATGGTCTTAGCCATTTTTAAAATTCTTTTTCATTGGGACCAACTGATGTTAAAAAATGCAAATGGCATATATGAAGTATTCAAAGAAGTGGTAATTGAAGCTGCAAAAACTTTTTATACCAAGGGATATTGTTCAAGGTAACCCAAACTGGATTTCAGATGAACTTACAAATTTTGTGGTAGGAAAGAAAAATGCATAGGATGATCATAAATCATCAGTGGATACATAATCTTACAATAAGTATAAATTGATCGGTTTACTCAAGGGATTAGGCAGATTATAAGGTTATCTTTGCTACTTTTCTTTGGTAGATAACACTCTTTGGTTGACCCCAAAGAAAGTAGCAAAAAATTGTTTGCTTATGTTAACATTAGAAGGAAAGGGATTAACCAGATTGATCCACTTTGTAGCAATGGCATAACCAGGGCTGGAGAAACCCAGTCATCATGGTGACTTTTATTTACAGATCAGTCTAGTAGCTGTGAGACTGAGCTGAAAGTTCTTTGTTTTATGGTCACTGAGGTCTGTATCTGACTCAAGATTAGCACAGTTTTTGACAGGTGTGGTATAATGTATTGTATACTAAACTATTAATCAATCTGTTACAGACCAAATCTTATTGGTTGAAGAAATGGGATGATGAATAATAACCCAACCAGTCATATCCATTTTTTGACTAGTAGTATAGGAACTTAAACTAAAGTTACCTGGAGAGCCTTTAATAATTAGTTTCTTATTCAACATTACAGTTGATCGTTTGAGGACAAGAGTTACCGGTGCGAACGTGCCTTTCTGCCGCTCTTGGAACAGAGAAGTTTTTTCTGATTTATTTTCTGCTTTATTAGTTTAAATTGACATATTAATTTATTTTCTAGAGTAGCTTTATATTCCTATTTACGGTACTTAAGTTTAAAGTAACTTAGAGAGAGATTTTGTAGGTATTACTTAGTATCGGAAAGGGTATCAAATCCACATGTTTACCGTTCGTAAATAGCCGCCATTGTTACGGGAAAATTAATCAGTAAAATCTATTAATCTTGTCGAACTTCATTGGCAATTAAATTGTACTTTTAACTATACATATAACCACTTAGGTTACGTAACATAAATAATTAGTAAAAATAAATAATTAATACATAACTTGATACGGAAGTTATATAAAGGGATATCGTAGATAACACTTGTTACTGAAACATAAATATTTCGTAGATAACACTCGTTACTGAAACATAAATATTTCGTAGATAACACTCGTTACTGAAACGTAAATATTTCGTAGATAACACTCGTAGATTTCGTAGATAACACTCATTACTGAAACATAAATATTTTGTAGATAACACTCGTTACTGAAACATAAATATTTCGTAGATAACACTCGTAGATTTCGTAGATAACACTCGTTACTGAAACATAAATATAGCGTTATAACTGTGTTGGGATACAAGTTTAGGATTTAATTTTGTACCGAAATTGAAATTTTATTGAAAGTAAATCGAAAGCATGACTCAAACCAGAGCAGCAAAGCAAAAGGCTCAAGCTAATGGGAATGCTGTGGCTCAGGGGAGAACTGAGGGGGGCAGTTGCCCTCTGAATCACAGCCTTTTAAGATGCACTATTTGTTTGATGTTAGCGGAGCAGTCAGGTATGGGACATGATACTGCCATGGGGGGTGTCTTTGTATGTGCGCGATGCAAGGAGTTTAAGGAAATCAGGCGACAACTCAGCGTTGTTATGGGCCTATATGAGAGCTTGAAGGACAGGGTGGATGCCCATCAAGCTCTCAGCTGCCCACACCAATGCCAGAGCTTGCACTTGGTCATCGCTGTTCCCAAAGGAACTAGTAGTTGTTGGTGACTCTATTGTCAGTGAAACAGGAAACATGCTTTGTAAAAAAGGATAGGTGGAACAGGACCAGGGTATGTCTGCCAGGGGCAAAGGTTGATGACGTTGTAGAGCAGATATCATCTTTTAAGGGCACAAAAGGTGATATAGTTGTACACATTGCCACTAATGATATTAAGAGTAGGAGACCGGCAGAATTACTTAACAAGTACAGGTCACTGATGAAAAAAAGCCGTGAATTAGGGTTGAATTTGAAAGTGTCTGCAATTCTGCCCAGACACGATAGGAGGGAGTATATGATGAGAGCCCTGTCGATCAGTTCGGCTCTGGAAAGATTGTGCAGGGCTCAAGGGGTAGAATTTTTTTCAGCCTGGTCTGTACTTGTTAACAGGAGAGACTGCTTCTACAGGGATGGGATACACTTAAATAGAAAAGGTGCAAGAATGTTTGCTGATGCTATCGAGGCAGTGTTAGGTGGGTCGGAAAACTGCTAGATTGGGGGGATACAAGGACTAATAGATTAACAGTAGCCACTGGCAGAGGAGAAAGTGATTCTTGCACTGCTTCTATTGGAATGAGCAGCAGCCTGGAAAATAAGACGCAGGATATTTCAGAGACTGCTGGGAATCATTGGGGTACAAGTGAACACATGGGTTGTGTTAGGGTGGCTAAGAGGAAGAGCAGGTGCATGTATACTTGCATGTACACCAATGCTAGGAGTTTAGTAAATAAATTTGATGAATTTGAGGTATTGCTCAAAACATCAAAGGCAGATATTGTTGGGATTTCAGAGACGTGGTGTCACACAGATATAAGGAATGCAGAACTGGAATTTGGGGAGTACAATGTCTACAGAAAGGATAGACAGAATAGGAAGGGAAGAGGGGTTATGCTATTAGTTAAGAAACACATAAAATCCAAGGAAGTGAAGCCAGTCGACATCGCTGGACAGTGCAGTGTCGAGTCAGTTTGGTGTGACATAAGCATTGGGAGATCAAAATTGAGAGTAGGAGTGTGCTATAGGCCTAATGACTCTGATGAGTATAATAAGAAACTGTACAAAGAAATAGAGTAGGCCAGTAAATCAGAGAGTCTTATAATGGGGGATTTTTATTTCCCAGATATTGACTGGAATTTGGGGGCTGGTCACTCACACACTAGCAAGGCTTTTGTGGATTTATTGGATGATTGTTTTCTACATCAGCATGTTCGGGAGGCAACTAGAGGGAGTAATACTCTTGATTTGATTATCAGTAGTGATTCTTCATGCATTAAGAATCTGCAGATAAATGAACCACTAGGTGGCAGTGATCACAGTGTTCTGAAGTGGGATTTACTCAAAGAGGTAACCACCATTAGGGTTAAAGGGAAGGGGTATTGCTTTCGTAAAGGCGACTACGATGGACTGAGACAGTATTTAAATTCTATACAGTGGGATCAACTGATGATGTTACCAACAGCAAATTCAAAATGGGAAGCATTCAAAGAACTTATCTTGGAAGCTACTAGACTTTACATACCAACTAAGAAATATTGTTCAAAGTGTAGGCCTAAATGGATGCCAGATGAACTAATGAGGCATACGGCAGAGAAGAAAAATGTATGGGATACATACAAATTAACACGTGACACAGAAGCCTATGATAGATACAAGTTGATCTGTAACCAGGTTACAAAGGAGGTTAGGCAGGCGAAGGCAGATTACGAGAGATCCTTGGCAAGGGATGCGAAGAAAAACAGCAAAGAGTTCTTTACTTATGTAAACTCTAGAAGGAAGGGGATGAATCAGATTGGTCCACTTGATATCGATGGGTCAACTGTTGATGACCCTGCTCAGGTAGCTAACAAACTAAATGAATATTTTGCATCGACATTCAGACACGAGGAGTTATTCAGCGAGGGGAATGCCAGAGGTGTATTCAACTCTAGCAGTAAGCTAGAGAATCTTGTAATAACTGAGAGTAAAGTGGAGGAGAAATTGTTGAAGATAAACACAAGAGAGGCACCTGGGGTGGATGGGATCTATCCAGTTATATTAAAGGAGGCAGCAAAGGAAGTAAGCAAACCCTTAGCCATAATTATGAGAGCTTCCTTGGACTCAAGGGAGGTACCCATGGACTGGAGATGTGCAAATGTGACCCCAATTCACAAGAGAGGATCAAAGGCTGGCACAAGTAATTATAGACCCTTGAGTTTAACTTCTGTTCCCGGAAAATTAATGGAGGCAATGGTTAAAGAAGCACTGCAGGATCATCTAGACAAGACTTCAGTTATAGCTCGGACACAGCATGGTTTTGTTAAGGGGAAGTCTTGCCTGACCAATTTGATTGGATACTATGATGCAGTCACAAAAGAACTGGATGCAGGGAATAACTTTGATATTATATATTTGGATCTTAGAAAGGCTTTTGATACTGTTGCACATGGAAGACTGCTGCACAAATTGGAGCAGTGTGGCATTGGAGGCAAATTGCTGCTATGGATAAGGGGATGGTTGAGTGGCAGAAGACAGAGAGTGGTAATCAATGGACACTGCTCAACGTGGACTAATGTTTTTAGTGGAGTTTCTCAGGGTTCAGTGTTGGGTCCGTTGTTGTTTTCGGTGTTTATGAATGATATTGATGATGGGATATCAAGTTTAATGTCCAAGTTTGCAGATGATACAAAGGTTGCCAGGGTTGTTAAGGACACCACTGATGCTGTGCTGCTGCAACAGGATCTGGAAAGGTTGAACAGATGGGCTGAGAGGTGGCAAATGAAGTTTAACATTGACAAATGTAAAGTACTACATATGGGGAACAGTAACCCCAGAACAATGTATCAACTCTGCGGTACTATACTGACAGTGGTGGAGAATGAAAAGGACCTGGGGGTAATTGTGCAGGCAGATATGAAGTTCTCTGAGCAGTGCAGACGAGCTGCAAGAGTAGCTCATGGTGTCTTGTCAATGATATACAG
Source organism: Mastigoproctus giganteus (assembly GCF_048544385.1). Classification (NCBI taxonomy): domain Eukaryota; kingdom Metazoa; phylum Arthropoda; class Arachnida; order Uropygi; family Thelyphonidae; genus Mastigoproctus; species Mastigoproctus giganteus. The sequence continues at coordinate 93,093,227 of NC_143585.1, forward strand.
GAATTTTTCTACCAGGGATAAGGAGGTGATTATTCCCTTGTACAAGGCAATGGTCAGGCCACATCTTGAGTACTGTATACAGGTCTGGAGGCCTCATTTCAAGAAGGATGTAGAGCTGCTGGAACGAGTACAGAGAAGGGCAACAAGATTAGTGAATGGAACAAAGGGGTGCTCTTACGAAGAAAGGCTTAAGTTTTGCGAATTACAGTGTCTGGAGACTAGGCACCAGCGAGGTGATCTGATAGAGGTGTACAAAGCCTTGAATGGTTTGAGCATGCTCAATGCTGATGGGATTCTTCCTCTTGCTCAGAATAATCACCTGAGAGGGCATAAATTCAAATTAAGGAAAGACAGATGTAGGATAGATGTGCGGAAATTTGCCTTTAGCCAGCGAGTGGTTGGTAAGTGGAACAGACTTCTATCCCTTGTCGTGGAAGTTGATAGCCTAAATAAGTTTAAGGCTCAGCTGGACAGGTATTTCGAACGAACAGAGGGGTGAAGTGGAAGTGGTTATTTTTTATTTATTTATTTTACTTTATTTTTTTTTTTTTTGGCTGATGCTGCATAAGTTTGCTTTCTTGCATCAAATGCCTCTACTAATGCTAATGCTAACATTGATACAACAAACTTTATCCTTTTTTTGTTTAGCCAGGGAAAAATAAATAAATATTTTAAGACCTCATTTGTGGAAGCATTCTACTGTTTTTATTATGGACTTTTGTTTTAACAAAATTAAATTTAACAAAACAAAAAAAAAAACAGAATTATGGACTTTTGTTTGCATGTGCAATGTCCATAATTATGCAAGTTATCTGGTAATTTATCTGTTTTGAGGACATTTTCATCTCATTGTCTGACTCCAGGAGGAGAATTTACTGCGTAATGGCTGTTCCAGTATTTCTTTCTTTTTTCTTTTTTTTAATATACAGCCCCTCCTTCCATACCTGGTGACGGTCTTTTTGAAGGTGGTACCTCAGTCTTGACCAAATCTGTTGAGGCCTGGACATAACTTTTAATGATCCTGTGCAGGTTGGCGATGAACTGGATAAATATTTTGCATCGTTTGCACATGCAGTTTTTAGGAACGGGGATACCAGAAGCCTGTCTAATACTGATTGGCAGTTGAATGATTTTATGATAACTGGAATAAGAGAAAGAGAAGTGGTTGCAGAATTGGAAGAGAAATGGTAGCAGCTAAAAGTGAATAAGCCACCTGGGCCTGATTGAATCTATCTATTTATATAAGCTGCAAAAGAAGTATAATCAAACATTTATAATGCTAAGAGCATTCTTGGATTGAGGGAAAGTCTCTATATGTTGGATATGTGCAAATGTGTCTCTTTTTCACAAGTGTGGTTCAAAAGGTGAATTGGATAATTACAGACCTATATATTTGAGTTCTGTGTGCCAGGAAAAATAATGAAGTCAGTAATTAAAGGTGTAAAGAATACAATGCAAAGAATAATTTTTGCGTCACATATTTAATTTCAGTAAAATGTTTGGTCTATTGTTTCATGTGAACAATTATGTAAATTGGAACAATGTAATATTAGGGATATGTTAACTACTGTGGACAAAGGGATGCTTAAGTGACAAGAAACAGAGTAGTTTAAATGACCCCCTGCCCTTCAGTGGACTAATTTTATGAGTGAGATGTTACAAGGTTTGACGTTTGATCCTTTGCTGTTTTTAATATTTGTTAATGATACTGATATGGTATTTCAAGTTTAATATCTAAATTTTTGGATAATTCAAAGGTTGACAGGATGTTTAATGACACTAATCAGAGTATGTCACTTCAGTATTATCTAGGTAAACTGTGCATATGAGCTAAAAAATGACATCTAGATTTAATATTAATAAATGCAAGGTACCAGCAATACCAGAGCAATGTACCACTTGGTTAGCACCATTTGAGAAACTTCTTCAGTTGATGATGTAAATGACCTAGGGGTAATTGTACTGTCTGATATGAAGTTCTGAGTGGTGCAGAGGCTGCTAAATGGCTCGTGGGATATTTTAAGTGATATATATAAACTTTATTAGTAGGGACAGAGAGGTGATTGTCCCATTATAAAGAGAATGGTTTGGCTGCATCGTGAATACAGCATATAGGAGGGACATGGATCTATTTGAAAGGATGCAGAAAAGAACTGTAAGATTAGTTTGGATCACAAAAGGTATTCTTAAAAAAGGACTAGAATTCTGTATTTTTTCATCTGAAAACCATTGAACAATTTAAGGCTTTAAAAAGGTTGAGTAAACGATATACTGAAGGCATCTTTATTCTTTCTTAGACAGCACACATAAGTGACATAATTATAAAAAAAAAAAAAAAAAAAAAATTATATAGAATTGATGTGTAAAACTTTGCCTTCAATCACAGTGTAACTGATTGTTGGAAAAACTTCCAAATAGTGTTATGAAAGTGGGTAGTTTAAATAAATTTAAAGGATGAGACAAATTTTTATTAGTAGGGATAGGCAATATGAAATGGATAAAAAGCTTAATTTTTTTGTTAGCTGATGCTATATAAGTTTGCCTTCTTGTATCATTTTTCTTAGTACTAATAGCAATTCTTGAATGTGATAGCTGTAGAGCAGCTTTAAGTAGTCAAACAAAGCTAATTAAAAAATATGTTAATGTAGATGCTTTAGCTGAATTGAAACAACTACATGGTCTTCATTTTGGTTATTAAGAATAATTTTTAATAACCGAATTATTTTTTTTTGTGATGGTTTTGTGGCAAAGTTTTTTTCTGTAAAAGATGTTTTTGAACATTTACTTGTTTACATTTTATTAATATTTTAGTTTCCTTTTTATTAACTAAATAATATTCAGTTGATAAATGGGAAATATTTTCAACCAAATTATTGTCGTATTTGGGAAGTATTATATTTATAATTGCAGGTCTCATTCCACTCTGTGAGAACATGCCTAGTGGAAAAGCTACAAAACCGGGAGATGTAGTTAAAGCTATGAATGGAAAAACTATACAGGTTTTATTTCAAATTCTCTAATTATTTGTTAAATGTATTTATTATTAGTATTAGTATGGCAAATGATGAAAGAAAGCAAGCTTATAGAGCATAAACAAAAAAAAAAAAAAAACCTAACACATCCTTCCTATATCACCTGCCCATCACCTCTAATACTTTTTTAGCATTTTTTTCTTTAATTTATTCAAACTACCCATCCCTAAAACACCAGGTGAAAGTTTGTTCCAGCAACCAACTGCCAATTGGCTGAAGCCAAATTTCCATACAAATTGATCTATACAACACTAGATGGGAGTTAGTTCCAACTATCAACTACCAGCTGGCTGAAAGCAGATTTCTGCACAACTGCAACCATCTTTGCTCAATTGGAATATGTATCCTTGATGTATGTGTAGTCTGAACAAGAGGAAGGATCCTATCAGCATTGATCTTACTCAAAACCATTTGAAGCCTTAAACACCTTAATCAGATCTCCTCACAGGTCCCTAGTCTCCAGACACTGCAGTTTGCAGAAAAGAAGCCTTTCCTCGTAAGAGTACCCTTTTGTTTCTTTCATCAACCTCATTTCTCTTTTCTGCACCCATGGCAAAATATGCACATTCTTCAAATTAGCTTCCAGACTTGTACTCAAGATGAGGCCTTACCATTGTTTTATTCAGTGACATAATTTCCTCCTTATCCCTGATGGAAAAATTCATGTATATCATTGACAAATTCCCACGAACTGCCTTTGCTACTTATCTGCACTCTTTAGAGAACTTCATATCTGACTGCACAATTACCCCCATATTTTTTAAATTTTCTGCTACCCTGAGTATGATACCAAATAATCATGGTAATGGAGAATGCAATCAGTAATTCAAGATTAACATACCACAGTTAGTACATTAATCTGAGATTACAGCTACCAATATTCATTGCATTGTATTTATCAGTATCAAGATTGCACTTTAGCAAATTCATACTGAGATTGTAGTATAACTACAACTGTATTGCTGTCTAGATGGTCCTCCATTACTTCTTTAGTCAGTGACTATTATTTAGTCTGGAGCAGAAAGTAAAGGAAACAAAGGAGAATTGATATAAAATTACTTATATCATCCCTTTATCCAACTTTGTGAATTGAGGATGCATTTGCATTTCTCCATTCCATTCAGAACTCTTGCCAGAATTCAAGGATAGTCTCATGATTATCTCTAAAGGTTTGCTTATCTCTTTTACTGACTTTCTTAATATAGCATTGGCATTAGTAGAGACATATGATGCAAGAAAGCAAGCTAATGCAGCATCAGCCAAAAAAACACTCCCATTTCACCCCTCCATTTATTCCAAATGCCTGTCCACCTCAGCCTTAAATTTATTTAGGCTATTAACTTCCACAACAAGAGATGGAAGTCTGTTGCACCAATCAACTACCTGCTGGCTAAAGGCAAATTTCTGCACATCTATTCTACAACTGTCTTTCCTCCATTTGAATCTGTGCCCCCTCAGGTTCTTAATCTGAGCAAAAGGAAGAATCCCATCAGCATTCGACTTGCTCAATCCATTCAAGGCCTTATCCACCTCAATCAGATCACCTTGCGGGTGCCTACTCTCCAGGCACTTCAATTTTCAGAACTTAAGCCTTTCTTGGTAAGAGTGTACCCCCTTTGTGACCCTCACCAATCTTGTTGCCCTTCTTTGTACTCGTTCTAGCAACTCTACATCCTTCCTAAAATGAGGCCTCCAGACCTGTACACAATACTCTAGGTGTGGCCTGACCATTGCCTTGTATAACTGGATAATTACTTCCCTGTCCCTGCTAACAAAATTCCTGCCCTGGCAGCCCCTCTGCACTGCTCAGAGAACTTTATATTTTACCCCCTGGTCTTGCTGCCCCCTTTAATATAACTGGATAGATCCCGTCCACCCCAGGTGCCTTCCTTAGGTTTAACTTCAACAATTTCTCCTCCACTTTGCTCTCAGTTATTTCAAAATCACTTAGCTCCCTGGTAGAGTTTGATAAACTTCTGGCATTCCCCTCATTGAATAACTTCTCATGTGTGAATGTAGATGCAAAATACTCATTCAGTTTATCAGCTACCTGAGCATGATCATCAATAGTCAACCCATCTATGTTAAGTGGTCCAATATGATTCATCCCTTTCCTTCTAGAGTTTACATAAGTAAAGAACTCTTTGCTATTTTTCTTTGCATCCTTTGCCAAGGATTTCTCGTAATCTGCCTTCACCTGCCAAACCTCTTTTGTGATTTGATTACAGACTAGTTTATATCTGCCACAGCTTCTGTGTCATCTGATACTTTATATGCATCCCATACATTTTTCTTTTCTGCCACAAGCCTCATTAGTTCATCTGACATCCATTTAGGCCTAAAGCCTTGAACAGTATTTCTTAGTTGGAATGAAAAGCCTAGTAGCTTCCAAAATTATGGAGGCTACTAGGCTTCGAATATGTTTGGTTGTATAAAGTTACGGGGGGGGGGGATGTTTAGAGTGGATTGCAAGAAGTTTTATTTTAGCCATTTCCTAATAATGTTGATTTATTCTTGATTTACTAATCACATATATATTTTTTATGAAAGGAATAGTTCAACTCCACTTGATGGAGTTGAACTAAAGCTGGTAGTGGAGAAAAGGGACTTGGGCGTTACAATACAGTCGGACATGAAGTTCTCCGAGCATTGTAGACAAGTTGCAAGGAATGCCCATTGTGTCCTATCGATGATTTATTGAACAATTACTAGTTGAAATAAGGATGTCATAATCCCATTATATAAGGCTATTGTTAGACCACACTTGGAATACTGTGTTTAAGTATGGAAACCTCACCTAAAGAAAGACATTGTGCTTGTTGAAAGGGTCCAAAGACAGGTAACTCGCCTGGTGAGATCGGCAAAAGGGTGTTCATATGAGGAAAGACATGGAATATGTGGGTCGCAGAGCTTGGAAACTAGTCACCTTAGAGGGGACTTGATTGAGGTTGTTGAGGCTCTGAGAGGCATAAGTAAAATGAATGAGGATGAAATTTTCACAGTTATAAATGATTCTAGAACTAGGTGCCATAATTTCGAGTTACAGAGGGAGATGTTTAGACTTAATTGCAGGAAGTTTTATTTTAGCCAGCGAGTTATAAATTACTGGAATAAGTTACTACATGGGTGGTAGAGGCTGACATTTTGGGGAAATTCAAAGGTGCAGCTGGATAATTACTTATGAGAGGAGGGAAACTCATAGGTTGTCTATTTCCTTTTCTCAGATAGTATGAATCAGAGCTGTACTACTCAATATGTTCTATGTTGATAATAATATTAGTAAAATAATAAGAGGAGTTTACCTCAGTATAGTATTTAAAACAATTAAAAATTTAAAACAATTAAAAATCAAATTAATGCAATTAAAAGAATCTAACGAAAATATTCAAAACGATTTTCCTTTCTGAAGCTGACAACGCTTTTCGACCGTATGTCGTGATCACAGGAATGAAAATTCAGGAAAATCACAGGAAGGAAAATCGTTTTGAATATTTTCGTTAGATTCTTTTAATTGCATTAATTTGATTTTTAATTGTTTTAAATTGATTTGAATTGTGTTAAATTGATTATTTAATTATTTATATTTTACTCTAATGTACCGGTAAGTTGTCGATTTTTCCGTTTTAATTTCTGGAGGGTATCATACGGAAGTGTTCTACGAACTATTTTGAGGTAAACTCCTCTTATTATTTTACTAATTTCCTTTTCTCTTAGTAATTATTATTTTTTTTAATTTTCTTCTTCTTATTATTATTATTATTATTTTATTTTCATTATTATTTTTTATTTTATTTTATTATTATTATTTTATTTATTATTTTTTTTTTTTGTCTGGTGCAGCATAAGCCATAGGCTTCCTTGCACCATGTGGCCATTGCTAATACTAATATTATATGTTTGAATATTTAAATATTATAAAGTTTGAAAATCTCAACATATGTCTTCAATCCAACTTATTTCCTGTTAATATATATGGAAGTCATTACTCCTAGGTAATGACCTTCATATATATAGTTGAAGAATGTTATTTGGAAATTTATTATACCAACAGTTTTTAAATTGCCCATTTCCACTTTAGAAGTTGATCACTATAGTATACTAAATCAGAAGGATGATTCTGACTTAGTCATAGGCATTTTTACTGTCATGGCCTTGAAGGATCTAAAACAAGAGGAGAAGATTCTGTTCTATTGTTCAGTGAAGAAGTAGGCAGTGTTAGGTGGGTCGGAAAACTGCTAGCTTGGGGGGAGACAAAGACCAATAGATTGACAGTAGCCACTGGCAGAGGTGAAAGAGATTCTTGCACTGCTTCTATTAGAATGAGCAGAAGCCTGAAAAACAAGATGCATGGTATTTCAGAGACTGCTGGGAGCCATTGTGGTACAAGTAAACACATGGGTTGTGTTAGGGTAGCTAAGAATAGAAACAGGTGCAGGTATACTTGCGTGTACACCAATGCTAGGAGTTTAGTAAATAAATTTGATGAATTTGAGGTATTGCTCAAAACATCGAAGGCAGATATTGTTGGGATATCAGAGACGTGGTGTCACACAGATATAAGGGATGTGGAACTGCAATTTGGGGAGTACAACGTCTACAGAAAGGATAGACAGGATAGGAAGGGGGGAGGTGTTATGCTATTAGTTAAGAAACACATAAAAACCAAGGAAGTGAAGCCAGTCGACATCGCTGGACAGTGCAGTGTGGAGTCAGTTTGGTGTGACATAAACATTGGGAGATCAAAATTGAGAGTAGGAGTGTGCTATAGGCCTAATGACACTGATGAGTATAATAAGGAACTGTACAGGGAAATAGAGTGGGCCAGTAAATCAGAGTGTCTTATAATGGGAGATTTTAATTTCCCAGATATTGACTGGAATTTGGGGGCTGGGTACTCACACACTAGCAGGGCTTTTGTGGATTTATTGGATGATTGTTTTCTACATCAGCATGTTCGGGAGGCAACTAGAGGGAGTAATACTCTTGATTTGATTATCAGCAGTGATTCTTCATGCATTAAGAATCTGCAGATAAATGAACCACTAGGTGGCAGTGATCACAGTGTGCTGAAATGGGATTTACTCAAAGAGGTAACTACCATTAGGGGTAAAGGGAAGGGTTATTGCTTCCGTAAAGGCGACTACGATGGACTGAGACAGTATTTAAATTCTATACAGTGGGACCAACTGATGATGTTACCAACAGCAAATTCAAAATGGGAAGCATTCAAAGAACTTATCTTGGAAGCTACTAGGCTTTACATACCAACTAAGAAATATTGTTCAAGGTTTAGGCCAAAATGGATGTCAGATGAACTAATGACGCATATGGCAGAGAAGAAAAATGCATGGGATACTTACAAATTAACACATGACACAGAAGCCTATGATAGATACAAGTTGATATGCAACCAAGTTACAAAGGAGGTTAGGCAGGCGAAGGCAGATTACGAGAAATCCTTGGCAAGGGATGCAAAGAAAAACAGCAAAGAGTTCTTTACTTATGTAAACTCTAGAAGGAAAGGGATGAATCAGATTGGTCCACTTGATATTGATGGGTCAAGTGTTGATGATCCTGCTCAGGTGGCTAACAAACTAAATGAATATTTTGCATCGACATTCACACATGAGGAGTTATTCAGCGAGGGGAATGCCAGAGGTGTATTCAACTCTAGCAGTAAGTTACAGAATCTTGAAATAACTGGGAGTAAAGTGGAGGAGAAACTGTTGAAGATAAACACAAGAAAGGCACCCGGGGTGGATGGGATCTATCCAGTTATATTAAAGGAGGCAGCAAAGGAAGTAAGCAAACCCTTAGCCATAATTATGAGAGCTTCCTTGGACTCAGGGGAGGTACCCATAGACTGGAAATGTGCAAATGTGACCCCAATTCACAAAGGAGGATCAAAGGCTGACACAAGTAATTATAGACCTGTGAGCTTAACTTCTGTTCCAGGAAAATTAATGGAGGCACTGGTTAAAGACGCACTGCAGGATCATTTAGACAAGACTTCAGTTATAGCTCAGACACAGCGTGGTTTTGTTAAGGGGAAGTCTTGCCTGACCAACTTGATTGGATACTATGATGCAGTCACAAAAGAACTGGATGCAGGGAATAACTTTGATATTATATACTTGGATCTTAGAAAGGCTTTTGATACTGTTGCACATGGAAGACTGCTACACAAATTGGAGCAGTGTGACATTGGAGGCAAATTGCTGCTATGGATAAAGGGGTGGTTGAGGGGGAGAAGACAGAGAGTGGTAATCAATGGACACTGCTCATCGTGGACTGATGTTATTAGTGGAGTCCCTCAGGGCTCAGTGTTGGGTCCATTATTGTTTTCTGTATTTATAAATGATATTGATGATGGTATATCGGGATTAATGTCCAAGTTTGCAGACGATACAAAGGTTGGCAGGGTTGTCAAGGACACTACTGACACTATGCTGCTGCAACAGGATCTGGAAAGGTTGAGCAGATGGGCTGAGAGGTGGCAAATGAAGTTTAACATTGACAAATGTAAAGTACTACACATGGGAAACAGCAACCCCAGAGCAACGTATCAACTCTGTGGTACAGCACTGACAGTGGTAGAGAATGAAAGGGACTTGGGGGTGGTTGTGCAGGCAGATATGAAGTTCTCTGAGCAGTGCAGACGGGCTGCAAGAGTAGCTCATGGAGTATTGTCAATGATATACAGTAATTTTTCCAGCAGGGATAAGGAGGTGATTATTCCATTGTATAAGGCGATGGTCAGGCCACACCTAGAGTACTGTATACAGGTCTGGAGGCCTCATTTCAAGAAGGATGTAGAGCTGCTGGAACGAGTACAGAGAAGGGCAACAAGATTAGTGAATGGAACAAAGGGGTGCTCTTACGAAGAAAGGCTTAAGTTTTGCAAATTACAGTGTCTGGAGACTAGGCACCAGCGAGGTGATCTGATAGAGGTGTATAAAGCCTTGAATGGTTTAAGCATGCTCAATGCTGATGGGATTCTTCCTCTAGCTCAGAATAATCACCTGAGAGGGCATAAATTCAAATTGAGGAAAGACAGATGTAGGATAGACGTGCGGAAATTTGTCTTTATCCAGCGGGTGGTTGGTTGGTGGAACAGACTTCCATCCCTTGTGGTGGAGGTTGATAGCCTAAATAAGTTTAAGGCTCAGCTGGACAGGTATTTTGAACGAACAGAGGGGTGAAGTGGAAGTGGTTTTTTTTTTTTTTTTTTTTTTTGGCTGATGCTGCATAAGCTTGCTTTCTTGCATCAAATGCCTCTACTAATGCTAATGCTAAGTACTTTATTGCTGCGTTGAAATACATGTGGTGCCTAAGTTCCCATTGAAAAATGATAAAAATGCCGAGGTACTGCAAATTTAATCAATTAGTATTTTCAAATTTGAAATTTTTTATGGACAAGTTTCCAGTCCTCTCTTCGGTGTCATTAAATATAAAGAAATCGATGAAGTATTAGATGCTTTGCTGCAACATTTTCAGTGTGAGAACCCACCAGATACTCTTATGAAAGGAGGAACTGATGTACAGTGGTCCTTGGTTGAGGAACTGACAAGTGCATGAGGAAGCAGTGTGAACCTCCTGTTTTTCACATATATTGTGGCCCATAAATCTCCTGTTTTCCTTCTGCTTACAATTGCCTTATATCCAGCATTTTTGAAATTCAAAATTTAGCAGTTATGCATTTATAAATGAACAGTTGTACAGAATTCTTATTATGAGATGGGAATTCTGTATGGTTTCTCTGACAGATACTTCTAATGATATTAAAGTTACTGTTATTGAATATGAACTCCAGTATATTTTGGAATTAAAAATAGGGAACACATAATATTCTTGGGGAAAACCAAAAGTATAAGTATTTTTCAGTGAGTATGTACATTGCCTTTATCCAAATGAAATAGCATTACTTTTTTCACATAATTCATAACTTCAGAAATATGTTTCTGTTTTACCTCTCTTTTATATGTTACTGAAGGAAATGGTTGTAATTTTCTAATGATTCTTGTTTATTATTTAATATTTTTAATAATGTTTTAGTTTTTAACAGTATTTTATCTGAAGAGTATGATTAAAATCTCTGTAGTAAATGGGCAGCAAGGGCAAATGCATCACTATGGATGATTTTGATTTTTTCCCTATAAAGATTGGAAACCATGGGTGTGCATTGCACATCATGGGAGTTGTTTCTTGAATCACCTAGATAATGGCTATTTATTTCAATTCATTAGGGAAAGCACAAGGGGATCAAATGTCCTTGAGCTAATTCTCCTTAACCAAGCATCTAATTAGTATTAAAAATATGACAGTTCAGGAACCGTTAGTGGGAGCAAATCCACTTGAGAAAAATTTCAGTGATCAAAGGAAAAGGTCAAAGTTTTAATTACAGGAAGGGGCACTACAGTGGACTCAGCTGTTACTTGAACTTTTGTATGTGGATTTATTACTATATGCTGTTTGATATTAAAGCATTGTGGGAAGTATTTAAGGTAGGCCACAAACACATATGTTCCAGTTCAAAAGTACTACAAAAGAAAGATACTAAAATTGATCACAAGAAGCCTGAAGGATTTTATTGAGTAAAATAAAAAGTAAGGGTTAGTTAAGGATATCAAATGACACTGCTTTATACAATAATTATGAGCAAGTATGTGAAACACCAACTGAGAAGGTAAGACTTGCAAAAGCTGAGAAAAATAATCACTGACAAAGAGAGTTAAAAAAGGATTTTTTTCTCTTAATTGCATGCAAAAAAAAAACAAAAAAAAAACCAGAGAGTAAATTTGATAGGCCCTTACAAAATCAAAGTGGTAGTATAATCAATTACCCAGCAAAATAGTGGCTGGGTTGAACAGGTATTTTACAGTGCTCTTTACTATTGAAATCACATTGATACTGTGGGAGAATAGTGAATAACGATATCAGAAATTATCTATCTGAAAAGTTAGCGAGGTTGAGAAAGTAAAGCCCTAGGAAGGATTATGTACATCTATTTATACTGAAAAAAAAGTGACAAGTGAGTGAATATTAATTATATTAGTTTACAATGTTAATGAGATCATCATCATTAGATTTGGGAATTATTCTCTTGGACTAAAGAGGTATCAGTTGAGAAACTGGTAACTCTTTAGTTCAGTGTCTCTCCAGTCCATAAGGAATGAGCTAAAGAAGCGATGGCCAGTTATAGACTAGTGAGTTTGACTTCTGTGGTTGTTAAAATTATGGAGTCTGTTGTTAAAGATGCAATAGAGGAACATCCTGAACAGAACGAGTCAGCATGTTTTCATAAAGTGGATTTCTTGCCTGAAAAATCTGGTAAATTACTATGATGAAGTTGACATGTAAGACGTGACTTTGGCATTACATATATATATATATATATATATATATATATATCTGGATTTTAGTAAGGCTTTTTGATATTGTTCCTCATGAGAGATTATTTTATAAATTAGAGTAGGTTAAGATAGCGGGGAAGATCTATTGGTGGATTGGAATTTGGTTGAAGGACAACACACAGGGAGTAGTCATATATGGATAGTTTTCAGAGTGAACTGGATTAGCAAGTGGTGTCCTTCAGGAATCGGTGGTCAGACCTCTTGTTTCTTATCTTCCTAAATGATAACAAGGAGGTGTTGAAGTTTACTGATGACTTAAAGGTTGGGAAGATAGTTAACAATTGGAACCAGGTATGCTGCTTCAAAAGAATTTGGATTGATTGCAAGTATGTACTTGGGGAAGAGAAACTCAGACATGGTTTATAGACCAGAGTGGCCGAATTAAAGAATGTGTCAGGATGAGAAAGATTTGGGGATTGTGACACAGAAAAACATGAAGTTTAACATAGAGTGTAAACAGGTAGTAAGAGAGGCACAATGTTCTTTCTGTGATTTATTGGAATTGCTCACATCTGGTGAGTATGGGCTTGGCACACCCAGGATCCTGAGCTGGATATCATCATTCTTCTCTTTCTTTTTGATTCCCTTTTATTTCTCTCTCTCAGGGTAGTTCAGAATTTTTTTTTTTTTTTTTTTTGCCTGGTGCAGTATAAGCCTTAGGCTTCCTTGCACCATAAGGCTAATAATAAATAATAATAACAATAATTATGCAAATGGAAAGGAGGAAGTCATTATCCTTCTCTGTGAGATGTTGGCCAAACCATAGTTTGAATATTGTGTTCAGATCTGGAGACAGCATGTAAAAACGATATAGGACTTCTAAGGAAGGTGCAAAAAAATAGTCAATTAGGTTAGTAAAGAATGCTAGGCATTATTCTTATGTGGAGCGGCTTAGAAGATGTGATTTGTATAGCTTAGAAAGTTAGACAGCTTAGGTGGCAGAGGATTCAGTTAAGTATATAATTCCCTGAGGGGAATAAGGGGAATTAATAAAATTAATGTGATATTCTCACTGGTCAGTGAAGCGAGAGCTAGCGGGAACAACTACACTAGCCAATACAATTTTTACCTCCAAGAACTTAAATGCTGTTTTTAACCAATTTTTATGCGTAGATTTCGAAAATCACCATGATAGTTTCAAATTACATCACAGTTATTAAATATAGAGGGAGTTATGTTTTACCAGAATATGCCAATTTCACTTAATCTAGCCAGTATTGTATGACATACTGATTTATTTTAACTGATATAAGCTAATTCTCTTAATTTTAGCATTCAATTCTGGCCTTGGTTTTCTTGTGATAAACATAATCAGACTTCTACCTATGGTTCTTAGGTTCAAATTCTGATGCAACAATTTACAATTTGAAGAGTGCACACTTAGCGTTTTTGGTGAGGATTTTGTAGGCTGTGCCAAGGTTTTCCAAGTATTAACTGATTGTGATATGTTGTAAATCTATCCTCCAAACATAAACAGCCCCTCGAGAGTAGGAGGGTGCAGCCCTTGTGATAGGAAAAGTTTTCGAAATACGAGGACAGTATGTGTTTTTGCAAAGACTTTATTGGACTTCTGAAAGAACTAGGTGTCGTGCATAAGTCAGATGAATGGCATTTATTCATAGATGCCTCAAAATTAAGTTTAAAAGCAGTTTTGTTTCATGATGGCAAAGAATTTCCATCAGTTCCCGTGTTTCATTCAGTTGAACTTAAAGAAAGTCATGAAAGCACGTCTAAGGTTCTACTTGCTATAAAATACCAGGATTATGGTTGAAACATATGCAGTGATCTTAAGGTTATTGTTTTGCAGGGGGGTTTCACAAAATATTGTTGTTTTTTGTTTGTGGGACAGCCCTGCGACAGAAGAACATTATGTTGTGCAACGTTGGGACAAGCGGGATGAGTTCATACCAGGACAGTGTAATGTAAAATATATTCCTTTAGTCAAACAAGGTTCTTCTTCCACCCCCTGCACATCAAACTTGGATTGATGAAAAATTTCTTGAAGGGACTAGATAAAGAAGGTAACGGATTTGCATACTTGAGAAGTGTGTTTCCTAATTTAACATGTGTCAAATTAAGGAAGGTATTTTTGTAGGACACCAAATTAGGAAACTCCTGAAAGACAATGTGTTTGAAACCCAGTTAAAGGAGGTTGAATTGGCAGCTTGGCAATCATTTAAGGCAGTTGTACATGGTTTTTTGGATAATAGGAAAGAAGAAAACAATGAAAAGTTGGTGTCTAATTTATTTGAGTGCTACAAAAACATGAGCTGTCACATTTCATTGAAAATTTATTTTCTTCATTCCCATCTTAAATTTCCTCCGAAAATCTGAGAGATGTGAGTGACGAACAAAGGGAGTGGTTTAATTAAGATATTTCCATGACGGAAAAGCGGTACCAAGGTCGCTGGGATCCTGTAATGATGAGGGATTACTGCTGGTTCCTTGTGAGGGAGAGTAAGCAGGAATACAAGAGAAAATCCCTTAGTAGCAAATATTTTTAAGGACAATTTCAGGTATGCTGATTATATATTATTGAAATACAGTAGACTCTCGATTTTCCGGGATAGATAGTAAAAAGAAATTCCCAGTTAATCCAAAAATACAGTAAATCCCCAACAGATGTAAAGTACGTTGTTATTGTTATTATTAGCCATAAGGTGCAAGGAAGCCTGAGGCTTATGCTGCACCAGCCAAAAAAAAATTTCTGAAGTACCCCAAGAGAGAGTGTCAGAAGTAGAAGGGAATCACCAAGAAAGAGAAGTATGATGATATCCAGCTCAGGACCCTGGGTGTGTCAAGCCCGTACTCACCAGGTGACAGCCCCTGGGTTCTAGAAACTTGGGGCCTAAAAAAATCCTATTGGACTGCGAAAAGTGTTTCAAGCTAAAAGAGGTCATTATGTCACTAAAATGACAGCCACTGATCTAAACAATTTATTAAACCACTGCACACAATATTTGTAGTGGTTTATTAATTGTAACTCAATATCTCACCATTATTTTTTACTCTTTGTTCCTACGGCTTATCTTAAAATCCAAACAACGAAAAAATGACTCGATATAATACTGTAATGTTTACATTCAAACACGAAAAAGGGAACGCATCTAAGCACCATGTGGCGAACCACACCAGTAAAATATTATGTACTACCCAATCATCCATCTTATTTCTGATTATCTCTAATCAGAAGGCCAAGACCAGAAGAATATACTCTTTAGATCACGCCTCAAAAAAAAAAAAAAAAAAAAACTAACACAACATTACACAATTCCAGGAATATGTATTTGATTGCTAAATAATAGAATTTGACAATCGAATAAATATTCCAAATGACATCTTACCATTATTTTTATAAGATGTTACAGGACTTCTTACTAAAGAAGTCCTGTAACAAGTTTTACGAACTCAGAAATGACTAATATAATATTGCTACTATATCCCTGATATGCCAAAATTACAAAAACCATGTAATATCCTCAGAAGAATGAAGAAAAATGGTTATATATTTTTAATATTAATTAGGTAAACCTCTTCAGAGTTCAAATGAGAGAGCGAATTGCTTGTTTACCAATCTTAGAATACATAAAAAATATAAAGTTACTTTCTTCACACATTGCAATGAAGCTATTCCTGAAAAACATTTTAAAATCATGAAAAATGGTGCAAAGTATCCTTGGCTTATGGTACAATCACTTTGCTTATTGGAGGCTTGAAGTGTTGAAACCCATGTTTAGTCTCTAGAGCAAAGTTTCTGACATCCCCCTCCCCTCATACTTCTCCTTCAACCCATGCACTGTATTAAGTACTATAGGTTCTGATACCTTTTGTGTTTGTGGATTTCATAAAAAAAAAAAATAGTTCAATTAAATTATATTTGGGACAGCGGTGAAGTAGCCGGAGTGGCACATAAGAAAACATAAAAGGAAGAAAAAACGCATGTTATTATACTGTAAAAACTGATATGTGTTTCGTAGCCTTGGTTATTACAGTTGACTTCATTGGTGGTGCTGATCTCTTCACTGCTTCTCGTATTCTGTCTAATGTAACATAAGTCCGAAGCTGCGTAAGTCTTGGACTTACTGTATCGAAAAATGTTCAGCAACCTACATAAATGGAGATAGATAAAAAATGAAAAAACTTACCATGCACTACCCGCATGTCCAATGCCATTCTTCCTTTTATTTTTTATAATATCTATTTTAAATCAAATAGCTTCCCTTTTTTTTTTACAATGTCGTGTATGGTTTGGTTGGCAACACTATAATGGTTCATTAGAGATTTAACAGATACACTGCTTTCAAACTTTTGAATAATTTCAAGTTTTTGTTTTATTGAAAGCAAAACTTGTGTTTGCCCATGATTTTCGTGATTTCTAAACAAAAAAAAAACAAAAAAAAAAAAAACCCAACATCCCTGACATAAATAACAAAACAAAATTTGTCCTTTTGCGGTGCGACGAAACAATCGACGTGCTAAAACAAACCAAACATTTGCATTACCACGCGACTTACTAAACAAACTAAATTAATGATAATAGGTACACTAATCTCCCAATGACGACTTATAACGGCGCTTCTTGTCTCTTATTTGCGACTTGCAAAACATCTGTTTATACCTATTCTAGTTATTACTTGAATTTCATGATTTCTAGTTGATTTTTTTTTTTTTTTTTTTAAATTTGGAGTTTTGAAGTGTCCTGGTTAATCCGATCCCTGTATAAAGTCAAGAGTCTGCTGTATAACTATTTCACTATGATTTATGATAATTTTTTCAGAGTTAAATGAGTTATAGAGAATGTATAATTTTTTTTATACTTGTATTACAAACTTGAATTATATGTATATATCCCTTTAATTTAACATTAAACGTTGGTACATCTTTTGTTGTAGACATGATAGAGACTTTTTATGGTGATTTTTGGAATCGGTGCATTGATTTCCTCTAGAATCACATTTTTTTATTGTGGATTTATGACAAAAAATATTTTTTTGTTGGCTAGTGCTATTAAACGTTAGGGAAAGATGGTAGACTAGATCTTATAAAATTTACCTTTTGGTAGTATGCTGTGGAACACTGGGGTAAAGTTTCCTGAAATAGGGTTTGGCAGAGTTCAAAGAGGAATTAGACAGGCAATTTTGCAATGGGACAATGGTTTACAACAATACAAGAGTTTCTTTCTTTCTTTTCTTTTTTTTTTTTTGGCAGACATAAAATAAGTTTGCTTTCTTGCATCACTGTGCCATATTAATTACTAATTTCTTTGTGATTTCATTATAGGTGACAAACACAGATGCTGAAGGTCGACTAATATTGGCAGATGCTCTTTGCTATGCTCATTCTTTTAATCCTGATATCATTGTTGACATAGCTACACTAACAGGTAAAATGAAATCAATTTTTTTTTTTCATTAAAACTTTAGCATTTTAAACATTTTGTTTAAATGTTTGAAGCAAAGACAATTATCTGAGGGACATAAAGCTATATAGCTGTGTCAATATCCAGTCTTATTTTGTAAATCTTGTGTATTAGTATTAATAGGAATAAGCAATTTCTTCCCCCAATTCTTTTGTCATACAGTATGAATCATGTCTTTTCAGGTTATGTTGGGCACCATATCAAGATCCAGTAATGGATCTTGACATGGTGCCCAACATTGTTTTAGTGGTACAGCTTTCAAATGGTTTTCACAAGTTTTCACTTGACATGGTTTTAATGGTACAGCTTTCAAATGGTTTTCACTTGACATGGTTTTAATGGTACAGCTTTCAAATGGTTTTCACAGTCTGACTACTAGATAGCATGCCAGACTGAACCTGTTGGAAACTCACAAGGAAGTATTTGGATCAGGAGGTATCTGACTTGAGGCTTGTCGTAAGCATTCTTTCAGGTTCAGTTTGATTCAGTAGTAGGTAGTAGATGACTTTCATCACCTGGTACATACCACCACTTTGCTTTGATGCGCTGAAACATATATTGAGTTTCTAGATGCTTTGGCAACCACATTTCTCTTTCATGCAGTATGAGTCATGTCTTTTGAAGGTATGGGCATCATGATGAGATCCAGTATTCACTATGTTTTGATGGCAAAGCTTTAAAATGATTTTCACAGGCCAGTCACTAGATAGCCCACTAGACTGGATACCTCCTAGAGAGTTACCTATTGTTATCTTTTTAGATACCAATAGATAACTCTCTCTATCAGTAGGTAATTATCTTAGATACCAATAGGTAACTGTCTCTTTCAAGGCCCTGTAATCTTAGGAGCTGGTTATAACTTTGCTTTGTACACAAAGCAAAGTTATAACCAGCTCCTAAGTATAATTTTTGAATATGGCATACTACATGCCATAGTCAAAAAATTCGATATTTCCTACAAGTTCCTTAATCCTCTGTTCTTAATTTATTTACTCAATGCATTGTGAATTTCCAAACTCATAGAACAAATTTATTTGAGAAAAGATCCAAACTTCTAAAAAATTCCTTGTTAATTTCCCAAATATGTGAGGTTTTAGTAGCAGTCTCAGTGATGTTCATTTCTATCTACAATCTGCCAAGCCACACTTTTTCCGACAGAATCTCAATTATCATTTACCCCAACCCATTCAAGTCAATTGTTCTAGTTACAATGCATGCCTTATTGTGGTCAGAGATAATGTTAGCATTAGTAGAGGAATAAGATGCAAGAAAATAAGCATATATATAGCATCAGCCAAAAAAACAAAAACCCTTCCCATTTCACCCATCCATTAACTCCAAATGTTTGTCTAGTTCTACCTTGAATTTATTTAAGCTGTCAGCTTCTACAATGACAGATGGAAGTTTGCTCAGGCAATCAACCACCTACTGGCTAAAGGCAAATTTCCGCACATCTATTCTACAACCATCTTTTCTCAGTTTGAATTCATGTCCACTCAGGCAACTAATCTGGGCAAGAGGAAGAATCCCATCAGCATTGAGCTTGCTCAAACCATTCAAGGCCTTATACACCACAATCAGATTACCTCGCAGGTGCCTAGTCTCTAGACACTGCAATTTAAAGAACTTAAGCCTTTCTTTGTAAGAACAACCCTTTGTTCCTTTCACCAATCTCGTTGTCCTCTGTATTTGTTCCAGCAGCTCTACATCCTTCCTAAAATGAGGCCTCCAGACATGTATACATTACTCAAGGTGTGGCCTAATTGTTGCCTTATACAAGGGGACAATCACCTCCTTATCCCTGCTAGAAAAATTCTTGTATATCATTGACAAGACACCACGAGCTACTCTTTCAGACTGTGTGCACTGCTCAGAAAACTTCATATCTGACTGCACAATTACCTCCAAATCGTTTTCATTCTCTACCACACTGAGTGTAGTACCCCACAGTTTTGGAGTTACTGCAATCCATATGCAGTACTTTACATTTATCAATGTTAAACTTCAGTTGCCACATCTCAGCTCATCTGCTCAACTTTTCTAGATCCTGTTGCAGTAGTGTACTGTTATTAGTATCATTAACAACCCTGCCAACCTTTGTATCGTCTGCAAACTTGGACATTAAGCATGATATATCTTTATCAATATCATTAATAAATACAGAAAACGACAATGGACCCAACACCATACCCTGGGGGACTCTACTAATAACATTAGTCCATGAAGAGCAGTGTCTATTGATTACCACTCTCTGTGTTGTCCCACTCAACCATCCCTTTAATCCATAACAGCAATTTGCCCTTAATATTATCATTCATTTAATTTATCACTTTTATGAGATCCCAATCAGACTTATAACAATACATAGAAGTAGTACCATTTATTATAATCAGTGCTTCAGTTTATGTTATCACTTTGCCTTATCATGATTTAAGCAAGTGGAGTGGAAGTGATTATATAATATACTGATTTGTCCTTGAACTCTGAAACATTGTGCAGATAGTTACTGCAGTTGTTTTGTACAATTCATATGATTGTCAGTGTCATTACTCCATGAAAGAAACTACTGTATCTGACCAGGGACATGTTATCCAATAGGCATGAAAGACATCTGCCTAGGGCCCCCAATCAGAGGGGGGCCCCAGAATCACTGAAAACCTCATTGTTGTTTTTCACTAATATTTTTAAGTGATTTTTATTGGAAACTGACTTTCTACTTGAAGGTCAAATGAACTTTGAAGATTAATTTGAAAATTACGTTTTCTTCAAAAATGGTTTTACTGATTCTGATGAAATTTTATATTTAGTTCTTCCTTAAATAGTTGAGTTCAGTAAAGACTGCCTTGTATGGAACCAGCGCCCCTGACAGCTTTATGCTTAAGGGTGTTCCCACATAGAATTCAGGTGACCCATTATCCGGAACTAGCAGCGAAATGCAGCTAAAACTTCTCACAGGCTATGATAATAATTGAAAGTGGAAGAGAAAAATATTTTTGCAAATGAATTTGAAAATCTTCAAAATAAAGATTTGAATTTACAACACGCTGTAAATCTTTTAAAATCATTGGCATTATACACAGTGGCGGACAAAAAACTGCATCACCTTAAAAAAAAAGTAACATTTGTTGTGAAATATATAAGATATTGTTTAATTATAGTCATTTTGTTTGTCGCAAAGCAAAGGTATTGCATCAGACAGTAATTGCAAGGTATTGCATCAGCCATTTCTGTAAATACAGCATTGGAAGGGTATACACACTCGTTAGAATCCTGTTTTGCAGAGGTGTAAGCATGGCTCCATATGTTCAGTTGACACTAAGAAAAACAATAGTGTAGCTGCTGCTCTGTCCCAGGAAGGGCTTTCTATGCGTGCTATCACTGATAAAATAGGCTGCCACAAGTCTACAGTATCCCTGGTGCTGAAATTAAAGTGTGAAACCAGTGATGTGAAGAGAAGACCTGGATCAGGCCATAAGAGAGTGACTACGCCTTCCCAAGATCGATATGTGAAACTTAGTAATCGACATGCTAGTGCTCCTGATCTAAAACTGGACTTGGAGATGGTGTTGAAACAAGTGCACCAACTATCCAAAGACGGCTTTCAGAATGTAGTCTGCATGCCTATCATCCCAAGAAGAAGCCTCTGTTAACCCAACAAATGAGGA
Source organism: Mastigoproctus giganteus (assembly GCF_048544385.1). Lineage (NCBI taxonomy): Eukaryota > Metazoa > Arthropoda > Arachnida > Uropygi > Thelyphonidae > Mastigoproctus > Mastigoproctus giganteus. The sequence goes on from NC_143585.1 coordinate 93,114,756, forward strand.
AGAAGCAACTTGCGTGGACTAAAACACATCTTTCGTGGACAAAAGAGCAATGGGACACTGTCATCTTTTCTGAAGAATTTATTTATTATGATATTAGGGTCCCCCATAAATGATTACATCTACCCATATATTTATTTTGTCTGTAAATTGCTGTGTTCTCTGGGTGATTTACCTGTTTGCTGGATGAAAAAACCCATTTCTGGGGGGGAGAGAAACTTTGCTATCTACTCCTGGGACTGAATAACTCAGCCACCCACGGAGTGAAAAAAGTCCACTAAAGTTCCTCGCATAATTGACGGGATTCAAACCCGAGGCTTTTCCACCCGATGTGGAGTGGACGGTGACAATACCACTGTGCTCCCCTCGCAGACAAAATTCAACCTGCATGGCTCAGATGGGAAACGATATGTGAGAAATCGAAAATCAGAGGCATACCATCCTGACTGCATAACACCAACTGTAAAGTTCCCGCCGGTCAGATGGTCTGGAGATGCATAACAAGCAAAGGAGTGGGGTGAATTAAGTTTATTAGTGGAACGGTGAATGCAGAAACCTACACTGCTATCTTGGAGGCGTGCCTGAAATCTGTTATTAAGGATCACCACACAGATGTCCAAAACTGCATTTTTCAATGGGACTCAGCACCTTGGCATACAGCAAAATTGATAAGTTTTATGCTATTTAGATTTAATGATGAGTTTGTCTTCTTGTCTGAACAAGGCTTAAAACATACACCAATGTTTTCCCTCATTTTTCTCCCTTAAGGTGCAATCATACCTCAGAAATGCTGGCATTACAGCGTTGGACTGGCTCGGCAACAGTCTAGATTTGAACCCTATTGAAAATTGTTGTTACATAATGTTGTCTAAAATTTCTCAGAAGAAGCCAAGTAAGATCCAGCTGCAGGAAAGCGTTGTAAGGGTATAGTACCACGAAATGTGGCAAGAGTATATTCAGAAGTTGATTAACTCTATGCCAGATCATTGCAAGGCTGTAATTGCAGCTTGAGGAAGAACAACAAAATATTGAGGACTTATTTTGCTGATTTACAGTACATAATACTATTATGTTAACTTGTCATTTCAGTTTGTACACGTAAATGCAATAAAATGTATGTTTGGTTGTCATGATTGCCATTTGCATGATTTCTCATATTTCCATTAATTATGCATTTTACCCTTTGGGAAGATATTTAGGACAGTTAGGTATATCAGGTGGAGTCTTTTTATTGGATTTCATTCACAGAGATATATATCCCATCTAACAAATGCATTTCGAACATTTTTGCAACCCACAATGCAGCGCAAAACACATTAATTGCAAAATTCACAAGTGATGCAGTTTTTTTGTCCGCCACTGTAATTTAATAAATACTTATTCAGATGGCATTGATGCTAATGTTTTTAAAGAATTAACACATTTTATACATTTTGCAAAATATGAAAATTTATATTCGCCTTCTTTACTGTACGAAGCAATTCAAGGAGGACCGATATCAACTTTTCCTAATGTAAACGTAATTTTAAAATATTTTTGTCAATTCCTGTTTCGAACCCATCAGCAGAACAATCAATTTAAATTTAAATCATTCTCTGTGCTTAAAAGAGTTAAGAATTATATTAGAAATTCACTTGGACAATAAAAATTAAGTAATTTGGCAATAATTTGTATTGAGAATGATATCACAAACAGGATTGATTATAATGAACTGATATAGAATTTCTCAGCCCAAAAAGCACAAAAAGTTCATATAAAGTAGTATAAAAATACTTATTAGTTTAAGTGTATGTATTATTTCTAAATTATTCTTTTGGATTAGATATTTTTCTTATGTCATATAATTTTTTTTGTTGTCACAATAAACTGAAAATAAAATGAAATTGAAAATGTTCTTTATTTAGTTTTTTCTTTATTATGGGGCCCCCAAATTACATTTTGCCTTGGGTCTCATGAGGGTATAATGCTCTCCTGTATTTGACTGTTTTTACATTAGAGCATTAACCCTTTTTTAATTCTTGATTTTAATACTTTCTTTATTTGTTTTTAATTGTTTGTATGGATTTACAGAGATTTTAATGACTTTCTTGAAGAAATAGTAGACAGTCAAATTAAAGTATTTTATATTGCTTGATTTTAATGTTTTCTTTCTCCTTTTTATGTATTCATTTCTGTTCTGCATCAATATACAGTGCTGAACAGCCACATTCTTGTTTCTCTGGTTACTGTTATCAATCAGTTATTATTATCATTTTGGCTTCATCTCAAAGTGTCCACAGTAAGCAGTGTCTGCTATATTTGTTCCACAATTCCTTTTGCTTTATGGGCAGCACTTGTGCATATGTCCACTGCGATATTCTTTGTCAAAGGTTTCCTCACCTGAAATCTATTTTTGATTTCCTCTAGCTTAAAATCTCTTCATCTTATTCTGCCAAATCCATCTGTTGCTTTCATTGTTCTCAGAACTCCACAATTCAATCAGAACTTTTGAACTTTCTTTCTTTGAAACTACTTTTTACAATTTAAATTTCTTAACAGTGAAGTAATTTTCCTTGGTGACTTTAATGTTCTCAGCTCCAGCTGGCTTCAATATCCTAGATACACTGACCCAGCTGGTTGAGATGCAGGAAAGCAAAAATAGGAAGATCTGCATAATTTCTATTCCTTTTTTCCTTGGTTGGATTACTGTTCAAAATCTTCTGATCCTGATGTTTGCTCAAATCTTGTTAGTGATTATTCTTTTAGGGATGAAATCCTTTATTCTATATTCCATCCTAAAATCTCTTCCTTTATCTAAACCTTGGTTTTTTTTTTTTTTTTTTTTTTCCCAATAAATATGCTAATATTGTTTGAGATAATGCAGCATATTTGCTGAGATGTACAAGATAAGAATGTAGCATAATGTAGTTGGTTGTATCCAAGTCTCTAGGTTTGTTTTTTAGCTACAATGAAGTCCATAAAAATTTTTAAAAAAATTATTAATCAATTAAGACTTGATTTTGAAGAAGATAAGAATAGAAAACTTGCTTCTTGTCCAATGGTAGTCCAGCCTTCTGTCCATCTATACTACCGCATCTATTACAACTGATAGTTCTGTTGCATCCTCAGCTAAATTTAAATATGACTTATCAGCATTCTTCTTTTCTTCTAACTCTTGTATCGATAATCTTGCTAAATCACCTTCCACCATACCAAACATGCTCCATTCAATGCTTCCTGTGGTCTTCCAAACAGAAGGATATTAGAATTTTAAACAATCTTGATACCGAGAAGGCTCTGGATTCTGATAGAATTTCTTCACTTGTTCTCAAACCTGTGCTCCTGAGTTTGCTTCTGTTTTGTGTTGCATTTTTACTGTTTCTTATTCCACTGGTGTTTTCTCTTCTGCATGGAAATTTCTTAATATTCAGCTACTTTCTAAAAAGTGTTACAAATCCCTCCCTTCTTGTTATCATCCCATTGCACTTAACTGTACTTTTCCAGAGTAATGGAGAGAAATTCATTAAACACCAACTCTTATAAATTATTTAGAAATCTTCCATTGCCAGTATGGTTTTATGTGTTGATCCACTGGTGATAAATTGCAGATGTTACTCATCTTTGGAAAAATTCAGAAATGTGTGGTAAAACTCAAGTAGTTGTTCTTGACATTTCCAAGGCTATGTTTGGCATAAAGGTCTTCTAAACAAGTTCCCACCTTATGGATTGCTATCTGTGTTTTGCTGTTTAATAGCCAGTTTTCTCTCTCACTGGTCACTGCATTGATGATAGATGACTTTCTGTCTTCTAACTTTTCAAAAAATGCTGATGTCTCCCTAACATTTAATTCTTTCCCCTACACTTTTCCTCTTGTATATTAATAACTGTCTTCCACTGGCTGAAATCCGAGTCATAATTTTGCTGATGATAGCACACTGCATACCACCCTTCAGCTAGTTTGAGAAACTTTTCCTAGCACAAACAACTTCAATATCTTGAATATCCACCACCAATTCCATTAATGTCAGTTTCCAAGTAATTTTACAATGGAGCAAGGAAACCTTAGTTTTGGAAGAAGTAAGACTTTCTGTCTTATTTCTTGCAAAAAAAAAAAAGCGACTGTTTCCATGCCATCTTTGATAACATTCAGATTTCTAGACTAGGTTACTTATATCTATTCATGATTCCCCTGACTTCTAATTTCTTTTGACACAAGAAGCATTTTGCAAATATTGCTTCCTGTGCATCCAAAAAAATTGTTTTTTTTTTTTTTTTTTTATGCTTTCAGTGTTACTTTTTTTCTAAACACTTATCTATTAGTGACTCTACAAATCCCAAATCTGCCCTACCATGGAATATTGTTCCTACATCTGGGGGTGGTGGCTCCAAAATAACTGAAGTTCCTTGACTCTATTCAAAAGAGAGGACAGCTAGGTTAATCAGTGATCCAACTCTTACAAACTCTTTTCATGTTCTGTTTCATAGAAGTCCAGTTTCTACTGCATTCCTTTTTTTATAGATACTTTCTTGGACCTCTGAATTGGTATCTGTAATTCCACTGCTCTTTTCCAAACCAGTCTAAAAGAAACTTTCACTTGACCAGGCAACATACATTCATTGTCCAACTCTAAACTTATAGAATCAGTTTTTCCTCTTCCTCTTTTATCCTTTCTACTTCTGTTCTCTGGAACAACCTTTCTTCATGTGTATTTCTTTTTTTTTTTTTTTTTTTTATTTGGTAGTTATTGGCGCATCGGCTTCTGTGGCCATAATGCACCTCCCAAGGTTTTTGCAGTACTTTGATCCAAGCCCGAGGCAGGATTCGAACCCGCGACCTTTGGGTTGCTAGGCAGGCGCTTTACCCACCTGGCTAGCCCGGTCGGCATGTGTATTTCCTTAAAATTACAATATACAGAAATTGAAGTCTAATGTCACCTAAAGTCCTATGTGTTTTCAACCTTATAAGTTTGAATTCATGGTACTATGTATTGTAGGTTCTAATGCCTGTCTTGTTTTGGGTTTTCGAATCAAAATAAACAAACAAAAAAATAATAATGGCAAAATAATGCAAGTAATTCAGGCTTATTTATCATCATCTTTTAAGAAAACAAACAAATAATAAATAAACAAATAGTTACCTTTTGTCTGTCAAGTTGCCAGGTCATAATCCTAAAAAGTAAAGGAAAAGATAAAATTATCTTACACCCACGGCCCAAGCTCATCATGATACACCACTGCCTGCAATCTCCAGAACACCTTCTCCCCTCTGCAGGAAGGTAACTCCTGATTGTGAATCATGACAAAGACTTGGTTGTTCTGTCAAACCCTTCCTTGTAGATGTACACACAGTTTAGGGAACAAATAAAATTAATTACGAACCTAAGGAACTATTATTATTTTGGATGTACAAAAGCAGTAGTTTGTGGAACGTGGTGGATTTATCCACAGTTTGCTTCTAGGCACCGTTTACAGCAGAAAATAACTGAATAACAAATATTTTTCAGTGTAACTGCTGAGGTAGTTTTACATGCTTGTTTAATTTCATCCTTTAATTCTTGAAGTTGCTGGTTTTCTTCTGTACACCACCGCATTCAGGTAGTCCCACAAGTAAACGTTCAGTGGGATTAAATGAGGTGAATGTGGGGAACACTTGACACTTCCTCATTGGCTTATCTGCTGGTCTGTGAAATGATTATCAAGACAGGCTCTGACATCATGAAAACAATGTGGGATGTTCTATCCTGTTGGTAGTAAACCACTTCAAACCCATACAGTTCAACAGCAGGCACTATGAATACATGAAGTGTGTGGAGGTACATATCACTGGAAACCGCTCCTTCATAAACATATGGTTCAACAATTTCCTTGGATCAGACACCACACTACACTGTAACTTCTGGTAAATTTACTGCTTTCCCTGCATGAATGTTTGCATTACCAAGTGACCTGTGTACCATGGAGCTTGAAAGCTCCCTCATTCGACCAAATGGTCTTGTCGGAAAATCTTGCATCCTTGTCTGTCATCACTTTAAACCATTCACAAAACATAACTTGGCAATCAGGACCATCTTCATTAATATCATATAGCAATCTTGACACATAAAAGTTCCAATTAGCTCGTGGAGAATATGATGTACACTTGCTCTACTGATTCTAATCTCATAAGCAGTGTGCCTTACAGGTTTTTGTGATGATCATGCATATCTCTGCAGTACTGTATTAGAAGTTTCCTTACCCACTGATGAGTTGGGTCTTCTATTAAATTTTTTCCTGTACAAATTTTGTATAATAACATATGTCTTGAATCCTTGAAATTGTTCTTCATGATGATGAATTTGTGTCAGATTTGCCCCTCTCTATCTTTGAACTTCACACTCATTCTTGGATTTCTGGTACCACTTTCAAATTGCTTTGCTTTGTTTTGATGCAAAACATCCAGCTACCATGTTGTTTACACTTAGCATTATGAGTATAATTTTGCTTTTATTTTACCAACTAGTGGCATATTTTATCAGCAAATTATACCAATAAAGCTGAAAAAATTTAAGTTCAACTATCAATACACATGATTAAGCATTTATGATGAAAATCTGCATACATCTTTTTGATACACTCTGCATATATATGTATGTGTACAGGGTGTTTCAAAATTGCATGGAACAAGTGTAGGAGCATATTCTTCACTAAAATTATGAAAAAGAAAAGTTTCTATAAACATGTCGCAAAAGTATTAAAAATTAATCATGAATTATGAAACATAAAAGAAACTGAAATAAACATCTGAAAGGAAAATAAAGGAAAACATCTAAAACAGCTGTTCAAAGTGATTTCAGTTTTGTTAAATGCAGCATTGAGCATGGTGAATTCATGATTCCCTGCCATGTTTTATCATTTCAGGGCTATTCTTAATTGTTAAAGCAGTTTCCAAAATGCTACTTTTTTGTTCACCTTGCATGGTAATAGGTGCAAAATAAACCATGGATTTCACACGATACTATGCAAAGTAATCTAAGGGTGTGAGGTTGGGTGATCATGGTATCCACTGTACAGGGTTCCAACCAATTCATCGGTTATTGTACTCTTTATTCAAAAAGTCAGAAACATCATGGGGGAAAATGGGTTGTTATGTCACTCCTAGCCTTGCTAGTAAAAAATTAAGGAACATTAAGATTGTTTGCAAGAACACTGCACCAAACATAAAAGAAAGGTGTATTCATAATGAGTGCTGACAGTCGTATGTAGGTTTTCTTCAGCACAGGTATGAGTGTTTTAAGAGTTGAGAATTTCATTTCTTGAGAAATGGAATTCTGAGAATTCTCTTAAGATTGAGAAAGCCATTTCCTGAAAAAAGTGATTTGTCTGTAAACAGAATATGGCTGAGAAATTGAGGATAATGGGTGCATTGCAAAATGAGCCACTGTCAAAATTTTCTGCATTTGTTTGTATTTTTCTGCAACAGTTTTTGTATAGGCATATTGCAAAATGGATACAGTTGCTGGTCATGTAATGTCCTCCATAAAAAGATTTGTAGTGTTTCTCTTAATATCAATTTAACAAACGCCATTTTGTAAACAATGAGCCAGTCATTATAGAACCTGAAACTAAGTAACAGACACATTAACAACACTGCTAGTATGTACTCTGCCACATGGGCGAGGATCAATGACCCTCCTATGTGCAAGCAGTGTGACATTGTTTTATCTGTGAAGCATATTTTAACCAAATGTACAAATTTTAGAAATGCCCGTTTTATTGCTTTTAACCACCTGACAGCTTTATGCACTCAGTCAGCTTTTATCCGACAGTGATCAAGAGTCAGCAATTTTTAAGTTCCTACTGGATATTAACATATATACACACATATAAAATAGGCAATCAATTTTCAGTTATAGCATATTTTATTTATTGTGATATACGTGTATAAACCTTTGATGACGTAACCTTTAAAAAAAAAAGTTTACCAATATCCTGATCTTTTTGAAAAATCAACCATTTTCTTGTCCATTATATACCATAGTTGTTTTTGCGCCATTAAAACCCAAACCAAACTAAGCCACACAGGTTACCTGCAACTAAGGAAACAACCAGTAGTAAGGAATTAGCACGAACAACATACTAATTCATATTGGTATTGGTGCGTGTAATTTGTTCTATTTAAAGCCCATTTCACTGTTATATTTTTATGACAAATTTGACCATAAAAGTGTTTTACGTTGTTTTGTAATTTATGATCAATGTTTAATATCTCAGAAATATAGACTTTTGAAATATGTATTTATTGGAACTTTTTCTTATTTAGATAGAATATGCTACATATTCTATTATGCAGTTGTTGCATGCAATTTTGAAGCCATGTGAGTGATGTTCCTAAATTACACTGATAAAGTTATGAGTAGTTCTGTTTATCAAAACAAGCAAAAAGTTCATATAAAAATGTCTGATTCCAAACAGGTGCAGAGTATGGATGTTTGAATTTTAAGAAACGGGTACAGAGTTTTGAATGGTGAAAGGTAAAAATAATAAATTAATAAAAAAATAGGAATAAGCAGGCATGAGCCTAGTATGAATAACATTTCGCTGAGTATGTGTCTGCTTATTCTTATTTATTTTTATTATTATTTATTATTTTCATTTTTACTATTCAAAACAACATAGCCATTTTTTAAAATTCAAACAGCCATGGCATCATTACTGTTCAAAATTAGACATAATATTGTTATGAACTATAAACTTTTTTTACTTGTTTTCTTAAAAAGAACTAATCTTATAATTTTGTTGATGTGGTTTAGGAACATCCTGTATATATAAAAAATGAGGGCAAATCAAAAAGTAAAGGCACTTTATTTTTTATTAAATCAAGAAAAGAAAATATGCAAAAATTTTAGTATATTATTTTTTACAAAGAGTCCTTTCTTCTTCTTCAAACGCTGCTCACATTGTTCTACAAGGTTCTTAATGTCATCTAAGAAAAGCATTTTCAGGTGTTCTTGAGGCCACTTGTGCACCTATTTCCTTGACTTAATCATCATTTAAAAATTGATGTCCACATTGCTTTATGCACATGGTCTGAACTTTGGTTATCGCTGAATGTGTGGGATATGGACTGTATGGTGGGCAAGGGAAAAAATCAAAATGAAATTTTGTGAATCATTTCAGTGGCTGAATGAGATTGAGCATTGTTCTTGCTGCAAAATTCTGTTTGCACTATTCACAGTCTCTCTGTTTCTTGATAATGTTCCAGAATAAGCATCTAATCCCAAAGCAGTGTCAACATGACTTTTCCAAAAGAAGGCACACTTTTGTCCTCTGTTACTGTATAGTGGTTTTGGTACTTGCCTCTCATTTAGAGAAGTCTTTTGACACTGTTGCCCATGGAAGACTACTGTACAAATTGGAGTAGAATGGTATTAAGGGTAAGGTGCTACAATGGATAAAAGGGTGATTGAGCATGAAAAGACAGAGTCGTAATCAATGTATACACTGCTCTTTGTGAACTAATGTTATTAGTGGAGTCCCACAGGGTTCGATGTTGGGTCCACTGTTGTTTTGTATATTTATCACTGATATTGATGAAGGTATATCAGACTTAGTGTCAAAGTTTGCAGATGATACAAAGGTTGGTAGGGTTGTTAATGACAGTATTGGCAGTGTGCTACTGCAACAGGATATAGAAAATTTGGGCAGATGGGCTGAGAAGTCGCAACCGAAGTTTAATATTGACAAATACAAAGTACTGTGCGTATAAGGCCTTGAATGGGTTGAGCATGCTGAATTCTGAAGGGATTCTTCCACTTGTTCAGATTGCGAACCTAAGGGGTCATAAATTCAAATTAAGAAAAGACATGTAGAATAGATGTGCGGAAATTTGCCTTTAGCCAGCGGTGGGTTAATTGCTGGAACAAACTTCCATCTGTCGTTGTGGAAGTTGATAGCTTAAATAAATCCAAGAAGGAACTGGACAAACTTTTAGAGGGAATAGTTGCGTGTATTTTTTTTTTTTTTTTGGACTATGCTACATAAGCTCATATGCTTGCTTTCTTGCATGACATGCCTCTATTACTATTACTGTATAATATCGGTGTGGATACACCATAGTTTACCCATAAATTAAACTGCGTACAAAGTGTGAAAGCATCTTTTTAATTGTATCTCATATTGTGGCTTCCTTCACAACCAGATAACAGGTATTGCACTACTTCAAATAAGTAATGCTTCTCTAGTAGAGAAGACTACTGTTATTTATTCTCAGTGGATAAGTGGATATCACCATCCAGACGGTCACCATTTCAAAACTGTTGGTCTATCATCGATGGTTGGGCAGGTACCCTGATAATGCTGACATGCCATCACAGTTGCAAAGTGGTTCCATAATATGAGAGATGCCAAATGGTGTCCAGAATGATACAATATTTGAAGATTCAATGCGCATGGCATAATATAATATGGGTTTAAATTAACTATATAATATCGGTGTAGATACCAATACCCATAAATTAAACTACATATATATTTTACGCATAAATTAAACAATATACGTAGTGTGAAGGCATCGTTTTTAATTGTATCTCATATTGTGGCTACCTTCACAACCAGATACCAGGTATTGCACTACTTCGAATAAGTAATGCTTCTCTAGTAGAGAAGACTACTGTTATTTATTCTCACTGGAGACTTCCACTCAGACGGTTACCGTTTCAAAGCTGTTGGCCTATGAGATACAATTAAAAACGATGCCTTCACACTACGTACATAGTTTAATTTATAGAAAAAGTATGGTTCATCCACACCGATACTACATAGTTAATTTAAACCCATGTCATATTATGCCTTGTGCATTGAATCTTCAAATATTGTATCATTCTGTACACCATTTGGCATCTCTCATATTGTGGAACCACTTTGCAACTGTGATGGCATGTTTGCATTATCAGGGTACCTGCCCACCCACTGATGATAGGCCAACAGCTTTGAAACGGTGACCATCTGGGTGGTGGTATCCACGGAGAAAAAATAACAGTAGTCTTCTCTATTAGAGAAGGCTACTGTTATTTATCTCATTGTGAAGGTAGCCACAAGAGATACAATTAAAAATAATGCCTTCACACTACATATGTAGTTTAATTTATGGGTAAACTATGGTGTATCCTCACCGATATATAGTTAATTTAAACCCATATCATATTATGCCTTGCGCATTGAATCTTCAAATATTACTATTACTAAGTTCTGAGAATTCCTCCAGTCATTCCTGTCAATGACTGGAGGGAGGAATTTTTAAAGATCTCTTCAATGAAGGCTGTAGTAAGCCAATTTCAGGTCTAAGCAACTTCACCTGTGAGTTATTCTGGGTTTTCAGCCCACATGGTATGCAAATTGACCCACAAATCATACTTGTATAGACATAATACACAATTTGGTCTAAACTGCTATGTCTAAAAGACAACAACAGGACACATTTTTGAATTTTTTGGTTTTTGGGATATGTGTTTCCATTTCATGCTCTGCTACTTGTTTTTGGGCTTGCAGTGTCGCACACTTCTTTTCCCAGTAATTTGTTCTTGGAATGCCTCTTAACAGTGCCGCTAAAAATTGCAAATCTCCAAATGCTTCCATTTATGCTCATACTTGAGAAAGTTGGAGACCCACCTTGGACAAACTTTGTGATATTTGTAGGTATTATCTACTAATGGTTAAATATGCAGACCTATAGCTGATAATATCTAACCTTCCAGCAATAGCAGGTACAGTAATCTATATGTTTTCTTGAATGAGAGCATTAATTTGATCATCGTTGTTTACCAGTGTTAAAGTTTTAAGACAGCTTGAATAGTTTTTCCACCCATTTGTGCATGTTTATTTGATTAATACATTTTATCCATATGGTACTAACAGTCTTATATAAATCTGGGAGGGGTAGATCCCATCTAACCTCAAAAATCTGATCATAGCAGCACATTGTCCACTAATTGGAAAGTAGAGCTGACATGATTATACCTCAGCTGTATAATCTGCACCGTCGAATGTATCTCCACTTTGACATAGTGGTGGGGATTGTGTGACCAAATGATCTTGTGAGCTAAAATGGCAGTAGTCTAACTACTAGTAGGGTTTCCCCATGCTGGAAAGGTTACAGGTGACTCAGACTAAGAGAGATACCCTGGTCCTCCAGGTTGGGGGTTTGGTGAGGGACTAAAAACTCCACCCCAGAAAACAAACGTATTGTTAGAAAACCTTAAGGAAATAGCTGGGCTGTCTCAAATGAAATTTAACCCAAGCATGCCAAAAGGACTAAAGAGATTTTTGTAGCCACATGGAATATCCAAAGTTTGTACCAACTAGGAACAAGCAGGAAATTGGAAAAAGAATTGAAGAGATATAACATAAGTGTAGCAGCGTTACAAGAGATAAGTCAGGGAAACTTAGAAATTATAGACTTCCGACACTACACCCTAATAAATAGTGGAAGCAGAGACAACATTTTGGGGACAGGCTTTATGATTAAGAAAGACACTAAAGCACAAATGATGAGTTACAATGTAATTATTGAAAGAATATGTATGCTAAGGCTTAGAGGGGCCTTTTTAACACATTCATGATCTGTGTACATGCTCTGACAGAAGATTTAGAGGTTACCTTTTACAAAGCACTGGAGAGGACATTAGATGAGGCCCCAAGACATGATATTTAAAATTCATCCTTGGAGATTTCAGTGCCAAGCTTGGGAGAGAGGAAGTATACAAAGTACATACCAACTATAGAAAGAAACAGGTTACGTGAAACCAGTAATGAAAATGGTGAAAGGCTAATAACCTTTGCAAGAGGGAAAAGCTTGAGCATTAGTAACACAAATTTCCCACATAAGAATATCCACTTGGATACCACTATTAGGTGATATCCAAGAAACTTGGAAATCACCTGATGGTGTCACACAAAATCAGATAGATTACATCATCATTAATACCTGTCATGCTACAGATGTAATGGACGTGATGAATTATGGGGGGGCAGATTGTGACTCAGGTCATTTTATGGTACAGTGCCATCCAAGAAATAAGCTCTCAAAGGTATATAGAGGTTAAGGAAGAATTACAAAGAAAAGATATCAACAAGATTAGCTTAAAGAAGATGGAGATATTAGAGAAAGATTTAGAATGAAAGTCGAGGAACAGCTGGAGAAATACCAACCATAAGATGATGAGCCCATCGATAAAAAATGGGAAGATATAAGGCAAGCACTGAGTGTAGCAGCAGAAGAGGTGCTCGGAGTGGAACAAAAAAAGAGTGAGAAATGACTGGTTTGAATGGGACTGTGAGCAGATCCTGGAAGAACCAAGCCAGGCAGAAAATGCGGCAGAGAGGAACTAGAAAGAATACTAAGGATTGCAGGATTAAAAGAGCTGAAGGAAAGTCAGTATGTAGACAAAAGAAAAGAGAATGAGAAAAGAAAAGAATAGGAAAAATGCAAGAAGAATATGACCCAGGGCAGATCAGGAAATTCTATAAAGAAGTAGAAAACATTAAAAAAAAAAGGTTTCCAGCCTTGTCTTAACCTGTGTAAGAATAAGAAAGGAGAAATAATGGGAGGGGGGTAGCGGAGATAACAGAATTTTTGAAGGAGCATTTTAATTCCTTATTTAATAAAGAACACACATGCCCAAAAGAAATGGTAGAAGAGAAAGAAGAAACATAATGTTGAAGGTATCTGGGGCCCAATGATAGAAGAGGTACGGAATGGAGTCCAAAGGGCTAAAAATAACAAAGCACCAGGAGAATATAATATCTCAGCAGAACTCATAAAAGCAGGCAGCAAGAAACTGATCCAAAAATTGCATCAGCTTATATTGGATATATGAGAAAGAGGAGAATTGCCAAATGAATGGAAGACAGCAGTAATCATCCCAGTCCACAAGAAGGGAGATTAACTAATTTATGGATATTATAGAGGGGTTGCCCTGCTTAGTACAATGTATAAGGTTTTATCTTTCATTCTGACTAGAAGAATATCAAAACTAGCAGAAGGAATAGTTGGTGAACACCAAAGTGGGTTCCGTGTAGGGAGGTCAACTGTTGACCATATTTCCACCTTCAGACAGATCTTGAAGTAGTGCTACGAATATAATGTAGATCTGCACCATCTCTTTATTGATTTTAGCATGGTTATTGTTGTTATTTGGTTTTTAGGAGCATTAGCAACTAAGGCCATATTGCTCCGGGATATGCGGTGGTCATTCCTTGACCTTTCCGCATCCTCCGTATTTGGTGGTGACGGGCTCGAACCCCGGTCTAATCAAGAAGCGTGTGCTACGCACTGCTGCTCCTTCCCACCTGGCTACGGAGGCGCCTATTTTTTTTAGCATGGCATGTGATAATGTGGTTAGGACGGAGCTGTTGAAAACAATGGGAAGTCTGGGCATACCAAAAACTCATAAGACTGGCGAAGATCATGCTGGAAGGAAGCAAGGGCAAGGTTGGGGTGCAAGGGAATCTCTCTGAGTTCTTCAAAGTGAGACAAGGTGACCCTTTGTCACCAGTCCTTTTTAACTTGATATTGGAGAGGGTTATGAGGAAAGTATTGGCCACTATCAATGGGATCATATATAACAGACTCTACCAGCATTTAGCCTATGCAGATGATGTAGGAATGACTGTAAGAAACCCACATATTCTGAGGAGCTTTTGAAGAGTTTGAGAAAGAAGCAGAAGTTGTTGGGTTGAAGGTAAATGAAAATAAAACAAAGTACATGATTACAAGTAGGAAGCAGAGACAAAATACCCAACAGATCTTACAAACACCAAAGCATAGTTTCAATAGAACAGAATCCTTCAAATATCTTGGAGCTATAATCCAACACTTGTCTTCTCAACCTCCAACCCAAGCATGATACTAAGTACTATAGGTTCTAATACCTCTCATGTTTGGGGGTTTCATAAAAAAAAAAAAAAAAAAAAATGCAATAGTAGTAACACACCAGAAATTAAGGCTCATCTTAATGGTGGTAATAGATGCTATATTTTTCCCTGCAGAAACACTTTTGATAAAGGCTGCTTGCTAGAAGAATGAAATTAGTTTTATACAAAACAGTGTTGTTGTTATTGTTGTTATTTGGTTTTTAGGAGCATTAGCAACTAAGGCCATATTGCTCCGGGATATGCGGTGGTCATTTCCTGACCTTTCCGCATCCTCCGTATTTGGTGGTGACGGGCTCGAACCCCGGTCTAATCAAGAAACATGTGCTACGCACTGCTGCTCCTTCCCACCTGGCTACGGAGGCACCACACACAAAACAGTGGTACGACTTGTCATGACTTATGCTAGTGAAACATGGGTATTTAATAAGAAGGATGAAAAATCTTTAAATGGTTGGGAAAGGAAGATATTAAGGAAAATCTTTGGCCTGGTAAAAGCCAGGGAACAGTGAAAAATTAGGTCAAACGAAGAGCTAAAAGAACTGTATGGAGAACTGGATATAATTTGGTGTATTTATTCTTTACTCGGCCTTGTAAAAGTATCGGTAAGGGTTTCCACGTGTCGTAACTACCGCTACCGTTAGTAACTTTCCCGCCATTGTGATACCGTACTAGATATACCGTAGGTTATATACCGTACTAGATAGCGTTAGTTGAACTTCGTTAGCAGTTAAATTGTACGGTTAAATAAATACATTACTTCCTTGGACTCGGGGGAGGTACCCATAGACTGGAAATGTGCAAATGTGACCCCAATTCACAAAGGAGGATCAAAGGCTGACACAAGTAATTATAGACCTGTGAGCTTAACTTCTGTTCCAGGAAAATTAATGGAGGCACTGGTTAAAGAAGCACTGCAGGATCATTTAGACAAGACTTCAGTTATAGCTCAGACACAGCATGGTTTTGTTAAGGGGAAGTCTTTCCTGACCAACTTGATTGGATACTATGATGCAGTCACAAAAGAACTGGATGCAGGGAATAACTTTGATATTATATACTTGGATCTCAGAAAGGCTTTTGATACTGTTGCACATGGAAGACTGCTACACAAATTGGAGCAATGTGACATTGGAGGCAAATTGCTGCTATGGATGAAGGGATGGTTGAGGGGGAGAAGACAGAGAGTGGTAATCAATGGACACTGCTCATCGTGGACTGATGTTATTAGTGGAGTCCCTCAGGGCTCAGTGTTGGGTCCATTATTGTTTTCTGTATTTATAAATGATATTGATGATGGTATATCGGGCTTAATGTCCAAGTTTGCAGACGATACAAAGGTTGGCAGGGTTGTCAAGGACTCTACTGACACTATGCTGCTGCAACAGGATCTGGAAAGGTTGAGCAGATGGGCTGAGAGGTGGCAAATGAAGTTTAACATTGACAAATGTAAAGTACTACACATGGGAAACAGCAACCCCAGAGCAACGTATCAACTCTGTGGTACTACACTGACAGTGGTAGAGAATGAAAGGGACTTGGGGGTGGTTGTGCAGGCAGATATGAAGTTCTCTGAGCAGTGCAGACGGGCTGCAAGAGTAGCTCATGGAGTATTGTCAATGATATACAGGAATTTTTCCAGCAGGGATAAGGAGGTGATTATTCCATTGTATAAGGCGATGGTCAGGCCATACCTAGAGTACTGTATACAGGTCTGGAGGCCTCATTTCAAGAAGGATGTAGAGCTGCTGGAACGAGTACAGAGAAGAGCAACAAGATTAGTGAATGGAACAAAGGGGTGCTCTTACGAAGAAAGGCTTAAGTTTTGCAAATTACAGTGTCTGGAGACTAGGCACCAGCGAGGTGATCTGATAGAGGTATATAACGCCTTGAATGGTTTAAGCATGCTCAATGCTGATGGGATTCTTCCTCTAGCTCAGAAAAATCACCTGAGAGGGCATAAATTCAAATTGAGGAAAGACAGATGTAGGATAGACGTGCGGAAATTTGCCTTTAGCCAGCGGGTGGTTGGTTGGTGGAACAGACTTCCATCCCTTGTGGTGGAGGTTGATAGCCTAAATAAGTTTAAGGCTCAGCTGGACAGGTATTTTGAACGAACAGAGGGGTGAAGTGGAAGTGGGTTTTTTTTTTTTTTTTTTTTTTTGGCTGATGCTGCATAAGCTTGCTTTCTTGCATCAAGTGCCTCTACTAATGCTAATGCTAATAGGAGTGATAAAGAGCT
Organism: Mastigoproctus giganteus; assembly: GCF_048544385.1. Lineage (NCBI taxonomy): Eukaryota > Metazoa > Arthropoda > Arachnida > Uropygi > Thelyphonidae > Mastigoproctus > Mastigoproctus giganteus. Next base: position 93,131,881 of record NC_143585.1, read on the forward strand.
CAGGACTTAGACGGGCAGGCCATGTGATATGAATGGAGGAAAACGTGGCCAAGGAAAGCAATAGAAGGGCACCTGGGAGGAAGCAGAATGAGAGAAAGAGAAGGAGGTGGGTGGATGACATAGAGAATGACCTACAGCAGCTTAGGGTGAGATGATGGGGAATAATGGCCAGGGACAGAGACAGCTGAAGAAAAATCATTGAGGAAGCCAAGGTTCTACAAGGACCATAGTGCTGTGGAATGAGTAAATATGTATAAAACAGACTGAGTGTAGGCATCTGGCAACATGCAAGTAAACTTATCTAACAATGTAATAGACAATGTAATTCCTGTATTATACCATAAAATAACAGTAATATATTTATTTTCTGTTTAGGTGCCATTGGTGTTGCTTTAGGATCTGGAGCAACAGCTGTGTTTACTACTACTTCTGAAATGTGGAATGCTATTCATGAGGTAAATTACTATTTGCTTGAACAATTCCAAGTTGTAATTTTGTTAGAAATAGGCCTGTTTAATATTTGGAGTTTATTTAGATTTATAATGGTTAGAATAGTTTAATGTGAATAGTAAGAAAGCAGTGACTTGTATTCAGTTACTCGTATTTCAGTTTAAACTACTTTTTTGGTTGTTAGAAGTATTCCAATCCATTGTTTCAAACATTTATGTTGTTTTTATTGCAGGTGAGTTTGTCTTTTAATTATGACAATTGTAATAAACTGTGAAAGAAAAAAGCTTTTCTAAATCAATATATGGACTCCTATAACTAAGGCTATAAAAAATATGAATAAATAAATAAATAAAATTTCTCAATCACTTATATTTCCAGTGCCAGAAGTGCACATACTTGAATATTGCTAAACTCTCTGCATCAGCTACCCAAGAATTTAACTATTCCAGTTATCTACAATATGCTGCCCAAAAAAAATTAAATCTACTCTGTTATTTTCTGAGATTCTGTATTTATATCCTCTCACCCACTCCCTCATCTTTGTGTTACCTGTCATTGAGAAAGAAGACTGTCATTGATTACTTTTCAAAGCTTTTACCTTTCAAAGCTTTTTGTGCCTCAGTCAGATTTCCCTCCACTCCAAAGTTTGCTGATCACACCTTATGTGCTCTTTCTCTTACAGACAATATTTATTGTCCTTACCAATTTCGTTATCCTTCTTTGAACCTTATTTGGGGCTTCCTGTGTCAATTTTTAGATGTGATCTCTTACCCATCTTCTTTTGTAGAGAAATAATGGCAGCTTTTTCTCTAGTTGAAAAGGTATGATAAATGATTGATAGGACATCATGTGCCTTTCTTGTCTCGTTTAAACTCCCAAGTAAGTCTTTCTCATACTGAACTACCATTAGTTTCTCTTTCCTGGTGTGTAGGTTACTCCTGTTTTTTTTTTTTTTTTTTGTTCTTCATGTGCAAGTCTTTATATTCGGTACCATTAAACTTGATTTGCCATTTTTCAGACTATATTTATAACCAGGACAAGTGATTTCAAAGCAGAATAGCCTGATTCTGGTCATTAGCCACTTCCAAAGTTTCAAATCATCAGCAAACTTGACAAATTCCCTCCTCTATGCCCTGATCAATGTCATTAAGGAATATTAGAAACAAAACGGGGGGGGGGGGGGGTTGCTAGTATTGATACCTGTGGGACCTCACTTTCTATGCTAGTCTACTCTGAAATATGCTGATATATCACTGTCCTATGTCTCTGCCCTGCAGCCAGTCCTTAATGCACCTGAAGATCCCTGTAATAAGCCCATGAAAAACCACTTATAAAGCTCTACTGAAACCCAGGCATATAATGTCAAAGGTTATTGCTAAGTATCTAAGTATATGATGTCGAAATTATTTTTACATTCGGTGCCTTGTTACTGTGTCATAGTATCCAATCAGATTGGTTAAACAAGATCACCCCTTAGCAAATCCATGCTGTGACTGCAGTATAACTTCATTACTGTGCAGGTGATTCTACATTATTTCTTTAACTAGTGATTCCATTATGTTCTCTGGAAGAGAAGTAAAGCTAACAGGTCAGGTGTAATTACTCATGTCACCCTTTGATCCTCCTTTGTGAATTTGGGGCAAGAAGTTGAGGCACTAATTGACTGTGCCCTTGGCTTGACTAATTTTCCAATGAAAATCAGTCAAATGATCCTTCAAAAATGTTCTTTCCATTCCATGAAGTTGCCATGCTAATTGGCAGAAATGGATTATCGATACTTGTTAAATGAATAGTTGATAAAGGTTTTTACAATTTATTAAACAATCCAAATTCAGAATTGAAATGCTGATTGTATAATTGTCAATTGTACCATACATAATATGCTCCTGCAGTAGAAGTCCTCTTAAAACAACTCTTCCTTCCGTGTTTAAAACATAGTCTCCGATTGCCACAGCACTGATCCAGCATGCTTGCAGTTAGTAAGCTAGTGTAGTACACTACACCTAACTGGGAGCTCATCATGCTTCCTGAGAGGCCATTTGTGTGCTTGTTCTGAACTCTTTAAACCAGTAAATTTATTTGTTACTGTAACTACAATACATAATCTAATTTAAATATCATGTAAATTAAAGCAGTATGGGTGAGAAAAGAAAAGTTTACAGAAGATTAAAAGTAATTTACTGTATTTTCCGGCTTATAAGACGCGTTTTTTTTTTTTGCAAAGAAATACTCGGAAAATCACCCTGCATCTTATATGGTCAATGTCAGATTAGGCCTAAAGACTACCAGCAATGCATTTTCGATGACGCAGTGCCGGTAAACTGAGTTCTGAAAACTTCCCTTTGAAATTCACACCAATTTTACTTAAGATTTATTTGTTGAAATATATTTTTAACAATTATCAGTGGTTACAATCTATGGCAACAATACATACCAGTAATCTTTTTTTCGTGGAAAATTTGTTGAAATCTGCGTGATATGAATCTCACAATCAGACGTAAGTAAAAACTTGTTTCATTTTCCCATGTGTTTGCTTCCTCTATAATATGATCGAGATCCCAAACAAGAAGCCGTCACTTCTCGTGTGGGATCAGTTCTGGTCTCACCTAACTAATTGTACTAAGATAAGATTAAAAAGTTTAAACATGCAAATGGCTGTAATTCCTGGAGGGTTAATGGGTCAATTGCAACCCCTGGATGTATCAATAAATAAGCCTTTCATGGACTACATGCGTGAAGAATGGAATAAATGGATGATGCTCCCACAGCATGAACTAACATCAACAGGGCGCATCAAATGACCTACCATTGTACAGGTTTGCCAGTGGGTCAAAAATGCTTGGAATGAAATTAAAATGGAGACAATAGTACAATTGTTTAAGAAGTGTGGCATAACTAATGCTCTTGACGGCACGGAAGACGACCTTTGTATTATGATAATTTCAGTAACGGCTTTTTAGGGTTTAAGGATAAATGAAAATGTCAGACATTTCATAATCTTTAGAACAAATAAATATTTTTAAAAATTTCTTGTGTTTTATGAATTGAATAAAAACTCCATGTTGTAAGTCCATTTAATAAAAAAATTTAAAAAAATAAATGTAACTCCATTTAATTTATTTTTAATACCAACCCCCTGATTACGTCCCGTATCACGCCATGTCACCATATTTGTTTACATCAGTCGGTAAAAGATCGCTTCTTAGTTTCACCGTAAACAGTATCAAAGGATAATAGAAGGGTTATTATTTTTTTCAAAATATGTAGCCAAAACTAGGGTGTGTCTTGCATGCCTGTGCATCTTATAAGCTGGAAAATATGGTATCAAATGAGAAAAATTGATTGGAGAACAGCTATATAATATGGACAAAACAGACCTAAATTATGAGATGTTACCTAAAACGTTGATGGTAAATAAACAAAAGCAGAGCTATTAACAACATGATACAAAAAATTCAAAGAAAGAATCACAGTAGCCACATTCAGCAGTGTAACTGGAATTCACAAATTGCTGTTTTTTGCTAATCCTAGAGCTTTTAAAAATATAATAAAATTTTCATCTTTATCATTTTCAACAGACAAGTGATGTTTATAAAAAAATAATAATAATAATAAAATAAAATAAAGTGATGCAAAATGTTACATTTCATCAGCTGAACACAAAAATTATGGATATTCTGTAAATGATGTACATGTACGCTGGTTTGTTTGTTATTTGGATTTTAGGAGCATTAGCAACTAAGGCCATATTGCTCCGGGATATGCGGTGGTCATTCCCTGACCTTTCCGCATCCTCCGTATTTGGTGGTGACGGGCTCGAACCCCGGTCTAATCAAGAAGCATGTCTACGCACTGCTGCTCCTTCCCACCTGGCTACCGAGGCGCCATGTACGCTGGTGTTCAAAGAAAGTGCATCACCTAGGAATTTCACATTTCTAACCCTTTTTTGCAATGGTATGTTACATTAATGACTAGCATCACAAATAGAAATATAAACAAATGATATTTATTAAAAGTTAAGGCAAAGTTAAGTAATATTTGAGCATTTGAGCATTTGCAACCTTTATACAACAGTAAACACGACAATTATGGCTGAAATGTTATCAGAAGCCCTCAGCTTCTTCAGTTGATCATTTTAAATGGAAAACAAAATGAAAGGTTCACCGGGTGAACACTAATATTTAGTTGAACCACTTCTGGCCCTGATGACAACAGCACACTCTCAAGGCACTGACAAGATCAAGGCATTGACAATCAGTTGATAGTTTGTAGTTCCAAACACGAATTATGGCTTCCTGAAGTTCATGAAGGGTCTTTGGTTTCTTTCTGGTAACTGCAAATTCCACACGATGCCAACAGTTCTCTATAGGATTCGGGTCCGGGCTGTTTCCTGGCCAGCTCTGAGTTGTAATGAACCATTCTTCCAACCATTTTTTCACCTGTAACAAATGTAAACACTGCCCAACCTCTAATGCAGAAACGAAGCTAAAGTAACTACAGAAGCGCCTACTTACACTTTTCACCCAGTGACAAGGAGCAGAGTCATCCTGAAAGATGCAGTTACTTGGCAGGTTGAAATGGTCTCTAATAGTTGGCAGCAATTTGCCTTCCAGTATAGCCAGGTATCCATTGGCATTTACAAAACCTTTTATAAACTGCAAGTGACCTATACGAAATGTGCACCCCCATATAATTTTCTGGTAGGGAATTTCACTGTAGACAGATATGTGAATACAGTCTGGATGTTATTCTTCACTCTGTCTACGGCAAATTGTTTGTCTCCCATCAGAGCCATGTAGGTTGAATTTGTTCTGATATGAGAAAATAACTGACTTCCACTGCTCGGGGTCCATTTGACATGCTTCTTATTCTTGTATAGCATAATTGCAGTTAGTGGACACTAGCTTCGCTGACCAATAACATTTTGCTTGCTCTCTCTCTCTCCATTTCATATCACCTCCTTGCCTGCGGCAATCACTCTACAGCAGGAGGTCCCGTACACATTTGGAGAAAGCTTTTTTTTACAGCAGTGACTAACAGACTTAAGTTTTGTGTGACCACCCAATATGTAGTCTTCACTTTCAGTTATTTTGTTAATTATGGAAGGGGCAACTCGTTTTACAAATACAGATATCTGCAGATTATGCAAAAAAGAAAATAACAAAGCAAACAAAGCTGCATACATTAAATGATCCAAATGCAAATTCCAAATTTGCCAGAGCTGCTCAGGCTTTTCCTACATAAGCCTGAAAAAATTATCAAGCGCAGCACGTGCAAAATTCATTTCATGCTGCTGCCGAAAAAAGCCGGTGAATGGGCAAGGGATCCCTTCCCACTGAGCCGTGGGTTCCCCTCCCAAACTGCTGCTTGACGCCGCCTTGCCCACTGCAGCATAGTAGAAGGTGGCATGTCAGTGACAGCCAGGTGCATCCCACCCAGTTTGATAAACGAAGCCATGCTGAATCTGTTACGAACCTAGGAGAGCTTACTAATAATCCCTTGACAAGACAGAGAAACAGCAGCCCTTTTGCTACTCAACCGGACAAGTCCATCACTGGTGAACTGGACTTTATCATGTCCACACCAGTGGCTGCTTCCATGCTGGAGTTTTTGCAACACCAGCTCCCTCGGCTACTGCAGCTATCTCCCCTAGCTTAAACACTGCCACTCCAGTCCAACGTGTGCCGTCTGCTGCAAATGAATCCATGGACAGATATGTGCAGGCCTCCCCTGCTACTCCAGCTCACCCTCTCCCATCTCCCACTACTGACAAAAATACTGTTTTGGATCAGGTCTCGGTATTTCAAACCAAACTGGAAAATATAATGAAAGACAACAATAGGATCACTACGGCCGTCAGAGGAGACATGGTAATTCTTTGGAACAAACTAGAAACCATCTTAATGAACAAACACCTTCAACAAGAAAAGACGAAAGCTAAGCTTGAAGCCTTCATGGAAGGGAGAGAAAAGCAAATGCTACAGCACTCTCTCTCTCTCTTACTCTGCTGCACTGAGGACATCCGCTGCTCCCTCTCCCTCGGCAGATGTAGCACAAACAAAAAAGAAACCACCTATCCTGCGGCCAAATTTGGTCATCCTAAGACCGAATGCAAGTGAACCAGCAACCACCAGTGAGGAAATTAAATCTAAAATAATGGAATCAGTGCAAGACAACACGAATCAAGTCAATAAGGAAGATAAGAAGTACAGTAATAGAGATAGAAACTGAGAAGAAATACAAGGAATAATAGGGAATCCTAAAATCGCAACTTTAGGCTTAACTGCAGAGCTGCCAAAGAGAAGGGAGCCAACTGCCATTATTTTTGACGTTGGAAAGGATATTACCCCACAACAACTAACGGAGGAGATCTATACAAGGAACCTTTGGGATCTGCTCCCCAACCAAAACCCGCAAAAGTCAGTAATTCCAAAATATGCGACCAAGCCTAAAGACAGAAACGCCACTAACTGGATTGTGGAGTTCTCCCCGGAGGCCTGGCGAGCGATAAAAACCCAAACGAGAATATACATCAAGTGGAGCTGTCACCACTTCAGGGAACATGTGATCATTCCCAAATGCTTTAAATGCTGCAGGTTCAGCCACACTTCCCACACCTGTGTTCAAACAACAGCAACATGCGGCCATTGCTCCGACAAAGGGGCACAACTTTAATAGCTGTCCAAACAAGTCCAAAGAACCTGGCTGTGTGAACTGCAAGGCAGCGAAAATGAATAGCAATCATTCCATAAGAGATCCTAAGTGCCCGTCATATACAAAAGCCAAGAGTATGTACCAGAGTAGGACCGATTATGGGAACTAGGCCAAAACAGTTCAATACCACGGAAATCAAAATCTTTCAGCACAACGCACAGCGGGCTAGAGCAGTGGCTGACCAGCTCAGAGTGAAGGCTGACGAGGAAAATGCCGATATAATTATTGTTCAAGAGCCATATTCTAACGCAAAACAGACACTCCCTGGGCAGCGGCGCCTCTCATCAGGAATCCTAATATAACAGCCACCAAAGTGATGCAGTTATTACAACCTGGGCAGCTTGCACCCACATAATCACACCCATAGGATCCTTCTATGTGGTATCCTTATATTAGACCGGGGGTAGAAATCACTTTCGCCATAAACTACCTTCAACACCTCTTGGATGTCTTTCCAAACCAGAAAATCATTGTTGGAGCAGATGTCAATTGCTGCTCCCTGCCTGGCTATGCCAGGAAAGCGAGCAGCAATTGAAGACAGGAGAGGAACAAATAATGGCCAGCTCTTGGAAAACTTCCTTGCGGGGTCACCCCTAGCCATACTCAACCAGCCGCACCAATTTCCCACCGTTTGCAATAAGCTGTGAGAGGCACCGATTGACATCTCACTTGCATCCACCAACACGGCCGCCCACATCTCGACTGGAGGGTGGAAAATTCCTGGACAACCGCCAATCACCATGTCATCATGCTGAAAATCTAGGGCACTAACCAGAACTCCGATCCCAAGACAACTGGACAACTGATATGCAATAAACAAGGCAGACTGAAATCTGTTTGCTGAGAAGCTCCTCACAACGGTAAATGCTGGACAGCAGGACCTGATGCTGGAAGAGGATCTGGACCTCCTTCAACGAAAGATTACAGAACTCATCACCAAAGTCAGCAAGATAGCAAATAAGAAAAAAATTTCATCCCTAGGGGCAGTGCCTTGGTGGAATCGGGATCTGCAGTCACTGCAGAAGGAGGTTATCATGCGCAGGAAAGAATTTCAAAGAGCCCGGCACTCTTGGCCGGAAGCTGAAGTAGAAGCCACGAGACAGCATTACAAGGCTGCCAGAAACCTGTATACAGACTTATTATTATTATTGGCTATATGATGCAAGGAAGCCTGAGGCTTATGCTGCACCAGCCAAAAACAAAAAAAAAAAAAATTCCCGAGTTACCCTGAGAGAGAGAAGTAGAAGAGAATTACCAAGAAAGAGAAGAATGATGATATCCAGCTCAGGACCCTGGGTGTGCCAAGCCCATACTCACCAGATGTGAGCCCCTGACTTGATCAGAAGAAGCAAATGAAACTCCTGGGAGCAACTCGTCTCCAACATGGGAAACACAGATCCCTGGGGGGTGGTGTATAAGGTTACCACCAACAAACTCTCTAGGGGGGAAGTCCTTACTACTACCAGAACACCACAGGGACTGCTTACAGCATCTTGGGAGCAGTCGATTGAAAACATCCTTGACTCCATTTTCAAGGAACAGGTTTACCTGCAGTCCCAAGCACAATGCAGGCTTTGTAAAGAAAATGATGACTATGCCACTGACAACCAGGAAGAGCTTCAGAGCACTGCTGCGCAGATAAAAACTAGGAAATGCCTGAGTTAGGATATGCTTGAACCGGAAATCATAAAGCGTGTTGTGGATTTAACACCAGGACTCCTACTGCGACTCTATAACTGTTGTCTGAAACAAGGGTACTTCCCCAAGGACTGGAAAATTACCAATACTAAATTAATCCTAAAAAATCCTAGCAGGAACCCAACTCTTCCGACCTCCTCTCGGCCCATTGCTTTGCTGTTGGTCTTGAGCAAGCTCTATGAAAGACTCTTGTACAAGTGGCTTCAACAGTCCTACTCCACAGCAAACCTCAAAGTAGCAAACCAATATGGCTTCAGGCCATATTGGTTTGCTAGGGAGAAAAAAGCAGTATGTACTGGAACTTAAGAACAAGTTTGAGCTTCTGCAGACTGCTCAGGACCAAGATATCGACGAGGAATATTACAACTTTCTGAAAGTGATAAAGCCCAAAAAAACCTATAGGGAAAAAGAAATCCAAAGAAGAAAAAACTTAGTCAAAAAACACTTGTCATGATGAACTGAAGACGATAAATGAAGAGCAAGAAAAACACTGACAGGGAGAAAATTGAATATACAGATTATGCAAAACCATTAGAAAGAGACTCAGAGAGGACATAAGAAGATTTAACACAAGAAAAGTAGAACAAGCATTAAGGGAAAACAAAGGATTTAAATCAGCAGCCATGAGCAATAATACAGAAAGACAAATGATACTGAAACTGAAGAATAGCGATGGTGTACTTATAAACAGCAGAGAAGGCATAATTCAAATAGCAGAAGACTACTATAGAGAATTATACAAGGAGCAGGGGAATGATGCCAGCAGTGGGGAAGATGGATTGCAAAGTAGCAACACATACGACATACCCGATATTCTTCCTGATGAAGTAGAACGTGCATTGAAGAAAATTAAGAATCAGAAAGCCCCGGGGGAAGATGAAGTTACTGTAGAGTTGTTAAAATTTGGAGGAAGAGACATAACACAAAAACTGGCAAGGCTCTTCACAAAGTGCATTAGAAAAGGTGTGATGCCTAAGCAGTGAAATAATGCAATCATAGTTTTGCTGCATAAGAAAGGAGATAAATCAGAAATTGGAAATTATAGACCAATTAGCTTGTTATCCCATATCTACAAGTTGTTCACAATGGTCATTACTAACAGATTAGAAAGAATACTTGATGAGAATCAACCGAAAGAGCAAGCTGGCTTTAGGACAGGATTCTCAACTAGGGATCACCTTCACATAATATCACAGCTAATGGAGAAAGCAAATGAATATAAAACACCATTATGCCTGGCATTTGTGGATTATGAAAAGGCATTTGACTCCATACAGCATAAGTCAATGTTTCGGGCGCTAGAAAGACAAGGTATAGATACTCCATATGTTATGATTTTGAAGAAAATATTTGAGAGTGCTACCTCCTTTATTAGACTAGACAAAGACAGCAGGAAATTTAAAATCGAGAAAGGAGTTCGACAAGGAGACAATATCTCCGAAGCTGTTTACTGCTGCCCTTGAGGAAGCTTTCAGAAGATTAGACTGGTCGCCTGGTCGCAGAAAGGAGTCAATGTGAACGGAGAGTACCTAAACCATTTACGATTTGCAGATGACCTTGTGGTCATAAGCCACGATCCCAAAGAATTAGAGGAAAATCCTAATCAGTTATGTACAGTTAGTAAGGATTTTGGACTAAAGATGAATATGGCTAAAACAAAAGTAATGATGAACAAGTATGCCACAGAAAGAGAAATAATGATTGAAAGAGCAGTAATTGAAAAGATGGAGTCATATATATTTATCTGGGACAAGTTATTAGCTGTAATAATGATAAATGGCTGGAAGTCTAGAGAAGAATAAATTTTGGATGGATAGCATTCAGGAAATATAGTCACATACTGAAGAGCAATATCCCAGTTTGTCTGAAACGTAAAATAATGAACCAATGTATACTCCCCACCATGACTTATGGAAGTGAAACTTGGGCACTCACCAAAAAAATGGAAGAGAAGCTGAGAACTACACAGCGAAGAATGGAACGAATTATATTGGGAATCAGACTGTTAGATAAGAAGAGAAACACATGGATTAGGCAGCAAACTCAAGTAAAGGACATTCTTATCAAAACTAAAGAACTAAAATGGTCTTGGGCAGGACACATAGCTCAAAGACATGATGACAGATGGACTAAGAAAATAACAGAATGGTACCCAAGAGGAGCTAGAAGAAAACCTGGAAGACAAAGGCGGAGACAGATAGATGAAATTCATGAGTTTGTGGGTAGTAAATGGATGGCCAGTGCTCAAAACAGAAAGAACTGGAAAGTTGCTGGAGAGAGCTTCATCCTGCAGTGGATTGAAAATGGCTAATGATGGCTTCAGGCTGGGACTGTCAACAATCGAAGCCATCAGGAACCTTATAAATACTGCCAATGCATGCCAAACTAAATACTTTCTGGGGATTGCTGTGGATTTTGCTGAGGTGTTCGACTCCCCTGGTGGCCGAGTGTCCTTTGCAAAGCGCATGCTCCCATAAACCTTTACAATACTAACAAAGCATACCTGCCCCAAAGAAGAATTGAAGTCATAGTGCCCTTCCAAAGAATAACAAGAAATATCCATAGAGGATGCCCTCAGGGGTCCTTTCTGACCCCCTGCTTTGGAATATAGTCTTTGACGACTTCCTTGACACCAGCTGGGGGAAGTAAAGTGTCAAGCCTTTGCAGATGACCTCGCACTGATGGCAGCAGCAGACTCCAGGGCCCAACTGGAGATACAGGCAAACCATGCCCTAGAGATCCTACAACAATGGGCAGAAGAAAACTTCCTACAAATTGAACCGACAAAAACAATGTCAATCCTTCTCAAAGGATATTAAATATCAGAAGACCTTCGCAAATTAAAATAAAAGGAAAAACAATAAAACTTACCACCCAAATGAAATATCTAGGTGTCATTCTTGACAAAAATCTTTCCTTCTAACCTCACCTCAAGCAACTAAGAATAATAATTAGAAACTACTTTGCACTGGTCGCCGTGTTACAAGGCACAACTGGGGCCTGAAAAAGTGAACACTCTCTGTCTACTGTAAGGCTGCATTTATACCTGCAATCTGATATGCTGCTCCAATCTGGTTCCACAAGACACCAATGGCTGTAAATAAAAGAATTCTTGACTCAATCCAGAGATCAATCCTTCTAACAATAACCTGCGCAAGCAGGACTGTCAGTACGCAGGAGCTCCAGGTGCTGGCGTGGGTTCTCCCACTGGACCTGGAGATTGTCGGTTGTGGCCTGTCGTACTACCTATCTAAAGGGATGCCTGCCACATCATGGGGTACACCATCGAACCTACAAATGATAGAAAGACCGAAAAGACCCGATTATTGGGGCATCTGAAGCAAGAATGGCAAACCTGCTAGACAAACAGTACCAAAGGAGAAGTGACAAGGAAATTTCTTCCGGACATACACAAAGTTTATCCTAAATTACCACCTAGGCTCCACCCAGGACTGCACTCCACTTACCTTCCAGCATGTATTTTGATTTTGGTTACCCAGAAAATTTTAATCCAAAATAACAAATTTTATCCAAATAAAATAAAATTAGATTACCATATTTCAGTATTAATATGTGAAAAACAGAAAATTCAAATTTCTACTTGCTGTTGATGTTTCTAGTATAATTTCAATTTATTAAACTGTTATACACTGAAATTTCATTATATCAAATACCATTTTAATGAAAATTTCACTATAGCAAAAATATTTTTATGTCCCAGCTGACTTCCTTATTATTAGAGCTTTGTAAGCCTTGTTTGAATGAAATAGCATTGACAGAAAATTCAATAGAATGAATTATTTTCAAACTCCATCTGTGTGTGTAATGTACTGATTTACAGCAAAATAAAAAAGTTCATTAGAAAATTATGAATGGCACTATTTAGCCTGTATGTGTTCATGTGAAAAAAAATAAATGGATATTTTAAAGAATGAGACAAAATTCATCATCATACCTACCATGTTTTTTTTAAATTTATTGTTATTATTATCATTATTTATTATCACTGCAGTACTCATATGTTTTCAATTACACTAAAATTGAAATTGCACTATTAGTGTGTGGAAAAGAAACTCAAACATTAAAAACAAAACTGACAAATTGATTAGTGAAAAGTAGTAACAAGTTGTATTGTTTATTTATTTATTTATAAAAATAACAATTATTATTAAAATTTTCCCTGAAAATTATTTCAATAATTTAATAATTGAGATAATTTTAAATAATAATCATTATTTACATAGGTAATAATTACACTAGCCCAACAAGATTTTTACCTCCAAGAACTTAAATGCTGTTTTTAACCAGTTTTATGCATAGATTTTGAAAATCACCATGATAGTTTCACATCATGTCACAGTTATTAAATATAGAAGAGAAATTTTACCAAAATATGCCAATTTTGTATAAGCTAGCCAGTAATGTATGACTTACTGATTTGTTTTAACAAATATAAGCTAATTCTCTTAATTTTAGCAATTGATTCTGGCCTCGGTTTTCTTGTGATAAACATAAATCAGACTTCTACCTATGGTTCTTATGTTCAAATTCTGATGCAACAATTTACAATTTGAAAAGAGTACTGCATTTTTGGCGAGGAATTTTGTAGACTGTGCCAAGGTTTTCCAAGTATTAACTGATCCTGACATGTTCTCAGGGTTGTAAATCTATCCTCCAAACATATAATATTTTTTTACACTTGTATTACAAAGTTGAATTATACGTATATATCCCTTTATTTTAACATTAAACGTTTGTACATCTTTTGATGTAGATGTGATAGAGACTTTTTATGGTGATTTTTGGAATCAGCACGTTTATTTCCTCCAGAATCACATATTTTCATTGTGGAGGTATGACAAAAAATATTTTTTTGTTGGCTAGTGTTATTATTGAAATAATATTCAGTGATATTTATTAGAATGAAATTTTTGTGCAGTGAAATGATTGGTGCACCTTTGAGAAGTTCATTGTAATGGGATTTTAATTTTATTTACTTTTGTAATTATACACAGTATTGCATTTAAGCAAAATAATTCATTGTATTGAATATTTAAGTAAAATAAAGTGGGAATGCTCCTTTTGTATATTTAGGCAGGTTCAAGGACTGGCGATAGAGTTTGGCGAATGCCACTCTTTAAACATTACACAAATCAAGTAGAGGCAACTCTGGCAGACTTAAACAATATAGGAAAATATGGCAGTGCAGGTGGTGCTTGTATTGCTGCTGCTTTTCTTAAGGTATGGTATGTTTCTCTCAGGAATAAATTTATCTTAGACCTTTGTGTTATATTTCTGTTTAGCCTATTCAGGCTACATAAATATAATTGAAATATTGGTAGCACAATGACATCAGTTTGTATGCAGTCATAAATAAAGAAAATTGAGTTTTCATGAATAAACATCATACATCATCTATCCACCCACTCATCTACAAGGAGACAGCAATCTCTGAAATGGTGCCATGGTGGTGGCAGTTAACTGAGAATAAATATCAGTATAATTCCCTTTTGGGGAATGCTGCTTATTTGAGGACAACTCACAAAGGGATTTACAATATGAGATTGTAAAATAATAAGAGAAGTTTACCTCAATATAGCATTATAGCTCTGGTTCATACTATCTAATATGAGATTGTGTAATTATGTTTTTTTGTTTTATTTATGGCCCTATGCAAACTGATGGTATTGCACTACGTTATATTGCATTGCATATTGTATGTGATAGTTAAATTATTCATTAGATAACTGTTGAAATTGTGAAAAATTAAGGTGAATGTGGTGATACGTATTGTGTTCACTTTTATATATATATATTTGTGCACTATATTTTTATATAAAATGTATTGTATAACCGTTACATTTCTCTATTTTAAATGAATAGCCTGTCTTTATTTCTGTGCACACGTGCACTTTCACACACACACAGAATGTGTTTTATCAAGTAACATCAAGAATGGTTGAAATATTCATGTGGGGAACATCAGAATAATTTGGTTGTGATATAAAGGGTGAAACAACAGAATTGAGATTAAGAACTATGCTGCTTCAACCCTAATGACTGCAGTTGGTTATGATGATCAGGCCATATGTGCTACTGGAATTGGCAAGCAAATTGGAATGTCTTTTGGAGAAATTTAATTATTCAGACATAGATTGGGATTTGTGGATATGACACCTACCTAGTAGTAACTGTTTTATCATGAACCATTCAGACCACGGGCTGGCTGATACTTGATCATAAAGCATATTTTGGTAAGTCACAGTGCAGAGATTCTCGGTTGCCCAACCAAGGCCTTCTAAAACTCCCCTTTCTTTTTCCTGGTATTTGTCGTATAAGTGTTCCTGAGGGTTTGGTATTGTCTGCTTAAAGCATGTCTCTTGTTGTGTCCAGTTGCAGTATAGCTGCTAAAAAACTTTTATGGCCCAGTGGACCCTTTGCCCAAGGTTCTCAAGTTTGGGGCACTAACAGGGGATAGCATATTTTCTGGGACATTTTTTCCTCATAGAGGAGTTGCAGGCTGTAGTTAGTATTTCTCTTATTTTATTACAATAGTCTTCTTGTTGCAGGTGGTTGTAGGCCTTGGGTGGAGCCTTCCAGGAATCCTCAGGGATTCCTGGAAGGTCATCCAGTTGGCATTCTTAACATTAGATCTAACTATGTTATGTATTGGCAGTAACGGCATTACATGGCACCAGGCTAAATGCTATAGCCCAGTGGTCAGAAGTAGTCCAGGCCTCCTGGACCTGCCAGATGACAAATTTGAATTTGTTAGAGGTTGACCCCATGGCCAATGTGACATCAACGTTATTTTCCCACAGTGTGCTGCTAAAGTTAGGTAGATGTGGTTTTAAACCACAAATGTTGTTGCTAAAAAGTCTTCCAGCTGCTAGACTGTAGAGGCACTGTTGTCAGTGCCTCTACGGTCATCAGTCTGGCTATGCCAGTGACCTGAGTGACAGTTGGCATCCATTGATACCAGCAGGCTGCCACCAGGCAAAATAGCCACTGCAGATAGTGGATTGTAGGGGCTAAGTTCTCTCTGGATCTGCAATAGAGCGATATGACGTGGAAGCTGCCAAGCTGGCTAGCAATGTGGGCATATACTGCCAGAGGGATGTGCAGTATGTTGACTTTAGTCACTGTGAGTGTAGGATTACAGACCACTGTGGCCACCCAGGTGATGTCTGTAGTTGCTTTCACAACCCTATAGGGAGGACAGGGGGTATGAGTGTAAGGTACCTGACCAGCTGGGTAGGCCAATTTTCTCCTCCATCTTGAGTTATGAAGGTCAGCTATGGCTCTTGAACACTTGGTGTGGTGTCTGTAGTTGCTTTCACAACCCTATAGGGAGGACAGGGGCTATGAGTGTAAGGTACCTGACCAGCTGGGTAGGCCAATTTTCTCCTCCATCTTGATTTTATGAAGGTCAGCTATGGCTCTTGCACACTGTGAATTCAGCTGGAAAAATTTTAGTGCCTGGTTAGGGGTGGTATTTTGGATATTATCCATAATTTATCTTAGTTTTATATGTTTTAAAACATATAAAACTATGTATTTTAGTAGCTTGGCAGATTTACAGTTTATACACTTGGGTTCAGTGTGTCTTTCTGAACAGTCTTTATATGTATACCTTTGGTATCACAGTGACCACACATGGACTCTTTTTCTGTGCATGTATTGGTTGTGAGATTTTTGATACCTGAAGCATTTTAGTATGGGGAATTGCTCTTGGAATCTGTGGCTGTTCCAGCCAGTGTAGATTCTTTAAAATGAATTTTTTTGATATCTGTTCTTGGCTCATGTGATCTTCGGAGTTCTTTAGATAAATCCCCTTCATGAAGTGTTGCATTGGTTTATCTTTTTCTATGTCAAAAACTAAGATTGGAGGATTCCCGTCCTTAGGGAACTCTGCCTTTAGTGCTATGCCTTCCATTTCTTTAAGGTTTTTAATTTTATTGGCATCTTCCTTACTTTCTGTCTCAATTACAATACGTTGATTTCTTGGTTTATGCAGAGTCTTGGTTTTAACATTTTTCAGGCGAAGCTGCAGTTGTGTGATTGATTACAGCTTCATTGGAAGAGTGCTGCTCACTAGACACTTTATAATTGAAGTATTTTGGTCTTTGTTATCATGATTTTCTGTATGGGTTTCCTTTAGTCTGCTGCTGTCTTGTTCTTGCCACTTGTTCATTAAGTAAAGGTATTTTGTTGGGAGAATTTCCCTTACATTTACTGTTGCACACTAATTTTGCTTGAAGAACTTTGTTCTCCACATGTAAGTTGGTTACAATTTACATGTGGAGAACAAAGGCAGGGCAGCCAGCACCCTATTATTTGCAGTCTGGCTGCAGCAGTGATTCTCCCTGTCTGAGAGACCATGATTTCTTCTAATTAGATGCGATTTGGATTAATTATGTCCAGTGGGCTAGTAGTCATGATTTCAGTGCCCTCATTGTCAAGTTCATTGTTATTTTTCTAAGTATCACCTTTCTTGCCATGTTCAGTTTGTTCAGTTTCTGATCAGTCAGGGGATCCTTATGGTGAATGAATAGCCTGTGGTGCCTCTGCTTTGATGCAGGTCCAGGTGTATAGTCATTACTGTTAGTGTTCTCAGTAATGTCTGCTTGGTTTGCCTTTTCTAAGCAACTGTAATTTGCATGTCAGTATTGGCATTTTTGAAACCAATCATTTTTGTTTACAAGCAGGAAAATAAGGGGAAAACACTTCTGAAATAACACATTTGTTCCCTATGAATAGACAAATAACAATGGCAATTATAGCTACAGCCGTAGTAGTTCAAAATTTTGTGGGGAAGAAGGAGGTTTCGCAGTGCTCATGTATTTTACATAGACTGCAATTGTTATTTTCACTATTTGCATGTGCTGAAATCTATCCACAAACATTTAGTTTAGTACTACAAATGGGATTTTTGATACTATAGTCAACTTTACAGTGAATATAGTCAGAATTCACCAAGTGTTGAGAACAAAGGGTATGAGTGGCAGAGAGATTGGTAATCACTATGTTACGACAATGGCAACAATCGTCATCCTCATTGTAGAGGTAGCACAGGAGGGAAAATGTCTGAGGACTTTGTGAAAACTAAACCAAACTAAGGAAAATAACACTCACATGAAAGCTTTTCAGATACTGCATTCAGAACTAATTATTCAGAATTGCCTTTTCTAAGCAACTTAATTTTCATGTCAGTATTGGCATTTTTGAAACCAGTTTTTGTTTCCAAGCAGGAAAATAAGGGAAAAAACACTTCTGAAATAACACATTTGTTCCCTATGAGTAGACAAACAACAATGGCAATTATAGCTACAGTCGTAATAGTTCAAAATTTTGTGAGGAAGGAGGAGGTGTCGCAGTGCTCACATATTTTACATAGACTGCGATTGTTATTTCTGTCAAGAAACTACATGGAAAAACTTAATAAAAATCAAAAAAATCACAGTTCTCAAATGCCGTCTTACCACTCTGTGCCCTCTAGTGGGGACAATTCCCTTGTATAGTGGAAGCATGCTCTTCCTGTCTGTGCAAGCAAATGTTTTCCCATTGCTTTGTACAATAGGATAATCACCCCTTTGTCCCTGCTGGCAAAATTCCTGTATCATTGACTAAACTCTATGAGTTGTTCTAGCAGCCTGTCTGCACTGCTCAGGCAACTTTTTGTTGCATACAATTACATATATACCCCCAGGGGCTCACATCTGGTGAGTATGGGCTTGGCACACCCAGGGTCTTGAGCTGGATATCATCATTCTTCTCTTTCTTGGTGATTCCCTTCTCTCTCTCTCTCTCTCTCTCTCTCTCTCTCTCTCTCTCTCTCTCTCTCTCTCTCTCTCTCTCTCTCTCTCTCTCTCTCTCTCTCAGGGGTAACTCAGAATTTTTTTTTTTTTTTTTTTTTTTTTTTTTGGCTGGTGCAGCAAAAGCCTCAGGCTTCCTTGCATCATAATAATAATAAAATAAGGCTAATAATAATAAAAAAAAGAATATAGGTTTCTTTCTTTTCTACCACCCTGAGTGTGGTATTACCCAGTTTGTTTGTTATTCTGGGACTATTGCTGCACATTTATAAAATGCGATTAAAAGTGTTAAATCTCCGCCCTGTCCCAATTTTTGTAAGTCTTGTTGAATTAGTTTGCCTTGATTACTGTCATTAACTATCCTACCAATCTTTGTATCATCTGAAAACTTAGACAGTAAGCTTGCTATTCCTTCATCAATATCATTAATAAATATTGAAAACAGTAAAGGGCTCAGCACTGAACCCCGAGGACCTCCACTAAAAAAATGCACACCTATGTTCAAGAACATAGGTGTGCATTTATGTGTACCCTCTGTCTTCTGCCATACAAACATCCCTTCATAGCAGCAAATTATCTCCAGTGCCATGGTACTTCAATTTGTGAAGCAAGCTTTCAGTTGAAGAGTGTCAAAGCTTTACTGAAGTCTGTGTTGCTAAAATTATTTTTTGCATTCAGTTCCTTTGTTACTGTGTTATAGTAACTGGTCAGATAAAATCTCCCCTTAACAAATCCATGCTGTGATTTCCATGAAACTGCATTCCTGTCAAGATGATTCTGCAGTGCTTCTTTAACAACTGACTATTATTTTCTCAGGAACATAAGTCAGGCTTACAGGTCTGTAATTACTCACTTCACCCTTTGCACATCTCCAATCTATAGAAACCTTACCTGAATCCAAGGATGCTCTCATAATTATGGCCAAAGTTTTGCTTACCTCTCTTGCTACTTCATTTAATATGATTGGATAGATTCCATCATCCCCAGATGATTTATTTACTTTTAGCCTCAATAATTTCTTTTCAGTTATAACAAAATCATTTTGCTTGTATACTTGTAGTATTGCCATCCTTAAAAAATTGTTCACATGTGAGTGTAGGAGCAAAATATGTATTCATTAGTAACCTGAACAGGATCATCATTAGTTATGTCATTCATACCTAGTGGGTCAATGTGGTTCATCCCAAATTGCCCCACTAAGTTTTAAAGCTCTCCAAATCCATTAATTCTTTGCTTATGTTAACATAAGCAAAGAATTCAACAACATTTAGCAAACAATGTTTAGCTTAGTTAATTTATTCAAGGGCTTAAACACCTCAATCATATCTTGCATGTCCCTCATTTCCAAATGTTGCAATTTGCAGAACTGAAGTCTTTTATAAGAGTAGCATTTTGTTCACCTCACAAATCTCATTGCTCTTTTCTGCACCCATTCCAACTGATCCACATCCTTCTTAAAATGAGGCTTCCAGACCTGCCTGCTCAAGATACAGCCATTGCCTTATACAATGGGATAATCACCTCCTTATCACTGTTGGCAAAATTCCTATATTTCATTGACAGAACCCTATGAGCTGGCCTAGTAGCCTGTCTGGACTACTCAGAGAATGTGTCTGTCTACACAGTTAACCCAAGGTCCTTTTCATTTTCCACTAACCTGAGTGGTATGTTAATCTGGGATTAATACTACATATTTAGTGCCTTGCATTTGTTGATTTTAAACTTCAATTGCCATTCCTCAGTCCCATCTGCCTAATTTTTCTAGATTTTGTTGCAGCATGCATACCTTCATTACTGTTGTTAATCACCCTTCCAACCTTTGTATCATCCGCAAACTTAGACATTAAGAATGACATACCTTCATCGATATTAATAAATATGGAAAATAACAATGGGCTCAGCACTGAATTACTGAGGGACTCCACAAATAATATTAACCCAAGCATAGCAGTGTTCATTAATAGCCACTCTGTTTTCTCCCATTCAACCATCCCCTTTATCTATATTCAACCAACCATCCACTTACCTCAAATGCCACACTGCTCCAATTTGTACAGCAGTCTTTTATGTGGAACGATATCAAATGATTTTCTGAAATCTGAGTATGAGATATGAAGATTACTTTTTGCATCCAGTTCCTTTGTTACTGCATCACAGTATACATTTAGCTTGGTGAGAAAAGATCACCACTTAAGAAATCTATGCTGTGATTGCCATATTAATGCATTCCTGTCTAGAATGATCCTGTATTACTTCTTTAACCGTTATTTCATCCATTATTTTCCCTGTAACATGAATCAAGCTTGCAGGTTTGCAATTTCTGACTTCCCCCTTTGTGAATTGGGGTGACATACTGCATATTTCAACTCCATACTTTCCTCCTCTGAATCTACGTTGGTTATCATCAATTATGGTGATAATTTACTTCACAATTATGGTGATAACCAATCATCCAACAATCCATTTATCCAAACCAAATTATCCAACAATCAATTTATCCAACCACATTATCCAACAATTAGTTGGATATTGATAGCCAATTATGGTGATAACCAACTAATTTATTTTTGAAAAAAATTACAGTTCAAAGAGTACTGCTGATCAGTCTATTCAGATATGTAAGCACACTTTTTTTCTTTTTTTTTTTTAAATTTTTTGTCATAAAAGGTGGTTGTCAAAAAAAAAAAAAAAAGTGAAAAGTATAAATCACTGTTGTATAATAAAAAAGGAAGAAGTTAGGTTTGGTTGTAAAAGCAAGTATATAATTAGAATGATTAGAATGATTATAAATCATATGCATATAATTCTGGTCAAATTATACATCAGGCTTATACAAAAATTCATAAACATAAGAATTCTTCATGCATAGAGACTATAATGTCCAAGCAATAATTAATGTATTTTTAAATATTTCAGGAATTTGTGAATGTCAACCAATGGCTCCATTTAGACATTGCCGGGGTAATGCAAAATAAAGATGAAATACCTTATTTATCAAAAGGATTCTCAGGTAAAATAAATTTAGTTCAAAATTATTATGCTAATTAATTAATGAACATTCAGTGTAGATACACAATATTTTGTTTGTGGTGAACTCAAAAGTAGTTGAAATGACATTGATTTAATTGTATCCCATATCGTGACTACCTTCACAATGAGTTGCCACGATATTGCACCGCCTCGAATAAGTAATGCTTCACTAATAGAGAAGACATTGTAACTTATTCTCGGCAGATCACTGCCCAGACAGCACTGTTTCAAGGCTTATTGGCGTATCGTTGGTGGGTGGGTGTTGCATTCACGACAATCCAGTTGTGAAGTATATTTCCACAATGAGAGATACCTAGTAGTGTGCATAAGTATATTTAACATTATTTCATATAATCATTATGCACACCACTAGGCATCTCTCATATTGTGGAAAAATATACTTTGCAGAAATGTTTAATATACTGGGTGTTTCAAAAATGATGGTCAATAATTTAAAGGCAAAAAGTATAAACTAAAATAAGCAAAAAATGTCCCAGTGTACATCGGACTGTAAATGAACCATTTTCGAGATAATGCACATTTTCTGTTAAGATCCGCCACTTATTATGGGAACACTGGGAGGGTAGTCTATATTGCTGAGACCTTGTACACACTGGATATGGTAGGGGTACAGTAATCGACGATGTAAAATTTGCCACTCTGCTGCTATGACTCAGTACACGCTCTTGCAGAGCAACTCTCCTTGTCAAAATTCCTTAAATTTTTTTCTATTCTTTCTAACACCATTTCCTCAACATCAGATGTTATGCTTCTGGGCCTACTTGCTCGTACTCCATGTACAAAGCGCCCATGTTCTTTAAGGCGTTGATGTACCCTTATGAATGTGCACCTGTTCGGCTGCCTTCAGTGGGGAAATGCTTCTTGGTACAAATGTGCAACCTCGAGTGCACTGCCGTTGGCTTTACCATACATGAAGTGCATGTCCACATACTCTTCATTGCTGTAACCTCTTTCCAAGGTGACTATCCTTTGACAAGTACTAGTATGCCTGCTACGTCTCAGAGCATTGAGAAAGGGGAAAGGGAGAGAATGAGCATAACCTAACCTAAACAAACAAGTCAGTGGTGGATCCCAACTAGAAATGTGCAATATCTCGAAAACGATTCATTTAAGGATCCATGTTTACTAGGGTTTTTTGCATATTATAATCTGTACAGTTCACATTTAAATTATTGACCATCACTTTTGAAACACTCTGTATATATAGAAATGTTTGATATGCAGTCACATTGAAAAGTGGGCCAGCTTTGTGAGATAAATGTTCATTTGGTACAGGGAAAATGATGAAAAAAGCCAGGCTTATATAGCTTCAGCCTTGAAAGTAAAGTTGCACAGCTATCTATACATCATCCATCATAACTTTTTTTCACTTGTTTCATCTAAGTATTTATTCAACCATCCTTTAATTTACATAGAAACTGTTATAAATCTGATAAACTTTTGTAAACTTCTGATAAACATGGCAGATTCATGGTACCTCAAAAACTTGACAATTTATAGTGCTGAAATTTATAATTATTTTACATAGAACTTTTTTCCTTGGGGAATAATTATATAAACACTATAATTCTAAAATATATTAATAATCATAATGATTATTTTTTATTTAAAATATTCATAATTCTATTTAAATGCTTTTGATACTTATGTATTAAATTTAGGAGCTTCTATTATTTTTACATTGGCATTAGTATTAGGATTAATAATGACATTAATAGAAACTGTTAATTTAATTAATTAATCATAATGATTAATAATGATTAATAGAAACTGTTATAAATCTGATAAACTTTTGTAAACTTCTGATAAACTTGGCAGATTCATGGTACCTCAAAAACTTGGCAATTTATAGTGCTGAAATTTATAATTATTTTACATAGAACTTTTTTCCTTGGGGAATAATTATATAAACACTATAATTCTAAAATATATTAATAATCATAATGGTTATTTTTTATTTAAAATATTCATAATTCTATTTAAATGCTTTTGATACTTATGTATTAAATTTAGGAGCTTCTATTATTTTTACATTGGCATTAGTATTAGGATTAATAATGACATTAATAGAAACTGTTAATTTAATTAATTAATCATAATGATTAATAATGATTAATAGAAACTGTTATAAATCTGATAAACTTTTGTAAACTTCTGATAAACTTGGCAGATTCATGGTACCTCAAAAACTTGGCAATTTATAGTGCTGAAATTTATAATTATTTTACATAGAACTTTTTTCCTTGGGGAATAATTATATAAACACTATAATTCTAAAATATATTAATAATCATAATGGTTATTTTTTATTTAAAATATTCATAATTCTATTTAAATGCATTTGATATTTATGTATTAAATTTAGGAGCTTCTATTATTTTTACATTGGCATTAGTATTAGGATTAATAATGACAAATAGTGTAAAGAAGCAAGCTTATACAGCATTAACCAAATATATATATATATAAAACCACCAAATATTTCCTAAGTAGCATTTACCATATGTGGCTTCCTTGCATATAGTGCAAGGAAGCCACAGGCTTTTGCTGCGCTGGCAAAAAAAAAAAAAAACACCCTCCAAGTAGATTAAAAAAAAAAAAAAAAAAAAATTATATGCTTCCCTCCTAACACAGGTAAGTATCCAGTAGACCTTTGAATTTATTTAAACTGACAACATGCTAGCTAAAAGAAAATTTCCTACAGTCTACTCTAAACCTCAAGCCCTGTAATTTAATTTTATGATCCCCTAGTTCTGGAATTGTTTAGAACAGTTATAATTCCACCTTCATTCATTTTACTAATCCCTCTCAGAGCCTTATAAACCTCGATCAGTCATCTTCTGAGGTGCCTGGTTGCCAAACCCTGTAGCACACGTAATCGGGATCTTTCCTCATACGGTCGTCTTCCTGTCGATCTTGCCATTCAAGTTGCCATCTTGGACCCTTTCAAGAAGCTCAATGCCTTTTTTCAGATGACGTCTCCATACTTGAACACAGTATTCTGAATGTGGTCTTACAATTGCCTTATACAGTGGGATTATGACCTCCCTATCTCTAAAGGATAGCATTCAATAAATAATTGATAGGACACCATGGGCTTTCCTGGCTGCCTGTTTACACTGTTTAGAAAAAAATTCATATTTGCCATTGTAACTCCCAGTCCCCTTTCCTCTTCCACTGTTTTTAATTCAACCCCACCAAGTGTATAATTTATTTGTGGGTTGCTATTCCCCAAGTGTAATACCTTGCATTTAGCAGCATTAAAACATAGCTGTCACTTCTCTGACCATCTTTGAAATCTGTTCAAGTCATCTTGAAGGAGTGCTGTTTTGCACTGATCATTATTGACTCTTCCAATCTTTACATCATCTGCAAATTTTGACCTCTGCCTTCTATCCCTTTGTTGATGTGATTTATGAAAATGAGAAACAGCAGTTATTCAAGAACCAATCATTCAGGGACCCCACTCCTGACGTTACACCAATCTGAAGAATATCCATTAATCACAACACTCTGCCTTCTGCCTTGCATCCCCCCAGAAATCCATCTTGGAATCTTATCATTAATTCCAAGCTGTTTAAAATCCAAATAAACTATGTCGAAATTATTCTCTAAATCCAGCTCACGACTGACTGTGTCAACATAGCCTACTAAGTTAGGTAGACATTATTTACCCTTAACAAAGCCTTGTGTGACCTTCAGAATGCCATATCTATCTTAATATCCCTGGATTACACTCTTAATCACTACCTCTAAGATTTTTCCTACCATTGCAGTCAGGCTAATTGGTCTGTAGTTACCAGCTTTACTCTTAGAACCACTTTTATGTATTGGTGCTACAGTGGCACTTCTCCAATCCAAAGGAATCTCCCCCAAGTCCAAAGATGCCCTCATAATTAACCTCTGTGGTTCAGTATACTCCCTCGCTCCCTTCCTACTGAGTACATGCGATCAACTCCAGGAGCCTTACTTGCTTTTATGCTCAAAAGTTTTTCTAATATACAATCATCTGTAATAGTAGTAGTAGTAGTAATAGTGTCATGTGATGCAAGAAAGCAAGTGTATGAGCTTATGCAGCATCAGCCAAAAAAAAAAAAAAAAATCACACCATTCCCTCCAAATGCCTGTCCAGTTCCTCCTTAAATTTATTCAACCTATCAACTTCCACAACGACAGATGGAAGTTTGTTCCAGCAATTAACCACCCGCTGGCTAAAGGCAAATTTCCGCACATCTATTCTACATCTGTCCTTTCTTAATTTGAATTTATGCCCCCTTAGGTTCGTAATCTGAACAAGTGGAAGGATCCCATCAGAATTTTGCGTGCTGAACCCATTCAAGGCCTTATACACCTCAGTCAGATCACCACGCAGGTGCCTAGTCTCCAGCCACTGCGATTTGCAGAACTTAAGCCTCTCTTGATAAGAGGATCCCTTCATTCCCCTCACCAATCTTGTTGCCCTTCTCTGTACACGCTCAAGTAAATCTACATCCTTCCTAAAATTAGGCCTCCAGACCTGTACGCAGTACTCAAGGCGTGGCCTGACCATTGCCTTATACAGAGGGATAATCACCTCCTTTTCCCTGCTAGCAAAATTCCTATATATCATTGACAAAACCCCATGACCTGCCCTGGCAGCCTGTCTGCATTGCTCAGGAAACTTCATATCTGCCTGCACAATTACTCCCAGGTCTTTTTCATTTTCTACCACCTTAAGTGTAGTACCACACAGTTGGTACGTTTCTCTGGGGTTACTTCTACCCATATACAGTACTTTGCATTTGTCAAGGTAAAACTTCAGTTGCTACTTCTTAGCCCATCTGCCCAAATTATCCAGATCCTGTTTCAGTAGCACACTGCCATTACTGTCATTAACAACCGTGCCAACCTTTGTATCATCTGCAAACTTCGACATTAAGCCTGATATACCCTCATCAATATCATTGATAAATATACAAAACAACAGTGGACCTAACACCGAACCCTGTGGGACCCCACTAATAACATTAGTCCAAGAAGAGCAGCACCCATTGATTACCACCCTCTGTCTTCTCGCACTTAACCATCCTTTTATCCATTGTAGCAACTTACCCTTAATACCATTCTGCTCCAATTTGTACACTAGTCTTCCATGCGCAACAGTGTCAAAAGCTTTCCTGAAATCCAAATATATGATATCAAAATTATTTTTTGCCTCCAGTTCCTTTGTAACCACATCATAATATCCTATCAAATTTGTCAGACAAGACTTTCCCTTAACAAACCCATGCTGTGTCTGAATTATTGCTGCAGTCTTGTCTAGATGATCCTGCAATGCATCTTTAACCAGTGACTCCATTATTTTACCAGGAACAGAAGTTAAACTAACTGGTCTGTAATTACTCGTGTCACCCTTCAATCCCCCTTTGTGAATTGGGGATACATTTGCACATCTCCAGTCCATGGGAACCTCCCCTGAGTCCAAGGACGCTTTCATAATTATGGCTAAGGGTTTGCTTAGTTGCTTTGCCGCCTCCTTTAATATAACTGGATAGATCCCATCCACCCCAGGTGCTTTTCTTACATTTAACTTCAACAATTTCTCTTCCACTTTGCTCTCAGTTATTACAAAATCATTAAGTATCCTGCTACAATTTGATAACCTTCTGTCATTTTCAAACCTTAATAATTCCTCACGTGTGAATGTAGATGCAAAATACTCATTCAGTTTGTTTGCTATCTGAGCTGTATCATCAACAGTCGAACCATCAATGTCAAGTGGACTAATCTGATTCATCTCCTTTCTTTTAGAGTTTATATAAGTAAAGAAATCCTTGCTGTTTTTCTTAGCATCTTTTGCCAAGGATTTCTCGTAACCTGCCTTCGGCTGCCGAACCTCCTTTGTGACCTGATTACAGATTAACTTATATCTGCCATAGGCTTCTGAGTCGCTTGATAATTTATATGCATCCCATGCATTTTTCTTCTCTGTTACGAGTCTCATTAGTTCATTTGACAACCATTTAGGCCTAAACCTTGAACAATATTTCTTAATAGGTATGAAACTTTTAGTAGCTTCCACGATTAATTCCTTGAATGCTTCCCACTTAGAATTTACTGTTAGTAACATCGTCAGTTGATCCCACTGTACAGATTTTAAAAACTGTCGGAGACCACTGTACTCGCCTTTACGGAAGCAAAAACCCTTTCCTTTACCCCTGATGGTAATTAAATCTTTAAGTAAATCCCACGTCAGTACACTGTGATCACTGCCACCTAGTGGTTCTTTTATCTGCAAATTCCTAATACATGAATAATCACTGCTGATAACCAGATCAAGAGTATTACTTTCTCTGGTTGCCTCTCTAACATGCTGCTGTAAAAAACAATCATCCAATAAATCCACAAAAGTCTGACTAGTGTGTGAGTGACCAACCCACAAGTTCCAGTCAATATCTGGGAAGTTAAAATCCCCCATTATAAGACATTCTGATTTACTAGCCCACTCTATTTCTCTGTACAATTGTTCATTGTACTCATTCAAGTCATTAGGCCTATAACACACTCCTTCTCTTATTTTTGCTTTTGCAGTGCTTATGTCACACCAAACTGACTCAACAGGTGCACTGTTCATCTATATCAACTGGATGCACTCTTTTGATTTTGTTTTTCTTAATTAACAGCATAACACCTCCTCCCTTCCTATCCTGTCTATCCTTTCTGTACACATTGTACTCCTCAAATTCCAGTTCGGCATTCCTTATATCTGTGTGACACCACGTCTCTGATATCCCAACAATATCCGCCTTTGATGTCTTGACAACATCAGTAATTACGGCATAACTAATTTCATATGGTTCAGCCTCACTCACACAACCTCTTCTCAGCATAAAGGGTCTTTTGTCAGTAAAGACAGATGCAGAGTACTTGTTGAATTCATCCTCAACATCAGCTGGGTTGTCTAAAACTTTCCCACATCCAGTGCACAAGGGTCCAATCTGATTTGCTTTTTTCTTCCTTGTATTCACATACATGAAAAATTCATTGTACCCTTTCTTTGCATTCTTTGCCAATGCTTTCTCATATGCAGCCTTGGCCTCCCTGACCTTATTTGTGGTACTATTACAGATCAGCTTGTTCCTATTAT
Organism: Mastigoproctus giganteus; assembly: GCF_048544385.1. Taxonomy (NCBI): domain Eukaryota; kingdom Metazoa; phylum Arthropoda; class Arachnida; order Uropygi; family Thelyphonidae; genus Mastigoproctus; species Mastigoproctus giganteus. Next base: position 93,160,735 of record NC_143585.1, read on the forward strand.
AGGCTTTGGTACTTTTCATCACTTTGTAACTGTCCCATGCTATCTTTTTCTGCTCTATTTGACGAGCCAGCTCAGCAGTCATCCATTTTGACATCCTCTTTCTGCAATATTTTCTTAAAGGTATGTATGTGTTCATGGCTTCTGTGATATTTGCTTTAAAAGTATTCCATAATGCAAATGTATTCACATCCCTCAGCAATCTGCCCAGCTCACAGATGCCATATGCCGACCGGGCTAGCTGGGTGGGTAAAGTGCCTGTCTGGCAACCCAAAGGTCGCGGGTTCGAATCCCGCCTAGGGCTTGGATCAGAGTACTGCAAAAACCTTTGGAGGTGCATTATGGGCACAGAAGCCGATGCGCCAACAACTAACAAAGAAAAAAAAAAAAGAAAAAGATGCCATATAGCACCTTAAACTGTCAAAGTCCCCTCTTCTGAAGTTAAAACGCATGCTTTTACCTCTAACTACTGCAACATCTTTCTTCATCTTACAGCTGATGATTGCATGATCACTTCCTGACAATGGTTCCTGTACTTTAAGCTAATTTCCTGTACTTTAAGTGTATTAGGTTTAAACTTTACAGTTTAAACCTAATACACTTTATATTCATGGCTAAAACAATACAATATATTATTGTAAAAAAAAGCATACAATTTAAAAATGTGCATGTGGTTTTATTTGATACACTTTATCCAGAATGTTGCTGTACAACATCCAGCAGTAGTTTTCCAACATATGTTCATTCTTTGCTAGCAATTTTCCATTGACTTAATGTCTGGATGGAATTGTTCCCCCTGTTCATCACTAACCATGCCAAGATTTTCAGTCTAAATGTGAATGCAAGAAATTAAGTTTTATCAACATACTACATCCATTTCCCAATATGCATCGAGCAGTTTCTGAAGTACATCTTTTTTTGACCTGTGGTTACCAAAAAGTTTTTGCAAAGCCATTTGAAAGCCTGCCATCCTTTTTATTCTAATGTATTGAGACATTTTCCATAGTTTTCATCTTGTAAAAGCTCTTTGATTTGAGACACCATAAAGATTTCCTCTTTCACTTTTGCAGCACTGATCTTTGTAAATTTCTCACTTAAGTAATGAAATCCAATAAAATTCATCTTTCCTGTCACTTTAACAAAACTGTTCACTTAGTCCAAGTTTAGTGTGGAGAGCTGGAAGGAAAATCTTCACGGGATCCACTAATGGAACATACTGCACACTACTCATTTCTGGCTCTTGTGCTTCTCTGAGGCCAGTCATATCTGATGTAAGGGTCTGCGATAAAACAGCTGTCCCATAGGCATAGGAAACAACAATATTTTGTGAATCCTCCTTGCATGCCCAATGGCTTTAAATTCCATTATGCAAGAGAACAGCTTCAAACTTTGCTGTGGTTATGGGGGGGGGGGTTTCCAATGAAGAGTTGCCATTCAGATGCAATGTGTACTTGTGACAAATCTATTAAAACTCCATTGATATCATGGAGTTATCATTTACTGTAAAGATACCATTTACTCTAAAGAATGTTGCCAAACTTAGTTTCTTCTTTGATAGTAAGACATGTTGACATCCTTCTTAACCAAGTGTTTCTGCTTTTGTCTTGAGTTGAAAAGTTCAGCTTTATCTTTGGAGAAGGCTGGATCTTCTCCGGGGCTGCCGTGTAAATGACTGTGATGTCCTTTCTCAGGTGTGTATTCAGGATCAGCTGAAGTTCTCATGTCTCTGCCAATGACACATTTATTGCATTTCATTTCATCTTCTAAAGAATATAGTCTGTGCTGTGGAGATACTGGCATACTGTCATCATGAGAAGGTTGTCTCATCACTGAATCCGGTTACCAATAAACAGTCATGCTTATTCTTCAATGAGAATCCAGTTACAGTCATATTACAAAAGGCCATCATGGTCTTTTGGCTCCCTCCGTATTATGGGTATAACAAACACAGACCTTTTCCTTTTGTTCAATCAGTCACAAATAACGTGATCTGATCACCTAGAGAAAAACCAAAGTATAAGTGGTAAATTTTCTAATATCCATCATAATTGTATGTTGTTGTGATTTAGTTAGGATAGAGCTTCAATATAGCAGAATTTGTTGGGGTGATTTTTACCCTTTAGAGGCATGATGATGAATGTGTTTTAGTAATTCACCAGATCTTACCCGAAACAGTTTATAATCAAAGACTTAAATTATGAAATAGCAAGGAAATGGTAGAATGTAAATATGAATCTGTAGAGGGTAATAATAAATACATATTATATTCACATAGGTTGGCTGATGAGTTTGAGTGGTATAATGTCTCATCATGTCAAATAATCAGGCTCATAACAAAAACTAAAAAATGCTAGAGAAAAAAAAAATCTGAAAACAGATTTGGAATCAGCATCTGAAGATCCATCTAGTCCACATGTTTTTTTACTAATGAAAAATACTTGTTGACTGGTATAATTTTTTAATCCTTCTTTAAATTTATTCAGACTACCAACTTCCACAACACCAGATGGAAGCTTATTCCAACAATCATTTACTCTCTGGCTCAAAGCAAATTTTTTCATGCCTATCCTGCTACCACCTGTTTTTAATTTAAAGCTATGTCCCCCTGATGTTTATCTGAGAAAGAGGAGCAAGGATGCCATTAGCATTATTTAATTTATTCAGTCCAATTAAAACCGTGAACACTTCAATCAGGACACCTTGCATATGTCTAGTTTCCAAGTGGTGCAATTGAAAAAAACCATCCCAAAATCAGTTCTTTTGGGATGGTCAGATAAGTGCCATCTCAGAATCCTGAAAAGTGCAAGGGTTATGCTTGAGAATAGTAGTCTCAAAATAATTTATACACTTGGAATGGTTGGATTAATATTGGTAGAGGAAGAAAGGGATTTGGGGGTTACAATAAAGGCAGACATGAAATTTTCTGTGCAGTGCAGAGAAGTGGCAAGGTGGAACCATGGTATCCTGTTGATGATATTTTTGAATAACTGCTTGTAAGTATAGGGAGGTTATATTCCACTGTGTGTGTAAGACAGTTGTGAGATGGTACTTGTAATACTGTATCCAAGTTATGGAAGCCACGACTTAAAAGATTTTTATTTCTTGAAAAGGTCCAAAAATGTGCAACATTTGAGGCAAATTCAGTAAAAGAAACACAAGAAGAAACAACATGATTTGTTACAAGTATGTGTAAATTTTTATATATATATACATGCACACTCATATTTAAGCCTGACATAACCAGGTGGTCAAGTGCTTTTTATATAGACTAAGAGATGTTTTTCAATGGTAAACAATATTTCTTACTTAAATGGATGTAAAATAAACTGAAGAAGAGGCTGGTGACAGAGAAGAAAATGCATGGGCTGATTATAAATTGTCAGGAAACACATAAGCCTACAGTAAGAATAAACTAGTGTGTAATCAAGTTATTGGAGGTTAGGCAGATTGTGAGAAGCCTTTGGCTAAGAATACAAAGGAAGGTAGCAAGGAATTTTCTGTGTATATGTTAATACTAGAAGCAAAGGAATGAATCGCATTGGGTCTACTGGATATCAGTGGCATATCTGCACATGAAAATGTTTTAAGGTATGTTATGATTTTATGATAACTGAGAGGAAAGTGGAAGAGAAATTGTTGATGCCAAAATTAAATAAAGCACCTTGGGCTTATTGAATATACAGCGGACTCTCGATTTACCGGGACACTTCAAGACTCCAAAAAAAAAAAAAAAAAAAAAAAAAAATCAACCATAAATCATAAAATTCAAGTAACACCTGGAATATGTATAAACAGATGTTTTGCAAGTCGTAAATAAGCGACAAGAAGCGGTGTTATAAGTTGTCATTAGGGGATTAGTGTACCTATTATCTTGCAATCCTCCCTGTCTTCACATCCGCCGCTCAAAAAAAAATTGGGGTGGGGTGTGTACGGGGACACAACCACAATCGTTTAAGGCGTGAATCCGTCTTTATGTTATTAGAGGAAGGGTAAGATGTAAATGAATAAAGTCTTGGTGGTTATAAGTGAAGTATAATTTTATTTATCAAAGGCCAATGATAGGAGAAGTAAGATACATATGGCATAGTATTTACATCGATGTTTCTTACAAAGGTTAAAGCTATACAAGTGTTGCCCAGAGTAGTGAGTGATGTAGAAATGTACTTCAAGTTGAACTCACATTGAACTTTTGAATTTTTCTTTCTGATGATATACATTTCTTACATTTCTGTTCATATTTCCTTTGCAATTTTTTCGACATTATGAAAATTATCTTCAACTCAGCACACTTATCGGCTTATAACTTTACAAATTTTATTTTATCAGTTATTATTGCTAAATAATATTGTAGATCCTGTTATTCTCTACAAATCAACACCAATTTCAACGTCCTATCTCTTCGCAATCCAAAGTTACACTGCCCAAACGCCGTGCGGCATCGCCATTTTTGGTGTTCATGCGCAAGCGCTACCCCTACACCCTCACCGCTGCACACCCCCACTACCCACCATTTTAGATACGGACATAAACCCTCTATCTAACAAAATTTAAATCATTTATAGTTTACGAGATATAAGCGCGACAAATCTTGCCATTTTTTTGGTCGCTAGAGTTTTCGTAGAGACTCCCCTATACCGGACCAAATTTAAAGACGTATTCAAGTCAAAAAAAAAAAAAAAATTTTAGTGCGTCACGTCAATTGTTATGCTCGGTTGCATCGCAAAAGTGCAAATTTTGTTTCGTTATTTATGTCAGAGATGTCGGAATTTTTTTTATAGTAACTTTTTTCTTTTTTTTTTGTTTAGAAATCGCAAAAGTGATGGGCAAATGCAAGAGTTGTGCTTTCAATTAAACAAAAACTTGGAATTATTCAAAAATTTTGAAAACTGTGCATCCGTTAAATCTCTAATGAACCATTATAATGTTGGTGACCAAACCATATGCGACTTTGTAAATTAGATTTAAAATCGACATCGTAAAACATAAATGCATGTCCAATACGCACTACTCACGTATTGGATATGCGAGTAGTGCATGGTAAGTTTTTTCATTTTTTATCTATCGCCATACATTTTATGTAGGTTGCTCAACATTTTTCGATACAGTAAGTCCCCAACTTATGTAGATTCGGACTTGTATATCCAAAGATTTCATTGATTCATGCTTATCCCCATCTCTCTACTTTTAATTTATTTACTGAATGCATCACGAATGATCAAAGTAATAGGACAAACTTACCTGCAAAACTCCCCAAAAACTATCTCATTCATTTCACAAATACATCTGGCACATAAAAGACTGCTGTACAAATTGTATTAGTGTGGTATTAAGGGACAAGTTGCTGCTATGGATAAAGTTGAGGTGGTTGAGTGGAAGAAGGCAGAGCAGTTGTGGACTAATGTTATTAGTAGAGGCCCCCAGGGTTTAGTGTTTGGCCCATTATTGTTTTTTATATTTATCGATGATATTGATGAAGGTATATCAGGCTTAATGTCTAAGTTTGCTGATGATATGAAGGTCAGCAGGGTTGTTAATGACAGTATACTACTGCAACAGGACCAAAAAAGTTAGGCAGAGAAGTGGGCTGAGAAGTGTCAACGACGTTTAACAAATGTAAGATACTACATATGGGTAGCAGTTACCCCACAGTAACATACCGACTGTATGGTACTACAATCAGGGTAGAGGAGAATGAGACCTGGGGGTAATTGTGCAGTCGGATATGAAGTTCTCTGAGCAGTGCAGAGTGCTAGGACAGTTCATGGAGTTTTGTCAGTGATATACAGTTTTGCTATTGATTAGAGATTCAAAAGAATTTTGCTAGCGATTAGAGATTTAGAGGCATTTTGCTAGTGATTAGAGATTTAGAGGAATTTTGCTAGCGATCAGAGATTTAGTGATTTAGAGGTGATTATCCCTTTGTATAAGGCCATCGTCAGGCCACACTTTGCAGTGTTCTCCCCCAAAAATTTTGTCAGCCGGGTGGCATTATGAAGTAACCGGGTGAAGAAGTGTAATACTTCCCAATATTATAAAATTTTTCGATACAGTAAGGCCCCAATGTGACTTAAGTGTCAAAAATTATTATGCTCCTGTCGCATTGACCTGGATTGCACAGTATGTTCGAATTAATATTGATTGAGATCAGTGAGCAGTATCATACAGTATCGTGAGAATCACTTAAATTTTAGCTGGGTGGTCAGTTAAATTCACCAGGTGGTGTGCCCATTCTTGGAGTACACTGCTTTGAGTACTGCATACAGGTCGGAGACTTCATTTTAGGAAGGATGTAGGGCTGCTGAAACAAGTACAGTGAAGGGCAATGTGATTGGTGAGGGGAACAAAGGGGCTGCTCTTACCAAGAAAGGATTCTGTTCTGCAAATAGCAGTGTCTGGAGACTAGGCCCCTGCAAGGTGATCTGATTCAGGTGTATAAGGCTTCGAATGGTTTGAGCAAGCCAAGCTCAGTGCTGATGGGATTCTTCCTCTTGCTCAGATTACACACTTGAGGGGGCATAAATTGAAATTGAAGAAAGACGGTTACAGAATTGAGTGCAGAAATTTTATTTTAGTCAGGAAGTAGTTGATTGCTTCTATTTGTTGTTGTGGAAGTTGATAGCTTAAATAAATTCAAGGAAGAGCTAGACAAATGTTTGGAGGGAATGGACGGGTGAAATGGGAAGTGTTATTTTTTTTTTTTTTTTGGGCTAATGCTGTACAAGTTTGTTTTCTTGCATCATATGCTACTACTAATGCAAAAATCTCATCCTTTATCTAAATCTTTGTTCTCTAATAGATGTGCAAAGGTTGTTCAAGATAAGAGTGTAACATATATCAAGATCAGCTTGTATTGAAATCTTCAGCTTCATTTATGTCTACACTAAAGCTTGCAACAATTATAAAACAGTTAATCAATCCAAACTTGATTTTGAATGGTCTAAAGGTAGAAACTTGCTTCTTGTTCAAATGGCTCAAATGTTAAAGCAGTACCCATAGTCCATTCCCCTAACACTGTCTCCATTTGCCTGTGATTTGTCTCACCTCCACTATAGATTAATACAACTAGATCAAATTCAGGTGATGCAGAATCACTGATATCCAGAGTTCACTATTAAAATTCCAGGTGGCATTGAATAACTGCCCTCCTCATTTCAACTCTATATTATGAATAAGCAGTTAAAATGGCATAAGGAGAAATTAGCCAATTTGTAATATTTCCTTATTTCTTAAGCAGTAATCATTATTATTAACGCTGTACATGTATATTAGTTTACTAATTTGCTTAATTCTACTAGTTGATAAGTGTTACACATTTAATCAGGTGGCGCAAATGTCTTCTTACCAAAGCTATTCAAATTAGTAATTAGTACGTAATTGTTGTTGTTACTTCAAATCAGGTAATGTATTACCTCATATGGTTTTATATATTATCAGCTTGTGTTTCCCCCTGTCATGGAATAAGTTGGCAGAAACTTCATAATTAAAAATTTTTTTTTTTTTTTTTATGAGAACCCCAAACACGAGAGGTATTATAACCTATAGCACTTAGTACTGTGCTTGGGTTGGAGGTTGAGAAGACGAAAGAAGATATTTGTTGATATTGGACTTGAACTTCTGTAGATTGTAATTTTCAGGAAATACGTATGAAGGAAGGTTGTTCCAGAAAACGGCAGTTGAATGAATAAATGAGGAAGATGAAAAGTTGGTTCTGTGGGTTTGAAGTTGGACAGTAAATGGATGTTGGCTGGTGGCGGCACGTGTTCGGACTGTCTTGGAAGAGAGAGCTGGAATTATAGAAGCCAATTCAGAAGAACAGTGCCCATGGAAGTATCTGTAGAAGAGGCATGCAGCAGAAACAGTGCGTCTATGAGAAAGCGAGTGGAGAGACTCTGTTAGAGATGAATCATTAATTAACCTACCTGCCCTCTTCTGAATGGAATCAAGAAGCCTGAGAGAGGTTTTGGGGGCACCACCCCAGATGTGGGAACAATATTCCATGGCAGGGCGGATTTGCGATTTATACAGAGTGAGCAGCTGTTTGGGAGAAAAGTAACGCCGAGAGCGAAAGAGAAAACCAAGTTTTTTAGATGCAGAGGAAGCAATATTTGTAATGTGCTTGTGCCAAGAGAGATTAGAAGTCAGGGTAATCCCCAAAAGAGATATATCATTTTGCCTAGAAATCGGAGTGTCACTAAAGATAAGCATAGGAGCAGAAGAATCCTTTTTGTGAGATATAAGACAAGATTGAGTTTTAGAAGGGTTGAAATCAACTAAGTTGTCTTTGCCCCACTGGAGAATTACCTGAAGATCGGCATTTAAGGAATTGGCAGCAGATTTTCAAGAACTTGAAGCTGATTGAGCTGGACAAGGTTTCTCAAAATGGAAAGTTGAATGCAATGTGCTATCATCGGCAAAACTATGGATAGGATTTCCAGTCAATGGAAGAAGGTCATTGATATACAAGAGGAAAAGAGTGGAGGAAAGAACTGAACCTTGGGGGACACCGGCATTAGTGGAGAAGTTAGAAGACAGAGAGCCATCTACCATCATCCTCAGTGAGCGATCAGAGAGAAAACTGGATAACCAATTACTAAAAACAGTTGGCAAACCATAAGATGGAAGCTTGTTTAGAAGACCTTTATGCCAAACACGATCAAAAGCCTTTGAGATGTCAAGAGCAACTACTTGTGTTTCACCGAACCTTTCCATTGAATTAGTCCATAAATGGGTAACATAAGCCAGAATATCACCAGTGGATCGACACTGACGGAATCCATACTGGCGATCGTTGATCAGACGGAAGGTTTCTAGGTGGTTTAAGAGTTGGCGGTTAATTGATTTCTCCATTACTTTAGAAAGAGTAGAAGTAATTGCAATGGGACGATAATTGGATGGGAGGGATTTGTCACCCTTTTTAGGAACTGGCTGGATATGAGCAAATTTCCAAGCAGAAGGAAAAACACCTTTGGAATAAGAAAGTGAAAAAAGGCGGCAAAGAATAGGAGTAAGTTCAGGAGCACAGGTTTTGAGAACAAGTGGAGAAATACCATCAGGACCTGGAGCTTTCTTAGCATCGAGATTCATCAAAATCCTTCTGATATCCTTTTGACGGAAGACCACAGGAGGCATTGAATGGAGCGTGTTAGGAATGGTGGGAGGTGTTTTACCAAGATCACTAATACATGTGCTGGAAGGAAAATGGGATGCTAGCAGGTCAGCTTTATCCTTGGCTGAAGTGACAACAGAACCATCTGGTTTGGACAGGGGTGGGAGCAGAGATGGGCAATAGTTGCGGCCAATAGCTTTGGCAAGAGACCAGAATGCTCGGCTACCATTAGGGCAAGAAGCAAGTTTTCTACTCTTAGCCTGTTCAAACTCTAGTTTGGACTGATTAATAACTGCTTTACAATTGTTGCGAGCTTTGGTGTAGGCAGAAAATGAAACTGAAGAATTAGAAACAAGCCAATTACGATATGCAACGTTCTTCTCTTGGACAGCCTTAGCACATTTATTGGAAAACCAAGGTTTAGATAAAGGACGAGATTTTAAAGTGGAGTGTGGGATAAAGGATTCCATTCCTGCAAGAATAATTTCACTGACACGATCTGAGCAAACGTTGACATCAGAAGTTTTGAAACAGTAATCAGACCAAGGAAAAGAAGAAAAGAAGTCTCGCAGGTCATCCCATTTTGCATTCTTGTAATGCCAAACAATACGAGGTTGGGAATAGCCATGAGATAAAGGTTCCATTGGAGAAGAGACAATCACCAAGTTGTGATCTGAAGTGCCTAAAGGACCTCTCACTTCAACCTTGTACTTAGAAGGGTTGTTTGTGAGAAAAAGATCAAGCATATTGGCTGTATGATTAGGATTGTCCGGTATTCTTGTAGGTAAATGAACAATCTGTGCTAGGTCATTAGTAATTGCAAAAGCTTCAGCATCTCGACCTGCTGGGTCGGTGTGACTAGAAAACGGAAGCCAGCTGGAGTTGTGAACGTTGAAATCACCAAGGAAAATTACCTCACTGTTAGGAAAGTTGGACTGGAGAAAGTCAAGTTGCAAAGAGAGGAAGTTAAAGAGCTCCAAGTGATTAGTGGAGTTGGGAGAACGGTAGAGACAACAGATGAATTTTACACAATGAGGTAGAGAGATTTTAAGCCAGAGAAGATCAAAGAGAGGAGATTTCAAATTGCCAAGTCTCTGACAGGGAATATCAGAACGGACATATGCACACGTACCACCTTTGAGGCGAAAGGAATCATACAGCAAATAATTTGGACATCTGAGATGAGCAGTAGTTGAATCAACTGATAACTGAGATTCAGTCAGAAAAAGTACATGGGGTTTGGAAGACTGCAAGTGGAAATGGACATCGTTGAGATTAGAATTGAGACCACGTATATTTGTGAAATGAATTAGGAAGTCCTTGGGAGGTTTAGATCTTTTCGCAGATAAGCTTACTCTATTATTTTGACAATTCATGGTGTATTCAATAGTAAGAAAAAGTGGGTGGGACATGCTGTATGAAGTAATGAAATTTTTGGATATGGCGTACATGTGGTAAGAATATACCCAGATCCATGACATAACTTTCCTCGACAATGCTCCCCGCATACACACTACTCAGACTCCCTCCAGTCACTATCTGGCAGAGTAGAGGTAGCAAGATTATACACTAGCTGATCCGGAAGCTTCCTAGAGAGTTACCAATAGGTTCAGTCCAGTGTACTAACTAGCGGCCGGCCTGCGAACACCGTTTTAGAGCTGTACCCTCGAAATGTAAGGACTATTGGATCTCGCCACGACATTCATCATAACCTCAAAAATCATCAATCATACTGCATGATGGAAGAGATAGGGAAGGGTTGGCCGGAACTTAGCTCTAGAGACTAAACATGGGTTCCACCACTTCGAGCCTCCAATAAGCAAAGTGGTGGTATTTCACCGGTTGATGAGAGTCATCTACCACCTAGTACTGCCTGGTAACATAGAGGGGCGGCGTTCCTCCATGTGGTGTGGGCGCCACACCTCGACCCCTGCTTACGTTGGTTCACACCTGGGTGGTCACCCACCATGTACTTGTGCATGAAGGTTATACCCAGGATTACTAACAGTCCCACCATCGTGAAGGTGCAAGCAGAGGATTTGGCTGTCATAGACCGTCCGGACTTCGCCGAAATTGGGTCCACTTTGACTTGAATGTCACCCGAATATCAGTTCCATCAGCGTTTTAGACTCCCAGGTAGCAAGAACAGCTTGTCTGGCATATCTGAGAGAATGTCTGTGACAACCTCAAGGACCGAATAATTGCCAAATGAGATTTCAACAGTAGCTTTCTGTGCTATAGCATCGGAAACCATTTAAGTCAAATGGCTGTAGATTATTCTAACCATCTAGTAACAACTTTGACTCTTATTCACTATATAGTTATACAATGTTATACAAAAATTATCTCTTCAAATCAAATATTACTTCCTCTTTCTGATCCAGTTAGTCACCTAATGTAGAATTTTTTTCAGTGTGGTCTGTGCTTCTTAACAGGAGAGACTGCTTCTACAGGGATGGGATACACTTAAATAGAAAAGGTGCAAGAACATTTGCTGATGCTATCGAGGCAATGTTAGGTGGATCGGAAAACTGCTAGCTTGGGGGGATTCGCAGATTAAAAGGTTAAAAGTAGCTGCAGGCAGAGTTGAAGGTGATTCTTGCACTACTTCTATTAGAATACGCAGCAGTCTGGAGCGAGGGGTGCTGGGGATTTCAGGGACTGATGGCAGTCATCGTGAAACAGGCGGATATATGGGATGAATTAGGGTAACTAAGAATAAGAATACGTGCATGTATCCTTGCTTGTATACCAACGCTAGAAGTATAGCAAATAAATTTGATGAATTTGAAGTGTTGGTCAAGACATCAAAGGCGGATATTTTGGGATATCAGAGACGTAGTGTCACACAAATATTAGGAATGCAGAATTAGAATTTGGGGAGTAACAATGTGCACCAGAAGGATAGACAGAATAGGAAGGGAGGAGGTGTTATGCTGTTAATTAAGAAAAACATAAAATCAAAAGAAGTGCATCCAGTTGATATAGATGAACAGTGCACTGTTCAGTCAGTTTGGTGTGGCATACGCACTGCTAGGCAAAAATAAGAGTAGGAGTATGATATAGGCCTAATGACATCGAATGAGTACAATGAACAATTGACAGGAACTTGTGGGTTGGTCACTCGCACACTAGTAAGACTTTTGTGGATTTATTGGATGATTGTTTTCTGCAGCAGCATGTTCGAGAGGCAACCAGAGAGGGTAATACTCTTGATCTGGTAATCAGCAGGGATCATTCGTGTATTAAGAATTTGCAGATAAAGGAACCACTAGATGGCAGTGATCACAGTGTACTGATGTGGGATTTACTTAAAGATATAATTACCATCAGGGGAAAAGGAAAGGGTTTTTGCTTCCGTAAAGGTGAGTACAGTGGTCTCAGACAGTTTTTAAATTCTGTACAATAGGATCAACTGATGATGTTACCAACAGCAAATTCTAAGTGGGGACCATTCAAGGAATTAATCGTGGAAGCTACTAAAAGTTTCATACCTATTAAGAAATGTTGTTCAAGGTTTAGGCCTAAATTATTATCAAATGAACTAATGAGACTCGTGACAGAGAAGAAAAATGCATGGGATGCATATAAATTATCAGGCGACATAGAAGCCTATGGCAGATATAAGCTAGTCTGTAATCAAGTCACAAAAGAGGTTAGGCAGGCGAAGGCAAATTACGTGAAATCTTTGGCAAAGGATGCTAAGAAAAACAGCAAGGATTTCTTTACTTATATAAACTCGAAAAGGAAAGGGGATGAATCTGATTGGTCCACTTGATATCGATGGTTCGACTGTTGATGATGATCCTGCTCAGATAGCAAACAAACTGAATGAGTATTTTGTATCTACATTCATACATGAGAAGTTATTAAGGTTTGAAAATGCCAGAAGGTTATCAAATTGTAGCAGGGTGCTTAATGATTTTGTAATAACTGAGAGAAAGTGGAGGAGAAATTGTTGAAGTTAAACATAAGAAAGGCACCTGGGGTGGATGGGATCTATTCAGTTATATTAAAGGAGGCGGCAAAGCAACTAAGCAAACCCCTAGCCATAATTATGAGAGCATCCTTGGACTCAGGGGAGGTCCCCACGGACTGGAGATGTGCAAATGTATCCCCAATTCACAAAGGGGGATCAAAGGGTGACACGAGTAATTACAGACCAGTTAGTTTAACTTCTGTTCCGGGTAAAATAATGGAGTCACTGGTTAAAGATGCATTGCAGGATCATCTACACAAGACTGCAGCAATAATTCAGACACAGCATGAGTTTGTTAAGGGAAAGTCTTGTCTGACAAATTTGATAGGATATTATGATGTGGTTACAAAGGAACTGGAGGCAAAAAATAATTTTGATATCATATACTTGGATTTCAGGAAAGCTTTTGACACTGTTGCACATGGAAGACTACTGTATTGGAGCAGAATGGTATTAAGGGTAATTGGAGCAGAATGGTATTAAGGCTAAGTTGCTACAATGGATAAAAGGATGGTTGAGTGGGAGGAGGCAGAGGGTGGTAATCAATGGGTGCTGCTCTTCGTGGACTAATGTTATTAGTGGAGTCCCAGAGGATTTAGTGTTGGGTCCACTGTTGTTTTGTATATTTATCAATGATATTGATGAAGGTATATCAGGCTTAGTGTCGAAGTTTGCAGATGATACAAAGGTTAGCAAGGTTATTAATGACAGTAATGGCAGCGTGCCATTACTGTCATTAATCTTGCATTGCATGCTTTCTTGCATGCAATGCGAGAAAGCACTTGCTTTCTTGCATTGCATGCCACTACTACCACCTTCTCTTTCCAAGCTTTTAAAAATAACAATTTATCTTTTGAAATGGAACACAACAGTTGGTAGGGTTGAATTAAAAAAACAGTGGATGAGAAAAGAGAAAACGGGCAGATATGAAGTTTTCTTAACAGTGTAAACAGGCAACCAGGAAAGCCCATGGTGTCCTATTGATGTTTTATCGAACAAATCCTGTAGAGATAGCCAGGTTATAATCCCAATGTATAAGGCAATTGTAAGGCCATATTTGGAATATTGTGTTCAAGTATGGAGACCTCATCTGAAAAAAGACATTGAGCTTCTTGAAAGGGTCCGAAGAAGGACATCTCAAATGGTGAGATCAGCAGGACAGCCATTTGAGAAAAGACTCCAGTGATGTGGGCTACAGAGCTTGGTAATCAGGCACCTCAGAAGTGACCTGATTTGCTAAAACCTCTGGGAGGGATTGGTAAAATGAATGACATTGGAATTCTCACTGTTGGAAAGAATTCCAGAACTATGGGTCATAAATTAAAATTACAGTTGCTGAGGTTTAGATTAGATTGTAGGTAGTTTTCTTTTAGCCAGCGAGTCACTGATTGCTGGAACAAGTTAGCCTCGCATCTAGTTGAGGCTGACAGTTTGAATACATTCATAGGTCAATTGGATAGTTACCTGTGTGCATAAGGAAGCATGTAATTTGCATTTTCTTAGCTACTTTTTTTCTTTTTTTTTTTGTGTAAGTGCAGCAAAAACCTGTGGCTTCCTTGCACAATTTGGCAAATACTATTACTGCTATTTGGCACCTTCCTCTTCCCTACATCATCAATTAAGGACACAACTTGAATGATTACTGTTGATTATTGTTAACCATTTCTGTCCGTAATGCTGACTAAAGCAGTTTCTGAAGGATGTTTATGTGACTCCCCCCCCCCCCACTTTTATCTTAGAAATTTTTTGTTCCCCACTTTATTCCAAGAATTTTTTGAACATTCTTTCAAAATTAGATATGTACAGGGCATTTCATAAAATGTGAGTAATACTTTCATAATTGATTGCTGACCTGAAATAAAGTTCAAAAAACTCATATAAACACATATTCAATTTCAAATGGTTATAGGAGCTGTGGTTGTTTGAATTTTAAGAAATGGCTGTGGAGTTTTCAGTGGTAAAAAATAATAAAATAATAAGAATAAGCAGACACATATTAAAATAATATTGCATCAATTGACAAACTGTTAAAATACACTTTAATTGGAAATTCTAAATACATAAACTTAAAAGTGAGAGTATATAAAAAAATAAATAAATAAAAACATTAGAACTTGTATAAAGAAATAAATTAAAACTCATAGAAATCAAATAAAACTTCCAATAGTTTATTGTTTTATTTGATTTTTATGTGTTTTATTTTATTTTATTTCTTTATACAAGTTTTAATGCTTTTATTTTTTTATATTACTCTCACTTTGACATTGTACATTTTATTTATGTAATTGTAATTACTGATTAAAGTTTATTTTAACAGTTCATCAGTTGATGCAATATTATTTTAATATGAATACCCCTTTTTTTCTAATAAGAAGACACATGCCAGTAAAATTCTTATTCATACAAAGTACATGTCTGCTTATTCTTATCTATTTTTTAAATATATTTTATTACTTTTTACCATTTAAGACTCCATTGCCATTTTTTAAAAATTCAAACGGTCATAGCTCTGTGACAGCTGAAAATTGGTCATATGTTTATATTAACATTTTTTGGTGTTTTTCCGGTCTTGAATCAATCCTGAAAGTACAGCAAACATGTTATGAAGAGAGAGAGAGAGAGAGAGAGAGAGAGAGAGAGAGAGAGAGAGAGAGAGAGAGAGAGAGTGTGTGTGTGTGTGTGTGTGTGTGTGTGTGTGTGTGTGTGTGTGTGTGTGTGTGTGTGTGTGTGTGTGTGTGTGTGTGTGTGTGTGTGTGTGTGTGTGTATGTGTTGTTGTTGTTGTTGTTGTTGTTGTTGTTTTTTTGGTGCAAGGGCTGCTTAGGCCATATTGCACCTATCACCGTTATAAAACATGTTATGAAGTGTGTGTGTGTGTGTCCAGAGTTTTATATCATCATGTGGTGAGTATAGTTGTTATTACTTTTATAAGAATTTACTTAACTCTTCTGGTAAAAATTTTAATGAAGTAAGTCATTTAATTTTTTTCAGGACGACCTACTAGGACTCTAACAGAGTTCATTAGAAAGGTATCAACATACAAAAATCTTTGAAATGATTTTTTTAAGTGCTGAAATTTACAATCTTGGATTTTTTTAAGCCACTGTAATGCCATTGATATGATCAGAGCCTGTAAATTGAAAAACTTCTAGGCTGAAAGCATATCTGTAATTTCTATAATGTATAGTGAATAAAGAATTTGGAACAAAGTATATCAGTAATACATATTATTTCATGTCGCCTCTTTTATTTGGAAATTTCAGAAATAATACATGCTAGTATTAAAATGATTGAAAGAAGTGAACTTATTCTGCATCTGTAAAAAAAAAAAAAAAAAAACACAAATTATTCCCATCATCAAAAAGTGCCTATCCAATTCTTCCTTCAATTTTGCCAAGCTTTGCTACCTTTGCAGGCAATTTATTCCAGCAAACCACAACATGCTACCCAAAGATAAACATCACGGGATCTAGTCTACTATTACTCCCTAAAATTTTATTGTCATACCCTCTGGTTCATGTCTCACTAACTAGTGAGTATATTTCTACCTCATTTGTGTTTTCTCTCTCTCTCTCTCTCTCTCTCTCTCTCTCTCTCTCTCTCTCTCTCTCTCTCTCTCTCTCTCTCTCTCACACACACACACACACACACACACACACACACACACACACACACACACACACACACAGGGATAATGACCTCCTCCATTCTAATTGCAGAATTCTCATAAGGCTTAGATAGAAAACACGTTCCCTTCTTGCCACTTGCTTTTACTACGTGTTGAACTTCATGTCTTTCTGTATAATAATCCCAAAGTCTTTCTCATTTGGAACACCTTTTATTTCATCTCACTCTAGTCTGTAAACTTCTCCTGGATTGGATTTCTGTTTTCTGGTACCTTGCATTTGGTAGCACTAAAACTTTAGCTGTCATTTTTTGGACTATACTTACAACCAGAAATCCTTTTGAAACAGCATTGTCTAATTCCAGTTGTTAACCACCTTCTCTACCTTTAAGTCATTAGGAAGCTTCTGTGTATTCTCTCATCAATATCATTGATAAGAAACAAACAATAGGTTTGGAAGATAAGAAACAAAAGAACTCTGAGCACTGATCCCTAAGGGACACCACTTACTACTCCGCTCTACTCTGAGGAATGCTCATTTATTACTATTTGCCTTTCAACCAATTTCTATTTCACAAGTGGAGATTCCCATTTACCTTGACCTTCTCTAATGAGGAATTGTATCAGGAGCCTTTCAAAAAAATTATGTCTTTAGAACCATGTTACAGTAATATACTAGTTTTTTCAGGCAAAATTTTTCTTTCACAAAATGCTGAGATGCATTTAGGATGCTATTCTTGTGGATATGGTCTGTATTGAATCTTTAACTGTAGTCTGTATAATCCTACCAACTATAGAAGTAAAACTCACCAGTCTGTGTATTATAACCTTCAGTGTTTTTGCACCATGAAAACCAAAAAATCAATCAATCACCAGTCTATGTATGATTAACCATCATTTCTTAGTTCTTTATTATAGATTGGGAAATGTTGGCCTTTCTCCAGTCCAAAATAGTCGGTGATAATCTCATTAACAGTACTAATTGTTGGATGCACTTACTTGCCACATTTTTCAGTATGGTTGGGTGTGCATAACATGCTCCCGTGCCTTTACTCTCTCTGTCTCAGGAATAATTTTTTAGATAGGCACCTTTCTGATATCATTGTCATTTTTTTTACACTGATTCAACTTAACTTCACTGTTCCCCCATAACTGTAATGTTATTTCAAATAGTAAAGATTGTTGCAAAATACCTATTAAACTTAGCCCTTCACAAGTTGATTGTGAAGTTGGATCATTTTAGTTGGATTATCACTTATACCATCACATTGATCTTATAAGTTCACATATCAGATTTACTCTCTACTTTTCTTTCTGTTTTTTAATTCATATATGAGAACTCCTTTTTCCCTGTTCTTAGCTCTCTTACCATTTATTTTTCATACTCAGCTTATCATTTACTCATCATTTACATCACTGTTAGAATTTTATAAACTTCTGTCATCCCTTTCTCTAAAGAATTCCTTATATGTAAATTTAGTTGCAAAATACCTATTCAGTTTGTCAGCAACCTGAGCAGAATCATCAATAGTTAAACCACTGATATAATGTGGGCCAACGTGATTCATTCCTTTCCTACTAGTGTTTACATAAGTAGAAAAATGTTTGCTGTTTTTCTTTGAATCCTTTGTCAAAGATTCTCATAATCTGCCTTAGCTTTGGTAACCTACTTTGTGATTTGATTACTGACTAGTTTATATCTACCATAGACTTCTTTATCACCTGATAATTTATATGGATCTCATACATATTTCTTCTAATTTTTTTAACGAGTTCAAATAAATAACAGTCATCTTGATGATTTAAGAACTACTGTTTTTATATCCATGAAATTAGTCTCTCATAATGATATGCTCACTGTTGTTTGCCTTTGAAATTGTCTAAAGAGATTTTTATCACACTCTTTATTATTGATTAGCCTGTAACCAGTGGTTTAATTGATTTCTCCATTACTTTAGAAAGAGTAGAAGTAATTGCAATGGGATGATAATTGGATTGGAGGGATTTGTCACCCTTTTTAGGAACTGGCTTGATATGATCAAATTTCCAAGCAGAAGGAAAAACACCTTTGGAATAAGAAAGTGAAAAAAGTGGCAAAGAACAGCAGTAACTTCAGGAGCACAGGTTTTGAGAACAAGTGGAGAAATACCGTCAGGACCTGGAGATTTCTTAGCATTAAGATTTGTCAAATCCTTTTGACTGAAGACCACAGGAGGCATTGAAAACACCTACCATTCCCAAAAGTTAGCGGTGTACTAACTGTTGGAAATGGCAGGAGGTGTTTTACCAAGATCATTAATACACGAGTTGGAAGAAAAATGGGATGCTAGCAGGTCAGTTTTATCCTTGGCTGAAATGACAACAGAACCATCTGGTTTGGCAGAGATGGGCAAAAGTTGCAGCCAATAGCTTTGGCAAGAGACCAGAATGCTCAGCTACCATTAGGGCAAGAAGCAAATTTTTCTACTCTTTGCCTGTTCAAAATCTAGTTTGGACTGATTAATAACTGCTTTATAATTGTTGCGAGTTTGATATAGGCAGAAAATGAAACTGAAGAATTGGAAACAAGCCAATTAGGATATGCAGCATTCTCCTCTTGAACAGCCTTAGCACATTTATTGGAAAACCAAAGTTTATGTAATGGACAAGATTACATAAAGTGGTGTGTAGAATAAAAGATTCCATTCCTACAAGAATAATTTCACTGATACGATCTGAGCAAATGTTGAAATCAGAAGTTTTGAAACAGTAATCCGATCAAGGAAAAGAAATCTTGCATGTCATCCCATTTTGCATTCTTGCAGTGGCAAACAACACGAGGTTGGGAATAGCCGTGAGATAAAGGCTCCATTGGAGAAGAGACATCACCAAGTTGTGACCCGAGGTGCCTAAAGAACCACTCACTTTGATCGTGTACTTAGAAGGGTTGTTTGTGAAAAAAAGATCCAGCACGTTAACTGTATGGTTAGGATTGTC
The DNA here is from genome assembly GCF_048544385.1 of Mastigoproctus giganteus. NCBI lineage: Eukaryota > Metazoa > Arthropoda > Arachnida > Uropygi > Thelyphonidae > Mastigoproctus > Mastigoproctus giganteus. The sequence continues at coordinate 93,180,416 of NC_143585.1, forward strand.
TGGTATTCTTGTAGATAAATGAATAAACTGTGCAAGGTCATTAGTAATTGCAAAAGCCTCTGCATCTCGACCAGCTGGGTTGGTGTGCTTAGAAAATGGAAGCCAGCTGGAGTTGTGAACATTAAAATCACCAAGGAAAATTACCTCACTGTTGGGAAAGTTGGACTGGAGAAAGTCAAGTTGCAAAGAGAGGAAGTCAGAGAGCTCCAAATGATCAGTGGAGTTGGGAGAATGGTAGTGACAGCAGATGAATTTGACAGAATGAGATAAGAGAGATTTTAAGCCAGAAAAGATCGAAAAGAGGAGATTCCAAATTGCCAAGTCTCTGACAGGGAATATCGGAACGGACATATGCACAAGTGCCACCTTTGAGGCGAAAGGAATCATAAAGCAAATAATATCATTGAGATTAGAATTGAGATCACGTATATTTGTGAAATGAACTAGGAAGTGTTTGGGAAGTTTAGATCTTTTCGCAGATAAGCTTACTCTATTAGTTTGACAATTCATGGTGTCAAGTAGAAAAAATAGTAAGAAAAAGTGGAGGGGGTAAGAAAAAGTAAGAAAAAATAGTAAGAAAAAGTGCTGTATGAAGTAATGAAATATTTGGATATGGTGTACACATGGTAAGAATATACCCAGATCCTTGACATAACGTGGCGTCGACAATGCCCCCCGCATACATACTATTCGGACTCCTTCCAGTCATTATCTGGTAGAGTACAGGTAGCAAGATTATACACTAGCTTATCCAGAAGCCTGCCTCCTAAAGAGTTACCAATAGGTTCAGTTCGGTGTACTAACTAGCTGCCAGCCTGAAAACACTGTTTTAGAGCTGTACTCTCAAAAAGTAATGACTGGATCTCGCCATAATGTCCATCATAACCGGGTGGCGCTGTAGTCCCAGCCCCTCGACATGCGCACCTGTACGTGGTGAGGGGACCTCCCAGTGACGCTGCTGGACTTCCAGACTAGCATCACTGGGATCCAATGCCCACAGCCCAGGTTCCACGCTTACATCAATGGAATCTGGCGTGTTTGCCGTGTGCTGCGACCTGTGGAAATTCGGAAAGGGGGATCCTGGTGGTTGAGGGGCCCAGCTTCAATGCACCACTTTGGCCCCTGCTTCGACAAGACGGGAGGTCCTGGAAGGCCCGGCTAGGATCAGTCGGCTAGTAGGCTCGCCTGCGAGGGTCAGCCGTGTCAATGCCATGCCCCTACCCTCATGTCCGAGGGACAGGATTCAGGCTGGTGGCGGTGCGGGTATGGTGTCTGGGTAGCCCTGGCGTCCCACTCCCAAGCGCATTTATTGCTTGCCGGGTAGTGGGCATCCCTTTGGGCTCCATGGTGGGTGGGGAGCTCGGGCACTGAACCAAATAAAATTTCTATGAATCCTGATAAACTTATTTCTTCAGGGGCCCCAACCCGGTCCCTATCCGAAATCAATGAAAAAGATACAGATAGCATTATTGCTAAAAAGAGGCAGCGAACTGAATTACCATCAGGGCCTGTCCCAAGGTTCTTAATTATGCATTCTACCAATGAAACACCGAATGGTAAAATGTCTCCCTTTTTTATTCAAAAAGGGTTAGATGGGTTAGCAGGTTCACCCAAATCAGATAAGAGGCTTCGTTCTGGAGACCTTTTAATTGAAACTAAAAATGACAGGCAATCTGAACATCTACTCCGAACAACATCAATCGGAGGAATACCTATAACAGTGACACCACACAGAACACTCAATTCATCGAGAGGTGTCATTTCGGAGTGGGACCTTCTCGACGTAACCAAGGAGGAAATCTGCTCGGAATTAAAACCACAGGGAGTTATTGCCGTCAAGAGAATTACTGCGTGAAGGGATGGAAAACTTGTTAAACCAGGAGCGTTATCCTGACTTTTAACTCTCCTAAACCTCCTGATGAGATTAAAGCTGGATACATCAATTGTTCAATGCTCCATATGTTCCGAACCCTTTACAGTGTTTTAAATGCCAGAAGTATGGACATTCTCAAATGGCCTGCCATGGAGTCCTTGCATGCGCTCGATGTGGTGCAAAGGACCACGAAACAACAGCATGTTCAGCCGCAAAACCCACCTGTATTAACTGTGAGGGAGAACACCCGGCCTACTCACGAGCATGCCAGAGGTGGAAAGAAGAAAAAGAAATTCAACGGCTGAAGGCAGAGCTAAATATATCATACCAGGAGGCAAGGAAATCGGTGAAACCCCTGAATATCAACAAACCTACCTACGGCCAGAAGGTAGCAGGGAGATGTTCCGTCGGAACTCAGACAGACATGACCATTCCTCCAAAGGAATCTTTCACTCCCATCGCGCGTTATCTCTTAAGTTCTCAAAAACCTGCACAGAAAAACCAATCAGCTGCCACTCCTATATCAGTACCTCCTAATGCTCCACAAGTAACAAAGGTAATTATGAAAGAAAAGAATAAGAAAGGGGAAGTCCCCCCTAGTATCCAAGAAAACATGGATGTTGAGCAGAAGGAGGTACCCGAAGATTCAGTCTTGGAACTCTTTGCGGAGGAAGAAATGGACATGGGACAGCGTCCATTCTTCCCCAAAAAAGATAAACCCAAGACTGATAAAAGTAAGCCCTCAGCACCTCGGAAGCCGCCTGATGGACCCACCAAGCCAAAATAATGGCTAAATTCCTACAGTGGAATTGTCATGGATTCCGGCGAAATATTGATGACATCAAGGCCCTCCTGCAAAAGCACGAGCCAGTTTGCTTCTGCTTGCAGGAGACATATCTAAAGGCAAATGATGATCCCACCATGCACAACATCACGATTTTTCGAAAGGATAGAATTGCGGATGGCTCTGCTCATGGAGGAGTGGCTATCCTTGTCGGCAATCAGACCCAAGTTCAGCCCTTGCTAATTACAACTAGCATGGAAGCTGTTGCAATTCGCCTTATGGTGGGATTTATATTAACAGTCTGCTCTCTTTATTTGCCACCTGAGACTGACATTCCCCAGGAAGACCTTGATGATCTTGTAATGCAGTTGCCTCCCCCTTACTTACTTCTCGGGGATATGAATGGACATAACACCCTGTGGGGTAGTGCTAACATCAACGGAAGGGGACGAGTCATAGAGCGTATGCTCAATGACAATGACCTTTCCCTTCTAAATACTGGAACAAACACCGTCTTCCACATGCCTACCCGTACTTTTTCTGCCATTGATCTCTCTATCTGCTCCCCTTCTCTACTCCCTTCACTCACTTGGGAAGTGGAGGAGAATCCATACGGAAGTGATCACTTCCCTGTGATAACCTTGTTACACAGTGGGAGACCATGTCTTCCTTTTAGGTTACCACAGTGGAAGTTTGATCAGGGTGACTGGAATGCCTTCCAACATCAGGCAAATTTTGACCTCAGTACAGTCAGTCAGGAACCTATCAATGACACAGTAACATACATCACAGAAATCATTGTCCAAGCAGCTGCGAATGCTGTCCCAAAAACATCTGCCCGGTTTCCACCATTTCCCGAACCTTGGTGGAATTCACAATGTACAGCAGCAAAAAAGGCTCAAAACAAAGCGTGGGGGATATTCCGCCGATATCCTACCACGACCAACCTTATAGCCTTTAAACACGCACGAGCCAAAGCACACTATATCTGCCGTCAGAGTCAAAATGAATCGTGGATCCGTTTCACATCATCTATTAATCAGTCTACCAACTCTAAGGTAGTCTGGGATAAAATCCGGAAAATGAAGGGAAAATATACATCCCACCCTTCTTCAATCCTAGATTATAATGGATGCACTATTGCAGATCCAACTGCAATAGCCAAATGGCGCCTCCGTAGCCAGGTGGGAAGGAGCAGCAGTGCGCAGTACACGCTTCTTGATTAGCCCGGGGTTCGAGCCCGTCACCACCAAATACGGAGGATGCGGAAAGGTCAGGGACTGACCACCGCATATCCCGGAGCAATATGGCCTTAGTTGCTAATGCTCCTAAAAACCAAACAACAACAACAACAACAGCAATAGCCAATGCTCTTGGGGAAACATTCTCTAACATCTCCGCAACATCTTCGTATTCCCCAGAGTTCCTGGTTCTGCAACATAAAATCGAAAAACAGGCACTTAATTTTAAGTCCAAGGGCCTCTATCCCTACAATGGGGCATTCACTATAGAGGAACTGAAAAGAGCCCTCACTCCTTCCAAAGCAAGTGCTGTTGGACCAGATGGCATCCATTATGAAATGATTAAACATCTTTCACCAAAATCTATGGATTATCTGCACCTTCTGTATAACAGAATCTTTATTGAAGGGCAGTTTCCAGATTCCTGGCGCAAGGAAATCATTCTTGCCTTTCCTAAGCCAGGAAAGGATCCAAAAGTCACCACCAATTATCGTCCTATTGCTCTGACTAGCTGTCTGTGCAAAATCCTGGAGAGAATAGTTAATTCTCGTTTAATATGGTATCTAGAATCAAATGACCTTCTCTCCAACATCCAGTGCGGCTTCCGAAGGAACCGGTCCACTTTGGACCATCTCATTAGATTGGAAACATCCATCCGGGATGCTTTCCTAAAGCGCGAACACTTGGTGTCGGTGTTCTTTGACATGGAGAAAGCATATGACACAACTTGGAGATTTGGCATCTTAAAAGATCTGCATAGCCTTGGTCTTAGGGGGCAACTCCCAATTTTTATTAAAAACTTTTTAGCCAATCGATCTTTCCAAGTTAGCGTGGGATCCTCACTCTCTCCTTCCTTCAGCCAAGAGGAGGGAGTACCACAAGGATCAGTATTAAGTGTCACGCTTTTCGCCATCAAAATAAATTCAATCACAGAACGACTTCCTCCAACTGTAAACAGTGCCCTCTATGTTGATGACTTTAGCATTTTTTGTCAGTCATGCAACATGAGGGTTATTGAAAGACAACTGCAGAAAGCCATTGATAGTCTGAATTCCTGGGCACTTGCTAATGGCTTCAGGTTCTCGCCGGAGAAGACCGTTTGCGTACACTTTTGTCGTAAGTGTAATCTTCATCCTGAACCCGAATTAAGGCTCAGACAAAATGTTATTCCAGTAGCAGCGGACACAAAATTCTTAGGACTCAGATTTGACAAAAAGCTGATCTTTCTGGATCTTATCCGTCAGCTCGGCACAAAGTGCACACGTGGGCTTAGTATTCTCTGCTTGCTCTCCTCTACGTCTTGGGGAGCAGACCGATGCACCCTTCTTCGGCTTTACCGTGCACTTGTGCGATCCAAACTAGATTATGGGTCCCAGGTATATTCCTCAGCCAGAGACAGTGTCCTTCGATGGCTGGACCCTGTCCATCATCAGGCCCTACGTATTGCTACTGGAGCATATCGCACATCTCCTGTCCAGAGCTTATACGTCGAAGCAAACGAACCACCGTTATCGCTTCGACGTAAGCAGTTGTCTTTAAAGTACGCTTTAAAACTGAAATCCCTGCCAGACCATCTTACGTGGCCATTCGTTTTTGAGCCACGATGGGAAAATTTATATAATATCCCTAAGACTGCCAATTGTCCTTCTGGTATTCGTCTCCAAGAGCTACTCAAAGAACTTAATATCAAGGTAGACAAGGTTGCACAAACACCAAAGCAACCCTTTCCACCCTGGCATGCTCATGTCCCGGCATGTGACTTGTCTCTTAGAAGTTGGGGAAAGTCGGACACTCCATCATCTGTCTACCTGCAGCTTCATTCAGCACACCGAACTGAATATTCCGACTTCGCGCCAGTCTACACAGACGGTTCGAAGTCGGAATCATATGTGGGATCTGCTGCTGTCTTTACAGACAGCTCTACATCGGAGCAGATTCCCTCTGAATGCAGCATATTTACTGCAGAGCTGCACGCTATAGAGTTAGCCTTGGATCACATTAGTGAATGCCAATACCAACGGTTCATTTTATATTCCAACTCTCTCAGCATGTTACAGGCTTTAATATCTGTGAGATATAATTCTCATCCAGTTCTATCTAGTATTCAGCAGAAGATTCACTTCCTCCGTGGACGTGAATATGATATCCGCTTCTGCTAGATTCCCAGCCACATTGGGATTAGGGGAAATGATTTGGCTGACGCCGCAGCCAAATCAGCAATTCCCAATAATAACCGCTGCCTGTCAGTCCCCTATACAGACTACAGGCAAATAATACACCAAAACCTACACCCCCAATGGCAGGACTCGTGGAATAGACAGACTGGGAATAAATTATATCGTATAAAGCCTGTAATTGAACCGTGGCAGTCTAGTCTGCGCACGAATCGTAAGGAGGAAGTTGTTCTTGCCCGGATCCACATAGGACACAGTCATTTAACTGAGGGCTGATGACCCTCCTATGTGTGTGTGTCCTGTGGCACAATTTTAACGATCAGACACCTTTTAATTGACTGTCCAGATTTTAGCAGCACCCGTTTTACCGCTAATCTTCATCCTGAACCCGAATTAAGGCTCAGACAAAATGTTATTCCAGTAGCAGCGGACACAAAATTCTTAGGACTCAGATTTGACAAAAAGCTGATCTTTCTGGATCTTATCCGTCAGCTAGGCACAAAGTGCACACGTGGGCTTAGTATTCTCTGCTTGCTCTCCTCTACGTCTTGGGGAGCAGACCGATGCACCCTTCTTCGGCTTTACCGTGCACTTGTGCGATCCAAACTAGATTATGGGTCCCAGGTATATTCCTCAGCCAGAGACAGTGTCCTTCGATGGCTGGACCCTGTCCATCATCAGGCCCTACGTATTGCTACTGGAGCATATCGCACATCTCCTGTCCAGAGCTTATACGTCGAAGCAAACGAACCACCGTTATCGCTTCGACGTAAGCAGTTGTCTTTAAAGTACGCTTTAAAACTGAAATCCCTGCCAGACCATCTTACGTGGCCATTCGTTTTTGAGCCACGATGGGAAAATTTATATAATATCCCTAAGACTGCCAATTGTCCTTCTGGTATTCGTCTCCAAGAGCTACTCAAAGAACTTAATATCAAGGTAGACAAGGTTGCACAAACACCAAAGCAACCCTTTCCACCCTGGCATGCTCATGTCCCGGCATGTGACTTGTCTCTTAGAAGTTGGGGAAAGTCGGACACTCCATCATCTGTCTACCTGCAGCTTCATTCAGCACACCGAACTGAATATTCCGACTTCGCGCCAGTCTACACAGACGGTTCGAAGTCGGAATCATATGTGGGATCTGCTGCTGTCTTTACAGACAGCTCTACATCGGAGCAGATTCCCTCTGAATGCAGCATATTTACTGCAGAGCTGCACGCTATAGAGTTAGCCTTGGATCACATTAGTGAATGCCAATACCAACGGTTCATTTTATATTCCAACTCTCTCAGCATGTTACAGGCTTTAATATCTGTGAGATATAATTCTCATCCAGTTCTGTCTAGTATTCAGCAGAAGATTCACTTCCTCCGTGGACGTGAATATGATATCTGCTTCTACTAGATTCCCAGCCACATTGGGATTAGGGGAAATGATTTGGCTGACGCCGCAGCCAAATCAGCAATTCCCAATAATAACCGCTGCCTGTCAGTCCCCTATACAGACTACAGGCAAATAATACACCAAAACCTACACTCCCAATGGCAGGACTCGTGGAATAGACAGACTGGGAATAAATTATATCGTATAAAGCCTGTAATTGAACCGTGGCAGTCTAGTCTGCGCACGAATCGTAAGGAGGAAGTTGTTCTTGCCCGGATCCACATAGGACACAGTCATTTAACTGAGGGCTGATGACCCTCCTATGTGTGTGTGTCCTGTGGCACAATTTTAACGATCAGACACCTTTTAATTGACTGTCCAGATTTTAGCAGCACCCGTTTTACCGCTTTTAATCATCTGACTGACCCGTATACACTCAGTCAGATTTTATCCAACAATGACAATGTGTCTGCTGTTTTTAGCTATCTTAAATCAATAAAAGTTTTTAATTGTATTTAAAATTTATGTTATTGTTACCTCTTTATTGATTTATTTTTTATATAATTGTTATTATTTATCTGGACATGGTGGCCTAACTAATTAGGTCACCGAGAGGTTAAATTTTTAAATATTACCTAGTCTTGGCGCATTATAGCCTTAGTTGCTATTGTATTTAAAATTTATGTTATTGTTACCTCTTTATTGATTTATTTTTTATATAATTGTTATTATTTATCTGGACATGGTGGCCTAACTAATTAGGTCACCGAGAGGTTAAATTTTTAAATATTACCTAGTCTTGGCGCATTATAGCCTTAGTTGCTAATGCGCCAAAAAAATCCAAACAAACCAAACCTGTAGTCGCAGAGGTGAACAGTCGCATTTGCACGATGCTCCACATGATGTAGATGGCGGACAGTGATCGTAGGACGACTCAGTTGGATTGTGTATTTTCCTCAAGCATTTCTTAAGGTAACCATAGATGAAGAGAAATAATTTATTTGAGGTAAGAGTTTTGTTCTTGATAGTTCATATATATTTTTGTGTTTTTGAGTGTATTTCTGCATGGTGCGATCGCTATAGCGGTAGCGATCTTACTGTCAGAACCCTTGACAGGAACAGCAGTTAAAAACTCAGAGGAGAAATATATGCTGGTAATCTCTATTGACTTTGCTGGGCCATTTGACTCACTCTGGTGGCCTATTGTCCTTAGGAGACTCTGCCAGGCAAGTGCTCCACAAAACCTCTACAAGGTAATAAACAACCTTACAGACAGAAGTGTCTCGGTATGCACAAGGTTCCAGGAATTGGCACGCCCTGTGAATAAAGACTGCCCGCAGGGTTCAATCCTTTGTCCTTTCTTCTGGAACATTGTTCTGGATGAATTTCTGGCATTGGATCTTGGTCCCGTAGAAAGCCTGGCCTTTGCAGATGACATGATTTTCCTTGTAAAAGGTAACACATGAGTGGTTGTAGAGCAAAGATCAAATGCCGCCCTCTTGCAGCTGCAGGAATGGGCACAAATGCACCTGCTCAAAATATTGCCTGAAAAAACCAAACAAATAAGACGTCCACAAATCAAAATTAACACAACCACTATAAAAATGGTAACAGAACTAAAATATCTTTGAGTGGTCTTCGATTCAGAATTAATTTTTTACCCCCATTTGATCTACTAGGTGAAAAAGGGGAGAAATTATGCAGATATCATTGCCGGGATCAGCCGTGCAGACTGGAGGCTCAAAAGAAAGACCCTGTCAATCACATACTGTGCAATGTTCCTATCTGTTATCAGCTGTGGAGCCAGTGTGTGGTTCATCCGCTCGGTTATAGTAAGCAATAGGAATAAATTAGAATCGATACAAAGGACAATACTACTCACTATTACCAGAGCATGTCGCACAGTAAGCACGCCTGCACTACAGTTGCTGTTGGAGCTCTCCCACTCTACCTGGAAGTAGCCAAAAGAGGCTAATATTATAGATTTAAAAAGGGCATACCCACAGAATTTCTGGGGATAGCCCTTGATACACCTTCAATGATGGAAAAAAAAAAAAAAAATAGCCACAAAGCTCTATGAGCTATGGCAAACAGTGGGAGCAGGAAACCAGAGGTCTGGTTACTAAAAGGTTTCTACCATGGGTGGCAATTTAAGTGGTATGCCCTGGACTTTTTCCAACCTTTATATTGACAGGTCACGGCTCCCTAAAGGCGGAACTAACCTCCTTAGGCCTGACTGATGGCCCAAACTGCACTTGTGGCGAGAGTGAAGATTGGGCATGCATTAAATATGAAAGTATAATATATGACATTCCCAGAACAGAGCTAATAGCACAGATTGGCCACCTTCCCAGGGGAGGAGAACGTCTGTTCATCATAGAAGAGGAAAATTATAAAACCTTTACATTTTTCACACATAAAGTATTCGAAATGCACACAACTATTCAAAGAATGGCAATTCAGCCCCCCAGCAATTAAACAATAATCAATAGTTAAAATTGCCCAGGTTTCCCACCACGCCCAGATGATGACTTAAAAACTGTAGGATAGCAGTATTCTGCACCCTGACATGACAAACTTCCCGAGGACTACCCTACCATGTGTAGGAACCTGGGGCCCCATGCCAAATAATAACCACGTAGGGGAGGGAGATGTACAGGCAGCCAGGGAAGCAGATTAGCTAAAAAATATCACTAAGCTAGTAGCAAAGAAATGCAATGTAGAATGAAAGAAGAATGAATGAGAATGAAAGACAGAGTGAATAGGCTGGTCACTGAGTGAACTAGGAATTATAGTAAATGGGAATAAATGGCAGTTTTGGTGAAAGAAAGAGTGACCTAGCATGAGGGAAAGAGAGGGTGAATGAGATTGAGTGGAAGAGCAAATGTGATTGGCTGAAAGAATACAAAGTTAAAAATAACTTACATTACTTTATATATACTAACAAACATTTACTAACAACACAAACACTATCACTGCATTCTCCCCTGGCCTGCAAAAACTTGTAGCTAGGCCTGCACCACAACTAAAGAATAACAGTAAGTTGAGGTGCCCAGAGAGGGCAGTGCAGGAAGCAAGGGTTGAATAAATGAAATAAAAGCCAGAAGAATGACTGAAAGTATAAGTGTATAAGAAAAAGAACACAAACCATAAATGCTACAGTTAAGTACACACTAATCCTAGTTTTAATTAGTATTTAAATTTACATTACATTACACATCATTGCATTCCCCTGGTGTGTGAGAAAAAGACAAATGAGTGTGAGTGAAAAAAGAAAAAAGACATATATATATATATATATATATATATATATATATGAAACTTGGGAAAAAAAAAAAATATATATATATATACAGGGTGTCTCAAAAATATTGGTACAAACGTTTAGGGGAGGTAGGTAACATCTAAAGGAATGTGAATCGCATAGGAACCCATAACCGGAAACGTCGCCGTAAGTCGGCATACGGCGCTGTTCATCAGTTCACGAGGGGGAAAATTTCTGGTTTACCCATTCAAGCAGTAGTCGCTGCACGAAGAGCATGCATCGGTATACGAACTGTGAGCTGGCAGACATGCACCTAGTGTATGGATTAGCAGAGGGCAATGGACAAGCCGCTCAACGAATTTATGGAGAACGCTTCCCAGACACACATGTACCGGACCACTGTTTGTTTGCACGTGTGCATCAAAATTTGTGCGATTATGGGTCATTTAGAGGTAACAGGAGTAGTGTGGGCAGACCACATTCGACGCGAACTCCCGCCATGGAAGAAAGTGTGTTGAGTGCCATCCAGAATAATCCTACTACCAGCACACGTGCCGTTGCCTCTGCCTTAAGAGTGTCTCGTTGCAATAGTAAAATTGCCCAAGTTTCCCACCACGCCCAGATGATGACTTAAAAACTGTTAGGATAGCAGTATTCTGCGCCCTGACAGAAACCTGACATAACAAAACTCCCCAGGACTACCCTGCCATGTGTAGGAACCTGGGGCCCCACACCAAATAAGTAACCATGTAGGGGAGGGAGATGTACAGGCAGCCAGGGAAGCTGTTGTTGTTGTTGTTATTTGGTTTTTAGGAGCATTAGCAACTAAGACCATATTGCTCCGTGAATATGCGGTGGTCATTCCTGACCTTTCCGCATCCTCCGTATTTGGTGGTGACGGGCTCGAACCCCGGTCTAATCAAGAAGCGTGTGCTACGCACTGCTGCTCCTTCTCACCTGGCTACGGAGGCGCCAGCCAGGGAAGCAGATTAACTGAAAAATATCAGTAAGCTAGTAGCAAGGGAATGCAGTGTAGAATGAAAGAAGAATGAATGAATGAAAATGAAAGATAGAATGAATAGGCTGGGCACTGAGTGAACTAGGAATTATGGTAAAAGGCGATAAATGGCAGTTTTGGTGAAAGAAAGAGTGACTTAGCATGAGGGAAAGAGAGAATGAATGGGAATGAGGGGAAGAGCAAATGTAATTGGCCGAAAGAATACAAAGTTAAAAATAACTTACATTACTTTATATATACTGTGCTAACAAACATTTACTAACCACATAAACACTATCACTGCATTCTTCCCTGGCCTGAAAAAAAAAAAAAAAAAAAAAGCCTTGTGGCTAGGCCTGCACCACAACTGGAAGAATAACAGTAAGTTGAAGTGCCCAGAGAGTGCAGTGCAGAAAGTAAGAGTCGAATAAATGAGATGAGAGTTAGAAGAATGAATAAAAGTGCGAGAAAAAGAACACAAACCATAAATGCTACAGTCAAGTACACACTAACCCTAGTTTTAACTAGTATTTAAATTTACATTACACATCATTGCATCTCCTCCTGGTGTGTGAGAAAAAGATGAATGAGTTGAGTGAAAAAAAAAATATATATATATACATAAAAACTTGGAAAAAAATTATAAAATAAGAAAAAAGTATTAAAAAAATAAATAAATAAAAAAAATAATAAATAATAATAATAAAAAAATTAAATAAAAATAAAATGAATAAATAAAAAGAATAATAATAATAAAAATAAAAAGAATGCAAGTAGAGTGAGAATGCAGATTATGAATGAAGTAAATATGTCTCTCAAACCCCCTCGCCTGGTGGGTTTCCCACTGCCAGCTAACAAATCCCACCCCCGAAGCAGGATGGGCAGCTTGACCTTCATATCGGATTTGACACTGCTTGGACATGACATGGATGAAGACATTCTGCGGCTTTGCTGCCAACACGCCATTGGCGATCTGAACTGTGTACTCTAACCTGGTTCCCTTTAAAACCTCATCCCCAGGCAGGGAAGGGAGGAGACGGATCTCTGTCTCCTCTCCTCCCTGCTTATCCCCCATACTTTGCCTGGTGGGGCTCGTCTCCACAGACCTCTTTGGGGATGCCTACTCTATCATCCCTATTCTTCTGTTTTCTCCCCAGTCTTCAGTCTTCCCCCCTCTCTCTCTCTCACTAAATCGACCGAGTACACCCTTAACAATGCCGCCAAATTCTAATCAGCATCTAAATTCTGCCGGTTTCGTGTAAATCTCTAAGACAACTAACACTATTAGCTTTTATCTAGCGTATAGCCTCACATGTTTTAATTTAATAACATCAAAAATTTGCCCGACCTATTAGGCCTTTAACACATTTCTTTAGCGTTCAACCCCAACCAGTGATTTCCCAACAGCAATCCCATTAAGCATTAATGTCAAACGCATAATTTTTTATTTTTATTTTTTTTTTAGGTCCTAGCCACTGAAATCCCAGGAAACTAGGTGGCAGGACCTGCCAGAGCAATCTGTTGTGATACTGGATACACCCGGCTAGCCTCCACGTGGCAAGGTATGGGCAATGTCGGGCCCCACTAGGGGCCTGGTGGCCAATTAGCTGAACAAACAATGGGCACAACATATCGCACTACACAGACACGGCCCACCACACTTTCAATTCTCTGGCTTGACAGTGTACTGTCCTCGATACAGAGAAACACACGCGCGGAGATGGGAGAAATCCCAGGTGCCGTCTGACACGAACATACCTTATGTGATGTACAGCGTGTCTGGCACGACGATTCCTTACACCCCTTTCATCTCCAAAGGGTTCAGTTACTGCTCCCCCAAGATCATCCTGCACGTGTGGCTTTTGTGCAGTGGTTTCTCCAAGAAAGTGTTCAAGACTTGAATTTTCCAGACTTGAATTTTGGTCACAGGTGAGGCTTATTTCACTAGAAGGCTTATTCAATCAGCACAATGCTCATGTGTGGGCTCACTGACAACCCACACGGGTGTGCGCCCCCATGCAGCACAACATCGCTTCGTAATAAATGTGTGGGCAGGTATGGTCGGTGACTGCTTAGTCGGCCCATACCTGTTACCATCCCGCATGAACTCCCCTAAATATAGGATCTTTCTTGAACAAGTTCTACCATTGTTACTTGACAATGTTCCAGCAAATGTGAGACGCAACATTTGGTTTCAACATGACGGGGTGCCTGCCCATTATGGAATGTGTGTTCGTGACCATTTGAACAGGCATTTTGGGCGTCGATGGATTGGCCATGGTGGACCCGTTGCCTGGCCCCCACGCTCACCTGATTTATCGAGCCTTGATTTCTTTCTGTGGGGGCCCCTCAAATCTATCGTGTATGAATCGCCTGTGGAGACGGAAATGGATCTCGTGGCGAGACTCGTCTTCACTGCTGCTACTGTCAAGAAAACTCCAGATGTGTTTGACCGTGTCCGCCACTCCATGCTGCGTCGGTGTCATACACGCATTGCGTCTCATGGTGGAACCTTCGAGCATCTGTTGTAACATCTTGAAATGCATCTATCTCGTACTGCATTGTTAATATTATGTCAAATAAATGTTTGCCACTAATTACTGTCTTGTGTCATTTATGCTTCTTGTGCCTCTGCTACTACTTTCCCGTGACGTTTCCGGTTATGCGTTCCTATGCGATTCACATTCCTTTAGATGTTACCTACCTCCCCTAAACCTTTGTACCAATATTTTTGAGACACCCTGTATATATATATATATATATATATATATATATATATATATATATAAAATTTGTAAAATAATAAGAATAGTGTACCTCAATATAGTACGTAGAACACTTCCGTATGTCGAACACTTTCGACAACTTACCAGTACATTCAAATCAATTTAAAACAATGAAATTAAATGACATTAAATGACAATGCTTTTCGACCGTAAGTCGAAAAGCGTTGTCAGCTTCAGGAAGGAAAATCGTTTTGAATAATTTCGTTAGATTCTTTTAATTGCGTTAACTTGTTTTTTAATTGTTTTAAATTGATTTGAATTGCGTTAAATTGTTTTTTTAATTATTTAATTATTTATATTTTACTCTAATGTACCGGTAAGTTGTCAATTTTTTCGTTTTTTCCATTTTAATTTCTGGAGGGTATCATATGGAAGTGTTCTATGTACTATATTGAGGTAAACTCCTCTTATTATTTTACAAATATTATTATCAGCGTAGAACGTATTGAGTATTACAGCTCTGATTCATACTATCTAATACATATAAAATATAAGAAAAAGTATTCAAAAAAAAAAGTATAAAAATAGAATGCAAATTACAAATGAAGTAAATGTGTGTCTCTCCCATCCCTTTGCCCGGTGGGTTCCCCACTGGCAGCTAATATATCCCACCCCCAGAGTGGGATGGGCAGCTTGACCTTCCTACTGGATTTGACACTACTTGGACATGACACCGACGAAGACATTCTGCGGCTTTGCTGCTGACGCCATTGGCAATCTGAACTGGGTACTCTAACCTGGTTCCCTTTAAAACCCCATCCCTGGACAGGGGAGAGAGGAGACAGTTCTCTGTCTCCTCTCCTCCCTGCCTATCCCCATACTTCGCCTGGTGGGGCTCGTCTCCACTGACCTCTTTGGGGATGCCTACTCTATCGTCCCTATTCTTCTATCTGTTTTTCCCCCCAGTCTTCAGTCTCCCCCATTCTCTCACTAAACTGACTGAGTACACCCCTTAACAATGCCACCAAATTCTAATCACTGTCTAAATTCTAGGGTTTTCTTATAAATCTCTTTTGGCCAAATTCTAGTGTAGTCCCCCCCCTTTTTTTATAGGCCTTGCCACTGAAATCCTTGAAAAATTAGGTGGTGGAGCCTGCCAGAGTACTTAAATAATCTACGATGGTGCCTGACCTGCCTCCTCATGGCAAAGTGTGAGCAATGGGTCCCAATAGGGGCCCAACAGCTAAATGGTCAGAGAAACAACAGACCACTCCCCCCACACAATTTTTAAATCTCTGGCCTCCACAGAGTTCTGTGTCACTCACAAAGAATACAATGCGGAAATGGGGGGAAACCCCTGGTGTTGTCAGACAACTAACACACTTTACACTTTCCATCATAACCTCAAAAGTCATCAGTCATACTGCATGATGGAAGAGATAGAGAAGGGTTGACCGGAACTTAGCTTTGTAGACTAAACATAGGTTCCACCACTTGAAGTCTTCAATAAGCAAAGTGGTGGTATTGCACTGGCTGATGAGAGTCATCTACTACCTAGTACATTAAGTTAATCTTTAATTACTGTTACCCTTATGCAGTACTTTGCATTTGTCAATGTTAAACTTCAGTTGCAGTAGCATGCTGTCATTATTGTCATTAGCCACCCTGCCAACCTTTGTATCATCTGCAGACTTAGACATTAAGCCTGATATGCCCTAAAGAATATCATTTATAAATATAGAGAACAGTAATGGGCCCAACACCGAACATTGGGGGACTTCACTAATAACATTAGTCCACAAAGAGCAGGTCTATTGATTACCACTGTCTTCTCCCACTCAATCATCCCTTTATCCATAGCAGCAACTTGATCTTACTGCCACACTGCTCCAATTTGTACAGCAGTCTTTTATGTGCAACAGCATCAAAAGGCTTTCCCAAAATCCAAATATATGATATTAAAATTATTTTTTGCATCCAGTTCCTTTGTGACCACATTATAGTATCCAATCAAATTGGTCACAACATTTCCCCTTAGCAAACCCATGCTGTGTCTAAAGTATAACTGCTGTCTTGTCTAGATGATCCTACAGTTCTTTAACCAATGATTTCATTATATTTTTGTATCTTTCAAGTTTTGCTTGTCAATAGAAATAACACTTAAATGTAGACAAAAAAACATGTTATGAAAAGCACATGTAAAGCCCAGCAAAGGGGAGTTTTATTTTAAAAAAATTATTAATATTAAAAATATATATTTTCATAAAAAGAAAACTGGATTTTAACAGCTGTATTCATAATAGGTTAAAAGTAAAGTTGGCTTTGAAAAGTGAACAATAATTTTGAATTATTTCATGCCTTTATTTTAAGCATAAGCATGGTAAAAAAGTCTGCCATTGTGACTAATGACATTATATTACTGTCTTGTTATAAAACCCCTCGACGTGGGCACCTGTACGTGGTGAGGGGACCTCCCAGTGACGCTGCTGGACTTCCAGACTAGCATCACTGGGATCCAACGCCCACAGCCCAGGTTCCAGGCTTACATCAATGGAATCCGGCGTGTTTGCCGTGCGCTGCGACCCGTGGAAATTCGGAAAGGGGGATCCTGGTGGTTGAGGGGCCCAGCTTCAATACACCACTTTGGCCCCTGCTTCGACAAGACGGGTGGTCCTGGAAGGCCCGGCTAGGATCAATCAGCTAGTAGGCTCGCCTGCGAGGGTCAACCGTGTCAATGCCACGCCCCTACCCTCATGGTCCGAGGGACAGGATTCAGGCTGGCGGCGGTGCGGGTATAGTGTCTGGGTAGCCCTGGCGTCCCACTCCCGAGCACATTTATTGCATGCCGGGTAGTGGGCGTCCCTTTGGGCTCCGTGGTGGGTGGGGAACCCGGGCACTGAACAAATAAAAAACCTCTATGAATCCTGATAAACTTACTCCTTCAGGGGCCCCAACCCGGTCCCTATCTGAAAATTTAGACAGTGAAGCAGATAGCATTATTGCTAAAAAGAGGCAGCGAACCGAAGTACCATCAGGGCCAGTCCCAAGGTTCTTAATCATGCATTCTACCAATGAGACACCGATTGGTAAAATGTCGCCCTTTTTCATTCAAAAAAGGGTTAGATGGGTTAGCAGGTTCACCCAAATCAGTTAAGAGGCTTCGTTCTGGAGACCTCTTAATTAAAACTAAAAATGACAGGCAATCTGAACATCTCCTCCGAACAACATCAATCGGAGGAATCCCTATAACAGTGACACCACACAGAACACTCAATTCATCGAGAGGTATCATTTCGGAGTGGGACCTTCTCGACGTAACCGAGGAGGAAATCTGCTCCGAATTAAAACCACAGGGAGTCATTGCCGTCAAGAGAATTACTGCGTGAAGGGATGGAAAAATTGTTAAAACCAGGAGCGTTATCCTGACTTTTAACTCTCCTAAACCTCCTGACGAGATTAAAGCTGGATATATCAACTGTTCAGTGCGTCCATACATTCCGAACCCTTTACGGTGTTTTAAATGCCAGAAGTATGGACATTCTCAAATGGCCTGCCGTGGAGTCCTTGCATGCGCTCGATGTGGTGCAAAGGACCACGAAACAACAACATGTTCAGCCGCAAAACCCACCTGTATTAACTGTGAAGGCAAACACCCGGCCTATTCACGAGCATGCCAGAGGTGGAAAGAAGAAAAAGAAATTTAACGGCTGAAGGCAGAGCTAAATATATCATACCAGGAGGCAAGGAAATCGGTCAAACCCCTGAATATCAAGAAACCTACCTACGCCCAGAAGGTGGCAGGGAGATGTTCCGTCGGAACTCAGACGGACATGACCATTCCTCCAAAGGAGTCTTTCACTCCCATCGCGTGTTACCTTTTAAGTTCTGAAAAACCTGCGAAGAAGGACCAATCAGCTGCCACTCCTATATCGGTACCTCCTAATGCTCCACAAGTTCCAAAGGTAACTATGAAAGAAAAGAATAAAAAAAGGGAAGTGCCCCCTAGTACCCAAGAAAAGATGGATGTCGAGCAGAATGAGGTACCCGAAGATTCAGTCTTGGAACTCTTTGCGGAGGAGGAAATGGACACGGGACAGCGTCCATTCTTCCCCAAAAAAGATAAACCCAAGATTGATAAAAGTAAGCCCTCAGCACCTCGGAAGCCGCCTGATGGACCCACCAAGCCAAAATAATGGCTAAATTCCTACAATGGAATTGCCGTGGATTCCGGCAAAATGCAGAAGACATCAAGGCACTCCTGCAAAAGCACAAACCATCTTGCTTTAGCATACAGGAGACTTACCTAAGGGCAAATGATGACCCCAGGATGCACAACGTTACTGTCATTCGCAAGGATAGAACTGGGGATGGCCCCGCTCATGGAGGAGTCGCAATCGTTGTGGGCAATCATACCCCTTTTCAGCATCTGCAACTTACCACCAGCATAGAGGTAGTAGCAATTCGAATAACAGTGGGGTTTTTACTAACCGTTTGCTCTATATATTTGCCACCTGGTACTGACACATGCCAGAAAGACCTTGATGATCTTGTAATGCAGTTGCCACCCCCTTTCTTACTTCTTGGGGACTTTAATGGACATAACACCCTGTGGGGTAGTGCTAGCATTAATAGAAGGGGACGAGTCATAGAGCGTATGCTCATTGACAATGACCTCTGCCTTCTTAATGTGGGAACAAACACCTTTTTCCACATGCCTACCCGTACATTTTCTGCCATTGATCTCTCTATCAGCTCGCCTTCTCTTCTCTCTTCACTTACCTTGGGAGGTAGAAGGGAACCTGTATGGAAGTGATCACTTCCCCGTGATAACCACCTTAATTACTGGGAGACCTTGTCTTCCTGTCAGGTTACCGCGGTGGAAGTTTGATCAAGCTGACTGGAGTGCCTTTCAACACCTGGCAAAATTTGACAACTCTACAGTCAGTCAGGAGCCTATCAATGATGCAGTTACGTACATAACAGAAAATATTGTCCATGCAGCTGCAACCACAATTCCAAAAACATCCACCCGGTTTCCTCCATTTCCAAAGCCATGGTGGAATCCAGAATGCACAGCAGCGAAAAAGGCTCAAAACAAGGCTTGGGGGATATTTCGAAGATATCCTACCACAGTCAATCTATTAGCCTTTAAACGTGCCCGAGCCAAAGCACGCTACATCCGCCGTCAGAGTCAACGGGAATCGTGGATCCGTTTCACATCATCCATTACCCAGACGACCAGTACTAAGGTGGTCTGGGAAAAAATCCGGAAAATGAAGGGAAAATACACAGCACACCCCTCATCAGTCCTTGAATATAATGGATGTACTATTGCAGACTCTACTGCAATAGCCAATGCTCTTGGGGAAACATTTTCTAACATCTCTGCAACATCATCTTACTCCCCAGAGTTTCTGGTCTTAAAGCACAACATTGAAAAACAGGCCCTTAAATTCACATCAAAGGGTTCCCACCCATACAATGGGCTGTTTAATATCAATGAGCTGAAAACAGCACTCGACTCACCCGTACAAAGGCTACAGGTGCTGGACCAGACAACATCCATTATGAAATGATCAACCATCTTTCACCAGAATCCATAGACCATGTGCTCTTCCTGTACAACAGAATCTTCCTTGAAGAGCATTTTCCGGATTCTTGGCGCAAGGCAACTATTCTTGCTTTTGCTAAGCCAGGAAAGGATCCTACATGTCCAAAAAACTATCGTCCCATTGCTCTGACCAGCTGTCTGTGCAAAATATTGGAGAGAATGGTCAATGCCCGTCTCTTATGATATTTAGAATCGAACGACCTTCTCTCCCGCTTTCAGTGCGGCTTCCGAAGAAACAGGTCCACACTGGACCACTTAATTAGACTGGAAACATCTATCCGAGATGCTTTCCTAAAAAGAGAACATTTGGTGTCCATCTTCTTTGACATGGAAAAAGCGTACGACACAACTTGGAGATTTGGTATTTTAAAAGACCTTTACAACCTTGGTCTAAGAAGCCACCATCCGATTTTTATTAAAAATTTTTTATCCTGCCGTTATTTCCAAGTTCGTGTAGGATCCTCCCTTTCGCGGCCCTTTTGCCAAGAGGAGGGGGTATCACAAGGATCTGTCTTAAGTGTCACGCTTTTTGCCATTAAAATAAATTCTATTTCTGAACAACTTCCTCCAACTATAAACAGTGCACTCTACGTCGATGACTTCAGCATATTCTCTCAATCATGCAATATGAGGGTTATTGAGAGACAACTACAACAAGCTATTGACCGTCTTAACTCCTGGGCCACGGCCAATGGTTTCAGGTTCTCACCGGAGAAGACCGTTTGCATACATTTTTGTCGCAAACGTAACCTCCACCCTGAGCCTGAATTACGACTTGGACAAAGCA
Source organism: Mastigoproctus giganteus (assembly GCF_048544385.1). Taxonomy (NCBI): domain Eukaryota; kingdom Metazoa; phylum Arthropoda; class Arachnida; order Uropygi; family Thelyphonidae; genus Mastigoproctus; species Mastigoproctus giganteus. Next base: position 93,201,260 of record NC_143585.1, read on the forward strand.
CCATTCCAATTGTATCAGAGGCGAAATTCCTGGGACTCATTTTTGACAAAAAGCTGACATTTGTCCAACACATTCGTCAGCTTCGCACAAAGTGCACGAGAGGGCTTAACATCCTCCGCTCTCTCTCTTCTACCTCTTGGGGTGCAGACTGGTGCACTCTTCTACGTCTGTACCGTGCACTTGTACGCTCAAAATTAGATTATGGGTCTCAGGTATATGCATCTGCCAGAAATAGCGCTGTTCGTTGGCTTGACCCCATCCATCATCAAGCCATTTGTATTGCTACTGGTGCATTCAGAACATCACCTGGCCAAAGTCTGTATGTCGAAGCAAACGAACCATCCTTGTCGCTTCGACGAATGCAGTTGTCTCTACAATATGCTTCAAGCTGAAGTCCCTGCCGAACCATCCCACGTGGATCCGTTTTCGAGCCACGATGGGAAAATCTCTACAACACACGACGGTCCGCTAACCGCCCATTCGGCATTCGTGTTCAAGAGCTACTCAATGAGCTTAACATCTCGGTAGACAAGGTCGCTCAATCACCAAAGGAACCCATTCCACCCTGGCATGCACAAACACCAGCATGTGACTTCTCGCTCAAGATTGCGACGAAGTCAAATACTCCAATTTCAGTCTACCTTCAGCTCTATTCACAACACTGTGCAGAACATTCTGACTTCTTGCCAGTTTACACAGACGGCTCGAAGTCAGAATCGTATGTGGGATCTGCTGCTGTCTTTCCAAATAATATCATATCAGAGCAGATACCCCTTGACTGCAGCATTTATACTGCAGAGCTGCATGCCATAGAGTTAGCTCTAGATCACATAAGAAAACACCGTTACCCACGGTGTATTATATATGCCGACTCATTGAGTGCACTACAGGCTTTATCAGCGATGTCACACACTAATCATCCAACCCTGTCCCGAATCCAGCAGATAATATACAGCCTCTATGAAAGTGGATTCGATATCCGCTTCTGCTGGATCCCCAGTCACATCGGGATTAGAGAAAATGATTTGGCTGACACTGCAGCCAAATCAGCAGCCCTGACGGATAATCTTGACCTGTTAGTCCCCTATACAGACTACAGGCAAGTGATCCGTAGTAACTTACAATCTCAGTGGCAACATTCGTGGCATCGACTGATTACTACAAACAAACTATGTCAAATTAAGCCTGTGATCCATCCTTGGCGGTCCGGCTTACACAGGGATCGCAAAGAGGAAGTTGTTCTTGCGCGGCTCCGCATAGGACACTGTCATGTGACACACTCCTTTTTGCTGAGGGCTGATGACCCTCCTATGTGCGAGCAGTGCGACACCATTTTATCCATTAAACATATTTTATGTGACTGTACCAATTTTAGAAATGCTCGTTTTACCGCTTTTAACCATCTGACTGAGCCGTATACACTCAGTCAGATTTTATCCGACAATGACAATGTGTCTGCTATTTTTAGTTTCCTAAAAACAGTAAACCTTTTTACTCATATTTAAAAAAATCTTATTATTTTAAGATTTACTACTGTTACTTTTTTACAGATATTTGTCTTTTACAGTTTATAATTGTTTTATACTCTGAATAGTGACCTAATTCATTAGGTCACTGAACGTTTTACTAATTGTTTTGGCACATTATAGCCTAAGTTGCTGATGCGCCAATAAAACTCAACTAACCAACCAACCAACCATCTTGTTATAAAACAACAGTTGGTACTTTACAGTTAGTTTAATGTATTTAAATATTTAGAAATAAAATATCCCTCTGATTATTAATCTCTCATTGTTATTAATTATAATATATTAAGTTTATTTGTCCATCCAAAAAGTTCAGGATATTATTAGAGAGGAATGAGAAAATACAAATACTGCATACATTAGGGCCTTCCTTGGGGTGTTAGCACTTTTCATTTGGGAGAACATTTCAAAGAAAATAATTATAAAAAAAAGCTAGTATGTTAATTATAATTTAAAACAGATTTATTTATTGTTGGACAAAACACGTTATTACAACTGAGATGTTATGTATAGACCCTTACAATTGGACATCACAGAACCACACATATGGGTTGCTACCCAAACGGTATGAAAATGTATTTTAAAAAATAATAAGAAGAAATAAAATAATTTAACTTCTTAAATTTGCTTCACACCTGCTTCAAGATAATCCGTTTGGATCTGCATACACTGAGCCCTTTGATTCACAATACTATTATTTCCTGAAATTTTTTCTGAATCTCCAAGATTATTATTGATAATTTAGTTATTCAATTATTTATTATACCTCATTGCAAGCAAGAAATTGTAAGGAGCAAGGTCTGTGGAGCGAGAGTCCACAAGAGTTTGGTAATTGGTCAAAAACTGTCAGACAACTGGTCAATGCTTTATCCAAAGCTATTCATACTTAACATGCCAATGTATCTCTACTGTATGGCATGTTATGAATAGCTGCTAGCTTAGTAAAGCTCAAACTTGCGTCCTCACTCTTTGCACACAAATTTATTGCAAATTTGGTTTTTTGAGTCACTCATTTCAAAAACACACTGCATCTTGTACACTTCTTCCTGAAACAGCTTCACATATGTAACTGGAATACATATAGTGGCATAAAATGAGGAAAATTTCTGCAGAATTATGTGCTGGCTCTATCTAACTTGAAAAATTTGTATTAATATCAGTAGAGCTACCTCACCATACTCATAACTTTGGATAGCATCTCATACACCAAAAACATTCCTAGATTATTGCTCAGTGTTCCTCTGGAGAGAAAGAACTTCTTTTAGTCATGATTTAAAGCAGGGATTCTCAACGGGAAGCAATATCTCCCCCAAGGGGACAAAAAATTGGTTTTCGGGAGGCAAAAAAATCATGGATATTAAAGTGGTTTGTGGCGCTCCAAAGTTCAACCCTACCTGACGACATCTTATTCCTTAATATTTAATTTCTCTCATTGGGTTTTCTTTTCCCCTGAGACAACTGCTTTTTAATATATAGGTATATTATATTAGGGGTGACTGAGAAATTTTGATAAAAGGAAGATAGTGGGCGTGATTTAATTAAACCACCTTTGCTTTTCATAGGCATTAAATGCCTAAATGCTTTCAGAGGTAATGTCTCCGCAATCCTTGCCGTTTGTGCCTTTCCAACAGCTGCGACCTTGTTGGTGGGCTTGGTTTATTTACTTATTCTTTTGTTTCATTGGTCAATATATGAGGCATAAATGGGATGAGTAAATATTTCAGTCTATTGTTTCTACTTTCTAAGCGACACTTAGAATTGATTTTTTGTTTCCTTATGGAAGTTGTTCAGTTTTGATCTACAGTGCTTTTTGTGAGTAACATGGGCAATGTGAGTTAAATAAAAATAGTTTATATTTTATTACTTAATTCTTTGTAGTTAATCAACCCATCATCAATCATGTCCTTGGCAAAGGATGCAAAGAAAAACAAAAAAGAGTTCTTTACCTATGTAAACTCTAGAAGGAAAGGGATGAATCACATTGGTCCACTGGATATTGATAGTTCAACAGTTGAGGATCCTGCAGGTGGCTAACAAAACTAAACGAGTATTTTGCATCTACATTCACACATGAGGAGTTATTCAGGAAGGGGAATGCCAGAGGTGAAGTAAACTCTGGCAGTGATCTAGATGATTTTGTAATAACTGAGAGGAAGGTGGAGGAGAAATTGTTGAGGATAAACATAAAAAAGGCACCCAGGGTGGATGGGATCTGTCCAGTTATATTAAAGGAGGCAGAAAAGGAAGTAAGCAAACCCTTAGCCATAATTATGAAAGCTTCTTTGGACTCAGGGGAGGTACTTATAGTCTGGATATGTGCAAATGTGATCCCAATTCACAAAGGCAGATCAAAGGCTGACACAAGTAATTATAGACCTGTCAGTTTAACTTCTGTTCCAGGAAAATTAATGGAGGCACTGGTTAAAGAAGCACTGCAGGATCATCTAGACAAGACTTCAGTTATAGCTCGGACAAAGCATGGTTTTGTTAAGGGAAAGTCTTGCCTGACCAATTTGATTGGATACTGTGATGCAGTCACAGAAAAACTGGATGCATGGAATAACTTTGATATACAGTAAACCCCCGCTATTCCCGGTATCTGTTTTCGCGTATTCGCGGTCGCTGATTTAACATAAAATGAAACCTAAAAAAATATGAATTTTAAAGTGCCGTGAACATTTTCCGCCATAAAAAAACATGGGCATTGCTAAAATTATCTTTCCCGGTCAAAACAGCACTCAGTGGGTGGGGGAGAAGGGTGACAAAATCACGAGCGTGGATGTTTCTCGCTAATCCCTGTTCGGTATGTGTTATGCGCTTGCCATGGAAGGTTTCATCGTTTGTTTTTAATTTATATGCTTTTAAAATTGAATAAATTTATCAATTTATAAATTGATATGCTTACAAAATTGATAAATCTACCATTTTGCAGTGTAAAACATTTGGATAAGTTCTTTCTAACCCGTACAAAAATATGGTTACGAATAACAAGGGAAATGTGAATGTGAAATTATCAAAGAAGGTGATGACATTGGCGAATAAAATTGAGTTATTAGACAAAATTTCTAATGGTGAAAGTGTCTTCTCAGTGACAAAACATTATAAAATCAATGAGTCAACGGTACAATCAATCAAGAAATCGGAAGAAAAAATCCGCCATAGTGTCCGTGAAAACGTGCTAATTGCTTCAAAAATTTGCTCTGTAACTCGTGATGTTAAATTAGAAAAAAATGGAAAAGCTTTAAATCTGTGGATAGAAGACCGAACTCAAAATAAAATTCTGTTAAGTTCACTCATCATTCGTGAAAAGGCAAAACTCCTTTATCAACACTTTAGCGAAACTGGTGATAGCACTGGTGGGATAAGTTTTGCTAGCAAAGGCGCTGGTTTGAAAGATTTGTTTGAAATTTCTAATAAATATTACATTTAATATTAAACTGTTTCTTATTTTCATTTCGATGCCATATGCTTGCATTTCACTGTCTATGTACATAGTCATATTATGAAGGTACATATAATACATACATAGACACAATTTTAGACTAGTTTTTCTTATATATTTCATACTTTGGAACGGAACCCCTTTATTACTATGGGAGCCATAACTCAGTATTTGCGTTTTCGGTATTTGCGGCATTTCTCAAGAACGTAACCCCCGCGAATAGCGGGGGTTTACTGTATACTTGGATCTTAGAAAGGCTTTTGATACTGTTGCACATGGAAGACTGCTGCACAAATTGGAGCAGTGTGGCATTGGAAGCAAATTGCTCCTATGGATAAAGGGATGGTTGAGGGGGAGAAGACAGAGAGTGGTAATCAATGGACACTGCTCATTGTGGACTAAAGTTATTAGTAGAGTTCCTCAGGGTTCAGTGTTGGTTCCATTGTTGTTTTCTGTATTTATAAATGATAGTATATCAAGCTTAATGTCCAAGTTTGCAGACGATACAAAGGTTGGCAGGGTTGTTAAGGACACTACTGACACTATGCTGCTGCAACAGAATTTGGAAAGGTTGAGCAGATAGGCTGAGAGGTGGGAAATGAAGTTTAACATTGACAAATGTAAAGTACTACATATAGGAAACAGTAACCCCAGAGCAATGTATCAGCTGTGTGGTACTACACTGACAGTGGTAGAAAATGAAAAGAACCTGGGGGGGGCGTAATTGTGCAGGCAGATATGAAGTTCTCTGAGCAGTGCAGACGGGCTGCAAGAGTAGCTCATGGTGTCTTCTCAATGATATACAGGAATTTTTCTAGTAGGGATAAGGAGGTGATTATTCCCTTGTATAAGGCAATGGTCAGGCCACACCTTGTGTACTGTCTACAGGTCTGGATGCCTATTTTGAGAAGGATGTAGAGCTGCTGGAACGAGTACAGAGAAGGGCAACAAGATTAGTGAATAGAACAAAGGGTTGCTCTTATGAAGACTAGGCACCAGCGAGGTGATCTGATAGAGGTGTATAAAGCCTTGAATAGTTTGAGCATGCTCAATGCTGATGGGAATCTTCCTCTTGCTCGGAATAATCACCTGAGAGTGCATAAATTCAAATTGTGGAAAGACAGATGTAGGATAGATGTGTAGAAATTTGCCTTTAGCCAGTGGGTAGTTGGTTGGTGGAACAGACTTCTATCCCTTGTGGAAGTTGATAGCCTAAATAAATTTAAGACTCAGCTGGACAGGTATTTCAAATGAACAGAGAGATGAAATGGGAGTGTGTTTTTTTTTGTTTTTTTTTTTATTTGGCTGATTCTGCATAAGTTTGCTCTCTTACATCATATGTCTCCTCTAATGGTAATGTCAAGTACTGAAAAGAAAAAGTGTTGACAGTATCTGGATGAATATCTAGATACTGTATCTTGCCTCAGGTTTTATTGAAAACCCATTCGACTCAAGACAGCCTATGTGTCTTATGTCTAAGAGGTTTTTGTCCCAATGAGGCTATGAAACCATCAAGGCTTTGGGATCACATAAAAAGGAAACATCCTGATAAAGTTGGTAAACATATAGAATATTTTAAAAATTTAAAACAGAATTTTGAGCAACATAACACCGTTACTTCCTTATTTAAGAAGAACAACCAAATGAATAATGATGGAATGATTGTATCATACAGATGCCAAGGGTGAGGCGAATGAGGCTCTTGCCTCAGATTAAAAGCTGAAAGGAGCCCCAAAAGAAAGATTAAATAGTTGCCATGATTAACAGTAAGGTGCAATTTTTCATTCTTGCCTTAGGTACTAAAATGGCTCGGCATGGCCCTGCGCATTAGAGACTGTAATTTCAACATTGATGCATCAAAATCCTTCCAGTATTTTAAAAGCATTGCTATTGAACAATGATTCAATTCGAAGACAAATCGATAAGATGTCAGTTAACATTGAAGAGCAGCTAATTGACAAACTAAAAACAAGAAAATTTTCTATTCAGATTAACGAATCCACAGATACTGACAGTTCACCCTTCTAATTGCATACATTCATTATTTCGATGATGATTGTAAATTGCAAGAAGAGATATTGTTTGTAAAATCTATAGAAACTGACTGTACTGGAGCATCCATTTTTGTTGCTATGAAAACACGGTTTGATGAAAAACAAGTACCACTCGAAAATTTGGTATCCTGTGCCACTGATGGTAGTACCTCCATGGTTGGAAGACAAAGATTTTATAACCCACCTAAAGGAAGCATGTCCCAAAGTGAAGTTCTTGCAATACACTGCATTGTGCACCAACATCTGATTGCAAAAAATATTAGTCCAATTCTTTATCAATCTCTCAGTATAGTTAATTAAAACCATCAATAAAATAAAGTCACATAGCAAATATGATCATCTTCTCAGAAACTTTTGTGTTGATAATGAAGAACAGTTCAGTCCCGGGGGCTCACATCCGGTGAGTATGGGCTTGGCACACCCAAGGTCCTGAGCTGGATATCATCATTCTCTTTCTTGGTGATTCCCTTCTACTCTCTCTCTCTCTCTCTCTCTCTCTCTCTCTCTCTGGGTAATTCAAATTTTTTTTTTTTTTGCCTGGTGCAGCATAAGCCTCAGACTTCCTTGCACCATGTGGCTAATAATAATAATAATAATAATATGTTAGGCTTCTTTTGCTTACAGAAGTCAGATGGCTTTCTAAAGGAAACTGTCTAACAAGATTTATAAACCTTTTTGATATGATAATTAGTTTTTTAGAAAGCGAAGGAGACACAGGTTTAGCAAAGGAGATGAGCAAACACAAAAACAACATATACAGCCAATCCTCGGCTAATGTAATACTCGACTTATGGAAATTCAACTTTACACAAGCTTTTGTCCGCCAGTGCAAACTTAAAAAAATCATGGAAACGTATTTTGCATCCTGCAGGAATAAATGGAGGTATTGTGAAAACATCGTAATGTGAACCCAATAACACTTTTTTTTTTTTTTTTTGGTAATTCATTCCAAGACCTTGGAAGTTGAAATTTCTGCTATATAACAAAGCTGTTTATCTCTCTGAAAGGTCATTTTTATAATGGAAATGCACTACACTTTCATCGTTATCATACGTTCTTTTTTAAGAATCAATTTTTAACGTCTTTGTGATATTTTTCTAAAACACATTTCTGGAGGTCACTACCATAAAACAATAAAAACAATTTGCACTTTCCGGTTAATTGGACTTTTTTGCTAGCACAATCTATTATAAATGGTAGTAAACTCGATCTTATTGCATTTGCAATAATACCGATAATTGAACTTCTGTGGGTTTTTATGTTGTGGTATTTATAGTGAAATGTGTTCCCCTTCACTGAAATTTTCAACATATAAGAAACATAAATAAATTTTCAGAATCTTCTCTTCATTCCTATTTACTTATTACAATAGTAAAGGGATAGGGACCAATGGAATGTGCAAGTGCTGGCAGTGCTAGGAAACAAAACAAAATTGATTTAGAAATGAAGACGATTAATTAAGAAATACGAAGCAGGACAAAGTTTGTCATCTATTGAATGGAATTAGGTCTCACTGCTTCAACTATTTTAAGGGACAGTGCACATATAAAAGAACATGTTAAAGGATCAACACATTTAAGATCGACAGTGATCACAAAACAGCATTCAGGTGGGCTATATCTAAGATGGAAAATCTATTAATAATATGGATCTAAAAATCAGATTCAGAAGCAAGTGCCCCTGAGTGCAATGGTCTTTCAAGCAAAAGCAAGAAGTATTTATGAAGATATTAAGGATAAGTATGGCGAACTCCAAGCCAAGTTCATAGCAACCAGTGGGTGGTTTAATAGGTTCAATCATCGCGCTGGTTTTCAAAACATTGACGTCGCTAGTGCTGATTCTGCAGCTGCAGAGAAATTTTGTGATGTGTTGGAAAAAACTCCTTCTAAATCTCCACAGCCCTCAACTTCCGCATCAGCTTCCTTATCAACTGGAAAGTTAAATCTGGCAACGATGCTCAAAAGGTAAAACTTGCTGACGTTATGCCTATCTCTCTAATCTTTCTTTTTGTAATTTTATAATTTTGAAATTTTTGTAATTTTGTACACTTTTGTAATTTTTTCTGCACATGAGAAATAATTCTATTTACATGTTCGTCGGACATTTCTTTTTTGCTTCAATCAAATTTGTGAGTGCTGCATAAGCATTTAGGGAAATTCTGACACGTAGAGTACCATGGAATGCAACCCTTACTAAGTTGGGAAGTGGCTGTACTATATGCAGTGCCAGATTTCCTATTAGGTACCGTAGGCACAGTGCCTAGGGCCCACGAAGGAAGGGAAAAAAAAACTGTTCATTCTGTTCACTGTGACTAACGAAAAACAAGCTGAGAAAACATGCGCAATTAACTCTAGGAGCTTCAATTAAATACCCATATACTCCCTCCTTTTGTGTATGGGCAGAATTGCAGACACTTTCACATTCAACCCTAACTCATGACTTTTTTCAACATTGGCAGATTTCTTACTCTTAATGTCATTAGTTCCAACATGTATAACAATATCACCTTTTGTGCCCTTAAAAGATGATATCTGCTCTACGTCATCAACTTTTTTTTGCCCCTGGCCGAGATACCCTGGTCCTGTTCCACCTATCCTTCTTGCATAGTATATTCCTCGTCTGCCTGACAATAGAGCCACCAACAATAACTAGTTCCTTTGGGACCAGTGCATTCTGCCTTGGAGATTGCCTCTGTATTGCCTGATGCAGAGGAGTCAGCTCTGCCATTGAGCTGGACCACTGAGAGCTTGATGGGCCTCTCATATCAGTTTCTTCTAGAGCATTTACCCTACACCTCAAGCTCTCATAGACGCCCATCAGAATGCTGATTTGGCACCTAATTTCTTGACACTCTAGGTATCTAGCACACACACACACACAAAAACATCCTCCTTAGCTAGATCATGTACCGTTTTAGAAAGTCAGCAAACATTTCACACATCGCACATTTTTTGAGACTGTGATGCGTTGGAGATTTGTCCCCTTCGTTTTTCCCCCGAGTAACAGCACTCTCGCTAGTCTGTGATCTTTGCTTCGCAGCTCTAGTCTGGGTCATGATTTCTGTTTAAATACAGTTTAATTAACAATGGAATTTAATAAGATTAATAAATGTTTTTGATTAATTGATAATACTATACTAAGCTAACAGATTCCTAATACAGTGCTTCGTATTATGTTATCTAGTTTTCCGTTATAGCTTACGCTTATCAATTACAGTATGATGGCTAGTTCAACAATATTGGCACCAACACCTGGAGTCGTAACTTCCAAATATCACTAGTTAAATTCAAAATAAGAAGCTAATGAATGCTACTAAACCTATTTAATATCTTTGTAAAACACAATATAGTATGTTAATTAATGAAGAATACGGTAAAACTATCAAAATACTTATCCCTTTACAGCAGCCAAAAAATCCACTGACTGTTCTTCCATGACCAGAATTCTTCCGCTCTGAATTTGGAAGAGAGTGGAATTACAGATGTATATTCAGAGGAACAGTGCCCAAAGATGTATCTATAGAAAAAGTCATGCTGAAGAAACTAAATGCCTGTGGAACAGAGAATTGAGAGACATCTTAAGAACCAGATCATTATTTAACTTGACACCCCTTTTGAATAGAGTCTAGGAGCTTGAGATAGTTTTTGGGACATCACTTCAGATACAGGAACAATATTCCATGATAGGGCATATTTAAAATTTATATAGAATCATTATTTGTATAGAAGAAAAATAATGCTGAAAGTGCAAAAGAAAATGTACTTTTTTTTAATTTTTTGTGCCGAGGAAGCAGTATTTGTGATGTACTTATGTCAAAACATATTACAGTAGACTTTCGAAATAACAGCATCTTGAATCCCTGATGGTGCCGTTATTTTGATTTTTCCATTATCTAGAAAGTTTTATTTTTAATGTATTTAATGTAGAAATAATGAGAGGCCAAATAAGAAATAGAGAGATTAAGAATGCAATTTTATTAACTGCACATAAAAAAACATAAACATGTTGACAAATAAAACTAAAATATATCATGTTCTATTTCTTTATTATATCAAGTTTAGTCTGTGTGAGTAGCACAGTGGTATTATCACCATCCTCTCCACACCAAGTGGAAAAGGCCCGGGTTCGAATCCCATCAATGATGCAAGGAACTTTTATAGGCTTTTTTCACTCCGTGGCTGAGTTAGTGGGTCTCAAGCGTAGATAGCAAGGTTTTTTCTCCCCCGAAACTGGGGTTTTTTTGTCCAGCAAAACAGGCAAATCAAGCAGAGAATACACTCAATTTACAGACACAATACACATGGGTATATATGAATTAACATTCTTAATGATCCTAATGTAATAGTTTGGATTATATCAAGTTTGTCACCAAGTTTTAATGTTGTTCTTCTTTTCTTCTTTGTATGAGGTTTATTAACTTTAGGAGCCATAGTGAGAGGTTTTTAATTTAAAATAAATGTAAAACAACAGTTTTTTTTTTTGGCTGGTGCAGCATAATCCTCAGGCTTCCTTGCACCATATAGCTAATAATAATAATAGCAAGGAAATACCAGCTGATCCAAGAAAGTGTACCGTACTACAAGTACGAACCCCAGGCAGTACTAGAGATCCCAACCCACAAGCTGTACTGGGACCGTGCCATAATAATGGATAGGACAATCCTGCGCAACAACCAGACATAACCCTTGTGGACAAGAAGGAAAAGGCTACCTATCTGATTGACAAAACGGTACCCAACACTGGCAACCTGCAGAAAACTTATGGGGAAAAAATCATGAAGTACACGACAGGAGATCAAAGAGATGTGGCATATGTAACAAGTAATGACCATCCCAATCATCGTGTCAGCCACAGGTATGGTGCCAAAGACCCTACATAATAGCCTAGCAGCAATAGGTCTCCCAGCAAACACCTACAAGGAACTCCAGAAAGTTGCAATCCTGAACACCTGTAGGATAGTGAGAGAGTTCCTGAACCAACAGTAACACCAGACATAACAACAACCACCCTGTGTACTTGGTAGCAATACCCATCACGAGGTGGAACCCCCAATCGTGGAGAAATAATATAAGAGCAATAATAATAATAATAATAATATCAGTACAGAATTCACTTTGAAAATGGCGAACTTAAACAAATAGAGTAGTCATGTAGTAAAAAAAACCAAATAAAACAATGATAAAAAAAAAATTAATAAAAGAAAAGGAAATTAAACCTATCATCCTATGCGTTTCCCTCACCTGAAGGTGCTATCCAGATGACCTTTGAATTTCCCCAAACTGTCAGCCTCTACCACCCATGTAGGCAACTTATTCCAGTAATTTATAACTTGCTGGCTAAAATAAAACTTCCTGCAGTCCAATCTAAACATCTCCCTCCTCATAATTTGAATTTATGTCCCCTAGTTCTAGCATCATTTATAATCTTGAAAATTTCGTCCTCATTAATTTTACTGATGCCTCTCAGAGCCTTAAAAACCTCAATCAAATCTCCTCTAAGGTGTCTGCAACCCACTGCAACAATAATCCCAATAGAAATGTGATCTTGACTGGATATCTGAGTGTCATGAAGATGAGCATAGGAGCGGCTGACTTTTTTGTGAGAAATAAGAGTTTCAGGATTGAAGTCCTAAAACTCAGATTGATTAATCTGAGGTTTAGGATTTGAAGTTAAGTAAGTTTTCTTTGCCCCAGTAGAAAATTACCAGTCAGTTCCACTGACTGGAAATAATTCTTATTGAACATTAATATAAAAGAGGTAAAGATTTCAGAAAGAATTGAACCTAGCATAAGTTGAGAAGTTTAAAGGCAGAGAGCTGTCTCCCATCACCTGTAGCAAGCAGTCAGACAGAAAACTGATTACTCAATTACAAAAAAACAGGCGGCAGGTTGTAAGATTTTCCCATCTTACAACCTGCTACCTGTTTTTTTTTTATTTTAGTATTAATAATAATAGTAAATAGTAAATAATAGTAATAATAGTAAACAACTATTTTAGTTTCAGTAAATGTTTCTACATAATTTATCTGAAGATATGTAATATAAGTTAATATATATTACCAGTAGACCAACTTTGACAGAATCCACATTGGTAATCATTGATTATGTGGAGGTTTTTTTAGATAGTTTAAGATTTTGTGATTGTTGGATTTCTCCCTTAATTTGCAAACAATACAGATAAGTGAATGGGATAATAACTGGAAAGGAGAGATTAGTCACTCACCATTTATAGAAATTGGCTAGATATTAACAAATTCCATGCAGTAGGTGAACACCAGTGGATGGAGAAAGTGTAAATAGGTGACACAAAACAGGATGAGTCCAAGAGGCATAGGTTTTAAGAATGGTTGGAAAAATGCCATCAGTACTTTTAGCTTTCTTGACAATAGGATTGTTCAGAATTCTTTTGACACCATTCTGTCAGAAGACTGTGGGAAGGTACGGAGTGGCATGTAGGTAGGAGGTGGTTTACCAAAGTCATTGATAAAAGAGTTGGAAGGAACATAGGATGCTAATTAGCCAGCGTTATCTTTAGCTGAGGATGTAATAGAACTGACACATAACAGAGATGGAAGTATGGATAGAAAAGAGTTGCAATGATGAGTAGCATTGGCAAGAGACCAGAAGATTTGACTACCATTGGCAAGAAACCAGGAGATTTGACTACCATTTGGACAAGAAGCAGGTTTTCTGCTCTTAGACGATTTAAAATTGAGTTTGGATTGATTAATGATTGTTTTTACAAAAATGAATCTGGAGATTTGGACACAAGCCAATTGTAATATGCTACATTCTTGTCATGAATAACCTTCATACAGTTATTGAAAATTCAAGGTTTATAAAGGATGAGATTTTAGGGTTAAATAAAGAACTTCATCCCTATTTGCATAGTTACAAAACATTATTTAACACTAGATTAACTCTGTTAAAATAACTGAAGTGAAGTTTTGATTGAACTTAGTAATCTTTGTGTTGATGTTAAATTTTTTGAATATTGTAATTGTGAGAGATAAATTAAAATTGAGCATTTCTGTTTTAAAGAATACAGTATTTTGTGTTTCCCAAATTCCAGTGTTTGATGCTATACAAATCATACGTAAGCTATGGTAAGCTGAGAACTACCTGTACACATACACAGATAAAAACACTTTTTGAATTGGATTCAAAATTGTGATTTCTTTCAATATTCACATATAAAACAAAAATATACTGTATTAGCAAAAGATTTGATATGCTATATTTCAGAAAATTTTTATTATTCTTAAACTTTACACATTAAACACAAATCAGTATTGTACATTTTAGTTGCATTATCTTATAGTTTATTTGAAAAGTATTTTGTTTAAAAATTTAATTAAAAAATTACATTTCATTGCTACCAGTTTAAAATGAAAGCATAGCAATTTACATTGCTATGCTTTAATTGCCACTGTGTTACAGTACATCATATAATTAAACATGGGGGTGTCAGCTTCATGTAATAAGAAGTGTTTAATTAAGTTCAGTTACCGTTCTGAAATATATATGGCCATATTTAATATTTACATCATGAGGAAAAAGTGATACTGTTTAGCATTATCACTTTAAATAATATTTTACTACCATTGGAAGTATATGCATAACATTGGGTTGTAATAAAGTTTCACACAGTAATGAGTTAAATGCAGTTTAAATTTTCATCTGTAGTTCTGCAAGGGGCCCTTTTTGTGTATATGCTTTAAAAATTTAAATACACATCAAGTTTTCTGAGGCTCACAGAACTAAATTTCCAAGCAAATTTTAATTCTGTATTGTATTATAAGTTACAGTGCTGAATTAAACACAGCTGACAAAATAATTGCAAGACAGTGATAGTTGAATTTTGTAAAGAATAAATGAAACAATCAATTTCTGAACTTTGAAATTTTGCTGTTAACAGGAGTGCTTTTGGTAGTGCCTTTCAATTTTGAACTGCAGTTGCTATATATAAACTCATTGGCAGGAGTTCATTTAGAAAATGGGTTGATAGTTGCTAGCATAAAAACTGTTGTAGATTTTGATAAAATGAAATCAATTCAAAGAACAATCAAAGCTTGCATTATTTGTCATTAAGACAAAGTTAAGACTTTTTAGATTTTAGATGTGCTGCATAAGGAGATTTTACATTCCTTATGCAGCACATTTTTTTAATTTTATTTATTTTTAATCCATTGGACAGTTCAGATTGTTTGGTCTTCTTTAGATAATGCTCTGTATTAGTTAATTAAATATTGCATTTTAAGAAGATTATCAATATTTTAAGATTATCAATATCAATATTTATTTCATAACAGTTCAAATACTTTATACTGAAAAGTGATTACAGCTGCTTTCCTTTTGTTGTATTTTAAACAAAAATAATAATTCTGGCAGTCATGGAGTACAGTGTTCAGATGTTATCTCACTTTTCTTTTAACTGGAAATGACAGCTGTGTAATGTATCTTCTTAAGATTTGCACCTGTATGGATTCATGTTGCTATGATAAACATTTTAGTTTATCTCTCTGTAATTTTAAATTATACTATGATAAGCTATTGGCAAAAGGTGAACTTTTTGTTGAGTGCTTGGTTTGTTTCTATAGAGATAGGTTTTATTTATTTTTTTATTATCTTAAATGATACCAGATGATGAAAAGTTCACAGCAAAAAAAAGTAGAAATTAAAATACAAATTTTAGCTTATTTGTTTTCATTTAATGGCTTGTGTGCAGTTTATGTAATATATTTTGTGTCATTGATCTTAGGTGGTGTTAAACAGTTAACTTTTTCAAATATCTGCCATTATTGTTACTCTTTTTTTTTTTTCTGATGAAATTTATATATTTTACCCTTACATTAACTTAGTGCCATTCTACATACAAAATATGGAAAACATGACAGTAATGACAGTATGATACTGCAGAAAAGTAGGGCTTTCTCAGCCCATCTAGATGGGCTGATAAATGGTAATTGAAATTTAAAATTGATAAATTCAAAGAATTCATATGGGTAAGCAGTGACTCCACAGTAACATACCAACTGTGTGGTAGTGAAAAATGAAAAAGATGTGGGGATAATTGTGCAGTCAGATATGACTGCACAATTATCTGAGCAATTCAGACATTCTGCCAGAACAGTGCTCATGGGGTGTTGTTAATGATATACAGATATTTTGCCAGTAGGGATAAAGAGGTAATTATCCCATTGAATAAGGCAATGGTCAGACCGCATCTTGAATACTGCATACAGCTCTGGAGGCCTTGTTTTAGGAAGAATACGGAGCTGCTAGTATGAGTACAGAGAAGGGCAATGAGATTGGCGAGTGGAACAAAGGGATGCTCTTACCAAGAAAGGCTTCAGTTCTGCAAATTGCAGTGTCTGGAGACTAGGCACTTGCGAGTTGATCTGATCTGATCTGATTGAGTTGTTTAAGGCTTCGAATAATGGACTATACACACGAGCGGGTACAAAATTCAAATTCAGGAAGGATGGTTGCAGAATAGATGTGTGAAGTTTGCCTACAGCATGAGTGGTTGATTGTTAGAACAAACTTCCATATATTGTGAAAGTTGATAGCTTAAATAAATTCAATGAAGAACCAGACAAACTGTTGGAGGGAATGCATAGGTGAAATGGGATCTGTTGCTTCTTTTTTTTTTTTTTTTTTTGGCTGATGTATGAGTTTGCTTTTTTGGATAATTTGCCACTGCTAATGCTAGTTATCAGTATGATTTTAGTAAAAAAGTAAAGTATAAGAATAATGAAAAACAAATTTTTTCATTAAGCAAATTTTGTAATTAAAATAAGAAACTGGAATAATCAGAGAAAATCAGTTGATACAAAAGATTTTTAAAGAGACTCCATGTAGCAATCATTGTTTATTGCAGGGGTTCTCAATCTTTTATAACTCATAACTTTGATACCATTAACATAAAAATAAAGTTTCCATGTACGACCAGTTTTTTTTGTAAAAGGGTAAATATTTATTTATTTTTTTATTTTTTTTTTGTCCACATCTCACTCTCCCTCCCCACTTCACAACAATGGTATTCATACTGTACATGGGGACTTTATTCTTGTGTGTGTGTGTGTGTGTGTGTGTGTGTGTGTGTGTGTGTGTGTGTGTGTGTGTGTGTGTGTGTGTGTGTGTGTGTGTGTGTGTGTGTGCAGTGGTCCGCAGCCTGACTGTGTATATAGTCTGGCTTTGATATAATTATCCTACTATGTGTATGTGAAGGTACTGTACCCAGCAAAGCCAGTCAGTAAAGTGGTGAACGTGTCAACATAATTTGGTGCTGGATTGTGTTGTGTATGTTAAATGATTGGCCTCTTAGCCAGTGTGGCAAGAATATAACATCCCACCGGTTTTTCTTCCTGCCCACTCTTCTATCACTACTAAAACATTTAGAATGGTAGCATTCTAAAATTTTCAGGTGGTAGATGACTTTCATCAACCGGTGAAATACCACCACTTTGCTTATTGGAGGCTTGAAGTGGTGAAACCCATGTTTAGTCTCTAGAGCAAAGTTTCCATCCCCCTCCCCCCATACTTCTCCTTCAACCCATGCATGGTGCTGAGTACTATAGGTTTTGATACCTTTCGTGTTTGGGGGTTTCATAAAAAAAAAAAAAAAAAAAAATGTTTTAGCAGTGATAGAAGAGCCCCACCACATCTCCTACGGTGACAAGGTCAGTAAAAAAAACAAACAAAAAAAGTAGTACTTTTTTTATGTGATATAGTCCATAGTTAGCATTGGAAATTAAGTCCATAATATAGTCCAGGGTTGAGATTGTAAATCAAATTCATAGTGTAGACTGAAATTCAGATTATAAAGTCAAGCTCGTTGTGTATTACAAGGTTAGGAATGTGACCACAGTACCAAGAACTTCCCAGATCTTGAAGTTTTGAGGGTAGTCTTCTCTCCTTGAGCTAGAACTGCTAGACTGTTGGATTAGACTAGGATGATGGACCAATGACTTGCATGCTACAAATGCCCGCATTGGAAAATATATAGACATGCTGCCACCCATAAATAATTTATAAAGGGTATTTTTATTTGAAGATATATGGTCTATCAGCTGCATGTTGCATAAGATTATGGATGAGAATGTACAGGTTCTTCTTCCTTTCTTTTAGGGAATATCCGTACTTGCTGTTGTTGGGCTTGGTGGACAGTGGGTTGAATGCTAGACAGAACCATAATGGGCTCAGGGCATCTCCCTGGAAGTTTCCTCTTCTGATGGCAATCAGCCTGGTCATTGAAGATTCCTCTTCTGATGCTGATTAGTCTGGTCATTGAAGATTTTTTTTCTTCTGGTGGTGATTGGTCTAGCCTTCAGATGAGTGATTCCTTTAGTCAGAGATTCTGGGATTGTGTCAGGGTGCTTCATCATTTGGGTGAACTGTTCTGCTATGTGCCTGAGTGTGCAGCTGAACTTTTCATACCAGTAATTGTGGATGTTATCTGTTCCTAGGGTTTGCCAGTTGTGGTACTTCCTGATCAATTGTTCTGTATCTTCCTGCTGAATCTCCCGTTCTGTTATTTCTTATATGTCCTTGGTTTCCTTCCATTCTGGCCAGGGGGGCATGGCAATTACGGTTAACTTCACTGCTGCACAGTTGTCCCAGAGCTCTCAATCTGGTTGGGGGTGGGGGGCATTGCTGTCCTTCTCCTCTTCTCCAAGTTTTCTGTTGAAGGCACAGGAAACTTGGAGAAGTTTCCTGTGCCTTCTACTCTGGTTTTCATCAAACATCCAGTTTTCTGTTTTCCTCTGTGCACGCTTCCCTGTATCAGCAAAGTCTCTTGCTCTGACTAGAGGGTTCTGCTTGAGAGTGTCAAGGAATTCTTCAATCCTCTGATTATAGGTCTCATGTTGCGGATGTTCTCTTTCTTGAAGATGGCCTTCACTTTTCCAATCAAGTTCTTACTTCTCTTACCCTGTTGGTATTGTGTCAGTTTTCCTATCTTTACTCTTATTTCTTCTATCTCCTGCTGTAGCCTTCTTTTCCAGACTGGCGGTTTCTTGGTTTTCATCTGTTATGGGTTTATACAGGGAGAAATGGCTGTTACAACTAACTTTGCTGTTCCACAGGTTGCCCCAGAACCCAAGTGCCTTCCAGTTTGGAGTGGAGTGGGGTGGGATGGGATGGGATGGGTCCGTTGTGTGTTTTCTTTTTTCTGAATTTCATGAAATATCCAGTTGTCTGTTTTCCTCTGTGCACTCTCCTTGTATCGTGGAAGTCTCTTGCTGAGTGGGCGCCTCCGTAGCCAGGTGGGAAGGAGCAGCAGCAGTGCGTAGCACACGCTTCTTGATTAGACCGGGGTTCGAGCCCGTCACCACCAAATACGGAGGATGCGGCAAGGTCAGTGAATGACCACCGCATATCCCGGAGCAATATGGCCATAGTTGCTAATGCTCCTGAAAAAAAAAAAAACAAACAAACTAACTCTTGCTGAGTGCTAGGAGGTTCTACTTGATGGTGTCAAGGTAATCTTTGATCATCTGATTATAGGTCTCATGTTTGCTGCTGTAGCCTTCTTTCCCTGGCTGGTGGTTCCTTGTTTTTGCAGTCTATTGGTCTCTCTTTTCTCTTCCATTCATCCTGGTGGCTTCTACAGTGGCACAGTAAATGGCTGCCCAGATGGTATCTAGTGTTACTTCATTGTTGTTGAGGTAACACTGTATTATTCACCGATTGAGATGGTCCATGACTTCCAGAGGATTCTGTTGGGCCTCTGTTTCTTTATGACATGGGTCTTTGTGTGGCATATTCCCTTGAATTCTGCTAGGGCCTTCTTCCACTTCTATTCTGAATATTGCAACCTCATCTCTTTCAATTTCTGCTGTACTGTGCTGTATTTCTTGTATATGTTGTTCCTCCTCTGGTACTGGTTTGGTTGTATCCATATTCCTTGTTCTTTGTAGTTGATTGTTCACATCCTACTTGATTTTTTACAAGGTTGCAAGGGCTATCAGGTTCTTTGTAGCAGTGGTCCATCTCTGGTCTGATATTTGGTGACCTAATCAGCTAAGAACTGTTCCAACCACTTGGTGTGTAGTTTCATTCTCTACATTGTCATTTTCTGTCTCTAGCTTGGTTATTTCATAGTATGCTTGCATGATGAACATATTTTCTTTTCAATACTCCGCTTCATGTGTTGCTCTTTCTTTCTTCCTAGGTGATCACCTCGGTTGAACAGGATGCACTTCCAGTTGGTTGGGCTGGGTGGCCTTGCCCTTGCAGAGGAATATAATAATTATTATTATTATAAATTTTTAATTTTATTTGTTATCATCTATAATCAATTTCAGATGCTCAGATGCTTTGGATAACAAATAAAGAATTGTATTATATTATTAAGTTGATGAATCGATTTCTCAAAAAACACACAGATATATTTAAGTGTATAAAGTGACTACCACAAATGGCAAAAATATAAATTTTGTGCATGCCATAGATAAAATATTCATATGCAAACTCCACAGAGGTAACTGTGACTGTTGTTTTAAAATATATATAGTTCCTGTAGCATTACATTAAATATATAAGGACTGATGGATAAGTTAATGTTATTGCATCATTATATTATATGCAGCAACCTACTAAAGTAGTACATAATTGGCATCATTTAAATATATCTCATATTGTGAATACCTTCACAACGAGTTGCCATGATATTGCACTACCTCAAATAAGTAATGCTTCACCAATAGCAAAGACTATTGTTACTTATTCTCAATTGATACCACCACCCAGAGGGCACCGTTTCGAAGCTTGTTAGCTTCTCCTCGTCGAGTGGGCAGGAATCCTGGTGTTGCAATAAATATAAATATACAGATTTATTTGTAACATATACATATGCTGTAAATATTAAATAAGGATAAAGAAAATATACATATACCCACCAAAGTTTGCATTCTCCCCCCCTTCCAGTGCATGTATGCACCCCTGAAGTTTCCATTTTCAACCCCCCCCCCGGGCAAACACTCTAGATTCAACACTGTTCCCAACACATTTCTGCAACAGCATCAGCAAACACTCCTGCACCCCCTCTAAAGGCCTGACACAGCTGAGTGGTACCACAGTTGAAACGTTACTCTGGGGTTACTGCTTCCCATATGCAGTATTTTACACTTATCAATGTTAAACTTCAGTTGCCACCTCTCAGCCCATCTGCTCAAATTTTCAAGATCCTGTTGCAGCAGTGTACTGTCATTAGTGTCATTAACAGCCCTGCTGACCTTTGTATCATTTGTAAACTTGGACAATAAGCCTGATATCATATCATCAATATTATTAATAAAAACAGAAAACAACAATGGACCCAACACTGAACCCTGGCGGACTTCACTAATAACATAACATAACATTAGACCACAAAGAGCAGTTTCCATTGATTACCACTCTATCTTCTCCCACTCAACCATCCCTTTATCCACAGCAGCAATTTGCTTCCAATGCCACACTGCTCCAGTTTGTGCAGCAGTCTTCCATGTGCAACGATATCAAAAGCCTTTTAAAGATCCAAATATATGATATCAAAATTATTCTTTGCATCCAGTTCCTTTGTGACTACATCATACTGTCCAATCAAATTGATCGGACAAGATTTCCCCTTAACATACCCATGCTGTCTCTGAGCTATAACTGAAGTCTTGTCTAGATGATCCTGTAGTGCTTTTTTAACCAGTGCCTTCATTAATTTCCCTGAAACAGAAGTTAAACTAACAGGTCTGTAATTACTTGTGTCGCCCTTTCATCCACCTTTGTGAATTGGGGTCACATTTGCCCATCTCCAGTCCATCGATACCTCCTCTCAGTCCAAGGAAGTTCTCATAATTATGGCTAAGGGTTTGCTTACTTCATTTGCTGCCTCCTTTAATATAACTGGATAGATCCCATCTACCCAAGGTGCCTTTCTTACATTTATCTTCAACAATTTCTCCTCCACTTTGCTCTCAGTTATTACAAAATCATTAAGCAACCTGTTAGAGTTTGATAAACTTCAGGCATCTTCCTCCCTTAATAACCCCTCATGCGTGAATGTAGATGCAAAATACTCAGTCACATTATCAGTTATCCGAGCAGGATCATCGACAGTTGAACCATCAATATCAAATGGACCAATTTGATTCATCCCCTTCCTTCTAGAGTTTCCATAGTTAAAGATCTCTTTGCTGTTTTTATTTGCATCCTTTGCCAAAGATTTCTCATAATCTGCCTTTGCCTGCCTAACCTGCTTTGTGACTTGGTTACAAACCAGCTTATAGCTATCATAGGCTTCTGTGTCACCTGTTAATTCATATGTATCCTATGCATTTTTTTTCTTCTCTGCCACATGTCTCATTAGTTCATCTGACATCCATTTAGGCCTAAACCTGGAACAATATTTCTTAGTTGGTATGAAAAGCCTAGTAGCTTCCAAGATTAATTCTTTGAATGCTTCCCATTTTGAATTTTTCTAGAAGGGATAAGGATGTGATTATCCCCTTGTATAAGACAATGGTCAGGCCACTCCTTGAGTGCTGTATACAGCTCTGGAGGCCTCATTTTATGAAGGATGCAGAGCTGCTGGAACAAGTGCAGAGAAGTGCAACAAGATTAGTAAATGGAACAGGGTTACCCTTACGAAGAAAGGATTAAGTTTTGCAAATTACAGTGTCTGGAGGCTAGGCACCTCCGAGGTGATCTGATTGAGATGCATAAAGCCTTGAATGGTTTGAGTATGCTCAATGCGGATGGGATTCTTACTACTTCCCAGAATAATCACTTGAGAGGGCATAAATTCAAATTGAGGAAATTCAGTTGTAGGATAGATATGGGGACGTTTGCCTTTAGCCAGCGTGAATTTGATGGCTGGAACAAAGTTCCATCTGTCATAGAAATTGAGAGCTTAAATAGATTCAAGGCAGAACTAGACAAACATTTGGAGCGAGTCAATGGTTGAAATTAGATTTGTTTGGTTTTTTTTGGCTGATGCTATATAAGCTTGCTTTCTTGCATCATGTGCCTTTACTCATGCTAATGCGCTGTTGGTAACATGATCAGTTGTTCCCACCGTATAGAATTTAAATACTGTCTCAGACCACTGTAGCCACCTTTACAAAAGCAAAAACTCTTCCCTTTACCCCTGATGGTAGTTACCTCTTTGAGTAAATGCCACTTCAGCACACTGTGATCACTGCCAACTAGTGGTTCCTTCATCTGCACATTCTTAATGCATGAAGAATCGCTACTGATAATCAGATCAAGAGTAATACTCCCTCTAGTTGCCTCCCAAACATGCTGCTGTAGAAAACAAACATCCAATAAATCCACAAAAGCCTTGCTAGTGTGTGTGACCAACTCACAAATTCCATTCAATATCTGGGAAATTAAAAACCCCCATTATAAGACACTATTTCTCTGTACAGTTGTTTATTATACTCCTACCCTCAATTTTGCTTTCCCAGTGCTTATATCACACCAAACTGACTCGACACTGCTCTGTCCACCCATGTCGACTGGCTGTACTTACTTGAATTTTATGTATTTCTTAATTAATAGCATAGCCCTCCTCCCTTCCTCTGCTCTGTTCTTCCTGTACATATTGTACTCCCCAAATTCCATTTGTGCATTCCTTATATCTGTGTGACAGCATGTCTCTGATATCCCAACAATATCTGCCTTTCATGTTTAGACTAACTCGCCTCAAATTCATTAAATTTATTTACGAAACTCCTAGCATTGGTGTACCCGCAAGTATACATGCACCTGTTCCTGTTCTTAACTATCCTAACACAGCCGATGTATTTACTTGTTCTGCATTGAATCCCAGCAGTCTCCAAATTTCCATACACCTTGTTTTCCAGGCTTCTTCTCATTCCAATATAAGCAGTGCAAGAATCACTTTCACCTGTGCCAGCGGCTACTGTTAATCTATTAATCCATGTATACCCCCAAATTAGCAGTTTTCTGACCCAACATAACACTGCCTTGATAGCATTAGTAAATATTCTTGCGCCCTTTCTATTTAAGTGTATCCCATCCCTCTAGAAGCAGTCTCCTCTGTTAACAAGCACAGACCCGACTAAGAAAAAGTTTACCCCTTGAGCCTTGCACAATATCTCCTGGGCCGAATTGATTGACAAGGCCCTCATCATATACTTCCTCCTATTGTTCCTGGGCAGAATTACAGACACTTTCAAATTCAACTCTGATTCACGGCTTTTTTCAACATTGGCCTGTACTTGTTAAGAAATTCCGCCGATCTCCTACTCTTAATATCATTAGTGCCAACATGTACAATAATATCACCTTTTGTGCCCTTAAAAGATTATATCTGCTCTATAACATCATCAACTTTTGTCCCTGGCAGACACCCTGGTCGTGTTCCACCTATCCTTTTTGCACAAGATATTCCCTGTTTCCCTGACAATAGACTCACTGAGAACTAGTTCCTGTGGAACCAGTGCATTCTGCCTTGGGGGTTCCCCTCTGTGTTGTGTGATTCAAGTGCAAGCTCTGGTGTTGATGTGGGCAGCTGAGAGCTTGATGGGCCCCCTCAATTTAAATCCTTCAAGGGCATCTACCCTGATCTCCAAGCTTTCATATAGGCCCATAACAATGCTGACTTGCCACCTGATTTCCTCACACTCCTTACATTGCACGCACACACAAAGACACTCCCCATGGCTATATCATGTCCCGTTCCTGATTGCTCCCCAAACATCAAACAAGCAGTACATTTCAAAAGGCTGTAATTCAGAGGACAACTGCCCCCTCAGATTTCCCCTGAGCTACAGCACTCCCATTAGCATGAGCCTTTTTCTTTCTGCTCTGTCTGAGTCAGATTTCGATTCAATTTCAAATAAAATTGCAATTTAAATACAAAAATATAACTCTAATGTATATTCCAATGCAGTTATAACACCTATATGTATATTTTTTTCAGTATCGAGTATTATTTCCAAGTTACGTTATATGGATTTTGCATCTCCTATCAGGTTATATATGTATTAATTTATAATGTTACATTTATAAAATCTAAGTCATTAGGGGAGGAAGAGTTGAAAACTCTCGTATTCGTCGGATCCTTCTCCTTGCACAGAGGTCTGCTCTTCTTGGCATAGCTAGGGCCTGTAGAACTGTGGCTACTGAGGCCTTATGCATATTAGCGGGTAAAATGCCAGCTGATCTGCTGGTAGCCCAGGCCCACATAAGATACTCCTTGAGGAGAGGGTGTTCCTAGACTTGCTTTCAGCATCCGGTTTTGCCCGGTTGGACCAGTGGATGGAGCCTTAAATTTAACATCCGGGTGGAGGAGGATCAATGATGAATTGGAAACCATGTGGCAAAACCAATCAATTCTGAGAATGGCTGACACCTATATG
This sequence comes from Mastigoproctus giganteus, assembly GCF_048544385.1. Classification (NCBI taxonomy): domain Eukaryota; kingdom Metazoa; phylum Arthropoda; class Arachnida; order Uropygi; family Thelyphonidae; genus Mastigoproctus; species Mastigoproctus giganteus. The sequence goes on from NC_143585.1 coordinate 93,226,652, forward strand.
CCTTTGGGCCTTCTGTTAATACCTTGGGCCGACGAAGGCCATGGCTCCTATTTGGATTGGCTGTCTGCTGTATCCTGACTGTACATGGCCTGAAGTCGAGGCTGCTCAAGTTGGGTTTCACGACTTCAGATCTTTGCTCTTGTGGAGAGTCGGAGAACAGCCTTCACATTGTGAAGGATTTTCCATACTATACAGACCTCCAAGCGAGGCTGGAATGAAAGACGCTCACTCTCTCACAGACTACTTTAGTGGAGTAATATTCAGACAAGAACATATTCGGCAGATTCATTGACTTTGTAAAAGACATATTTTTTATGTTGGGTGCAATTTACTAGATAGAGTGACCTACCTCCTCAGTGTGGGTGGAGACATTGCCCTCGCTGTGGGGCCAAATGGTTTTTCCTATCTTTATTGTCATTTACATTTGAGTTTAGTTGTTTTGAGTTATTTAACATACTAACCTTTGAAAAAGGTTCAGATGCAAGTCACAGCTGAGAACTAGTTGCATATGTACGAAAGCCCAAGAAGCAACTAGGATGAAGGCTAATTCAAATGACAAATCTGCGAAATATGATATATGTCATAAAACAATAAAGGGGCATATCGCTCCGAAAATTTGTTAATGCATTTTTTTTAGTATACTTTTAGCATTTATCTGTATATTTTTATTGTTTTTTCTTAATAAGTTTCCATATATTCTATTTTTAATAAAGTCTTATTTTACGTGACAAGATTTTTTCAGTACGCTTATTCCCGACGCACAAGACCTTTTTGCTGATACCTTATAATTACTAGGCTTTTGTAATATAGAAGAGAAACACTGTCATATCACCAGGTTTTTATACTAATTTCATATTTGAAAATTAGTGTGAAACTCGTATCTTTTCCTATCTTTATTGTCATTTAAGATTTATAATATAATAATATAATTTTCCTATAATATTGTCATTTATTGAAATTAAATTGATTTTTTTTTTTTTTTTTTAACTCTACTCTTCAAAAGTACCCCAAGTCACTTGTTATCAGTTCTGGAAAGTCTGAATTCGAGTCAGAGGAATTTTTAAGACCTTTTCAGTGTGGTTCGAGCTAACTGGTTTTAAGTTGATGCGCGTGGTTTTCTGTGTTATTCCGGAATTTTTTCTCCCTCTGCAAGCAGGAAAAACGGTCCTGAGCACATATCATATATTTCTTATTCATTTCATATATTTCTGAGCAGGAATACATATATTTATATGTATTCGTGTACATATATTTATATGTACACGAATACATATAAATACATATATTTATATGTATTCGTGTAGGTGTAAATGTGTATGTAAGTATATTATATGTATTCCTGTAAGTTTGGAAGCAGTTGGATTCTATTCCCCACCCTTCCGAGAGAGTACTGACCATCACATCAGGTTTTGTTTAATACAGGATTTAAGTGAAAATTAAAAAACTTGTTCCGGAGCATTACGGGAATATATTTTTATTTCAAAGAAAGAAATATACAGAATCTTTACAGCACGAGTATGTAAAACCCTGCACGAGTTTTCGCATCTTTAAAGGAAACTACCGTTGCTCTTGCATCAACTGCAACTATAAAGTAAAGGTACAACTGAGCAAAATACAATTAGTTTGATTCGCATAGAACGTTGTAGGGTTTTAGGCGCATTAGCAACTTAATATCAGTATTAGCCACATGGTGCAAGGAAGCCACAAGCATTTGCTGCACCAGCCAAAAATAAAGAATTAAGTTGAAATGTTTGTTTCTATTTTTTTAACAATAAAAAAATTGGCTCACTCTGGCCTAATCTAGTTTAGACCATAATTAACTTTTAATAGTTTTACAAACTGAAAGTATAAGTAAAATGCACAAGTTAACATATTACACTGAATAACAAGAAGATTCGGTTGTAACGGTGTAGTGTGCCGGATTTTCTAATTAGGTCATCTTATTTAGGTAGACAAAGCACTGTTCGGACTAAACAGCCAAGAGCTAATAAACACATTTTCATGCTTTCACTCGCGCTAAGTGCAAAAGCCAAAGATTTTTTTGCGTACGGAGCGGCTACATCAGGGACAGATGTAGCATAACTTGATCTAATTCGACAGCACAGGTACAGTACTTTGAAAATTGCAGAACGTGTTCACGTAATTTTATTTAAACAATGTTTTTAGTGCGAAGTCATGTTGTAGGCATGCGTGTTGTCTGTATTACATTAGTCACAGTTGAAGATTGATTACTGCTGACATGATAAATGAAGTTTGTATTATAAAATACAAAAATGTTTCTTCCAAAACGATTTTGATTTCTTAACGCACTAAAGACGTTACTTTTACTGTGTTATTGCTATTTATTTGTAATAAATAAAAAATTTCAAAAACATAAAAAAGGAATAATAATTATCATTACATTAAAATTAAAGATATGTAATCAGCATTTTTTGTAATTATGTTAATTTACTCCCTTTTAAATTTACCTCGCACAGTAAAGTTTAAAAATTAACCAGCGTCTTTCCACTAGGATACATCTATCCGTATCATCGCCCTAAACCAGAGGTCACCGTGCGACGGTGAATAGGGAACCCAAGTTCCTGCCACTGTCGTATCTAGATATCATCGTAAGGGGGGGGGGGATGACGACCAGGTTTTTGAGTGTTTGTTTTTTTTTTTTTTTTCGTAGATAGACCTAGGAACACTTATACGAATGGTTAAGTGGGGCGTATGCCCCTTCTGCCCTCCCCTGGATACGCCCCTAGTTTCTGCTGCAAGAAAGAGAAGAATGATGACATCCAGCTCAGGACCCTGGGTGTGCCCAGCCCATATTCACCAGATGCGAGCCCCTGGGGCTTAGTCGGTCTCATATGAGGGACCTGTGCTTTTATCTCCCAGAAACTCAAGTTTTCCGACAACTAAATCGACAGTATATGCAGTAACAATACACTACCTATCATGGTTTTAGTTGCTATAGCCCTTATTACGCACATACCTAAGCGAGTGTTTTTCCATTTGTGTTCATGCTGTCGTTATTTCAAAATATCAGACATTGACACGCGGTAGATAGACATTTCAAAATATCAGACATTGACACGCGGTCGTTTGAGGAATGAAATGCTTATAGGGAGTGCTCAGCACTCCCTATAAGCATTTCATTCCTCAAACGACCATGAGAAATCACAAACAACATTAAAACTACTTCCTTTATGCATATAATATTTTGGGCGGCAGTGAATTGGGTACTGGAGAGGGTATTAGGTTCTCTTTTCTATTATCTCGAAGTATTAAATAATTTGTAAATAACCAATATGTATTATAGATGAGATTTTTTTTTATGTGAGATATGTTAAAGGAATATGATGTACAGGGCTTTCCAATATAACCCTCGATTTTTGTAACGCAATAAAACAAATTGTGAGAGTGATAGTGATCTATTTTTATTTTTATTATGAAGTATATGTGTTAACATTATGTTTTAAAAATTATATCAGATAAAAGTCCGCCGCGGCTTTGTCTGGTTTGGTTAAGCCTGGATACCCAATTGGTGATGACGTTATCGCATAAAAGTGGCTCAATTTCAGCAATAACGCGCCTAATGTTGCCTTTAAGGCGGCAACCGTCCGTGGTTTGTTAGCATAGACTTTGGATTTTAGAAAGCCCCAGAGAAAAAAATCCAGTGGCGTTAGGTCGCAGGATCTGGGCGGCCAATTAACGTCACCATTTCGCGATATAACGGAACCTTCAAATTTCTCATGCAATAGTGTTACTGTATCACGTGCCGTATGGCACGTAGCACCGTCTTGCTGAAACCAAATGTTTGTTAGATCGATTCCATCCACTGCAGGCCAAAAAAAATCTCTTATCATAGCCCTGTATCGCTCACCGTTGACCGTAAGTGCCACTTCTTCTTCGTTTTCGAAAAAATACGGACCGATTATTCCGCCGGACCAAAGTGTACACCATACCGTAACTTTTTCGGAATGTAGTGGGACCTCATGAATCTCCCGTGGGTTTTCGTCGCTCCAAATTCGGCAATTTTGCTTGTTAACAAAGCCACTTAACCAGAAATGAGCCTCGTCACTAAACATTATTTTTCGCCCAAAATCAGGATCGACCTCCAACTGCTCTAGCGCCCAATCAGCGAATGCACGTCGCTGCGCATGATCGTTGGGCTTTAGTTGTTGGGTTAATTGCACTCTATAAGGGTGAAGCCCTAAGTCCTTATGCAGGATTCGCCAAGTTGTCGTCGAAGACAGGCCAAGTTCTTGAGCCCGACGCGGAATGGACTGTTGCGGATTCTCACGCACACTTTCCCGGACTGCAGCAATATTTTCAACGGATCTTGCGTTTCGCTGACGTACAGGCACTTTCAGATTTGCCACAGACCCAGTTGCTTCGAATTTGTTTATTAAACGGCGAATTGTGGATTCTGAAGGACGTTCGTCGACACCATAAACTGCACGGAATGCACGAAACGTTTGACGAATAGAACATTGGTTTTGATAATAATTTTTTACAATTTCGACTCGTTGCTCAGTCGTGTAACGCTCCATAATAAAATGCAGAGACTAACTGAATACGGCTACCAAAGATACCACCTGTGTGACTGTCGACTTCGTCATGCGCTGTTGCCAAACATCGAGCGTTACTATTGGAAAACCCTTTATTATGGATGTTATTATGTGCCCTGCTAGCCAAAAAAAAAGCTGTCGAGGGCAAATGTAATTTAAAATGAATAAATAATAACATTAATAAAAATAAAACATTACTGATTTTTGATATTATAATTAACTGGCAACTAGAAATAACAATGAGACTTACAATTTGACCTGATGGTGAGAGTCAGAATGCTATGGAGACCAGCAAGTTAGTGACCCCAAATATAAAGTGATATGTTCACCCTCTGAATCATATTTAATATCTCAAAAGGAATTAAATGATCCTGTTCGTGATCTGAACTTATCTAAAAATCAAGCTGAAATTTTGGCTTATAAGCTGAAAGGACGGAATCTCCTGAAAGGACATCAAAATATGCTATTTTCGTAAACTTCAGAAAACAATTTCGGACCTTAAAAACAATAGCCTCAAAAAAAAAAAAAAAAAAAACTGATTCCAGGAAAGGAAAATGTTGCTAACAAACCGTTGGCTTTTAATGAAAATTTTTTTCAAAGCAATGGATCAAACTGGAACAGGTTTTCTTTATCTGAAAGAAAGTAAGTGTCCACCGTAGTCGACAGAACTCTGTTTGCAGGTGGTCTGTGTGTGGCAGAAAGGTAGAAAGCTGCTGTTCAAGAATAACACTCAGACCGGTGTGTTGCTGAACAGCAGAAATTGCGGATCCTTAGATTGGGTTGCACCATTGTTGGCTTCCGTTTGAGCGAGAAAGTCAACTGTTTCGACTTCTCAGGTTTGATGTGAAGGCCGGAGAGGAAGATCTCGGGGTTCTGGATTTTCTGTAGGATTAAGGAATTTGTGTAGTCAGCAGTGTCTCCAGGATTGATAGCAGTGAACAGCTTTATATCAGTGAACAGGTGATAATATCAGATCGGCCCGTCACGAAAGGCAGAAGAACAGCTGAGGACAAGATACCAGACAGCATGGGTGTCCGCAGAGGGGGGACAAACTGGGTTCTTGCCCCTCCCTGGGATCGAGTAAAAAATTCCACAAATTATAATCATAAAAGTGATTGAGATGTGTAACCTTACACCCTCGACCATGGGACGCTTTGTCTGCCTTAAAATTTTATTACGGGTTGGCCGATTTCGGCCTTCGGCAGGGTAACCATAGAACAAGTGTTTCATCTATTGCAGCAATAAAACAGAGTTCCTGTTTTTGGTTCATCGACTGATATTCCCCAAACTTTACCAGAAGTTGCGACTATTTTCCTTCTATTAATTTGGCAATAACTATTGGTATGATATTACCTGTTACGACCTGTACCATTTAAAGAAGTTTCAGCACCTTGAGACGTGTGAAACGTCTCAAGGTGCTGAAACATGGTCAGGGTGTCCACTACCTCAGAAACTCGCCTATAAGGTTTATGTATGATTAGTGTGCACAGGAAGAAACTAGAAGAGGAAGCGGTAAAGAAGAAATTTACTGAAAATGTCATCAATAGTTTGCAAACGATTGACAGAGCATTCAATTCTTATGAAGTTATGTAAAAGAATATAAGAAATAGAAAAGGAGAAAGAGTGATAGAACAGATTAATGCCATCAAATTTATGATTGTACATTACATCTGTCTGTATATAACAATTTTTTAGTTAATTGTAATACCAACTAGATAAATTGGAGAATTTAGCATAAATGTATTAGGGGTGCAAACTATACTCATTAGTTCAAAGGGCCAAGTTTAGATAACCTAAGTTGGACTTCTTTGTTGTACCCTATAAATAAACACATAAAATAAAATAATATAAAATAGTAAAATTAAAATGATAATATAGCTAATTATTGATACAGTATATGGATACATTGAATGGAACGCTAACGCTAGCTCCACTCAATATATCCCATCAATAATTAGCTAAAGCTATCTGTTTCTGTTTGCCATTTGCCAGATGGCAAATGATAAACAGAAATGAGTATAGTTTGCATCCCTAATACTTTTATGCTAAATTCTCCAATTTATCTAGTTTTAGTTATAATTAACTGAAAAAAACTGTTATATATATATATATATATTAATTCTTGTTTCCTTTATATTGTAAATTTATATACATTATGTATGTGTTTTTGTATTGATGCAATACTGTATTCTATAATATACTTGTTTAATTAAATAATTATTTTAAAAAAAATAAAAATTTATTGATATAATTATTTGTCTGCAAGCTTTGCCCCCCCCCCCTCGAAAATTTTCTGCGGACGCCCATGCCAGAGATGATCCCACCTTGTGGGAGTCTGGCTGTAATAGTTCTGGTGTAGCACCAAACCGATTTAACGAAGTCGGGTCAGTGTGCCTAAAGCTAAAAGATGTCAGAAGGTTCAGAAATAGAAAAGAAATCAACGACAACATGAAAGTGATCTGATCGTGGCTGAGTTAGTCGGTCTCAGGCGTAGACAGCGGGGTTTTTTTCGTCCAGCAAAACACAAAACAGGCAAATCGATCAGAGAACACGCAATTTACAGACACAATGCGTATATGGGTAGATGTAATCATTTACGGGTGACCCTAATATAATTTGTAGCACCAATTGGCATCGCGAACAATAATAGTCCTGTTCTCAAGCATTGTCTGAATAAACCAGAGCACGTCTCCGCCAATGAGGTATTACTCACGTAGTAGCCTTGCCAACGCATGAACGGATACGGAATCTAATGCTGCCTGGACGTCGATATAAGTAACTGATTTCCGAACCGTACTCAAATGCCTCGAGGTTCTTGGTAGTGGTGGTGATTAGATTTGTAGCGGTGGATCTTTACTGGGTGGCATAGTGGATCTGCGGTGGCTGATGTGGCATTTGGGTGGTTAACGTTTTCAGAAGAGATTTCTCAAAGAGCTTTAATAGGCTTGATGCAGAAGAAATCGAACGGAAGTGACAGAGCTGAGAAGCAGAGCGTATTTTTAGCAGTGATCTTACTAGATAGACATGCCACATATGAGAGAAGAATTTTTGATGAATGATTTTGTTAAATAACCACAGAATTGGATCAACAATAAATTTGCTCAGGTATTTCAGCATAAGCTGAGGAATCCTGTCGGCTCCGGATGCGGCTGTAGGTGCTAAACTATTTATTTCATCAATCAGCTGATATTTGGTAGGTTGAACTGAATCTAAGGGATCTGTTGAAATCGAAATTATTGGGAATTCCATTGGTGAAGTGGATCCTGGTTGAGCCGCGAACCTAATTGTATGGTCGAGCCAACTGCTCAGATTGAGTGAATCGATGGCATCCTCTGATTTGCTTCTATGGAAGGGCTTCCCCTTATTTCTGGTAGCCTCTATGTGAAGTTTTTTCGCTTCCCTATTATTCCTAATAGAAAGCGCCCTAGCTCGGGAGAAGGCGGTTGTCTCCGAGGGTGAGCCGGAGTTTTTCCGCCTCTTGTGCATGTTCTGTTTGTCGTGAACGCTTTCAGAGACTTTGTACTCCACCTTGAATGCTCTGTAATGGTTAGCTTCTTCGTTGCAGCATAGAGAAAGACAGTGACTATCCATATTGTCATTAGGTCATTCCCGAGTTCAGAGTCGCATTCCTCAGGGACATCCCGTGGGATTGCTTGGGCCGCATAAACACACCTTTCAGGATTGAGATATTTGGGCGCTGTAATTGTTTTAGCTGTGACTTTCCTCCTGCCAGAAGTGAGGGACATTTCTATTTGCACTTAGAGAATGACAGAATGACGGGATTATGATCAAACTGTATGTTGCTTGTAGGGTTTTGATTAGCTACACAATTTGCTGACGCGAACGCGAGGTCCAATGTGCTTTCACCCCTCGTGGGTGGTGTGCTCACCAGTTTAAGACCTATTAAATATTATTAACATCACTGCTGTTGGTTATTACTGGTATCTGTTCTAAAATGTCAGTAACCTGATTGAAACTATTCACCTTCATAGAAAGTTCTAGTGACTTTGACTTGCCTAAATTACTGATTCCGGCACTCTGTACAAATATCGACAACATCAAATCTTCACTAATCACGACTGCATAGGGAATGGAAGGTTCTGGCTGAAATATTAAATATAAAAACACAATATGGTTATTTTTTGAAATAAATTTCTAGCATTCATGTACTGTATATCTAATCAGGCACTCTGCTAGTTGTGGGAACGTATGAAATTCTCGAGCTTTTTCATAATCATATTTACTTTAATACTATTTTCCAAGGCCTTCTCAAAGTTTTTTTCTTCTATTCTTCGCTTCTTCTTTTCATTACTATCTCTTGTAAATGAATGCTTGTGATGACAAATACAACGATGAGCCAAAACATAATGACCAGCGAGTCGTTATGCAAATCGAAGCAACTGCAAGAGAACTACCTCACGGGTCGGGACACGGTATAAAAAAAAACTGAAACTGAGCTCCGTTAATCAGTGTTACTCTTGTTCTTCAAATGGGGAAAGCAGCGGACTTAAGCGAGTTTGATAAAGGCCAAATTGTAATGGCCAGACGACTGGGTCAGGGCATATCCGAAACGGCACGGCTGGTGGGATGCTCACTGTCAGCCGTAGTTAGTATTTACCGAAAGTGGTCCGAGGAGGGGAAACTGACGAACCGCCGACAAGGTGTTGGACGACCACGGCTCATCGATGCTCGAGGTTAGCAAAGGCTCTCCCGGATGGTATGTGACAACAGAAGGGTTACTGTGGCGCAACTCGCCGGTAATTGGAATGTCGGTGACGGGAGTAATGTACACAGTACATCGAAATGGGGTTGTGTAGCCGCAGGCCACTCCGAGTGCCCAATCTAATCACGGTTTACAGGCGAGAGTGCCTACAATGGGCACGTAGGCATCGAAACTGGACCTTGAGTGTTTGGAAGAGGTCGTCTGGTTCGATGAATCACGTTTCCTGTTGCATCATGGACGGCCGGGTACGTGTGCGTCGTTTACCTGGGGGAAGTGATGGTGCCTGGATGCACCATGGGACGAAAACCCATGGTTCAACAGCCAGTTGTAGCAGTGCCATGCTTTGGGCGATGTTCTGCTGGGATGCCCTGGGTTTTGAGGGCTGATGGCCCTCCTATGTGCAAGCAATGCGACACCATTTTATCCTTTCAACATATTTTATACGATTGTACCAGTTTTAGAAATGCTCGTTTTACCGCTTTTAACCATCTGACTGAGCCATATACACTCAGTCAGATTTTATCCGACAATGACCATGTGTCTGCTATTTTTATCTTTCTAAAATCAGTAAACCTTTTTACTCATATTTAAAAAAATCTAACTTATTATTGTTACTTGTTTCCTGATATTTGTCTTTTACAGTTTATACTTGTTTTTATACCTTGACTTAGTGACCTAATTCATTAGGCCACTGAAAGTTTTGCTTTTTTATGACAAGGTTTTGGCGCATTATAGCCTTAGTTGCTAATGCGCCAATAAAACCCAATCAACCAACCTCCCCTGGGTACAGCCATCCAGTGCCGGGCACTCTGATGTCTACCACCTATCTAAACATCATTGCTGACCGGATATTCCCCTCTGGTTGTGCCATGCCACACCGCCCTGGCCTCCAAATTCTCCAGACATCAATCCCATCGAGCATCTGTGGTATGTGTTGGAACAGCAATTCCGATCTGTGGCGTCTTGCAAGACGCCGCAGATCGGAGTTGCTGTTCCAACACAAATGGTGGCTTGCAAGAAGCAATTAATGCGTTGGTACGACGGTGGCGAAAGTGAGTAAAGTTGAAGGGAAAGTATTTCGAGAAGGAGAAATCCACAGAAGAGTCAGATGATGACAATTAAGATAAGACCTTGCACCAAACCGCGAATTAAATACCCCTCGTATAAGATGTTGCAATAAAGTTTCCAGACTGGTACCGTTGCAATCATGTTTGTTGAATTTGAAAATAGTTCGTTGACTTAGAAAATAAACAGAAAGGGTATTTGCAGTTCAAACTTCCTCCCACAGATGGCGGTACAGATATTGTCCAACTGGCTGACAGATTTCAAGTAACAACCAGTTTCGTTATTAGCGTTAACGTTCCGTGTCATGATTTTGCAATGTAGCAATGAACGAATATCAAAATTTGCTTTAAATTTAGAGAATCTATAACAGAAACGTATGAAATGTTAAAAACTGTTTATGGTGAGAAACGTTAATTCGTACATAGAGGATAGAGTGAGAGTCCGCCGACCTCTCAAAATTAGAAGAGTTCCAAAAGTTTGGAATATTTTGGCGAGAGATCGTCGTTCGACCCTCAGAATGATGATTGATCACTGATGAGCTGGAGAACGAATAAGGAGATGATTCGTCAAATTCTGCATGAAGATATAGGGAAAAGAAAGGTCTGTGCAAAATTTGAGCTGCACAGCCTAATGGATGAGCAAAAGCAACAAAGAGTGTCATCTGTGCGATGACTTCACCCAGCCTTGTCAGCACAATCCTAACTTCCCAACTGATGAGTGTTCGGTGTTTCTGTACGATCCAGAGACGAAGAGTCAGAACATGTGGTGAACCTCAATATCATCACCAAGGCCCAAAAAGGTTCATTTACAGAAGTCCAGGATCAAGACGATGCTAATCGTGGTTTTCAGCAAACGGTGTGATTTACAAAGAATTTGTACCTAAAGAAATGCGAATCAATGCGTTCTACTTACGGGTGCTTCAAAGACTGTTGTAGCGGATTTACTGGGTGAGGACGCAATTTCGAGAGAAAGGCAGCTGGTTCTTGTTGCACGGCAATGTCCCCGCTCATTACGCACTTTTTGTCAAGACATTTCCGAAGCAATATGGCATTGTACTGATCAATCATCCACCCTACTTGTCCGATGTAGCACCAGCAGACTTCTTCCTCTTTTCCACGCACTCTAAAAATTGCCTTCAAGAGATTTCAGGTTGCTGAATACATAAAGAGCAACGTAACCTCCTAATTGAATATCATCTCTTTATACGCCTTCGCTGACTCTTTTCAGAAACTTGAGAACGGTATAATAAGTGCATTCAACCAGGTTATGATTTCTTTGAATAAAAAAAATCAAATCATTTTAAAGCTTGTTCATTTTGTGTTATTTTTACTGCAACAGTTTCGGAACTATTTTTTTTTTTCCATGCGTCGTACGTGATTCACTGGAAATTAATACGAAGCTGTTTAGAGGTTTCTACAGAAATTTTATATAGGAATCCTATATGGCTATTTCTCAAAGGCTAGCAAATATCACATTTTGTGAGCAAACGTTATACTTTTGTAATTTCTTTTAGTGTTTTGTGAACACACTAACCTCAGTAAAGAAGGGCACCCTTCCTAGTTTCTATACTGAATGTAAGAGATCCAAGAAGTTAAATTATTATTCACAGCTTCTTGGTTCAAATGAGCCCCCTGGATAGGACTAGGATGGGAGAAAACCAAGAACGTACAAGAGATGAGAGGGTAGGAGATTTGAGAGGAAGATGTAAAACAGTCGATAACGAACTCCCACAACTAGCTAAACCCAGGAATAGATAGGTTCACAACTACCGGTACAAGAAACTCACTTGGGCACACAAGCACATAGGCTTCTTGGTTCAAATGAGCCCCCTGGATAGGACTAGGATGGGAGAAAACCAAGAACGTACAAGAGATGAGAGGGTAGGAGATTTGAGAGGAAGATGTAAAACAGTCGATAACGAACTCCCACAACTAGCTAAACCCAGGAATAGATAGGTTCACAACTACCGGTACAAGAAACTCACTTGGGCACACAAGCACATAGCACAGTAATTCACCTGAATAATAAGGCACCCAGAGACAATTCCAGAGTTTCTCACTCAAGTAATTACATAGCTGAAGGCTAAAGACCAAAATACAAGAAACACGGCGAAATACAGCCAATCACTTGCTTCCCAACGATATACAAGATCTTGACTAGATGCATAACCAAGATATCAGACCACTTCGAGAGCCAGAACATAATGGCCAAACAGCACAAAGGACGCAAGCAGATGAACAAAGGACGCAAGCAGATGAACAAAGGATGCAAGGAACAATTAACCATAAATGCTGCAATCATAGAGCAAGCCTACAAGAAGCGGCGCAACCTGCATACGGCCTACATCGATTTCCGCAAGGCTTTCGACTCCGTGCCTCAGCTGGTTAATAGAGACACTGAAGATCTACAAAGTCAATTCGACAGTGACAAACTTCCTAGAAAGAACTATGGCAAAATGGAGTACCATCATCAAGGTCGAGAACATCACAACCAGACCCATCAGGAGAGGAATCTTTCAGGGAGATGCCCTGAGCCCACTGTGGTTCTGTCTAGCAGTCAACCCGCTATCTACCATGCTCAACAACAGCAAGTATGGATATAACCTCAAAGAACGAAGGAAAAACTTGTACACCCTCTCCCAACTAATATCACGCTCTATGCGGCGACTTCAGAAACTACTCTGGATCACCGAAGGATTTACAATGATATCAGGATGGAATTTGGTCTAGACAAATTCAAGACCCACGGTTGCATAAGGGAAAATTTAGGCGGCCGAAACTACCAGCTGCAGGCTGGTAAAGAGGTCAAACCCATGACAGGGAGAGAGAGAGACCTACAAGCTGAAAACTGGTAAAGAGATCGACTCCATGACGGGGAAGAGACCTACAAATACCTAGGGATATTGCAGGCCCAGCAGTGAGAGCACAAAGAAATCAAGACCTGCCTGGCAGAAAAATACCATCAGAGACTTAGAAGCCTGCTGAAAGCAAAGCTCAACAGAGGGAATACCGTTAAAGCCGTAAATACCCATGCAGTGCCAGTGCTAACACACTCCTTCGGGGTCATAGATTGGACTAACACCAAGTTGGAGGATATTGAGAAAGAGAAGGACAATAATGACCAAGAGCCGTCGACACCACCTGAAGTCAGCCGTTGAGAGACTCATCGACAGGACTCGAACTCGGGTCTTTTCTACCTTTTCAGGTCTTTTTGTGGGGATGACGGCGATTCTACCAACTGTGCTTTTTGACCAAAAGCTTAGATTCCATCAAGATATTGGACCCTTAGTAACAAAAATGCGCGGCTTTAGACGGTACATTAAACAAGACGTTATGTACATAAATGACGTAAGAACAACGAAGAAATAAATCTAGACTGTAATTTATCATGCTGTGGTGTATGCAGTAGAAATTTTAGCGAAGCATCTCTGACAGTAAAGAAAACAAAAATCTATGCTGAAGAGCATACTGGTACTCAGGTGAGCCCTTCATGAACACCACCTTCCTCCACAAGTACGGACGACCCAGACGGCGCGACTAAAGGAACTACCATGGCTACTAACCACCAGAAACAGCAGAAAACTCACACCTTTGGAGTTCTCTCCTTTTTTCTTTGTAAAATTACCTTTTTGTAAATAATTGTTCAATTTTCCCGGAAGTTTGGGAAACTGTAAGCCCCTGGCTTTATGGCCGTGAAGGGTAATAAAGATTAACTCTAACTTCCACCGCACAGTCCTCGACATCGACTCCAATAGTACTGCCAAAATTATGTAGCTTTAAACTGAATGACAGGTTCCCGCCTGTACAGCCACTACCAGCCATTCAGATTTGGAATGAAATGAAGTGGATATGGATAAATTTGCAACCAAATCCGCTTGTAGACGTCGAATCCAAGAGCAAGTTCCAGCCATACTCGATACATAAACATCTCGGAGCATTTGTGCTTCACCTATCATTTATCATTTTTTCCTTTTATAGAAATTGTTAACCTCTTAGATTACATCTAACTTTACATGATCATAATTGTTCCGTCGCCCACTAATTTCCGTATATCCCCGGGGGCTCACATCTGGTGAGTATGGGCTTGGCACACCCAGGGTCCTGAGCTGGATATCATCATTCTTCTCTTTCTTGGTGATTCCCTTCTAGTTCTCTCTCTCTCTCTCTCTCTCTCAGGGTAACTCGGAGAATTTTTTTTTTTTTTTTTGGCTGGTGCAGCATAAGCCTCAGGCTTCCTTGCACCATATAGCTAATAATAATAATAATAATAATAATAATAATTGTTCTGCTAACTTGTCAAACCCTTAACCATGTAGGTTGCGGTGAGTATTTATTGCCCGCTGTATCTGGTTGTGTGCAATAAATGATTATTTGTTTATTTAAATATCGCGATTATTAGTCATAGAGTGTCCTTATGATGATTTTCGGTCCATATTTTGAGTGCAATGCATCCCGAACCTGACTGAAAAAGTCCCTAATCCCGACAAGGTAGGTGGAGGTCTAGAGGACAAAGAGCATTCCTTTCTGACCTGCTCCCCAACGTAAATTAGCGCACCTCGGTTTCCCCCGAATTTTGGGACTGACCTGATCACACCTACAAAGTCAATTAAGACAAGATAAAGAAATAAAACACAATAGCTGTGGTTTTAAATGGCAAAAATGTATGAAGGCATTCAAAATAATGAACACGTAATCATGTCGTAAATAAATGAAGTAATTTAACTACAGAAAGGAAATTTAAGTTTCCATAAGGAAAAGAATAACCTTCATCTCCCTACTCCTATATATGTCATTCTAGGTAAAAATTGGAAAATACTGTAGTAAATAGAATATCACAGTTAATGAGTTGTACAAAATCAGTCAGGGTCAAAATAGATAATTTTACGAAACGGAAGCTCATTAATGGTCTTATTTTTAAATAATAAAGTACTGTATTTATAAACGTTTTGGAAAATACAAGAAGCACACGTAACGGTGAACAATACGGTATGTTATTACCATGATAACATTAATTATGGATTAAATTAAGATAATAATTTGTTACTTTTTGCTCTTCATTTAAAATATTTGAAAACTTACTTTTTTTTTTTTTTTTTTTGTCCAGTTTAAAATTTAGTTGAGCGCTAGTCTTGTTCAATGAAAGAATGTGTTGACAATTTCGTTTTTCGACTTAAGGAAAAAAAAATAATAAAAACACGTACTCAGCAGACAGAAAAGGGAGAAAAATGTTAATATACAGATTAATATATCTATGTAGGGCATCAGCGACTCTGGGGATTGGTCAGTATGAAGTTTCTAGTGGCATATAAGGATTTTAAGCTGTAAGTATGTGGGGGGGGGAATAAAAAATAAAACGTTGACTGAAACCGGAAGGAAAGGAAGGGGGGGAAGGAGAAGCCATCCTTGACCGAGAAACCACTTAATCGACCTTCTTATGATGCATGTTTACACATATTAGTTCTATTTAGTGGGGAGGGGACAATGTACATTTAACAATTACCTGGTACCGTTTCTGTATGGCTTGTGTTATTTCAGACCAAATAATTGGAAAAAAGAATTCGGAACTTTTTTAAATAGTCTATAGTATAGACTGGATAGGTTTTTTTAAGTAGTTGTTACTCCACCCTGCACTGTTATTAATGCAGACCGAGAAAAGACCACAGCATAATGACTGGTTCGTAGTTTAACTAAAATAACATTTCGGTATATTTCTATATATATTTAAAAAAAAATAATAACAAACAAAAAAAAAGGCTCTTGATGTTCAGTTGATTGAGCACCTTGGCAATCCCATAAATAAAATAAATAAATTTTTGTCTATGCTTTGGAACAAGCACGAGATACAGAGGATACAAGAGCACCGCTAAATACAGTGGTGGTCATTTCAAATGCATATTATTGTACTTTCGGATGGTCAGCAGCAGTAACAAAACTTTAAATTGTCCCCTCCCCCGTAAAACTCACGAAGGGTGTCTCCATTATTCTTTAACAATCATGAAATTTAAAAAAAAAAAAAAAAAACTGTCGAATTCACTCACTCTTCGTTCCCTTCTCTCATTCCCTCCTTGGGGGAAAAGTACATTATGCTCTCCACTATTCTTTTTTCAATATATGGTGCACTTGGCATTCCTCCCCCCCCCCTTTTGTACTTCAGGACAGCAACGTAACGTCAAAGGAGTTTACAAGATACAGAAACAAGAACAATGCCGCATTTAGCAATCACGTGAGTTCGAACTGTGTTTATCTTAAATGTGAGTACTAATGTATCTTTGAGCTGAACACTGTTGCGACTTCATTTGGTAATACAGTGTATAAAACAGCAACACAGGCAATGCCCTGTTTTAAATTCTACTGCACTAACCATGGACTGAATATTTAGAGATTTTAAGGAAACTCATTTATGCTCCAAGGCTTTGAGATATTTTAGAGCCCTTTTAAAAAGTAGCCAACAGAAAACGATTAAAAATTTCACCTAATTACTCGTAGTTCCATTACGTTTTTTAATGATAACGTTTTAAAAAATTTCACTAATTTTTTATGGCTTCTGTCAGATTTTTTTATTCATTCTATTTTGTTTTGATTTGCTATGATTATATAAGCGTAATTTACGAACTTTCATTTTAAAATCACATTCTACATCATAATTAAATTTGTTAATGAAGCAATTTCTTGCACATTCTTAACATATACTGTATGTATGTTATCTTTCGTCCTTTGGGTAATTTTTAAATTCTGAAATAAATTTTCCTTTCCGACGCTTATTAGAATACAAGAACAATACCGTATTTAGTCACGTGGGCTGGAACTACGGTTAACTCAAACGCGAATGCTACTGTAATAAGTACTAATTACATATTACATACATGTCACTTATTACATACTTTTATTTCCATAAAACTTCTTACATATAAATCTGAATTTATGTCTCTTTTCATAAATTTTTTTTGTGCTTCTCTTCCATATTCGCATAAAGTGATTTTTCTATATCCATTTAATTTTTGATATTTTTATTACAATCTTTTCAGTGTGGATGAATAAATTAAACTGAGTTTGATCTTTTTCTTGCTTACATTTCTTGCTCAATTTTGTAGTGTAATTTGTTTCCATTTATAAAGATTTTTTTAAAAATTATTTAATTTTTATACATCATTTTATCTAGAAAATTTCTTTGAAAATTTCCAGCTAAAATAACATATAAATTTAAACAATTAAAAAAAATTCTTTAGAAATGGAATTGAAAAAAAAAAAAGAATAAAGGCAGTTGGTCAATTTCATTTAAATTCAACTAAAATTGAAAAGATTTAAATACTGTACTATTGTTCCTTATCTAATAAAAATTTAAATAATTCCAACAAAACTTAGAGATAATTGTTACCTTATCCGATAACAATAAAAATGCTTTTAATGTACTTCTACCAAAAAGTAAATTAATTTATAAAGATATGAAAGAGAATGGAAAAATAAATAATGTCGTACCATCGATTTTGAATTTAAAAGTAATTCATAAAATTTTATTAATTTATAAAAATACTACAGTTTTAATAAGAATTTTATCATCATTTTAGCTAACATTTCCATCATTTTACGTTTTTGAAAAAATTATCTACGTTATTTTTTTTAAACCTAAATACTTTAAAATTGTTTGCTTTCAGATTTTTTAGTTTTTTTTTTCTTTTTGCTTTTAATATTTTAAAATTTTTTGTTTTAGGAAAATGAAGTTTTTTTGGATAAAAATGGGAGCTCTTAAGGAAGGGGTGATTTTTTAGCATCCAAAAGAGTGTACGTTTTTCTAGAACCAATATTATTTATACTACCGCCCTATTTAATAGAATAATCTAGGACCATTGAATAGGTTAAATTGCTTTTTTATGCACCTAAGGAAAGTTTGGATTATTTTACAATATGTACAAACATTCATACATACACGGAAAAACTAGTTTTGAAAGATTTTCAGGAAATAATAAAACTGCCGTCGGTCAATTATTTGTATGTGGTTATTAGGGAAGAAGTCCCATAGGAGTGCGATCAAAAATCTGATGATTTCATGCTCCTAACTAAATTCAGTTTTATATACATATATATATACACATACACAGTACTCTGTTTTGGAAGCTGATAAGTTTTATCATACAAAGGACACGAGAAGGTTATAGCTTCGGAACTGAAAAAATTATCTTGCAGGCACAAAGGATATGTATGATAACCAAAATGGCATGTGATCTCTCGTTCGGTAAGTCTCTTGCAACAAATTACTCCAGTGTTGCATTCTAAATAAAACTCTAAAAAGACGAATAAGAAGGCTGTTTATGTGAACTCTCATTTTATGCGGCTGTTTCGTACTTGTGAGTGACACAGTCTCATAAAATGAGAGATCGCATGGCACTGGGGCAACACAAACATATTGGAAAAGACGACTCGTTTTAATAATAAATGTACATTAATTTCATTAAGCGTTATAAACACTCACTGTGAACTCTTTCATTAAGAATTTAAAGTGACCAGACGTCCCGGATTTCAGTCGTTTGCCCCGCATTGCAAACTGTCCCGCATTGGACATGTAGTCTCCATACTTTATGGCAAATATAATGCAGATCATTTGTATTATGTTTGCCTGGAACAAATGGTACAACGGAAAGAGTTTTTTTCGGTAGTAAATAAGTTGTGTCATCAGCAGAAACACAACTGACCATAGAAACGCTGAAACCAATACTACAAGTTAAGTGCAATTTTGCTAATTCTTGTTAAAAATTTACGAAGAAATAACAAATAATGAAGAATTATTAAGAAAAATTCACTCAGCGGAAAAATATATTTAATTTCTCTTGTTTTTATTGTTAAAAGAAGTATGTAATTTTATTATTAGTATTATTTCACAGAAAAAACCCAACCCTTTTTTGCAACAAAAATGAAAGTCGATTAAAAACATGATCCTTCTAATAAGTGTTTTTTTTTTCCCTTCTAATTACAACTATTTTTCTGAGTTCATGTCCTTCACGTAACCTTCTGTTCACGTAGCGTAACAGTTACCGTATACTGAATTTCAGCCTTTCTGTAAAAAATAAAATAAAATAAAATAAAATATAGGCTGTATTTGTTTTTTTTAGAAGTGTGATATATTTTTTTTATAAGTTTAGTTCAAAGAAATATATGTATCAATGTTCACATACAAAATACTTAATTTATATTTAATTAAAAAAAAAAGTGTATATTGTTTCTAGGGGGGGGGCTGTAAAATCCCCTTCCCCAATTTCCCGCATTGGAATACTGTACTAATAATCTGGTCACTTTAACAAGATTAAAGTCAGCCGGTTCAACGTCCACCCATTCCATGAAGTCTGACTAATTATTTATGCTTTGTATATTGTTATAGACTTCTTTCGGCTAAATTTGTGAAACCAAGTGCAGAGTGACTGCTCAAGGCGAGGTGCAAAAGATTTGCGCATAGTTCGCTATTAGTATTCGATGGATTTTGTTTTTTGTATACAGTCACATATATAAAAAACAAACTATTTGGTATCAGTACAGGAATAGGAATATTAGACATAAATTTTAAACTTAAGCATTCACCGATTTCCTTTTCAACTGTATTTAGATTAACAGAATTTAACAGATATAGGAATTTTTGTTAACCTAGAAAAACGATTGGATATAATTATAACTAACGTGAAAATGTTTCATGGGCAAAGGTTCCCTTTTATAATATTTTATGTATGGGCGTATAAGCGCTCAAAGAAAATAAGGCTGTGAGGCCTCAGTATATGGGGCTATAAATTGGCAGATCGTTGTGTGAATTCAACGATCAATTTGCTTGTTTGCTGAATGAAAATCCCGAGCTTTCAGGAAAAAAAAAACATGTCGCCCCCCCCCCCTTCCTGAGACCGACTAACTCAGCCTTGTACTTGTTTTGTGTTATGTAAGCTTAGTAAACTTAAACTTGGAGAGAAAGAAGAGGAACACAGTTTACCAATTCGTCTGAGAACACAGTTCGTCTGAGACGAATCCACTAGGCGGATTCGTCTGAGACGAACCATAATGCGCAGCTCAATACCTGTATGCTTAATACACGACTTGTCTTAAAATTAGGTAGGATCTTGCTTTCAATGCTGGTGTAAAATATGACAAGTAATTTGCCGGATTCTATTCACTAAAATCAGTTTCAATAAAGTCGTTTTATTTAATCACTTGTGTGAGTGAATGTGCAGTAAAATCTTTTAGTCCTTTCGAACATTTCTAATTTCTTTCCACATTAGAAATTGGTGGTTCAACGAAACATTTCTAAATTATAGTGAACCAGTCTTTTATCAATAGGATGCAATTGTTATGAAGGAAATCCCCCTCCCATGCATTTCCCCATCGATTTCCTTTTCAACTGTATTTAGTTTATTTGTTTGTGAGTGAATTTTGCATTAACTCTATCAAAGGATCTAAATATATAGTTCCAAGTGCAGTATTTCTCAGAAACTATGCTCGGTATCAAGATCAGTTTAGCGAAATTATTGCTGACATCCTGAGTTGAAAGATTGTTATTGGACTACTGATGCATTTTACAGAAGCAACTGTTGAAAATAAGGATAAAAATAATAATAAACAAATAAAGTGTGTAATTTTCTACAATGGCATGCTATGTCTGTATAAGACATAATCGAAGTGCGAATAATTTTCTTTTAAACAAAATTAGTTAATTCTAAAAATTAAATAACTGTTTCACATAACGAAAATGCTAACCATAAATTTTGTACGGAATTTTTGTGATGATGTAATTTTTGAAAGTAAACAATTTATTATGAATATTTTTTTAGTAGTAAACAGTTTACTATTTTAATTTTAATATTATTTTATGTTTTAATATCAATTATTACTTATTTATTTATTATTATTTTAATATTAATATAAATATTTTATGATAATTCATTTATATTCGGGAGATTGGTTAATACAGTGGTGTAACTACAAATTCCCCCACCCCACGAACCACAACCATCTGAGAGATTTTCGAATGGATCCTGCCTGCTCTAAAAACATCCAACAATCATCAGCAGACTTCCCTCTTCACTCCCTCCTCTTTCTTCCAAGATGACAGACTGGCGACATGGTAATTTCGATACTGGGTGTGTTTGCGCTTCATTTAATTCAGTAATTTGATTGATAAGGTGGCCGACGCAGATTCGTCCATCAGATGTTCTCTCCTCCATGATACTGTGATGCCTACAATGTATTAAACATATACAAATTTATCTTATTGTTTTTTTGCTTCTTTATTTTAATTAATTATAGTTTTAATTAATTTTTGTAAAACTAGTACATGGCTGTATGATCTTGCTCTAATTTGTAATTTATCTCAATGTTATACTTCGCTTTCCATCTTTACATTTATAAGGATAAATTTTTATACTTCATATTAATGTTTTATCTTAAATAACTTCCCTAGTTCCTTAAAATGTATTACATCATTTCTTTTCAATTACCCCACTGATTGACTAGTCATTCGAAATATAGATGTGGGCCTGCTTTAAAAACCATTTTTACAGAGTTTTGTTTTCATTATTTGTGAAACCCCTGGTTGATTAGGCTTTGTATATGCATTTTGAAATACAATAGCATCTGTGAAAAATCAGTAATTTTCAAAAATACAGTACTTTTTTAAATATTTCTCCAAGGATAGTCGACCGTACAAGGTGCGAGAAAATAGATTGGCCGGATTTAAAAAAAAAAAAAAAAAAAAGAAAAGAAAAAAGCACCGCAGCCGCCAAATTTATCCATTATGTTCCATTAATAATTTCTAAACACCAGTTCCTTTCTGTTTTACATATATTATAGACAACGTGTCATAGTTACTATCTATTTGCAACATATACTAGGGAAGGGGGGGGATTCAAAAAAGATTTGTATTCACCCAGAAGTGGATAGATAGAATGTTGAAACAAACACCATCTATCATACTTTTCAACAGCGTTACCAGACAAAATGACACATTTTTGTTGCCTCTTAATACACTTATGCAGGTACATTACAGTACAGCTCTTTTACACCACACTGATCCCAAAAAAACTGATAACATCACCTTGCCAGCACATAGTTGCACCTTTGCCTTTTTATTTATTTATTTATTTTTTCTTAGGGGGTGGTGATTCTGCATGCTTCCATTATTTTGACTTTTGTTTAGTTTAGGGAGCGTAGTGATGGATCCAAGTTTCATCCATGGTGATTACCCGTGAAAAAAATGCCCCTTGCTTTTTTTTGACACATCGACAACGTTTGTGCACCTTGTGCTCATTTCCTTCTGGTAAGGGATTAGAAGTCTGGGAACCCATCAGACAGACACTTTACTCATATGCAGCTGTTGATGGATGGTGATGACAAACCCTACACTAATTTGGAACTCTAGGCATTAATACTGGAAGCTAGCTTCCAGTATTAATGCCTCAATTTTTGCAACTCTCTCTTCTGTTGCTACAGTTGCTGGGCGTCCAGGGATTTCTTCATTATGCACTGAGGTTCTTCTACATTTGAATTCTTTATACCAACATGCAACAACCAATTACTCTGTATTACACTTTATCCATTGTGACATTTCACTTCATTCAACGCTGCAGAGAAAAAAAAAAATGAAATTGTCAGATCGAAACCAAAAATTGCATTTGCTATAGAGATTTCGAGGTATCAAACACACACACAAAAAAAAAAAAAAAAAAAAAAGAGGGGGGGGGAGTCCAAGAAACCAACGAATCTGACAGATCTAAAGGTTATTCTCAGACAGGTATGGAGTAACATACCAGAGAGACCTTCGCAAGCCATGCAAAAGTGTGGCTGTCATCACGTCTAAAGATAAAATTACGTGCTATAATTATTGGCGTTTTGTAATCTTTTTGTAGGGTAGTGTAAGTGTTTAAAGAATAATCAAAGCGAACCGGTTGTTTAAAAACTGAGGTTATTCTATCGGATACACAAAAGATATGAGAAACAACATATGGTGCAACACCGCCCATGTAGGTCAAGGCAACGGTCAACGTGAGCAAGAACTTGCTAACCAGTTGACATGAATTCATAGTTTTAAAAGGTTTGTTTATGCTATAGAGCGACAATAACACTATTACAAAATGGAGACAGTCGCCGTTTGTCACACATGCATATAATAAAAAATAATAATAAAAAATGTAGGCGCCATTGTTACGTAACGGAATGCAAAGTAATAAATATAATTTTATATTCAAGAATTCCCAGTGTCTTTAAGAAAGCAGCTATAAATTCCACAAAGGCAATAGCGATATACGGCATAATTAGTAGGATTTCCGTCCGTTTGCTATAGCTACAACTATCAAATCGAAGTTTGTAAGAAAAAATACAATAGTTACTGTTATACATTAACTTCAGTAAAATATAAAGGCCAGTTTGATATCATCTCTACATGACTTATTTGACATTGCAAGCATGCTTGTAATATCAAGCAATGTTTACTGAAATACGAATACATTGAAAATTATGTGGCCTAGTTACTACACATACGAAAAAGCTCTTGAATTATTCTGTCCATTTATGTGTTTTAGCTGTCAGAAAAAAACACGTGCTTTAATATTAACATTTATTATTTATAAATGATTCTACGATTTTTCACTCTTAAATATCTTTTATTTTCACTTAACACTGCAGGGGGTTCATTTTAAAATGCAACTGGAATTTCACTTTATAATAATAATAATAATAATAATTATTATTATTAGCCCTATGGTGCAAGGAAACCTGAGGCTTATGCTGCACAAGCCAAAAAAAAAATTTCTGAGTTACCCTGTGTCAAGACATCAAAGGCAGATATTGTTGGAATATCAGAGACGTGGTGTCAACCAGATATCAGCAGTGCAGAATTGGAATTTCGGGAGTACAACGTGTACAGAAAGGAAAGACAGGACAGGAAGGGAGGAGGGTATATGGTGTTAGTTAAGAAACACTTAAAATCTAAGGAAGTGCATCCAATTGATGCTGGTGGACAATGCAATGTTGAGTCTGTTTGGTGTGACATAAGCGTGTTATAGGCCTAATGAATCTGATGAGTATAATGAGCAATTGTGTAGAG
This sequence comes from Mastigoproctus giganteus, assembly GCF_048544385.1. Classification (NCBI taxonomy): domain Eukaryota; kingdom Metazoa; phylum Arthropoda; class Arachnida; order Uropygi; family Thelyphonidae; genus Mastigoproctus; species Mastigoproctus giganteus. The sequence continues at coordinate 93,251,063 of NC_143585.1, forward strand.
AAATAGAGTGGGCCAGTAAACCAGGGTGTCTTATAATGGGGGATTTTAATTTCCCAGAGTGGTTGATTGCTTGAAAAAACTTCCATCTGTCGTTGTGGATGTTGATAGCTTAAACAGATTCAAGGCAGAACTGGACAAACATTTGGAGAGAGTGGATGGGTGAAATGAGAAGGGTCTGTGTTTTTTTTTTTTTTTTTTTTGGTAATGCTATATAAGCTTGCTTTCTTGCACCATGTGCTCCTTGCTAATGCTAATATATGTAGCAAACTGGAAACAAGGTATCTTGGACTTCAGGACCTGCTGTGAGTCATCATGTAACAAATAAATAAATGGGCTGTGCTAAGGTAACCAAGAGTAAGAATATATGCATGTATACTTGCGTGTACACTACTGCTAGGAGCTTTGTAAATAAATTTGATGAATTTGAAGTACTGATGAAGCATCAAATGCAGACATTGTAGGAACAGCGGAAACATGGCGTCACTCAGATATAAGTGATGCTGAGTTTGAATATAGGGAGTACAATGTTTACAGGAGGGCAGACGAGACAGGGGAGGTGGAGGGGTTATGGTCTTAGTTAAGAAGCATATTAAATCTAAGGTAGTGCATCGAGTTGACTTGTCCTCGTTTGGTGTGATATAAGCACTGGGTAAACAAAATGGAGAGTACGAGTGTGTTATAGGCCTAATGACTGTGATAAGTATACCAAACAGCTGTACAGAGAAACAGAGTGGCCAGTAAATCAGTATGTCTCATAAGGTAGGATTTTTAGGTAGGAAATTGCTAGAGAAACACGAAAGGATGCCGATAAAAACGAATACACAACGTATAGAAACAAAGTCACCGACAGTATTCGGTCGGAGAAAAGGAAATATTATAGTTCCCGACTTAAAGGCGTCATTACAAGCAAGGAAAAGTGGACAGTCTTGGACAAGCTACTACCTGGAAGGAAAACGAAATCACAGATCTACGTTGGAGATGTAGTTGAGAACGAGGTACTCATTTCAGATGACCAGGAAAAAGCCGCAGCCTTCTGTAATCCCTTTATCTCAAGTGGGAATAACCTTTTTAAAGACAAAGTTGACTCTAGAGATAATGCAAAGAGAGAATCTGTCAAGCACTCAATGAGGAGCTCTTTTTTCTCTCGCTCCACTCTCAGATCAAGAGATTTTAGAAGCAGGACATCAATTAAAAGTAAAGGGAGCCCCTGGCTTTCATGAAATATCTCCTGCTCTGCTGAAAAAGGTCCTAAACTCAATTTTAACACCACTGAAGTATATTTACAATCTTTCCTTTCAATCTGGTAAATTCCCGTCTCAATTCAAAAAAGCAGTCATTGTTCCTGTTCCTAAGGGGAAACACTGCAACTCTATCAGCAATTTTCGTCCAATAGCTCTACTCTGAGTTTTTGCAAAATTATTCGCAAAAATTCTTCATGGCAGACTCATAGGCTTCCTGGAACTCGATCAGCTTATCCATCAACAACAACAGTACGCTTATCGTTCAAAAAGATCCACTGACCTGGCAATTGCTGACTTCTGCTCTAGGATCACGGCATGTCTTGAAAAGGGTCACTATGCAATAGCACTGTTTCTAGACCTATCAAAAGCTTTTGACTGCATAAATCATAAAATCCTACTCAACAATCTTGGCTTGAGAGGAAAAATTACCTTCTCCTTGAAGACTACCTTACTGACAGGCCATTTGTTGTTAAAACAAACCAGTCTTTTTCAGACATTTCTTATTTCTCCAGGGGAGTACCTCAAGGATCACTTCTCGGACCTATCCTATTTGTTCTTTGCATTAATGAATTTCTCTCTCATCTTCCATCTTCCCACCTAACAGCGTATGCCGATGACATTTCCATTCTAATCACTGATAAAGACCTTAACCAGCTTCAATGCCCTGCTCTCTGAAATGCATAGTTGGCTACAAAAGAATCAGCTTATACTAAACCCAGAAAAATCCAAATATATGGTGTTTAGGACAAAAATAAACCATTAAATATTGATTTCGAAATAATATACAAAGGAAAACAACTCGAAAGAGTGAATGATACCATGTTTCTAGGAATCTAGCTAGATGACAAGCTGATTTGGGATAAACAAATGATCACCTTACGAAAGAAGACTTCGTCACTAGCAGGAATACTCACCCGAGCCTCTGCCTGGGTACCTCCTTCCCTTCTCAGACTAGTATTCCTTTCCTTAATACAACCTCACTTCACATATGGAATCATCTCATGGGGTACGACCAGTTAAGATAACCTTGCGAGAATCAATTCAATTGTCAATCGATGTGTTCGTTCAATTTTGGGCCTTCCCTGGAACGCATCGGTGACTTCGAGATATAAGGAAGCGAGAGTCTTAAGCATCTACCAACTGATACAAAAAGCTGAGGCGGTCTTTGTCTACAATGCTTTGAAAACACCAAACTTTCCTCCTCTCTTCAGATCCTTTTTATAACAATAGAAGAAGGACGAATAAGATATAATTTAAGAAATTAAGCGAACCTGAAGGTTCCGCTTTTTAGAAAAGCCATAGGTCAGACAAATATAAAATACAGAGGCGCAAAAACCTGGAATAATCTTCCTGAAAATATCAAAAATGCTATTTCACTAAACAGGTTCAAGAAGCTCCTAACTGAACACATCACCAGGGATGTCTCATCTAAATCACCTTCCACTCAACTCCTGAAGTTTCCACAATGCATATCGGTTTGGAAATTATGTAAACAAGTTGAAGGAATAGCTGTCAAAAAGCTTGTAACACTCTACGCAATTATTTCATAATTTTTTTTCTTTCATACTTGTTATTGTAAAAGTACTCACAATGTAATTATAAGTACTGTTGTTAACCACGCGACATGTGTGGTTGGTTTACGAAGTCTTTGTAATGGAATGTAGAAACATATCCGATTTATGATGTATCTCTTAAATAACACTTGTGTGTAATTTCAGGTCTGGTTTTATTGTTATCTTTTTCAAAGGGAACACCCCCTAAAAAGCCTCTGGCTTATGTGTTCTCCCTCCCTTCTTACAAAATAGGGATAAATAAATCATCAATTATCAACCATGCAGAGAGAACGACTAAAAAGTTTAACAGTCGGAGGCCTGAAAATGTTAACGTTGCCCTTAAGATAAAGAAGTGTAAGGACCCGTCCTTACATTAATTAATAAAAATGGTTAAATATTATGAGAATTTAACTGTAGTACGAATAGTGGTTTTCTGGTACAAACAACATGGATTAAGAAACACTGGAATTCAAAAATACCTTCCAGTCACTCTCTGTTTAGTAGTAGCTTGTTTGTATAGAAGTTCTTTGACGAGTGAGTGAAAGTAATATACCATGACAAATCCCCCATTAAGACAAAGGCAGATGCACCATAGAAAGGGCCAAGAGTGCTTAAGCTGGCCCTCTTAAAGATTTCACGGTGAAACGCTATTAGAGGTAGGCGACGTCACCAGGTGTGCGCGCGTGAGGTCACGGGAGGAGCTGTGACGCTTCTCAGTTGACCTGAACTTCCGCTTCTCTTTCTGGATTGTTCTGGTATGTTCGAGGTCCACGGAAGTTGGGGCACAAAGAATAAAGAAGACCCGCCCACGGAAGAGGAGAGGAGACAAATGAGAACACAGGAAAAAGGATGTGCAGATCTCCTATTGGCCAGGAAGAAAATAGAGGGAATTTTGAGAGGGAGATTCTGAAAAGGTTTTCGTGGCATTCTGGAAAAGTTTTCGTGAGAGTCGGAAGAAGTTTTCGGAGCGGTCTGGAGGATGATTTGAAGGAGTTGGAGAACGATACAAAGCAGAGCAGCAGTCTAGTTTGGGTGATAGCTGCAGACCTGAGATAGATGGAAGCAGTGATAGAAATTCTGCATATCCCTACAGCCCGTAGGAATGTTCACCTGTAAACATGGAACCGTAGTGAGGAAGAAGGAAGAATCACACCCTGAGAATTATATAGGCAAAGCCAGTCGAATGAGTGGTCGAACCATTGACCTACTCGAAAACCCCTCTATCCACGGAAGAAGAAATGCTGACCGGTAAAGAGTATGCGACACTGATTGATTCCAGCCGTGCAGTACCCGGTAGGGAAGCACCATAATCACCGAGGTCCCCAAATGAGCGCCCCCGCATTCCAGTACCTGAATGACCGATATGAAAGGAAGCCGAGCAGGGAGGGAAGTTCCAGGCCTAACACGTAAGTGCTAGAGAGTTTACCGACATAGGTGTGCTTAATTTATTAAGGAGAGGACTTTAGAATAAATAGATATTTATAGTTAAGAAGGGAGGTTTAAGTAATGAATATATGAATAAAAGTGTAAGGTAATTAAGACGGACGCAGCCTATAATTTGAAGTGAAGCTCCTCATATAAATGCTTGCTGGAAGGAGAGGGTATGATAGTTAACTGAGAATTGTTTAATGTTGGGAAAGGTTTTTATAATATGTATGAAATTGAAGATTGAAATTTCAATTTATTATGAGTTGATTTGTGGAGAGTATTTCTGATTTAAGTAGGGGCTAATTAATAAGTGATATTATAAAGGTATAGAGGATTAACTGTTCAGAAGGGTAATGTTAAATTGAATTGATTAATATTTCCTGTTGACCTGATTGCAGAAAGGGTGTCTAATTGAATAAATGCAATTTTTTTACAAATTGAGACACGAACTCTGAAGGTTTTTGGGAGCCAGTTCATTGGCTGGTAGTTGTTGGTTTATTATACAGACTGTTCATAAGAAGAGTGGGAAGAATCTATGTAAAGTGTATGACACGACCTATTGAAGTCCCTGTAAAGAACATGAAGAGACACCATGTCATAATGAATAATAATGTGTATTAGAATAGGATATCAGATGATGAAACAATTGAGTTTGAACAAGATATTTACACATATAAAGGTTAATGAATTAACAAGTCACCAGCCAAATATAGTTTGACCAAATACTATTGCTAATTTCTGTATGATATGTTAATAAACATTGTTTTATTTTACATTCATGTGTTGGAGTCTGTCATTCCGAAACTCAGCCAATCCTGTGGAGAAATACTTAAAATAATTAAGGTCCCCTACGAGTCAGGTAATCTTCTGAGAACAAACAAGTCAGATGCTAAGTGGGAGGATTGGACTACGGGGATATACATATAAAAAAGGGGATAAATTATAATAATTAAAATATAAAGAAAAGTAGGGCAACCAAGAAAAACAATAATACCCACACACCCCCCCCAATAAACAAAGACCGACCCCCACAGAAGCTTAGGAGAAATGGTAAGTTTATTAATAACGGACCAAGAGTACTGCCAGTAGCATTCATAATGCTACTGGCAGTACTTTTCAAAGAAACACGAGAATTACCAATGACAAGAAGGGTTAAATCATCGGAATATGCTATTTTAGAAGCATTGGGGGCTGAACGGAGATGTCACTCATCTAGATGCAAATCCCAGACGAGTGGACCAAGTACTGAACCTTGTTGGCATCCTCGAGAGACAGAACGAATAAGTTGCTGAGTTCCAGAAATCACTTGTACAGAAGGGTGGAGAAAGTAGTTGCCGGTTAAGTTGTAGAGTTGTGAGGAGCATTGAGCAGCTTTGAGGCGAGCAAAGAAGCTGTCCCACCAAAGAGAGTCAAAGGCTCTAGAGAAATCTACGAAAATAGCCATAGCATGTTTAAAAGTGCAGTTGGTTTACTCTGGAGCGAAGTTCAACCAAGACCTCCTCAGTTCCACGGCCTGGACGAAAACCAAATTGGTCAGAGGACTTTAATGAGCGTTCAGTAAATAGACAATGTAGACGGGCAGCAATAAGTCACTCAAGAGTTTTACCCAAGTTGGACAATAACGGAATAGGACAACAGGCCTTAGCAGAAATAGGAGTATCAGGTTTGATATCTGACATGCTCGGTAGGCCCATAGAAAGTGACAGTAAGTAAAATCTTGGCTTTCTGGCACTATGCTTTATTGCGAAGATATTGTAACTGATAGCCAGCACAATGAAGCAATAAATTCACTGAGTGCCTTGCGGACCAAAATCCTGGTTTAGTAGCTGTCCGTTATTTCCAAAGTCCACTAAATTGAAATTCGTCAAAGGGAGAGTTTACTGTTCTAATACTGCTAATTAAGATTAAAATAAAGGGGAACTAAATAAATTATTATATGCAACAAGCCATACATCAGTTTTGTGTTGTGATGATATTTAATGATTCATTCATGATAAATTTAATTTTTGGACCTGCATATATTTGGCACGCACTTGTGCTGGCGGCCACTATTTAGATAACGATGCCTCAAAAGCTGCTTGATACATTGGAAGCCATAAATGAAATAGCCACTTAGTTTTTAACTCTCTCAATTGGTGACCTTTCCTTTATTTTTTGAACTTCAAAAAGTTTTTGCTGTCATGGCTCCAAATCCGGAACCATGTGATTTGCAGATTCTCTGTACTCTTTTCAGAGCTGCCCAAACATGCTACACAATATGAACAATGTTGCATTGGGCGGACAGAATGCAGGTCAGTGATGCATACTATGTAAAATTTGCCACCGACAATAGACTGACAGGTGACCAGTTCTCAATTATGGGCTTTTTTCACTCCGTGGCTGAGTTAGTCTGTCTCAGGCGTAGATACCATGCTTTCTACGCTTGAGACCGAACTACGCTTTCCTCCGGACAAACTGGGGGTTTTTGGTCCAGCAATTCAGGCAAATCGACCAGAGATCATGAGCAATTTACGGACACAGTACACATGGGTAGTTGAAAGCAATTTTCCAGGTGACTCTAATATGATAGTTTAATAGTTTAATTTTAGTTTTCTCCTTTTTTTCTTTACCCGAAGGCTTCCAATTTCCTAAACTTATATAAAAATCACTACAGAACGTATTAATTATGTTAGTGTCGCATTTATATAAAATTTCTCAGCTTGATGCGTTAACACACACACATACTCTCTTTCTCTCTCTCAGAAATTTGTGATAGGAAACATACAGAAATCAACTGTTACCTAGCGTTTGATAACATTTTTATGTCGTCTGTTAGAGCTCTGTGGTGTAGCATTGTTTTCTCATCCTTGTGTCCTTGCATCCTTGAAAGCCTAGATTCTAATCCTGTCAATGAGGTGAGGAACATGTAGGACTTTTTTCACTATGCGGCCGAAATTTTGGGTTTCCAGGGACAGCAGCAAGATTTTACCTCCAAAAACTCGGACTTTTTGTTCAGGAAAACAGACAAACTGTTTAGGGCACACACGCAATGTTCCAAAATCAACTAAAGCTATGAGGCATCAGTATATTGTCGCTGTAATTGCGTATATTTCTTGGTCAGTTTTCCCTACTGATAATCAAAAAAAAAAAAAAACACGAATTTTCTGAAGGAAAAACCATGCTGCCCTCTCCTGAGACCGAGAAACAACTACGTTGTGAAAAACGCCCAAGGAAATTTTTCGCGTTGTTGGTGTAATTCGGACTCGGGCTTTTTTCCGCGAGACATCAGAGGGCAGTGATTGTAACTACACTGGTGTGCGAAACTCAAGTACCAACACTATTTCTAAAGGTTATAATCACAAAATCAAACGAAACAGTCTCTGGCGATTTGCATAATTGTGGCCGTTCAGTAGAAAGCTGGAACATATGCAAAAATTTGAATCATGATGAGAGGGTTCAAATAAACAGATAAAAGCCACAGTTCAGAAGTTATGTGCAAATTTCCAAATGGTGAGCACATTGTTACAGACGTTCGATTGGTTTCATACAGTGCTACAGACAACGAAATGGCGAGTAGACAGCATCTGCATGACTTGACCCGGGGTCGAATACTGTAATTGAGAAGCTCGAGGAAGGTCGAAGTGCGAGGAGTGTGGCTGCAGAGTACGGTATTGCAAATAGCATCGTCTCACGTGCGTGGTCGGCCTTCAGAATGACAGGTACATCTGTTCGAAGGACCAGTGGTGGCCGTCCACGAAAAACAACGCCCAATGATGATCGCTATATACTCCTACAGGCCAAGAGGGACTGACACCAGACAGCGGGATCCATCGCAAACTAGCTGCACAGGAGCACAGGACGCAGGATATCGCGGTTTACTGTGGACAGGCGCCTCCACAAAGATGGACTGCTTGCCCGACAACCAGTTCTTTAATACCTGCCCATCGGAGACACCGTTTACAGTGGTGCATCGGACACAAGGACTGGACAGCAGCGTAATGGGGTAAGGTACTCTTTACTGATGAGAGTAGATTCAGTCTCAGCAGAAATTCTGGATGTTAGTTAATCTGGCGAGCGGTTGACAAACGGTATCACCCTGCAAACATCACTGAAAGGGATCGATATGGCGGGCGAGGTGTTCTCGTCTTGGGAAGCGTTATCTTGGATGGACGTAGACAACTCCAGATACTGGAAGGCGATACTGTAACCGATGCACGCTACTGTACTGAGGGAATCCTTCCCCATGTGCGTCTGTTCCGAGGTGCCATTGACCCCGATTAGTGTTTATAGATGATAACGCCACAACCCATCGCACTGCAGCTGTTGATATGTTTGGGAAAGTGAGGACATTGTTCGTATCGATTGGCCTGCCCGTTCCATTGATCTCAATCCCATCGAACACGTATGGGACACTTTGGGGAGACGCCTAGCGACACGTCCACTACCACCAGAAAATGTTAACCAGCTGAAAATGGCACTGACTGAGCAATGGACGATGTTACCGCAAGAACTTATCAACAACATTGTTCTAATTATGGACAGACGGTGCAAAGCCTGCATTGACATTAGGGGTGGCCATATCCCCATACTGAGGACCACCTTTTCCCTTTGTTCCATCTTTGGCAGTGATGCGTCTATATCATGGCAGCCAGTGCTATGTTGCCATTTTTGAATAAAGTCCCTCTGTACTGTTTTGTTTTCGTTGTTTCCTTCATCACTTCTGTACCTCATGAGATTCCTTTGGTGCTTTTCCCATATCCAGGCCACTCCTATGATAAGCTACAGGTGAAAACCTGACTGGTCCTTAAATTTTGCACACGAGGGTACAATGCTACCCGCGAGATCGATTATCCCCCATCTGGGCGTAAATACAGTGCCTTAATGTTTTGACGCTACTTCGAACATCTTATTTTCCATGCATTGGGCCATAGGCTGTATTGTAACTCTTCCAGCTTCCCCCGGCCATTATGGATAATATTGTATGAGGTCTCTCTTCAGATAATAAATAAATTTCTGTTTGTATTCTTTACAGTTACTGCGACCAGAGAACTTCACACTTCATTGTGATTTCATTCCAGTAGATCAACTGAAAAATAAAGACCAAACTATTATTTTTAGGCCACCCGAATAATTAAATTCATCTGCAGTGCTGTGTCATATGTCTGTTAATTGCGCGTGTTCTGTGGTCTATTTGTCTGTTTTGCTGGACGGACGAAAAACTCCAGATTCGTGTAGGGAGGGGGGGTGGAAACATTGCTATCTACGCCTGAGATCGACTAATTCAGCCACCGAGTGAAAAAAGCCCGGGTTCGAAGGGGATTAGAACCCGGGCCTTTTCCACCCGCTGTGGGGAGCACAGTGACGATACCACTGTGCTACCCACGCAGACAGGAGATCAACTAGTGCAACGGGCATTTTTTTTTTTTTTTGTTTTGGCATACATGCTTGATATTTTCATCTGAGTACCGTTATGCGTACATCTCGCCGAAGACGGATCAAAATTTTTTGTGAGAAGAGAATTTTTAAACCGTTTGAAGGGACGTCAAATAATGTTTTTCTAGCAGGTTGATTTTTTTTTTTACATACAGTATTTGGAGGAAAAAAAGAAATATTTAAATTGGTGTGGGGTGGGGCTGAAAAGAAAGAGAGAGAGAGAGAGAGAGAGAGAGAGAGAGAGAGAGAGAGAGAGAGTCTTACTGCACCTTTTTGAATTCGATACTGGAAGGGAAAGGAAAATGTACCGAGAAAGAAAAACATAGTCAAGGAGTTGTAAAATGCAACATCCAGCTGTCCCCATATCGCCTAAGTGAGATCTGTAGTGTTATCACATGGCTTTTATTCACTGATATCACACAGGCAAATAAACATGTTAGTTGTCCTTGAAATGTTGACAATAATGTCTGCTAACATCAACTGATAATCAAGTAATAAGAAGGCCTAATGTAAAAGTACACTCATAATCAAAAATTGAGGAAATTACGCAGTTTTAGAACCCTTCCATCATCACCATCTACGAAATTTCAATAAAATTTTGTGCAGACATCTGAAAAAACACAATGAACGTGCTGTCATGAATGAATATTTAACAAAGAAAATCACAAAAATTTCATACCATAAATAAAGGATTATTGGGCGGTGTGACTACCCCCTTCCTTTGCTATACAACTCAATGAGCCTTAAATGCCACCAAGTTATTCTAGAGGCCTAATGATCTCTTGTAAGTTTCTTGGACCTGGTGAGGACCTGGTGGGAACCCAATATCCTACAAGAACTAAAATCTGCCCTCAGTAGGAATGGTTAGTTCATTCTTTGGATATCTTAACTTTCCAGACATTCATCAGACAACTGAACAGCATAGGCGATTTCTTTTTTTGCGTGATATCGTTATTATCGCGCGAAAAAAAAAAATAATAATCAATCGCACTCCGAATAAGGTGCAGTAAGCTCTGGGTCCTGTGTTCGCTATAAAATTTCATCCCAATGTTGTTCAAGAGTGAATGTCGCGCTCAAGAGACAGAGGAATGTGTAACCATTAATGGTGATGTCACGCACACACCATTATTGCCCTCGTTGGTAGCGCAGTGAAATTCGATCCCAATCGTTTTCTACACCAGATGGAAGAGGCGAGGGTTCGAATTCCCAATGATACCTGCAATTTTTATGGACTTTTTCACAACATTGCTCAGTTATCAGTCTCAGGCTAAGGTTGCATCGTTTTTATTCCAGAAACCCGGTTATTTATCCAACAAATAGCAATCCGACCGAATAATGTAGGCAGTTACAGGCAAAATATATTGACGCCACCCAATCTTACTCATTTTGTCGCTTAACACCCATCTAAACCTACGAATATTTCGATTATTACAATTTTTCAATTACTAATCATCGATTACACTCACGACTACTTATAGGACAAACTGTTTCACTATTATGCAGTAACTTGAATCCTTCGGTTGTCTCCGAGGAATGTGCATGATGGCGCCACTGCACGCTTTGCACGTGCATATTATGCGCTGGCCAATGTTCAAAAACATTGATTGGTGTCTATTTATCCCAGGTGTAAACCCTAACATGACACTGTATATTGTCATGTTAGGGTTTCCTGAAAACAATCTCATCCACCCATATATCCACAAATTACGCGTATTCTCTTGTTGGCTTGTTTGTTTTGCTGGACGAAAAAAACACGAATTTCCTGGGTGGTTGAAGCCATCTGTCCTTCTAAGTGAATGACTGAGACCGACCTACTCAGCCACAGAGTGAAAAAAGCCCATGAAAGTTCCTCGTTTCATATTTTAGATTGGCACAAAAATGTCATATTACGGTTATTTGAAAAGAACAACCTCATCCACCATGTGTAATATGTCCATAAATTGCACGTATTCCTAGTCGGTTTGCCTATTTTACTGGACGAAAGCCTGCGTTTCTTTCCTGGAGAAGAAAACCATGCTATCCTCTCCTAAGATCGAATAACTCAGCGATAGAGTGAAAAAACCCCGTAAACGTGTCTACCGTCATTGATGGATTCAAACTCGGGTTTTTCATCTTGTATGGGGAGGACGGATTATAACCGTTGTGCTATCAGCACAACGGTTATAATCCACGAGAACATTCCAAGTTCATGATTGTCATATTAGGGTGACTTGAGAATTACCACATCTACTTGTTGGTAATGTGTCTGTAAATGGGTGTATTTTCTGGTCGGTTTGCCTGTTTTGCTGGACGAAAAACCAGAATTTCCGGGAAAAAACCTTTTTTGTCCTCTCCAGAGACTGACTAACTCAACCAAGGTGTGAAAAAAAGCCCATAAAAGTTCCTCTCATCATTGACGGGATTCAAACCTGACCCATTTCCGCAGGGTGTAGGGAGGACGGTGATTATGATCACTGTTCTACTCGCAAAGATATTTCCAGGTGGATGGTATGTTGTTTTCCTAATATTAAAGACCTTTAACATCAGGTCGAAAACGATACCATGTCGCCCTTTGAAGACTACCCTTTATGCTGCCTTATCGTTAATTCACCTCTGCCAGTAGCTCTGACTATTACAGACACGATGAAATGTTGGCATAGAAAAATGGAGGGTACTCCAAAAAAAAAAAAAAAAAAAAATCAGCGCTTTTGGGTAACTCCTAATTATAAAATGGGAAGCACCAAATCTTGAAAATCTTTAAAATATCTAAAAAGCCAATTCCACCTCTGAATGAAAGTAATCGGGAAAGTCGCTTTGTTGCATGGAGAAGCAAATGAGTGCTTCAGGTGCGACAAGCTAAGTTTATGAAGCAAGACTAGTATACTGGCACAAAATACAACAATTTCCATATTTTACAGAATTCATGCGGGACATTATACATTTAATGATTTTATCCAAGTTCTACTCATCTAAAGCTGTTCAGACGCGAATCAGGGAAAGTGAAACTGGTGCTAATGATTGCGTACGACTGGAATGGCATCATATCAGTCAGCTATACGACGAAAGCACTACTATTTATTTGAGATTGAGATAGTTCAAATCTCTGGCATGATGATACAAGGTGTTATGTAGTTGGCGCCTTGAAGGAATTACTATAAAATAAAGTTCTATATTAGGGCCACATGAAAACTAACTGATCTGCCCATGTGCATTATGTCCATACATTTCATGTTTCTTCTGGTCGATTTGTCTGTTTTACTGGAGGAAAAATTCGGGTTTATGGTGGGGGAGTGCTGTTGTCCATGCTTGAGATCGACTAATTCAGACACGGAGAGAAAGAAGCTTATAATAGTTCCTCGCGTCATTGACAAGATTCGAATCCGGGTCTTGTTTCATAGGGAGAATGGTGATTATAACCACCGTGCTGCCCGCACAGACAACGAATTCTTACAGTAGTGACTGTAGAAAATCGTTATACTAACGCCTCATAGCCTTAGTTGCTTTGGTACTTAACAGAAAATAAAATAGTTTTCACATAATTCTTAAAATACCACCTTGACTTGTAAAATTACAAAGGTTGTGTACATTTAAGAAGGGGTTGGATACATATCCAACCCCTTCTTAGCCATTTTAGCAAGTGCATCCACTTTTCTTCGTTAGTGGAACCTAGATTTGTTGTTGCATATACTCAGAGAACTGTCAAAAGTGCACCACAAGAATGCTTGCCCATCTTGACTCAATTGCTTTCAACAATTTTTGGTTGCAGATCTCTACTCCAAAAAGTTCTTTCCACCTCATTCTAATCATCACTCAATTGCATTGAGAACTGATGATTGGGAGGCCACAGCAGTAGGATGAATTCACTCACACTCCCGTAACCAGTTATGTACAATTTTTGCCTTGTGACATGGCAAAACCAAAGAGGTATTTCAGATATCCATTATCCTTTTGGAAGAACCCATTCGGAGAGATTCAAATTCAAGAGAGAGAGAAAGAGAGAGAGAGAGAGAGAGAGAGAGAGAGAGAGAGAGAGAGAGAAAACCAAACTATTATTTTTAGGCTACCCGAATAATTAAATTCATCTGCCGTGCTGTGTCTTATGTCTGTCAATTGAGTGTATTCTATGGTCGATTTGTCTGTTTTGAACCCCAGTTTCTGGGGGAAAAAAAACTTTGATATCTACGCCTGAGATGGACTAACTCTGCCGCTGAGTGAAAAAAGACCATCAAAGTTCCTTGCATCATCGATGAGATTCGAATCCGGGCCTTTTGCACCCGGTGTGGGGAGGATGGTGACGATACCACTGTGCTACCACGCAAATGAGAGATTGATATTGATATTTATTACTTAAAGCGGTCCCAGCCAACCAATGGCACCCCGCTGTCAGTTACACATAATTTAGTAGTACTCTTATATACTCCCTCTCCTGTTTGCCCAAGTACAGGGAGGGAAAAAAAACCTGCCATGACCAAAAAAGATTGATATGAACAAATCGAAAAATAATCAAATTACATAAAAAATAAAATTTACATATAATTAAATTTTCAGACAAAGTCCAAACTTCATTGGAAAGATCTGTATCTGTTCACAGTCTGTTGGAAAGCTGGCAGCGTTAGGAGCTGCCGAGAAGAGAAGGTCCAGCGTTAGGTTCTGCCGAGAGCAGAAATTCCAGCACAAGGAGCTGGAGTTGCAGTGGATATAACAGACTCAAGCCTCCACGATTTCACAGAACTTTAGGTAATTGAGCACAAGAAGCTCGAGTTGCAGCGGATATAGCAGTCTCAACCCTCCGATTTCACAGAATTCAAGGTAATTCGGCATACACCATACCGCATTACAAATCCAAGGCTTCCAGATGCAGAAGAGTCTTCCGCCTAAGAAATATTGCAGTTGTAAAGGCTTGGAAAGCCAAGAAGTTCTCCTGTTTATCAACTAGAACTGTCTCGCAGCCTTCTGCAATAAGATTTAGATTACTGACCCGAGATACCAATTCAATTCGAGGATCGCAGTACTCCTCACAGTTGTACATAATATGTTCCCATGATTCTCTTTCGCCACAATGGCAACTAGATCTTTCATTAATTATAGGCACAAGTAATTATAGACCAGTGAGTTTAACTTCTGTTCCAGGAAAATTAATGGAGGCACTGGTTAAAGAAGCACTGCAGGATCATCTAGACAAGACTTCAATTATAGCTTGAACACAGCATGGTTTTGTTAAGGGGAAGTCTTGCCTGACCAATTTGATTGGATACTGTGATGCAGTCACAAAAAAACTGGATGCAGAGAATAACTTTGATATTATATACTTGGATCTTAGAAAGGCTTTTGATACTGTTGCACATGGAAGACTGCTGCACAAATTGGAGCAGTGTGGCATTGGAGGCAAATTGCTGCTGTGGATAATGGGGTGGCTGAGGGGGAGAAGACAGAGAGTGGTAATCAATGGACACTGCTCATCGTGGACTAATGTTATTAGTGGAGTCCCTCAGGGCTCAGTGTTGGGTCCATTATTGTTTTCTGTGTTCATAAATGATATTGATGAGGGTATATCAAGCTTAATGTCGAAGTTTGCAAACTCTACAAAGGTTGGCAGGGTTGTTAAGGACATTACTAACGCTATGCTGCTGCAACAGGATCTGGAAAGGTTGAGCAGATGGGCTGAGAGGTGGCAAATGAAGTTTAACATTGACAAATGTAAAGTACTACATATGGGAAACAGCAACCCCAGAGCAACGTATCAACTCTGTGGTACTACACTGACAGTGGTAGAGAATGAAAAGGACCTGGGGGTAATTGTGCAGGCAGATATGAAGTTCTCTGAGCTGTGCAGACGGGCTGCAAGAGTAGCTCATGGGGTCTTATCAATGATATACAGGAATTTTTCTAACAGGGATAAGGAGGTGATTATTCCCTTATATAAGGCAATGGTCAGGCCACACCTTGGGTACTGTATACAGGTCTGGAGGCCTCATTTCAAGAAGGATGTAGAGCTGCTGGAACGAGTACAGAGAAGGGCAACAAGATTAGTGAATGGAACAAAGGGTTGCTATTAGGAAGAAAGGCTTAATTTTTGCAAATTACAGTCTGGAGACTAGGCACCGGCGAGGTGATCTGATAGAGGTGTATAAAGTCTTGAATGGTTTGAGCATTCAATACTGATGGGATTCTGCCTCTTGCTCAGAATAATCACCTGAGAGGGCATAAATTCAAATTGAGGAAAGACAGATGTAGGATAGATGTGCGGAAATTTGCCTTTAGCCAGCAGGTAGCTGGTTGGTGAAACAGACTTCCATCGCTTGTTGTGGAAGTTGATAGCCTAAATAAGTTTAAGGCTCAGCTAGACAGGTATTTCGAACGAACGGAGGGGTGAAGTGGAAGTTTTTTTTTTTTTTTTTTTTTGGCTGATGCTGCATAAGCTTACTTTCTTGCATCATATGCCTCTGCTAATGCTAATGCTAATTCCTAAATCATGCAACTTTGCATTAATCGAACCATGACCAGTTAATAAGAATATAGCTTGTAAGTTTGGGGCAAACCATTTGAATTTTATCGAGGCTGCATTTCTTAAATCTGGGAAAAAAATTTGTGTAATCTGCCCTCTATCACAAACACTCCAACGCTCTTGCCAGACTTTTACCAAAGCATCCCAGATTCTTGTCCTTTCCTTCCTGGGATCTGCCAAAATGTCCACCTGTATATTCAGAAAAGAACAGGGAATGCCACCGCGGATGAAGTAAGCCAATGCACAATACAATAAATGCAGATCAACAGGCAATTTTCCAGTCACAATCTGCAAAGCTCGGGTCGACACAGTTCTGTATGCCATGCACATCCTAAGGAGCATTACCCTTTGAATGGAACTGAGCTTTCTAGTAAATACTTTTCCACTTACACGTTCAAACCAAATTGGTGCACCATACCGTACCATGGGGATAAATACACATTCATATCGCAAGTTCAGTGCCTTACCTTTTATTCCCCAGCCAACTCTAGTGATTCGAGTAATCATCCCAATAAATTTCCTCACCTTTTCTGATAGATAAGTAACATGTTAGTTGAAAGTCAAAGATCCATCAAACATAATGCCTAGATATTTTAATTGCCTTGCCGATTTTAGGCTCGACCCATTCATTCTAACAACCAGTCTTCTACTCGAAAACTGATCCTTGAAGACCATTGTCCTTGTTTTTTCCTGATACAGTCAGTTTATGTAACCTACACCAGTTATTAAGTTCAGTGCCTTACCTTTTATTCACCAGCCAACTCTAGTGATTCGAGTAATCATCCCATGGTGTGACCTGGTTTCTAGTTGCATCTGTGTATTTCCTTCAATAAGCAACACAAGATCGTCGGCATACGCCACCATCTCTGTATGCTGAAAGTCCCTATGCAACCAGTCCTCCAAAACTAGGTTCCACATTAGTGGTCCAAAAACCGATCCTTGTGGGCATTCCCTGGTCACCTCTTATTTAATAGAATCAAACGACGACTGTACGTACTTAACAGTCACTGTACGGTGCGTGAAGTAGTCCTTTACCACCCTAAAGATCTTAGTTGAACAGCCTGCAAGTCTCAACATCATAAGAACGCTGCTCCATTGAATGGAGTCAAAAGCTCCATCAAAGTCAATAAAGATTCCAAGGACATACTTACTGTTCGAGCCTAATATATAGTTTCACAATGGCCAAAGTGCATCTCCTGTTCCAAGACCTGGAGTAAAACCATATTGTCTGCCAGACCAGCCTAAGTTTTTTTCAGTATAGTCAGTAATCCGTCTCGCCAGCATCCTTTCAAACACCTTTCCTAATCCAGGGAGGATGGCAATAGGTTTATATGATTGTGGATCATTCTTTGGCATAGATGGTCCCTTCAGTATCAGCTTTAATAGGGCATCTTTCCATGGTGATGGTAAGGCGCTGTCACGCAGGCAGCTATTAAAAGCTTCAAGAAGGATCCCTGGTATCAGTCGATGAACCCGTTTAATGACCTCTCCTTCAATGAGGTCCATCCCTGGGCATTTATTGTTCCTTATGCATTGTACTTCATCACAGAGTTCAATCATGCTAAAGGGATTCTCGGCATGTACCCCAGAGTAAGCATGGTTAAGCCTTTTCATCAACATCTGTTCCTCATCGTCTTGCTCAGAGATAGTATCTCCAATCAGATGATCCAAAATCGCAGACATACTTTCTCTCCAACTCGTACTTTCCTGGTCAACACCTCCAATAGAGTATGCTGTGTCTCCATTATATATTTTAGTCTTGCCAGTACATAGCTTATATACAATTTCCCATGGGTTCTCGTTGCCCACTGTTCTAACCAACGTTCTCCAGGCGATTAATTTTGATTTAGATATCATACGCACGTATGCACTTCGTATCCTCTGATAATCTACTTTAAGTACATTAACTTCCTCCTCCCCATTGTTATGCTTACTTCTTTAGTACCTTTTCCATGCTTTATGAACCTGCTTTCGAAGTTGGCTTAACTCACCAGACCACCATTTAACTGGAATCCTATTACAGTTCTTTTGCTTCATAGATGTGCTGGAAGCCTCAAAGAGAGAGCGCTGAAGTTACGCCACTGCATTCTCTCCAGACATCCGACTGAATGCACAAATACCCAGATTCCCAAGTCGGACATGAATATATTCGTCAAACCTATCCCACTTTGCATTTTCGATAGCAAATCGTCGTAACGGTTCCTGAGACGGAGCTAGTTTTGTTATGTTCCTGACAGAAAATACAATGGCCCGATGATCAGAGTAGACCCAGTCGGCTCTTAATCGCCAATCGTCCACGATACCAGCTGCCCTTACGTTACAGATTGTCAAGTCAATATTTGACTCTCCATTAACAGTGAAGAAAGTACTATCTGAACTTGGTAGATTTTGTATGAACAATGCACAACAAGCCAGGAATTCATCTAGTTGACGACCACGATCATTTGTAATTCTATTAAACCAGGATGCTGATCTTGCGTTAGAATCCATCGCAAATATTACTGCTCAAACGATTTTGAACCAGTTCCATGTACCTGATGTAGAAATTAATATCTGTTGAGTGATGACAATACATACAACATAGATAGAATGATGTAAGATCTGACTTTACCTCTATGCACACCATCTGTGAAGAGCACAACGAATTTATAACAGTAATAACTATGTCCTTATTAAACACTACAATTGCAGCTCTTAAGTCTGGTTCATCTGCACAGAGTACATGAGCTGAAAGTGGATATCCTGTAGACCGACCTTTCACTAAGTATGGTTCCTGTATGCAGGCTCTATCAATATTCTCTCTGCTGCACACTAGTCTAACTTCATCAGCCAACGATTTTGACCTCTGAGCATTAATCTGTAGTATACGTAGGTTACCATTCGATTTCGCATTGTACTGATTAAGAATTAAGTGATTATCGATATCTGCCATTAATGTTATCAAATTGCCGTGCTCTTTCTTTGACCAACTTCAGTGCATTCAAGTATTCTGGACACTGTTTACTCCTTACAGAATGATTTGCAGCTCGATTTTTTGCCTTCCAATTGGAACAGATCGGTTGTTCTCACTGATGAGTACAGAATGTGTAGGAGTGTCCTATACCTGCACAGTGACTGCAGACAGGGTCTGTGCGATAACATGCATTGGTTGTATGACCAAATCCCTGACAATTGTAGCACAAAGTAACTAAATGAAATTCATTGAACTTATGCGACATGAAGCCAATGAAAATCCTACCATGCAGTAACAAATGACTTCTAATAAGCCTTGACACCTGGGAGGACCCAATTATTTCCTGTTTTTGCTTTATTAATACTACAAAAATGGACACACAAATATCGAGAGAGAGAGAGAGAGAGAGAGAGAGAGAGAGAGAGAGAGAGAGAGAGAGAGATTGCAGCCATTAAGGGACGCGACTGGACGGAAACAACTTCCGGATGTGGCATACAAATCTTGATCTGCTGATATCAAGGTCCCATCTTGCATCACAAAATCACGTCCCACATCATTACACCGTGCTTGCCAGCTACGATCTGCCATATGTGAAAAGGTATGACTTGGTGTGCAATCCGAAATACCTCTTTGGTTACCGCTGTTGTACTAAGTTGTAATTCGATTAACTGTAGCCTTTCTGTTACCATGCACAAGTGTACAAGATAAGAGAAAGGCTACAGTCTACAGTCGAAAAGCTCTTGCATTAACAAGCTGTTTTCGACCACAGTATAATCGTTGGCTGATATTATTTGGTTATTGGACCAATCTGGAAACATCAGAGACAGCAGCGTGAAAACTCTATCAACATACTCATACCGGTGCATCTGACCGGATTACTCTGCCACCTCAAAATCACGTAACTCTTTAGTTGCTCATACTTTTTTTTTTTTTTGGCTGATGCTACGTAAGCTCATACGCTTGCTTTCTTGCATCACACTGACTTGCCCACATATAACATGACTACGTATCAGTCAACTCTTTTTTTATAAGAATGTTTAATGCAATGGGTAGATGCACATAAGAAAATGGCTACTCGGTGCAGTACCGTATCCAGATAAGGGGGCTGACGGGGCCAGGTTTTTGAGTGTTTTTTTTTAAGATAGATTTCCCCCTCTGTCCACCCCTGTCCACCTACCTCATTACTGGACACACGATCAATAAACCATAAATTAACATCCATGGGAATCATTGACAACCCGTACTGTGCATGTGGTGAAATAGAAGACTGGAATCATCTAGTATATACCTGTCAACACTATGAGGACCTCCGCAGCATCCTGTTTACTCGTATACAAGATAACCCTCAAGGAAATGAACACTTATTCATCACAGAAGAAAACTACTACTATGAGTTTACTAAGTTTGCACAAGCCCTCTTCACAAGACGGAGCACCCTATTGCCAACACAAAATAGGAACAACCCAAACATCTGATCCTAACCTAACTGGCCAACCGATCTTAACCTGGATAGGATCAACTGGCGTATGGACCACTTCATTCCTCAGTGTCAACTTGCACACGGCTCTCTTGCTGTCTTATTTATCGTCCTTCTTCTTGCGTACACTCTGTACTTCCCCGACTCTACCTTTTTTTTTTTTTTTTTGTCTCCGTCCAGGAAGCTCTGGCGACCCTGGCGGAGACAAGCCAGAGAATAATGGGCAGACCGGCTACCTCCTAGTGGTGTGTGCGGGCAACGTGGAGTCCCACTAGGGGCCCTGCGGCCAAATGCCAGGACACACAACAGAACCTAACGCAATATATCATATACAACACACAACACTTTTCTGGCATTTACAGTAGTACTGTATTCCTTCACAGCGAACATATGGCGCAGATGTGGGAAACCACAGGTGGCGCCTGACCCTAATACTATGCACTATGTCCACCCCTGTATATTAATGTATATTAAGAGAAGCAAATAAAATTCGATGCTAGGGAAACTTAATTATGCAGATTTATATTTATATGAACTCTCTTTTCCCATCCCCAAAAAAAAAAAAAAAAAACGTTAGGCCATTCACGAATGTTTTAAGTCGTAATGTGATGTAGTCGAGTGATCAAGTGTCTGTGCACCATACACAGGCGCTTTGAGGCTGTTATACACAGTAGGTGATCGTATTTATTATTAAAATAATTAATTGCAAACTCTTTTGACCTAGTGCGCCCCTGAGTATAAACATAAACAAGAACATATTTTTTAAAACAGATGTTCACAGTTCTATTTATACGACGCAAAAAATAAAAAGAAGAAAGACCACAAAGTGTTATTCTTTGTTTAAAAAAACATGCTAAAAATAGTTTTGCTGCCCTTGAAGCATCAGCACATGAAGTGTTCTTTTTATGAAGTATTTTTAATAATTATGCATTTCATCAGGGTAAATTAATGAAGTTAATGACAAAAATTATTACAGTTAACCCCAATTTCATTTTCATCTTAAGAAATTGCTTCTTTCTGATATCAACCTGATATCCCACCTGCATTTACTTGCACATAAAATCAGGCTGGCAACTCCCGCGGTGAGTTATTGTCAGTTCTCACAAAGTGATTACCAAATATTAATATAATCGCAAAACATTGCAGTTAAATAACTTGATGTAAAAGTATTCACTAGCAGCTTTACTGTAAAACTGATTATCACTGTTTAAGGTATGAAATGCTACACTGTGACTTTAGGTGCATTTTTCACCAAGGCAACGCCCAAGAATCACACCACCGTGTTTGTAAACAATCGGTAACTGTTCAACCAATCCGGATTGGGTTAATAAATCACGTGAGACTGATGTGCTGCATTAAAAAAAAATAGAAATGTGCTAAAATTATTTTAATTATCATTTTATGATGGATTATAATTATCAATAATATTTAGAAACATTAAAATAAATTAAATATTTTTTTAATAGACTTCTGAATTAATTAATAATGCTGTCGAGCTGAAAATATGAAGTCCGTTTTCGTTCCTCCTTTTCTGGTACTCTACCTGTTTACGAGTCTTAAAATCAGCCATGAGGCTTAATGTTATTTAACGGAAAGTATGTGATAAGAGTTAGTTGTGAATTTCGATAAGAGTGTTCAATTTGTATATGCTACAAATTGTATTAATTCAGTGTTAACTACATTATTTTTTATTATGTGGTAACGAACATAAGAGGTTTCGGTGGGATGTGCCTACTGTAATATCACCATATTGTTATTCATTTTTATTTTACTGTACATTATTTTGTTTAATCCGTATTTTTATTTTTTTTTATCTTTACGTGGGTTCATTTTCATTTATTTTTTCCATAAGTAGTATATTGTAGTATTATAAACAATTGAAGTGGTTATTGGGCTTTTAATAATCGAATAAGCATGTCTACTACGATGGAATTACTGGATGACGCTCACGTGGAGAATGCCGAAATTGGAGAATTTGAAAATGCTACTGACTCTAGTCCGATAGTGCCTAAAAAATTATTGACTGATGAAAGAATTAAAAAGAAGGCTAAAAGGCCTTCGAAGTTAATTGTAAATAAAGAACCAGGAACTGTTGCCAGTCAAACAAGTACGACCAATGGAGTGCAACTTCGTAGCGTTAAAAACAGCCGTCGGCCACGTACAAGGTATGGAAGAGGACTTCCAAAAAAAGGTAAGTGGCATCTCTTCTTCATTAGGGAATTTTCAATCGTACATATTATGTGCGAGAATCCCGGAATATGCATCCCAACACTTTCTTTAGCATGTCATGAAAATAGTAGTTATTGATGTAATCATGAAGTGAACTGATACGGAAATATATATATTGAAATAAACTCCCAAATAAAGTGTTAAAACAACTTCTTATAAGTGCCCTTTTGTCGAGTGACACTCTTCATTGTATATTTTGTTTTGCTCTTCGTGAACTACTAATCGTATGGCTTGAATAAGATAATACTAGGCGCTATTCCGTCGCATATGGTGGAAAATAAATCATAATCGGAGAAATCAAATGGATTAAAATACCGGGTTTTAAAGATATTAGCTGATTCTCCGATTATAGTTAGCCAATTTAATTCGATTGGCTTCTCATTTCATTCTGCGCTTATGGTGTAATGATGGGATGCTGAATTCTTGTTAACGCTAATAAAATTAGAGGTGGAATATTCAGACTTGGCGGTAACTAAAACTAAGCGTCGGACCTTTCGTTTGAAATTCTAGTCGAGTTGTTTAAATATTAGGCCAGGCAACAAGTCTGTGAGGCATCCATATATATATATATATATATATATTAGGGCGGTTTTATTGTCCGTAGAGTGGGAGAATTATATTACCGCGAGGGACCAGCGAAGCCCTGAGTGAAAAAAGCTTAAAATTCTTCTTTCTTCGTGGGGGATTTATCGATTTTTTTCCCCATTGAAAATATAAATTGAAACTAGCCCCTTTTCTCAAGGAGTGATAGGACGGTTACCCATCCGAATGGCGCTAATTTATGAATCTTCAGACCTTGACAACATACACGAATCCTTAACTAAAACAACATCTCTACATAACCACCGTAGAAAGGGCCCGAAAAAAAAAAAAAAAAAAAAACCAGTGTTTTCTGTAACCCTAATTTGAAAAAAAAATAATGTTAAAAATGATGTAACGTTATAGTATGTACAATTGTCTGAAACAACCGGTTATATTTCGAAAGATTAATTAATGCAGAATGTTTGTGCGAGAGTTTTCATGGCCGTAAACAAATCTCTTATTTATTTTTGGGCGAATTCGTCGCTGTTCACGGTGTCGTTCTGACGACGATATTCGGGAGAGGGGGATTTGCCGAAAATAATGTTGTTATTTACGTTTAGGTATAGAATATTTATTTATCAAATCGTCGTAATAATTAAAAAAAGCGAATGAACTCCACATTATGGGTACACTTTGTTACTGCTTTGCGGCCATGGGCAAAGCCGATACGGATTCAAGCAAAAGAAGTGTGGGTTTTGTAATAAACTTTCATTTTTGGCTAGCAAAAAAAGGTTATGTTGGTTTACACCAGTAATTCGGGACTGATTCAAACAAAGGAAGTCAACTCCTACGGAGCTGTACCCGTAATCCAGAGTATAACCAATATACTCGGGATTACGGAGCAATATAACCAAAGCTTGTGAATTCTATGGATTCTTGTTTTCATAAAAGTCTTAAATATCCTAATAAAAACAATTTATTTGTACTTTGAGTGGCCACTGAGCAGAGTTTATAAGATAGAGATTACCAGAAATTACTGTATCTTGAAATATCACATGGATTTGAACTAGTCCTATCTTGGAAATTTTGCTGCCAAAAATTAGAAATGTTTCTTTGCTTTTACAATTATTTTATAAAATTAAATTATTAATTTTATAATAAATTAGTTTTTAATATTAATTTTTTAATTGAATTATTAAATTATGTGAAATCGTATAAGCTTTTATCTAAAAGCTAGACTTCATAACTAATTTCAATAATAACATTCATAGTGGAATTTTAGTAAATCATAAATTCAGTTTTTCTGAATTTATGATTTTTTCATAAAAAAAAAAAAAAGAAGACTTTAGTCCCCATTTTTCTGGGTGCCTCCGTAGCCAGATGGGAAGGAGCAGCAGCGCTTCTTGATTAGACCGGGGTTCGAGCCCATCATCACCAAATATGGAGGATGCGGAAAGGTCAGGGAATGACCACCGCATATTCCCAGAGCAATATGGCTTTAGTTGCTAATGCTCCTAAAAACCAAATAACAAACTAACATCCATTTTTCCCTTTAACTTTGCAATGAGTTCTTGAAATTGCACTACTTTCAAATAAATGGACTGTAAAAAGTTTAATCGGCATTTGTTTTTAAAAGATAACATGTTTCAGAACTTTGCATTAGTAGAGGCATATGATGTTTCTGGACTTTGTATTAGTAGGGACATATGATGCATAAGAAAGCATGCTTATATAGCATTAGCCAGAAAAAAAAAAAAAAAAAAAAAAAGCCCTTCCATTTCACCCATCTATTCACTCCAAAAGGTTGTCTAGTTCAGCCTTGAATTTATTTAAGCTGTTAACTTCCATAACGACAGAAGGAAGTTTGTCCAGCAATCAACCACCCACTGGCTAAAGTCAAATTTCCGCACATTTATTCTACAACTGCCTTTCCTCAATTTGAGTTTATGCCCCTTCAGGTGCGGAATCTGAGCAAGAGGAAGAAACCTATCAGCATTGAGCTTGCTCAAACCATTCAAGGCCTTGTACATCTCAGTCAGATCAACTCTCAGGTGCCTAGTCTCCAGACTGCAATTTGCAGAATTTAAAGCCTTTCCTGTAACAGCAATCCTTTTTTTCCCCCACTCACTAATCTCATTGTCCTCTGTACTCATTCCAGCATCTTTATAACTTTCCTAAAATGAGGCCTACAGATCTGTATGCAGTACTCGAGGTGTGGCCTGACCATTTCCTTATACAAAGGGATCAACTCCTTATCCCTGCTAGTAAAATTCCTATATATAATTGACAAGACCCCATGGTCTACCCTTCTAGCCTGTTTGCACTGCCCTGAAAACTACATATCTGTCTGCACAATTACCCTCATTCTCCTCTGCCCAAGTGTAGTATTGTACAGTTGGTATGTTACTGCTACCCATATGCAGCACTTTGCATTTGTCAATCTTAAACTTCAGTTGCCGCCTCTCAGCCCATCTGCTCAACTTTTCCAGATCCTGTTGCAGTAGCATACCGTCCTTACTGTCATTAACAACCCTACCCTTCGTATCATTTGCGAACTTGTACAATAAGCCTGATATACCTTCATCAGTATCATTGATAAATATTGAAAACAATAATTGGTGCAATACCGAGCCCTGGGGGACTCCACTAATAACATTAGTCCACGAAGAGCAGTGTCTATTGATTACCACTCTGGCTTCTCCCACTCAACCATCCTTTTATCCATTGTAGCAACTTGCCCTTAATGCCATACTGCACCAACTTGTACAGTAGTGTTCCATGTGAAACGGAATCAAAAGCTTTCTTAAAGTTCAAGTATATGATATGAAAATTATTTTTTGCATCCATTTCCTCTGTGACCACATCGTCGTATCTGATCAGATTGGTCAGACAAGACCTTCCTTAACAAACCCATGCTGGATCTGAACTGTAACTGCAGCCTTGCCTAGATGATCCTGCAGTGCTTCTTTAACCAGTGACTCCATTATTTTCCCCAGGACAGAAGTCATGGGTTCCCAAACGTTTATTCCTTGTGCCCCCCACTTCCAGAACAAGTGCAAATTATGAGATTTGATATTATTCACACAAGAAATAATGTGATCTAATCTGTAATTTGGTAATCATTCTTTATAATTAATTCATTGTACACTGAAAGGACAGAATTCATGGGATACCTGGTTCCTGTACAATGCGACTCTGTCACCCCTCTCGCTAGTGGACAAACCCATCGTCTGTCAGGTATATAGGTTCACTGCATTTACCTAGACGGTAATTCGATGTCAGTATAGATACATGCCGTGAGTTAACAGACTTTGAAAGAGGGATGATAGTGGATGCCTGATGCATGGGTCATTATCGTGGAGGTGGTACGGAAATTGAACTATCCTCATTCGACAGTATCAACAGTGTATTGGGAATATGCTGTTTCCCGAATAACATCTCATCATGGACAGTGCTGTTGGTGGAGAAATGTGGTGGATGACTGTGGCTATCGACATCTGTCTCGCATTGTTTCAGCCAACTGGATAGCGACAGTGGCACAAATCACTGTCGATTTCAATGAGGGAGGTTCCAGAAACATCTCCACCATCAGGCGATCGTTAGCTGCAATAGGTTATGGGAGTTGCTGACCCACCAGAGTCCCATTGCTAACACCATGACACAGGACTGTACACCTCAACTGGGCAAAAAAAAACATCTTCACTGCACCTTGGATGATTGGAGATGGGTCTCCTGGTCTGACCAGTCTTGTTTCAGTTATTTCGAGCAGACGGGAGGGTACATATCTGGCAGAAACTGCATGAAGCTATGCACCTGTCATGACAACAAGGAACTGTTCAGGCAGGTGGATGGTTGGTAATGGTCAGGGGTGTGTTCGACTGGCATACATTGGGACGCATCTCTGACCAGTCCAGGTTACGTCTCCATCCTTGAATTTATGCTGTAGTTGAATTTGCAGCATCTCTTCATGGTTATTGTGCACCCACGTGGCAGTGGACTCTTCCATCAGGACAATGTCTTTTCCCACAGAGCCATGGTGACTAGAACATGGTTCAAAGAGCAGTATGCAGATTTTACCACCATGGAATGGCCTCCCTGCTCCTGGACATAAACCCTCTGGAACATCTTTGGGATTCTGTGGATAGGTCCATTCTAGCTTTGGATCCTCTATTCAGAAATGCGACAGAATTACGGACAATGGTGCAGCAAGCATGGATGGAAATACCTGTGGAATGCTTTTGTGAACTAGTGGACTCAATGCCTCGCTGTGTGACTGTCCTTAACCAGGTGAAAGGTGGAACTTCCCATTACTAGGTAGGTAATCCATGATTTCTGTCCACTCAGTGTATAATCCTGTGATTACTACTCACATTGGATATAAGTTTGGACACGCATCATTTTAAGATGTAGATCAGTTGGAGAGAAACACATCAATATTAGTTCGGGATATAAAAGATAGTTTTACTAAGAAAGACTGGAGTTCTGTAAATGCTATGTCTAGAAACTAGGGATCTGCATGTTAATTGTAGTGTTTTTAATAAGGTTGTCATATCCCCCCCACACCTTTAACATCTTGGGCAAAATGGTTTCAGTGTAAAGAAACGCATCTGCTTATCTGTCCAGCTCATCCAATCCATTGGCCTAAAAGTGTTATCCAGGAATGCTATAACTTTCTGTCTCCAGTGTGCAGTGCCATCCTGCTAAAAAATAACATTTGCTTTGAAATGTTCCATCTATGGCATAGCACATAGCTAAAGCATATACTTTTTTCTTATGAAAGAAGAAAGGATCAGTCACGCTTCACTTAATTAACTGGAAATTTCACACAATACACTCAAATTGGGGTCAGCTCCTAAAACTTGCATGTGTTCTGAAATTTTGCAGTTGTGCTTATTTATTGTATCATGTCTAGCTTTTTTTTTTTCTTTTAACTAAAGAGTCCAGTGATAGTGCTTACATAGCTAGAATTTAATATGCATACAGCCACAAACAATTGTGTAGAATATTCTGTATGGTTAATTGGACCAATAAACAAAGTTCTCTACCTGCATGATTAGTAAACTTCCTTGAACTGCACAGAAAGGCTTAATGAATCCTAGTGCACAATATTATCTCTTTCCTGACATGGTTTAAACCATTGCTGGATACATAGCAGTGCTTTCCCATTTATATTTCAATTCATAATGTCATCACTTAATGACATTTAAAACTCCTAATACCATAGTACACAGAGAGTAAACCAGTGTTATGCATGCAATGTCACACATAGGAAAATGTACAGGCACATGGTTGCTCATAAATAGATTTTTTTTATAAAAAAATCTATATATATTTTATTTAAAAACATTTTTTTATAGTCGGTCAGCAACATCTAGTGGTAAAAACCATAAATGCAACTGCACACAGCATTATGCAATAATAAAGTTCTCATTAGAAACTTAATACTGTTGTCTCTTAGTGATTGGCATTTGGTAGGTTTTAAAGGACATTCTGTTACAGATAAAATTTATCTGTGAATTTATGCTGTAGTTGCATTTGCTGATGTTTCAGAAAGACCAATAATATGAATTAAGGAATGATCTGAGTCAAAATCGACCACCAATCAGCAGCAAAAATTGTGGTTGAAGGTCGGTGATAAGTGTCATGACAAGCGATGAATGAATATCACATCTGGTAAATA
This sequence comes from Mastigoproctus giganteus, assembly GCF_048544385.1. Taxonomy (NCBI): domain Eukaryota; kingdom Metazoa; phylum Arthropoda; class Arachnida; order Uropygi; family Thelyphonidae; genus Mastigoproctus; species Mastigoproctus giganteus. The sequence goes on from NC_143585.1 coordinate 93,280,042, forward strand.
AAAATAAAAAAATTGAAACAAGACAAGAAGTCTGCAAGTAGTTAACAAAGGACCTCATCAACTGCTTTTTGAGAGAACACTAAAGAGAATTTCATAACATTTATATCTGTAGTAGGCTCCCCGAAATGACTGGTGTTAATAGCTGCACATAAAGCCCTGCTAATATTGGCTGAAAGTCATAAAAAATGGACTGCTGATGAGGAAAGCTGTGATGTCATCTGATGAATCCAAATTTTGTTTATTATCTAATGATGCCAGGCATAGAGTTCACAGAAATGACAAGGCATTTCATCCAGACGGTATACAAGGTGTTATGTTCTCAATATTGGGTCAGTGGTGTTGTGGGGATGTTTTAACTGTTAAGAACAGAATCCTGTACTTGACATACCAACCAGGATGAATCAAGCTGGTTATACATATATTCTAGATAATCATGTTGTGCCTTTTGCAGAACATTTGTGGGAGACACATGATTTGATACATCCTGTATTTCAGGATGACACCTGTATGGTTCAGAGGTTATCTACTGTTTCTAAACTGGCTAGAGGAACACCAGGGAATGGTAGGGCACTTTAATTAGTTAATGAAGTCACTAGATTTAAATCATATAGAAAACGTATGGGGACTATCTTGAACAGAAATTGAAACCACAGCAGATACCTGAATGAATTACAGCTTCAGTTGTTTTCAGAACTGCCTAATAACAATATAAATTATTTAAGGAGTCTGTTCCTTCCCACTAGAATTCATGCAGTAGGGGGACATTTTATCTGGGGTGCTTAAGCCCACTGCATATATTATTTTTTATTTTATTATTAGCCATATGGTGCAAGGAAGCATGAGGTTTATAATGCACCAGCCAAAAAAAAAAAAAAAAAAAAAATCCTGCATTATCGTGAGAGAGAGAGTGAGAGTGTCACCAAGAAAGCAAGAAAGAGAAAAATGGTGCTATCCAGCTCAGGACACTGGGTTTGCCAAGCCCATAGAATGTTCTGATATTACCCCAGGGGCTCACCAAATGTGAGTCCCTGGGGTAATATCGGCAAAGAATAAGTTCGAGTAAACGGATAACGAATTAGTGAGGTCGGTAGTGTGGTCTGGCGTTAGGACGTAGAACGTGTTCGGGGGCTTGCCCCATTATCAGGCGAGAAGGGACAGTTTATTCAATGACGTTCGCTTGTCAGTCTAACAATGTTACCATAGCAAATGACCATTTACTGTCAATCACTTTGGTACATAATGCTCGGAAAACAAACTACAGTGCAGAAAATGTAAGGAGGGGGCTGTTATTTTATTTTTTAAGATAAAATATCTGCTTCAAGTAATTTAGAATGCATTCAGTTCAAGCCCAAGGGAACTTCGGGAATAAACATTTAACAGCAATGACAATAATGGACAATCGGTAAATACACGTGGTGTAAGTGTGTTTCACCACTGCGGAGCGCAACAATTGTTTTGATGAGCGCTTTTATTTCTTATTTGATGCCTTCATCAGTCAGTTTCGCTAAACTAACCGAACTGAACAATTTCATTATTTACGGTTTTGTTAGAAATTTCCAAAAGCGGATATTTGTATTGATGATTTATTGTGAACTCCACTGACCTGATGGTTGTACCGGAGTGTAAACAAGAACATTTTTTTTTTTTTTTTTTTTTTCGAAACTTGAAGCCCGTAATGGAGAAATGCATACTGGCCGCGGAAGGCTATTAAAGGGATTTTTTTCTTTCTTGAATGTGGAGTTTGGCCATGGATTAAAATTCAGAGGGGTGAATAATCGTGTGATTGAGACTTTCAGATTATAACCAGCGGTCCAAAGGGATAACTGGAATAAACTTTTACCGGCAATACGGACAGTCGATGGACAGTTAAATGTGTGTAATACGTCCTCTTCTTTGCTAAGAGCAACGATTGTGATGATGAGCGCTTTGATTCCCCGTGCACTACTTTCGTCACCAAATTTCACCAACTGGCGAACTGAGAAGTTTCGTTATTTGAGGTTTGCTTAGAGAAATTTCCAGAAACGGCCAGCTGGAAGCGAAAATTTCGATACTGCAGTTGTTGCGCTTCACAGTGGAGAAGGGCACGTACTACATACTGCCTGTAGCCGAGTGGTCAAATTTCTGGTTTGAGTTGACCGTGTGATTGCTAAATGTGTGATTGCTAAATACGGTGCTGAGTATTTGTATTCTCTCCGTCTTGTAAACCTTTTACTCTTTCTGGCCCGAGTATAAACAGAAAGCTTATTTGCCAATTGCTGGCGAACGTTATTTGCCTTTTAAAGCATCCCTTCGGCCCAATAGGCAGAATTTGGACGCTCTGATAATTGATGCGGTTAGTAGCGCCTTTTCTCGAATTACGTGCATCCTCAATTTCCTTTTAGGCAGAAATTATTATCTTAAGAAAATAAACATATAAAATCCCGCATCCACGCATTTCTCACTCGTGCAAGAAACTCAAGTGCAGCTTACGAACGTTACGCACGGGAAAAGTGATTTGACCTCTTTGGAAGGGTCACGTGAATAATCATAGTGAGCATACCCACTGCTAATCAAAACAGTGGGAGTGCATTGGCATCTCGTATTAATTCAGATAATAGACTGATTAAAAAGTTACACCAATTTATAAAATTTGTTAGCATTTCTTTGAAACATTAATGCACTTACATTTATTTCTAATTTAATTTTTTGCATTTATTTATATACATTACTTTGTGGAAGTGAAGCATTATAGAGAAAGAATAACAATGATTGTCAACATGTAATGCTTTTCACTTTATTCCCAATATTTTGATGAACTTGAATATTTCTTGAACAGTAATTGTATGCCTTCTTGGAAATTTTCCAGTATGCCATTTTTGTCTGGAGTAATCTTTTTTTAGACTACATGTAGTTCCTTTGAAGTATGTTTGTGTGTGAGAGAAAGATGTGAAGTTGAGCAACAAGTTTCACATTTCTGCATTAGTATCATTTGTTGGTTTGCTGAAGAACATTAATTAACTAAGCATAATAACATTCACTTTTAAAATTGCATATAAATTCTGCAACTTATTTTGGAATTGTGTATATCTTTGTTTCATTTCTAGTACTATAAATTAGTTAATTTCCTTTTAAATTTTCCAAATGATTTAAAGCTTATTTGTAAATAAACAATCTGTTGCAGAATTATTATTATTATTATTATAATTAGTCATATGGTGCAAGGAAGCCTGAGACTTTTGGTGCACCAGCCAAAAAAAAAGAAATAGAAGGGAATCACTGAGAAAGAGAAGAATGATGATATCCAGCTAAGGACCATGGGTATAGAGTGTAATGGCAAAAATTTTGAAATATTGTCAAAAGTATCATGTTATGAACATGTTGTCACATCATACATGTAATGAATCTGCAAAAGTTTAAGGATAATGAAACATAAGTAATAGAAACATTTTTAAACATTAGTACATGGGGGTTTTTGTTTAAGAGTTAAACATATTCTCTACATTAAATGTGTTTAATAAATATTATATAGGAGAGAACACTTATGGTTACTGCATTGCATAGTTCAGTGGTTGAATTTGGCACTCACATGCAATTGCATGTTTTAGGAATGTGAAACTAATTCTCCTATTAAAAACCAAAAGATATAAATTGCTTGGTTCTCTCTGAATATAAATTGAACTTATATTTATTTAATTTTTTAAACTTTAAGATATCAAATTGCAAATAGGTTGGAACATTTTTTTTTTTTTAAAGTGATTTTTTTTTATTCTATTTTCTACCTTTATCTCTATCTATTACTGGCTGAAGTTTCCATTAATGGAAACTTCAGCTGTCTTTTACTCAATACAGGCAGTTCTAGCTTTAAGAGTTCCCCCCCCCCCAAGTATCAACAAAATCGAAAATGTGAACATTTAATTGCAAAAAATGAATGTTAAACATTCATAAATACTGCATTCCACGTGCGTAGCTATACAATACAGTGTATTGTATAGCTACGCACGTGGAATATCTCTTTACTGATATTAATCAGTTCGAGAGACACCATTGTATCATTAAAATACTGTAATGTGAACCTAATAACACATTGTTTTTTTCGTAATTCGTTTCGAGATCTCGGAAGCTGAAATTTTTGCTGTACAACTAAGCTATTTATCTCTCTAAAATGTCATTTTTAATGTCACGAGCGTGACATTAAGGCCATATAAAAGGTCGTGAGCGTGGTTTGTAAATTGTATTAGTTATCAATTCAAATCATTAAAATGCACTACACTTTCATCGTTATCATATATTCTGTTATAAAAATCAATTTTAAACGCCTTTGTGATATTTTTCTAAAGCACATTTCTGGAAGTCACGACCATAAAACAATAAAAGCAATTTGCACTTTCCGGTTAATTAGGCTTTTCTGTTACTGCAAGCAATTAAAAAATACTGATAGCTGGAATTGTGTGGTTTTTTTTTATGTTATTATGGTGAAATGTGTTTTCCCTTTACTGAAATATTCAATCGTATAAAAAACTTAAATAAATTTTCAGAATCTTCTCTTCATTCCTTTTTTTTAAAGCTTCGTAAACTTGTTACTCCACGCGAATCTTGTTAGTCGCAGTTTGTGTGTGCCGTTAAAAATGCTTATGCATGCAATCGTGAAATTTATAATTAAAAGAGAAGATTATTTTGGAAACAAATGCCTCTTAAAACATTTCTGAAGAAGAAGAAGACTCCTTGTGCAACAAGCGAACGAGTGCTGAGCCAATAATGAGTGATCAACGAGTGTGCATTTAGTTGATGATGATGAAGAGTAAACATTATTTACGACTAACAAATGTTAAAGAATTTCTCTATTATTATAATTTGCTTGATTTTATAGGCTACATTTTCATTTCTTTTGATAAATCAATCATTGTTTAAACATGAACTACTTAGCTAACTAATTTCATTATTGAGAACATAACCCAGATTTTTAACCTTATGTCTATGGGAAATAAATTCCCACTTTACGAGTTTTCGCTTTACGAGCGTGCGCTAGCATTAGTAGAGGCATTTGATGCAAGAAAGCAAGCTTATGCAGCATCAGCCAAAAAAAAAAATAAATAAAGTAAAATAAATGAATAAAAAATAACCACTTCCACTTCACCCCTCTGTTCGTTCGAAATACCTGTCCAGCTGAGCCTTAAACTTATTTAGGCTATCAACTTCCATGACAAGGGATGGAAGTCTGTTCCACTTACCAACCACCTGCTGGCTAAAGGCAAATTTCCGCACATCTATCCTACATCTGTCTTTCCTCAATTTGAATTTATGCCCTCTCAGGTGATTATTCTGAGCAAGAGGAAGAATCCCATCAGCATTGAGCATGCTCAAACCATTCAAGGCTTTGTACACCTCTATCAGATCACCTCGCTGGTGCCTAGTCTCCAGACACTGTAATTCGCAAAACTTAAGCCTTTCTTCGTAAGAGCACACCTTTGTTCCATTCACTAATCTTGTTGCCCTTCTCTGTACTCGTTCCAGCAGCTCTACATCCTTCTTGAAATGAGGCCTCCAGGCCTGTATACAGTACTCTAGGTGTGGCCTGACCATTGCCTTATACAAGGGAATAATCACTTCCTTATCCCTGCTAGAAAAATTCCTATATATCATTGACAATACACCATGAGCTACTCTTGCAGCCCGTCTGCACTGCTCAGAGAACTTCATATCTGCCTGCACAACCACCCAGGTCCCTTTCATTCTCTACCACTGTCAGCGTAGTACCACAGAGTTGATACGTTGCTCTGGGGTTGCTGTTTCCCATATGTAGTACTTTACATTTGTCAATGTTAAACTTCATTTGCCACCTCTCAGCCCATCTGCTCAACCTTTCCAGATCCTGTTGCAGCAGCATAGTGTCAGTAGTGTCCTTGACAACCCTGCCAACCTTCGTATCGTCTGCAAACTTGGACATTAAGCTTGATATACCATCATCAATATCATTTATAAATACAGAAAACAATAAAGGACCCAATACTGAACCCTGAGGGACTCCTAATAACATTAGTCCACGATGAGCAGTGTCCATTGATTACCACTCTCTGTCTTCTCCCCCTCAACCACCCCTTTATCCCTAGCAGCAATTTGCCTACAATGCCACACTGCTCCAATTTGTGCAGCAGTCTTCCATGTGCAACAGTATCAAAAGCCTTTCTAAGATCCAAGTATATAATATCAAAGTTATTCCCTGCATCCAGTTCTTTTGTGACTGCATCATAGTATCCAATCAAATTGGTCAGGCAAGACTTCCCCTTAACAAAACCATGCTGTGTCCGAGCTCTAACTGAAGTCTGGTCTAGATGATTCTGCAGTGCTTCTTTAACCAGTGCCTCCATTAATTTTCCAGGAACAGAAGTTAAACTCACAGGTCTATAATTACTTGTGTCAGCCTTTGATCCTCCCTTGTGAATTGGGGTCACATTTGCACATCTCCAGTCCATGGGTACCTCCCCTGAGTCCAAGGAAGCTCTCATAATTATGGCTATGGGTTTGCTTCCTTCCTTTGCTGCCTCCTTTAATATAACTGGATAGATCCCATCCACCCCAGGTGCCTTTCTTGTGTTTATCTTCAACAATTTCTCCTCCACTTTACTCTCAGTTAAGATTCTCTAGCTTACTGCTAGAGTTCAATACACCTCTGGAATTCCCCTCGCTGAATAACTCCTCATGTGTGTGAATGTCGATGCAAAATATTCATTTAGTTTGTTAGCTACCTGAGCAGGGTCATCAACAGTTGACCCATCGATATCAAGTGGACCAATCTGATTCATCCCCTTCCTTCTAGAGTTTACATAAGTAAAGAACTCTTTGCTGTTTTTCTTCACATCCCTTGCCAAGGATCTCTCGTAATCTGCCTTCGCCTGCCTAACCTCCTTTGTAACTTGGTTACAGATCAAGTTGTATCTATCATAGGCTTCTGTGTCACGTGTTAATTTGTATGTATCCCATGCATTTTTCTTCTCTGCCATATGCCTCATTAGTTCATCTGACATCCATTTAGGCCTAAACCTTGAACAATATTTCTTAGTTGGTATGTAAAGCCTAGTAGCTTCCAAGATAAGTTCTTTGAATGCTTCCCATTTTGAATTTGCTGTTGGTAACATCATCAGTTGATCCCACTGTATAGAATTTAAATACTGTCTCAGTCCATCGTAGTTGCCTTTACGAAAGCAGTACCCCTTCCCTTTACCCCTAATGGTAGTTACCTCTTCGAGTAACTCCCACTTCAGAACACTGTGATCACTGCCACCTAGTGGTTCATTTATCTGCAGATTCTTAATGCATGAAGAATCACTACTGATAATCAAATCAAGGGTATTACTCCCTCTAGTTGCCTCCCGAACATGCTGATGTAGAAAACAATCATCCAGTAAATCCACAAAAGCCTTTGCTAGTGTGTGAGTGACCAACCCCCAAATTCTAGTCAATATCTGGGAAATTAAAATCCCCCATTATAAGACTCTGATTTACTGGCCCACTCTTTCTCTCTGTACAGTTTCTTATTATACTCGTCAGAGTCATTAGGCCTATAGCACTCTCCTACTCTCAATTTTGATCTCCCAATGCTTATGTCACACCAAACTGACTCGACACTGCACTGTCCAGCGATGTCGACTGGCTTCACTTCCTTGGATTTTATGTGTTTCTTAACTAATAGCATAACCCCTCCTCCCTTCCTATCCTGTCTATCCTTTCTGTAGACATTGTACTCCCCAAATTCCAGTTCTGCATTCCTTATATCTGTGTGACACCACGTCTCTGAAATCCCAACAATATCTGCCTTTGATGTTTTGAGCAATAGAAACGAATTAACTCGTAACTAGGAACGAATTAACTCGTAAAGTCGAGAACTACCTGTGCTTTGTTTCTGATGTTTATTGCAGGCGATAATGCTGCTGTTTGGAAGTCTGAAACGCCACTGATGGAGCTGATACTGAGATCTCACTTTGAGTCAAGTGGGCTAGATTTTGGGAAAGTCCAGTCTTTCTACAACAGCCATATCACCTTCACATTGATGGGACTGTTAGTTACACTGGATATATCCCAATGTGCAAAATCAACTTTGCTTATTGATAGCTCAAAGTGGCAAAACACGTGCTTAGTATCCGGAACAAAGATCTCGCACCTCTTTTGCTGTGCAGTATAGATACAGTTTTTAAAAAAAAAAGGATTTTCAAGCTGACTGCTAGATAGTTTACAGTGCCAATGGCTACTGGTAACCCTCTAGGAGGAATTTGGATCACTTAGTGTATAATCTCACTGCCTCTATCCTGCCAGCTTATGACTGGAGGGAGCCAAAGTGGAGTGGGGATAATGTCAGGAGCACATTATGTTAAGAGGCTGGGTATATTCTTGCTGTTTTTATGCAGTATCAAAAATGTTAAGTTCATATAACCTGTTCCTCCCTGAATTTTTATGTCATCTACATAAATAGTCATAATAGAATGGACTTATCTGCAGAAAAATCAAAACCTAAGAACTTTATAATTTCTCATTTGATGAATATGTGGTCTCATATTCAAATTCAGTGAAGTTTATTTCCACCTGCAATCTGCAAAGCCTTGCTTTCTTTTTCTGATAGAATCTCAATTATCCATATTTTATAATACAGATCTTGAAAAATATTGCCCCTGATCTAGGGTGGTAATATAATAATTTAGTTTGATATTTTGTATAATGGATACAAAACTGCTATAAGTGATAGCATCAAATAGTGTCCATTATAAATGCCATTTGATTGAAAGTAATGCAATACTTAGCAAATTGGGGTGGAGGAGTTGGCAGTATTATGAGCAGGGGCAGTCCTGTGATTTTCTAATGGAGAAGGGGGAACTAAAGCAGTATTCCAGAGAATCAGTAAGCTTTAATCTTGTAGCAGAAAATAAAAAATCGATCCATGTTATTTTGATCATCAAAGTACCTTTGTCTTCTATACGGGACAATCTCTGATGTGAGTACTAAGACCATTACAGTGTTTTCATTACAGTTTACAATCTAATCTACTAGTGGTAAAAAAACACGTTGGACCATTCTGTCCACTTAACACTTGACTTGCATGCACCACTAGTTGTTTGGTGGACAATAGAGTTTAATATTGTTCTGGGAGCTTATCAGGGACTCGAGTATCTTATCACCTGCCAAGTGATGCACCCCTGATTTGGGTCCCAGAACAGAATAGTCAAGTGCTCTGGTTGAAGGCATTGTAGTATTTATTGGGAGACTCTATTGTCAGTGAAATGGGTAACATTTTTTTGTAATAAAGAAGGGTGGCCCAGAACTAGTTTGTTTGCCAGGAGCGTTTTTTTTTTTTTTTTTTTTTTTGTAGTTGTTGGAGCATAGGCTTCTGTGGCCATAATGCACCTCACAAAGTTTTTGCAGTACTTTGCTCCAAGCCCGTGGCGGGAATCGAACCCGCGACCTTTGGGTTGCCAGGCAGGCACTTTACCCACCCGGCTAGCCCGGTCGGCTTTTTGCCAGGAGCATCAATTGATAATGTTACCAACAAATTGTCAGATTTTAAGAGGGGTAAAGAGAGCATTATTATTCATGTGGGGACTAATGATATTAAATGTACATGACTTGACCATCTGTTAGATAAATATAGGAATATACTGAAAAAAATGCTGAGAGTTAGATCAGAATGTGTATATGTCAGCAGTTCTTTCCCGACACTATAGGAGGGATTAAATGCTGAAAGCCTTGTTGATTAACTCAAGACTTGAGGGAATCTGCAAAGATCTAGGGCAAAACTTTCATTAGTGTGACCACATTTGTAAATAGAAGGAATCTATTTTGTAGAGATGGTATTAATTTGAACAAAGGTAGTGGAAGGATTTTTGCCAGTATCATTAAGGCTACCTTAAGGGTTCAGGAAACTGCTATTTGGGGGAAGAAGGGTAATTTAGATCTGTGTTTATCTGATGATATGAGTAAAAGTAATGATTGCACTCTCCTTAAGAATTCTTATTTGTTGCCACAACAGCCAATGTTTTCAGAGTAGCAATGTTTCAAATGAGAGGGATGAGAAAGACAGGGAAACAAGCATAAATAACTTCAAGGGATGTGTCAGGGTAGTAAACTATAGAAGATTACTTAGTCTTCACTGTGTCTATAGTAATGTTAGAAGTGTTGTGAATAAAATGGATGAATTTGAGCTCCTGGTTAAGACAACTGATGCTGACAATAGGGCTAATGGAAATTAGATGCCACCCGAAATTGGGAGGATGAGTTCCAGTATAGTGTATTTAGGAAAGATAGGAGGGATTGAGGGAACGTGCTTCTTATCAAAAGCAACACGAGTGCAAAAAGAGCTTTCACTGAGTCTGAAGTTACGTTTGCCAGCACAGAATCTGTGTGGTGTGAGTTAGTTGGAATCAAACAAATAATGAGAGTGGGAGTAATCTACAGATTGCAAGATTGTGAAGAGCATGACGAGAGTCTCTACCTGCAGATGGAATGGGCAGGCAAGCATATATGTCTTATTATGGGTGGCTTTAGTCTGCCACAGATTGATTGCATCAAGTGGTATATACAATACACCCTTCACAGCAGTGATGCCAAGGGTTTTACATTGGCTGGTGGATAATAGCCTTGGGGGATGGGGCCCACATCAAGGTTCAAGCTCATCCCCCAGAGCCAACAATAGAATCAGTGCCAGATTATGTACAGAATATTATGCTTTTGACAGTATTTACAATGTATTAATAAAGATATTTATATTCAGATTTTATCTATGTGTATATTATATATTAATATTTACATTCAGATTTATATCAGTATTATGTTAATATTTATATTCATAAAGATATATACTTGACTTTATTCACAACACATTCATAAAGACATTGTACTTTGAACATTATTTACAACATATTGGGCATTATTATGCTGCCCATATCAATGTGCAGTTAGCCTAGCCAAGGTCAGGCTCTTAAGGTTCTGTCTTCGGTACCTCCGATACTTTGCAAATCTGCAGAGGTCGCTGTCAGTTGATTGGATTGTGGGGAGCGTCTGCCTGGGGAGGAAACGGTCACTAAGAGTTAGTCTGTTACAGTGGGCTGTGAGTGTGGGAGCTGACCTCAGTCCGGGTAGAGGGAGTACCCAGATACTTGTCTCAGAGACCATTCTGGTTGTTATTTTGGTAGTGAGAACAAGGCACTTTTCAAGTACAAGATCTGGAAGTTGGGTAAAATTTAGTGAGATCGCCATTGCAGTTGTCCTTTGCTGGGATAGACAACGATGTTTATGCGTGATCCAATGAAGGAGCCAGTATTCAACGGAGTACATGCACTTGACGTCAGTAGGGGCTGCAGACCCCCCAAATCTCTGAGGCATATAATACGACGGAGTATACTGAGGTGTATATGTACCACCGAGTCACATCCAGATCCCTAACATGGAGCAGTTGTTTTGTGGTCCAGTGCATTTGACAGAATTTTGCTGTGAGCTTGTCAATGTGAGAGTTGAAGCTCAGTTTATAATCGAAGATGACTCCCAAGTTCATATGCATCTTGCTCACTGGAAAGGGAATGTCATCTAGAGAAGCTTCGATTTCAGTGGGTTGGTGCTTCAGAGAAAAGATGATTTGGCAGAGTTGATCAGGAGGCCAAATTGATGGATATAGGATCCTAAGTCTTAACTTTTTATTGATGTTTGCTGGGGTTAATCTGAGTATATATCTTAATATCATCGGCATAGCAAAGTATATCTTCTCTCTGTTGCACAAATGGAATAATAACTGCAGTGAATAATGCTCTGGAGAGGACTCTGCCTTGGGGAACTCCCGCAGCAATCTTTCTCCAGATTGTGTGTTGATCTGCTTTGAGAAGAATGGTTCTGTCAGAGAGCAGGGTTGTGATAAACCACAACATGTCACCTTTTATGTAGAAGTAACTTTCTAGGAGGTGAACAAACGAGGGGATACTGATGGAGTCTAAGGCAGCTTCCAGGTCAATGTATGTAACGGCAAGCTCTGCATTAGCTTCTAGCACACAGAGAATGGTGTTGGTTATGGATGTTAAATTGGTGACTGTGGATCTTCCTGGAATAGCATAGTGAATCTGTGGGGTTTTGTGAGGCATGATTTGATTGGTGATGGTTGAAAGTAACGTCTTCTTCATGAGCTTCAAGAGGCTGGAAGAATGAGAGAGTGGCCTAAACTGTTTAATGAGGGTTGCAGATTGGCATTTAGGGTGTGGCCGCATGGCATATCTGTTACAGAGAGGGGGAAAGTAGTGCTGTAGTGCTGTGTTAAGACATAGTTAAAAATAGATAGTAGAGGATCAATGATAAATGAGCTAATTCATTTGATCAGGGGTGAGAATTTCTTGACCTCATTATTACTAATAAATCAGATGACATCACAGAGCTTAAAGTACAGGAACAGTTGTCAGGAAGTGATCATACAGTAGTCAGTTGGAAGATGAAAGATGTTGCAGGAGATAAAAGCATGGATTTTAACTACAGAAGAGGGAGACTTTGACAGTTTAAGGTGCTATGTGGCATCTGTGAATTGGGAGGATTGCCAAGTGAGGGCAAATACATTTGAATTATGGAATACTTTTAAAGCAAAAATCACAGAAACCGTGAATGCATAATAATGCAGGAGGAGGATTATGAAATGGAAGACTGCAGGGCTGGCCAGTCAATTAGAGCAGAAAAAGACAGCATGGAATAGTTACAGCATGATGAAAAGTACTGAAGCCTACAACAGGTACAAGTTGGCATTAGCATTAGTAGAAGCATATGATGCAAGAAAGCAAGCTTATTCAGCATCAGCCAAAAAAAAAACAAAAAAAAACACAACCACTACTCCCATTTCACCCCTCCGTTTGTTCGAAATACCTGTCCAGCTGAGCCTTAAATTTGTTTAGGCTATCAACTTCAACAACAAGTGATGGAAGTCTATTCCACAAACCAACTGCCCGCTGGTTCAAGGCAAATTTCCGCACATCTATCCGACATCTGTCCTTCCTCAATTTGAATTTATGCCCTCTCAGGTGATTATTCTGAGCAAGAGGAAGAATCCCATCGGTATTGAGCATGCTCAAGCCATTCAAAGCCTTATACACCTCTATCAGATCACCTCGCCGATGCCTAGTCTCCAGACTGTAATTTGCAAAACTTAAGCCTTTCTTCGTAAGAGCAATCCTTTGTTCCATTCACTAATCTTGTTGCCCTTCTCTGTACTCGTTCCAGTAGCTCTACATCCTTCTTGAAATGAGGCCTCCAGACCTGTATACAGTACTCAAGGTGTGGCCTGACCAATGCCTTACAGAAGGGAATAATCACATCCCTATCCCTGCTAGAAAAATTCCTGTATATCATTGACAAGACACCATGAGCTACTCTTGCAGCTTGTCTGCACTGCTCAGAGAACTTCATATCTGCCTGCACAATTACCCCCAGGTCCTTTTCATTCTCTACCACTGTCAGCGTAGTACCACAGAGTTGATACGTTGATCTGGGGTTACTGTTTCCCCACATGTAGTACTTTACATTTGTCAGTGTTAAACTTCATTTGCCACCTCTCAGCCCATCTGTTCAGCCTTTCCAGATCCTGTTGCAGCAGCATAGCGTCAGTGGTGTCCTTAACAACCCTGCCAACCTTTGTATCATCTGCAAACTTGGACATTAAACTTGATATCCCATCATCAATATCATTCAATATTGATGACAATGGACCCAACACTGAACCCTGAGGAACTCCACTAATAACATTAGTCCACGTTGAGCAGTGTCCATTGATTACCACTCTGTCTTCTGCCACTCAACCATCCCTTTATCCATAGCAGCAATTTGCCTCCAGTGCCACACTGCTCCAATTTGTGCAGCAGTCTTCCATGTGCAACAGTATCAAAAGCCTTTCTAAGATCCAAATATATAATATCAAAGTTATTCCTTGCATCCAGTTCTTTTGTGACTACATCATAGTATCCAATAAAATTGGTCAGGCAAGACCTGCCCTTAACAAAACCATGCTGTGTCTGAGCTATAACTGAATTCTTGTCTAGATGACCCTGCAGTGCTTCTTTAACCAGTGCTTCCATTAATTTTCCTGGAACCGAAGTTAAACTAACAGGTCTATAATTACTTGTGTCATCCTTTGATCCTCCTTTGTGAATTGGGGTTACATTTGCACATCTCCAGTCTATGGGTACCTCCCCTGAGTCCAAAGAAGCTCTCATAATTATGGCTAGGCATTTGCTTACTTCCTTTGCTGCCTCCTTTAATATAACTGGATAGATCCCATCCACCCCGGGTGCCTTTTTTATGTTTATCCTCAACAATTTCTCCTCCACTTTCCTCTCAGTTATTACAAAATCATCTAGCTCACTGCCAATGTTTACTTCACTTACGACATTCCCCTTCCTGAATAACTCCTCGTGTGTGAATGTAGATGCAAAATACTTGTTTAGATTGTTAGCCACCTGAGCAGGATCCTCAACTGTTGAACCATCAACATCCAGTGGACCAATCTGATTCATCCCTTTCCTTCTTGAGTTTTAAATAGGTAAAGAACTCTTTTCTGTTTTTCTTTGCATCCTTTGCCAAGGATTTCTCATAATCTGCCTTTGCCTGCCTAATCTCCTTTGTGACTTGGTTACAGACCAACTTATATCTATCATAGGCTTTCATGTCACCCATTAATTTGTATGTACCCCATGCATTTTTCTTCTTTGCCATATGTCTCATTAGTTCATCTGACAACCATTTAGGCCTGAACCTTGAACAATATTTCTTGGTAGGTATGTAAAGCCTGGTAGCTTCCAAGATTAGTTCCTTGAATGCTTCCCATTTTGAATTTGCTGTTGGTAACATCATCAGTTGGTTCCACTGTATAGAATTTAAATACTGTCTCAGACCATCATAGTCGCCTTTACAAAAGCATAAACCCTTCCCTTTATCTCTGATGGTAGTTACCTCCTTGAATAAATCCCACTTCAGCACACTGTGGTCACTGCCACCTAGTGGTTCCTTTATCTGCAGATTCTTAATGCATGAAGAATCACTACTGATAATCAGATCAAGAGTATTACTCCCTCTAGTTGCCTCCCGAACATGCTGGTGTAGAAAACAATCATCCAATAAATCCACAAAAGCCTTGCTAGTGTGTGAGTGACCAACCCACAAATTCCAGTCAATATCTCGGAAATTAAAATCCCCATTATAAGACTCTGATTTACTGGCCCATTCTATTTCCCTGTATAGTATCTTATTATACTCATCAGAGTCATTAGGCCTATAGCACACTCCTACTCTATATTTTTTTATATATGTAATAGTAAGCAGATAAGGTTAAGGAAGCCAAGGATGCTTATGACAAAAAATTGGCTAAAGACAAAAGAATGGGGACAAGGAATATCATGTATATGAAAATAAAGAAGCAAGAAGTGTATCAGATTGAAACCTCATGCACTGGGTGTGGGAAAATCTTAGACAACACCACTGATATTGCAGATGATTTGAAAAGGTACTCTGCACCTGGCCTTACTGAAGAAAGGCTCTTCGTGCTGAGACAAGGTTAGGTGAATGAGTCAGAATAATATGAAATTAGTGATTTTGAAATTACAGATGACTGTTTATTAGAAACTTTCATACATAAAGGCAAGTAAGGCTCTTGGAGTTAATGGCATATACCCAGTAATTTTGAGTGAGGCTACCAAGGAGTGTATTGAACTATTGAAGTTAATTATGAAGGAATCTTTGGATTGGAGAAGAGTCAATGTATCACCAATACATAAAGGCAGTTCACAACAGTGAAGTTGGTAACTACAGACCAGTTAGTCTGACTTCTGTGGTAGGGAAAATCTTAGAGGCAATGATTAAGAGTGCAATCCAGGAACATTATTTAGATAGATATGGCATCATGAATAATGCAACATGGTTTTGTTAAGGGAAAATCGTGTTTAAGTAATTTAATAGGCTATTTTTACATAGTTACTCATGAGGTGGATTTAGGGAACAATTTTGACAGTTTATTTGGATTTTAGCAAAGCATTTGACAGCTGCTCATGAGGGCTTACTGTATAAGCTTGAACAAGTTGGGATTTCTGGTAAGATTCTATGATGGATTGCTGGGTAGCTGCAGTGCAGAGGGTTGTGATTTAATGGATATTCTTCAGGTTGGTCTAACATCAGGAATTGGGCTCTCAAGGATCAATTCTTGGACCACTGCTGTTTTTCATTTTCATAAATGACATCGATGAAGGGATAGAAGGTGTGATATCAAAATTTGCAGAAAACAAAGGCTGGTAGAGTCATTAATGATCAGTGCCAAGCAGCACTGATCATTAATGACTTCAGGATGACTTGAATGGACTTGATAGAGGATCAGGAAGCGTCAGCTAATTGTAGGGTCTTGCACTCTTGGGGAATCATTGTCTTCAGCTATTTTCAATCCACTGTAGGATGAAGTCCTCTCCAGAAACTTTCTAGTTCCTTCTGATTTGTGCAATGGCCATCCATTTACTGTCCATAATCTTGAATTTCATCTCTTCCTCTCTGTTGTTTTCCAGGTTTTCTTTTCTTGGTGATGGTCCAAGTTTCACTTCCATAAGGCATGGTGGGGAGTATACATTGGTTCATTGTTTTTTGTTTCAGATAAATTGAGATATTGTGCCTAAGTATGTGATATATTTCCTGAATGCTATCCATCTGAAATTTATTCTTCTCTTGACTTCTAGCCATTTATCATTATTATAGCCGACTTGTCTAAGATAAGTATATGAAACCTTTTCAGTTTCTACTCCTTTGATGATTATATCCCTTCCTGTGGCATACTTGTTCATCATTACTTTGTTTTAACCCTATTCATCTTTAGTCTGAAATCCTTACTAATCCTTCTGACTGATTAAGATTTTCCTCCAGTTCGTCAGGATCATTGCTTATGATCACAATGTCATCTGCAATTTGTCTTCTTCTATTTGAATTATGTCTTCTCTGCTATTTATAAGTACTCCATCACTATTATTCAGATTCAGTATCATTTGTCTTTCTATGTTACTGCTCATAACTGTTGATTTAAGTCCTTTGTTTTCCTTTAATGTTTGTTCTACTTTTCTTGTGTTAAATGTTAAATCTCCTTAGGTCCTCTCTGAGTCTCTTTCTAATGGTTTTGCATAACTCAGAATCCTGAATTTTGTCCTTGTCAATGTTTATCTTGCTCCTTATTTATCTTCCTTTCTTTGACTTGAATGGACTTCATAGAGGATCAGGAAGTGGCAGCTAATTGTAGGGTCTTGCACTCTTGGGGAACCATCGTCGTCAGCCATTTTTAATCCACTGCAGGATGAAGTCCTCTCCAGAAACTTTCTAGTTCCTTCTGATTTGTGCAATGGCCATCTGTTTACTGTTCACATACCTTGAATTTCATCTCTCCGTCTCTGTTGTTTTCCAGGTTTTCTTTTAGCTCCTCTTGGGTACTATTCTGTTATTTTCTTAGTCCATCTGTCATGTCTTTGAACTGTGTCCTGCCCAAGTGCACTTCAGTTCTTTAGTTTTGATAATGTCCTTTACTTGAGTTCTTACCATTCTTGTGATCTCTTCCAACATTTTCCTTATTCAGGACTGTAACATCATTCACAATATATCTTCTGCAGACCTTTCAGGACCAAGATATTGATGAGGAATAGAACAACTTTCTGAAAGTGATAAAGCCCAAGAAATCCATAGGTAAAAAGAAACAAAAAATTATGGACCAGAAAGCTAATTCCACCTTCACTCTTTTCACCGTTTCCATTGGTGTACAGCAAATTTCTACTTGATAAACTTGTGATTCAAGCCATTGATATTCCAGTTCATATTTTTTACTTCCTTTACCAGCTCTGTTTCACCGGTTCATCATGACAGGCATTTTTTGGCTAATTTTTGTTTCTTTTTACCTGTAGGTTTCAGGAAGTTTTTGTATTCCTCATTGATATCTTGGTCCTGAAAGGTTTGCAGAAGCTCAAACTTGTTCCTAAGTTCCAGTACATACTGCTCTCTCTCCTTTTCTGTTATCTCAAAGACCTTCATATTATTTACTCAAGTCGGATTTTTCCTTTCTTTTCTTATATCTTTATCAAGTGTGCATCTTACCATTCTTGTGATCACTTCCAACATTTACCTTATTCACAACTGTAACATCATTCATAATATATATTCTGTTAGTTAGGATGAAGTCAATTTCATTAGTTGTTAATCCATTTGAGCCTTCCACATCCACTTTCTAATCACCTTTTTCTTGAAAAAAGTGTTCATTACTGACATTCTTAAAAATTTTGCAAATTCCACAAGTATTTTTGTTTCTTTCACCTATTCCAAAATTTCCTACCGTTTCCATTTCTGTGCTGTTTTGTCTCTTTCAACCTTAGTATTGAAGACTTCCCCCCCCCATGATAGTGTGGCGAGTTTTCTCATCATCTAGAAGTCTCAATTTCGGTGTACATTTCTTCAACCTCTTCATCGTCATGGTTCAATGTTGGTGTATATATTATTATAACCTTTAGTTTGTACCTCCTTAGAAATCCTGAGTAGTAGTCTTTGACACTTTTGGTGATGTACATTTGAATTGCACAATGTTGTTTTTAATATATTTATGGACCAGAAAATCAATTCCACCTTCTCTCTTTTCACTGTTTCCATTGGTGTACAGCAAATTTCTACTTGATAAACTTGTGATTCATATCAGCTTGTTTCAGCCAAGCCAATAATATTTCAGTTCATATTTTCTAATTCATTTTCCAGCTCTGTTTCACCGATGAGCGATCTTGTATCACAATACGCCAAGTTCAGTTTCCATGCATGGTCGTATCTAGAGGTTCTTAGCATCCTCTGCTTCCACTCTGATCTTCTCGCTGCTGTAAGAGGCTGAGTGAAAGCCACTGGGGACTGGGTGCCATATGTTTCGTCTTGTTGTCATATTTAATAAAGTGTTGGTGGGTTTGGTCTTTTCCTCTTCATGTTGACCAAGGTGTCTTGAAGAGACCCACTGTATATGTTCGTTGCCACCAAAGTGATGTAACAGGGCTTACTAACGAGAAAGTGAGCATGAGTTGAGTTTAGGCCAACCAGACTACTCCTAAATCTTCTAAAATAGAAATATATTCGATCCATCAGTGTTTTAGACTGAGTGTCTGATAACACACACCCAATTCTTGGAGAATAGCAACCTCAAAATAAATTATACACTTGGTGGAGTTGAATTGTAAACAGTGGAGGAAGAAAGGGATCTGGGAGTTATGATATGGGCAGATACAAAGTTTTCTGAACAGTGTAAACAGGCAGCCAGGAAAGTCCAATGATGTCCTATCAATAATTTATTGAATATTATCCTGTAGAGATAGGGAGGCCATAATCCCACTGTATAAGGCAATTGTAAAACCACATTTGGAATACTGTGTTCAAGTATGGAGTCCTCATCTGAAAAAAGACATTCAGCTTCTTGAAAGGGTCCAAAGATAGCCAACTTGAAATACTAAGCTTTCACTGTTCTAAATTAATATACCTGTATATAATTTAGAATAGTCGCTTTCAGGCTAATGCAGGACAGTGATTGACCAGGTGGCACTCCTGCAACCCCTATAAATCCAGTTGCTGATTCAAAATCACTCTTTTCCTGCCGGCTGCCACCTATAATATGTTTTTTTTGGAGATTTGAGGTAAATAGTGTATTTTATTAAATTATACTGTAGTACTTTGTGCTAATGCAAAGCTGTTTGAGTTCCAAACCCAGTTTGCTGTAAATACAAAGCATAGGTTAAAATTAACATTCGGTCACAAATTATAAAAATTTATTTTGGCTATACTAAAAATGAAAATATGTAAATAAATTAAAAGTAATAAAACTGTTGTTAGGACTACAGAAATGGGTATGCATGAGACATTCATTTTGTATTACCATCTCTCCATTCAATGGCCCTGACGAAGTAGCAGAGAGATTGCTACGTGGATGAATATATTTTTCCATTTTCCCCAACTCCCTTTTCTATTCATTTTTGCCTCTTGTCTTTCATTTAATTATTTATTTTATTTTTTTTATTTTCTGTATGTTTCTGTTTACCCTAGCAATTTAAAATATAAGTTTTTATATGGAATTAGTGTTTAATTCTTAAAAACCTAGGCAAACTGGTTGCTTCTAACACACTAAATTGTTAGTCAGCACTATTAAGCCTAAATGCCTGAAATGCAATCATGTCATAAACATCTGCAACTGAAAAACGGATCCTAAATTACTTGGGACCCTGCACTAAAGAACTAAGTTAAATAACGTGCAGCTATAGCAACAGAATTAATGCCACTATCAATAGAACAAAATTAAAAATCAAACAACCAAATAAATAAGGTTGATTTGTTGTAATAATAGAAAACATAAAATAAAATAAAATAATAGTGTGTGTGTGTGTGTATTATTATTATTTTTTTATTTCCTTGTGAAAGAGAGTATATGTTCTGGTGAGACTTTACTCAGATAGGATAAGCAATAACCAGAGGTGGCTGGCCTTTTTCTGCAGTGTGCTACATATCATGTTGAAAGTGTTGTTTGTCACCTAGGGGTATAACCATTAGTTATCAGAATCGCTACCCCCACTCTTGATCTGCACCACCAAATTTTTTTGCTGAAATTTTTTGTTCTCATTGTGATGAAGTGGGATTTACTCAAAGAGGTAACTACGATCAGGGGTAAAGGGAAGGATTTTTCTTTCGTAAAGGTGACTGTGGTGGTCTGAAACAATATTTAAATTCTTTACGGTGGGACCAACTGATGTTGTTACCAACAGCAAATTCAAAATGGAAGCATTCAAAGAAATAATCTTGGAAGCTACTAGGCTTTTCATACCAACTAAGAAATACTGTTCAAGATTTAGGCCTAAATGGATGTCAGATGAACTAATTAGACATGTGGCAAAGGAGAAAAATGCATGGGATACAAAATAAATTAACAGGTAACACAGAAGCCTATGATAGATATAAGCTAGTCTGTAACCAAGTCACAACGGAGGTTAGGCAGGCAAAGGCAAATTATGAGAAATCATTGGCAAAGGAATGCAAACAAAAACAGCAAAGAGTTCTCAACTTAAGTAAATCTAGAAGGAAGGGGGATGAATCAGATTGGTCCACTTTATATTGATGGGCCAACTGTTGATGATCCTGCTCGGGTAGCTAACAAACTAAATGAATATTTTGCATCTACATTCACATATGAAGAGTTATTAAGGTTTGAAAATGCCCAATGCCAGAAGGTTATCAAATTGTAGCAAGGTGCTTAATGATTTTGTAACAACTGAGAGAAAAGTGGAGCAGAAATTGTTGAAGTAAAACATAAGAAAGGCACCTGGGGTGGATGGAATCTATCCAGTTATATTAAAGGAGGCAGCAAAGGAAGTAAGCAAACCCTTAGCCATAATTATGACAGCTTCCTTGTACTCAGGGAGGTACCCGTGGACTGGAAATGTGCAAATGTGACCCAAATCCACAAAGGAGGATCAAAGGGAGACACAGGTAATTACAGATTTGTTAGTTTTTCTGTTCTAGGGAAATTAATAGAGGCGCTGGTTAAAAAAGCATTGCAGGATCATCTAGACAAGACTTCAGTTATAGCTCGGACACAGCATGGGTTTAAGGGAAAGTCTTGTCTGACCAATTTGATTGGATACTATGATGTAGTCGCAAAGGAACTGGATGCAAAGAATAATTTTGATATCATATATTTGGATCTTAGAAACACTCTAGATACTGTTGCACATGAAAGGCTGCTGCACAAATTGGAGCAGTGCGGCATTGGAGGCAAATTGCTGCTATGGATAAAGGGATGGTTGAGTGGGAAAAGAGAGTGGTAATCAGTGGACACTGCTCTTTGTGGACTATTGTTATTAGTGCAGTCCCTCAGTGTTGGGTACATTGTTGTTTTCTGTATTCATTAATGATATTGATGATGGTATATCAGACTTAATGTCCAAGTTTGCAGATGATATGAAGGTTGGCAGGGTTGTTAATGACACTAATGACAGTACTAGTGCAACAGGATCTAGAAAAGTTGAGCAGATGGGATGAAAGGTGGCAACTGAAGTTTAACATTGACAAATATAAAGTACTGCATATGGGAAGCTGTTGTTGTTTTGTGGTTTTTACGAGCATTATGAACTAAGGCCATATTGCTCCGGGATATGCGGTGGTCATTCCCTGACCTTTCCGCATCCTCCGTATTTGGTGGTGACGGGCTTGAACCCCGGTCTAATCAAGAAGCGTGTGCTACGCACTGCTGCTCCTTCCCACCTGGCTACGGAGGTGCCTCATATGGGAAGCAGTAACCCCAGAGTAACGTATCAACTTAATGGTATTACACTGACAGAGGTAGAGTGAAAATGACATGGGGGTAATTGTACAGGCAAGTATGAAGTTTTCTGAGCAGTGCAGGTGGTCTGCAAGAGTAGCTCATGGTGTCTTGTCAATGATATACAGGAATTTTTCTAGCAGAGATAAGGAGGTGATTATCTCCTTGTATAAGGCAATGGTCAGGCCACACCTTGAGTACTGTATACAGGTCTGGAGGCCTCATTTTAAGGAGGATGTAGAACTGTTGGAACGAGTACAGAGAAGGACAACATGATTTGTGAATGGAACAAAGGATTGCTCTTATGAAGAAAGGCTTAAATTTTGCAGATTACAGTGTTTGGAGACTAGGCACCTGGGAGGTGATCTGATTGAGGTGTAGAAAGTTTTGAATGGTTTGAGCATGCTCAATGCTGATGGGATTCTTCCACTGCTCAGAATAATCACCTGAGAGGGCATAAATTCAAATTGAGGAAAGACGGTTGTAGGATAGATGTGCAGAAGTTTGCCTTTAGCCAGCAGGTGGTTGATTGCTGGAACAAACTTTCATCTGTCATTGTAGAAGTTGAAAGCTTAAACAGATTCAAGGCAGAACTAGACAAACATTTGGAGCTGGTGGATGAGTGAAATGAGAAGCGGCTGTGTGTGTGTTTTTTTTTTTTTTTTTTTTGGCTGATGCTATATAAGCTTGCTTTCTTGCATCATGTGCTCCTTGATAATGCTAATTTTTGTATTCTAAGGGCTTGTAATAAAAAAATTAAAAAAATTAAACAACTGTTTATAAAATCAATTTGTTTATTACTTCTCCCATTGACTAAAAAAGGGTTTAGGGCTGAAAGCCTGAGATTAAGTGAAATTTTTTAGAAGTTAGAACAAGTTCTCTACTGCAGAAGTGTCGCTTATTCGAGGTAGTGCATTAACAGGTAACTGACTGTGAAGGTGTTCACAGTATGAGATGTAACAAAAACTATGCCATTTCACCCACTTGGTTGACTTACTACGAACTACAATGATGCTTTGCACTAACTTGTTCATATAGGTCAGGAGTGGCCTACTTAATTTGTGATGTGATCTTTTTTTCCTTCAGAATGTGCTTCGATCTACCATCTCAAAAATTACATTGCACAAGGTGCACAAATCGAGGGATGACTGTATATTTAAAATTCGTCGTGATTGACCAAAATTAAATCCGCGATCGACCCGTTGGCCACCCCTGATATAGGTTGATTAAATGTTGATTCTTACAGAATTCATGTAATGATGTGCCTACTAATGCTTATATACATTAATTATCACTAAAAGGATGTGAACATGAACTGTGGTTCACCATCACATTAAAATATAGGTATATTGGTGGAACAGACTTCCATACCTTATTGTGGAGGTTGATAGCCTAAATAAATTTAAGGCTCAGCTGGACAGGTATTTCGAACAGAGGGGTGAAGTGGAAGTGGTTTTTTTTGGCTGATGCTGCATAAGCTTGCTTTCTTGCATCATATGCCTCTACTAATGCTAATTTTGGCAATAAAATGAAATTTAAACTGTATTAATTTTTTTTTTTTTTAAGCTCCACATCGGTTGGTGTTCCACTAAAAAGAGCTGCATGTGTGGTGCAAGTTTGGCCATTCCTGCAAAAAAAAAAAAAAAATATATATATATATATATATATATATATATATAAATAAATTGTGCACTTAGTGTACATTCAGACGACAAGATGCAGAATTCTAGGAGGGGAAAAAAGTTATTCTTATGGTCCGTTAAATACGGTAATAATTATCAGTCGCTCTTGTGAACCTGATATGCGAACATGAAGACCTTTTCGGCTAATGGGAATAAAAAGTTGCAACCAAATTTTTATTTCCAGTTGTGAACCACAAATAGTTTTATTTTTACACAATCAAGTGTGTAAATGACCATTACCGATAGGTTGAACCAGACCGAGCATTCGGTCCATTCCATGCTGATTTATAATGCAGGAAACTGAAGCAAATCCTTTTGATAATTAAAGCGTTTTTTTTTTTCATTAATTATCTTTAGTTTAGATTTCGTTTTATTAAAAAAAAAAGTGACATAGATATTAGTTCTCGACTAATTTAACTTGAAATCCGTTACTTCCATTCAGAGAAGTGAGAGAAGAATCACAGTTACAAACTGTTTCTCGTCAGTGTCCATGTCGGTTCGTATGCAGTACAGTATTATACATTTTATACCTGCCTTCAATCAGTGCTGTATTGGTACTAACTGAAGGCAGGTATAAAATGTACGACCAAATTAATTTTTTATAACTAAGTTGTTTATTTAGTTGCGAAAATCTGCTTTAATCGACTTTTGAGGTAGTTTTATCATTGTACCTAACAAAACGCTTATCGTGGCACGTGTGGAGTTTACTGATATTCACTAGCGATATGCAATTGGTAGTGGGTGCAGATCAGGTGTTAATAGCGTCTCGAACTTCGTATGTGTGTGTATATATACACAGTATATATGTATATATAAACACTAAATCAAATAAATTAATTCAGTTATGGCTTTCTGACTGCTAATTTTGTTTCTGAATATTTAAAATAACGGAACAAGCCGTATTTGGCTTAGTGATTAAATTTTTCGCTAATTCGGAATGTCTTTAGCTTTAAAACATTGTAATGGCTGTAAGTTTTTTCCCCCCTTTTTGTCTGAGTCTGTGTGTGTATGTATGTATGTATATATATATCCGCACGTGCTAAATCCTTCTTTTAAATACTTGGACCTTAATCAAAACTTAGAAAAAAAATTGACAGTTTTACAAACCATTAAATTCCAAATTACATGTTTATTTCATAGTGAACTGTTTTTTAACAGATTTTATTTTATTTTTTTTTCTATAAAGGTTAGAAGAAAAAATGTATTTCAATTTATTATTTCAGATACATCAACAATACCATAAAAAAATCACGTTTTTTGCAAATGCTTCTGGAGCAAATAAGCCATTCCTCTCTCTGTATAAAAATAAGCGTTTTATGGTTTAAAATGAGAATTTTATTTTTTAGTATTTCACCCTTGACTGTCTTATGGGACTCCGTTGTTCGAAAGCAGTTATTTCGACCGTAGGGTAATTGTTTATTTTTATTGAAAGTGACTGGTAACGACGATTATTACTGTTCGTTTTCATGAAATGCAGAGGTCTATTTAGCGTTGTTTCAAAGTTATGTCGTTCCAGAAAGAGTTAATATCGCGATTGGGAGAACATCGCTACTTCGGTAGTAGAATTTTCTAATTTACTGTTGATATCACGGCTGCTCCGATCTGAATTTTTATTTAACACTCCGAAGACTGTACTCCTCAGTAAGCGTTATCACAGTCAAATACCCAATTTTTATTTTTTGAAATTGATGTAAATACTAATTGGAACAGGATGCTGATACTACTTTACTTAAAATTAACTTTTAATCAGTTTTCTAAACCAGTGAGGCCAGTGTTATAATAGATTGATTGCCTCTTGTCAAAAAAAAATAAAAATTGATATTTCACTGTGGTAACCCTATTAGCCAACTGAATCTGTGTACAAATTGATTTGTTGTGAATTAGCAGTTAGGTACAAATACTAAACTGGAAATTTGAGAGTAGGTTGTGTTAACCTCTATCCTACATGGATTTGCCGCCCTAAATATTATTATTATTAGCCATATGGTGCAATGAAGGCTGGGGCTTATGCTGCACCAGCCAAAAAAAAAAAAAAAATTCCCTATTACTCTGAGGGGGGGGGGGGAGGAATCACCAAGAAAGGGAAGAATGATGATATCCAGCTCAGGACCTTGGGTGTGCCAAGCCCATACTTACCAGATGTGAGCCCCTGTTCCAGAGAAAATAATGGAATCACTGGTTAAAGAAGTAATGCAGGACTATTTGGAAGGCACGCAATTATAATGCAATCACAGCATGGATTTGTCAAGGGGCTGTCTTCTCTAATCAATTTTTATTTATGGATCTGCATGATGGGTTCCAAGATTGCTGACACCTTTGCAGTGACAGTGACCAAGGAATTGGATGCAAAAAATAATTTTGACATCATATACTTAGATTTCAGAAGGATTTTGCTACCGTTGCAGATAAGACTGTTGTACAATGCTGCATTAAGGGCAAGTTACTGCTATGGATACAGGGATGATTAAGTGGAAGAAGAGAGCAGTTATCAGTGGGAACTTCCCTTTGTGTATAAATGTTATTGGTGGAGTTCACTGCTGGGCCCATTGTTGTTTTTGATATTGATGAAGGTATATCAGGTTTAATGTCTAAGTTTGCTGATGATACAAGGTTGACTTTGTTTAACCAACACAGGTTGGTTAATGATAGTCATCAAGTACTGCAACAAGATCCAGGAAAATTGGATTGATGGGCAGAGAAATGGCAGTTGAAGTTTAACATTGGCAAATGCAAGGTATTGCATATGTGTAGCAGTAACCCCAGAGTAATGTACCAACTGTGTGGTACTACACCCAGGGTAGTGGAGAATGAAAAAGACTGGGGTGGTAATTGTCCAGTCAGACATGAAATTCTGTGAGCAGTGGAGACATGTTGCCAGGATAGCTCATGGTTGTTTTATCAATGATATACAGAAACATTGCTATCAAGAATAAGGAGGTGATTATCCCTTTGTATAAGGCTATGGTTAGGCTGCATCTTGAGTACTGTATACAGGTCTAGAGGCTTCACTCCTGCTGGAACAGGTGCAGTGAAGGGCACCCAGATTATTGAAGGGAATAAAAGGGTGCTCTTACCTAGAAAGGCTTCAGTTCTGCAAATTGCAGCATCTTGAGACCAAGCACCTCTGGGGAGATTTGATTGGGGGTGTTTAAAACCATGACTGGATTGAGAAAGCTGTTAATGTTATTCTTCCACTTTCTCAGACTATACACAAGGGGACATAAATTCAAGTTGAGGAAGGATGGTTGCAGGATAAATGTGTGGAAGCGTGTCTTTAGGCAGCAGGTGGTTGATTGTTAGAACAGGCTTCCATCTGTTATTGTGGAAGTGTTAAATAAATTCAAGGGAAAAAGAAAACTAGAGAAATTCTTGGAGGGTATGGATGGGGTGCAAAATAATTATGAATAATTAACTTAAAAAGTTTTTTGGGACTAAAAATTGGAAAAATTATATAAATGCACTTTAAAAGATTGATTAAATTTTAATGTTTAGCATAACATACATTATTCTAGAGTGTATTGATAGCATTATAAGAAAATATGTCAAAAATGTGTGTATTAAAAAAATAATAATATAATTGATCACAATGTTAAAAAAGAAGGAAAAAAAAAAAAAACCTATCCAATGCATTTCCCTCTTTCTGTAGGTATTATCCAGCAAGCTTTTAATTATCCCCAGACTGTTAGCCTCAGCTATTGATGGAAACATCCTGTCCCAGTGGCGCCTCCGTAGCCAGGTGGGAAGGAGCAGCAGTGCATAGCACACGCTTCTTGATTAGACCGGGGTTCGAGCCCGTCACCACCAAATACGGAGAATGCGGAAAGGTCAGGGAATGACCACCGCATATCCCGGAGCAATATGGCCTTAGTTGCTAATGCTCCTAAAAACCAAATAACAAACCTGTCCCAGTGATTAAAAACTTTGCTGACTAAAAGAAGGAAAACTGCCTGCAATGTAGTCTATAATTCTTTTCCATTTGTGCCATATTCCTTGGTTCTAGCAGTATTCAGTACAGCAAATTTCCCTTTCATTCAACTTACTATCCCTTTTTCAAAGTCAAATAACTCCCAGTTAGGGCTCCTCAAAGATACCTAGTTACCAAACTTTTTTTTTTTTTTTTTTTTGTAATTTACAATATGGCCTCCATACCTTAGAATATATAGCATTTCAGGGGTAGTTTCATAATTACCTTATACAGTGAAATTATAACTGCTCCATCTTTATAAGGAGTTGATTGATAAATGATATAGGACATTATTTGTCTCTCATCTTTTATCACCCTAAAGTCAAAGTTTTATAAGCAGATATAACACAGAACAATTAGAAGTGAACTGAAGACAGTTAAAGTTACCCTGTTCAAAAAATAAAATAAATGATAACAATTATAACAATAACCAGAAATTCCAGTAGCAATTTCAAAGGACTTTTGAAAAATATGTACATCTGGTATTGTTCAAAACCATTGGAAAGGCACATGTAGCCTCAGGAACTGCTTCTTATGAAGGGTTTACATATTTTTGCTACTGGAATACAAATCTGCTTTATATATATTAGGAATCATATGTGAAAAAAAAAACTGAACAAATTTATTCACAAATTGTTTTTTTGTTTTTCAGGTTAAATGTGCCTCAAAATCATAGATTTCATTGTTACTTTACTGTTGTTAAAGGATGTAGAGAAGGCATATATGGATTACTTTCACTCTGTAGTTTAAAAAACTTGGCCCATCTCAGATACTGCATTTTGTCATATCTGGACAAAATTCCAGACACCTAATTTAATCCTAACCTGTTACTTTTTCTCAACATGTCTTATACCTCTTTAGTAAATGCTCTGATTTCTTGTTCTTAATGTCATTAGTAGCAACATGTACAGCAATATTACACTGTGTGCCCTTAAAAGATAACTGTGGTGATAGACATAATATTGATTTTCAAAATCAAATGATTAATAATTAATTATATGCAGCTTAGTTGATTATGAAATTGACAAGAGAACTGAAGAAGACGAAAAAAAAGTGGAAGATAAAGTGCTGTTACTATCGAGACTGTTTCTCTGTCTTATTATAAGTTTCATAATTGACTAATTTTCATATAATTGATTATGAAAATGCCATAATCAATTATTTCTATTAACTTTTAATTAGGATCATTACTAGTTAACAGCTCTATAATTTTTTTAATTTCTGCCCTGGTCCTGTTCTACCTATCCTTTTTGAACAATCTTATCTGTTTTCCTCACAATAGATTTTCTGACATTGGGGATTCTGCTCTGTATATTCTAGCATTGAGATGGGCAGATGAGTCTTCCAATTTTTTTTTTTTTTTTATTCCTTCAAGGGCATGAACCCTTTTTCAAGTTTTCATATTTGCCTGAATTTGCACATAATCTCCTCACACTCTGCATCGAAAACAAAAATATCCTCTTTGGTGCCATGTACGCCTGATGACTTGAGGTTATGATGAACATCATGGCGAGATTCAATCTTCCTTATATTTCAAGGGTACAGCTCTAAAACATTGTGTTTGCAGGCTGGCCGCTAGTTAATACACCAGACCGAACCTATTGGCAACTCTTTAGGAGGCTTCTGGATCAGCTAGTGTATAATCTTGCTACCTCTACTCTGCCAGATAGTGACTGGAGGGAGTCCGAGCAGTGTGTATGCGGGGGGCATTGTCGAGGCCATGTTATGTCAAGGATCTGGGTATATTCTTACCATGTGTATGCCATATCCAAAAATTTCATTACTTCATACTGCACGTCCCATCCACTTTTTCTTACCATTGAATACACCATGAATTGTCAAAATAATAGAGTAAGCTCATCTGGAAAAGATCTAAACCTCCCAAACACTTCCTAGTTCATTTCACAAATACAGGGTCTCAAAAATATTGGTACAAACGTTTAGGGGAGGTAGGTAACATCTATAGGAATGTGAATCGCATAGGAACTCATAACCGGAAACGTCACCATAAATCGGTACACGGCGCTGTTCATCAGTTCGTGAGAGGGAAAATTTCTGGTTTACTAATTCAAGCAGTAGTTGCCGCACGAAGAGCATGCATCGATATACGAACTGTGAGCTGGTAGACATGCACCTAGCATATGGATTAGCAGAGGGCAATGAACGAGCCATACACTAATCCATACGCTAGTTCCATGTCTAGCGTATGGATTAGCAGAGGGCAATGGACGAGCTGCTCAATGAATTTATGGAGAACACTTCCCAGACAGCCATGTACTGGACCACTGTTTGTTTGCGCGTGTGCATAAAAATTTGTGCGTTTATGGTTCATTTAGAGGTAACAGGAATGGTGCGGGCAGACCACGTTCGACGCGAACTCCTGCCATGGAAGAAAGTGTGTTGAATGCCATCCAGAATAATCCTACTACCAGCACACGCACCGTTGCCTCTGCCTTAGTAGTGTCTCGTTGCAGTGTTCAGAGTGTCTGGCACGATGATTCTTTACACACCCTTTCATCTCCAAAGGGTTCAGTTACTGTTCCCCCAAGATCATCCTGCCCGTGTGGCTTTTGCGCAGTGGTTTCTCCAAGAAAGTGTTCAAAACTTGAATTTTCCAGCCTAAGTGTTGTTTATGGATGAGGCTTATTTTACTTGGGAAGGCTTATTCAATCTGCACAATGCTCACATGTGGGCTCATGACAACCCACACAGTGTGCACTCCCATGCGGCACAACATCGCTTCGCAATAAATGTGTGGGGGGCAGGTATGGTCGGTGAATGCTTAGTCGGTCCATACCTGTTACCATCCCGCATGAACTCCGCTAAATATCGGATCTGTCTTGAACAAGTTCTACCAGGGTTACTTGACTATGTTCAATCAAATGTGAGACGCAACATTTGGTTTCAACATGATGGGGTGCCTGCCCATCATGGAAGGTGTGTTTGTGACTGTTGAGCATGTGTTTTGGGCATCGATGGATTGGCCGTGGTTGGACCCGTTGCCTGGCCCCCACACTCACCTGATTTATCGAGCCTTGATTTCTTTGTGGGAGGCCCTCAAATCCATCGTGTATGAATTGCCTGTGGAGACGGAAATTGATCTCGTGGAGAGACTCGTTTGCGCTGCTGCCACTGCCAAAGAAACTCCAGGTGTGTTCGACCGTGTCTGCCAATCCATGCTGCATCGGTATCACGCATGCATCACGTCTCATGGTGGAACCTTTGAGCATCTGTTGTAACATCATGAAATGCATCCATCTTGGATTCCATTGTTAATATTATGTAAAATAAATGTTTGCCACTAATTACTGTCTTGTGTCATTTCTGCGTCTTGTGCCTCTGCTACTTTCCCATGACGTTTCCGGTTATGGGTTCCTATGCGATTCACATTCCTTTAGATGTTACCTACTTCCCCAAAATGTTTGTACCAATATTTTTGAGACACCCTGTATACGTGGTCTCATTTCTAATCTCAACGATGTCCATTTCCACTTGCAATCTGCCAAACTCCATGTACTTTTTCTGACAGAATCTCAGTTATCAGTTGATTCAACTACTGCTCATCTCAGTTGCCAAAATTATTCTCTGTACGATTCCTTTCGCCTCAAAGGTGGTACTTGTGCATATGTCTGTGCCGATATTCCCTGTCAGAGACTTGGTAATTTGGAATCTCCTCTTTTTGATCTTCTCTGGCTTAAAATCTCTCTACCTCATTGTGTCAAATTCATCTGTTGTCGCTACTGTTCTCCCAACTCCACTAATCACTTGGAGCTCTCTGACTTCCTCTCTTTCCAACATGACCTTCTCCAGTCCAACTTTCCTAACAGTGAGGTAATTTTCCTTGGTGATTTTAATGTTCACAACTCCAGCTGCCGTACATTTTCTAGTCACCCCGACCTGGCTGGTCTAGATGTTGATGCTTTTGCAATTACTAATGACCTTGCACGGATTGTCCCATTTACCTACAAGAATATCGGACAATCCTAACCATACAGCCAACACACTTGATCTTTTTTTCACAAACAACCCTTCTAAGTACACGGTCAAAGTGAGTGGTTCTTTAGGCACCTCGGATCACAACTTGGTGATGTCTCTTCTCCAGTGGAGCCTTTATCTCTTGGCTATTCCCAACGTTGTGTTGTTTGGCACTGCAAGAATGCAAAATGGGATGACCTGCAAGATTTCTTATCCTTGATCGGATTACTGTTTCAAAACTTCTGATGTCACTATTTGCTTATATCGTGTCAGTGAAAATATTCTTCAGGAATGGAATCCATTATCCCACACTCCACTTTAAAATCTTGTCCTTTATCTAAACCTTGGTTTTTCAATAAATGTGCTAAGGCTGTTCAAGCGAAGAACGTTGCATATTGCAATTTGCTTGTTTCTAATTCTTCAGTTTCATTTTCTGCCTACACCAAAGCTTGCAACAATTGTAAAGCAGTTATTAATCAGTCCAAACTAGTGTTTGAACAGGGAAAGAGTAGAAAACTTGCTTCTTGCCCTAATGGTAGACGGTAGCCGAGCATTCTGGTCTCTTGCCAAAGCTATTGGCCGCAACTTTTGCCCATCTCTGCTCCCACCTCTGTCCAAACCAGATGGCTCTGTTGTCACTTCAGCCAAGGATAAAGCTGACCTGCTAGCATCCCATTTTTCTTCCAACTCATGTATTAATGATCTTGGTAAAACACCTCCCACCATTCCCAACACACCCCATTCAATGCCTCCTGTGGTTTTCTGTGAAAAGGATGTCAGAAGAATTTTGACAAATCTTAATGCTAAGAAAGCACCAGGTCCCAATGGTATATCTCCACTTATTCTCAAAACCTGTGCTCCTGAACTTACTCCTGTTCTTTGCCACCTTTTTTCACTTCCTTATTCCAAAGGTGTTTTTCATTCTGCTTGGAAATTTGTTCATATCCAGCAAGTTCCTAAAAAGGTGACAAATCCCTCCCAACCAATTATCATCCCATTGCAATTACTTCTACTCTTTCTAAAGTAATGGAGAAATCAATTAACCACCAACTCTTAAACTACCTAGAAATCTTCCATCTAATCAAAGATCATCAGTATGAATTCCGTCAGTGTCAATCCACTTATGATATTCTGTCTTATGTTACCCATTTATGGAAAAATTCAATGAAAAAGTTTGGTGAAACACAAGCAGTTGCTCTTGACATCTCAAAGGCTTTCAATCATGTTTGGCATAAAGGTCTTCTAAACAATCTTCAATTTTGTGGTTTGCAAACTTTTTTTTATTAATTGGTTATCCAGTGTTCTCTCTGATCACTGACTGAGGGTGATGGTAGATGGCTCTCCATCTTCTGACTTCTCCACTAATGTCGGTGGCCCCCAAGGTTCAGTTCTTTCTCCCACTCTTTTCCTCTTGTATATTAATGACCTTCTTCCATTGACTGGAAATCCTATCCATAATTTTGCCGATGATAGCACATTGCATTCCACTTTCCATTTTGAGAAACCTTGTCCTGCTCAATCAGCTTCAACTTCTCGAAAATCTGCTACCAATTCCTTAAATGCTGATCTCCAGGTAATTCTCCAGTGGGGCAAAGACAACTTAGTTGATTTCAATCCTTCTAAAACTCAGTCTTGTCTTATATCTCACAAAAAGGATTGTTCTGCTCCTATGCTTATCTTTGGTGATACTCTGATTTCTAGGAAAAATGATATATCTCTTTTGGGGATTACCCTAACTTCTAATCTCTCTTGGCACAAGCACATTACAAATATTGCTTCCTCTGCATCTAAAAAACTTTTTCTCTCTCATGCTCGGCGTTAACTTTTCTTCCAAACAGCTGGTCACTCTTTACAAATTGCAAATCTGCCCTACCATGGAATATTGTTCCCACATTTGGGGTGGTGCCCCCAAAACCTCTCTCAGGCGTCTAGATTCCATTCAGAAGAGGACAGTTAGGTTAATTAATGATTCATATCTAAACGAGTCTCTCCACTCTGTTTCATAGACGTGCTGTTTCTGCTGAATGCCTCTTTTACAGATATTTCCGTGGGCACTGTTCTTCTGAATTGGCTTCTATAATTCCCGCTCTCTCTTTCAAAACAGTCTGAACACGTGCCGCCACCAGCCAACATCCATTTACTTTCCAACTTCAAACTCACAGAACCAACTTTTCATCTTCCTCATTTATTCATTCAACTGCCGTTTTCTGGAACAACCTTCCTTCATATTTATTTTCTGAAAATTTCAGTCTAAAGAAGTTCAAGTAATGTCAACAAATATCTTCTTTCGTCTTCTCAACCTCCAACCCAAGTACGGTACTAAGTACTATAGGTTCTAATGCCTCGTGTTTGGGGTTTACATAAAAAAAAAAATATAAAAATAATAATAATTGCCATTATTACACTAGCGATAATTTAGCTGAATTCCTGGACCTTTTTTATACTTTGAATGAGACATGTTATGTTGAAACTGCTGCTGCTTTCAAAAAACAAAGTTGATGGAATTGGGTAGACTCCTTTCTCCATTTCTCATTTGATTATCTTGTATAAGTGTCACACAGAAAGAGGTGGAAACTTCAGCCACGATATTTTGAACTACTGAATAAGGTTGGAGATGTATGTACAATTCTTAGTAGGCTAAGATAATTTTCTATGATAGAAAATTATCAGCGGTTATCAGTAAGTTTTTTGCTTTGTCACCTTTAGTTTTTTAGTGGATGGATTTTTGTTAAACTTTTTTGATTACTTGAAGGTTCAAAAGATTGGTGTTTACGAGGTACTATACAGTTTCGAGAATAATTTTGTTTCCGTCAAAGTGGACACACTGTAAACCGCTATGTCCTCCCGCTGTGTAGTCGGAATCCCCTCCCGCTGTGTAGTCGGAATCCCCTCCCGCTGTGTAGTCGGAATCCCCTGCATGCAAAGGGTAAACGTCATCATTTGTTTCAGTCATTG